>NC_135155.1:14535000-15795188 GCF_050948215.1 Halictus rubicundus | reverse complement strand
ATCTTCGAGAATGGTAATCTCCTTTCGCTTCTGCCTCTCGATGGAACGAACTAGACTCACGATACTTCTTAAAAGAGCGCCTAAAAGGTTCAGACGTACCTTGAAGGATAAGATTGACGACCGCAGCGGTGCTTCGGGTTCCTCTGGGGACCATGCTGTTCGGTGGACCCCAATGAAAGGATACTGTAGGCAGTAAACTTCTCTTGAACTCCAGCTTTTTTTGAAGTTTCTCTATGAAACCCCACGTTTACAGGAACTTTCACAGTCCGATAACTGGACCGCGGATTTTTATCTTTTCACCGCGATAGATATCCAACGAATAAATCCGGAAAAACTCTTGCTACGTTAAACACTAATTCCACACATATTTATCCAAATGTCAAGCTAACTCTGTTCTGATAGACATTCAGTGGCTCGCGAAAGTCTTCGAACGCCCTTCAAAGCAGTATAACTTCTTAAAACACTAAAATACCAAAATATTAGGGGGGCCCATAAGTAATCAATTATTTTGAAACCTAAAACAAACTTTGTAGTAAATTCAAGTTTTTATTTCTTAATTTATTATATAATTTCCATCCCCCAATGTGGACCCAAGGCTTCTCGATAATTCTTGTATACTTAATTTTGGATCAGCTTCCACTAGAGATTTTAGGGTGTCACTATCAAATTCAACTGGTCGTCCACTTCGAGGTCTGTCTGAGAGATCATAATCGCCAGCAGCAAACCTTCTGAACCAACGTTGACACTTGTTGACCTTCGATACATCTCCATAAACATCGCAAATTTTCTTTGTTGTTACATTAAATCCCGCATGAAAATGAAAAGGTATGCAATGACGAATATGATCCTCGGAAGGTACAGACGCCGCCATTTTATTACAGAATACTTTGAATATTTTTAATACAGGCTGCTTTACCGAAAACTGTAAAAGAATACGTGTTTACTCTTGAACGATCGGTGCAGAACTAAAGGCAAAACAAATTCTTCGCAAATAATTGATTACTTCTGGGTACCCCTAGTACTAAATTTTTAGTTAGCGATAGGAGTGTCCGTAACTCCGGCGAATGTCTCACAGATTCCATTATCCTGGAGCCACTGCATAAGCAGTTCCGGGTTCCGTAAAGATGGCGGCTCGAGACCGCAAAGAATAGGGGGTGAAAGGCAGAATCGTTGACCCTAATGAAAAACGCTTTCGCCGGAGCACTGAGCCGTGGCTGTTTCGTTCTCTGGCAAATCGTTCGCTATGGAGACGCGATCGAGACACGTATAGGGCAATATAAACCGTGCCGGGCCGAGTAATATCGGACGGGAAAAAGCTTTCTTTGAGTGGAACAGAAACGACGAGGGTCTGTCGACCAGCCTTGACCCTCTAGATACCTCGGTCTCTCTACTCGACCGCGTTTCCCGCTGGAATCGTCGCGATTTCAGAGCGAGCCAATGCCGAGCCCGCGTAAATTATCATACTACAGTCCGCGACAATACTATAAGACGTCACTTAAAACGAAATAATTATGTGTTATATGAAAGAACTTCATCGTCTTCCATACAGAGTGTTATTAGTTGCTTCTGGAGACGTCGTTTAACGTAGTGTTTTCGTTAGTATTTCTAAGAATTCGAAAGTAACACCAACTTACCTTTTATTAACTGCGACAAAACTATAAGACAGCTAATGTTTTTGTAAAAAATTAACACGTACAGCTTATTTTTATCGGTTATTAATATTTTGTGTTGCCACCTTTATTTTTTAGGACATGTAACATTCTTTTTGGAATAGATTTATACAAGTTTTTAATCGTTTTTTGCTTAACTTTCTTCCATACCATTTCAACGCAGTTTTTCAATTGTTCTACAGTACTACACTGGTTTCCTTTAGAATACACCTCCCTGGCTAGTATTCCCCAAAGGTTTTCGATGATATTTAAGTCGGGAGATCTCGCTGGCCATGGTAAAACGTCTATTTCGTTATTTTTAAAGAAGGCCTGTACTATCTTTGCTGAATGCACAGATGTATTGTCTTGTTGGAAAATGTATTTTTGGTTGGCTATGGACTGAGCATGTTTTGACAAGTGCTTATCAATAACATCTATGTATTTCCTGCTGTTTATGATTATGGAAATAAATTCAATTTCAGTTCTTCCATGTTATCCTATAGCCACCCAAATCATTATTCGTTTTCCACCCATTTGTCGCCTTTGCAGTGTCAATTCCTCTTTTCTTAAATCGTGAAAATAATAATTTAGATTATCAGGGCCATCTAAAGTAAACCGTTTCTCGCCAGAAAAAAATTACTTTCCTCCATTTCTTACGCCAACGCATGCGTTGTTCTGCAAACTCTAATCGGGCTTCTCTATGACGGTTAGTTAGCGGCGGTCTTTTCAAAATTTTACGCCTTTTTAAATTATTTGAAGCCTTTATTATTTATTATAGTGCCGTTGATGTAGAGTTCCATGCATGTCGTAAAATATTCCGGCTGTCTTATGCAGTTATCAACTTTGGACGGCCCCCTGGATTCTTTTTACCATAGTTTTCACTATTTTTTAAATAATTATAAACCACACAACGGCTTCTTTCAAGAATTTCAGAAATTTTTGCCACTGAATGATTCTCATTTCGCAAATTATTGATAATTTTAATCTCTGTTTCATTTAATTTTTTTCCACGTGGCATTTTGTATGGACACAAATAATGCAAGTTGGTTAATATTTTTCAGGTTTTACTTAAATTATTTACTTCAATTACCGACACATTAGAAGAATATTTCATTGACGATCTTTTTGCTTTCACAGTTTGCGAGCAACTGTCTTATAGATTTGTCGCGGCTAACAAGATGTCAAGCTTGTGTAGCTTTCAAGTTCATAGAAATTCTAACGAAAACAGTGCGTGGAACGACGTCCCCAGAAGTAAATAATAACACTCTGCATGAAAGACAATGAAATTCTTTCATACAACACCTACTTATTTCGTTTCAAGTGATGTCTTATAGTATTGTCGCGGACTGTATACAGTGGGTCCAAAAAATATTCGAACACTGAACACCCGATTCCCAAAAAATTGCCTATATATAAACCGTGATAATTTCGTGAAAACTGATCGTACGACACCAAATTTTCTAAATTTGCTAAAGCCTCCAGCCAAAGCCATAATCCATCGTTCATAATTTTCATGGTGTACAGTTTCGTCGCACAAGTGTGCATTTAATCTTGTTGCTTCTGGAAAAAATTCATTACGGCATATAAAAATGATTTTAATCCTCGATTTGTTTTGACGAAGTTATCGCAATTTAAATATCGACAATTTCTCGAGAATCGGAAATGTTTAAACACTTTTCGGATCCACCGTGCGTACATTACATTAGTTTCGTTGTCGAAGGTTAAACGGAATGCACGACGCGACCCTAACAGCAAAGAACGTTGTTCACGTACTCGCGCAGAAAGCCACTGAATATTTCTGCACGCGGGAGAAACAAAAACTGTCTTGCGTTTACGAAGAGTTCGCTTGCGACTCGGAGCGTGCTCTTCGAATACATAATTTGTTCTCGTGGCCTAACATGGCCGGTAAATGATACAAGTGTTTCCCGTTCGAGCGGGTAACTTTGTACGCGGCGTTTGCGTCTTGTGCTGCCTCGTTTTCTGCCTCGAAATTCGTCGTTGCCGATTCGTAATTCAATGGGCCGCGGTTGCCGTGTTTCTGGCATTGCGCCGCGCGATAAAATTGGATGCTTGGACGTTGAAATTGAATAATCGTGTAGCTGTGCTTAACGCTCTTTCGACGGTTTCTGAAAATCGCGGCTGCGAGAAGCGGGGAAACTGATGTACGAAAATCTGAGAGACCGATAATCTTGTTCCTTACTTTTTTGACACAGCACAATAATTGAGCATTGCGTTAAAAAGGTATTCCCATTTAGACAGTTTATCAGATCAAAAATGGTTAGATTATTATCGGTCAAGCGCTTTAAAATTTTGAACAAATGTTTCGCGATATTTGAACATAACACAGTGCAATTTTTATGCATCTTTATTTAGAATTATTGTATCATTTGAATAGCATATCACTTGCCAGGAGATCTCGATAATAGATGGATCAATCTTCTTCAAATTTTACACACTAAACTAAAATTCTATATCGACGCTAGTTTTTTTTTCTTCTTTTATTGTATACAGAATTTTGAAACACTTGACCTATAATAACCTAACCATTATTGATCTCGTAAATGGTCTAAAATTGATGGTTCTGGATGTGGATAAGCCCTTGAAATAAATTGTCATATTTTCAGAGAATAACTCTACTCGCTGGAATGGAGGAATTTTACAGAACGGAGAACGCGTTTCAGAAGCATTTTCTACGCAATTTGTCGAGAGCTCGACAAAAGCAAGCTAAAGCACACACTCACGATCACGATTTCGTCGAATCGCCGTGCTCTTTTCAACATTTTCCTCCCCTATGTTTTACTTTGTAGCGATTAAAACGTCTCGCCGAGCAGCGATGAAAGGAAAATACGCGGTGGAATCATAAAACGACGAGCGCCGTTAAAAACTCGTTAAAAAAATATCAGAACACCCTCCACATCTCGGAGTAACGGGTAGAAACGAATCTGCATAGAGCTCGGTCGAGATCCTATTAACTGTATGCCAACGAAAAATTCGCGACCTGCTTGAAATTGGATTAACCGCTTTACGAAGAGTGGAAGGGAGGGGGGAGGGGCATCGTCGTTTCATTTGCGACGGAGAGCATAATCTATAGTGAATTATGCGAGAACGTTTCCCCGAAATAAACCAATCTCGTGCAAAATTTACGGGTACGTCAACAACAGTAATTCCTTACTCGATTTTTGCGGTTTTGAAATCGAGTCATTCTGTTGCTAATTACGATTTTGTGAGAATTTTAGTTACCTTCGCTTTGTTCGTACATTTTAAATGAAATACTTGACACGTTCCATAGTTTGCAAACTGATATTTGCATTTGACCCTCAAGTGTTACAGCGTTTACTCAAATTATTGTTTAGTATCAATTTTCTCAGACACCTTGAAGCATTTAAGACTAAATAATCCAAAAGTTCCAAAGAAGTTGAAGAAACTCAATATTTCCAATTATCTGGCACTACAGTAGCGAAAGTTGGTGTACAAAAATGTTATTAGGGTCACGAGAGACCCCAGTATACGATTTATGCATTCATTTATACATTCATTATAAAAATGAATAGACGCAATTTAAAGCGGTAGATAAATTGAAAAAAGTTTGAAAGCTTCAATGTATCAGTCTCAACTTATTAAAATTTTTAAAGGAGGAACAAAATTTCTGTTAGGCTCCTGATAATTGTAACTAATGCAATCAATTTTTATTTTGTATAGACCTGTTGCAACTAAAATTGTACAAAATTCGGAGTGCAAAGAAGGGCCCGGTCTCCGTAAATTCGCGATAAGGTAGAGTGACTACATTACCGACAAAAAGTGGTTTCACGTGCCCCAAGTTTTCGTCCTTAAATAAGAATATTTCGTCGCTGGTCAAGGGCTCGTTCGAAAGAGGAAGGTTCAATCTAGTGCGCGCTGGTCAGCAGCTGCCGAGATTATGCAGATATTTGGTAATATAAGCGTTTGAAGTAGGCTTGATCCAACTTAAGGGCCCGGTCCTCGTAGATTCGCGATAAGGTAGAGTGACTACATTACCGACAAAAAGTGGTTTCACGTGCCCCAAGTTTTCGTCCTTAAATAAGAATATTTCGTCGCTGGTCAAGGGCTCGTTCGAAAGAGGACGGTTCAATCTAGTGCGCGCTGGTCAGCAGCTGCCGAGATTATGCAGATATTTGGTAACATAAGCGTTGGAAGTAGGCCAAAAATTGACGACGCGCCTGCCGTGGAATCCGAGCATTTTTCTGCCATTGGATGAGTTTTCTGGATGAAATCGAGAACAGCGATAGAAAATATCTCCAGCTACAAATTGAATTATATTTTGTCTTGATTCTCTGCGAAATAAAGCCGAAAACTTGAAGCACGTTTCTGGCGTCGGAATAGATAATATCGATAATACAGAGCAACAAAATGTGACAAGTTTAGTCAGAGACTTAAGACCAAGACGGATCTTGAGTCTGTGTCTGAAGGCTGTGAATGGAAATTATTAATTAAAAAGTCACGTGACGGAGGAGTATCCGGGAACGAATCCAGACATAACAGATAGCGTGACCGATGTGGTGGCCGCGATGTCCTCGTAATTGATTCAATTCGCGAACAATGCTGCCTATCAGCGATCGGCTTTCGCGCTTCTCCCGTGGAAACGTGAAAAAGCCAGGGACACACGACACACCATTTTTCCGACGGTCGAGAGTTATTTATCGAATTCGGGACGCGTTGTCACGGGCTCGACGGTCGAACCCCCCCTTTACAAAATCCGGCAATATAGGCGGAAGTTGTTTTTACACGGGGCGCTGTCCCGTGAAAATACAACAAAAAATAAACAACGGAGATAGAGACAGGAGGGAGGAGGAAGGGTGGGGGCTCGATAACAGGTATCTGTCGCACGCGATTCAAACGCGAGTTCGCCGTACAATGAAAACAAAACAGAGGAAAAACAACACACGTACGCGAGAGATAGAGGCGAGGGTAGACAAAGACGAGTAAATAGAAGCGGCTGTGACACGAGCCTATAAAACAGACAACACACACGTAAACCGTGTCACGCTTCCGGGAGGCGGAAGTTTACAAACGAATTCCAAGGTTACAAACGAATTTTCTCCAACTATTTACGACAGTATTCTCCCAAATTAGATTCAATCGTAACATGATGCCAACTTCTCACTTGTCACGTTGCACGTCGCGGCTTGCACTGCCGATAAATAGTGAGAAGAATTAAGCTAAAGAAAGAAAAACAATCTGTTTATATCCCAAAAAGGCCAAATTCCATGTGTCCAATAGCTATTCTAAAAATGATTCTTAACCAGTTAGCTGTTGCGACCTCTTTGAAAAATGTGTACCTAAAATGCGTCGCAAAAATTAAACGACGGCGAGTATGCTCGTCGAACACAGAGTATGCGTGGCTGTTATAATGTGGAATTAAGTAATATGGAATATATCTTGATGTCTACAATTCATCTTGACGATTGAAGTTTACGACCGCCTATATTTTAGTTTTCACTACACTTGCAATTGAACACTTTGAACGCCAAACTAGAAACCCGAAAAATTCCATAAAATCGAAGTAAGTTATTTAATGAAATAAAAATTGCAAAAAATTGAATGTACGTTACTGAGTAATCCTCCAGCTTTCTTGCATGTTACAGATCCTAATTAAGTTTAGTACAATGAATATATCAACGTAAAAATTCATTCTAAAACCTGAAATAATAACAAATAATTCCATCAGCCACATATGGCTGACGTGGCGTTCAACGTGTTAAACAGCGAATGTACAAAATGTTGCCATTTCTTCATGACGAGTATACTCGCCGAAAACAACTAACTGCTTAAAAATCACTAGTTTTCTCGTTACGCGAGAAGCTCCGGCAAGAGTTAGAGATTAACAATTTTTAAGAAATGTTGACATCCTTTCTGGAGCGGCTGCGTGTACCGAGGTGTACAAACAATGAATAATGATAAATAGAAAATATAACAAGATCATAAATATCTAACAGACCGGTAATTTTTCTGCTCATTTAAGGGTCTGAAGAGCTTCAATAAAAAAGAAAATTTTCTGCTTCCAGAAACACGGGCCTCGGATGAAGTGCGCAGCGTGCCGCGTGGTGGCGCACGCGGTATGCGCGGTGTCCTTGAACTTCGCTTGCAAATCGAGCTTCCGCGACGTGGGGGTCCGCCAATATCGCGAGCAAACGAACACGCAGCACCACTGGGTCCACCGTAGGTCCCAGAAAGGGAAGTGTTCGAACTGCGGCAAGTCCTTCCAATCGAAGCTGAGCTTCTCCTCGAAGGAGATCGTCGCGGTGAGCTGCAGCTGGTGCAAGATCGCGTACCACAACAAGGAGGCTTGCTTCAGCGTGCAGAAGGTGGGCGAGAACTGCGAGTTAGGCGGGCACGCGTCCATCATCGTGCCGCCATCTTGGATCGTGAAGCTGCCGAGGAAAGGCAGCTTCAAGAGCAGCTTGAGGAAATCGCCGCGGAAGAAGAAGTCCGGCGAGAGTCGACGAAAATCGAAGGAGAAAGAGAAGGAGAAAGAACAGGAGAAGGACCAGGGCAGGCTCTGGGTGGTGAAGCCTATACCCACGCCTACAGTGAAGCCGGTGCTGGTCTTCATCAACCCGAAATCTGGTGGCAATCAGGGCGCGAAGTTGTTGCAGAAGTTCCAGTGGCTCCTCAACCCCAGACAGGTCTTTGATCTGACGCAGGGTGGACCCAGGATGGGGTGAGTTTGCGTTAAAACTTGCTAGAACATTGCCGAGGCCTGTCAATGTGGTGTTCTTCGGCTACGGTGGCGAGCAACGCCGCAAACATTGTGCACTTTCAAACTGAATTTTCTGCTGATTAATATTTTCTGAATTTTCTGTGATTGTATTTGGTAATAGTTCACGACGCTATGCAAATGTGAAATTTCGTGGTCTAAACATTTTATTTTTCATCCATAAATTTGCAACCTGTTATTTCGACAGGTCCAGTAGTAGTATTAAATTAACTGTCCGATCTGAACACAGGATAATTGAAAATTTCTGAAAAATTACGATTTCGGCTTCGTCTTTGAGTTACTAGCAATTAAAAATCCGCCTGAAATGCGGCAACCCGGCCAACAGAGGTGCAGCGGGCGACAGTCACTTAATAACCAAAAAATGAAGCAGAAATCACAATTTTGTTATTCTTCGTTTTCGTGTTATATCGTCATGGAGTACCACCCCTTAAATTTTCCCCCACCCGTAGTCGAACACACCGTATCTCAGTAAGAAAAGTTGAAGAATGTTGTAAGAATGTTTCTGCTCTATATTTTCCAAACATTGTTGAACAGATGTGTTCAGCATTGTAGAACGTCGCGCGAGGCGTCGGGGAATGTTGAGCCACACTTTTTAATTCAGCGGGGTTCGAGTTTCAACGGGGAATTAGGTTAATTGAATGGAAATTGAGTTGAAAATGAATTGGCTGAATGGATTAGGCGAATGGTGTGGCCGGGATATTGGAAAATATGATAAATGAACAAGAGGTTTAATTAAAGTTCCACGGGGCTGGCTCGCAGCCAGGAAGTAGGTGAATAAAGGTGAACAGTTGTCGCTATGGGCATTATCGGAACTTTCACGAGAGAAGTTCACACGGAAGTTAGAGCATTTCGGTCCGCGTTTATGGCCACGTAGACAAACGATCATGAATGTTATACCGCTCCGGGTGTACGGGCAACAGAAGTCGCTTGCTGTTAAATTTGTCTGCAATATGATATTAAATCATAAGGCGGTATCTTGAACGAAACTTTTATCGACATATTTGTAACAGTTTTCTGATCGAAATGACACCAAACACGAGACATTTTGGAGACATCGTACTTACTCGTTGCTCTATTATCCGCATACTTATAACTAGACAGCGGATTTTATGCATTTATGACAAAAATGAGTACGTGTAATTTGAAATAATAAACACGTTAGCAAAACTTAGAAATATTGTTACATTATCTTCAACCTATTAAACATATCCAGAAAGGAAATAAGTGTCTATTTCACTCCTGTTTGTTGCAATTCAAGTAGAAAATTTACATTCTGTGTAAAGCTCCGCTGTCTACTTATAACCCACCGATCAGATTTTAACACTAAGTTTACGGATTCTAATGAGAAAATGACGGATTCTAATATTTTTAATTTACAATTACCGAGATTGTAAAGACGCATCCATGAGAAATTATTCACCGAATTTATTTCTTTGGATATATACTAAAAATTTGATAAATTCTTGTTATTTCTACAAAATAATGTAGAATTGGAATTTCTAGTGGTCCATAAACCTATTGTACACGAGCGAATGTGATCCAAATGGCGTCGTGTTATCATTTCGATCAGAAAAATGTCGCGGGTAGAGTGAAGATTTCTTGAAAAAAAAAATACAATTGAAAGGAATAAAGTTTTGTCACTGAATTGGTAGAGGAGATTCGTACAGGTGATTTCGGATGGTGTAAATAGAGTTTCTGATTTCTCAACATTTTTCATTTCTCGTCAATTCTCGACATAGTGAACAAAGTGAACAAAGTGAAACATTACACTTTTATTTTGAAATTACTTCTTAAGAAGCATAATGCGTCTAATGTAGAATCAGACAATCTACTTCTTTTTTTTTTGCAATAAAATCTGTAGCCGTAGAAAAATTTCTTTCATTTTGTGCGGATGTTGGCTTTATCGTATACAGAACATCCAAAAGTTGCTGAAGATTGGGTGTCCTTTTTTCAGTGGACTCAAAAATTTGGAATTCCTTTGTTAGAGTCCGGAATTTATTTTCTACCGCTAAACTCTTGACACTAAATTCTTGAAGGCTATCCGCAATTTCTAATTCTAACTGTTTCTCCAGTGATAGTTCCTCATTCCGAGAATCTGAAAGTTTTCCACTATTTTCGTGAGAATCATTGTCATATTTTCCAAAAAGTCTGCTTAGAATCTGTTTTGCCATGTTATACATATCTGCCTGAGATGTTAAATAAAAAGATGTATCTTCTGAATCTTTTTTCAGTGGACTCAAAAATTTGGAATTCCTTCGTTAGAGTCCGGAATTTATTTTCTACCGCTAAACTCTTGACACTAAACTCTTGAAGGCTATCTGCAATTTCTAATTCTAACTGTTTCTCCAGCGATAGTTCCTCATTCCGAGAATCTGAAAGTTTTCCACTATTTTCGTGAGAATCATTGTCATATTTTCCAAAAAGTCTGCTTAGAATCTGGAGATTCTGGATTATGCAGATATTTCATAAGGGATACAACAATCTTGTCTCTTCTTTTAGATATTTCTCCTTGAATAACAGCAAGCAACTCATTACTCGATTCAGTATTCAGTTTTTCTGAAGTTTTAAATAAGAATTTACGAGAATTTAAGAATCTGTGTTATAAAATGAATGCGATTCATAAGAATTTTCCTAGACTCAAATTTCCCGAGAAATACTGAAATTCCTCGAGAAATGAGAAATAATCGATTATAAAATTTCTCGAGACGGAGCACTGGGTGTGAATGTAGTCCGTTCGAAATGGGTTTCAGGCTGGAGCTGTTCAAGAAAGTTCCTAATCTCCGAGTGCTGGCATGCGGTGGCGACGGCACCGTCGGCTGGGTGCTATCGGTCCTCGATCAGATCGGTTGTTCTCCGGCGCCGGCGGTCGGAGTGCTTCCTCTTGGGACCGGAAACGATCTGGCGAGAGCCCTGGGTTGGGGCGGCGGTTACACGGACGAGCCGATCGGGAAGATCCTGTCGAACATCGGCGAGAGCGACGCGATCTTGCTGGACAGGTGGCAGCTGATCGTCGAGAAGAACACGGACGCCCAGGGTGACGACGACAACGGCAAGGGCAAAGAGAACCTGCCTCTGAACGTCGTCAATAATTACTTCTCTCTCGGCGTGGATGCTCACATCGCCCTCGAATTCCACGAGGCCCGAGGTCGGTACACCCCCGAACCGTCGCATACCTGCCATACTCTATTCCCTCGATGGTTCCCGTTGCGGCCAGGCTGTACAGTCTCCCGCGAACTCCTTCGAATTAATCGTAAATAATGTAAAGACCCCGGCGCGACTATGGTCGGAAGGGTAACTCGGTTTAACTGTGCCGGGGACAGGCTACGTGAAACTTTGCTCGGGCAATATTTATGGGGGGCGAAATTGTGTTTGTGGATTGATCGGTGCAAAATTAAATACGCTCGCCTATGCGCACTTTCGACCCCCTGCGCTATCGTGTCAGACCACCGATGAAGATTCCCAACAGAATTTGTTAACTAGTCCAGTCAGTAAAATTAGGTTGTTGCGTACGAAACGGTGGACCTTTAATGGTCACGTTGAATAATAAGCATTATTAAAGCATTATCGTTAATATAATATTATTATATAATGCTTATAATATAAGCATTATACGAATTATTCTAAGCATTATTCTGATCAACGAATTCTGTCAGCGAATTGTTTTATTACGGTAGAAACTGGATTTTTCACGTTCTTCGTTTTACGAAATTCTCATCCTCCATTTTGCCTTCCTCGCCGTCGACGAAAAGTGCGTCGACTAATCGATACATTCTGACCCGACGTCGCGCAATGGTCAATATTTTATTGTTCTATGCGCCTATAAAAAGAATACTCGACGGTCGCATTCAGATAAGCTTTATTTAAAAGTAAAATTAGATATCTCGGTAAAAACTGCAGGCAAGATCTTAACACCAGGTGTACGGAGCTCCAGAAGTGACCATTTTGCATTGCGTTGTAACAAAATTGTATTCATTTAGATTTTCGGCCATTTTTATCGTAATAAGTGCTCGAAGAAATCTATTGAACAATTCTTCGCAAGTGCGTCCTTGGACTATTAACCCTTTGCACTCGACTGTCCCCTCTGAGTCACCACTAAAAAGACTGTATTGAAATTCAGAGCAATTCCTGTTATAAATTACTAAATGTTTTTGTGTTTCATACACTGCTAAACTTCCAGATGTAATACGAGTGAACGCACTCGACAAAACACACTGAAATGAATACACAACCAACGAAAATATTCTGCATAAGATGAAACGTCTGAATTTTGGAAAATGGCGTCGAGTGCGAAGAGAAAATACCTGTAAATTTAAAAATTTCTCTTAAATCTAGTGTTAAAAATTAGCTCAGCACCTTAAACGTCTTGTAAGTCTGTAGATTTGCATAGAATTGATTGCAAATTTCATTTGCAACAACCCTATATTAAGGGGCCTTTGCGAGAAAACTGACAGAGTCCGGTTTAATTATAGATCTAACATGTCCCCCACAACGGTATGCCCTAGGACACGCTTCGGGGCGTACTTTAATATTCAGGAGGACCTTTGTATAATTACAGAGGCGCACCCGGAGAGGTTCAACTCGCGGATACGGAACAAAATGTTTTACGGGCAAATGGGCGGAAAGGATCTCGTGTTACGGAAATGGAAGGACCTTTCGGAATACGTGACGCTGGACTGCGACGGCCAGGACCTGACACCGAAATTGAAGGAGCACCGTGTGCACGCCATTGTGTTTCTGAATATTGCCTCGTATGGCGGCGGGACGCATCCCTGGGGCGCTGTCAGTGGCACCAAGGAGCCATCCACGGAGGATGGCCTGATCGAGGTCGTTGGGTTGACCACATATCAGCTTCCACTGCTTCAGGCTGGGGGACACGGCACCTGCATAGCTCAGTGCAGCACGGCCAAGCTCGTTACTACGAAAACCATTCCAATGCAGGTCAATTTTCCTCTCTCTTCTCTGTCAGACAACGTTATACGAAACTAAGTTTTAGTACATCCGTGCGAACGGATAGATTGATCCGGAGGCAATCAATTCAATCGTCCGTAGGCCAAACCGATCAATATATCGCAAATCTTTATGAACAAGAAAAATTGTCTACGTCAGTTGCAAGAAACGCATTCAAATTTCTTTTCTTCTTTAACACGTTGACTGCCATGTCACCCATATGTCGATGACGGAAATATTTGTCCAGGTTTTAAAATGAATTTTTACGTTAATATATTCATTGTACCACATTGTAATTTTTTTCAATTTTTATTTCATTAAATAACTTACTTATGGAATTTTTGAGGTTTCTAGTTTGGCAGTCAAAGTGTTAACCAGTTAACTGTTTCGACCTCTTTGTAAAATGTGTACCTAAATTGAGTCGTAAAAATGAACCGTATAGCTGTTTCGACGAGTATACTCGTCATAACACAAAATATTGCCCTTTCTTCATGACGAGTACACTCGTCAAAAACAGCTGACTGGTTAACGACGAATTTCTTTTCTTCTTCTAACATTTTAAATTGCACCAACTCGTTTTTGTCCATAGCCGCATAAAATCACGCAGTCTGCTGATTAACTAGATCAATTTTCAAGTTTTCTATTTTTCTGCGATAACGCTCGATTGTCATATCGACTGCAAAATAATTCTCCCAAATATCATTGAATGACAAACATCCAGGAAATTTTCGAAAACGAATATACATTATCTCATCGATATCCGCTACTTTTGAAATTGCGGAGTTGATCGATTCGATGAACGAGCGTCTCAATTGTTCCTCATTTGTTACAGAACATCGTTGCGACGTAATAACAAAAAGACAAGCGAGAAATATTGTAGTGTAGCGATTAAACATTCTGAAAGTAGAAGCTGTGCTCATGACATGAAAATTCATCGGACAATGATTCGCCGCGAATCCGTTGAGAGTGAAAGATCACTATGATCGTTCCAGGTCGACGGCGAAGCCTGTCGCCTGCTGCCATCCACCATAAGCATGAAGCTGTTGAACAAAGCGACCATGCTAGCGAAACGACGGAACGCAGGCAGGCCTCCGCAGGACGCGAAGCTCGAGAGATTAAAGTTGCCGGTGATGAAGATCAAGATGACAGACTACGAGCGGTACCATCACGATAAGGACATGCTGAAGAAGTCCGCGGCGATGTGGATCGAGGAGCCGCTGGATCTAGAGGCTACCACGGACCTCGAATCTTTGAGGAAGATCCTGGCGAAGGACCATAACATGGACACTTGTTGCTTCCTCGACCGTGAGTACCTCTGGAAAACACTTTTCCCCGGAACCGTCGCGTTACCGCGGGCTTTATGAATTCATAGCGCGTGCTACCGAGCTTTAAAAAGGGAAATACACATTCCGGGGAACGGCCGTTGCCGTGGAATGGCGTTCAAATGCCCTCGAGTAGGATTAACCCTCCACTTCGGCCGGAAGGGCTGTCAGTGGACTGCTTTATACAAAATAAAAATTGGCTAGATCAACCGTAAGATTAGTACTTCGGCATTTAATCATTTTAATGAATAGCAAGTAACGTACGAAAATCCTCAAATTCTTCGAACGTCTTTGTAGTTTCGTTTTCAAGCAGCCACTTTTATTATAAACGCATAAAATCCTCTGTCTACATACTAAAAAGAATGGTTACTTTGTTCATTTTGTAGGTAAAAATTCTGAAAAAAATTTAACACGTTGCAGACATCCAGGTTTGCATGACAGAATTTTTTACAATTTCTTGGTCGACAATTCCGCTGGTAAATAGTTAAGGAAGATCGAAAGATCCAAAAGTTTCAAATCGATGTTTTTCGTATCTTTGCTGACGCGGTAGTATTATACACCTATAAAAGAATGAGAAATAAGTAAATGTTTAAATGTAAATGTAAAGGCTAGGAGACTGTGCAGAATTATTGTTAATCGATTAAACAAACATTATTTTCGCTTTATTGTACATTGTTGCACGCGTACCAGACGATTCAGCACCGATGGCAATGCTATGAAACTGTTTGTTGCGCGAAACGAGAATGATCGAACCGCATTTGCCACCGATGAAGAATGATTTATGTGTTTTCTATCATCGAACCAGTAAACGTGTAAAATCGATGTCAATGTAGAGAAGCGGATTGGGAGAGTCGTGGGATTAGGGTGGCAGAGGAGATCGTTATAAAAATGGGGCCGAAATCTGTTCGCAGCGTGCACCGCCGAGCGATTCTTCAGGATCGACCGGGCTCAAGAGCAGCTGCATTACGTCACCGACGTGGCTGTGGAGGCGGTGTACGTCCTCGAGGAGAATGCAACCAATCAATCATCCGGGGAGCCCGAACCGGGCAAGGTCTCCGCCAACCAAGAGCCCGAAACCGCTCGTTCCTCGCCTAGGTACTTTACACGTCGCACCTTGAAGCCTCGTTTCTTTATTTTTTTTTTTTTCTTTTTTCATTCACCGACACGTAGTCTCATCGTGATCGTCTCCTCAGTATACGCTGACCCAGAAGTATGTAGAGGAAATTGATCGTGTAATGGATCTGTCGATAAGTCAGTCGCACCCCCCCCCCCCCCTTCAACCCTCTGCGAACGAGGACTTTTTAACATTAGGTTTACGGGACCCGTCAAAATGACGGATTCTACTATTTTTAATTTACGATTATTGAGATTGCAACGATGCAGCCATCAGGAATTATTCAACCAATTTATTTAGAGGACGACTAATAATTTGGATAGACACGTTCTTGTTATGTTTATAAAGTAATGTAAAACGGTCACTCTTGGTACTCCGTAAACCTAATGTTAAAACACAGCCGACTCTTCTTTTACACGATTTTGAAATTACACGGTCCAAGAAACAAACATACGTTTCAAAAAAGGTCCGATAGTTATAGGTCTTATAGTACCCGCCGAGAAGAGTGAAAAATGTCTAATTAACATAACTCCTGAAAGCAATCCTTTCCCTGTAAAATCAACTATCGACTCTTCCAACACTACGACCTTGAAATATTAAAAAGTGACCTTCAGAGAAAATTCTTTCCACCATCGCATGTGTAACTTGTAACCTTGTATAACTTTATCCTGACAATTTCTTTCATACGATAGTGTTATAAGGAATGGGCCACTTAACCTGACCAGCTGATAATAACATTTGATGTTTTTCACAGAGTTCTCAAGGTCACCTTTCCGTTCAAACATTTTCACTTTGCATCGCTCGTTTTCGAACCCGTTGCATTCGTCTTCTACTAGCTGACTACTTGCAACAAGAATCCTAACTCTCTACATAAAGAAAAAGGGATGAAGACGACCTTGAAAACTTGCTTGAAAAGAAAACATAGAAAAAATTAGATACCATCGCGTTCAAGGTCCCTCGAAATAGTATCATCTATGACAAAAATTTAGTCGGTCCACTAAACACAAAAATCATTACGGTGATCTGGACTAGGTCCCGATAAGATTGACCGTGACCTCGAAAACTTGCCTGAAAAGAAGACAGAAAAAAATTTAATACCACCTCCATGACGGTCCTTCGAAATCGTCTGAAAATTGTATAACTGTAGATCGTGTCACATTAGGTGGTCCACCGTGTGTATTTAGGTGAAACCCCATTCGGCTAAGACACCCAGTAGCGGCAAGTGCCTCGTCCGTCCGCCTCACACATTCGTCTGTGTCTCCATGATAATGTAATGGTAATGGAATCGTATCATTAGATTAATAGAAAGAACGTGTAATATAGCGAAGAACGACCAAAGAGAATCGCAGCCATGACAGAAGAGCCGGCGAATGATAACGCAACGGCGCGGGAAGAGGAGCAGCCGGAACCACAGCCGCCGCAGCCGCAGCCGCAGCCGACGTCTTCGGCAACTCCGGAGAACGAAGAAGCACCGCCTAAGAAGCCGGATCCAACGAAGCCGCAGCCCGAAGCCCAACGCTCCTCTTCTAAAGAACCTCAGGGATCGATGAGAACAACAGCCCCCAGCGAGCCGAAGAACGCCAGGAAAGAGGACAACCTACCTGGGGACCCCATGAAGCAAAGCAGTTCCTCGAAATCGATCTCTGCGACCGCTGTAGCACAGTCGCAACACCAGGCACCACTCACTTTCATTAGGTACTAACGGTGCCCCAAACACTGTCCTCTACCAAATCGAGTCATATGCAGTGTCGCCAGATCAGGGGAATACAGATACCCCCTCTCTGCCATTTCCGGGTTAGCTACGACGCAGGCGCGGACGCAACGCGAATCGGGTGCGCGCATCACGTCACGTGACTGGGCCCTGGCGGAAGCGTGGGGATGCTCGCCGCCGGAAAATGGGGAAATGACGTCGTGGAAGGGGAAAGATAGAGTGGGGGACAAGTCTTAATCTGGCGACACTATATGTTCGTATACTTGGTAATTATATATTACCTTCGTCGATTTTTATAACCTTGAAATATATTGCCAAGGTCATCAAAATCGGTGAGGAATCGCTAAAGTAAATTTAATTACCGTTCATTTTTCTCATAAATTCCTTCCCCGCTCATTTTTAACACTCACCTGTCCTTTGTTACTGAAGCCCTGTAACGGTATTCTGTGGGGTCTCTAATGACCCCAGGAAAATTTACTGTGCACTGATTTTTGTATCAGCATTGCAAGACGAACGTGTTCTTTCACTTCTTCTGAACATTTCGGTTTTGTGATCCCAAATTGTGCGACTGAAACTATCTTCATAAATTTTAATCTCAGCGTAGATCCCAGCGTAGCAAATTTATTTCTTTGGATATAAATTATTTAAAATATGGCTACAAATTTGGGTAGACACATTCTCGTTATTTTTATAAAGTAATGTAAAATCGTCACTTTTAGTGATAACACAAAGAATATTAAATAATGTTCTCCGCCAAACATTCCAAGTGCTCGCAAATTGCTGTATGAAGCAGTATACAGTGTTTACTCTATATATGTCCGAAATGTCTAGCCGATATAAGTCCCAGAACTATCCCCACTGTCGAATGATCTCTGATCGCGTGGATCAAAGAATAGGATCTCCTGGCCGATATATGTCCGTGGCTAGACCCGTATTTTGGACATGTATCGAGTAAAGCCTGTAATATTTTGGTTGGGCTCCACAGTAAAATAAGTTAGAATAAGAAATACATAAGTAAGAATTCAAGGTTCCAAATATTGAGGAAGATTGATAAATCATGATGGAAGTAAGGAGGGAAGTGCTGTGGTCTAATCGAAGGATGTATAAAATCAATGCTAATTTGTGTGTTTCAGTCCACGCGATAGGCTTTTCGGTCTAGGTTCCGAGGTCCACAGCTTCAGCACCGGATTGCTCGAGAAAACCAGCGACACTATACTGAAAGCCGCGAAAATCGGTGATCTTGCGGCTTTGAAGGGACACCACGAGAAAGGGTACTCTCTCTTATCCATCGACGCCACTGGACAGACTGCTCTTCACTTGGCTTCGAGGCATGGCCACAGGGATATCATCAGATATCTGATCGCTTGCGCGCCATCGAGCATCCTCGACATGGTTGACAACGACAAGTAAGTCGATTATATATAACGATTATAGTCGTTATAAGCCGAATCCGATAGACAACAAATTCTAACCGATTTTTGCCACGTTGTTTAGCCATCGTTTTAGAATATTGAAAATTTTGTTCAATTATTCAATTTTTTTATAATCGTCTAATTAATTCTGAGAAACTGAACGCTTAAATGCCTTACCTGAATGATCACTCAAATTTTTACACATTTCACGCTCGTCGTTGTTTCATTATACAGTGGTTCAATTTCAGTTCAAGGTCATTTCAAGGGCCCGGTCTTCGTAGATTCGCGATAAGGTAGAGTGGCTACATTACCGACAAAAAATAGTTTCACGTGACTCAAGTTTTCGTCCTTACATAAGAATATCTTGTCGCTGCCCATTCGAAAGAGGAAGGGTTCAATCTAGTGAAAATTATTAATTAAAACGTCACGTGACTATCCCGGGCCCTTAAGGTCACACTATCCGAGGATTGTATCTTCTCGTAAAAACTGAAATGAATAAATGAAGATGCTCCAGGCGACGGCGGTTGGTGGGCAAATCGTGAAACGTTAACTATACCGGAACGAGCCCCATAGTACTCGTTCCGGCCGAAACAGTTGCGAATTCGCGAGTTGTGCGAAACACGGGGATGAGTTTATTGCTTGCGGTCTCAGTTTGCGCGTTAAAGTTTCTCATCGCTGCCGGTAGAATGTGGGTCAAAGGGCAGGGCCTATCTCGTAAACGGGAATCGAATAAGAAGAGACTGCATTTTTCTTTTTTTTTTGTGTTTTCTTATTCCAGAGGTCAGACCGCTCTGCACAAAGCGGCTCAATATAAGCGCCGTTCCATTTGCTGCATGTTAGTGGCGGGCGGCGCTGCTTTAACCGTCAAGGATCGACTCGGCAACACGCCCCGTGATCTTGCTCTGCAAGCAGAGGACCGTGACCTCGCAGCGTATTTATTCAGTGAGTGGTTTTTACTCTCTTCCCCCCACCCCCTACCCACGACGATATTAAAGATAAAACGCCGCTCGTTCGACAGAGGCGAACTATGCGCGCCACCCGGGTCGCTAAGCGTTGCGATTTTAACCCTGCATCGCTCGCATAAGCTATGCGGTCCGCAGGAAATTAACCCTTAGCCCTCCAAACATTTTGTCCTCAACAACTCCAACTGCTACGAGCTCGACAATTTCATTCCGACACCAAAAAAAGGAAAAAAAATTGGAAATGTTTGTGAATTTATTTGTAGTTTCTCCTGTTTCACTGGGTTGCTTTACTCTAATGTAAATAAAACTAGATGGGTAAAACGCATGGGTCTACATGCGAAATAAAAATTCTCCACCTCAGTTGTTACACCGGAGCTCTTGAGAACCGAAAATTTTATTCTGGCACGAAAAAAATTGCAAATTTTTGGAATTCCACACTAACGCTACCGTAGACGTTTCTGGTGCGAGCAATGCAGGGTCAAGGTATTCGCATTATTAAGGTTTTTTCGCCATTTTTAGAGATTTTCAGTCGTGGAAACATTTTGTTCGCGACTAAAAATCATCGTGAGTTTTCGATTTTTTTTTTATCGCATTTTGAATGAAAAGTGAGTAGAATATGCTTCTGCGTATGCTTAGTGTATGTGTAGTGTGTGTTTACTTGGTTTCTTAATTTTAAATTGACGGCGCTAAAGAAATGGTAAGGCGGAGAAGGAATAATGGTCACGATTTTAAACATGCTAAATACATTCTGCATATATGTTAAACATACATTATAAACAAATATTAACTTTTCTATCTAGCTTCCAAATTGTTCGGTTTAAACATATTTTTCCCTATTCAAACGAAGGTTGAAAAACATTGTAGCCTAACCAATAACAAATCGCAAGAAATTAATGAATAACAAACACGTATAACATACTACTCTTCCAGAGGCATTAAAAAACGTAGCAAATTGACACTCGGGACAAAGGATCGTCACTTAACCCTCGTTCCATCAGCTTAATCTGTCCCTGGATGTCAACCTGACACAGTGTTAAAAAATCATAGGAAACAAATTTTACAAATTCTTTGCAAATTCTGAACTCCTTGCCGCGTTATTATAAAATTACTATAAAATAGTTTCAGATCCTCATTTCGATTCTACGTTATTATAAGGCGTTAAAATCACAACCTAAAAAGACGAGGCAAGCCGCCAGACCAAGTTCATTCGCATCATTCACGATCAATTGAACAATATAAAGAACGCATTGTCCATCCGTGAAAATCGTGTTCAATCGACACAGGGGACAGATAAGCGTTGGAAAACCCATCTTCGAAACTCACAGACTAAAAAGGCGCCTCGGACGAAAATGAAAAATCGTTCGTCTCGCGCGTTTAATCCACGCCGCTTCCGCTATTGTTACCCGTCCGTCGGATCGTTAAATCGACGTTGTTCGGTGATATAGGTCAAGAGCAGTTCCAGCTGACAACGGAAGAAATGGAGAACGCCCTCTGACCTACGGCCGTAATTGGCAGGGCCTGAGCGAACCCTGGTTGAACCCTGCACGGATCCGTGGGAGAAGTCCTAGATCGCCGATGATCGTTGTCGATCAGCTCACATTGTGCGATCAGTCCACCGGATCGCGGCCACCAGCGTGATCAAAAGCGAGCGAGCGACACACACAGAGAGAGAGAGAGAGAGAGAGAGAGAGAATGATCGAGAGAGTGAGAGAGAGAGAATGATCGTATGTTTCGATCGTGCGTGAACAACGACTGTCAATGCTACCCCGTCGAGATCGCTTGTGCTGTCAACGATCGACGCGACGCCTGGAGGACAATGGTCATCATGCTTAGCTGCTCGCAGGACAACGATTCTCATGATCTTCTCTGGTGCGACGGAGTTCGTCGTAGGTCGTCGATGCGATCACTATGACAAATTACCTCGTTTCGTTCATTTTCATTGAGTAAATGATACGATGTCATTCAGTCGAAAACGAAGATGAAGACGAAGAAGAAGAAGACGATCGATGGAAGAAGAGGATCCTGTTTGCTCATCCGCGATCACGATCGCGCCGTGTATTCCCGCGGGCTGAAGACGGCGATCCGATACCGAATTAGTGAGACACTAGGATTTAGGGGATCAGATAGATCGGGGTACTCAGTCGTCCGAGACTACCGTTCACGTATTCGTTCTCTCGTGTAAGTTTTATTTTATATTTTTCTACGTTCCATTTCTAGGCGACCTAGCGTTGTAGACTGAGAGAATGGGAGAGAGAGAATGGTTCCCGAATCGATTATGTTCGTTGTAGAGGCCGATTCCGACGTGCTCTCTCAGCAGAGCTTTAGCGTATCGCAGAGAGTTGGACAGAGAGTTTTAGCAGGTTTTAATTGTAATCGTACTGTGGATAGTATTATCATTGAATCTCAGTTATGCGTTAGGCTCGAGGCGGTTGCTTCGACAGTGCTCGTTCCGTGGGCGGGGATCCAGCGCGTTAAGGGTCGGATTAGTGCGGTCGAACGGGGTCGTTGGAGAACGCTAAACCGGGGAAACCGGCTGTCTTCGATTTTAATCGACACGTCGAGTGCTGAACGATTTTTCTAAGTGCGGTTGCATATTGCAGCGACCAGGTTTTTGGGCGATTTTACTCGACACTGGAAGCGCTAAATGTTATTCGAAATATTGTATAAAAATAATGGGGGCACGTTTGGTGAAATATTTATTTCATAGCTTTATGTAAGAGCGTAATTTTAATTATCGCGAAGTAGAGAATCTAGAACGGTGACAATTGTGATTTATAATGTTTAGTGATTCTAGTGTTCATAATTGTAAAGTAGTCCATACTTTGTGCATTTATCTCGTCTTGCACTGTTCACACTAGAAACATTGAATTATCGAAATGATTCGATTTTATTACGTAAATTGCGATGATATTTTTACTGATATTTTAATTCCATCTTCATTTTAGTTTTATTTATCTTGATCTATCTCTATTTTCGTACTGACCATATATATATATATATATATTTCATGCGCCATTATTTTATTCATATTAATTGAACTTTATTTTCTACGAACGAACAAATCTTCGCGAAAGCGATTTTATTTTAATTACAATTCTAATAGTGTTCCAGTGCTAATACCATCAATAATTTTACAAATTTTGTCATTCAATTAATTCTCGTTATTAGACTGCGGATTTTATGCACGCATCACAAAAATGAGCAGATTAAATGCAAAACGGTGAAAATATTTATGGACTTGAAAAGTACCATCATTTCAAGATCATTGAAATCATAAATGTTTAGGCAGCTCTTGTATTTTGCAATTAATAGTGTTTACAGACTATTAAAATCGTCGTCAGCATTTAACGTGTCAGAGAACCTGAAGTAACTCATTCAAAAATTGATTTTGGAGAAACCATGCGAACAGACTAATCCGAGGAGGCGTCGTTCCACTAATCCGTGATTACTATTCCGGGATTTATCGATTCGAATGATCATCGAAGTGGCTCCAAGAGCTGTTCGAAGCGAATTGATTCGAAGCACGACTCGTCGGTGACAGTGCGAGAACCGATATTTAAATAATTATTGATAATTATTCGTTGAACTTCTATCCGACTCTGCTGGCATGTATTTCTATCATGACCCTGAACCCTTTGGAATTTTACCCGCTTGTTCTAGAGTATAATCTCGTCGCGTCGGATACATATCTTTTTCTATAAGTGTCGCGTTACATATACATACATATACATATATATATATTATACATATACATATATTTTCTACAATACGTACGTTAATACTGATACATTTATTGCGTGCGAAACGCAGATGTTTCTTCACGATACTGTATTTTCTTGTCCGCGAGGATCCGTCGAACTTCTTCGCACTGCTTGGACCATTCTACGCAAAAATCTTTTTATGTACAGGGTGTTTCGCGAAAAAGGTATCGCCGAGAATCGAAAATTTTAGCAAAAGTTCGACAATAAGTGGAAACCTAGAGAGATCTGTTAATCAACTTGTTAACCGGGCGATTATTTCACCAATTCGTTGATTATGACGCAATACTTTGTTCCGCTATACAATTAACACTGTAATTAAAATGTTGCTGACGAGTTGACGCGTCTTTCCCCGGTTGACAGGTGAATTTTGAAACGAAAAGGTTGCAACAAAATGGAAACAACCATTGATAACTTTAGATATAGTATATGTTCTTCAGCGGAAAGCACGAATATTGTTACTTTCATCGAAGTAATAAATACGGCATATAAATGAAGCAAATTCAGACAATTCTATCAAATTGTCTGAAATAAATTCGCTGTCTCGATTTCTTGTTCGAAGAATTCTGGTGTCTGCCGAAGGATTTACTTTAAAAATTAACGGTTCGATAAATGCTCCGAAAAAATTCAGAATTAATTCTCTATTCTATTAAACGTTCTGATAATAGAGAGCTCTGTAGATAGATATTGTACATTTTTCGCTCTAACCTTGTTTATTAATATTTGTAGAATTAAGAAGAATTCTATTCACATTTCTCTCGGTCGTGCATTCTTTTGGAACACCCTGTATGCTAATCGACAGGAAAACCACCGAATTATGAAAACAGATTCTGAAAGTAATTTATGGAGATCGGTGTGTTGACCCTTGGACAGTGGTGATTACGTTTGTTTTCGCACAGTACGATCACAGAACGTTATCTCAGTTTCTGGAAAATAATTTCGTTCAATTAGGTGCAGCAATTATTAGGGACAATTGGATGCAATCAGGTGATCGAGATGTTCGGAAGAAGCATCTCTTAAAAAATTCTTCAAATAAGCTAGTAGATAAGGATTTCAAGTGGTAGCTGTACAATTAAGTGCAGTGACTGTTAGATGCAGTTAGGTGCGACGAAGATAATCTAGGTGTTCGAAGAAAAGGAAAAATTGTTCAAAAGAAGTTTGTAAATAAGGATTTAAATGCACCTAATTGTCGCTAATTCGCTTTCCGAGGGTTGAACCGAAGGATCTACAGGATCAGCGCGCAGCGACGATCGATCACGCCAACCCTCGCGATCGTTCATTGATCATTCGATCCAGGAAGAACGATCGGCGAGTCGCTTGCGGAAGACAGCATCAGCTCGAGCGGAATTGTGCCAAAGCGAGGTCCCCAAGGTTCGACGATTACGTTTTGCAAAATACATCATTTGTTTTTAAAAACTCGTTAATTTATTTATTGAAAAACAAATTTTCCCTCGAAAGATTAGAAACTTCTCTCGCACCCCTGGAAACGCTTTCTTGCATCCCTCCCCCCTGAAAAGTGTGTTTCTATTTCTTTATTTAGAAAATTCCACGTATCGCAAGATAATTTATTTATTGAAAAATAAATTGTCCATCGAAAGATTAGAAACTTCTCTCGCACCCCCGGAAACACTTTCTCGCACCCCTGGAAACGCTTCCTCGCACCCCCTTTGAAAAATATGTTCCTATTTCTTTATTTAGAAAATTCCCTCTGTCGCAAGATAATTTATTTATTGAAAAATTAATTTTCCATCGAAAGATTAGAAACTTCCCTCGCACCCGAAGGTTAAGAACCACCGCTCTAAGGCTTCACAAATGTTTTCATTTTAGAAGCATAATTTACTAAGCCTTCCCTCTTTATTAAGTCTGCTAATTACTCTTGACTTTCTGAACTTGCACTACTTTAATAAATTGAAAGTAATGTGTATCCTTAAACTCTTCCTCTTTCGTTATAAACGTTAAGTAATTAGCAAGAATTGGACGATGAATTTTGAGTGTTATGTGCGCCTCGTTGATTGTGTGTAAAAATTCTGGAAAACATTTAGCACTGACAATTTCGAGTTCAATTAGGTCCGAGTGGCGAGGGGTGAAATTTTCGAAAATTCCAACGCCAACTTCACGAAGCCTAATCGTCGAATCGTGCGCTCCGGGCTGATCCTACGGGTTCGCATTCGATGTCCGTGGCAAGACAGCCGAGCAGCCATGTTCATCTCGTAGCCACGTCAGCTCATTTAGCCGTTAATCAATTGAGATCGATGAGGGCGAGAGATAAACGAGTCCGGGGTTCGTGTGAAAGAGGAAAGAGAGAGAGAGATAGTGAGAGAAACAAGGAAAAAGACGAGAACGTGCGAAAGAGAAACGAGAAACTTGAAAAGAAAAATAGCAACAGAAAATGAGAGTGAGAGAGAGAGAGAATGAGAGAGAGAGAGAGAGAAAGAGAATTATCTTACTCGGTACCAAAATAAAAAAGGGGATCAACGTACGAACACCAATTAGCTCTTAAACGACGGTCTATCGTCAACTATTATTATACTGTTAACAGCTAGACTACTCTAATTTTACTCTCGAATTATTATACATTGTATGCCGTATGTATAGCGTGTCCTTCCTGAGCATAGTCGTCCTGCGGACTCGACAACCATAACTGCGAACACCCCGAGCGAGGTGCGAGTTTCTTCGTAGACACGCGCCGAGGCGATTCGATCGATCGCTCGATTCGATTCGATTCACACCGGTGTACAGATTGATCGAATAACAGGATTTTCAACAGCTGATCAACAGAGTCTCTTCGTTTGTTTGTTTGTTGGTTGTTTTCTTTTTCTTCTTTTTTTTTTTTATCATTTTACATATATCGTCGAAAGCTCTTCTCTGCGATCACTGGGAGACTACCCTAATTGCCCGAGGGATCATCATAGTACAATGGTGGTCAAAAGAAAGCACGATGTATTTTGATTCGATACGTTCTTTTTTTTTTACACGATTCACGCCGATTGAACAAATGTATTTAAGACCTCTATGAGCACCATGATATTGTTATACTATATATAATATATATATATATTAGAGAAAATTATATGTGGGGGAGAGTCGTGCAGTACTCTAAGCTTTTTTCAACCCAGGCTACTGGTGGTGAAAAACAAATTTTAAGATTTGTAATGCAAACGGTGCTTAACAAGTTGGGACAAATCCCCTTCTTCCTTGAATTTTATTATCAAGATTATTAATTCATTAAGATTGATAAAGACCAGCGAAGATTAGCAGGAATGAAAATGTTGTGATTCGCTGCGTACGAAAAATTGTTGTTCGCCAGCACTTAGTTGTAGCATGACAAAATTGTTTGATCAACTGAAAAATAAGAAATCAGCTGTGAAAAATTGTCGTTCTTAGAACTCTGGTGATACTAAAGAAAATGTCGGATTATAGTATTGATATGTTTTTCTTTTTTTTTTTTTCGTTTTTCTTTGTGCAGTTAATTAACAGTAGAAGTACTGTACGACTCTCCACTATAGAAATGATATCGTTTATAAGAATGTTGTCGCTATCTTTTTCTATAAATGCAGAGTATAAGAAACGCGGAGACCCACGATTCCTCGAAAGTTGCTATTAATCCTATTTTTCTTGAATAAACCTCTCAAGCGAGCTTGTTGTTTATTTTTCCGTAGGAACGATCTTTTAAAGCGAAGTATACTTCCCTTCACCACCATTCTCCAGAGTTTCTTTCCACCACCACTGTATCGACGCACTGATTCCCCTAAAGTGTACAAATTAGCACACTCGCATGGTAACGTACCGAAACTGTCTATTGTTGCAGAACTGTTTGTCAGATGTTTTTATTACAATTGGAAGATAAAGATTCTATTAGACGTCTCCGTAATTCTTCTCGTAATATGCGGGCTTTTGTTGTTCAGCAACATGAGAATATACACACAGTTTGTTATTTTCCAAGCTTTCGCTTAATTAATTATCCACTCGTCGTCGCAAGAACGAAACGAACTTTTCTGATAAACATTTTATCTTACGTTGAGTATACACTTTTCACAGAAAAATGTACAAGAAAACGAATTAAACATTGTGCTAAAATATTTTTATAATCGTGCGACCTTGTTACGGGTACATTTTTATTATAATAAAATCGTTTTTACTCAAAGAGAGTGGGTTACTTTTTAATACACAGTTTCGGGAATATATTTTACGTTTCACATTTTAATACAAAACATATAATTTTACTATGTAAATCATTCTTCCACCTCTCATGATTTTCAAGATGTCTGACCAAGTATAGTTCCCACCACTAATTTTACGAACTCTATTCGCTATAATATTTTTGTTACAATTATTTTCTGTTTTAAGAAGATACTCTTTCCGTACGTTGCCATGATCTCCGGTGACCTTGAAAATCTTTCTGATTCGCAAGCTGACTCGCTGATCTCCGAGGCTAATTATTTAATTATTAATACAGTCTATGATAACAGTGTCGAGCAAGTCTAAGACAGAAAATTCGGAACGATCGAATCGAGGGAATCGATACATGTTCCCAGAAAAAGTATGGCATTAATTATGGCGCGTGTCCCTTCCCCCGTGTGTCTCTTAATCCTCTGTAATTACCGATTAAGGATCGTTAGGCGGATAGAGAGGTTTAGCGAGGTGTAATATATATGCGTATATATTATCATAAAATAGCTATATCTGTAGAGTATCTGCAATCAGCTAACTATGACGCAGAAGAAGAAGAAGAAGATGATGATGACGATGATGACGATGACGAAGAAGGGAAACGACTTAGAGATGCCTTCGAGTGTAAGATACGTTCTTCTGATTATTTTTTATATGTAGAAGTATTAATCGTAATGCCTTTGTAATTCTTCCGGGAGCTTGCGACGTTCATTCGACGATCCCGCTGTACTATTACACAATCTACACTGTTCTCTGACACCGATGACTGCCTAATCGCAACCCTAAATCGTTCTACAAAATCAAAATTATCTGGTCGAGACCGGACGCTGGGGTAAGTTGCACGAAATTGATAGATTTTTGAAAATTTATTTTGGAGTATGTGTTGAACCGATATTTTCGAAATTGTGGGTTTATTTTGCACATTATTCGAGTAACTAATAATATGTGTTTTCATTAAAAAAATGTAGTGAGTTGTATTGTTACAGTGTCCAGACCAAAATCCCAAAATGATTTCTTCAATTTCTGAATAGACTATGGCGAACAGGAATAATATTATAATTTTCTTTTAATTATTTTCAAAGATTCGAAATAATATAATGGCAGTCAACGTGTCGGCGAATCGCGACGATCCAGTTAGAGACAGAGACAGAAGAATGGAGGAGCATGAGCAAAAACAGAGTGAGGACAGAAACGTGTGACGCTTGGAAATTCTCCTTTCTATCGAGTATTATAATTAATTAATCGCCCTATTGTTTCGTTGATCGTCGAACACTTTACCACGCTGTTATTAAATTATGCTATCGAAATTCGCTATAGAAAATCGACTTGCAAAGTCCAAAAATCGATTTTATTTTAATTAATTCCGTTTCTCCATTTCAATTTTATTTATTTGTTTCAATCGCTCTGTTTGCCTTCAAATTCTCTTACGATCTCCAAAAGTTTAGGCTTTGAAGGTTAATAGCTCGCATAAATAAAACGACTGCAATCTAATATGTATTGCAAGTAATATTGAAGCTTCCATTAAAAAATTGTAGTACATATTATTGCAACAAAGTATAAACGTACCTGGCAACGTCAAAGTATTTATCGACGCATCCACTAACACGGATTTCGGCACCATAAAATATATTAAAATTACCGAAGCTTTTGAAAATTACTATTACATATTCGAAACATTTCTCGTTTCATATATTTAAAATTTCTATCTCCAGAATAAAGTAAAATAAAATATACAGTAGTTTCACGTGTACAATTCCGACAAAGATTTTTCTCCCTCCTAACCAATACGACTAATACGTTATTAAAAAATATATTATAAGATACCAGTCAATAATAATCCTAATAATATTCTTGTTATTACAAATTTACGATTTTTCGAGGGTCCAAAACGCTACCCTTATTAAGGATAAAACGATTCAAGCATGGAACAATCTCAATGTGATCGCAGAACTATGGAACCATTAATTTTTCTTATAAAACTTCGTACAAATAAAGAAAATCGCGTATTTTCCAAGTGTCCCACCGTTTCTGGGCCAAAGTGTCTCTCGTTTGCATAAGTTTCTCGTTAGACTTTGGTTCAGTTCCAAAAATCAGCGAACTTTTCCTCGAGTTTCATCGAATGATCCTAATTAAAGAATTGATAGACTCTTGGACCCTCGAGCTGGTGATTACACACGATTTTTCATTACTCTTCGACGTAATTAGTCTCACTATACTCCGTTTTTCGAAAAAAGAGACCTGAGACCAGGAAAATCACTATAGTTCTCGAGACTAGAATAAATGAATTCATGAAATTTATATTCATAGTTGATCTGTAAATTTAGACATTCCAACAAAACCTTTCTCGTGGGCGAAATAAATTTTTCCTTTTACCAAAAAATCTATGCAAACTGGAATTCGTATAAAGATCTCCATTAATTAATCAGAAGATTAATATTAATGGCATTTTAGACATTAAACTCGTTCTTGCTTCGAGATTATTAAATATCTGTGCATGTTTGTTGTGCATAGTGAATAAAATGATTAGGGGAATAAATGCATTCGTATACTCTGCTTGAAATTATTTTCGTTTAAACTCTGCCCCTGGTAATCGATGCAACTTTCATTTTGCATAAATGTCTGTCGTTCAATCCTTCATCATATCCGATTTTATTCTAATAAAACTAGGTTTCTTCTTTCGAAGAGGGGACCATAGTGATCGTCAATTGAACAAGCTCGGAGACTTCAACGCGTGGTCTAAACAAATGTTCACGCGTTGACATTCGCAGTCCAGTAATAAGTATACTTATCATCGGATGTAAAAATCAGTCGTCGGGATCGTCGCGAGCGAACCTAATTCACGAAAATTGACCTCGGATCATTTTTCTATTCTTCGCCCTGTTGGCCCAGCTCGAAATTTGCGAATCATGTTGCGAGAGGCGGGGGACGCGACCAAAATGGAGACTCCCTTTTCAACTTTCTCGAGTTAATCTTAGCCTTTTAACCTTCGTCGAGATATTCAATAATGGACGCGACCCTTGATCTCCCTTTCTCATGGCCCCACTCTTCTGCCTCTTTCGTTTCCTCTTTTTTCTTTTTCTCCTTTTTAGGTCGATCGATCAGTAAACGATCGTTCCATTGTGACCTCGCGGTACAGTGTCTCGTAGATATTCGATTGTTAAGCACACTAGAGAACAATATTGGACGGCTGTCGAGTTTAAACTTCGCTGGCTCTCCCGCGAGATTGTGTTGACGAGAAAACGTTTGTAGAAATTCGCTGGTATCGGCTGAGCCTGCATAACGATACAGGTGTCAAGGATAATGGCGGAAAAGTCACGAAATCTATTCTAAATGCCTTTTCCGAGGAACAGTATCGCAAATGTCACGAGAAATTAATGAAACAAGTATTTTCAATAGTGATGCGGAAGAGAATTTCAAAGTTTGACGTTCGTAGTCTTCCTGCCGGCCATATTGAACAAACGAGCCAGATCCGAAGCGGCAGCTATTTTGGAATGTTGAATACAGAATATTCTAAATTCCTTTTCCGAACAGAAAAGTATAAAATTCCACCAAGAATAAATTGAACAATTACTTTTCATAATGAAACCGAAGCGAATTTGAAAGTTTCAGGTTTGTAAACTTCCTGTCGGCCATATTCAGCAAGCAAGTCAGATCCGAAGCGACAGCCATCTTGAAAATTCCAGATAAAGTACATGGAAATTTTCAAGAAGTTTCAGAGAGCACGAACTAATAAGAAAAGTACGAATTAATCCGGAAAGAAAACTTCTTCGTGACACTGTGCCGCGAGGATCGAAAATCAACATCCTCAACTACTGTGACAACTAATTAATTAACCAATCAGCATCCTCTCGTTATACTCTAACAACAATGTAATATACGAGCACTACTGTATATACGTGAACGCCAGATATATTACTAGATTTATCGAATTTTACGAGTACGTAAATAATAAACAGAGAAGGAGGAAGATGAAGAAGAAGAACAACAACAACAAATCAATGCCTTCAGCAACTATATATCGAATTAACGGAGAACTGGATGACAAAGACGAAGAAGGTGAACAAAAGCTGAGACTCGAAGGTCTCCTTCGAAAGGGCGTATTTTTCTTTCCTTTCAAAAGAGAAAATTTCCTCGTCGTCGTCGATTAGAACCGTGTGCCTAACACTCGGTTTTTAGCATTAATCGTTAGGGGATAATTAAGATCGAGTTTTAGTGGGCGAGTAACAAGTTTCTCGACCGGCAACACAATTCCAACGATTGTAAACGAAAGCGAACCTTTAAACTAACAAGATCGATTTCTCTCGTAAAGCCACGTCCACACCGTGCAAACATCGAGCGACAAAAGCAACTTCTTCAGTACATACGCGAAATCAGCTTAAAGTTGCTCGTTCTTGCTACAGTGTGGACGTGGCTTAAGGTGTCATCCGAATGCGCTTCTCGTCTCGAGAGATTATTTTCTTCTGTGAATATTCGAAACCTCTGTCGCGACGTATCCCTCGATCGCGCGACGGCTGTAACATGTTTGTAAAAATAGCGATTGTAAAATTACTATTACTATTAGGTGAGATTGAGCCGATGATCCAACAAAGGCAACGGGGAGCAACCTCGGGCTGGCATTCGTCGCGTCACGATTGGTCCAGTTGCTATGCTACGCTCGGACGTGAATTATTGTCAAATTGCATCCACCATGCTGTCGATTTGTAGTTTGCAAGCTGAAGTAGCTGCAAAATGTTAAATATCTTTATTTTGAAAAATGTACGTATAATTTTGAAGGTATTCAAAAGAATTCATTATTTAACATAATTTTGAGTCGTATCAGTCATTTTGATGGACAGACAAAAAAAAATGAGAAGACAGAGAAAAAATGAGTGAAAAATAACGACAAAATGAAGAGATGTGAAGAATTTTCGAATATTCTTACATTATTTCCAACTTCTTAAACTCGTTAACAGAAAAAATCAATTTTAATCCTCCATTTCTTACAATCGATTTGGAAATTTTTTCAACCAGTCAGATTTTGCGCACGACTGCGGATTTTATGGGCTTATGGCAAAAATGCGTGAAAAATAACGACAAAATGAAGACGTTGGAAGAAATTCCGAATATTCTCACATTATTTCCAACTTACTAAACTCGTTAAAAGAAAAAATTAATTTTAATCCTGCCTCTCTTACAATCGAGTTAGACATTTTTTCAACCACTCAAATTTTGCGCACGACTGCGGATTTTATGGGCTTATGGCAAAAATGCGTGAAAAATAACGACAAAATGAAGACGTTGGAAGAAATTCCGAATATTCTCACATCATTTCCAACTTCTTAAACTCGTTAAAAGAAAAAATCAATTTTAATCCTCCATTTCTTACAATCGAGTTAGAAATTTGTTCAACCAGTCAGATTTTGCGTACGTTTAAAAAATCGCAGTTGAAAACGGTGGGCTTCTGTGTGGAATTCCGGTGGTAGAGCGACGAATGCGAGCCAGATGAGGAATAGTGAATGCTGGGGAGCGTATAGCGCGAGAAGAATGTGTGTATATCGCATAATAGTCCCGAGGGAGGAAAAGAAACACAGTATTGCCTTTCTGGGGGACGCGGCCACGGCCCGTGAGTTTCATCTTAAGTTCTAGAGCAATAAATCGGCGACAATCACGGCGTTCCGGGCCGAGTCCGCGTCGCCGAAAAAAAAATCGTTTTCTCGTCTGTCTAGTTGCCGTTTTCCATTCCTTTCCTCCTCCGATTCGACGAAGGAACGTTACCGCCGACGATCGACGTCGTTTCCGGTCCCGTGGCCGTCACCGCGACCCACAAACCCGGTCCCCGTCGAGTATAGTCGTCTAGACGAGTTCGTTCATCCCCCCTCGCTCATAGTCTTCTGCATCGAACACTTCAGTGGCATTTTGCTAGACAATCGAATTTTTCGAATTTGTTTGACTTTTGTATCGCTTGAAAGTAAAGATTTGCATTGGACAAGTCTTTCATTTTCTAAATTGATTAAAATTATATTCTCTATCTTCAATAATTCTATGAACATTAGATTTAACACTTTGTCTACTGAAAATTAACAGTTGAGAATTTCAATGGACGAAATCTATAAGAAAGGTACTATTTTAATGAAAAGAATTTTGTCCTTAATAAGTTTTCTGGTAGGGAAATCTATGTTTATTGGATATACAGTTAGCGTACTGCTTCTAATCTAAAATTGTATTTCGATTTGCAAGGAATGGACACCATATTTAGTGGACACTGCTCGAAATCTTCGTCGCCAGTCCGACACGATATTACGATAGATGAAATTTCTATGAAAGGACCTTTTAAATTAAACATTTTTTAGTGCGAAAGTTGTGATAAAATGCCACTGAAGAATTCTTCGATGCAGACCAATGTGCGCCGAGAATCTTGCGGACGCGTGCTATTTCGTGTCGAATGCCACTCTTCTGCAACGTCCACGGATTAATCTGACAATTCATTCAGCATGGCGGAGATTGTTGCAATTTTTAAGGAAAAATTCTGTTCAAATTCTACAAAATTAGATGGCGGAATTTGTATAAAAAATTTATTTAGCGGGCAAAGTCTAGATTGTTTTACAATTAAATTATCTACCGTTCAATTTTTTTATTTTGTCGGAATGGCCACGATTTCAAGGAAATATTTGTTTATTTATAAATCGCATAAAAATCACAGAATCGAAAAACCGATTACTTCTTATTCTCTCATTGGAATGACAAAACATTCTGCGTCCTGTGTCTACAATAACAATAATTGAATAACCGAGAATAAATTTGAATTTGTTTGTACGTACAAAATTCCAGTTACTGCTATTACGTTCCTTTCCGCGGAAAAGGTCTACACAATCGTGAACAGAAGAATAGAAGGGGGTACGGGAATGAAAAAAAAAAGAACAGAGAGAAATCGAATTAAAAGGGGACGGACAGTAGAATGTGCCATTCTACGACAGACAAGGCACGGTCGCTCACTGCTATTAACTTTCAGTCAGATACAGACACTTCTTTTGCAACTCGACAACAGTAAAATCAACGTTGCAACGATGGTCACAAAATAAATGAAAAAAATCACTCTACTCAAAAATCCTCCAAGCGAATTAAGCAAAAATTGATTGTATTTTAATAGGATTTAATCACTTGGAAAAAAAGCTTACTAAAAAATCGCCTCTCCAATTTTATCTCCGAAAAATCGAACAATTTTCATATTTGTTCTATTGATTGAAATCCGCCGTAGCTGCTGAAAAGATTCAACGATTTACAACGCGATGACCTTCAGTTGACCTTGGGCTACTATTCGCGCCATTAAGCTCTTGAAATAAAATCGATTTTACTTGAAACATTTCTCTACAAAGTCAGTAAACAATAAACTATCGCAAGTGGTAATTTGTTCACAATAAATAGTTTCTACGATTCTACGATTCACAACGTGATGACCTTCAGTTGACCTTGGGCTACTATTCGCGCCATTAAGCTCTTGAAATAAAATCGATTTTACTTGAAACATTTCTCTACAAAGTCAGTAAACAATAAACTATCGCAAGTGGTAATTTGTTCACAATAAACAGTTTCTGCCATTTTCAGTTTTATTTATAATTCGAAACGAACATTATGTAAAGTCCACGTGTTACACTTCACCTCCGCAAAATCGAAGAATTTTAATATTTAAAACGATCTCGACGGGCGCGCCCCGAAACCACAAAGCAGTCGGTTAATTACCATTTTTTTTTTTCTCGGACGATTGTTCACCGTCAGAGCAAATCGCTGGTTTCCGTGATATTCCGTTCTCGCTTCGAAGAGCTCTGCCGCTGGAAAGGAAAATTAGGTTGGAGAGTGGCAATCGGCGCGAGTGCGAGGCGATGTTTCGAGCGTTGTTAAACGGGCGAAATGTTTAATTGATTCGCTGAACGATCGGAGTCGACCGATTGGGCGCACGCCGCTAATTTAGACTGCAGGCGGTCTGTTTTGACTGCGGCGGACCGGGGAACAAAAGGGTCGCTGTTGTCGGCCGCACCGCACCGTGTATATTGTGAACGTCGACCCAAATACGACGATTTCACCCTCGGCACACCGGCCGAGGCTCTGTTCCGTTTCCGTGTTTCGTTATCCGCGAAAAACTTGGCTCCGTTCGATGCTCTCTGTCTTTGCCAGACGGCGATCCACGGGGATCGATCATTTGTTCAGCCGAACGGAAGCGCCGGATGAATTTATGCCAATTTCACAGCTCTTTGCGCTGTCATCCCTGGATCCGGCCGACATTATTTTTACTCTGTTTCTTGTAATTGTCTATGTCAACCCCCGTGTCAATAACCAAAATAAAAACTATGCTCCGAACCATGCGAGAATATAAAAATCGAAAATAATTTTGCTAGTGTGCCCACGAAAAAATATTAAAGGAATTTGAAAAAAAATTGAAAGTGGCCACCCAGGTACTCGGTTATCGACATAAGGGTCAAAGTACATTCTGAAGGTCGCAGGGTGAAAAAAATAATATTCCTGGTGGCGATTCTGTATTCTATTTTTCTGGGGGATTGGTCTTTTTTCTTCACGTTTACCTTTACGGTGAAACGAGTGGCTCCTTAATTGAAAACTTCGTTTAGAAATCGAGTTTGGCAAGAGACAGAGACCGGAAACCAAGAGGTCGTTAAAAAAAGGAACGATCGTGTAATTGCAATGACTTCTCCGATCACTTCTCGCTATTTTCTGAGTCTATGTAACTTGTACGAGTAACTTCTGATTAGAAGTATGTATCAAGCGATTACTTTATAAGTAATAAAAAGATTTCTGATTCTCGAGTCGACGATCTTTCTTCCACCATTTTATTCTCCTTCCCAAGCCACCTTTGAAAATCCGCTTTATATTAAATAAAAATGCAATTATTGTCAATGAGTTGCACATTCTGTGCTTTGCGATACCGTTCTCAAATTCAGTGTAGGAAAATGTTAAACAATAAAACTTGACATCATTTTCGTTGGAACGTAGTCAAGTCTTTAATCTTTTAAACTTTAAAACATTGTGTCGGACTTGTTATGAACATTCTGAATAATATTTAATAACAATGGATATCGTTCATCTCTTTCGAATTGCGGTTCTTGGAAGAAATTGTTCGTGATATAATACAATTTTTCTTGTAAGAAATGTTTACCAACGTAATCATTATCAGTTTTTCTTGTAAGAAAGTATTCACGATATAAGTTATAATTTTTCTTGTAAGAAATTATGCACGATGTAATTTACAATTTTTCTTGTAAGAATTTATGCACGTTATAATTTACAATTTGTCTTGTAAGAAATTATGCACGATATAATTTATAATTTTTCTTGTAAGAATTTATGCACGATAAAATGTGCAATTTTTCTTGTAAGAAATTATTCACGATATAATTTATAATTTTTCTTTTAGGAGATTATTCGCAATATAATTTACAATTTTTCTTGAAAGAAATTGTTCGTGGTATAATAATAATAATTTTTCTTGTAAGAAAGTATTCACGATATAAGTTACAATTTTCTTGTATGAAATTATGCTCGATATAATTTACAATTTTTCTTGTAAGAAACGATACACGATATACTTTATAATTTTTCTTTTAGTAGATAATTCGCGATGTAATTTACAATTTTTCTTGAAACAAATTGGTCACGGCATAGTGTATAATGTTTCTTGCAAAAAATTATTACCTATAAAGAAACCGTAAGAAAATATATTTCTCTTCTGCCAATTCCTATAAATGAGTGCATTAAATAATTCTATTCTACTTAAGGAAACACAATGAACGGGATCCGGAGCTCTCCTCCTTAAAAAAACATACATCCACCCTCTAAATTATTCGCATAACCAGCCCAAGGCATCTCACCCTAACACTTCCGCTTTAATTAAACCCAACATTTCTCATAGCAATTGCGTGTCCGTTAACCCTCTTCAGGAATGATCCGTGACTCTTCGAGTGCTCGAATAATTCACAGTTACCGCCCACAAGAACAGAAACCTCATCTACTCATAATGGGAACGATCCTCGCCTCTCGAGCCCGAGAGCCTCCGCCTAATTGTTTGCGGCAGGAATATCAGAAACGACGTTTTCAGACAAAGTGATCCCGAAGAAAGGGATCACGAGGGCCCGGAGACTTTGCGACGATCATTATCCTTTCGCCTTTTCATTCTTTCCGCACGGGTAACGAGCGACCCGTCGAAACTCGCGAAACAATGCGAATTTCTAGCCACGCGAGACCAACTGAAGCCATAATGAAGATCGATTCGCTCGAGATTCCGTGAATCGAGTGGACGTTTCATTAACGATTCAACGATGATGTCCCTCCTGGGGCACCGACGCGTCGCGACGCCACCGTCAAATTCATTCCGGACGTTCTCTTTATTTCTGCAATTGGAATTCTATCGTCCATGTTGGTTTTACGTTCTCATTCATCACATAAATTTCCTTGGTGAATTTTGCAACCGTATTCCCTTGGTAAAAATAATAAACCAGAGCGTCTAGTCGATCCCTCAATTTCACGAACAAAATCCGAAAAATTTGTAGTCCTTGGAACAGGAAAATTGCAAGGTACCATGTTTTTCGAAAATTTCACCTGCTATGAACACAGTCGCCGAAAGTTTGAAACATCCGGCTCCGTTCCCGAGGGATTTCGAGAGAGAGAGAGGCGGCCGACTGTCGATTGCAGATACCCAATAAGCTATTCCCAGAAAGCGTCGATTGATCGAAATGCGAATTCCGTGGACAAAGGGGTGAAGAGGTCGCCGGCTCGATCTTCCCCCGGTGAAAAGTTCGAGGGCACTTTCCCCGACGAGGAGGGATTAAGCTTGCCGAAGTTTCTGGACGCTCGACGATGCCTCTATGAGGATTTGTAGGCAAACTTCCTCGATGAAAACCGGATCAATGCTACGATTGCTTTTCGAGCTATTCTAATGGAGCGGTAATGCGGCAAGTGTGACACCAATATGAGACCCGCTTCAATTCTTGACGTGAACTCTCGGAATGCATATAAAATCCAGCCATAATGCAGTCGCTGTCGAAACTGTGCGCAGATTAATCGTCTTTCTATTTTATCTTTAACATCGACTGCGAGCTGCAAATAGAAATCTTAATTCGAGAATTGCGCGAAAGCCGGGCTAATTGAAAGGTCCCGCTTTTATGAGAACGAGCACAGGACTCGGCTGCTGCATTAAGCCACCGATGCAGATTAGGAGCAACAAGTTGCACAGAGTTTCAAGACGCGCGTTGCTTAATTACGTTCCGTCTGTTCCTGAGCGCTCTGTATACGTAATATTCTGTTCGTGCCCCGGAGAGAGCCTTTTCATTTTTGAAGCTTCTCCCGCGAAGAAAGAAGATGTTTCTTTTCGGATTTTAATTCCGCGTTGCCCACCGTGTCCGCCATATTACCTCCTGTTACGTTTCTGCAGTCCTCCTGGCATTAAAACAAGGAATGTTGTCTCTTTTTATTATTCACAATGGAACGACATTATTTTCACGACTTCCGACGATTTTATTGAAATATTTTCAGTTGACTTATCGCACGGTGAATTCCAAATGAAATTGTTGCAAATATTATTTTTGCTCTATTGTTTGTTCGTTTTTGATTTTTATTTTGTTGCATTCATTTAGTGGGACGAAATGGGCCGAACTTTCTGCTGAATTCAACCATTTTTTTTTTTTGTTACGGAGAATTGTGAGAACTGTTTTAATAATTCGTTGATTTTGAATTTTTATCTGGAGCAAACTAGTTAAAATATAGTTAAAATCATGATAGCAGTGGTTGTGGAAAACAATTAAACTTGTGTTATAAAGAACTATAAATCGCACGTAAAGTGTAGTGCAAATGTAGTGAAATTTATTGCTCACATTTGTGTTAACACAGTTTTCAATGCAGTTTTTATCAATCGCATTAATCATATAATAATTACGTTGTTGCTACTGTAGTGCTAAAGTTAGCACACAAGTCCAAATAAAATTAATCCGCTCACGTGCTGTAGACTGTACAAACAAATTCTATGCTAAAAAGTGACGCAATATTAATTGTAAACGTTAGTAAACAAATTCAAATAAAATTAATGCTAACATGTACCAGCCAATTGCTCAATTGCATCGTCGAAATCATGTTATATCACTTACGTCACACTGGGAGTTGCTCTTTGGTGTATACTGTTACAGTTTCGGTACAAAGTGCAGTTCAAGTTAATAATTATGTTAATTTCAAGTGGAATGCAACACCTCGACGCAACCAATCGTCCTGGTCCTCTTTCGGACACCTAATCGGAAGCGAGCAGATCAACATGTCCCTTTGCGAACTCGCGTAAACCGGGACGTTGAGGGTGTCCTCTTTACTGTTTCGCAGATAGTCGCCCATTACGTTGGTGGCCGTACTGTCATCCACGTAATTCTCCGGAAGAAATGCAATTTGACAGCTCGGAGCGGCTGCGACCGACGCTGCGTTCGCGTCCAGGTCCTTCAGGACGCCATTTTGTATTACCGCACCTGCATTCACAATATTTCATATGTAGACTGCGGATTTTACGCATTTACATCATAAATGTACGTCACAAATGACGCGAATGCAAAATTCTGAAGACATTACAGCGATTTAAGTATATTTTTACACTACTTTTAATGCGTTAACCTCTTAAATACTGTACGCCACTATAGTGGTTTCCGTGGAAAACATCAGTTCGAATGGTACGCCACTATAGTGGTTTCCGTGAAAAGCATCAGTTTGAACTGTACGCTACTATAATGGTTTCCGTGGAAAGCATTAGTTTGAACTGTACGAACCACTATAGTAGTTTCCGTGGAAAGCATTAGTTTAAACTGTACGAACCACTATAGTGGTTTCCGTGGAAAGCATCAGTTTGAACTGTACGCCACTATAATGGTTTCCGTGGAAAGCATTAGTTTGAACTGTACGAACCACTATAGTGGCTTTTATGCCATCCGCGGTCAGGCTTGCCGTCCCTGGGAGACAGAGTTGCGGACAATCGCACCGTACTGAGAGCATTTTTACAATTTCAGTAATTGTAAAATAAAAAATCTGTCACGGTCATTTTGACCGGCGGTGGTAGGTTTAGTGTTAAGAGGTTAAAAACATTAAAAGAGGAACAGATTTTCATTCAACTTCTATCTATTTCAATTGACTTGGACAATTAACGGCAGGCAAAGTATTAAGTGGTTAAGGGTTAATTAGGGAGTACCTGATATTAGGAGGCCCTCGACAATCAACGAAATTTTCCAGTCCTCTCTCCTTTGATTTTCAATCCAGTTCACTCGAAGCCGAAGATTTTCCAGGGGCTGTCGAGTTTCTCTAGCAGTGTGCTGCTTCAGGACTGTGAGGAACGCTCGCGGTCTGGCCAATCGGGACATGTCAATTATGGACGACGAAATCGACAACATCGTCTCCAGAGTCTGGTATCTGGACAGTAATCCCTTCACGAAGGGCAGAACCTCTTCCGGCCCGTATTTCCACTCGTTCAACCAGCGTCTCGGCGTCTGCACATGCAAAAAATTCAATCTTCAATTAAACGAACTAAAAAGAGAAATGCGAGGACTTTTTTGGCCAATCTAATCATTCATTTCATGATTTCTTCGGTCCAAAATATAAAAGACTTTGGCACACAAAAAGTCTTCAGATAGGAACTGATACAACAGAAGTTAAAAAGCTAATATTCATAAAGTTAAAAATTATTTCTTAAAAAATTGACATAGGAAAATTCGTCACAACGGAAAATGAAATCAATTTTTGAGAATCCGCCGACAAGTGAAGCGTTGTATTAGGTCAGTGCAAAAGTTCTTGTCTGATTTTGTATTACAGTGATTTCTCTGTATATGTCGCCAAGGCCTGCAGGATAAACGTCGCGGAATTATCCCCACTACCGCGGGGTATATCCTGTGAGGGGTAAACATAACACGGCTGGGATATGTCTCCTGCACGATACAAGACACTGGCAAGACCCGTGTTGTTGACATATATCGAGAATTCGCTGTAAAGTGCGACAAGGAATCGGGCAGGAACTTTTTCGCTGACCTGATGTATCAATAATAAAGCGACAGTCTCTGACCTTCGAATCCTCGAACCGCAGACTATCAACGTCCATGCGAATGAGATTCAGCGTTCCCTTGGTTAAATTCAGCTCGTCGACGAAGAATCGTTCCAATGGGTTCTTGATCCCACCGCTTCCCATCGGCGGCAACGCGAAAATCGAACTGTGACGCTCGATCAAATCCTTCAGGTCCCTGTGAATCCTCGATTCGGTTTTTTTGCTGCCGCTCCTCTCGTCGCTGACTGACACCTTGATCAGGACACCTGTACGATCGCATGACCACCGTTAATCTTCATCCACATTAACTTTTCTAAATTAAACACGTAATAGGATCTTTCAAATTCCAGTGGAACATCAAAAGCCGTCTTTTAATCATTCAATTCGTCTTTACAATTTTGCATTTGATTAATCTACTTTTGTCATAAATGCATCAAATCCACAGTCTAGTAATTAGCATTAGCAAACCTTTCAGCAGCGCCAGTGCAGCCTCAGCAGCGCCCCTCTCCCAGGCCCTGTGCGCGTTCGCCGGAAGTCCGAAGCATTCCCTAGGCGAATCACTATCGGGGATCATTTCCAAAGACTTGAGGACATCCTCGATGTTGGTTCCGGTAACCCTGAGGACCCCAGCGAGCTTCCTCCTTCCCTCATAAGCATCGGCAGACCAGATATCGCGGACAATGGAGCAGAGAGCTCTCATGTCATAGTCATCCTGCAGCCTGCCTCCGTAAACAGCAACATCCAGCAATCCTCTACCAGTCTGCCAGGATCCATCCTTGTCGTTGTCCCTTTTCGCGGCTATCTCCTTCACTACCAACTCGTAAGCAGCCTCTATGTCAGCCTCGTTCCATTCGTAGGCCCTTATCCAGCCTTCGGGGACGAACTTCCTTCGTTCCTGAAGGGTCGCGTGCAACCAGGACAGCAGAACTCCTCCGGGAAGGTTTAGGTTCTCTTGCTGTCTCTGCTGCAGCTGCTGAAGAGACCTCTTCACGTTCCTTTTCACACCTTCCGGCGCTTCGTAAGCTAATTTCAGGCAGAGACCCGCTAGACTAGGGTAGAAGCCTAAACACTCCTCGGTGGTTAGCCAGATCCTCGCGGACGGGTTCTTGTTACTGGTGCACATGGGGGACCGCAAGAGACTCTCCAAACGTGGCAGCCAGTTCAGCGCCAGGTGAAGGTTGCTCAGAAGGATCCAGTTGCCGTTTCTGCGAGGAAGATCAATTGATCTCTGATTTCGTGGACGAAGGTGTACAATCTCGTTCGTGCACGTTTCAAAATAATCGCCATTGTTTGCTATACAGCGAGCAGCAGAATTGAGCGAATGAAACCATTATTTAGTTATTATTAACAATTTTCATTTCCACGGGCCGAGTTGCACGAAGACAAATGAAAGGGAGTTGTTGATTCAATTAACGTTCTAATTACCGGCAAGCGCTTTCCAACGCGACCTCAGCCTGGGCGACCTGGCCCTGGCCTAAAGACACCTCCGCGAATCCTGTGGCGGACGCAACCTGATTGTTCGCCAAACCTCGCAATTCTGAGCCGGGATCTGCTCCCGGGGACAGCAGGAGCAGCACAGGATACGAGGCTTGTTCCTCGGCTACCTTCCTCAAGGACCAGGGCGGCGGAGCTAGCTCCTTCACACCTGGAAGACGAAGAAAAAGAAGAAAGTGAATTTCGATTTTTCTGATAGGGACAAGTATAGATTTCTAATTTGCACCCTAGCATTCTGTAGGCTCTTCCGAACAAGATGGCGTAGAAAATCAATTTCGATTTTTCTGCCTCGATAGGGACAAATATAGAATTCTAATTTGCACCCTAGCATTCTGTAGGCTCTTCCGAACAAGATGGCGTAGAAAATGAATTTAGATTTTTCTGCCTCGACAGGAACAAATATAGATTTCTAATTTGCACGCTAGCATTCTGTAGGCTCTTCCGAACAAGATGGCGTAGAAAATCAATTTCTATTTTTCTGCCTCGATAGAGCAAATATAGAATTCTAATTTGCACGCTAGCATTCTGTAGGTTCTTCCGAACAAGATGGCGTAAAAAATCAATTTAGATTTTTCTGCCTCGATAGAGCAAATATAGAATTCTAATTTGCACGCTAGCATTCTGTAGGTTCTTCCGAACAAGATGGCGTAGAAAGTCAATTTAGATTTTTCTGCCTCGACAGGGACAAGTATAGATTTCTAATTTGCACCCTAGCATTCTGTAGGCTCTTCCGAACAAGATGGCGTAGAAAATCAATTTAGATTTTTCTGCCTCGATAGAGCAAATATAGAATTCTAATTTGCACGCTAGCAGTTTGTAGGTTCTCCCGAACAAGATGACGCAGATTAAAATTGCGTTACGAGGGCAGAACTGTGTTTAAAAAATAATTGAAGTGAACAGAGCCCGCGAATCGCGAATTACCTAAAACCTCGGCTGCCAATTTTGACAGAGCAGTGTGCAGATAGTCAGGTCGCAGGGTCTTGACGAGCAAAATTTTCTGGAAGGTAGTCAGATCGGTTTCCCCGTAGATGTTGCCGACGTCGTTCAAATATGCCGGCTTCATCTTGGTAGCTACCTGCGCAAGGTATATCAAAGTGTTTTAATGAATGCGTTTATTGCAATCCGACGGGGGTGCAGGTCGGACGAGCGGGTTTCTCGTTTTACATGAGGCAAAGCTGACACCAGAGCTCGAACAGAAAGGCGTCTCTCCTCGGGCACCCATTCAGGCACCCTGTAATCAGAATCCCCGTCGTCGTTCGATAGTACTTCTCCCAGCAGGAAGTTTCTCTCGGCGTCTGGCACCGAATGCAACGAGAGTGCAAGCTGCAACGCCAGAGGCAGTCGGTGCTTCCTGTACACCGCTTTCGCGCAGTAGTACAGGGTTAAACTTATTAATCTGCAACGAACAGAGAACGAGACTCGCGAATTACAATTGTTCGTCTTAAACGGGTATACAGAACATTCGAAAAATCTATTTGCAAGTGTTTTTGGACATGTTCGCGACAGAATTTGTCCAAGTTCGTAACATTGATTTACTTACAGGCGTCAGAATTTTATATCATTCATAGTTGCATTTTTAAGGGAGTATTCTGGTCTTTCATTTTCGCAAAATCGATTTTTCATGTAAAAGGCCGAAAAACATGGCCGAAAATGCCGCCACTTTGTAACTGATCAGGATTATTAATTTCTGCTTGTTCGGACCATAACTACGTTCATATTGATTAATAAATAACTTTTTTGTTTCCGATCAGTAGAAAGACCGGATTCGTGGCGACCATCGACCCACGTTTTTTATACATAGTCTATAAAAATATATATAACTCCCGTATTTTTTGTTATTTTCACTTTTAAAAAATCACACATATGCTTCAAGTATTAATAAACGTGTACGCAAAATTGTAATGCAAAGGCTTCGATGGTTTTTCGGGAAAAAATTCCGAAAAATTCGTGGAAAAACAGCCTTGAAAACCAGAATACCACCTTGAAAGCGTTCTTTTTTTAGCATTTTTCTTAAACAGTTATCTCGATATCTCAAGTTCTAGTTGACCAGTTGACTCGACATTTTTAGATTTCTATTTTTTCTTTTTTAATTTGCGAAACACGGAAATGTACTTCGCGCTACTTCGTGGCTGAATATTTCCGAAGAAAAATCTACTCGCCGTTTCTCTATCAGTTTATCCTGTTCCTTCTTATCCTCGGACACTATCGAATTCCTATAATCCTCGGCTTCCAAGTAAATGTCCGTGAAAGCTTCTGCAGAAAAAACATAAAGCGGACTCAGCGCTGTCAGGGCTCTCACGGTCTTATACAAATTGGCTGCGAACTTCGCCAATTTCTCGTGCGCCTTCGCCCGTCTGAAAATAAAATGGAAAATACCATTTTGCCATTTTACCATTTTAAGATTTATCCAGCATAACGGTATAAGACACTTCGTATTTAAAAATAAAATTCGTACAAAACTGTTTCCGTTTAACCGACGTGCTAGTACAATTTTTAGGGACAGCTAAAGACTATTAGCAAAAATAAAGTTCATACAAAACTGTGTTTGTTTAGCTGAAAATACTAATATAAATTTTATGTACTCGAGAAATATGGATATTCAAACACTGTGGATACGTAAATATTAAAAAATAAAATGCATAGAAAATTGTGTCTGTGTCATCCAAATAATTAACCTAAAATTTTATAGAGACAGTTGCGAAGTGTAAAGTAGCAGTAAAAAATAAAATAAATACTAGAAAAATGTTAGCAGGTGTTCGAACACAATTCAGGATGAATACGTAAATATTAAAAAATAAAATGCCTATAAAATTGTGTCTATTTAATCTGAATATTTAACCTAAAATTTTATAGAGACAGTTACGAAGTGTAAAATAACAGTCAAAAATAAAATGAACACAAGATTGTCTTTATTTAACTCCAATATTAATATAAATTGTAGAAACACTAGAACAATGTTAGCAGGTGTTCGAACACAATTCAGGATGAATACATAAATATGAAAAAATAAAATGCATACAAACTAATCTCATAAGAGAGTCAGGATGTGCGAGTTTATCATTAGAAGGCTGTATAGTAGAATCGAACTAATACTCAAAACTAAAATTCATACAAGACACTATCCGTAGTTGATAAAATTTTCGGAATCAATCGAGGAGTGCCAGCCAAAAGCAATACCATAACAGCACTCGGGTTAAGTATCAAATAAAACGTATCCTCCCCAAAGATCTCCGTGACAGTCCTCCGCCATGGGGAATGAAAAATGGTGTCTCGGTTTAATAGATTTCCAGTGCCCACCTGGACACGTTCTCGAAGCTTCTCCGGCTTTCTTCGAGTGCAAAGGCGATTTCTTTCGCTTTCGACTGAGTGGCCTCCAACGATGACAAGAGTCCACCCTGCGATCCTTCAGACTCCTGAAGAAGGTCTTGACCCCTCGCGGTTGCCAACTGTGCCAACAGATCCAATCTCGCCGTGTCCCGTTCGCCGGATAATTTTTCTTCCCTTTCCAGTGCCTCTTTCCTTTTCGTTGCCAACTCCGGCGTTTCCTTTAACAAAACCTGTCGACAAGGTAATTAATTTTACGCCGGCCAACCCCACCCACCCCCTCCCCTCACAGCCCCTTCAGACTCTTTCAATCTCTTTCCCCGGAGCGCTGATTCCTTTCGCGGTGGAATTATTAAATTCCTTGGACGGAAACTGGACTATTTCATTTGACAGTCCAGAGCAATCGGATACTCTATACTGTATTAATTAGGCTCTGAACACGGTGTAGAGGGAAAGCTGATAATACGGAACACTTTCGTTCAAAAGCTTGTCAAAAGGAATTCTAAGAGGTGATCTGATCCCTCAATGATTTCAACGGACTGGAGATAATATAGTACGTTGTTAAACAATCACTTCCAAAACATTGCACAAAGTGAAATTAATTCACTTTCAATTCTCCGTTAATTTCCTCACCATTCGTTAGTTGTGCTATCAATGAACCGTGGATTTTTATGCGAAATAAAAATTGTTTGAATCAATCGCAAGATACAGGAGCTGCATAGACATTACTTCTTTTCTTTTTGATAATTTGAATGGGAGAGTAAGTTCAGTGTTAAAATTATCAAAACAAGCGTACACTACCGCTCAAAAGTATCCGGACACTTGCGAGATATGTATTAGCATTGCATAAAAGTTATTTCAGCGCCTAAAATAGTGACTAAAATCGATTTCTATCAGTCTCTTATGAAATATCTAACGTTTTAAATTAAAAATTACCTATGTGGAACTTACCAATACTACACTAAAATTAAATCCGAGATTCATCGACGTATCCACCGCGGAGTGTCCGGATACTTTTGAGCGGTAATGTATGTTCATTTAACCCCTATTATTTTTCAAAAAGATCTGCAGTGGAAATAATAATACGTTAATGAATGGAAGTCGGCGATATTCATCGAGTCGACAAAAACTGGCAAACTGTCGCGTAGAAAAGAAAATTAGCATAGCCATGAAAATTTGATCCGACTGTCCCGGTGTCTTTCGGACCACACTTCGTATTTCCCGATCGCGTCCCATAAGGGCTGCATTCGGCCTGTGCGTCGAATAGTCACGGATATTGAATAGACACGTGAACGCAGCAATTTCCGGTGGAACGGTTCTCACCCTCTCGACGAATCGCTCCGCCAGGCTCTTAGTGCCAGCCCCGAGGGCAATCTTGAACAAGACCGCGTCAACTTCCTTCGGAAAACCATCCAATCTGTCCCGTCTGGTGGCGAGGAAAAGTTTGAAGCCCTGCGGAGGCGGCAAAGTTCGTTCACCGAGCCTCAGGGGACGTCGACGCAGAAGCGGCAACAATATCGAGGGGAACTCGACGAGCTCCTCCACCAGCAACGGTTTCCCGAATCGCACGGCCAGCTCCAAAGCGGTCAGGAACTTCGCGTCTTCGGGTCTGGTCACCTCCATGCGAGACCCGACGTTGTTCCTCAGCCAGGAGACCGCCACGCCGGACGGATCGACGAAAATGGGAACCAGAGGACCCCGAAGAGCGCAGGAAGCCGCCACCAGACTTCCGGTGTCCGCCGGCAGACCCTGGGCTCGCCACAGCAAACGCTCCCTCTCGGTGATCAGCAAATCGATCGCCAACTTCTTCCATTTGTCGTCTCTCCCGGGATTCTGTCTCGACAGTTGAAATGATTTTCGTCGGCCAACTTAACGACAACTCGATTAGGGTTTTCTTTTTTCTTTCGCGAGACCGCCGGTGTTCGAGCGGTCGCCTTCGGGAGCTTTAATGATTTATCCAGGGACGATCAGTCGTTTGGAAATTGAAGAGTAAGGATCGCGAACTTTGCAATGAATAGGCTGCGGATCTTCATGCACTTATAACGTGTGCATACGCGTAAAATACAGGAGAACGTGTATAATAACAGAGATTAATGACATCTCTACTGTATTTGCTTGGCATAAGGAATTTTCCAATTGATATATTGAATTTGTTCCTCATCTTGGTTTCCATGAAATAAGCCATCTTTAGAATTTGCATATAGATTCGCAGTCTAGTAAGAATTTTTTTAACAGTGACAGCGACGATGTGATCATTTTTCGTGGGTTTGTTGTTTGCCGGAAGAAAAGTGTAAGGAGGCAGTGTGGAAGACAGTAGGATAGTTGAGTGTTTGCGTTAGTGAGTAAAAGGATAGTCGGAAACATGCACGATTGAGTGGCAGGATAGTCAAATATAATTTACGTGCGATTGAGTAGTAGAACAATTAATAATCGAGTGATTGATATTGCTTCTGCGACTGATAACTAAGTAACTGAATAGCTGAGTAACCGAATATCTGAGTAGCTAAGCAGATAAATAGATGAGTAACTGAGTAACTGAGTAGCGGAGTAGCTGAACAGTTAAGTGACTGAATAGGTGAGTAACCGAATATCTGAGTAGCCATGTAGCTGGGCAGCTGAGCAACTGAGTAGCTGAATAGCTAAGTAACTGAATATCTGAGTACTTAAGTAGATAAATAGATGAGTAACTGAGTAACTATGGAGCAGCTGAATAGCTAAGTAACTTGATAGCTGAGTAAGTGAATATCTGAGTAGCTAAGTAGATGAATAGATGAGTAACTGAGTAACTGAGTAACGGAGCAGCTGAATAGCTAAGTAACTGAATAGCTGAGTAACTGAATATCTGAGTAGTTAAGTAGATAAATAGATGAGTAACTGAGTAACTGAGTAGCGGAGCAGCTGAATAGCTAAGTAACTGAATAGCTGAGTAACTGAATATCTGAGTAGCTAGGCAGCTGAGCAGCTGAGCAACTGAGTAACTGAGTAACTGAGTAACTGAATAGCTGAATAGCTAAGTAACTGAATAGCTGAGTAACTCAATATCTGAGTAGCCAGGTATCTAGGCAACTGAATAACTGAGTAGCCAGACAGCTGAGTAACCGAGTAGATGGATAACTAAGTAACTGAATAGCTGAGTAGACGAACATCTGAGTAGCTAAGTAGATATATAGGTGAGTAAGTGAGTAACTGAGTGGGGGAGAAGTTGAATATCTAAGTAACAGAATAGCTGAGTAGCTATGTAGCTAGGCAGCTGAGCAACTGAGTAGCTGAATAGCTAAGTAACTGAATATCTGAGTACTTAAGTAGATAAATAGATGAGTAACTGAGTAACTATGGAGCAGCTGAATAGCTAAGTAACTTGATAGCTGAGTAAGTGAATATCTGAGTAGCTAAGTAGATGAATAGATGAGTAACTGAGTAACTGAGTAACGGAGCAGCTGAATAGCTAAGTAACTGAATAGCTGAGTAACTGAATATCTGAGTAGTTAAGTAGATAAATAGATGAGTAACTGAGTAACTGAGTAGCGGAGCAGCTGAATAGCTAAGTAACTGAATAGCTGAGTAACTGAATATCTGAGTAGCTAGGCAGCTGAGCAACTGAGTAACTGAGTAACTGAGTAGCTGAATAGCTAAGTAACTGAATAGCTGAGTAACTGAATATCTGAGTAGCCAGGTATCTAGGCAACTGAATAACTGAGTAACCAGACAGCTGAGTAACCGAGTAGATGGATAACTAAGTAACTGAATAGCTGAGTAGACGAACATCTGAGTAGCTAAGTTGATATATAGGTGAGTAACTGAGTAACTGAGTGGGGGAGAAGTTGAATATCTAAGTAACAGAATAGCTGAGTAGCTATGTAGCTAGGCAGCTGTGTAACTGAGTAGCTGAATAGCTGAGTAACTGAGTAGCTAAATAGATGAATATTTGAATAGGTCCATAACTGAATAGCTGAATAGCCAAATAGCTAGATAGCTGAAACACCAGTACCTCGTAGACTAATAGCGAAGCGACATTCGCAGCCTCGACGTCCAACTTCTCTTTCCGAGCGGTCAATTCCTCTAATTGCGTTTGCCAATCACGATGCTCCGTATCCAGTTTCTGCAGCAACGCTCTGGCAGTCGCTAGTCTTCCTTCAGTTGCTTCGGCTCGTAATTGCAACGCTGCTGCGCCTCTCGAATGCTCTGCAAGTTGCTCTTGAAGCTGTGCCACGCGACTTTCGACGGAGTTCAGTCCGGCTGCTAACTTTCCTATCTGGGCCTCTGCCGCAGACAAACTCCTGCAGTATCAACATCACTTCGGTATTTATCATGACGAACGTAATTGATAGCTTCGATAGCTATATATGATTGGTAACTATGGCGGGGATTGTCATTGGTAGCTATCGCGAGAACTGCTATTGGCAGCTGTCTCAAGAACTATGATTGCTGCTACCACAAGGACTTAACTATGATGAGGACTGGGATTGCAAGCTACCATGAGAACTGTCATTGGTAACTACAATAAGCATTGCAATTGTTCAATTTTTGGTAACTATCGCGTGCACTTCATTTAAAAAAACTCTGTTCTATTCATGAACAGAACAACTCTAATAAATTTATCTCTTCAGCGAGCCATGACGAGACTGGACTCACTTTTTTGTTAGAATAATCTCTGGAGTATACAGGCTGTTTCATTTATGTTAAGATTAACTTTACGGCAAGTGAGTCAATATCTATCAAACCCTCGTACGACCTTTTGATATCACATCTATTTTCGCGATAGCCCGTACTCTGCAACAAAGGAACCTGAAGATCCATAGCCAGGTGTCTTTCAGGAGCTGGAGAAGAAGAAGAAGAGATGATTAGGCGTCCGGGGACATTGGAAACATACTCGGCCAGCAGTCGTTGCTCCTTCTCGAGTGGCGCGACTTGCTGAAGAATCTGGCCGTATTGAAGATTCGCTAGAACCCAGGCAGCCAATGGGGCTGCAGCCTGCGAGGCTCTCTTCGCGGTTTTCTCCTCGAAACTCTCCGGTCGCTCCTTGACCAACTTGGCAACCGCCTCCAGGCTAACCGGTGTGCTCCTCCTCGCGTCCCATGTTCTAGATTGATCGAAGATATTTTGAAAGAAGTCGAGCCACTCGACGATCAATCCGATCATTCGTTTCTACAGGGTGTTACCGATCTGGATCCGTACACTTTCGTTGAAGTATGCATACGGTTTCATGTTTTTCATATCTATGAAGACAAAAAGAACCCACGAGGAATAGCGATGCTGAAGCAATTCGAACGTCTCCGTGGCAGATCTCTACAATTCGACAAAAAATGTCACACATTTTGTTTTTCTCGCGAGCACGGCTCTGCTAAATTGTTTATGGATTGTTTGTGGTTGCGCAGAAAGGTAGGGAGAAGCGATCAGCAGAGCCATGAAACTGTAGCATCGCAAAGGAATTGATGGAGGTCCGGTTTCATTTGTATCAACGAGATCAGTAACACCCTGTATGAAAATAGTCGGACGCCAGAGGAATCGAGGAGAAATTGCTACCTGATTTCGTCTTTGATCCCGCGCTTTGCCAAGAACGTCTTCATGCTGTTCCAAGAAGTGTCTTTGATGCCCATTAATCGAAGGACACCCTCGAGGACGTCTCGAACGGGCGCCGGCGGTGCTCTCAAAGAACGAACCTCTGCCAAAGCGTCAGCGCTTATGCCAGCCACCGCTTGAGCTGCTTGTTCCACCAATGGCTCCACCTTGCCCAATTCCCCCTCGATGTCTGCCTGTTACGCGAAAAGAAAGTCTCTATCTCATTGATGCACTGCGGATGATAGGCAATTTTATGAAAAAAAAAATAGAAAAAATGAGTAGATCAAACGCAAAATAGAAAACACATTTAACACCCCTTGCACTACGATTTATTTTACGATTTCGGAACTACTCCGTCGTTTAGAATTTCTTCGAAGTTTATTAAAACTAGTAAGCAAAAGTTTATTTTTATTGCACGGCTATTGTATCGACGACAACTAAATAGATTTGTATTTTGAGTTGAAGGAAATTATTAAGTTGAAGGAATTTAAGAATGCATTATTTTCATCTGGTTACGATCATTGAAAGAAGAAGTAAACGTCTAGGTAGCTTCTATGACTTGCAATCAATGGAGACAATTTTCACTTTGCACGAAAATCTACCCATTCACGTTTCTCGAAAATATACTTACTGTATTATCTACTATGCAGGGTGTGCGACTACAGGTGGGAGAAAATTAGAGGGGTGGTTCTCCAAGACAATATAAAAAGATTGCGATTTCGGTTTTATTTTTTGCGATTTCGGTTTTTATTATAACTAAATCAATTTAAAATCCGCCTGAAATGCGGCAACCCGGCCAACAGAGGTGTACGTTGCTTACGTCATAATGGCGCGCGACAGTCACGTAGCAAAGGGGGTCCTCGCTCGCATCCAAGGTTATGCTTCGACGTCATACACTTTAGCCAATAACTCATTTTGGGATGACCCAATCTGACTCTATGACGTACGCAACGTACACCTCTGTTGGCCGGGTTGCCGCATTTTAGGCGGATTTTTAATTGTTAATAACTAAAAAATGGAGCCGAATTCACAATTTTCTTACTTTTCATTTTCGTCTTATATTGTCATGATATTGTATTGCCTATCTCTTAGAAAACTGAAAAATTTCGATCGAAAGTAATCAATGGTCTTCGTGACAGTAGATTTTTATTTAAATTGAACGCGTTTGAACGTTTAAAGGTTAAAATACTAACAGGACGACGTAATAAGACCGCAAGGTTACAGAGACGCACGTTACCCCGTAGGAATTGCAACGAAATTTTGAGCACGTTCCTTTTCACAATAATGGCTGTTTCAGCGGTAGTAAGGAAAAGTTTATGGTTAATACCTTTCTACGGGCTAGCTCAGCACTCTCTCGTTCAGTCTCGGCTTTCAGGTTCGCCATTTCACCCCTTTGTCCTGTTGCACCCCTCATGGTGGCTGTAATTTGCTCGAGAGCCGCGTTGGCTCGTCCCTGTTCCGCCTGGAAGAAGATCGTTCGTAAGTCAATTGCGTGGCGTTTTAGTTTTCGAAAGCTTGCGCTTGTAGACTGCAGATTTTATGCAGTTATGACAAGAATGAAGAATTTAAGCACACTATCATTTTCAACCTCGCGAATCCTCCTACCAATCCTTTTTATACAATATTTCTTCCAAATTGCTAAATTCTTTTAGTCTTTCTGTTATTGGAAATCTCGCCCACCGATTTATAAATGCGTAAAATTCATCCAATTGCGATTCACAAAACTTCTGGGAGAATGATCAGATTCGAATCCTTCCATCAATCCTTTTTATATTACTTCTAAAATGATAAAGCCATCAGTACGAGAAACAAAATTCTCTTCTGCTCTTAGTATTTCGATAGCACCGGATAAAACCATTTTCATAAGCGTCCTAGCGATCCAAGTAGAAGAACTGCCAAGTACACAGAGCCTTCCCCAAAAGTAATTAGAAAAGTTTTAATTCGAATAGCATCGCTCAGCCAGCTGGTATTAAAAAGTACCTCGAGCTCCCGGCGCTGCCTAGACACTTCATCCTCCAATTTCGCGACCTGTTCCCCGGCTTCCTTCAATCTCCCGATCCCGGCTTCAAGGCTGTTCAGTTTCTGCTCGACCTCTTCGCTCCAGGTCACCTGCAGGTGTTTCCAGGTGTGCAGCAACGCGAAAAACCTTGCCGGCGCTTGTTGCTGTCTCGGGGCCTGAAGATGGTCCTTCACCATCTCCACGATCCCCGGAGAAGTGTCCTCGCAGTCTGATTCGACGCCATTTTGCTTACAGGCCAGCTCTGTCAGAGCGGCCTCGCTGCACCACCATTCGCTCCCGATTCCTGGACCGATTAGGCCACAGTGCTTCAGGAGTCCCGAACGAGTTAGCCAGGACGACTTGATCTCCCTATTGTCCAGGATTATGGCGACTCGGAGGTAATTTCTCAATCCTGAACAGTTGGAACAGCGTAATCAAAAAGAAATGCGCCGGCTAAAATCGACGCTGCTGAACGGTTAAGAGAACACTCGAAAATCAATTATCAAAGGTCCTTCTTTTATTTTTACAGTGACTGCTCACAATTATTAGAGCGGCAATTCTCAAAGATGTGTAACAGAAATTTTGAAAAAATCAGGAGCTTTGAAATAAAAATTTTCTACGTTGATTGCGGGAGTACCTGAATAGATAAGTGACTGAATAGCTGAGTAACTGAGTAGCTAGGTAGCTGAGTAACTGAGTAGCTAGGTAGCTGAGTAGCCGAATAGCTGAGTAACTGAATATCTGAGTAGCTAGGTAGCTGAGTAACTGAGTAGCTAGGTAGCTGAGTAACTGAGTAGCTAGGTAGCTGAGTAACTGAGTAGCTAGGTAGCTGAGTAACTGAGTAGCTAGGTAGCTGAGTAACTGAGTAGCTAGGTAGCTGAGTAACTGAGTAGATGGATAACTAAGTAACTGAATAGCTGAGTAACTGAATATTTGAGTGGCTAGGTAGCTAGGTAGCTGAGTAACTGAGTAGCTAGGTAGCTGAGTAACTGAGTAGCTAGGTAGCTGAGTAACTGAGTAGATGGATAACTAAGTAACTGAATAGCTGAGTAACTGAATATTTGAGTGGCTAGGTAGCTAGGTAGCTGAGTAACTGAGTAGCTAGGTAGCTGAGTAACTGAGTCCCTGTATGGCTAAGTAACTGACTAGCTGAGTAACCGAATGTCTCAGTAGCTAAGTAAATAGATAGCTGAGTAACTGAGTAGCTGAATAGCTAAGTACATGAATAGCTGAGTAACCGAATATCTAAGTAGCTATGTAGCTAAGCAGCTGAGTAACTGAATATCTGAGTAGCTGGGTAGCTACAGCGAGGCAGAAACTAAATAGAAAGTGATTTCCACCTTGATGTGATCGAACCCATAAAATTTTATCTGATACTGTCGCAAGGAAACTGTCAGAGTCCCGTTTCTTTTTAATCGTAGCGAAGCTGCAAACGGCTCTGTGCATCATCAATTGTGTGCTCGTCGAGAGAACGACGCAACGCTTTACTGTCAACGAAATAAATGTTTGGAAAGCGACATTTAACATTTTCAACAGGGGAGGTGACACTGGAAGGTGTGGCAAGGACGCGTGAAGTGTAATTTTTCATAAGCGGCGTGAAGGACGGGCAAGCACCGCGGAAAAATAACTAGTGTGAAAAAAGAGGAAGAACGGAGAGCTTTTGCCGCGAGAGAGTTTTATTTTGTGCGCGTTCGCTACATCGTAAATTGTTTTGTTACTCAGCATCAAGCCCCGCCGCAGTCTATTAAAATTTTCTAAAATAATATTTTCAATCACATAGAAAAGTCTTGTTGCAAATCAGCTGAATTTATCTTCGCGAGGACATAGATAGTGCATGTGTCGCACGGTCGTTCTAATAATTGCGGCACGTAGTGTATAATTAACACTAGACTTACAGGGAATTAAAAGTAACTATTTTACATTACTTTGCAACAATAGCAGTGTCTATCCCACACATTGTTAGCCACTTTAGATAATGTATACCGAAAGAAATAAACGATGTAGCTAGATAAGGAGGTCAAAAGTGCCCCCAAACCAAATTGTATTTGCAATAGGCCGTTCAATAGCTTATCCAAAGAAAATACTCTGTACCAATTTTGAACCCTATATGTCGACAACGGGGGTAGTAATGGGGTGCCAAAGAAAATCAGGTTTTTCCGTAATTTCTCTTATCCTCTTCCATTGAAAATTCTGAAAAAAATCGGGCCTATTTTAACTATTAAAATGCACGTCCATGAATTTTTTCAGAATTTTCAATTGAAGAGGATAAGAGAAATTACGGAAAAACCTGATTGTCTTAGTCACGGGATTACTACCCCCCACGTCGACATATAGGGTTGAAAATTGGCACAAAGTATTTTCTTTGGACAAGCCATCGAACGGCCTATTGCAAATTCGATGTTCACTATCATTTGTTCATTTATTCACTATATTTTCAAATTCATCTTCACAATCTCAATAATCGTAAGTTAAAAATATTAGACTCCGTCAGTTTGACGTGTAAACCGTTGACAGATGTACAAACTTCGTGCGACTTTGAAATCGTGCTTTCACCAGAATGAATCGTTTTTGAAACGGGTTTGTGTCCACTTACGGTGGTAGAGGTATTGTTCCAAAGTGCCGGAGAAATCTTCTCTCCTCGCCACGTCGGCCAGAGGCGCTATTAAACCGTCCAGTTCTTCAGCTGTAAATAGTCCTGGAAGTTCGCCCCGTGACACTATTGCGCTCGCCAAAACAGCCAATCCATTCTCTCTGGTGTGATGCTCCTCCAGCAGAAGCAGAGTCGGCTCGCCATCAACGCCAGCTGCTTGAACTGCTGCTTTCATCGATGCTCGACCGCGTCCTAACAAATCCCATTTATTCTCATTCTTTATGAAAGCATCACCAAAAATCCATTGTGAATTTATGTAGTCGAACTGGCGTCTTTTATATTCTCAGCAATCTTTCCAACGTGTTGCAAGATTTTTAGTTTTACACAATATAGAAAACAGAACTGTTAGAATGAATACATTTTGAAAAACAAATTCGTTTGTTTTTCTAGGAGATCATTTGGACCAATATTGCACCTGCCGTGAGCCGTTTAGTACAAAAATGATGCAAGTCAAAACAGTTTGGATACAAAACAATTTGGATCGATAGATTTTCAAGATTAATAGTACGTGCTGTTTCTACCACTTCAACTTCTATTTTAAATTCAAATAAAAATATAGCACGAGTTTAATTGAGTGAAATACAGTAACTATAGTAATTAAATCTGTACCAGGTCCTGAGTCAACCAGACGAAGAGAAGAAAATATGGCGGCCAATTTAACAGCTGATTTCCGTCCAGCTCCAGGTCGTCCGATTAAAATCACACCTCTCAAGCTGGTCCCGAATGCCCAACTCAATCCTTGAAGAGAATATTAAAAAATGAATTAACAAATTGTCTATGATTCTAAACATCCTAAGACTACTGAATTACTTTTATATAATTATTAGAGGTTGCAAATCCACAGTGAAAAATTCCAATTGAAAAATAAAATCCTAAATATCTCAAGAATCCTAAGATTATAAATTATTTCTATACAATTTTTGGGAGTCGTAAATCCACAGTGAAAAATTCCAAGTGAAAAATAAAATCCTGAAATCCTAAATATCCTAAAATTACAAATTATTTCTATACAATTTTTGGGAGTCGTAAATCCACAGTGAAAAATTCTAATTGAAAAATAAGATCCTAAAATCCTAAATATCCTAAGAATCCTAAGATCATAAATTATCTCTATAAAATTATTGGGAGTCGTAAATCCGCAGTGAAAAATTCCAATTGAAAAATAAAATCCTGAAATCCTAAATATCCTAAAAATCCGAAGATTACAAATTATTTCTATACAATTTTTGGGAGTCGTAAATCCATAGTGAAAAATTCCAATTGAAAGAAAATCCTGAAATCCTAAATATCCTAAAAATCCTAAGATCATAAATTATCTCTATAAAATTATTGGGAGTCGTAAATCCGCAGTGAAAAATTCCAATTGAAAAATAAAATCCTAAAATCCTAAATATCCTAAAAATCATAATTTATTTCTATACAATTTTTAGGAGTCGTAAGTCCTACAGTGCCTTGGAATTGAAAATGCGTTAATTACCCAGAAGCCACGAACCGCATAATCTCCCGAGGGTCCCGCACGCGAGTAATCAAATTTTCATTTTATTCATTTGTCATTGGAGTTTACGCAACAGGATGTGAGCCTAGCTGGGTACCAAGGTGTTGAATGCAGCGGTTGATGGAAGCTTGTTGAAAACGGCTGGCCGTATGGGACCCGAACGATCAGCCGGATTAAGCTCGTTTGCAAAATATCGCGAAGTTAACCGAGTTAAATGAGCTCTCACCGGCCACCGTGCGCAACAGGTGCGACGAGATCGACGCTTGCACCGGATCGCCTTCCCTGGCGCATCTCGCAGCCGCGTTAATTGTCTCCTTCCTCCATTGTTCCTCGTCCAGCGCAGATAAGCCAGTATTACCGCGTTTCCATATGTACACGTCGCCGACCATAGACGACGGCCCGGCTACTTTCGACTGCACTATCGTCTCCCAGCGTGACTGGTCCCCGGACGTCAATCTGCCGGATATGCAACGTCAGATTGCCACGGAAATGGATCGGAACGAAAACATGCTACGCCTTACATAATCTCAAACTGTTTTCCTTCCTTCCCGAAGCGGAGATCTCTAAAAGTTTCTCGGACTGGTACTGTTCAACACTACTGCGGCCGATTAATAGACGGCCTTTATGCGAAACAAAAATTGCGAAACAAATTGATCCCCACCTTTAACAATTGTGAAAAATCCCCCAAAAAATAATAAAAAATAATTAGACAATGACCTCGTGTGTTATACCTGCTCAATACCTTCTCAATCATTGCTACTGAATACTACACTCCTCAAAAAATTTAAATGATCACCTATACGAACCCGAGAAATTGGGTCAACTTCGAGTGATCGTAACCCCGGAAAAAATTGTTGTATCGATATCGTTAAAAAGTCATTTGAAAGCTTGAAGTCTCTACTTTCAGATGCTTTTTCAAATATTCAGCCACGTTGCTTTTTAACACGGCGTTATAAAGGAGACTTTGACAGTTAGAAAAAATTTTGTTCAACTTCCAGATATCACAGCTTGTGCAAAAAAGCAATAGAAAGAGCATTTCTTTCTCTTGAAAGCACTTCTTTTGTTTTTCCAATTCAATTAACATTTCGATGTACCAGGTCTTTATTTAATGGATAGTACTATAACAGTTTGAAATAATTATTAAGAGGGGCGAGGTGGGGGGATGAAATGCACTCGAAAAAGATGCAAGTTTGAATTGCGGTGTACCTGGGATGGAAAAGACGCCGTCCAGCATCCAACAAGAAACTGGTGATAGCTGTTTCATTCTCCGGAACGGGATAGCACTTCAAACTGTCGGCCCACTGAATCAGATCTTTCAGGGTCCATTTGATAGGCAAACCCCGACAGGTTTCCATTAGTTCGAAAGCTTCCAATATGGCAGGGGCCATCTGAGCGATCCAAGATCCGATCAGGTTGCGATCCCCTTTTAAGCTGCCGTTCAGATGCAGATCCAGAACTGCTGCAATCTCCTTCGGGCTTGGATACCTTAAATAGCATCGATATTTTCAAACGTAATGGACCGACACGTTGATTAAATGCACCGATAAGTATCGTGCCGTTTTTTAGCATTTTACCCATCATTTAACGGACTCTAAAATTGTTTGGGACGTTTTCTTCTATTAAAGTGACAAAATTCTATTATAATAAACAGCGAATTCCCGATATAAGTCACTTGCGCGGTTCTGGCGAGTGACACTTAGACGAAATCTGTGGTTCTTGCCGAACGTTGCATTTGAAATACACAGTGCACGCTGGAAATGTAAAAGTCACTACCTGTGGTGTGGGTAGTCCCAGTGACCTTTAGACGCGAGGCTCGCAGTGACTTATATCGGGAATTCACTGTACATAGTCTGCGGAACGCCACGACAACAAATTATGTTATGACAAAAATGAATATTGTAAAATAAATTCATAATTAATATTGTATAATATTCTATACATTGTATAAGAAAATATATTTTCACCAAACTTCTGTTTCTCGTAATTGTCTTGCAAAATTTATTAAAAAGAAGTGTCCAATGACATTTTTCAATTGACAAAAACTTGGCAGACTACTCATTGGCACATTTGTGATTACAAAAAGTCTTTTGGAGTTCCAAGTATAGAGAAACACTAACGGTAGATAATGAGTGGACAGAAGAGCCTCCAATCTCGGATGCAATTTAGTCGTTGCATCTGCAGTGCACACAATGGTCAAAGGAATTCTGGCGAATTCCAGATCTTCTTCGTGGTATCCTCCTTCTTGCAGCAGCTGTCGTACCAGCTCCTAAACGATGAGCAAATAAATTTACAAACATTTATATTAAAATCAATATGTATAATATTCAACAGAATTCAATGCAGATCCGTTTCGTTAATCATTTGTTTGCCAAACAACTCGTTCGAATCGAACATTCGCATGAATTTACTTGCAAGTCCTTGGACGCGAGGTGCACGTCTTCGAGGATCAAGGTCACCCTGGAGCCACTTCGTGGTTTGTAGGTTCTCCCGTGAGAAGAGGAGTTCAATTGCACGCATCCCCGCTTCAGCTTGGTCACCAAATCCTGAGCGCCGTAAAGGGACGAGCCCTTTATCAAGGTCGAAGGCTCGTTGGTTCTCATCGTGGAGAGTATAACGGATATTAGGGTGGTTTTCCCGCAGCCCTCCGGGCCCCTTATCATTATCGGTTGGTTGTTCTGGATCCATGGCAGGACGCTCGCTATGGCTCCCTTCATGGCGCCTATAAAGATAAAGCAACTAGACGATGATGCAGCATGCCACAGAAACCGATGCATCGGAAAATCGAGAGAAAATCAGCAGAAGTTCTCCGTATTTTAGAATTTACTATCAGAAAAATAAAACTGTTACAGACACTAAACGAATTTAAGAATATTCTTACATACATTTCTCTCGAGGATGAAAACTTGCATTTGTATTATTAGAATCGGAAATTCATTAACGGTGGACGTTACCTGACAGTAAAACAGAACCGTCGTCTGTGTCCACCGATTGGTCGACGTCCTGAACAGCTTCCACTCGATCAGTATCTCCATTATACAGTACCGAGCATGGTTTCTGCGGGTCTGGACACCTGCGTATAAAACAATTCAAAAATAGAAAGAAATATCATCATAATTACAACTTTGTTTTGTATCCAAACTTATTACTGGACTCATCAGTCACACTGTAGAATGGTGTAACTGTGGGGATAATGGCGGAGGTTATTTTCAAGTATTCAATATGTTTTCATTGTTTCTAAATGAACAACACGAAAACGGCGCGACGAATTAATTTGTACAACTAATGTAAAAATAAAATTTAAGAATGTGCAATTAAGTACATTATACTATTTGTATACTGGGATAAATGTGCGTGAGATGAAACGAATATGGCCAAAAATGAAGTGAATGGGATAATTTTGATTCGGAAGGACGAAGATACTCGCCAGCAATCGGTAAATTGATAGATCAAACGAGCCAGATCGTCTCGAGCCCTTTCGTTCCCGATTTGACTGCAAAGGGAAGCGAGCAACCCGTACGAAGCGGAAGTGTGTGTATTGGCAGCCTTCAAGTGGCAGAGTGCGGACTCCATTAGACCGGAAGCGGAGGAAACGTCTTGATTGATCCTCAAACATTCCTCGATGGAGTGGCAGAGATGGGAATTTGCTACTTCTTTCGCTGGTTCCGGAAGTTCCGACAGTTTCGACGGCACCAGCAAGCTTGTGGGAATCGTGGAACCCAAGTGGACGACGCCTAATCGCGAAACAGTGGCTGGACTCGCCCCTGCCAACTTGTGGGTCTCGAAGATAAATCTGGTTGCAAACAAACCGGAAATAACAATTCATAAAATGTCATTAATAGACCATAAATCTTCACGCATTTGTGTGTCGTACATAAAGTTATGAAATACAATATGTCTACGTTAAACAAAATTAATAGTGCTCCTAGAGGTGCTTATTAATATTTTTTATACGAAGGTGACCTTCAGATGCTTTTAATGAGACTATATATCTTTTTAGATCGTGTGGAACAGTCTATGAAAATTTTGTATAAACACTCACAGTGTAGTCATCAGAATTTTGGATTGGGCAACGATCCCGAAATTTATTAATCAATTTGACAGAAGTTTAACAAATTAGTTAGTGCTGAGATAACTATTTTATGAAAGATAGCTATTTTACAGGGAACACAGTGATCCATCAGGATAAATGTGATATTTAATTTGATGAACGGTTCTGGTGGCACAAAAATGCATTTTTATCTTGTTGCTTAGGAGTCGAGTTTATCAACGAATGGAAAAGAAATCACGCAAGCTTACTTAGTCCCAGAGCCCAGCTTCACGCCCACGCCATTGGGCAAAGTCAGTAACCTATTGTCGTCTAAGGCAGAGTTTAAAGCTTCAGCCCAATCGGGTTCAACGTCGCCGTTAAGGACGATCCAGGTCGTTGATTCTCCTGCCGACGCCACGGCGCTTGATAACAGACCTTCTTTCCACTCCCTGTTTAATAATGCATCCGGTTATCGAGAAAGTTGCGAGAAAAGCTCATCAATATACAACCGTAAACCCAGTCACAAAAATAGAATCTCGAAGAAACGTTTTCATCCGGAAAAATCCTCAAAATCGAACTTGGAAATTAATTGTTATTGTCGACTTGCAGCAACTCAATTTTTACGTAGATTCGTAAGTTATAATTGTTCAAAAAAGTGATGATTCTTCGAATAAACCGCGAAAATGGCACAAAATGGTCATAATGGTTCTACCAGGTGAATGTCTTAAATGTGTTAAAAAAATTCTAGTCAGTATATTGCCCAAAAATCCTGCATTATTACTAAATGACAAATTTTTGTAGAAATTATTTTACGCTTCAGCTACCGTCGCAGCGAATAGACTGAAAATTTCAATGAATCAACAATAGAACTACCGAACCAGTCGAAATGACTGATTTTTAATTTTTTTCAGAATTATTAAAATTATGAAAATTTTTTCATCAGAAATTTGCTAAGGGTTAAAATTGCCATAATACCTGGTTTGCGGGTCCACGCGTCCAAGAAGCCTCGACTTGGGCATAGCGCCGGGGTACACGTGAAACTCGACGACCGGCTCGCCGATTTTCGTTAGGGCTTCGCATAAAAGCTTCCTTATGGTTGTTTTACCGCTTCCTGCCGGTCCGACGATCGCGACGCCAGTTCTGCCTTTCAGCTGGTCGTTCAACTGTATACATCTGTTTGCCATTTCGTTGCTCAACTCTTGGTCGGCGCAGAGCTGCTGCAGAACGGCCTGCAAATCACGTCTGTCGATGAACGTCGACGAGGACGGGTTCACGTTTGGAAAGATGTCCTCCAACAGCGACAGGAACTTCGTCGTGTCCTCCTGCGTCAATTTCGGCAACGTCGAGGCCCTGATCGCTGCCACCAGCCTATAAAATGGTACATTTATACCTCCGCAATAATGGTCCACGAATATATTGTATTAAAGTAAAACGTTAAAATAATTTTAACTACATATTTTCATTTTATTTTATGATTCTGAACGGTGTTTCTCCGAAGAGGCTGTGGACGTCCGTGGAAATTCATTACTATATTTTTGATGGTGTTATTGTATGCCCATTATACATTTAAAATGTCTATAAATTATGACAGTTTTATAGAAAAATGTTTTACTAAAGCAATAAAATAGAAAATGCAACTTAAAACAAAGTGTTAAGGAAAAGTCTTGTGTTCAGATTTGCTAGTCTCGTGCAATTCAAAAGAAAAATATTGTGAAGAATAAAAGCACCTATCAGCCTGGTTGAACTAAAACAAAAATATTGCTAGTCCCCTGCGACTCAGAAGAAGAATATTAAAATGAAGAAGAGGACCTGCCAGACCTACCCAATTTCGAAGAATAAATACCGAGAAGAGTGAATATTAATATTAATACTTCATACTTTCTTTTTAGACTTAGTCTCCTCCAGGCGAAGAGAAAAGTATTAAGAAGAAGAAGAGGAACTGCCACCCAACTCAAACGAAAAATATTAAGAAAATGAAAGAGACTCTCGAACCCATCCAACTCGGAAGACAAACATTGAATAAAAGAAAAGGGGTTGGAGGACCCATCCAACTGAAAAGGGAAATATTTGCAAAAAGGAGGATAACTCTCGAACCCATCAAACTAGAAAGAAAAATATTGAAGAAAATCAAAGAGGTTGCAGGACTCGTCCAACTAAAACGAAAAATGACTATAGGAAGAAGAGGAGGACCTGCTGGTCTCGTCCAGTTCAGTCTTCGCCGGGATGGCGTCCAGGACGGATCTGAGAGCCCTGAGGCCCCAATCATAGTGAGGCTGGCTGGAGAGGAGTATCTCGGCGATGTCGAGCGTCTCGACGAGCTGTTTCGCGAGCGTCGAGGCGTCCAGGAATCCGGCGCACTCGAGCAACGCCTTCACTATGTCCGATCTATCGGGATGCGCCATTCCAATCGGCCTGAAGAGTCTCGCCAGGGAATCCGGAAGTTTCCTTCGGCCACCGTACTCGATCCCAGCTGGGTTCATCGTGATGAACACGCAGCAATGAGGATCGAGGTTCACCTTTTGATCGGCTAGCAACACTTCGGAGGCGCCGTCGCGCACAGCTTCTTGAAGAGGTCGAACCAACATGGCGACCGCGCTTAGGGTCTCCTCCTCGAGGCGGTTGAACTCGTCGAAACAACCCCATGCTCCTGCTTGGGCCAGGCCGCCGAGGATTCTTCTCATGCTACTGGCATCCATTCCTGAAAAAATTAATCGTTTATTTATTTTGCTTTCCGGTGATAACAGACCACTTTTATATCGAATAAAAATCCGCGGTCTAGTAATGATCTATTTAACTTCAAAGTAAAATTGATCAAAATTGTAGTGGAAACAATTTTGCTGGATGGTTCGTCACAAAAGGGACTCGCATAACAGCTACATAGGAGTCGAAAATGGTCGCCTCGATGTATGATAAAAATCGATTTCAGGGTGGTGAACGTCGAATTGTTACCTTCGTCGCAGTTGAAAACTAAAACCAGCCTGCCTAGAATAGCACCGAGAGCTTTCACGCTCTCAGTTTTCCCAGTCCCAGCTGGGCCAGTTGGACTGCCACCCAAACCGAGCTTCATTGCCTGTGCTAGAGCCAAGAAGCACCTCTCCGTCAATGGCGTCTGCACCAAACCGACTGCGGCTCCTTGATACTCGAAACGATACGGGAACTCTGCTCCGACACAGCGAACCACCGTCCCTTTATTCTGCAAACAGAATTCAGATCTACAACCACCACGATCAAACTGCCATTTTAATGAACTATGTTACATAGAAAGAACGTTTTCGAAACTATTAACATGCTTGCTACCACCATTTGTTACCTCCTTCGTAAAATGTTAAAATAATTTAGTGGAAGACAGTCATGAACAGTTTGGATCTTAGGTGTACAAATTACTGACGAACAACTAAAAGACATTTCACTCTCAAAAATAACTTCAACGCGACAGGTCAAAGATTTGAATTTCTTGTAAAGTTACAAATTAATTGAGAGACCCAGGAATGAATTTGTACAGCTCAAAAACGATCAGTTGCGATTGATTAATCGTGAGAACCACGAATTAATTTGTACATCTAATTCTATAAATTTCAAACAACAAATGAAAAGCGTGTAGTAACGTATTTTCAAGTGAACTTTTCTGCAACTTCTGAACTTTCCTCGCTAAAAGTAACGGAGAAGCAAACGACGACGACGACGACGACTGCATCGTTAAATATAACTACGGCTGAAGAAAGTTCAAAAGTTCCATAGCCGGTCGTTCGTATCCGGACTTCCTCGGCTAATAGATCGCAAGATCGCCGATAGATCGTGACACTCACGGTTCTGTAGCACCTCAATTGTCTCCGCCAAGTCCAAACAGTGCTGTCTCCCCGCACGGTGAGGTTCAAGAGATTCCTGGCAGTCCCGAGATGATGGACAGTGTCGAGAAGGAGACCGCGGGCTTTCAGTGCAGTCAGCTTGTCACCGGCGTCCTCCAAGCCCCTGTATCTCGCCCTTTGTGTCTCCAGATAGTCCACAAGATTCTTCAGGGACGAACGGCCGTCTTTCAGAGCGACCTCGCATCGTTCGGCGAATCGAATCCTCTCCGCCAATAGCAGAACCTCGAAGACGAACAGGTTAATGCCAACAACGAAATACGCAACGTGCTCAAATTTGGTGGGTTAACAAATACAATGGAAAGCAAATCGATCGTTTGAACCGGTTAGACCGAGAATCCCGCCTTCGTCGGCGCAGACGATCTAATTAGAAGGCATGCTAATCGCGTTTTTACTTGTGTCGGGTAGGCGGAAGGGTCGGGCGAGGTGTCGGCCAGGCATTTTTCCAAACTCTGTCGCAGGGCGGTCTTCATTCCATCCTCGAGATTGCTCAGCCATCGCGGTAATGGCTCCCGGAGGTCAACGGGCCTCGGTAACTGCAATATTTCACCTTCTGGCGATACAACGGCCGTCAGTCCATTATCGTCCTTTATTATCGATCCGACGCCTTGATACAATTTCGGTAGATGAGCTTCCAGGCCCCGGCCGTGCGCTGACACTAATTCGAGAAGATCCTCGTCGCTCAGGAAATAGAGGCGAGGGTAGGACGATCGCTTTTCCTGAAAGGGTGAACACGCGGAGGATGAGAACACTGAAGCTGGGAGCATCGCGAGATCTGGAACTGTCCGATTCGTCCTCGACCGCGAGAACATTATACTAGAGACTGCTATGTTTAACAAAAAGAAGAACAACAAACCTCTAAATATTCGTCGAGGCTTCTTTGACATCTGTCCAAGAGGTCCTTCAGGTTTGTGAAGGTTGAAAGCGGAAGCCTTCTCAAAGATGACACCCTTGGATCGCGCGACACTTCGCCCATCAGGTACCTAAGCATTCATAATTTTCTGATGGATTGCCGTAACAACAATATGGTCGAAAAGGGTATTATTTACAGTGGGGGTGGGTCGTGGAAACTTCAGTGCAACAGGTTTTGTAAATTTAAGTGAGCGCTACGCGAGCGACAAGATGGCTGGAGAAGCAGAAGTAACACATTGTTCAATTGCTTAACACTAGGTTCACGGGACCCGTCAAAATGACGGATTCTAATATTTTTAATTTACGATTATTGAGATTGTAAAGATCCACCTACGGGGAATTACTCAACAAATTTATTCCTTTAGGCATATATTATCTACAAAATGGCTAAAAAAACTTGAACAGACACATTCTTCTTGTTATTATAAAGTAATGTAAAATATTCACTTCTGGTACTCCGTAAGCCTAGTGTTAAACAATTTTTGTTGCGATACTTTTGTCAACATATTCGTCACACTTTTCTGATTGAAACGATACCGAACACGACACAATTTGGATCGTACCGAACAACCTCAGCGAACATCTTGAAAAGAAGAGAAGGGGATAGGGACTTCCTTATTTCGGAAGAAACAGCGTAGCCTTATATCGGAACAAGACTGTAGGTTGAAAATCGTCGAAGGGCAATAATGTATCACCTGAACTCTTTGTTGGCCCTGGACCACCTGCCGGTGTCATTGGGCGCTGCTCCGCCTTCGTAGACGGGCTCCAAGTATACCCATTTCCTTTGTACGGTGCTGAGAGTCTTGATCCTCTCCTCGACTTCTGAGAGTCCGGTCTCGCAGCGAGCTACCCTCGCGGCGAACCTCTCGTAGCCTGCAGCTCCCTTCGCGCCCTCCAACAGCAGCCTCAGTTCACCTTTCGTTTAATGAACCTAATTACCAGACCCGGCGAGCCACTCGTGCCCATTGTCGGCTCGCTATATACGTATGTATGTATGTATGCAGTAGTGGTAGTCGACCGTTTCAGGAAACGGCAACATGAGAGATTTACCCGCCCTCGCTAACAAACTGCCGTACTCCTCGACGAGAAGAATGCCGGCGTTTTTGTTGTCCTTTGACTGCTGGAGCTGAAAATGCGCGGATGCCTCCCAGGACTCCAGCTCCATCAGCCCCTGGCGAATTCCGCTCTCGGCGGCAGCCCTCTTCGCGATGTCCTGCACATTATGCGAAAATCGCACATGGTTACCACCCGCGTCATATCACGGCTCGCACAGCCGGAACAAAGTTTAATTGAATCCCGCCTATTAGAGGGCTTCGTGCTCTCTCTCTCTCTCTCTCTCTCTCTCTCTCTCTCTCTCTCTCTCTCGCTCTCTCTCTCGCATGCGAACCACCACTCTTTCCACCGGATGCGAAAGCACTCTGCTGCACCGTAATATTATTTTACAGTCTGTCACGCGGCTGCTTTCTAGTACGTGAACGTGGTGCGTGGTTGAGTTCATAGTGAGGAGCTAACCGCATTTTCGAGAAAGCATTATTTATGGGTTTGTTAAGACAGCCTTGCAGAAGCCTCAAGAAGCGTATGATTTTATATTTATTTTAAACTGAGAAGCGAGTCGTATTCTATCTCTGTTACGCTTAGTTCGATAGGTGCAGAATTATATTTCCTGACTCGACTTGGCAAAAACACAAAATATTAACAAAAAGAATTGTCAAAAATAAATGGCCCAGAAGCATCGCTTTTACTTCATTAACGATAATATTTAACATAATAAATTCACCGTTGCCCATACCATTAAAAATACGAATCGTTCCTAACCAAGTGAAAATACCATTCTTCAAAAACTAATGACTGAAATAAATTACAAGGTAAAATCGTTTTCAATTCATCACAACAAATGTTCACGACGAGACGTTCATAATAAGATATTCATGATGTTCATAAGTCGTCCATGCTAAGATATCCATATGAGACATTCGTGATGAGACGTCCATGATGAAACGTCCATGGTGGACGTTTATGATAGGATGTTCATTATAAGATGTCCGTGACAAGGTGTTTATACTCAGATTTGCATAATAAAACGTTCTTGACGGGACGTTCATGATGGATGTTCATGATAAAACGTTCATGATGGACGTTCTTGATGAAACCTATGATGGATGTTGATGATAAGATGTTCAGGATGGGACGTTCTTAATAAGACGTTCATTCTAAGATGTTCACGATAAAACATTCATGATGGACATTCTTGATGGAACGTCTATGATGGATGTTGATAATAAAATATTCAGGATGGGACTTATAAGATGTTCATCATAAGATGTATATGATGGACATTCATGATGCACGTTCATGACGAGACATTCATGACAAGACGTTCATGATGAACGTTCATGACGAGACGTTCACGATAAGATGATCATTATACGATGTCCATGACAAGGTATGTAGGATAAGATTTTCATGATAAAACATTCCTGACAAGACGTTCATGATGGACGTTCATGATGGACGTTCTTGATGAAACGTCTACGATGGATGTTGATGATGAGATGTTCAGGATGGGACGTTCGTAAGAAGACGTTCATTATAAGATGTTCATCATAAGATGTATATGATGGACATTCATGATGGACGTTCATGACGAGACATTCGTGACAAGACGTTCATGACGAGACATTCATGACAAGACGTTCATGATGAACGTTCATGACGAGACGTTCACGATAAGATGATCATTATACGATGTCCATGACAAGGTATGTAGGATAAGATTTTCATGATAAAACGTTCCTGACAAGACGTTCATGATGGACGTTCACGATAAAACGTTCATGATGGACGTTTAGGATGAAACGTCCATGATGATACGTCTTTCTTGAACACAACAGAATCACTACCTTTATCTTCTCGGAATTCTCCTCGATCTTCTCCACGGATCGCAGCAGGTGTCCCAAGGTGATGTCCCTGACGTTCTTGATATCCATTAAATTCAAAACGGACCTCAACTCGCCCCAGTGTTCTTCAGCAATCTCGTCACCCCGAAGAAGCTGCAACCACTCGATCCCAGCACGGATCTCGCGAATTTTTCTGCCAACGTAGGTGCTACCTTCCAGCTGATCCCTCTGCTCGAGGGAGTCATCTTTTAATTGATCCTTCAGCTGAACGCGTATCCTGTTCTCCCAGGAGTCCAGCCAATCGTGAAGCCTCGGCAGCCTCCTCCTAGCTACCGTCCATTCTTCGTCTTCTTGGTTCTTCAATTCCTCTATAAACTCTGCTTGGAATCGGCAGTTCGACTCCTCGACTTCCAGCTGCATTTCCAGATTCTTCACTATCTCAACACTGTCGTCCAGCAACTCATCGATGCTCAGTTCCACTCTTTGACAATCGGTCTTCAGCACGTCCAACTGCTCCTTCAAGTTCGTCCATCTTTCCCTCATCGAGATTATCCAATCCAACGAGACGATCTCCGGCTTCGAGGACCACTTCGTCTGCCATCTTTCGACCTCGTCTCGAAGAGCTATTCCTCTGTGACGTAGGTTCACCTTGGCGTCTTCGAGCTCTCGGGCTATCACCATTTTGTGACGTTCCAGGCGGTCTGCTAGGTCCTGCCATGACGTGTGCGCTGCGCTGACTCCTGTTTTAATAAATGATCGATAGTTCAGTAACTTTTTGTTGTGTTCGGTTAGCAATTTTTAGCAGAAAAATCCGCGGTCTATTTATTACGGGAATTTAATTAATCGTTAATTTGGATTCTTAGACTATAAATCGCACTGGGATCTTTCTAAAAGCTCCATAAAATTTTCTGAAATATTTTCGAGTATACAGTGTGTCCCAAAAATGTTGTACTTCCGTGAAAGACGTGATTTAATAATAATCTATTGAAGGATTAAATGACCTTCTAGCTTCTCGCTGGTCCAAGCAGCCAAGACCTTCGACAATCCAGCGATGGCCTCCATTTCCTCAGCCATGCCAGAAGATTGCGCTTCGATTCGTGCATGAGCCTCATAAGCTAATCCAACTTCCTCCACGCTTCTGGGTCTACGTTCCAGTTCCTTTGAAGCAGATGAAAGAAATTCTACGATTGCCACCAGCCTTGACGAAGCTTCTACCCTCAAGTCCGAGCACAAACGTTCCCAATAACGACGAGTCGCTGATTCTAAATCGTTTCTTGTCGTCGCTGTGTCCACACTGATGCACCAGATCTTGACCTCGTTCCCTCGCAACTTCCCCACCTAATTCCAAATTAGAAGTTGTCAGAAGAATGCGTACCTTCCTCCAAAATAAAAATAGACATTCGATATTTCTAAATCGTTCTAATATTTTATATTTCACCTAGTCACTCTTCTAATAAGTTCTTTTCAATCTGTCAGAATTATTAAGGAAGCAAATTCATTTCCGTTTCAAACACCTGTCCGTTGCAATCACGGGCAACACGGAGTTTATTTAAAGAAACTGTTTATTTAATGAAAACGCTCTGTTAAACATATCCAGAAAGAAATTAAATTTTGTTTCATCCCCCTGTGTTGCCATTCAGTTTTTATCTTTTCATTCCGTTCATGTTATTTATTTTTTAAGCTAGTGCATTAATTTAAAATGGTCGATTGCGAAATATATTTAGTAAAACGTAACAGAATTAATTTGTGTACCGGATAATAAACAAAGTAGACTTGTGCTCTACCGTTGAACGGATCCGAAAGAAAGTGCTCGTGGACAAACAAAGTTTCGAAGAGTTATCGAGACCGTGTTCCAAGAAGTTTCAAGAAGTCAATCTAATCATTCGTTTCATGCGAGTCGCATTGTATTCTGCAGCGCAGTTGGAAACTGATGAAGAATTTAATTACTCACTGACCTCTTGAGCCCATTGTTTGGCGTCTTTGAATGCTCTCGTCCACTCCTGCGGCGAACGTCCTTTCAGACTTCCCATTGAAACAGATCAAACATCGTGAAGGAATTATTTGATTTCCAATCTAGTACAGCTGGATCTCCCTTTCCGCACGGTATTCTTTTACAGTTACACGATTTTTCAACGCGTTTTCGCTCCCAGTTACGCAATTTTCCAACGCGTTTTATTCACAACTACCCGATTTTTCAATACCCCCCATTCACAATAGCGCGATTTTTTAACACGTCCCATTCTCTGTTCCAGCTTTGCTCCTACGAATTCGTTGTACTACGATAGAAAGCAAAAATAAATATAAACTAACAATTTTGACAGAACGTTTCGAAGACAAATTTTCTACTTCGATGTACATAAGTCATAATTTAATTTTTACACAATCTGTTTGCAGAGTGCGCATCCACCGTGCAGAGAAAGACTCAAGTGTACTGTTTAACTCTTCCTGTATTATTTAAGACGATCTTTTTGTATTATCAGCTACCGATAAGGAAACTTCAGCCAGGAACTGATAGTTTAGCCTAGTCCTGCGATTACTGTCCATGAAAATATAAACTTCAGGAACACGGTAAGATACGAATTCAATTAGTACAATGTTACTAAATGTGTATTTGCAATTTGCAAGCATCGATACTTCATAAAAAAAAAAGTAACAATCAAATCTGTTATATAGAAATTGATTGTTACCATGTAAAGTCGTCAGGGACAGTCATCTTGCAAGTACAGTGAACGTTTAAACGATTAGCGTACTTGAAATAAATAACTTCGCGTTAAATCAATCGTCGTTACACGAGAAGCCCCCCTTAACGCTAGAACTACCGAGCAATAAACTGAGGTATGTTGCTTGGTAACAGTGACAAGACTGTGCCCATTCAGACTTCATACAACTTTTATTGTAATATGTGCTTCAATTAAGAGGTTCATTAAAAAATTTCCAATGAAAGTAAAAGAAAAAATTAGGAACCAGTCATTTTGACTGGTCCGGTAGTTCCAGTGTTAGAGACTAATTGTCAGTTACTTTGCAGCAGATACCGTTCAGCAACGTCGATTTTCGCGGGAGCCGCAAGATACAGCCATTTTGTCCTGAGCGTTTCCAGAGCGGAAAGGGAAATTTCAGCCTGCTTGTAAACGCCTCCGAAGAGATAGCCGCTTCTTTGGATCAGGTCGCCGAACCGAGCATCAACCGCGTCCCCGACGCCTCGAAAATTCATCGGGATCGCGAGCGATCGACGGATCGACGAGTACAATTTCGCGCGGATCTCCTCCAAGGAAGGTCGCCACTGCAACGATCCATCCCGGAACGTCAGCTCCGCTTTAACGTCCGGCAACTTCTTCAACAGAGAAGGCAACGCGCCCCTGAAAAAAGAAAATAATAGCTAACTCTCAGTCTCCATCCCTCCTCAACCCCCTCACCCCTCGTTTATGCAGATCCACCATGAATATGAAAATTACGCATTACGATCGGAGAACGCCTCGCAGAACGCTCGAAACTCATTAGAGCCGCGCGGTCTCGGCGCATTGTTCGCGCGAGAAAGGATAATGCCGAGGAAAATTGCAAACTTTTTTCATAAACGCCCACCCGTTCGATCCGTTCCGTTCGGTAGTCTCGAAACTCTTTTGCAACTCGAAATTTCTGCATCTATTAATGGCGAAGATGGTTCTTCGTCGTTCAGCTTCGAATATTCTATAATTACCAGACTGCGGATCTGTATGCAAAATAAATATTTACTGCGTCCGTCTCAGGAAACAGGAATTAGCAATTTCCCTCTTTAATAATTTTAACAAGTTGAAAATATTACTCTTCAATTCTTTGACTCCTTCTGATTTACAAACGTGTTCCCGGGTCTATTCGAAGCAACTTTTTCCTTTGCGAAAACCTTCTCCGCGGCTTCGTTTAGGAGTTATCGACGAAAAACGCGGACCAATAAGAGCGCGGCTACAGCGGACGAAGTCCAGTTCGGCCAATGCCAACGCCACGCTCGGCGGGACCCGTCACCAAGCCGCGCTCTGATTGGTGCGCGTGTTTTTTATTAATAACTCCCGAACAAAGCCACGGACAACATTTTCGCAAAGGAAAAAGTTCCTTCAAATGTCTTCAGGAATCTCCCCTTTCAAGTACAACATTTTTGGATCACCCTGTATACCTAAGAACTATTCGCATTTACACGATTTCCAAACTTCACGAAAAACATATCAATAATTGCACTGAGTGCCCCACAAAGTCCAATTGTTGATCTGCTTTCCGAGTACATCGATTTTGTAAACTTTTTTGTTTTGTAAACTCTGTCGACGTTGAAAATCAAGGTTCGCGAAGAGAAAGCAAATGGCAGCGTAACCGCTAGCACTAATAACATTCGGAGACCGTGGCCGTTTAGTTTAATCGGCCGTCGAACGAAATCTCGGAATCGAACTTGATCGGAATCGTCGGATCGAAGTTTCCATTTCAGTTACCTGTAAGCAACCCCCAACGCTTTCAGCAACTGCCTATCCCAATGAAGTTTCCAGGCTTTCGTGTTCCCGTACTCCACCTCCACGGTATCGACGATCGTTCTCATATTCATCAACGCGTCTTTCCAGGCATTCTGATTCCCAATCAGGTTCACAGTCTCTCCTTTCAGCAAGTTCGTCACCAGATCGCGCAGCGCACAGTGCTTCGCCACCAGATCCGAGTTTTGCTGCGCGAACTTTCTCACCTGTTCGGGACAGCAAAAATAATCTTTCACTATTTCGCTGTCATTCCCAACAACTTTTGGTAACCATATTTCGAAAATGGCTGGGGCTCTCTTTTGCGTCCATTCTTGTGTACAAGCAGCTTCGAAAGTTTAACAATTAATACAAAGAACGATTCCGACACCAGAAATTCAAAAACTTATGAAACTTTGATTATGAAATTCAGCTATCTTTCAATTTTATTCTAATTTCATAAACAATTGATAAACGTTTTATCAGACGATAGTCCTCATTGAAAAGAACAACTTTTGTTCTGGAAAATGTATATCTTCTCTTAATAATTTTAACGTGTCCAAAATACCGTGATAACTAGACCTTCATGGAAAATAAAAATTGTCTGCATCGATCGTAAGAAATAGAAACCAAATAGAATATCATTTCTTCTCTTGATCATTTTAATAGATGAAGAATAGTGTATTGACATTTTTAAATTTTGTTAATTCTCCTACAAATTTCAAGCTTCGCGTACTCGATTGTGAATCAAATGAAATAGGTCGGATACAAAACGAAAAAGACAATTAGATAAATGTAAGGATGTTGGTTGCCATAAATTACCAGCTCTTTCAATCGGGCGGTATAGGCGTCAACTGCCATAGGGTCCGACCAAACGACACCAGACTGTTCCTGAACAGCTCTAGCGAGTTCCAAAGCAGTCGTTAGCATCAGCGGCCTCTGAGAAGGCACCATGCGATCCCCGATCGTGTTGTGAAACGTTGCGACTTGCTGAAGAGCTCTGGCACGTCCTGCCAAACTTCCTGCCCTTTCAACCAAGTCCCTGACCTCCCGAGGAAGTTCGACACCTTGGCTCGAAAGCGCTCTCGCCTCTCTGATTAGGGTCATTAATCGTGGATCGTACGTCACTCGCATCATGCTGGTCCCTGTTAGCTCTACCACTGCTGAATCCGTTCCCAGGGATAGTTCCTTTCTTGCCACTGCCTCTTTCGTCTCCTCTGTCTGTGGAACGAGAGTTCACAGATTAGCTGTCGGAAGACTAATCATTTCATTAATATAATCGATAATGTTCATATTTATCAACTTTTTAAACCATATTTTTCTATAAAGGAATAAATTAAATTGGGAAAATGAGGGTTTTTACTTGTCAATTTGACGCAAATGAACCTGTTACGTTGTGAGAATGAAGACTTCAATCTTCGACATTGATAGTTCACGTCTCGATTCAGCACAAAGGGACAAATTAAATTGAGAGAGCCGAGGGTCGGACGAGATCGATCTTGAAGAATGAATTTACAGCGGCCGTGGGTTTAAGGTGCAGGAGAAGAAAAGCGGCAAAAGCGTAGAAAGATAAGGGAGAGCCTCACCCAAGTTTCAAGAAAGCTCTGTCGCTTTCTCTCCACGTCTTTCAGAGCTGTTATCACCTTCGACGAGACCTCCTCGTAGCCAGGAAGATCAGCGAGCAGCTCTTTCCCTAGTTTATCTAAGCTTTCCAGCCTCGTCTCCGCTGATCTAGCTGCTTGAACTTCCTGAAGTATTTTAGGACTGTCCAAGAGAGCTCCTGTATCCGGCCCAGCCAGACAATTATCTGCCGTTTTCAGAATCAATTAACACGTTATTACCGCCAGCCTTTGATCTTCCATGCACTCGATAGTCGCTCCTTTGATTTCGTACGTGAATGTATTCGTGCTTTATTTTCCCTTAATGAGCTTCCTATTGAGAAGCCTGTCGTGCAGTTTCACCGAGACAATTATTAGATTTTATTAATCGAAGTAGATTATCGATGCACAGCTCTAATGTACAATTTTGTCTAATAATAAAAATTGTACAATTCTGCTAGAAAATTGCAATGTATTTTTACTTATTTTTCTTTTAATGTGCTTAAATTATTTATTTACAATTACAATTAGTAGATTTTGTTACTTGAAGTAGCTTATTGACGTACAACTGTACTGTACAATTTTGTGTTATAACAAAAATTGTATAATTCTGTCAGAATTCAAGAAATTCAGTCATTCACACTTCATTTTCATTTTAGTATGCATCCCAATAAAAAGCTTCTTAATCAGTTTTTCAGAATAAATGATACATTCTGTTACTGTCGATAATAAATACAAAAAACGTATCGTAGTGCAATACTGACAATATTTTAATTAAAAAAGAAAGTAAATCATTTATTTTCGCTTTAAAAAATTCGCCCCTGAAGAGCTTAAACATCAACAATTTTATTTGAAAATTGAGCCACTGAATCTCAGTATATTATATTGTTCAATTGGAGTGTAATGTTGCGAAGGGATGTCAGTGAAAAATTTTAATAAATAAACAATGAAATTTTGCTGTTTTGAGCAATGAAGTGAATTGTGCAACCGATGACCGACGAGAGGTGGTCGACTGTGGTATAATTGAAAGTTTACACTTGTAATTGGTGAATAATTGTAAGAGCGAGTAATACCAATAAGATCTCCATAAGCGGAAAGCAAAGTTTCTCGTTCTCCTCTCAAAGCCCTCTTCAAGCCGTCCCTCTTCAGCAACTCGAAGTAACGTCGAAATTCACCGAGCAGAGAATTCGGTGTGGTGGCATCGGCAATTTGGGTCTTCAGCTTCTGAGCGACACGTTCTTCGGCAGGCACCAATCCCTCTTCGACCTTTCTTCTGAGTCGATTCCAATCGGCGCTTTGTTCGTCCTCGTTGAAAACCACTGATATAAACCGCGAAGGGTGGTTTACAACTTTATTGCCTTGCTCGTAAACTCGGGGAACGTCTGCGCGGGTTTATCGAAGAGTTCAAGTCCAATCCAATTTAATTGTACCCTCTTTAATGTGGCATCAGATGATTTATTGTTCAGTGAAAATTCACTACCTCTTGTTATAGAACGTCGATCGTTTTAGTGTTACGAAGTATTTACTTCAGAGAACGGTACATTCATTCTAAACTGTTTTTCCCAAATGAAATTTTAAAATACATTCTTGTGCACAATTTTTATTTTCAGATATGTTCGTATGAATAAATATTTATTTTGCACAGTACGGTGGATGGTTAAATTATTGGAGGCAGCTGCACGAATTGGCGAGTGAAGCGATGAATGTTTAAGCGAAAGCTGTACTGAATATTTATCACTTTCGTATGGAATATTGATAATGTTTACAAATGATAAATCGTCTAGTAACGTTGCAGGCAATATTATGTGCCACATGAACAATAAATCTTTATTCGAAACCGGATTTCCTTGGAACAATTTGATAAGAACAAAAATTAGAAGAATGTTAATTTCATTTCCTAAGGATTCCAGTAAACTATAAATACAATAACGATTGACAATGACGTCATCAAATTCCCCCAACCTATTTTCTATTTTACATTCCCCCACACTCCTATCAATTATAAATACATCAATCTGATTACAATCATTCACCCCTAAAATCAAAATCCAATCGAGAAATGAATAATTCAGAAAAATAATTAACACAAAATACAAACTTGCACAAGCCTTCGGAATTTAATTAGCACAGCTCAATCAAATTTAGATTTAATCCCGAGTTGCATACCGTTACGTGCAACAAATGCACAAACAACAAACGTATTTATAGAACAGTGTCATACAGTTAGAATGTTAAACTATTCCAGCATCTTCGAGGTACTGCCAACGCGATAAAGGATTCTAATTCATCGGAGAGATATTTTCAGGAAAAAAAGAAAAAGAATACCTCTAACATCATCGAAGCATTGCAATAAGGTGTCAGTGCCGAGTCCAGACCTCTCGTTCGGCGTTAGCAGCCTCGTCAATTGCCGATACTGTGCACGTAGCTCGGCAATCTGCCTAAAGATTGTGAAGATCGCTTTTGTCTTTCGCTTCGAATCAAGGTGGAGAATTAAGAGCCCGATCTTCGAAGATTCGCGATAAGGTAGAGTGACTACATTACCGGCAAAAAATGGTTTCACGTGCCTCAAGTTTTCGTCCTTATATAAGAAGATTTTGTCGCTGGTAAAGGGCTCATTCGAAAGAGGAAGGTTCAATCTAGTGCGCGCTGGTCACGAGCTGCCGAGATTATGCAGAGATTTGGTAGTATAAGCGTTAGAAGTAGGCCAAAAATTGACGACGCGCATGCCGTGGAATCCGAGCATTTTTCTGCCATTGGATGAGTTTTCTGGATGAAATCGAGAACAGCGATAGAAAATATCTCCAACTACAAATTGAGCTATATTTTGTCTTGATTCTCTGCGAAATAAAGCCGAAAAACTTGAAGCACGTTTCTGGCGTCAGAATTCATAATATCGATAATACAGAGCAACAAAATGTGACAAGTTTAGTCACAGACTTAGGACCCGTCGGATCAAGACCAAGACGGATCTTAAGTCTGTGTCTGAAGGCTGTGAATGGAAATTATTAATTAAAAAGTCACGCGACTATCCCGGGCCCTTAATAAGACGAATACCTGAGTCGTACGCCGATGATCGAACATCTTTCGGGAACGTGGCTGGGTCCTTTCCAAGGGTGAAGAGAATGATGAGGCCAGAAGAGCGTTGTGAACTTCTCCGCCATGTTGGACCATTTTTCGCAGACATTGGCACCGATCGAGATCGCTTCGATCTTCACGCGCTCGTCGGAGGAACGAATCTGCTTTCGAGAAACAAATTAGAGACTCTGAATTAATTTACATAACTTTCTTTTATACCTTTACAAAAGTGAAGTTTATACAAAAGTGAACCTTCAACGTGTAATTAAATTAAAAAAAAAAAAAAAAAAAATTTAATTTCTTTTTTTAAATAATGCCGATCATATACGACCAAAGTGACTCTCAAAATGTTAATTAATTTGTATGGAGAAAATCATTACCTCTTCCATGACATTTCGGACCAATGACACCACTTCGTCTCCAACGATGTCCAAAAAGGACTTCATTCGATCCTCCGAGTACACAGGATCCCCTAATTTCCATAGATCGTCCACGTAACCGGAAACTCCTTCCACAACATCCTCAACAGCGATCAGTTCATTTCTAATAAACAATTTATATAAATGTGTTTATATAAATGGATAGTCAACCCTGTTATCAATTAATCTAGAGGTATAATCGATTGTTAGCAAAGTTAATATATTGTAACGAGTGTCCGAATATTAATAAGAGGGTAAACATTGTCAAACTAGCAAAATCCTGAACAAACAAACTTGATGCAGTTTAATTAATTCCCTTCCCGTCCCTATTTGCTTTTATTCGATCGTCAGAATTACAAAAAGCACGGGTCATTAATAAACGTTGGCATAATGCAACTAGTGTAATACAGTACAGTGATTTCTCTATATATGTCGCCAAGGACTGGATTCCAAACGTCGCGGAATTATCCCCACTACCGCGGGGTATACTATTCGCTTTCTTTTCCATTCTCTTTCACACCCGAAACTTTAACCGCTTGTTACACGAGTAATTACGATCGTAATTAGACCGGGTTTGGTTTCATTTTAATTAGAAAAAAAAATCAAAAATTAGTAAAGTTGCAATCTTTTACTCGACCCTTCGCTGACCCGGTCGACGAGCGTGTTTACCGCTCGACTAGTTCCAAGGAGGATGCCCCAGTGGTGGGGATAAAATGTTGACAGTTACGGTAGAGACCTTCCCGACAGTTACGGACATAATACCGTATCGCGGATAGACTGGCTCGCGAATCGGAGTCCGAGGGTGGTTTATCGAGAGATTCATTTCGTTTTTACGACACCTAGCCACCGCGGCGCTCTCCAGCTCGGCTCTGATGTTCTTCAGGGATTTTACAGCCTCGGCGTAAATGGTTCTGTCGTGCGAACGCTTTGCCTCCTCCCGTCTCTTCCGCCAGTGATCCTCCTCCTCCAACACGGAAGTTGTAATCGTCGAGCCGAGTAGATTTTCCTCTAACTTCTTCAAGTACGACGGACTCAAACCGGAAGAACGCAACGTCGGTGCCCATACTTGACGCAGCGCCTCGATCAATGTAGATCCTTTTCCGCTACCAGTCGACGTCACCTGCACGAGATCGTGGAAATTCTTCTCCGTCACTGCCGCCTCTGTCAACTGTCAATTTGACACGTCAATTTCTCGCACGATAAGTGACATGACAAGTAAATAGGCCGCGGGTTTTACGCGCTTCTGGCAAAAATGAGTGAGCGTAATTTAAAAGTGGAAAAACATTCGAAGAATTAATAGTACTATTATTTTCAACATATTAACACTCCGTCTGCAACCAAAAATTTTAATGTTTTTTATTGGCAGAATTTTTTTTTTTTTTTTTTAAATTGTAGAATGATTTTAGGACAACAAAAGCGATTTTAATATAACTTTATCGGCGTCTGTGTAATTTTCATTTTATTGGAACGTTTGATAGCACAAAGGAAATTTTATTTCAATTTCGCGACACTTCGCAATAAAAATGTAAATTTCCATAAGTCCCTATCGTCTACCAATTTTATAGTCCTGGGAGTTGCGTTTGAATCGATCGGCGAACCGATCTTTACGCAAATTGATACCTCGGAAACTGGAATTTAAAGGAGCCTCGTTTAATGTAAGTAGAGACTCCGTTAATTTAATAGCCGATGGAACTGAAACTGCTACAAAAACCTTAATTAGAATTCTCATTTCATTATAAATCTATGCACGGTAAAATTGCGTAATATCCATAGTTCACTAATTATTCATTAACAATCTCGATTACCAGCTGCTTTGCATTTTAACGTAACACTTTCAGTTTCAAAGCTGATATTCACACATATAATATTCTTCAATCTGTAGAATAATTAATCGCATATTAATTGCTTATTACCAATCTATATACGCCTGTTACATAAACATTGGGTCGAGTCATAAATAATTTACTTTTCGGTGCCAATTTTATTAAATAACGATTATATCGCAACCCTTTCATGGTACACGTGTCCTTTTTATAAAAAAAGGAATAAAATTAATAAAATTAACAATGTGATTCAATATGTATTTCCCGAATTTCCTTTTTGTTTCCATATGGTTCCTGTATTAGTCCTAAAGGGATTAATTAACTACACATTTACCATAATTTGCAATAACCCGTTGCCATTCATTAAGCAGCTGTGTAACAAATTAACAGAATGGTAACCACATCATTATAAACTGTTACCACAAACGGAAATTGTTTATGACCTAATACAACCGTAACCAGACTTATTATGCGTTTATTACAGAAATGAATAAATCAAATGGAAAACAATAAAAACATTTAAAGAATCTAAAGATACTATTATTTCCAACTTGTTACGATTATTAGAATGCAGAGCCCTAAACTAGACTGATGTACATTCCTCTGTATAACAATTATATTATTATTCAGATTTCTCAGAATTGTTCTTGTAAGATGTACTTGAATAAAGAAGAACACTAAAAAATTTCTACAACTTCACGAATTGTAAAACAAACAAAATCTGATATCCATCATTTTGACAGGTGATCCCAGTGTTAATGGTAACAATTTTTATTGTGCATACGAGTCCGCAGTCTAGCCATAACAAAGGTTCACAGACCCCCATAAAATGTTCACAACACTCCCCTCCCTCAAGAATTCGATAACGTCAACAAAACCAGTTCCCAGCAGCAAATTTCCATTTGATTTGCATTTTAGAACATCGACTCGCCCCCTAATTTGTTTACCAGGTCAATTCCCACGCGACCTAACCACCAAGCCTCCCCGTTGTACCGACATTTTGGACACAGGTATTACCTTGAAGAAGACCAAGGTGTTTCTTCCAACAGTCAATTCGCTTGTCAATTGCAATCTCGCTTTGTCATCCTCATTGTCAGCCGGCCGGGCGCACAGTGTCCTGCACGTGGCTCTGTCCAAGAAATTGTCGAGCACCGATTCACCGTTGACAATGACCTCGTCGTCGTCGTCCGCAAGGGAAACGCCGAAGAAGTGGCCCGCGGTTGACACTATCAGCGATCTACGTTTGTCAACGACCACCATTTTTCCAACGAGCGTAATTTCGCTGTTCGTGTGGGCGCATTACGCCGCTACCAACGAAACTAAACAACGAAGCCTAACGTCCTTGTGTGCCGATCGTTTTTGTCGTCATGGCGACTACCTGACAACACAAACCAGCTGTCCGCGGGACCACGTGTTGGCAGCGGCGGCAGCCTAGCTCGGATAAACACGAATTTGCGGGAGAAACTTTGTCTTTGTGATAAATAAAACTTAGAATCTCTTAACAATTAATTTACATTTTGATTCGATTTGTTTCTTTTACATAAACTTACTTAAGAATACTTCATTCGCGAAAGGGTGAAATGGATTTGTAAAAGACTGAGGGGATAATTAACCCTTTGCACTCGGCGCTATTTTCATACTAAAACTAAATTTTTCTTCCGTCTTAGAATATTTTCATTTTATTCGTACGAAACTGATCCGATTTCCACATATAATATTTAAATGTTTAGTCATCTGTTAGATACAAATTTCGTAAAGTAACAAATACATTGTAATATTTTTTCTAATTTCTTTGAAATAATGCCACAACAATTTCTAGTGGTGCTTCAGAGTCACCACTCGAGTGCAAAGGGTTAAGTATTTCGATTCAACGAGAAATAAAATAACGAGTTTTCGTTAAGTATGCCGAGAGGCGTGCACTTTAATATTTATGGCATTCCACGGCCACGCGCGCGTTACAAACGCATAAAATTCGCAGCCGGGCGATTACGTCGGCAATCTGCGGAAAATTGATTGTTCTCGTCGAAACAATGCCGTTACTCGTGAACTGTTCTAGAGGGTCCGGTGGCCGCTGTTTCTCTCCATTGATCGTTAGTTGTAATTCTAACGAGCGATCGGTTCTTTCATCGCACAGGCCATTTGCTGCGCTGCGCTGCGCACCGGCCGGAAGTATGCATGGTCAGTTGATAGTGTATGCACGCGAGCGCATAAATCGGCCTCGGCGTACGTCGGTATGTACTCCGATTGCTTATTCGAGGCGTGGATGCCAACTATACCCTGATTATGCAAATATTCGGCGGTAATAACATTAACAATGCCGACGACTTCATGCTTGCGTGAGTCCACCCGTGCCTTCCATTATGGTCGCTCTCGGATTCGCGGACCTCCGTTAAACTGTTAACGATAATTATTCCGTAAGTGGGCGAGCCTAATTGCATTTGCGCCTGTTCTCCAAATAGTGGACATATATAAGGTTTTTTTCTTGCAATTATATAAAATTGCATATATCTCTTTTCCTTTTAAACATTTTAGATGTACTTTGTACATCTTATTGTGTGACATTTAAATAGTATTTTCTGAAAAACCAAACTGGAAGCTCGCGACGGCCATTTTGTTACAGTAGTGTCGCGGAGTGCATCTTTCAGCGGTTGAAAAATGAGATGAACATAGTAACTTTTTTCAAATGAAAATGAATATATACATCTTCTTGCGTGATGTTTAATTAGCATTTCTTGAAAAATTGAGTTCAGTATCTTCAACTAGAAGGACGTGGCAGCCATTTTCTTGTAGCGTTGTCGCAGAGTGTACCTTTTGAAACATACGGAAAATTCAACAATTTTTGTTACACATATGTAAAATGTAGTATCTTTAAAAAATTAATACGCACACCTCACTGTGTGATGTTTAAACAGTATTTCTATAAAATAGTCAGAATATAAAGCCATTTCTATAAATTATCATTTGTCAGATTATTATTATCGTTATATTTCAGTGGGATTTTATCTGATACAAATATCCAATATCAGAAACCTAGCAGTAACAAAAACTATCCCCACAGAAATTGTTTCGCAATCATCTTCTGGTATAAACAATTTCCCTGCGTACACCGCTTCAGGTTCCCCAGGCAGAAAGGGTGGCAACCGATGGGAGATAAAGTATCCAATTAATTCGAACCGTTCCGGGCCACGTATCGATTAATCGTAAACGGGTAAGAGATCGTCGACGCGCGCCAATCGAATCTCATAAATTTCTACCCGAGACGGTAAGTATTTTCAGTATTAAATTTGAAACGGCCCTCCGCGGGCGAGGGCGCTGGCATTTATCGCGGAAACGGTTTCCACAATTTTTTCCTGGCCCTCTTCTCTCACTCTTTCTCTCTCTCTCTCTCCCTCTCTCTGTCCTTTTTTCCTTCTTTCTTCCGGTTTCTCCGATATTCGCGGAGATTCGACTTTCATTCGACCCTCTCAATCTGCAATGTCTGGCCCCGGCGAGAAAGGCTGATTTATTTCTCGATATCGGGGAATAAATGTCTGAAACCGTGAGCGGAGCCAGAGATCGCGGGCAACAGGCGATGGAAACTCCGAAATGATCGCCGCAGATATTTTTGCAGTGACGCGGGCTTTCGAGATTCGCTAATTGGCCGTAACCACGGTGTCAATCGGCGATTGTCGCCGCGTGCTCTCGCAAATACGCAATAGACCGATTCGAAACGAGTTCTGGGACTCCTCGACAATTTCTATCGTTTTCTATCAACGATTTTGAATCCCGATTTTGATTTTGTTCGAATTAGAATTTTCCTCGATATTTTCGGAGCGACAAGATCGAATAAAAATGCGGGAACTGCGTTAACTACAATTTTCTTTGATCATACTCGATTCCAATGTACATAGCTCAGCTTGGGTCGAGGAGAAGGAAAGAATGGAGGATTACGCGAGCCTCGGATCTTCTTTCATCGGAAGAACGGAAATTTAAAATTCACGCAACAAGTACTTTCAATTGCGAGATCCTGTGTGAACGCGGGCGAGGACAATGCAACGACGAAAACCGTATATCCGATGGGAAATCAGTGGTCGTTCCAAAACGCACGAGGAAGCTCGTGCCTCGACATAGAACATAGTTATTTCCTTTATTTCGGAGCGGGCTGTCCGCCATCTTTTCAAAGTTCTTCTTGTTTGGCATCCGCTTCGGATGAAATGTCTCCGGTATCAAAATTTCCCAGTGTAATTGCACGTGTAATTTTTCAATCTTGGAAAGTTTGATTGAAAATAAAGTTGGCGGAAATTTGAACGCCACCATTGGGAATCTGAGGCACAATTTTCCTTTTCAATTCACAGTACAGTGGTCGAAGTTTTCTTGTTCAGCTGCTACTTCGAGCAGAAGTATTGTTACAGCTTCCAACTGTAGTCGATACATAATATATATAGGTAATCTTGAATAGTTACATGGAAAATGGAGGGAATAACGTAATTGGAAACTGTAATTTGAACACATCTATTTGTGGCTCGCCGTGCTAAATAAAAATTTTCTGCATCAATTTCCACGGCAAGGACCAACAACTGCTTATTTTCATTTTCTGCATATTTTTCATATTTTCATTATTCAGCACCCCCTTCAACCTCATTATAAAAATTTCCAATTGTGTGCAGCCAGTAATTTGTTGTTTCTTAAAAGGTTAGATAGGAAACAGAATAACTGGAGATTGGAATTTTTATTCTCTCTAGATCTCCTCGGGCTTCTACGTTGGAAAATCATGATGCAGAGCAATCGAACGTGAGGATTCTCATTTTTATCGTTCTAGCTCCGCGTTGAATTTTCTGGGCCACCGAAAAAGCGTGGGTGGAGAGTAATCAAACGGCCACGTGGTCTTGTAATCAGTGGCTACAGACGGTGAAGTGCTGCCATAAAGTACAACGTGGTACAGAATGGCCCATAAGCCCGCTTTCCATTCAACGTGTATAAATAACTCTCTTATTTTCTAATCATTTACCCTTTCATCTTGGTATAGAACGGAATTAAACAGAACGTCCAGCACTCCATTTACCGCTGTACAACGTGCTCGATAGTCCTCTTCATTCTCACTAACTAAATTTATTCATCTTCAAATTTATTCTAATCTTGTATAGTTTCATCAAATTCTTCAAATTTTGTATAGCTATTCGAATTACGTGGATCTTCCTCTCTGCTTCGTAGATATTCCTATCAACCTTTCGCAGTTCAATTAATCTTATTATTATTACCGGAGACGTGAAAATTTCTCCATAAGGCCCACAATTTTTCGTGGGCCCCAAACAATTTTTGGGTTTCACTCACTTTAATATATGTTTTTTAATAAATGTTCCCTGCGATCTTTCCCATCGTCATTACACGTTTCTGCCAAAATTTACGAGGTCCACAGTTTTTCCCTAAACATTTTTGTAAGTTTTCTCTTCTTAATGTGGGATTAGAATTTTTAAAGTTTTTGTCGAAAAGATTATGGACCCTACACGTGGTACCCAAAGTGACCACAATTGAGACGGCCCTGTCGACCTCAGAGAGGCTACCATTTTATGCGAACTCGAGAAGATCGTTGCTATTAGTCACGCCAAGGCCGCGTATGCTTGGCGATTTTCCTTGTTGTTTGCAAAGAGTGTTGGAAATCCTGCTTGAATATGACGTCACATCTCGAGGAACAATTGGGAATAGATGGCGCGGTAAAGTATGCTCGAAAGAAGCAACGATTCAAATATTATTAACCCTTTCGTAGATCGCACTAACAATAACATCCAGAGGCTTTGAAAATTGTCATTTTTCTGGAACTCGAATTTTCCTTTATAGTCACACGCGTATTCTAACCTTTCCGAAAAATATTTTGATCATGTTACACGGGGGTCTACGTGTACTAACAATAAGATCCAAAAGCTTCGAAAATTTAAATTTTCCTGGAACTCGAATTTTCTTTTATAGTCACACACATACTGTAATCTTTCCAGACAAATTTTCAATCGCTTTGTACTGGGGTCTACCGTGTGCTAAAATCCAATGGCTTTGAAAATTTTAATTCCCCTGGAACTCAAATTTTCCTGGAACTCGAATTTTCCTTTATAGTCACACGCATACTGTAATCTTTCCAAAAAAATTTTCAATCGCTTTATACTGGGGTCTACCGTGTGCTAAGATCCAAAGGCTTTGGAAATTTTAATTCCCCTGGAACTCAAATTTTCCTGGAACTCGAATTTTCCTTTATAGTCACACGCATACTGTAATCTTTCCAAAAAAATTTTGAATCGCTTTACACTGGGGTCTACTGAGTGCTAAGATCCAAAGGCTTTGGAAATTACAATTCTCCTGGAACTCAAATTTTCCTGGAACTCGAATTTTCCTTCATAGTAACACGCATACTGTAATCTTTCCAAACAATTTTTGAATCGCTTTACACTGGGGTCTACCGTGTCCTAAAATCCAATGGCTTTGAAAATTTTAATTCCCCTGGAACTCAAATTTTCCTGGAACTCGAATTTTCCTTCATAGTCACACGCATACTGTAATCTTTCTAAACAATTTTTGAATCGCTTTACACTGGGGTCTACCGTGTGCTAAGATCCAAAGGCTTTGGAAATTACAATTCTCCTGGAACTCAAATTTTCCTGGAACTCGAATTTTCCTTTATAGTCTCACACACATAGTACTCTAACCTTTCCAAAAAGTATTTTAATGACGTTACACGGGGATTTCCGTGTTCTAACAATCAGATATAAAGGCTTTAAAAATTGTAATTTTCCTGGAACTCGAATTTTCCTTTGTAGTCACACACACACACATATATAGTACAGTCGCTCCGAGCAATGTTTTGGTCACGTTCCACGAGGATCTGCAATGTGCAAGGGCTTCGAATCCAAAGGTTTCGGGTCGCGTTACTTTCTGAGGTGTTTTAACCAGCGCATGCAGCAAGTAGTATCGGCAACGCAGCGATATATCGTGGATCGCGCGGGCATGGATCGCCGCGTGGATCAGTCGAGCCGCGAACGTCGATCCGTGCTCTTTCTCTCGCGTGTGCGAAAGAAAAACACGCAAACTAACACCGTTCCTCGGATAGTCACAATAATCTTCGCGCTTGAAACGCGTTCGTCGGACTGTGAAACGTTCCAGGTGAGTTTCCCGTGTCGATTTCTGCACTTGCACCGTGATCCGTCGTTTCGATCCAGCCTCGACAAGAGAATTTTCGTACTCCGACAGCCATCTTCGATCGCAGGGCAATTTGCGTCGTACAGTGTTCTCCAAAAAGAGCGTTTGCATAGTGCTGCCAAAATTGCTAGCTTGACAAAAGCATTTTGACTTTGTTGATCGTTGAAATTAATCCCTTCCACTTTTAGTGTAGAATCGAGATTTTTGAATTGGACTTGATGCGACGTAAAGAACCATACGTTCTAGGTTCATATTTTTGTCTTAAGAATGTGCGCAAATTAAAAGTAAAATAACAGTGCATTTAAATTCTTCCGATATATTATAATATTTGATATTAGTTTCATATGCACGTATAGTTGTATGGCTTATAAAAATGAAGAAAAATATACAAAAAACTAATGGCTGCTAGTGTGTTTTTGTAGTTGACCTTACAGAGATATGAATGACAATTTCTGTTGCTTATCGGATGACCTAATAGACACGATAAAATGTTTGAATTTTCTTTCGAGTGTGTTGTATCTAATCGAAATGGGACATTTTTACGTTTCTATTCCATTTGATGCTGTTTCATTATTTTTTAGAAAGTGATACATTTTGATTATTTATTTATTTGCCGTGTCGGTTCCATGACTCTCTCGCATGTTAAACGATGCTATGAAAATAAACACATGGCTGCCAACGAACTGAACAAAATAAATAACGAAATGAATTAAATCAATCCGGTGGAAAGCGCGTACGGATAAATAAATATTTTCGTATCTGGAATTCGTTGAATAAATTTTCACTTTGGAAATATACGGAACAACAGTATCGACAACACAGAAATCTATAGGATAATAGAAATTTGATGTTATAAATGAATACGGTTGGTTAAATTAAACTATAAATACAGTATGAATCTTTTTGCAACTATTTCTAATCAATAGTGAAATACTAATCATCGAAATCTGGGTCACTGTTTTAATTCGAAATTGGAAAGATATCTCCAGACAGGTTAATTTATCCAATTAATTGGGATGATTATTAAACCATTTATAATATTAATTGCTAATAATCCAGAAGAAGATAGCGGTGAAAGTCACGAGATGCAATTATGAGCTCGATGTGCAGTTTTCGTAGTATTTTAATACCAGGCTTTTTTCAACCTAATTCGACACTCTTCAATGATCATGCTCCTCTTTTTATACTTATGGAGAAATGAAATCGTTTGTAGAGCAACGACAGGTGAACGGAAATCAAGGTGAAATACATTCCAACGGTTCGAGTTATTTCTTCTTCTCACTAGTTTAATGAACCAGTTTAATTTTTTGTGTACGCATTTTCTTTTTCAAACAGGTACATTTCAGAAGCCTGTTCGTCCTCTTTTCCTTCTCAAATTATTTATTTATTTATTTGTCGGCAACCCAAATTATGTAATCAATCAGATAATATTGTACACAGGTAATGCTGTAGCGATGCACAGAATATGCACATTAATGCTAATGCGATGTGTAGGTTACAATATCAGTTGCAAACGCATGGTTACATTGGTGTACCGCACCTCAGAAACCGAATAACGATTTACCACATAATTAGAATTTATGTCCGACTGCATTTTTAATGATTCTACCATTCTTTCGTTGCAACGTGTAGAATGAACAGGAATTGCTATGCCTACATAAACTGCACGTTACCGTTGTCATAAAGCCTGAATTACTCGTCACAGTAATAAACACTTCATTACCCATTAACCATCTACATAGAAGGAAAAAAATTCACAAAATCTTGAAAACATTATCCTGAAGATTCAACGAAATTTTTCATTTCTTTCCTGTTCAATTATTTTACTATTCAAAGATCTCTAAAATTACAATCCCGAAACATCGAGCATTTCATTAACCCTTAGCACTCGAATGGCGACTGAAACGCGCCACTAAAAAATGCTGTATCATTATTCAAAATATTTCTTACATTATTAAATTTGTGTGTATCTAATAAATTACTAAACATTTCAGTGTTGCACAATTGCGTCATTTTCGTATAACACGAAAAGAAAATATATAGAAGGGTAATTTTCTAGGTTGGATGGAATGTTTTGTTTTGGAGTTAAAACAGCTTCGAGTGCAAAGGGTTAGATGTGCACATGACTCGGCGCTGAAACAATGTTTGAAAAAGTTAGGACTAGAAAAGGTAAATCCAAAAATCGGAGAAAAACCTATCGAAGCGTTCGATCGTAAAAGATACATATGTAAAAGTTTGAAAAGAGCATTTTTAGTTCGTCGTCGCTAAAATGACCGACACGGACGGCGAAAGCCCAGAAGTTGATAACCCGATAGATTATTTTGCCAACAAAGTTGCTTCAGGTTCGAAACACAACTATTTTTGCGCGCAGCCATTACGCAACGAGGAAACTAAACATTCGGCCGTCTTTTATTTGGATACCGAGAAACCGGGAACCGAGGTCTGCTCTTTGGTTCGTTTCTAAACACAAGATCTTGCGCGTTACAGGATCGCGTGCAAAGTTAACCCTCCGTATACTATACCGGAGTCATTCGTGACCCGTCGCGGCGAGGACAAGCTCGAGCGAAGGTCAACACGTACAATTTTATTCCGATATAACGTTCATTCGTAAGAAAAGTGACGCGACTCAAAATATATTTATACGAAAAATTATAACAACGAATACATAAATTGTGGTGTACTTTACAACTAACGTACATGACAATTAACCCCGTGAGATACCAATCTTCAAATCTACGTTGGTTTCGTTGATTAAAAAGATTTTTCGACGTCTGTAGAAGCGCTCGTTGCAAAATTTTCCAAACCAGAAAGTGTGCTCACTTTCTCGCCCGTTACAGGGTGTAAGAAACTTTGTTCACGAAAAACGAACAATGGACTTCGAAAGTGGAAGGTTCGAGCTTCAACGCGAGACCAGAACGAATATTCTACGATGTTTCTTCGTGAAGTTACGACACTTTGAACATGGGCAATTTTCGAACGAAGCGCCAGCGTGTTTCGCGCATTAGCGGCGGCCATGTTTCGTTCGGACCGTGAAAGCGGAGCATGACTGCCTGAAAAAGAAGTATGCCGCCGTGGGTCACGAATCAGATACTTCGCGGCCGGCCGTGATTATGTTACGATAAAGTGTAATCAAACCACGGCCCGAGAACTGTCGGCTAACGAGTCGAGAATTCGCGAATCAGCGACACCGATTCGCCATCGCGATTTTCTACGAGCTGATCGGACAACTATCCTAACCGCGACCGCGGTTCATTATACCCGAGCAATTTGAGGCGCAATTATAACCGACGAGATTTCTATAAGAACGCTGCTGTCCTCAATGGAAAATATTAATTTTTTAATGCAAGCGAACGGACGGTTAGCAAATTATAACTTTTTCAATTTTCAATATAAAAAAGTTAGAGAAGACAACATGTTCTCCACAATTCAGACCAATAGCAATACTTTCAAAATTACATTCTATTCTGGTAATAAACTAATTGGTCTAACTTCTCAAAAACAAAAAATTCCAAGTCATATTCAGTCTTTAAAAAGTTCTTGTAACCCTTCGGATTTCCTGCGAGTTCGAGGCCTATGCCGGAGTCATTTCTGACCCACATTTCACTACAGGTTTCTTTCGATATTAGGCGATGGCTCGGGACCGGCTTTCGCCGTATTTCGGATGAAGAGGATGGAGAAGAGGAGATAGCGATTTTCTTATTTCGAAATGAAAAGCTTCGTCTTATATCGGAATAAAATTGTACGCGACGGGTCATGAATGACTCCGGCATAGCATACGGAGGGTTAAAAGTGTCCGAATATTACTGTAAGTATGCGAACACGTTGTTCGCCACGTCGATCATTATGTGGGTGACACGATTCCTCATCTTTCGTTAACCCTGCAATGGTCGCGAATATATCAGTGATTGCTCGTTTTCGCGATAATTAGTGGCTTTTATCAGTTGTACAGTCCTCGGCGCAATCTTTCCCCTTTATCGTCGATTCCAACAGCCAGCGATTATTCCCGGGTCATTTAGCATTTTGCTGATTTTGTCGGGAGGACGTGTCTGTCGCGAGCTGTTTTATCGAAGGAGTAAAGTCTGTGCGCTCATTTCCAAAATTTTTCGAGTTCTTCCTCGGTTTCGAGTAATTCGGAATATTTCGAGCAGCTTCATCAACAAATGAAGGTACTACACAAATGTTTACACTAATTTGGAGATTATCATTGAATTTGTCATTCCTTATTGGTCATTCTCGACTCGTTTAGAATTTCGTTACTTCTATCGAAACTATTTGTTGAAGACGTGTGCTATTTTATCAACTTACGAATGTCTTACGCACATTTGTACAAAAATTTCGAATTTTTCTTCGAACAGTTATTTCATTCCTTTTTAATCGGGAATGAGGTTAAGACTGCGGATTTGTATGCAAAATAAGCATTTTCCGAGTCAATTATGAAAAAAAAGAAGACAAATGGGGCGTCTTCATTTAATAATTTTAATGAGTCTAGTAATATTCTTAAATTTTTCAATTGATCAGTTTTATTTTTTATCTATTCATTCGTTTTACAAATGCATAAAATCCGATACATCTTTGTCATTGTTCTAATGTCTTCAGCGGAGTCACGAACAGTTTCATTAAAATACAAAAGAATTAAGTATAAATTCTTATTAAACTGTTGTGCTAACACTTCGAAGACTGTTTTCGAAAATCATTATAGAAATTCATCTCGAAACCATCGAGTTCGTGACTTCACGATCTACTTGCAAAGATTGCGTGCAATTACGTCCTTATCAATGTTGATTTTCTTAAAGCCCCTCGAACTCTGCCGTAATTATTAAAAACGAAGGTTCTCAGAACTTTCACAATTCGACGAACGAAGCAGATAAGTTCTTTTCTTCTTTGTGCCCGGACAGCTGCGAATTGTTCACCTGAATTCGTTCGTGTCTCGATGTTAATCTCCCCGTAAACAATTACGTATGCTCGTCTCTCGTTCTCCACTTCGTATTGGTTCTTTCTTCGGTGACTGTGAGCGTAACTGTTTCCGAACATTGTTTACCTTTCGTGTCCCACCTTGAATCTGTTTGACGATACTTAAAGCGCGAAGAGACCTGATTTCTTCTCTGCATAGCAATACCTATTTTCTTCGATGCATTTCTCATTAATATTCAATTTATGCATTTAACAACCGGAACACGGATTTTGTGCATTTATGGCAAAAATGAGTAGAATTTAAATGAAAATGTATGGAAATTCCAATGTAATTTAAATATAAATGTATTTCAACAATATAGGACGATTGAAATAATTAAAGGTCACGAATATAATATTTTTAACTGGCTAAAATTATTAAAGAAAGAGTGAATTTTGCATCTGGCTCCTGTCTCTTGCAATCGATGCAGAACGTTTTTATTTTGCATAACAATCCGCAATAACACTATTTTCTCATTGACCAGAATATTTCTCTTTAATATAATATTTATATATTTATTTAATTTCCACCCTATGGTCAAGAAATCGACTTTGGTTTACGATGTTTACCTTAGGCCACACATCCATCCATACTCCATTCACCATTCCATACATCATTCTTACTAATTTTATCTTGCTACTAACTAGTTAACTCTACCAATCTAATATTTTAATATACTGTTTTCTCGATACTATCATTTCTCCTTGATAATAAATTGTTCTGTTTAATCCCATTCTCAACGTATTAATATTTTTTCTTCTTACAAAGAGGAACGTATTGACACACAGGGACGTCTTAGTATTTTTTCTTCTTACAAAGAGAAACTTATTGACACACAGGGTCATTCACAGAGTTACGCGAGCTCGGTTGACATTGATAACCGTGTCATTATCAAGTACGTTTCCTTTGTCATTAACCACCGACTCTGTCCCTTCCCCGTGCGAACCACCAATTAATTGTCGATGCCCTCGAATCAACTAAACTGCGGCGATTTATTCCCAGTCACGTTAGAATTGGACATTTTCTCTCGTTTCGAAATTTTCTAATGTTTTCTTTAAAGCTAAACTTTTATTCCCCAATCATTGTTAATACTGAATATTAACAGACTGCAATTCTTTACGCAAAATAAAAGATTTCTGTGCTCCTTTCTTACAGGTATCTTAACTCAATCTTGAAGTTCGTTATCGCGTAATGAAACGCAAGAAGTCTGTGACGTGCAGCATAATTTGAGTAAAAAACGTGAAGAAAGTGAAACAACCCATTTCGAGTTTCATTTCCTTCAATTAATTGCGAAGCTATAAGCAATTATTACTAGGCTGGGTAGTTTATGCGTTCACAACAAACGTTGGTAGTTGAGACCAATTAGAAGTCGAGAACAATTGTTATGTGACTCTTGTTTCTGATTAATTAATTAAATTTTCGTTAGTTGAAGTTATTTTCATTTTACATCAAAAAGTGCAATTGACACCGGTTCACTCGATCATCGACGCATTAAGTATGTTATCTACGGTACGTGCGACGATAATTGCCATTTCTTTTTCGTGGAACATCGGACAGACTGTCACAGTTATCGGCTAGTTAACATTATCTCGTTTACGAGATTATCGAGTTCCTCTAATAACGCCTCTGTATCCGTGTCACAGAGTATAACAGCGTAATTGTTGCACACCGTGGCCGGTTCAAGTGTTAACTACTGCAAATTCTCGCGTGCGTTTCCTTAAATTGAATGAACGAACGGCTGACAATGGGCGGGAAGGTTTCGGATGACTGACACTGGTCACTACTTATGTGCTCCCATTAGAAAGCAGAATGCTGCTTCTTCTATTTCCCACGACCCACTTTCAAGAAAGTCAACCATATTGTCTATAATGAAACTCTAATTTTTCTTTGCAAGGAAATAGAGCATATTGTCTATAAAACAACCCCAATTCTTCTTTGCAAGAAAATAGGGCGTATTTTCTATCATACAGCCCCAATTTTTCTTTGCAAGAATATAGAGCATATTGTCTATCATACAGCCCTAATTTTTCTTTGCAAGAAAACAGAGGATATTGTCTATAAAACACCCCCAATTCTTCTTTGCAAGAAAACAGAGCATATTGTCTATCATACAGTTCTAATTTTTTTTTTATTATATTCAACGTCGCATCAACCCAATAGGGTAATTGACAACTGCATTGCATTTGTTCAAAAATTTGTTATAAGTGACTAAATTAAATGTAGCATTTTTATATCTGTCAGAAATTTATGTTTACAAGGAAGTAGAGAATATTGCCTACAAAACACCCCCAATATTTCTTTGCAAGAAAATAGAGCATATTATCTATAGTACAGCCCCAATATTTCTTTGCAAGAAAATAGAGCATATTGTCTATAATACAGTCCCAATTTTCCTCTGCAATATATTGCTCTGTCTATAATAATAAAATTTCGCTCTGAGTAGCGAGCTAAATTAAATGTAGCATTTTTGTATCTGTCAGAAATTTTTCTTTGCAAGGCAGTAAAACATGGGATACAATAAAAATGTGTTTAAAAAAATCCTTATAGAAGTAATTGATGAAAATAGCAAATTTGTACTGGTACTACAAAAATCTGTACGCCTATTGAATGCAACGAGTTGAAGCGCGTGTCACGCAGCGCATAATTGCGAAGAAGCTCAGAAAATTGGTGGCAGCGGCAGTCTGTTCGATCTGGACTGGCATCTAGTTAATCAGCAGCCCCATTTATTAGGCTGGTGCTTGTGCAATCCTAAAAGACAGAAGTTCTGTCAGTGGATGCTGAAAGAAACGAGGAATCGTGCCGCGCAATTAGTAATGAATCACGCGCAGCGCATCTAAACGATCGTAGGAGCAGTTGCGTCAAAAGAATTCGCTATTTTTCTCTCGCGAATCGAGGAACGGGTGTCTCCCGATACTTTAAACGCTGCTTTTCTTCACAAACAAAGGATCATGCCCCCCATAAACAACAAAAAATTACTCAAATCTTTCCCAATCGTTCGCAATTGCCAGACTGCAGAAGTTGATGCAATTTCTCATTTTTGTCCACGAATTTCTTAAAAATACTGTTATTTTTAATAGGTATAGTTAGTCTCCAGATTTTCATTCATTTATGGCATATCCGAAAATACAAGGAACCGTGAATGTTAATGAAAGTGAATATTATTATTTCATTTCTACCACAACGAATGATTTAGTCAACGAAAGACTAGTTTTCTTAAAATCTTAATTCACATAATGATCTATAGTCCAGCAATAACCTTTATGGATAAAAAAGATGAGAAATGTACAAAATTCTATCACACTTTTTGATAATTTCACAAATTGCATGTTCTATTGTATACAAAATAAACATCACCTTGAAGTCTCCTGTAGGAACATAATCAATTTCAATGATCAAAAATATTTTAGTCGGAAAATGAGAGAATACTATGGTTATTAGTTATGATCCCTGGTGAATTCTACATTTTTGTGGATCAATTCGATACAAGTCGGACCGAAGAAAAATTAATTGTTGTCCGACGTGGATCGAACTGAAGAAAAATGAATTGTTTCGATTTCGAGATTGTCAGATTTGTAATTTTTGTTTCAGTTGCAAATTTAAGGACGAAAGATGTCTGACCCTCCGGCAGGCAAAGGACCACCAAGCTTGATAACTATGGTGTTTTCAACCCTCACACACATACTCTTACTGGCGCCAGTGATATACATTCTGAGCCTTGCCCTCTCAGACGGCGGACACAACGTACTTTTCTCTTGGCACCCCATCTGCATGAGCGTCGGGGTACGTTTGCATAATCAATACCTCGACATTTTGCATCCCGTTTTGCAAAATATGCACTCATTCTGTAGCTAATATATCAAAGAAAGATATAAAGATCTTAGATATCAAAGAAGTTCTCTTCGAACTTAAAAACCTAATTATCAATGTAGAATTTACAAAACTGAAATTTAATTTGCAACAAGACCTTCTGGTTTTTAACAAAAAATGAACGTCACTCAACAAATAGTTTGCCAGAGAAAAATTCGTAATGCTGAATATTGACTGATGAATAAACATTTAGTTGAAAAATTCCTCTGTTGAATTACTTTGTTATTGTATGGAATTAACGTTAATAGAGGGATTACAGAATGAGTCATAAGTAGAATTACTTTTTTAACAGAAGAAGAAGAAGAATTGACTAGATGCTCGAGACAAGTACTCGATGGAGATCTGGTGATTCATAGTGATCTCGAGCACAAGTTTTATGTTCTAATTCACGGAAATGTGTTCAACTGTATGACTTCATTGTTCTTCAAACCCCCGGCTTCTGAAATGTTCAGAATTCTCGAAGAATGCATCATCTAACGCATTTTCTTAATAAACTCGAGAATTATGAGTCGAAACTGCACAAATACAGCCGACTTTAAAATAAAATTGTAGTACATAATTCAATTGGATAAATTTTAAACGATTTTTCTACTTTTTCCTTTTTAACGATATTAAGAAAAATTATTTTTCAGATAATTTTGGACAGACAGATATGAATAAAAAGAAGCAAGAATTAAAAGAATTTAAAAATACTTATGCACCATTTTCGACTGCTTAAAGTTATTAAGAGAACAAACCAATGTCTAAATTAATAAAAAAAATTTTTATTTTACATTCAAATCCGTAGTCTAGTCGTCAGTTAAACTTAGAAGCGTCACGAATTTTTATGGTTGCGTGATTATCTCGCGATTGCCTTTGCTCATTGGTTTTTCGTTTTAACAGGCTTGCTTTGAATGGAAAGAAAAAATTTACGTAACTGCATATGTCACGTCGAATGGATACGAGAAGAATTTATTGCAACCATACGGTTATGAAACGTGTTTAGACTGGCAAATGTTCATCTGCCTGAGAAAAGAGAACATTTTTGCGCGTCTCAAAGCCACAAAGAATTTCTCGTTGCGTGAAAAGTGTTTTCTTTCCAAGCTGTTATTGAAAAACGAGTAAATACGTTGATGATCGCCATAAAGTGGACCATTATCCTCATCTAAAACTCGAAAAATCCAATTCATTATTATCTATTATATCTTCATGGAAAATTTAAAAAATGGTCGCACTTTGAATATCAAGATTCGAGTTTGTTTTGTTTGTAAGAGGCCGTCGAAATTGGAAAAAATATATTCTTTAAAATCCTCTAAAATTTATAGCTGGTTTTTAGATATTGTGACAATCATTCTAAAAAATACGCATTTAAAGTTTCTATCAAAAAAGGTTCCATTTTCTTTCAAGCAATGAAAGACATGAATCAATTTTGTTACACAAGAAGAGTCGCTTGATTACGAAGTAAATATCAATTTCTTAGTACAAAGGTCACTCAAAGGTTATCTCAAGGTCGCCTCTAGATCATGGTATGACGAATCATTCAATTTGGCTCGTCTTAAAACATAATATTCAAGGAGTCCATGGCACTGTTTTACTCATTTTTTTTTACTTGTTTGAATATTTCACGAAGAGGGAACATCGCACGAGACAAAACGTTTTAACAATGTGCGCGAGCACCGATACAGATATCGATAACGAGCACGTTAATACCCAATCCCAGGAAGCATCGAAAGCTAACATAATCTTCCCTTGTAGATCGGTCTGTTGATAACGGAAGCAGTGTTCAGCATTTCCGGAGAGGCGTACCTCGGCCACAAACTGTCAAGACCGAGCCGAGTAACTTTGCACTGGATCCTGCACACGGTCGGCCTGACCCTGATGGTGATCGGTCTGGCGATCATCGTGACGAACAAGATCCAGAAATCCAAAGAGCACTTTGCCACGCCTCACTCGATCCTTGGCCTGATCAGCATCATCCTAGCGTTCCTGACCGCCGGCTTCGGCATCGTGACCAACAACCCGAAATGGCTCTATCCTCGTGTCAGGCCAGTTCTACTGAAGATCATGCACGCGTTCGGTGGCATCGCTGTCACTATACTGCTGCTCGCTTCCGTCATAACCGGTACCTATACCAGGTGGTGGCCGGGCACCGAAACCGGAAGGAATTTGGTGTTCGCGTCCCTCTTCTTCGCGGGATTCTTCATCCTCCTGAAACCGATCCTCGGAGCTGTCTCCAGGAGCAAAGTCGTCTTTGGTCCACCCCCCACCACCGCGTAATTTCTATTAGGTTGGTACATATGAAATGTCCGACTTGTAACAGTCACTTTTTCCTAAATAAAACCTACTAATCAGTGCGAGCACTATTGCAGTCAACATATTCTGACAACGAATTGCAAGTTTCTCGATTGCATGCAAGTTTATCGTCAATATATTTGTTTCTCCACTGATGTAAAATACATTCGCGACAATCAGCTTTAAAGATCAGCTTTGTACCTTAAAATGGTAAATTAATAAATCTTCAAGCTATAATAGTATTTCTTGATCAGGATGCTTCATAACATTTTCATTTTAAAATAGGACATTTCACGTGCAACAACCTAATAATTAATTAGGCGAAGGGAAGGGGTCTATCTGCTCTGGTTGATTGATCGGAATTCTTGCCCTATTCAAAGCAGCTGTCATCGTTTATTTTGATGTTAATGATTAATAATCAACTATTTCTTTCAGTTGATAATTCAAATAAAACGAGATCGATGATGAACAGATACGCAACGTGCAAAAGTTGCTAATATTGTCATTGAAACAAAAGTTAATGAATTGCTAGGACCACAAATTCATTTTTACACCAAACAATATATGTTCGAATAAAGGAGCTCACTCTCGATAATTTTTACAATTGTAATAATTGTGAAGGAAAAAATCAGAAAAATTGTGACTCGTCCAGTGTAGCGTTAATGAGTTGTTAATAATCAATCAGAGTGGATATATCCATTCTTTCTACTGAAAAAGTTAATTTAGCTACCAACGGAAGTGAACCCAGTGAATTCCGTTCGAATTTAACACTACAAATTGTATAAAAAGTATGCAAAACAAACGTAGGCAGAAATTTCCCCGTGGAGCACTACCCCGGCACCAAGAGCAACGGAACTATACCTAACGCATTCCGCGAAGAAAGAGTAAGATGAACAATCTGTTGATCTCTTTCTCTGGCATCATTTACCATGAAGCATTTTTCCCAAATACAATTCGGAAGCAGTGATGTAAAGTGGCCCTTAAATGAACGATGAGAGCCCTATCAGCCTCAATAATAAAGGTCATCTTTAGGCACCATTGATCAATGATTAGGATAGTGCCCTCGTCTCCTTTCGCCCGTGTTTTTAGCGCAATCTTATCTGGAAAATGAAGTTTTGTTACATCAATCGTCTTTCTATACTATAGTCTCACTTTTCCTTTTCGAAAGGAATTAATTTCCTTTCCAGAGGTGTCTTGAATTATTTTTTTTTTTTTTGCTAAAAATTTGTTTTGCTTTAAAAACTATGCAGTATTGAATTGAAAAAAGGGATAAATACTTATGGTATTTATTTTTGTGTTTAATTTAGAAGTTAAAACAGAGGATCGCCAAAGACATTTTCGTTTAGGTCAAAATAGTCCTTTTTAATAATTTTTTTATTAAAACAGAATAAATTCAAATTGATACTGTACAGTTTTTCATCTAGAACAAAAGAGACTCTTAAGGAAATTGAACAATTAGCAACGCATTTGAAAAAGAAGAAACGAAGAAAAAGAAAGAAGAAAGATTTATTTTCATAAAATCGCGCTAAAAACATAGACGACTTGGACAGCAATAATCACGAGAGGTACTAATGAATTGGAGACTGAGAAAACGTTTATAGGAAAAATTGAGATGCCCCAACTGGAACGTAAAGGGTCTGCCCATTTTGTTGGATAATAGTTTTCAGAGTAATGGGAATGTTAACATTCCTCCGCTGCTATGCAGAAATGCTCGGGAACTTTGATCGTTCAATTAAGAGACATTCCAAATATCATCGACATGATTGCCCTAGTTGGAAATAATGGAATTTTAAGAAAAACGAATTAATCGGAAAGCGGATAATACTGAAACATTTTCTGTTCGACGCTGAAACTACGAGGCCCATTAAAATAGCTGTACTCGAATTTTTTAATTCACAATTTCAGTATACTACCCCTAACAAAATTGACACATTAAAATCGTAAGCGTTTATTAATAAAAAGAATATTGGATATGCAATTAGGCAAATATGGTACAAAAGTTAAGGATATTTTTACAAAATATTACTAAAGTGGCAATTGTCTCCAATTTTTTATCAAATATGGAATAATGCACGATCTACCATGCCGTATAAATTATTCAAAATTTTAGATAGCGTAACTAAACATACAGACACTTTTTAATACTTCAGACAATAAAGATAATGATAAGATAGGTGAAAAAATGTCTATAACGCTAGACGATGATTACAGCCTTCCTCAAAATAGTGTCAAATGTTCTCATTCTGTACATTACAAAAAAGCAAACATATTAAGTTTTATATTAACATTTTCCGAATATACAGGGTGCGGCATTTTACATTAAATACATGGATAATTCTAATCATAAAGACTAGAAATACTTTTTGCCAGGGGTGTATATTATGATAAAAATCGTTTAATATTTAAATAAATGTTGTCTTGTTATTTTTATAATTAAAAACAGCGTCTTGTGGGGCTCCGTAATTCGAGCGTTGATTAAAACCGATTCCAGGGGTCGTTTTTGAGATGATTACTGTGTTCAAAACTCTTTGACAACTCGATCAAGGAGCACTCGGTTCACCGCAGTGTCTTTACAATTAGATTCCATTAGAGATTAAAATAATGAGTATCGATTGAGAAGCTCTGAGCCAGGCTCGGCTCGCGACATTGATAACTTGCATTTCCGTAGATAAACATACTTGGTACAATTATCGGGTCACGTACGATCAGATAGAGTATTGTAAATGATATCGCGACTGACACGTCGTGTGCCGAATCGCTTTAACTTAAAATATTACACACTTTTTTTGCAAGTCTCAAGGACACAAAGATGCAATTAATGGCGGATTATGCATATACAGGGTGTCCGTCTATATATGTCAGAGCAAATATTTCGTGCAAAGTCTTATTAACCTTTCTTGTAATTTAGTTGCGAAATATTTGCCCTGACATTTATAGACGGACAGCCTGTATACCTTCAACGAGGCCAAAGTGTTTCAAACTTGGCTAATATTTTACATTTCTCAAGTTGAGAAGTGTTTACAGCCACGAAAAAAAATACTAGCACAGCTAGCTTTTAATTATATAACTTACAACTTAATGTTATAATGTTATAACTTATTTAATATTTTCTATGTGGTACAGACATAATATTTATAATTTTTAAATTAACCGGGTTTATTCTTTACATTTACGTTCAACTATATATAATTAAAAGCCAGTTTAAGCGACTGTATATTTTTATTTTGTTAGCGACAAATGTAACATAGTTAAGTGTAAGTATGAACGCCAATAATAATAATAATCCGCCACTGAATACAATATCGAAATTAAGTTTGTTTTATTACATGCGATTAGATGTAGTTTGTTACTTAAATTTTTATATATTCTGTCCTTCGACAGTTGTTCGAAGAAACTGTTCCCGCAGTCGAATTACCAAAAGCTGATTACAAATCGCTGAGAATGTTTGTTAACGTTAACTATGCTCCAGACAGTATCTTCTTCCGTTACCATTATTGTGTTCAGCGTGTTGCCAACGTGTATTCCAAACAACGCACCAAAAGGAGAAAAGGAAAAACAGTGTCGAAGACCAGAGAAAATCGTTTCGTTAGATTTAATTAAGTAGTATTTATAAGAACGACTGTTTACCAAAAAGAAGAAAGAAAAAGAGAGAGACTAGAACGTAACATTAACGTAATTCGATCTAGGCGAGGAGGAAGTATAGAAATACCGATATTTTATTGTAATAATTACACGCGCATCACATATACATATTATATAGAATTTACATAATGTATATATTCTCCACAATGCAATGTACATGTAGATTAATACAATTTCTTATTTTTCGATATTACATATGTTCGTCGTCTATGCAGTTTCGTTTTCTTGATTCTTCTCATCGTTACTGGACTGTGGATCATTTATGACAAAAATAAGTACATCAAATACAAAAAAATTTTTTAATATTTTTAATTTACGATTATAGAGATTGCAAAGATCCATGAGGGATTATTCGAAGTTTCTTTCCCTTGATTTGTTATTTTTAAAAAGTAATATAAAATAGTCACTTTTAGTGCTTCGTGAACCTAGTGTTAAGAAAAGAAATAAATGTCTATGTAGTCCGTATCTTGCAATCTTATTTTGCATAAAAATCTGCAGTCTAAACATTATCATCACACTTTTTAATCCTCCTCCGTTTACTAACATTTTAAGGCAAATACTTATATACATGAATATATATTTTATTTGGTATACACAATACGTAATCTTTCTTCGTATGTACATATGTTAAAGTATATTGTAAAAAAACACAATAATTTGTGGAACAAAATTTGTATTATGTGCCCAAGTTACACTTACATCTTCAGACAATACATGATTGATTCCATTGTTAAATATTTAAAATATACCCTAATGTAAAGGCCAGTTGAAATATAAAACGTGTATGTATATAACAATTTATCAGTACTTACTTGTAGCACAGTTTTAACAATCATTGTACAACATATCAGTCTTCTAACTTCTTTGTAGTCCATAACTAAGTAACACTTAAACGTGTAACGCGAGATTCGAAGGCACTGATGTGGTGTTTTTTCAAAAAATCTTTGAACCCTAAAAATTTTAATATTTCGACATTTAAGAAATATATTCCCATAAGCCTTTACGGTGACGCTAAAAGAATACCTATAAACAAGTGGAATAATCCTTCTTTCTGCGGAAATAGATCCTGAAGTGTGTTTAACAGCTTGTCCAGATTACTCGTCTTTGTATATTCCTGTATCATTTTTGCAAACATCTTATACTTATCCTCCGACAATGAACGCTTCACCTAAAAGTATATTTTACATGTTAAATAAAACTCAATAATTTTTACTTAAAAACACTTCGTTTAGATATATGTCGTCTACCTCTTTCAAATACGTTTTCCCCAAAAGTTTCTTATCAGTATCATTAGCAGGTTCTTGAGTCGCTTTCGAATCATTTTCATTTTTCGTGTCTACGCTCGAAGAAGTCGAAGGACCGGACAAGCATGAATTGAATTCTACCGGTAACATTTTTATTTTTCTCTTTTTAGCAAACGGCTCGCTGGTATCTTTCGTTAGCTCGCATCTAGAATAATTCTGTTCCATTTTGCAAACGCTAAAATTAATAACAGGTTTCGATTTCGTTGCTAGAAGCTCGGAGAAATTTTTCTTCTTATTTTCGGTCGACTTGCTAATCTGTTCACTGTTATTGCAATACGAATTGATATCGAAAGTATCTTCTTCTTTTGAACGAGTCACTTCGAGTTTCTGTTTCGAACCATTTTTCGCAGCTCGAGTTGCAGTTGGATCAAACGTAGCTGTTGTTGCACCAGGTAACGAAACGCTAGTGCTACCCCTCGCTGGTCCCATAGCTGGTTGTGGCAACTAAATAAATAAATAAATTATGACTAGACTGGAGATCTTTACATTAGTGTAGGATCTCTGCAATACTATTTGCTTTCTGAAAGTAATTGAATTTACTGTATGTTCCGCGTATTTGAAGAAATCTCTTAAATCTCTTGTGATCATCCCAAAATTGGTAAATTTTTTAATATAAGGCCTCAACCAAGCAGATAAATGCTTTTTGAAGTTTTGATTGTCGAACCTACAATCGCACAGTATTATAGCACCGTAATCATTTTTGTGACGTATAATTCGTCCAATGGCCTGGTTAACAGCTCGCGATGCTTCCAACTGATACCATTGTTGTCCAGACAAAGCCTGAAACAATGAACAGTATATTTGAAGTTCATGCTCAATCCTTGACACGCTGAAAGTAAATTAATGAGTTTGTTACTTCTTTGTCGCTACTTCTTATCTCTTCCAAATATCGTTGTTTTAATACTACTCTCGGGTCCTTCAAAGGCGGAAACGGAAGACCAGTAATTAAAACGGCTCTGCCGTTTGCATCTGCGAAATCGAGACCTTCGCTCACTTTTCCACGACAAACTGCCATAAAAATTGCCCCTTTGCAGGCAGGATCCCTAATCTTTTCGCAATACTCGACCATTACGTTTGTAAAACCGTTCTTGTATTGTGGTTCCACGTATATGGCCTAATAAACGAAAGTAGAAATGATTATGACACTCTCCAATATATAAAACAACATTATATACAAATACTGAGGACAATTACTTTACGCTCTGCGATTTTGGTCCACAATCCTGTATTTTGCCATTCTTCTCGACACTTTTTCATTATTGGATAGGAAGGGAAAAATACTAACAGTCCGTGAGGTATCAGACAACTGAAATTAAATATTGTTCGGCCGAGAGATCCTATGTATTTTGGATCATTCCTGAAAGAAATATCAATTGAGCAATATGTTCCACACACAAATAGTAAATATTAATTTTACAATTTTTTTCTTCAAGTCTCTAATGAAAATTTAAAAAATACATTTTGCAGATTTATTTCAAATATATACATATATATGTTGAAAATTTTTTGATTAACTGTATGTATATTGTAGGAAACTTTTGTGTGATACCTCGTATTGTAGGAAGAATTTAGCGCATAACTATCAGGACCTTGGCTAAGAACTCCCACGCAAACTTGATCTCCTTTTACTATGTGTGGATTCTCCAATTGAACGTCGATTGGTATTCCGAGTTCGGATATGAAAGGTTTTAAAGGGGACAATGTACCGCTCGTTAGAACTATCGAGCGTACACCTTGCTCAAGTAACTGCTGCATACTATATAAAAATATGCACGTTAGAAATGTTTATACGAATACACAAATATAATTCTAATAATTCTACTTTTACCTGAATCCTGGACTGAAACACCAATAACTAATAACTTTGCCCTCATTCTTTAAAGTTTTCTTTGTCTCCCAAACATCATTTTTATGACTTTTTTTCGGTTCCTCTACTTGAATGTATACTTTATAACACTGCTTGATTTTTTCTCTGTATCGCATATTATTACCATTGTTAAATGCTACTCTTAATAGGTCACTGAATTTTTGCAGCGCATTACCTTTTCTTGCAAATGGAGAAGTGCTTGTGGTTGTTAAATATAGAACAATCTTGTCTAATTTCTCAATCACTAGCTGTTCCTTGCCGTGCGTTATCTACGAGGACAAATTATTGAAGACAACTACATCAGAAATATATTATCGAAACTATGATTCTTAACTAACTTGAGCCTTCTCAAATAACTCAAAGATATAGCCACCGGGATGCGTGTCTCCCTCATCGCGTTTTACAATTTTTATAGCGTCGATTGCCTTTTCTAGTTCCAGAAACATAGCTTTCAAAATACACAAATCATCGGGAGTAAAATCTTTCTGTACATTTCCTGAATTCTCCATTGAGAAATCAGTTTCTTGAACATCTCTAGCCATGTCTTCCATCACTGCTGTTATTTCTTCTATGCACATTGCAACATCCGTACTACATATCTGCAAAAATATTGCATTAAATTCTGTAGCAATCATTTATTGTCATATTAATATATTACCTGCACTGATGCTGCCTCTTCGCATATTTTCTCAACATTATGCGCTTCATCTAACAGAATAACATTGTTTTGCAAATCTATGCCTTGGGCTCTTCTTGCCTTTGGGTCTAATAAGTAATTATATGGCATAAATGTTATATCTGCATTCTGTTTCAGTTCTTTAGATAAAAAGTATGGACAACATTTGAACTTCTGACCAGCTTTCACTAGATCCTCTATGTCCAGCACTTCCTGTTTGAAGAGGGGTTCTTCCTTCCTAAAAAACGAGTTTCCAATTAAAGTTTTGCAAATATTAAGTCTTATTAACTGTCGACAGGCAAGTCCAACTTATTTTCAGTGTATGCTTGCTTGCGAATCTTTTTTTACTGATCGCGATAAATGACTGGCCAGCATTCGGCCTTCTCTTCTTATAAACATATTGATCAACACGAGGAATTTCCGAAAACAATATTCAATGAAATGTGTAAGAAGTACATTCGACATTGGTGGTGTCTGATGAGCACATTAGTAGGAATGAGGGTTAATACAATACACAATGTAATCAAAAAGTCCTTGGATTGAACTTTTTCCAGAATTGTTAGTGGTATAATTTCCAGGAACTTTTCAAATGCATCATGCAGACATTGAATGTTAAAAACCTTTACCTCGTCTCAACATTATTATAGTAAAGACACGTTCTAGACTTCACTTTCAAATGACACATGTGTATTTTATTCGAAGAGTTAATCTCTTTAGAAACATCTGGGTGAATGCAGAGCTGATCTCTGGATCCTAATACAGCCGTGCTCACATGCTTGTAAGCAGTTCTTTTTAACTCTTGCATCGCCTGCGACAATTGCGAGTGTGTTCTAGATGCATAGATAATTTTTGGAGCAGCCCAAATAAAGCTGGGTGAAGGCTCCGAGTCACCCGTAGCTCCTTTGAGTTCATTGCTTAATTTGTTGAAGAAATGTCCTCCAAAATTCGGTTTTTCTATTGCCCCAACTAGGGCTTGCGCTTGCAGTTGAGCTTTCTTCGTTAGCAACCAACTTAGGGACGAACACAAGAGGCAAAGCGTTTTTCCTGTACCTGAAATGTTAATACCGATTAATTTTCACGAATGGATCCGAGTTCTATTTAAAAAATGTATCATGTTTTCCGTATTAAACTGTTCACTTTTTCCTGTGATAAAAATTATTTTGTTTTGCTTCGTTTATTAGTTCTCGACGTGAAAATAATATTGAAATTATGTTCTATTTCTAAAAGAAATAATGTTCAGAACACGATTTCATTTTTAGATAACAGAACGATATATTTTTCATATATCTATCTTTCTTTCATAAAATAGAGATATCATCGAAATGTACCTGTTGGAGATTCTAATACACCGTTCTTACTATTCTGAAGACATTCTATCACTTTTGTCATGTAATCTTCTTGGACAGCATACGGTTTAAAAGGAAAATTAAGAATAACATTGTTAATCGTCACCTCGGGCATTATGAGATTCACAAAATATCCAAAAATCCTTTATTATTTATATATTCAAAATTCTGAATTGACACGAACAGTGACACCGAGTATGTATATAACTCATTCCCGCCAAATTCCAAAGTTAACCGCAATTACTAATCATTAATGATATTTACATACGATACGATACACGTTCAACGAACTACATACATGTTTAAGAAAGCAATGTCAGAAAAAGGATATAGCGTTATATCAAAATTAGTATAAATGTCCAATAAAATCTGAGAAAATAGTAATCGCATTCAAGAATCGAATTCGGTCAAGTATTTAGTGCTCATTGATGTAGCCTATCGCCAAATTATCGCCCGTTCCGAACAACTCATTTTCAAGTGGTAACTGCAACGGGGAGAGATTAAATTGTTCGCTTTCGACTGCAAAGTAGCCAAGACAGGTTAGTCACGCATTCGCTAATTTAGTGGCCGACCGACAGAACGGCGAGACAGGTTCATTTCGATTTGCAGGTTCGTATTTCTTTCTAAATTATATTTCCCTCTTCTCCGCGAGAGAGAGCTTTGATTTCCCCGCTAATGCCTTAGAATTCGAATTAGCAAATAGAAATGTCCGATTCGCGAGTATTTCGAGTCAATATGTTATTGACCTCAAAATTAGACCTCGATGAGCCACTCGGCGAAAGTCGCAAATTCTGTGTTGCAATTTTGCATTCAATCGATTAAATTTTCTATGTAGCTAATACAATATATATGTATATATTTATATATTTATCGTTCTTCGCACACGTTAGATACACAGAACGAATGAACTAATAATTGTAAAGGAAGTTTTCACTTCCGTTCAAATTTGCTTAACAAAGGAAAAATTGATTCGCATACATAAATGCATAATACAAATGTTGAGATTGTAACGTTTTTTCGCATTCTATTTAAGCGTGATAAGAGGTCGTTGTCGCAAAGATATCCGCGCATATACAGACATAAACATCATCAGGAATTCGTAAACCTGTAGATTACGTCGTTTGTGTGCGAACAATAGCAGCGTTAATGTGCGTTGTAAGCGTAAAAATTTGCTTGTATAAATATTGTATAACTTTTGTATAATTTTTTTCAGTGTTTCAGTGGTGCAGTGTCTTTTCAGTGAGAATTTATAGCTCGAAGACAAAATGCGATTAGTAATCTGTGATACAGTAGATCATGTGGCAGAATGGTCTGCCAAATACGTTTTGAAAAGAATCAATGATTTTCAACCGAATGAAAATAAATATTTTGTTCTTGGTCTTCCGACAGGTGCATTCTTTTATTCATTCTATTAAATTAAGTCGTAAATAACTTAACACAAGAAACAGAAATTGTTTATGGCTCGAATTTCCAATAAAATATCCTATTTTATACAATTTTTAAGATGAATCTTATCTGCTGCTATTTCTTATTTAGGTGGAACGCCTTTGGGAATGTACAAGAAGCTTATAGAGTACTGCAAAGCTGGAAAGCTTTCCTTTAAATATGTAAAGACGTTCAACATGGACGAATACGTAGATCTGCCCAGAGATCATCCAGAGTCTTACCATTATTATATGTATAATAACTTCTTCAGGCACATAGATATCGATCCACTGAATGTGCACATTCTCGATGGAAACGCACCGGATCTTACGAAAGAATGCGATGATTTTGAAAGGAAAATCAAGGAGGCCGGTGGGATTGAATTGTTTATTGGTGGTATGTAATTTTAAATAGTTTCCGGATTATCTTTGCATAGTACATAATTTTACATGTAGAAATGATTTGTTAAACAATGAAATTCTTTTGTAGGTATTGGACCTGACGGTCACATAGCCTTTAACGAACCAGGATCGTCTCTAGCATCGCGTACAAGAGTGAAGACATTGGCACAAGATACATTGGAAGCCAACGCAAGATTCTTTGGGAACGACATTTCCAAAGTTCCTAAACAGGCACTGACTGTTGGAGTCGGCACAGTAATGGATTCTAAAGAAGTCATGATTCTTATTACAGGATCTCATAAAGCATTTGCACTTTACAAAGCGATAGAGGAAGGAATCAATCATATGTGGACTGTATCAGCCTTCCAGCAACACCCTCGAACAATAATTATTTGCGATGAAGATGCAACATTGGAGCTGCGTGTTAAAACTGTTAAATATTTTAAGGTATATATTATGATATGCGAGATATTATATTGTTCAGTTATTTTTATAAATAATCTGTTTAATGTTACAGGCTCTCAGCGCTGTGCATCATCAATTAATTGAGGCAGATGGAGAATCAATACAACGCCAGAGAATTCAAAATAGTTAAAACATTGGTACAGTAAAACTTGGATAAACGTTCGAACATTGTCGAAAAGAATAACGAGTAAAAGAGAAAACGGTCCAAAAGTAAAATCAATAAAAAAACTCATATCGACGAGACGATACTAATGCGATGATGAAACTTTTCATATGTTATTTCTGTTGAGCGAAACTTTTACCAATGTAATTCTAACGTTTTTCCGATTAAAATAAGACTAAACACGATATAATTATTTTTCGTGTGGCACAATCCTTTTTGTAATTTATGGTACAATCGATAAATATCAATCAGTAAATATAATGAAAATTATATCGTGTTCGATCTCAGTTTGATCACAGAAATTTCAAAAATACATTGGTAAAGTATAATTTCGAATAAACATAAAAGTAGGAAGGTTTTGTTGTTTAATTAGTGTTGTTTGCCGATAGCGTAATATCACTACTGTGGAGGGGATGATTACCGAGCATTTATGCTATTTATCGTTTTGAACAATTATCCAGGTTTTACCGTATAGCATTCTGTGTGTTCTTTGGAAATTCATTGTTACATAACATGTTCACCGCATACTTTACCAAATGTTGAACATGATTGTGAAACGTGTAAATTATATATTTTATAGAGTTTAAATGACATTTGTGTATGTTACTTAATGAACTACTTTTTGATAACAATGCCATATAATATATAACGTACTTGTTTCAATCGAACATGCATTATTGTACTGTTGTTTAGATGGATTACTATTGTATTTTACTGTTCTAATATTACAAAAATGCCATATTTTTGTATCATTATACTTTTCATAAATAAATTTACCCTTTTTATCACAATTACCCTATTGTTAAATCTCTTTCATTAAGATAATCGATTCGGTGACGACTGAAATGAAATTTTCATATTTGAGTCATAAGAAATTCATATTACAGACATGATAATGATTCAAATGATTCAAGAGAGTTGAAATAATTCAACAAAATTATGTAACAAAAAAAAAATTTGCGTTAAAGATGTTCAGAATTCGACAATAACATTTTTTTATAATTATTAGGCTGCTCAGAATATAAAATGTTCTATTTGACGTCCGTACTCAGAAACTTTTCTTCCAAAAATTAAATATTACGTAATCGAGCGCAGCCTGGAGATCTTGATGAGTAAAAGTAGGCGTTGTGTCCAAGGACATCCAATCAAACGCCTTAGGAAACCTATTCTGGAAACAGCTCGAGCACGTGTTGCATCGTGAGTCTATTATTTAAGTGAAAAAACACAGTAGATAAATGATAAATAGCAAAACACCAATGGAATTAAATTAACAAACCGTAAGTTGTGTAAATATATTAAATGTAAAGGAACAAGGACGTCATTGTGCGTGCTATTTTGTGGACACATAAATTCGGTGCGGGCCTGTCACGACGAAAGAATCGATGAATCATTAGTAAACTATGGATGTACACATAACGACGCGGATGTTTAATTTCAATTTTTATTTCCAATTTTATTTTAAAATACATATTTTCATACTATTCATGTAAATTCGTGAACTTGATTGTACAAAATGGCCAAATAAAACTAGTTTTCTAACTGTATCGAAAAAAGTCGGTAGCCTATGTCCCTTTTCGAGGGACTATAACTCCCACAATTTTAAGTATTTTGACTTGAAAAAATGTTGTTGTATAGTCCAGATAATCGAAAATATGTATGCAAAACCTCGATACATAACAGTCGCCGGATCTGTTTAAAAAAATGTCCAAGTTACGACTGGAATTATGTCCGCTAATAAGGCACTCTTATTTATGTGCTCCTTTTCGAGGAACTACAACTCCCACAATTTTAAGTATTTTGACTTGAAAAAATTTTGTTGTATAGTCCAAATAATAGAAAATATGTATGCAAAACCTCGATACATAACAGTCGCCGGATCTGTTTTAAAAAATTTCCGAATTACGACAGGAATTGTGTCCGCTAATAAGGCACTCTTACTTATGTGCTCCTTTTCGAGGAACTATAACTCCCACAATTTCAAGTATTTCGACTTGAAAAAATTTTGTTGTATAGTCCAGATAATAGAAAATATGTATGCAAAACCTCAATACATAACAGTCACCGGATCTGTTTAAAAAAATTTCCAGGTTACGACTGGAATTGTGTCCGCTAATAAGGCACTCTTATTTATGTGCTCCTGTTCGAGGAACTATAACTTTCACAATTTTAAGTATTTTGACTTGAAAAAATTTTGTTGTATAGTCCAGATAATAGAAAATTTGTGCGCAAAACCTCAATACATAACAGTCACCGGATCTGTTTAAAAAAATTTCCAAGTTACGACTGGAATTGTGTCCGCTAATAAGGCACTCTTATTTATGTGCTCCTTTTCGAGGAACTACAACTCCCACAATTTTAAGTATTTCGACTTGAAAAAATTTTGTTGTACAGTCCAGATAATAGAAAATATGTGCGCAAAACCTCAGCATAAAATAGTCGTCCGATTTGTTTACAAAAATTTCGAAAAACGTACAAAATCACGTTCCAGACCAGAAGGCTCCCTTGAGATTGTGGGCGTTGCTCGGAAAACTTGCGAGCTACTGCAAAAAGAATTACGCCATAATTTCTGGAATTTCCAGGGGGGTCTGACTCGTCTACCGTCGAAAGAGCAGCTTCCCCTGAAAACGGGGACGAGCCTAACAGCGATAAGTAGGAGAGTACGCCGCGCCGGCAGGAATGACGATGATCATCACGTATTGGCCGGACGAGACGGATCGCTGATAGCACGGAAAGTTCACATGTCGACTCCAGCACGGTCTGAGGATAATTTAACGATGGCAAATGTGCCGGAGAATGTTACGTAACAATTCGTGCATCGCGAGCCGTTTGATAAGGACAACGATCCGGGATCGTGATTGGCGGGCGTCGAAAAAATCGAAGAAATAATAGGAATTGTGCTCGGAGGTAGATCTCGGTGGGATCGATCGCTTTTTTTCGGGCTGGTAGCGTAGATCGCAACGAGCGGAGATCAGATGCGCGAAACCATGGAAAACGGACAGGTGACGGAAGTGAAGACGATCGTGCTCCGCGACATCGAGCCTCTGCTGAAGCAGAAACTCGGGGACCATGTGGTTGTTGAGAATTTCACATCGGAGAACCTGATGCCCCCGGGTGAGAATTATGGCAGCACTATCCTGAAGGTCGACGTCGACCTGAAGAAAGGAGCCTCTGGAAAAGAGGAACAGATTCACCTGATCGCGAAAATGCTGCCGCCGACGGATTTCCAGAGGCTAGTCTTCAATAGTTCGAAGACGTTCTTCAAGGAGATCTTCATGTACGAGACCATCATGCCGGCTTACAACAAGATCGAGCTTGAATCCGGATTGAAGGCCAAGGAGGTCTTCAACTTCCTGCCCAAGTTCTACGGATCCAGGTCGTCCCTGCAACCGGATGCTGACATGGATGATGATGCTGTCTTCATGATGGAGAACCTGAAGGCCAATGGCTACTACCATGGCGTCAGGAGTGTGGGTATGTACACAATCTTGTAACAGGGTCATTCCACGCGAAACCGGACACTTTTCGGAGTACTGTTTCGGAGTTTTTCAACTGAAATCATTTTTATTAGATACTCTTAAGATTTTATTAGAAGCACCGAAAAATTGATTTTCATCGGTTTGCAATTTCAGCCGTTATAACTTCATGAAAAATAGGTTCACGCTTTATTTCACACGTCCGTAACACCAACGATTTATAACATTTCGAAAAATTATTTGAGATACGTTCATACGCCACCGAAGACCACAACATATCCGAAAAAAATCGGAAACGGTACTCCGAAAAGCGTCCAGTTTCGCGTAGAATGGTGTTTGCATTGTAATTACATTAAGAGAGCGTCATTATTTTAGACTTACTAGAATGATCAAAAGAAGAAATACATTTTAGTTTGTTTTCTGTGCCTTACAATCGACTTGGGAACTATTTATTTTAAAGATCCGTTGTTTACTTAGAATGTTAATCATCTTACGATGGGAGAGTTAATATTTTCGCATCTTGATCTCGTTTTATGTTAACCCTTGCCCTATAATATCGAATTAGATATGAATAAATATTTGTTCAAAAAATATGGCACAATGTCTTCTAAGTATCAAGAATAGTTTTTGTTTGTAGAAATATAGGAAATATGAAACAACATTTCCAGGTTATTGGAGTAGAGATATATAAAAATGAGCCTTGAGTTTAGAGTGTGAAGGTTTAAATTAGTGATTGTCTAGAGTCTAGTCGCTACAAAATTAGGTACAGGGTTAAAGGTTTCTCTCGGGGAAAGTTGGATTCAAGAGTTAAGCCCTTGTGCCGATTTGTTCGAGGTCCTCGAAGGAAAAAAGAATAAAAATTGTTTGGATTAATTGCAAGAAGCAGAAGACATATTAAAATTTCTTTTCTCTGTTAACGATCTTAACAATTTGAGAATAATTTTGACAGACCTCCAACAAACTATAAATTTTCGTTTTACCTAGAATATTATAAACAAAAACTTTAACAGTGGAGAAGTAAAGAATCATGTCTATCTATTCGATAAGAAGTAATAGATAAATCGCGATGAGGTGTCGTACGTGTAAATGTTAATATAAGGTGTTATATAAGCGTTGAATAGACCAATTTTTATGACTCATCTTTTTTTTGTTACGTTTGTGAAGTCTTCTAATCCCGAGGGAGTTAATGCGTTTGAACAAGAATGTTTGTAAACCATCGTGAAACCTTAGTTTGTTTACGCTTCGAATTATTTCGATCAATTAACGGACGTAGAGTATTCAGCCGGTTTAAATCGCTGGCAGTGTTTTATCACAAATTGGCGTAGATCAGTTTCACAACGGTTTGGAGTAACTAGCCGTCCTGATTTATAATAGTCTTCGCTTTCCATGATAGATCTAGGTCACTGCGATTGAAGAGGGACATTCGTCACGATGGAAACAAGGAAATCTTCATATCTACGAACTATACGTGTATTGATTTACAGACAGGTCACAACAATAAAAAACAAACAAATGAAAATGTTAGCCAATTTCAACATAAAAATAACATGTTCGAATGACAAGAAATCATTTAATGCTTACGGGAGGAGGGTGCAGAATGCAAGCACCTAACTCCCCCATCTCTGAAAAATGAGTTCAACGAAATTAGGGGTCGGGATAGTCACGTGACTTTTTAATTAATAATTTCCATTAGCCTTTATCACGCATTTTTTGACGGTAATGTAGTCACTCTACCTTATCGCGAATCTACGAAGACCGGGAGAGCTGGCGTGTAGAGGTAGAAATACAAATCCGCGACTGTGTAGATCATAAGTAGAAGACAGTTTTTGAGAAATATAATAGAGGAATTTCGAGTCTTCTTTCATAAAAATCGATGAAACATTCATGCATTTTGTTCACGCAGGATACGACTACGAGCATTCGAAGGTAGCCCTGAAGGCTCTGGCCAGGTTTCACGCTTTGGGTATGGCCGTGAAGCAGAAGAAACCAGGTCTGTTCGAGGTGTTCAAGATGCACGCGAAGGTTACACCAGCGGAGGGAGGTCCTACCAACGAGATTTTCAACCTAACGTTGAAGGTGATCAAGGAGGACCCCGAGATGAGCGTCCATTACGACAAGTGCAAAGAAGTCATCGACGACATAGGATTCACCGGTTTCTGGTCGGACACACCCCGAGAGCCCTGGATGACTATCATCCACACGGACTTCTGGGTGAACAACGTGCTATTCCACCAAGACAACACGGGGAAAATCGACGACGTGAAGTTCATCGATTTCCAAACGTACACGTATGCGAGCGCGTTGCGGGATCTGCAACTTTATCTGTTTTCGAGCGTTCAAATGGACGTTACAGACGAGCAGCTCGAAGATCTGATGGATTTGTATTACGAGACGCTCTTGAAGAGACTGGCAGAGTTAAAATGTAATACGAAAGGCTTCGACAAGGAGAGTTTCTGGGCGAAAATGAAAGAGGACGGCCGCTACGAGTTCATACACCTGGCGCTCATGATCAAAATATTGACGATGGACGTGGCCGAGACTGAATTTAGTATTGCCAAAATGGAAAGTGCTATTTCCGAGTACGAGGGCAATAAAACGTTTGTCGATCGATTACGTAGACTGCTATTGTACTTTTGCAAACGGGACTGGTTATCCAAGCCTGACAAGACGTCCTGAGGATGTTAACCAACATCCTTCGATCATCATCATTTTGCGTCAATTTCCGGCATTTTCGCACTAGAACTACGAGACCCGTCAAAATGGCGGGTTTTTAAAATCTAACGATAAGACGACTATCGAGGTTGCAATGCTAGGTTTGCGAGCAATTATTCAATGAATTTATGTCTCTCGGCATAGGGTAAGGGACCCAATTACTGTGCCCATATTAATTGTACTTATTTTTAAAGCATAATGAATATTCAAAAAGGAGCTATTAAATTTTTTAAAAATCAGTTAGTATATATGTTATATATCTCTTTCTTAATATTAATTCTGTTTTGAAAATAAGTATAATTAATATAGGCACAGTGATTGGCACCTCCACAGTTATCGAGTCCCTTACCCTATATTATAATATAAAACGCTGAAATTCTGAATAAATGCACTCTCGTCATGTTCATGAAGTATTATAAGACAGTCGATTTTAGTGTTCCGTTAGTCGATGGACTACTCAGGTTGAAAAATCCCGGGCTTCGATCTGTTATGATAAGCTTCAACCGATCAAACTTCATAGAAGTTACTCCGATTTTATGGAATTTTTGCTATTGCTAATTCGCCAGTCAGCGTATTAATCCGAACCTCTTCAAATGAACGAAGATAACGTTCCGATAGCGTTCGAAAGTTAAATTTACAAAATCGAATGTATAATTTTTTCTCCGATGTAACGAGCCCGAGTACACGGCCGTTTGGATAAGTATGAATTTTTTTACAATTACAATTCTCGTGTCGATCAAGCGAAAAATGTGTTGCTTCTTTATCTCCTGATCCTCGCTTGAAATCGCTCGCTTGAATCTTCTGGTCAAATCGATCGTTCAATCGCTTAATTCCTTTGTAACACAATTTCAACGATTTCAAAAATGAGTTATCTGAAAACAAATTTGTTATCAGGGCACCAAGGTGTTTTTACCTTACTTCTTTTATCTAATGTTTTTGGTATCTTTTATTTGAAAATGCATATTTTTTATCAAATTTTCATCGCGGATGGTAAAACATATTTGAATATGGGCCGTGATATATTTTTTCACATAAAAAATGACCTTGTAAAAATAACCTGACAAAAAAGTTCTTTTTCAGATGAATCTTTTTCTTGTAACTATTGTACTGATAGTAAGCTGTACACATTTTTTATGTAAAAAACAAAGACCATATAAGTAATCTCCTTCAGCTGACACACCTGTATAGTAACTCTGGTATCAGTATGCGATAACAGAGAACGGGTTAGCTTTTATCAGCCAAATCAATCTATGCCTATATTTATCTCGGAATTCTTACTAGACGATACTATCTTGCTAATGAGACATAGAAATTCCACCAAGTCACGATAGTGTTTAAAGTTACACACTAATTCTTTTATCCGGTGTTTCACAAAATTTCATGTGTTTCTAAGATTTGTCTGATTAATTGCCTTTTTAACTAAATTGCTTGCACTAATGCCATTTAGCAATCTCAACTATAAAGTTTTATATACAGGTTAACGCGGATTACAAATTTATTACTAGCACAATGAAACGCAATTTCTAACTCTTAATTACGATTCAATGCATCTCGATTTAAAACATATTAAGAGATTTATTGTTACTGACAAACTACAATTTAAAATTTGCAACGACACGATGATTTGCCCTAAACGAGTTTGCAGCAGCAGTTTAAATGAAAAGTACATACATACAAGGATGGAAAAAAAATTTGATGAATCATGAATGGACTTTTCATGATTTCAAGCACGTTCAAGATATGAAAAGTGAGAATGAATAAATATTTTTCCATCAAATATTCGAGATCTAAGATAAAGAATGAAGAATTGGACAAATTATGTATTCGCTAACGTAGATATTCAACGAGTCCGTAAATCACAAGCTTTTATCATGATTGTTAAAACGTGATAGATAGCAGATCTTAAAAAGATATTGAATATGCTAATTTAATGAGAACAAGTAAGTATTTTTATAAAAATCCACGTTTTTCCTTCAGTTTTAAGGTAAAGAGACCCTTTAAATTAACTAGCGCTGGTAACAAAATACACATATTTGACAATAGTAATATGTAATAATTGTATGAAATAAATTTATATTGCTTTTTCATGGACTACTCTAGAGTAACTAGACATTTAAAAATCAAAAATGTCGGAAATGACAAATAAAATTGATAATTATTTTTTTTTTGTCTACGCCTTTGCAATGTCGGTAAAGCAGACTTCTCTTTACATGAAGGTTTCAATTCCCACCACTGATAACGCTCTGATGAAACACCTGTTCAATCGGTACGGCAGGGAGTGACTTGAAAATGGTAATAGCTAATTACCATAATTATTATGCGATGGTTGATTTTTTGGCATACTAAGAAAAAATATTGTCATACATTCTATTGAGAAACATACTCGGCCACGATTTACACAGTCATACATTTCATTTATGCAATTGCCAAATTAAAGCGAATCAACAAGTATTATCAATCGAAAGTCAATTTCTGTATGTTATCATGTAATTTTTATTGGAAAAAAGTGGACTGTTAACTAATTATTCAAATAGTATAGAACTTATAATATGCAGATGACTTTCATGTGAAATGAAATGCGTGGAACGTATATTATTTATCAAATAACATTTAATAGAGATTGCATTAAATTTTTTCTCCGAAATTTTCAACACAAAGTAATTGCAATAATTATAACAATACTAAATGAAATTTCAACTTGCAGTTGAATTAATTTCTTTCCTACCGTGTCGAAAATTTCTGATTGTTAAGATTTCTATATTTGTAATGTAACGCTTTTTGAAATTTCTATCACGTCATTGTGGAACTCCGGAGGCAATGGATTACAAGTAAACTCCTATACAACGCGATTAAAAAATTATTTAAAATGCCTATGTATGCATAAAATACATGTGTACACTCTTTTTAAACAATTCTTTTATCTCGTTTTTCGGGAGTCTACTGTATCTCCTTGATGCAGCAGTTGTATGCAAAAAGGAAATTTTCGTATGTATGTAAACGTGCAGAAAATTTCTTCTCTGATGCAAATACATTATAAAGTCCTAAACAATGTGGCAACCTTGCACCTTTCCGATCTGGCAATGCTGTAAAGGACCGAGTGGGAAAGTAACAAGCGGGCTTGGTCGGGCAAGCCCAATTCCGCCTATTGATTTATCCAGCTAGGCCGGGCCGGGCCGGGCCGGGCTGGCCCGTTCTGCTGCAACGGTTGCTCAAGGCCACTACATATATCTATCTTCCTTTTGACCGGGTCTGCATCACTCTATCCTCCCAAGCTACAATACATATTTCGGGCTTATCCGAGCCTGCCCATCCGGCCCGACCTCGAATCCCGGCTCTCAATTCTATACCCGCTTCTAACTTGCACCGTATTTGTTTACTTTCAACCATAAATTTTTCCTTCATAATCTCAACAATAACACCTTTGCTCTCTAATATTGATACAGAATTTTTATTCGCAATAAGAAATTTATTTCTCCTATATTTATGCCTTCAACAAAGTTAGAAAAATTATTTACAACATTTGACGAGTTTAATAGATTCAAAAACTTTGGAACTAATCTACTTTGGAATAGAGATATACTTAACTTTTTTAAGGAGATATACCTTCTTTAGAAAAGATTTACAGAAGTGGGTCCTTCTTTTCTAGACTCTGAAGAGTGTCAACTTCTTTAAACTTCAGAGATGATTAAGTACCTTCCCCTACTATCTATGTTACTAGGGTATAGTAATACAAATGACTGTCATACTATTGTATAATGATTACTGAAAGTGAACATTTCCCGCTCATTTTATGGTTCATGGAAGCAGAACATTCTATGCGAGCCTCGTCTGTGAACGTTGCTAAACCTACTGTAACCAGAGATAGGATAAAGTGTATTAAAAATAGGTTCAAATCTGGCTGAGTAACTTCAAACACATTATATGAGCAATATTCTGGACTGGTCAGCAAGATCTCCGGATCTTAACATGATTGAAAATATCTGGGAAAACCGTAACGAATTAAAACATTGAACATGAATGGCATCAATTAATAACGAATAATAATGTCCGTGATAAAAAATGAAGGATACTCTACGAAATATTGAATATTAATCAAAACTGGTAAATTCTTATTGTACATTCCATTTTTTAAACACATGTCCTATCATTTTGTCCTATTATTAATTTGTCTTGAAAGTTTACATTTTCGTAGATAAATGTATGCGGAGCAACATTTTTGTTTTACCGGCTGGGCCAAATGAACGAGAACAGTGTAAAGCGACGTATATACAAGAAATTTCATTTATGTTATCTACTGAATAAAAATGAACAAATTATATAGGGTGCCCTATCTTTTTGTCCCTGACTGTAATACCGAATCATTCCCTGAAATGTGTAGGTCTTTGTAGGTGGCGCCAAGGGCGTGCTCGCTCTCGTGTCCCCTCTTCAAGTCTACTCTTCAACTTCAAACTATAGGAAATTTAAACGAGACTTTTCTCACCCACCCCTTATATTTTGAAAGCGGTTCCGTATCCAGTGGTTTTTCGCTTCAAAATTTTCAGTGCGCCCGTGGCCCTCGAACCCGCCGCGTTCCTATATAGCTCAAATGACATCGGTACACGTCGATTCGGTCGTAAGATTAATACATGTTAATCGAATAACACGATTGATATATTTCGGCATGAAAAACGAAAGTTCATTATGGGTGGTAAACAGGAGCTAATAATGGAACACACCGAGAATGTGAATATTCAAGAGAAGATCGACAATGGACAGTACATGCTCGTGTGGAACACGAAAGGGAAAAGTGCGGTGTGGGAAAAGTTCTTGATGATAAAGAACAGCGAGACAAATAGGAACAGTGGTTACGTTCAGTGCAAGCTCTGCAAAAAGATATTACAGTACAAAGGTAAAAGTGGAACGTCTCATTTAATCAGGCACACGTGTAGGACTATTATAAATGATATATCAACCAACGACAGGAGGAAAATCTTGGAGAAATGCACCGAGTATTGTTTACGCGATGTACAGCCGGTTAGTAATTTAGGCGGCGAAGGGTTCAAGAAATTAGTGCAGACAATAATAAATATCGGGTGCAGGTACGGCAGCGTGTCGGTGAAAAACATTCTGCCGAGTCCGACGACGTTAGTTAGATACCTTTTACGATTAACCGACAAAACGAGAAATCATATTTTGCCGGAGGTGTTGAACGCGGTGCAAAGTGGCACTTGCGCCGCTGCTGTAGACGTTTGGAGTGATAGCTGCATCGAAATATCGTATTACACTGTCACGTTATACTACATCGACGAGTCGTGGAAGTTCAAGAGGAGAGTTCTGTTTACAACAGACTTGCCGGATGACGGTAAAACCACGGAAAATATCAGGTTGGAAATGCACCGGAAGTTCGAGGAATTCGGAATTCCGAGTGACATGTTACAGTACATTACGTTCGTCACAGACCAGGACAATAACATTATCAAAGCGTTGAAAGGATTCGACAGGTTGGATTGTACGATTTATGGTATTACCTCGTGTTTGTGCAGCGTATTCAACGAACAATTCCTTTCCGAGCAGGCGCCGGGGTTATGGCAAACACTCGAACAGACGAAAAGCATCGTCGCGTATTTGAAACAGTCCGGCTACGAGTCGCGGCTTCCTAACCTCTTACAAGAGGAAACAGAAAACAGATGGTGCTCGAAGGTGGCCATGCTGCGCTCCGTTGCAAAACAGTACACGCAGATTGTTGATATTTTCGCGGACGCGAACGAGAGCTCGAAACTCGATGGTTACGATTTGAGGAAAGTCGAAGATTTGATTGAGTTTTTGGAGCCGTTCGAGAACGCGATTGCGATCTTGGAAGTAAACACGTCGCCGACGTTGTATCTGGTTCTGTTGTGGCTGAAGAAACTGATAAAACAATGCTTGGACAACGACAACGACAGTCCCGAGATGGAGAGAATCAAACGCGCCACGAAAGATTATTTACAACAGAAATTGATCGTTCACAAGTATTGCAAAATGGCTACGTATTTGGTACCTGCGTTCAGGAAATTGCGAATGCTTGCGGAGGGAGAGAGAGTAGAGGTTGTGCAGCACGTGAGGGATTTGATTGTCGACAGTTTGATAGACATTAAGACGGAGGAACCTGTTGCGTCGACCAGTTACGAAGGACCAGAGTTAAAGAGACTGAGAAGTATATTCGAAGAATGGGTTGACTCGGATAAGGTGTCCGTAGACTGTCCGGACGAGATTAGCACGTATATGAACATGGAATCTAAAAGGAACGATGACTTGTTGCAATGGTGGAAAGAAAAGACATCGCTTTTGCCACAGTTAAGTAGTATCGCCAGAAAACTATTTGCAATCCCAGCGAGCAGTGCTCCCAATGAGGAATCTGTGAAGAGAGCGGAATATATACTTGTGGAGCGAATATCTTGCACAAAACCGGAAATTATGAATGCAATTTTATTCTTACACGATAACCCGTAAGTAATTTTTGGAAAATCTTGCTTCTTTTCTTTTATTATTTCTCGTATTTTATATTTATGATACTTTATACTTGACTAAACTTCCGAAAACCTCCATGTTCCGTGGGTATAACTGTGTCGGTAACAGAGCGAGTGAAAAAAGAACTTATTTACAAAATTTCAGTCAATTCGGAACATGAGGGTTTTCGGAAGTACAGCCTTATATTTTTCTAAAGTAACAAAGATTTAATATACTTTTTTATTTTGTTTTTCAGACCAGAGGAAGAAGGCATAGATTAGTCAGTAAATTTATGCCTTGGTCGTCGTTTTCAATTTGCTTTCATTCAGACACTGTTAGTGATATTGTCTGAAACAACACATTCGAGACAAAAGATTCTAAATTCTTTTGTTGAGGTTCTATATTGGAGCTTGTTGACGTTGTACACTCTTGAGTCTGGATTTCTACTGAAAGCTCTCGCAATACTGTGTGGGTACAACAATATTGCTATTTTGTGATACTTAGTAGATAAATAAGTGCCATTGTAGTTAATCTTTTGGAGTATTGTTGTATTGTTCAAACAATGTTCTATTTGTTTCCTCAGTTGTATTCAAATAATAGGGAGTATTTTACTTTCAACTGTGCAATAGCTTCTTCAAAAAGCTCTCTATTATTTAATCTTTTGCTTTTCTTAATCTTTAAATTTTATTCTTGCATAGATTTGAACAATTTCTCTGAATGTAACTGTTATTGAACATAATTATTTACAAATATGATTTGCTTTTGATTTCGGTACTGTTGTAATAAAATACAATATGTTTTGTGCATGTTTCTAGAAAAATTGTTGAAACTTACCAACGTGCCAACAACGTAACTTCTGCAAGATGATACAATTGTAATATGCTGTACAACACCATAATGAATTTCGAATTAGTAGTAGATTAATGTTTCCTATACTTTTTCTAAATTTATATCCAAGAAGGCTATTGTAAATAAATTTTTTAAATATTGATAATTTTTTAATGTAATATGACTTATTGGTCTGTGATAAATCTGTGATAGTAATACAATTACCACACTAGTTGTAATATAATGTGTCTTGATACTGTCGGATATGGTAAAATATATTTTCTACAATTTTTTGTATGTTTAAACCATTTTGGATTATATTTATTATTATATGGATCACAAGTTACATGTATTGTATTAGATGTTTTATTCTTCTTACTACAATATAATGTTTAACATAAGTTACACTGTACATATCTGTCTGTATGTATGTATATTCGTTTTATGTGATGCTATATTATAATAAGGTGAGCTATTTTATAAAATAATTTATAATATACAAACCAGTACAATAAGAGTAAAATTCCTTTTATTGCCTATTTTTCCTAATTTCGTTTATTTCATTTAGCTAAGATACTAACAACTTGCTTATTAATTTAACCATTGCAAAAGTTAATTAGTCATTATTGAGATTTAATCTGCATTTTGTTGAATTTTGAATCTCTTCCAAAAACACATGTAATTTGTTATTAAAATACATGCTATAGTACAGCATGGTCCTAAAAGAAAGAGTCCATAATTACTAGACATGATTTTCTACGTGAATTGCAAAAAACTTGAGTGAAATAGAAATTTATTTTCTTTCTTAATATGATTAACAGGCTGAAAATAATGTAACAATATTTTTAAATTTTTCTAATATTTTTACTGTTTTAAATTACACCTACTCGGTTTTCTTATAAATGCATAAAATTTGCTGTTTAATAATTATGTTTAATTTCCCGCCGTTTTGGTTTAGCCAACCGGTGGTGCACTCTACAGATGAATTCTATTATTAGCATTAGTTTGGCTAAAATACTGACAAACAGATGATGTGCTTACTTTAATGCATATTTACACACGTGAAAAGCATCGTTTGCACGATGTGACTTGAATGTTTTTAATAGTTAATTGTCGTGTATAAATATTATTTGTTTAAGTTAATTGTACATACATATCAAGCAAAGCTTGTTTATCTTTGTGACAGATGCAAACGACATTTTAATGAGATGCGCTCAAAATCTCCTGTTTTATCACTAAAAATAAAATTGCATCAATATTCAGTGAATTAAGTAAACATTCTTGTTAGACACAATAGAGCTTTTCAATTAGTTGCTGTAGAACGTAAGTACTATTGTTAGACGTTTATCTTACAGTGTCGTACAGAACACTGCTTAAAAATGACGCGATCTAATATTTTTAATTTCCATCCACGAGGAATTAATTTTATTATTCAATAAATTTATTTATTTGGGTATATATTATCAAGAAAAAATTGGCTACAAATTTGAATAGACACATTCTCGTTATTTTTATAAAGTTATGTAAAATAGTGCAGTATTTATGTACTTTTAGTACTCCGTCAATCTAGTGTTACAGGATAAACTAAATTTTTCCAGGATCAGAATGTCCAGGGAAACGAAAGAAATGGACAAAAATTTACCACTGCCTCCTGACAAAATGCCAAAATGTTGGAACGAAGACGAGAGAATGAACGCTTTATTTTCCCCTTTTCGAAGTAAATTGGCCAATCCCTTGGATTGGTCATCCAAATATAAGTTTTGGCAGAGTTTGATACACGAATGGTTGAACTACAGAATGCAATGCAGTTTCTCCATCGTAGATTTACATGTAGCTTTTAGAAGGAAAGGATGTACACCAGTTTGTTTAGTAACTGTTGTTGAAGAACTTCTTCGGTAATGTTAGTTCTATTCTTGAATGCATGCGTGACCAATACCGTCTTAAAGAAATACACCCTGTTACGGTTATTAATCTATCTAATGTTTTCTAGAAATAATGAGATAATTTCAGAAACTGATTTTTTGAAAGAACCTTGCGAATCGTGGACAGCATGGTCGATTGACATTTTTGTAAAACGGCCACTCGTATGGTCATTTTCCAAGGTCAAAAGTTATGTTATGAGCAACGAAATCAATAAAGAAACCGTATACATACATCAACAAGTTCTTAAAAATTTAGGCGAAACGGTACTCTCTGTTTTGGAAAATAAAAAGGAAAATGTTCTTGTATCGTTTTCCGAAATAGTCAAAGATTGTAAATCCGAAATAAACGAGAATATATCGGACAACACTGTAATGCTAGTTTTAATTTGGCTGAGACGTGAGAAAAGAGTCAGTTTTACAAATAATACAGATAACCATGAGTTACTAATCAAAATTGCCGTTCATTCGTCCGACAATGTAACAGAAGTTGAACAAGGATTATACAAATTGTTGCAACAAGAGAATGAGCTTCTGAAAGAAATAGTTCAATTGGAGGAAGCGAAGCTCAATGTTATCAATGAAGCTAAATCCTACTTAGCTAGAGGTTTACGACAAGTGGCAAAAACGCGCTTAAGAAAAAAATTGGAATTGGAAAACACTATCCAAAAACGAGCACAAACGCTCGAGAATATTCGAACTCTTATATCTACCATCGAAGAGACTCACACAAACACAGCTGTACTATCAGCCTATAAAACAGGATCCGATGTGTTAAAGAAATTGAATGAAAGTGGTTTATCGGAAAATAATGCTAGAGATATTATGGATGACTTGGCAGAGGTAAAGGCAAATAATTTATTACTAGACTGCGGATTTTTAAACAACATAAAAATTTTTTACGTTGATTTTAAGGACCACAAATTAAATGACAGTGCATCTCTTCTTCTAATAATTTGAATAAGTCGAGAATAGTATAATAACATTTTCAAACATCTTTTAATGTCTGCATACTTTTGTATTGGTTCATGATTGTTATAAATGCATAAAATCCACAGTCTATTGATTACCATTCGTTTTTACTTTGTATCAAGAATGTGAACTGATAATAATATCAAATTCCAGGCCTTGGAAGAACAGAACGAAGTACAAAGTATATTATCAGACACCTTCAAGGATAACGAATCAAATGCTGATTTGGAACAAGAACTGGAAGAATTAATGAAACTCGAGGAACCTATTCTACCGTCAGTTCCGAATTCTCCGTTAAAAACCAGCGTCGATGAACTCGAAGATAGCTTTAAAAAGTTGCACTTTGAAAGTAAGTTATTCATAATAGAATAAATAGAATGCACGATTTCTATCGCAATGCTTATAATTATTTAATTTTTACAGATCCTACGATATTTAAAAAGTCTTCTTCAGAATCAAGGTCACAATCTATTAAACAAAAGCAGGTATCAGCCAACCTCGAGTATGCATAAAACGTGAGCTATTAAATTAGGAACAGTATCCGTTTGCATCAAATTTGCGTTGACGAATGCAAATATTGATTTCTGTGATACTTTAAAAAATCGATGAATGTACAATACATATATATATTTTTTTATTTGTGTGGATACACGACTTGTAATAAAATGTCATCGACAGCTTACTGTGTAAATGCAATGTTCATGAGTTTTTACAAGCACGTAACTAAATTTGTAAGTTTTAAAGGTGTACCAGTTTATTTTCGTTTTATAATTTCGAAAATTATTCTTCCATTTGTGTAAGAGTTTTATCTTATTTTTATGTAATTTTTTTATTATCTAAAAATGTTACTTTTAATATTACAGAACTTATACCTAAACAATGTCGACGTGCGATCATGTTTAAGATGATTGTAACGAATTTGTATAAGTATAGTTTGTACAGTGTATTTATTTTATGTAGAGTCTTCATAACCTTGCAAGTTTTTATCACATTAAACGTTCGAACATTCTAAATAGAATCTCCGGAATTAATTAATTTCTGCACTCAACACGCAGGGGTATCAATTGTTTATTTATTTCTAATTCGAGAATATATTTCTCTATCCACGGCATATGGAAAGAAACAGAAGTGTACAGAGAATACGTGGAACTGTCGCATCGTGTAGACCCTCCAACCACCACTGTCCCAAGACTGACACTAACAATGCCCTTCAAATACCATAAAGGGCCAAATTTGAAAATTAGTCCACCGCCACTGTCGCCGTCGCAAACCGATGAACCTATAATTTGTGCGCTTTATAATAAACTTCCGAACAGTCCGAAATAATACATATAATACGCGGATGTACTTACCGTTCGTGTAACCCGCACAAAACTTGTCGTACGTGATATAGTTTTCAGTCTCGAAGGTGTTGCTAGCTTCTTTGCACTTTGTATTAGAGATATACGGTACTGTAATTGTTTGCAAGATGTAGCTAGACGCACCTACAGCAGTTCTACCGAACCCTGCTACTCTTCCGACCATATCATGTTCTAATACAATGTTGGAATAGTCCAAGCATATTGGTTGCAACAATGCTGAAAATACAAAAGGTTCAGTGACCTCTAGTATAGCTATATCTGCTTTATAAGTTCCGAATACTCCACTGTAGTCGCATGAAACGTAGATATTTTTTACCTAAAATCAAATATACAATAAGGACAGTGTCGAACATCAATTTTGAAAAAATAATTAAAAATATACGTACCGCATTTTTCACCACCTTAGATGAATCATGGAAAGAGGAGTTATAATCCCTATAAATATTTCCCGTTGCTATAAAATATTTCCAGGGGTCGTCTTTACGTCTGGCAACGTCATCGTAAACGCAATGCGCCGCAGTAATTATTAATCGCTCATGAATAATGGTTCCACCGCAAAGAAACTCTTTTTCTGCATCCGGTGTTACTGCTTTATATAGTGTAGCATGCCAAGGGAATTCGGTAATGTTAGCGGTAACTCCATTTACGACAAGCGGAGTGGTTTTAGTAGGGATGATACCGCACACTAAAACATGCATTCAATTATATAAAAATCATGCAACTAACAAGTGCATATAATAAAGTAATGTAGAAGTAAAACAGTAACCCAACGAGACGATTCAGATTTATTTCGATACATAACAACGCTTCACAGAAACATATAATAAGCATATAAATGCATCACATATTTACATATAAGTGTAATACCTACTGGCAATAAATAAAAATTTTTCTAACGTACGAGAATTATCACAATGTATAAAAACAAAAATAAACCTCATTATTTGGAAATGATTTCGATAATTTCAATCACACATACGTGTATTCTTCATATTAATTTTGGTTTCACAAATTTCAATATTCAACTTCTAATATCAAGTTTCTGGTCTAAAAATAATCCATCTTTGGTTTTGTATATAATGATTTTGTCATCTAGATTCTCTATTGCAAAGAAGGTACTCTGTTCCAAGTTCAATTGCAATAAATGCGTAGCGCAATTAATATAAATATTTAGTGACGGACCTGGAACACATCTGAGCGGTTTTGGATCCCATTCTCCGGTGTCACTACACGTAACACTTGTAGGCGATGGCAGTGTTCTGTCCAGGCGATAACTTTCACGACATCTTAGAGTTGCTTCTGTACCAGGCCTAGGCGAATTGCATGTCACAAAATGTCCACGGTATTTACAGTCAGCATCTATTGAAGCTGAGTTTAGATCTTCACAGCGTATCTCTGAAGTCCAAAAAGTTAAACAATGTCTTTGTGCAATCATTTGTGCTAAGTTTAATCATTTTTCTTACCTTCGCATACAGGGATATTGTACAACCATTGACCACCCAGACCACAGAAGACGTCAGGAGAGCCTTTAACCTTAAAACCACTATTGCAACTGTAGACCAAAAGGGCTCCTGGTCGAAACTGAAACTCTTTCCCAACGTGACAGTGCTCTCCAGAGGGGCATTGTGATTGATGCAATTTCCAGACACCGTTTTGTGGTTGCGGTGGTGCACTACAAGTTGGTCCGTCTGTGGCGGTGGTAGTGCTTGTTGTCAAAGGTGGACGGTATATAGAAGTAGTAGTCGTTGGAGTAGAAGGTTCCTGACATAATGTTGGATTTTCATCTGAGCCGTCTACGCAATTTACTACTCCATTGCACTTTAAATCACCGTCGATGCAGGCACCATACCGACATTGAAAGAATAATTGTTCACAACTACAAAAATTGTAAGAGAAAAGTAAGTTGCTTGCAAACAATATGTGAGAAATTTTCGAGAACCCATCCCGATCCCTACACTTTCGGACTCTCGTACACCTCTATGTACATAGTAATTGTCTATTCACTATTTCACTGTCTATTATTTTAATTTTCACTGAATTTTGTCATAAACGCATGAAATCTGAAATCTAGCAGTTACGATAAGTATTGTAAATTAACTCAGTGCAAATTGCAACTTACGAAATTCCTCCGCATTGAACAAACGTTTCGTCTGAACCATCAGTGCAATCTGCGACACCATCGCATACATTGCTCGAGGAGATGCATTGCCCACTGCCGCATTTAAATTCATTCTTCCTACAATCTGTGGTCGTGTTAAATGTGTTGCACTTTGACAACATTTCATCACTGTTGTCGATGCAATCTTTTACTCCGTTACAAGTTGCATCCCCATCTACACAAGCACCATACGCGCAGCGAAAGGCAGTATGCGGGCATAGGATATTTGGTTTAGTACACTCTACAAGTGTTTCGTCAGATTTATCCTTGCAATCTGCTCGCCCATCACATAAAAGTACGCTTTGTATACATTCTCCATTTTTACATTGAAATTGTTCCACTCTATCAAAAACAAATTATTCTAATTTTTTATCAATAATCAAATAAAATAAATATAATGTGTTGATGAGTTTGACTCACCCACACTGATTACTTTGTCCATGTCCAATTTTTAATACATCTGCAAATGAGATAAAAATATATTTTTTTATTTTTAAAATCTTTGTTGTATTTTTCATATACATTTTGTGTGATTTATCATAAGAAGATAAAAAGAATACCTGTTGCTGGTATGCTTTATTATTGTTATAAATTAATATTTTTATGGAAACTTTAGTTTCTATGGATCAATATACCAAAATTGGAATTAAATGAAAATTTGTTTATTCAATAATTTATGAAATTCTAAATAAAATAAGAAAGCTACAATTATTTTATGTATTCTGTTGACATTTAATAATTTAAACGATACTGCTTATGACAGATTGCAATTTCATAATACTTGATTCTGATAAAGGAATCTCTACAAGTGAATGGTATGTGATTCATGTTAGATTAAGATATATAAATGTCCGTTTTATCCAGAGTTCAAGGTCACCAGTAAACTAGTTTTGGCCATCACTGTACATTAACGCAACATTGAGACAGAGTATTCAGTTTTTTTCAGTAGAAATAGTAGAGATGAATAAACAAATTTCTTTAATATGCTAAACAAAAATGTTCAGACTACACAATACAATAAAACACTGTCTTAAAAATTTAAACAGAATTTTCCTTATTCATTTATTTAATCAAAATTTATTTAATAAAATTCATTTAATCTAGTAAATCAAATTTAGTTATTCTGAACTTAAACAATGTCTTGTTAAAGCATAGAATCTTAAGATTAAAATTGGTGACTTTTAACTATTCATAAATAATCACTGACATTATTCGGTAAATTTGAAAGATTTTTCAAAGGTGTAATAAAAATGTTTATACTTACAAATTATTAAAAAAAGCGCGATCACAGTATTTCTCATAATGACAAAGTCAATTTTTCAAGTCACGATTCAGCTCTTCGGCTGGTACTCGCCGATCGTGTACTAATCTTGAATCAATCTGGAATTACCAGACTCGAGCTAAAACGTGATTTCCAAGTAGCAATCACAACGGCAGCGTGAGTGTCTGTGAGGGGAAACACAGCACACACACATACACACACAGAACATATTCTTCTCTAAAGATTATACGTGGAAAAGAGAAGTAAATAGTATAGAGCGCATATTTTACATTGTACATCATCCAACAGAAAAAAAGAAGAAAAATAAGAATGCTTATCTTCTTAGGTCAATGGTGATAATTCTGATGCTCTTTAATTCGGTGGTAGTTTCAGATATAGAAATGACGTTCATTTTATAATTTTTCATACAACAAAAGCAACCTTTTCTAGGATGCTTCTTTTTACCCGCTTTTCTTTCTTATAACTATTGTGCTTATTCTCGGTATTTCGTTTATTAATTTTTCTAATATTTTCAACTACATATGTTTCTAGCTATCCTATAGTAGGCATCATGCTTTAGGCTCTCAGAGATTTATTTCATATTTTACATTCTAATTTGTCCCACAATAACTTAATAGTTCTAGTGATTGTGTCAACTCTGTCGTTTTCAATTGATTCTCCTTTACTTCCTTTTTTACATAATTACTACATAACATTAATGTGTACTTTGAAGTGTTATCTTGCTGTAGGGATAAAAATATAACGAATGTTTATCCCATTCTTTGTTTACTTTTCTGTCGATTTTTACGAGATCTCAGAATTCATTAAAGTGAAAATATTCTCAAATTATTTGAAATTTTTATTCTTAACACTGATTATCCAATTTTAACCTTTTGATTTTATTTTCAGCTCTCAATAACAATTTGCGGCAGCCTAGGGCAGAGTATTATTACAAAATGAAAATGGTAAAAAAACCTTCTTTTGTTAATTGTATATCGAAATTAACCACCGAATTAAGTTATAAACGAGAAATGAAATTTTCACTGCTCTACAGCTCCTACATTTATCGAAAACTTACATTCAACGAATCCTCTATATTCTCAGGATGAGTTACGTTTAAAATAAGTAGAATGTAAATATCACTTTTATATACTGCTTAAGTAAGCTACGTAAACTCATTGTAGTGACCCCATATGGGTTGTACCCCATAATTTAAAAACTAAATAGTTGCAATTATTAAAAAAAATGTATTTCATACATGTTTAAAACATAAATACAATGTTATTTATCATGAACAGTATTTTCATGGTGTCAAACATCTCTGAAAGCAAATCTTTTTGGTGTGAGAGATGATGCCAACCAGTTTAACGTCCTATTATACGCTAGTTAAGACAAATACTTCACAGAAGTTATCACAGAAAGACATAATTATCAAAAAGGATACGTTTTCTCTGTAGTTTCTGTGTCTATTATATTTCTCAAAATATAGTCTTTATAAAATTGTTCCACTTCTTTGTTACATTCTTCCCAATCTAACGACTCATGAATTCCGTCATTTCCATACCTTTTATTATAGTATTTGTAATGGACCTACGAACAATATATAAATTATGTGCAAGTATCTATTTAACCCTAGATAACTAAATTATCGTCTGAGGTAGCTAATTAACAAGAAACATATTTTTATAAAAGTAGTTCATAAAAAAGCAGTTATATTCGATATTGAATTTATGGATTGAAACATTTAACAAATCGTTTAATATCACAAGATTTAGATGTTTCTATTGTTATTTTTACGAAAGATTAGTTATTTAGGGTGAAAGATGCAATTTGAATTTTGGTATTTTCGTAAATAACTTACATGGTGTAAACTTAATCCAAGACCGGGTGCCATAGGAATATCCATTCTCTCGAACGAAAACGCAGACTTAACAATATCTGTTGTAACAATATTCCTACATATTCCTACTATTAAGGATATCATTTTTCTAATTTGATGAAGCATGAAACTTTGCCCTTTAATTTCTAACACCGCAAATTCTATGTCATTTTCGACAAATATGTCGACACAATTAAAATACATGATATAGCGGCGAGCGGAAGGGTCTGCGGGCCTCCTATAAAGTATTATTTCGTAAAATTTAAGTGTCTTCCATATGACTATATAATAATTTAAACGTCAAAACGACTTACACTTTTATGGTAAAATTATGGAAATTATGTGTGCCCTCTAATAATTTCAAGTTTTCATTGAGTTTATCAACCATGTCTTTGGTTAATCGAAATTCAGTATATGGTTTTCCATCTATTAAAGAAAGTTGTTCCAATCGTTTATCAACATCTATATCATCATCTTCTTTGTACACAATATTTGGGTCTTCTGGTGCCAAAGAAAACGTGGGTATAACATATCTATATGTTCTTGCATCGCACTGATTTTTACTATTGAAACCTTTTGTTACTCTTTTGACACCGAATACTCTAATTTCCTTGGGTAGATGTTCATTTATTGCCTCTTTCTTTGTACCTCTTGCTAAAAAATATTATTTAACTATGTCAACTATTAAAGAATGTCGTTTACACCTATATACAATAATAAATATAAATTAAAAATATTTAAACCGTTTAAGGAAATACTTGAATATATTTCAGTAAAAGAAATACTAGTGAAACATGAAATATATGAGATATAAAAGGCGACAAACTATCTGAGACACTTACGTAATTTAAGAGAAACAATTTGTCTAACTGCAGACACACTTTTATCTGTGCGTGCAGCTCTCTGAAATTTAAGTTCCCGAAAATCATCAAACTGACTCTGTGTTATTAATTTGGCATTTAACAAAGCAATCAGTAGATCTTCTTCGATTGTTTTTAGGCCAGGATTCCTTTGCATACCAAAATAATCTCTGCCAAGGTAACCCATCATTATTACATAATTGCTTGTCTTTACTTTTTCAGTTGGTTCTACCTTTGGTACTTTTACTGCAACTTCATCATCATTGCTATCAGTTATGTGTCTTTTGATACTTTTTTCAGCATCATTTATCTCTGGGATATCTTTATTGTCACCAATATCAGTTACATGCCTTTTGGTACTTTTTTCGTCACAGTTTGCATCCATGATTTTATCGTTGATCTGAGCAGACATGTTTTGATAAACACTAACTGTAAACATACAATTGTTTTAATAATCTGTGTATTTTTCCTTGATGTATCATAATTACTATTGAGATCACACATTTTATAATAAATTTAAACTTTAAATTTGGAAAGTCAATGTTCAAGAAACTTTTCAATAGCGCAATATGTACCAAGTAACAAATCTTTCCATTCAAATATCTTATTAATATTATTAAAATAATTACATCATTTATATGCATCACAAAACTTTACACATTAATTCTATAATAGGATCTATTTCTGTAATTTAATATATTACAGTAACTTAAGAATAAGAAACAACATTTTGAATTAATCATATTTAATCTAGAGCAACCTAAAATTTATGTCCTTTTACAAACATTTATTATAGTAAATGCCTTACCAAACTGAGTTCTTAATAAACAAAAAAGAGGAAACTTATGAGATATACTGCAAAATTTTGTAGTAGAAAACATTTGCTAACTTCAAATCAGTGTATTTAGGATGATCATAAATGTTCTAAGTTTTCCACAGTACCTCCCATGCACGTTTATAACCTAGAAAAAACAAATGTATTACGAAAGACCGAATACAATATAAATTATGTTATCAAGAGAACTAATTGTACCTTAGAGATTTGTAATTGATCAATATATCGAGAAGTTACATATTTTTAAACATAAAAAATGTATACTAATACCGTCATACAGATCCTGCTACATGTATCAATACAAAACATGCAGCGTCCACAATATCGTTGTGACCCGTTGTGACACGTTCTTATGCATACGGATAGTCATAAACAAGATAAAAGGATAGATAGACCTAACCAGAGAGAATATGAGAGTGCTCACGATCGGGGTTTCGACGTTTCCGATACAGTGCTGCTGCCCCCCCCCCCCACTCATTTTTAGCATGGAACAGAACCTGGGCAACTTTTAGATGCTAAAAAGTTGTCCAGGTTCTGTTCCATGCTAAAAGTTGTCCAGGTTCTGTTCTATGCTAAAAGTTGCCCAGGTTCTGTTCCATGCTAAAAGTTGCTCAGATTCTGTTCCATGCTAAAAATGAGTAAAGGGCAGCACTGTATCGGGAACGCCGAGACTCTGGGATCAGAAGGCCCATGGACACTGTGGACTACCTCCAGAACTACCCTAGTCTACCCTTGTCTACCTTGGTATATCTTTTAGCTAGCTTGGGGTGGGCCAAGGGTTCTTCAATGCGTTGTTCGTTTATCTTGGCCCACCTTCAACAGCTCTTTTCCAAACACAAAGTTTCTGTTTTAGAATACGTGTACGTTCAACGAACGTCGTCAAGTAGGACTAGAAACAGATGCGTAACAAGAAGAAGAAAGCTTACCTTACAAAAGAAGAGATAGCAAACTCCCAAGCTAAACGGTTAGAAGCTACATTAGCATACGCAGAAAAAGATTTTGAGAAAGCTGCTATACACCCAAGCCATTGTTCTAAGTCACCAAACGCATTGCTTTGTCTCAAACATGGAAGAGCATACTTGATGAATTAGCTTGCTTCTCGTGTACATGACTATGATCAATTATGATTTGGAACGAAATCCAAATAGTGCAACAGCGTATAAATATAGAGAAAGAGTCTTCGATGAGCAAATCAATGAATAGCAGTGTGAAGTTACATGAAGTATAAGCAAGTATTTTTCTCTCTGTAGTTTTCTAATTTTTCTAATATGTGTAGCACGAATATTATACACAATTATTGAGAGTACTTGTCTGTCGAGACTGTTAATTACTTCTGATTTTACCTTTGAATTGATGCATTTTGTTATTTCTTTTTTGTGAGTAACTTGTATTTGGGATCGAGATGTCTCATTTACACAAATGAAAATCACAACACACATTCCTATTCGAAAAGTACATAAATTAAGTCTACTTAACTTATAGATACATAAAGTAACATTTACATAAAACAACAACTTATATTCTCTAGTAAAGTAAATATTTCAATGTATTAAACGTACTTAATATATTTCTGCATTGAATGACAATAACAGTGACAATGGTAATAATAGTATCAACGATTCGCGTATGTAGTTGCAAAAAGCCAATCACACGCGTGAGCATCAACAACACAACGCAAAACTGATAAGTATTTTTTCTCGAAAGAGAGAGAGATGTTCAATTTGAACAAGGTACATCAAAAGTCAAACGGTTTTACTAAATCAAAACAAGTATATTCATTTACATTGAAAATATAGTTTGTGTGTATCAACGTGGGAACATATGTTATATCAAGTAACTATGTAAGTAGTACCGCTTCTTTCTTTTTTTTTGTAAATAAATATTTTATAACTTTTAATAAGAACACAATTCGTTTATACAAGGTATTTTCACAAAAGCCTCAAAAAGAGATCATTCTTATCTCTTTCGCAATGGAAATATTTTATGTATATATATATATATATATAATATCTTTACATATCGATAATATGTAAATTCTCGTTACCGTCTGACGATTTTCTGACGGTCGTAGTGTCACAGTGCTGCATAATAATCGGCGAAACTATTACACTAGTTTCAAAGAAGTCTATAGCGCGAGTTCATTTTATGATCATCTTTTCGTAAACATTAGTAGGACCCACTATTGCTGTGATATGTTTTCTTTAAAATCGCATGATCGAAGCTGTGTGTTCGAACACGATCAAGGGGAACTCACTGTCCATTTTAGATCGGAATGGTAGCACTCTTATCATCTTCCGAACACAAGTACTTAGCATCTTGAAATCATCTCGCCTTCCAATCCAGAGCAGTGCACTCAGAGGTTATGTTCTGGTATACTGTGGTATATACGATAGATATACTCTTCATACCCAAAAAATACTGCATCCCTTCTCATCCTCGAAGTGAACTATCTAGTAAACCACGCAAGGATGTGTTCCAGGAGTTCTATTTGTTTCTTTCTGGGACCCAGGTGGATTTTCTCTCTAAGGGCGATCCAACCCTATAGCTTGTTGTCCCACAGGTAGACAGTTCTCTGCAACGTCTCGAATACGGAACTTACACTAATGTTCGTCGCCTTCCACTCGTACGCTTGATTAGTTTTTTTGTACAATCTGCTCTCACGCCATAGATTCTATAGCATCGAGAGCTCTGCTTCAGGACATTCAACTACACTCAACTGGGAGGGCTGGCCTCGTACTCGTGTATGACTTGCTCTACTGACTTTTTGTATTTGCCTACCAGCTCGGGCAGGTCGTAGGCGATGGCTACGTCTAGTCTATTGATCGGGCATCCACGGAAGTAGGTGCACGTGGAGCTCAACAATGGGAAATCGTACAGAGGATTCAACCGGAAGAAGTCTCGGTACACGTCCGGGTCTGGCAAGTCATAGCGCGAGATGTTCTTCAGAGTACTGAGCCCCTCGTAGATGTGATAGTCCTGAGGATTCTCGACGATTCGGTCACTGATCTCCTTCTTGTTTCCGAAGAACGTCTTGTGGTTGTAATAGGTGGTCAGATAGCAGTCTACCATTTTAGCATGATTGCGCACTCGCACCTGCAATGGCAACACATTCAGTACAACATCAGAACTTGATGCCTTGCAAAAGTGACTCTAAGTTTTCATGAATATGGAGTGAGCAGTCCCAACATGAAGTACGTATTTATTTTCATGTGTATGGTTTACTTGTTTGTAACATTTTTGTAGAAACATTACAGTCTGGTGGGAAAAATAAGGTAACTGAGGTAACTCTGTTTTGGTAACGAAACGGTTCTTCTACGAACAGAGTATATCATTTCTGACTTCAACAATCTAATTCATTGGTTTTTTCAGAATGAGATGTTTTGAATTTAAATTTTATGCTCAGAAATTCAGGTAGACATGTCGTTGCGGAAGGAAAGGATACAATCAAAAAGTTTTTAAGAGGAGAGAACAAGAATAGAGTAGGAATGAGCATATCGAAAGAAAGTAAGGTGAGGAGAAAGTGAGAAGAAGAATACAAAATGGGAGAAAGTCACAAAAAGAAAAACACCACAGAAGGAAGGAGAAAAAGATGAGGGGAAACAAACACAAGGAATGGTGAATAGAATGGAGAGAACGCAATGGAGTGACAAGAATGGAGAGCCTCTAGAATGAAACAATACAAGGAAGAGATAAAGAGTTAGTAATTCAGGTACGCAAGACATATACCACGCTAGCTTCTTCGCAACCTCTGCGTATTCTGATTAATCGGAAAGGATAATAAATTGCATTCATGGTCAACAGACAACAATGCCACTGTCTCTAGAACAGCTCACTCTACCGTAAAGTTTGAAACAGTTTGAAGTATCTGTAATTCATCCGACAAAGAACGTGTCTGATAGTTTGTACTCTCAGTGGCAACTCACAGCGAATCTTCTGGCGCTCGCAATCTTGTGCTCGACTTGTTTGTCAATGGCAGTACGCAGATCACGTAGGAATGCACGCTCCTGAGCGTATAGCAATCTGGTCGGTGCTCCAGCCTCGTACGGTAACGACCATAACGACGTGGAGTACATGACCGGCGGCTCGGCGCTGGACATCAGCGGCGATATGTTCCAGATCAGTGCTCCCTGCACTCTCATCAGTTCCTCTGGTTTCACTTGATCAGCTTTGTTTAGAATGATGCGCGTCTGTTTCGGAAGTATGTACCGTGTTACTGGCTGTGACATGTTCAAGGATCGGTTATGTACTCTTACCTGGTACTCCCTCCCCTTCAGCTGATCGAGGATCGCTTCTGTTTCCGGTCCGACGTCCAGTTTTGATGGGTCATAGACTAGGAATATGATGTCCGCCCGATCGATGAACCATTGACACGCGTCGTTGAACGGGAACAGACGTTGCACCTGCTTTCGAATTTCTAGGATCCCTGGTATCTCAACTATGTTCACCTGGTACAAGGATTACATAAGCGTGGGTTTTGGCCCTGGGTCCGAAGGTGATGACCTAGACTACCGCTTTTTCCGCCGAATCAAACTCAAAATGGTCTCTGGCTTTTGATTCTTCTACTGTGATACGCGTTTTTAGGTCAGGTTCAAGGTCATCTCAAGGTCATTACGTGGATCAAGTAGCTGGAGAGCTTCTTGATGAACGGATAATGTATCGGCAATCACGAGGACTTGATAATGAGCTTTTCTGATATTTGTACATCCTTTAGTTTCTCAGACGTCTCTCTTTTTGACCGCCAAATTTGAGAATGAAAGTTGAAGGTTGCGAATTACTTTTCTAGGAATGTGTGTGATTTGAATTTTCATTTGTTTTGGCTAGTTCCATCTAAGAAGCGGTTGTCCAGGTCGTGAGCTATTTTGTCAGAGGACATTTCATCCACTTACTTTCTCTAGCAGCTTGTTGTTGAGTCGCAAACCCTTGAGACGGTCGAGCAACCCCTGCCCGAACTTCTGCAGCCCGGAGAAGGTCCAATCAGCGGCTAGCTGGGTGCCATCGAGGACCTGCTCCTCCTCGCCGTGCATTAGAATGTTGAAGTAAGCTGGCGACGGCTCGGCTCCTGTGTCATTTCCATTTCCCGTTTTGCATTGCTCCTCTAAGCACTCTCTCAAATCACCTAAACACTATCTATATATTCATGCTTCTCTAGCATGCCTAAGTCTACCGCTAAGGGATACCTAGTGCAAACCCTGACAGGGTCGGGTCAAGCGTCAAACAAAGTCAAACGAGAAAAGTCTTCACAAAACAATGTGCCATGTGGCTACTTACGCACCTGTCCGTAGCGACGTTTGCTTGTACTCGATATCGAGCAAGTAGTTTATGATGGAGGATTTCCCACCGCTCCATGGACCCATGAAGAGAACCAGTGGCTTGGAGAAGATCTCTGGATCTACAGACGCAACGAACAGTGTGTTAAATTTCAAAGTGTTCTGAAATCTTCAGAATCATTACTAGACTGCGGATCTTTATTCAAAATGAAAAATTTTTTTGTCGTAAATAACAAAAATTAGTAAATCCGCAGTCTAGTTATTACCATTTTCAAAATCTATGAAATGGTGGTAACATCTGTGTGGTACTCACCACCGAAGTGCCTGTTGCTGAGGTCCCTATATTTGTAGAGAGACTCCAAAGGTTGTATAGCATTGTCATACACCCTCTTCAACTCCTTCAGTACATCATACCCGATCTTCGAAATAGCTCGTTCATTCTCCTCGTTCTCCTCGTCCAGCTTCAGCAGTTGGTTGAGGTGATCTCGAGGTCTCAAGTTCTCCGGCACCACGATCTCCCTAATCAGGTCTTCCTCAGGGGTGGGTTCCTCCTCGCTCTGTTCCGCGTCTTCAGAGGCTTCGGCTGATTCCTCAGCCGCGCCCTCCTCACCAACCTCTCGCCTAGCTCGAGATTTCGTTTTCTCAGCTCCTTCTTCAGATGCCTCTTCAGCACCTTCTTCCGCCGACTTAGCTTCCTCTACGGATTCTTTTCCCTCACCTTCGTCAGGAGATTTGTCTTCCTCGGCGGACTTAGCTTCCTCTTCAGATTTAGCTTCCTCTTCAGATTTAGTTTCCTCTGCAGATTTAGCTTCCTCAGTCGTCGCCTCCTCCGCCGATTTCCCTTCATCTTCCGCAGACTTTCCTTCCTCCTCTTTACCTTCTTCGCTTTCCTGTGCTTCTTCTGCTTGACCCTCAGCACTCTCAGCCTCACCTTCACCCTCCTTGCTCTCTTCCTGTCCCTCCTCCGCACTCGCTTGCTGTTCCTGCGATTGTTCTTCTTCTTCTTCTGCTTTGCCCTCGTCCTTCTCCTCTTCAGTTTCTTCCTTAGAAGCCTCCCCAGCTTCACCCTCTTCTGCAGAAGCTCCCTCCGCCTTCGAATCCTCTTCCTCAGGTTGCTCTTCTTCTTCTTCGGACTTCATCTCCTCGGTTTTAGCTTCGTCGGATTTCTCTTCGTCGAGTTTCGCTTCCTCAGCCGATTCGCCCGCGGCTTGGACTTCTTCGTCGGATTTTCCATCGTCGGCTTCAGCTTCTTCGTCGGATTTCCCGTCGTCGGACTTGCCCTCGTCAGCTTCTTGGGCTGCTTCGTCGGATTTCTCCTCGTCCGCCTGCGATTCCTCTTCACCGGACTTGCCTTCGTCTACCTCTGCCTCCTTGGATCCTTGCTCCTCGGCTTCCTCCGTTCCCTCGTCGGATTTACCTTGGTCCTCTTCTTCCGTTTGATCCTGGCCGGAGTCCGCATCATCTACCTTCTCGGAGGACTGCTCTTCGTCCTGCTCTGTTCCCGCGTCCTCTTCACCGGATTTCTCCCCCTCAGTCTCACCTGGAACAAGATGATGACCCTTCGTCAACCTCCGCCTCTGCCTCCGCCTTGCTTTGTCAACTGTGTCGTGTTTGGTATCGTTTGAATGTACCTCCTTCGGCTTCGACGCTCTGCTCTCCAGCGTCTTCAGCGCTCTGTTCACCCTCCGCGGACTTTTCAGCCTCCTCTTCGGTTTGTTCAGCACTCGTTGCAGCCTCGGTGTCTTCTACTGACTCTTGCTTCTCGTCCTCGGTCGCCTCATCTTCTTTCGAAACATCGCCCGTTGGCTCGCCCTCCTGGAACCCGGTGGTTCAATAGTAACTGATCCAGGGGATACATAATTCTATGAAACCATAACTTGGCTGCGGATTTTTATGCAAAATAAATATCGACTGCATTCGTTACAAGATTCGGAAGCTACATATTATATACGCGTTTCTCTCCTTGACCGTTTTTACAAGTCAAAATTAGTACAACAGCATTTCTAATTTCTTGGAATATTTTCACTGTTTTGATTTTGATCCAGGCAAGTTTGTCCTGAATGCATAAAATCCGCAGTCTGACCCTAACAAATTGATCCAGGGGGATGAGTGGTCTCTTCTTGGATCAATTTGTTATTAACCTTGGAAGAGTTTACCTCTTCGCTCGCAGGTTTCCCGTCGTCTTCATGGCTGTCTTTGTCCTCGTCGGTCCCAGCCTCGGCACTGGTCTGCTCCAAAGATCCTTCAAACGAAACATTCTAGAAATTGCTGTGCTCCAGTCGCGCGCTCCCCAACATCTGAACATTACCTGTACCGAGGTCCTTCAGTGCTTTCTCAATGTACGGTCGACACAGCTCCTCTGGCACCTCTAGCTCCTCTTCGCTTTGCACTCCTGAAATCAAGCGAATTTCAAATGAGAATAAATAATGAGAATATTTAATAAGATTAAATATTCTATTTTCAGTGAATCTATTCATTGACCTCCTATACAGCATAACACAGTGCGTGCATGCATGAACAGATGAACAAATTAGATTGTCCCTAAAATTCGTTTCGTTACCAATAGACTGCGGATATTTATACAAAGTAATCATTTTTTAGTCTCCCTACATAACACTTTGACTTCCACGTCAGTCATATATGGAGCAGCGTGGCTGCAAAGAGTCCCTCAAAGGGATCACGTGACGTCACGTGCCATCTAGTGATGTCACGATCCACACTGTATATCACCACATCTAGGTTAGACGACACTATAGGTTCGTGACGTCACTCAGGTTCTGACTATAGCATTTCCCTCACCATTTATTCCAGAAATCTGGTAATACCGTACATGGGTGAGAATTTTTTAATCAGTTTTTAGTACAATCCATTAAGTAAACCGACTTTTGTTAGTGTCTACGAGGAATCAGAAAATTACAAAAGTAATTGCTGTAATAAACCTTGTCTTTTCTATTTTCAGAAAATCAAAGAGAGAAAACATTTCGGTCCGGAAAGGGTTAAACAAGTTGTCCTGACATTGTGCTGCTTTTGTGAACACTAATATGGCAGTCAACGTTTAATACTGAGATGATAGGCTCTACTGTTGCAAATTTCGGTTATTTATTGCAATGGTTCGGAGTAAGGGAAATTTGGGACCGTTTCAGGAACGGAATTTCGCTATTGTAACATAGTTTTAAAGCCTGAAACGATTCTGCAATGGCGGCAGACCTCCAACGTCGATTCAGGGACCTAAGGACGCGCTAATAATACCAGTCCTCCCGATCGGGAGGAACGTTTCTAAACAAACAGAGGAGGCGTGACGACGGGCCTCGGTTGACGCAGAAATATGCGAAACACACGATCGTCGTCGGACATTAATAAAAGATATTTGTGTTGCGCGGGAGTTCGCTCGATTCTCAGCCGATTCCTCGGCTGCCAGGAATGTTCATCAGGAGTTTTCACTATGCGACTGTGGCCCCACGGTGCCAAAAGAACAGGCGCGGGGGTATTAGATAACTCCCCGAGGGTTTAACGCCACGCGACCAACGAAAATATCTGACCCAGGTGACGCAAGAATCTTGTCAAAGTCGTTACACACCGTTCGGATGAGCGCGTGCTCGGACAATGACAGGTGTTCGGGGAAACAACAAGAGCATCATCTTATTGTACAGTAGCGCTCCCTTAACACTAGGTTTACGGAGCATTAAAACTGAGTATTTTACATTACTTTATAAAAATAAGAAGAATGTGTCTATCCAAGTTTTCAGCCATTTTTTAAATAGTATATACCTAAGGAAATAAGTTTCTTGAGTAATTCCACGTAGATGGATCATCACAATCTCAATAATTAAAAATATTAGAACCCGTCATTTTGACGGGTCCTGTAAACCTAGTGTTAAAGTTACCAGAACGGGAGCTGCAATTTTCTGAAGAAATAATACTGAAACCAAATGAAAATTTGTTTTCCACTTTTACAATTTCAATAAGTGTTTCATCTACTCATTTTTGTCATAAATGCATAAAATCCGCAGTGTAGTTATGATTATTACATCAATTTATTTTTGACATTTTTCTGATCGAAACGGTACCAAACCCGAAGTATTGACTCTAACACAGCTCGACAAAGTAAGAGAGTAGACATAGTGAATAAAAGCGAGATAGACGCAGGATATCGACGCAAAATAAACGTGCAAGAAAATTTCAAATTCGATCATTTTTGTCTAACCTCGTTAAACGTGGTACCAATGGTTTGTTGAGATCCTTCCGATTAAAACGAGTCCAAACACGACGTAAATCGGTCTGCAATTATAAACTTCGTACAAAGCAATCATACTTATGTCCTTGATTTTGTTATCTACATTGAATCCGTAAAACTAGTCCGATGTATGTCGTGTTTGTACTCGTTTTAATCAGGAAAATCTCGACGATCCACTGGTACTACTTTTGAAAAGATAAAACAAAAATGGCCGAATTCGCAATTTTCTTTCCTTGAATGATTGTCTTTTACGCTGTTTGAAGGACTGTTTCTCTGTTTCTTTATCTCTATTAGAAGTCGGTCATTTGATCAGTAGTCTCAAGAAGAATGTTAGAAACGAGTTTGTGGCAGGTTCCTGTTAATGGACCAGATTCGTCGAGAAGTTTCGTTTGCGGGTTCGTTGTTGCTGTGGGACTTGATTTGTTCTAAATTTCGTGTCCTGGTGTCATAATACGTGGCGCGGAACGTAAAATCTCGGTCGATGAAAATGTCGATATCATCTTTCTAGGCAGTACCGGGGACCAGGAGGCCGGTTTCTAAGTTTAGCGGCGAGTAGGCGGCTTTGAGCCGAGCAGCACTTGAAAATATTTATATATTCGATGAGCGAAACGTATTTTTATCGGTTATTCGCCGCGGAAAAGTGTGAACGACTCGGCGGGGTCGCTTGCAAAAATCAGATTATTCGCGAGTCGTTCGCAACTAATAAAACAGTGCATAGAACATACGGTTCCCATGAAATTTTCAAAATGTTCAAACTAATACGTATTGATTAAATTTTCAAAACAGGCTCGCATAAAAATATTGTAAAATGCAACCTTTAGTATTATTATACTAAATATATTATACTGTATAATACGAGGACCTCATACCTCGTATTATTGTATATATCATACTGTATATGTACGTGGAAAAATAAGAATGACGTCATTCAGAATACAGGATGGAAGGTGAACATCCTCTGTAAACTTCTCAAGCTAGGATTGGCGAATCAACAATTTTTTCAACGTTGACGATTCCCTCGAAGGAAAGCCACGCGAGCCAATCCAACAATTCTATATACACATTTTCAAAGTGAAATTTAATTGGTCGTCGTGCGAAACGAACAAACGAGAAAATACTACGCGGGCTTACGTTTGCGCCCAGCCCGTAAATTTTCAACATTACATCACACGCGTTGCTACTTTTGGCACGGCAGCTCGGTTTTATCATTTTATGTGCCTTTTGTTGTCCAACGCCAGACTGCATTGCAGAAAAAAAGGACTTTTCAGGTCGAAGGGATCAGTTGCACTAGTCCTAGATCCGTGAACCTTTTTGATTCTATTGCTCCAAATTTTCTAGTTCGAAGAAAAATTATAATTCAATTTGTTAATAATACCGATTTCTATGTTCGAAAGAATATTTCGGAAAATTAAATACAATCATTAGACTGCGCATCTTTATGCTAAATAAAAATTGTTAAGGATAACAGAAACCAAGTAGAACTTGTATTCCTTTTTTTATAATTCTAGTAAGTTTGACCTAGTACGTTGATATATTTGAATTCTTTTAATTTGTCTACTGCATCAAATTGCATCTACTCATTTTCGTCGTGAGTACATGAAATCCTCAAATAATCATAATTGATTTGTAAAATTCCACAATACATATTTATTAACAATAATTACTAGTCCTAGATTGTTTCTAATCTTACCAGCTCGCGTTGCTTTCTTTTTAACAAACGGAATTGTTCATTTCGAGTTTCATAAATTATGAAAATTGAAATTTTCATGAATATTCGCAGTGTAATGAAAATTATGTACAGTTACGTTGAGAAAGTTGAATTCTTAGTTGGATTTTGTAATAGTTTTTGTGCAAACTGATATTCGATCGTGGCGAATGTATTAATTTTGGTCTCGAATGATCTGTAAGACAACATGTTGAAATTGTGTGGTCGGAAAATAATCCGCGAAAATGTCAAGATACAGGTAATGGAAGCAGAGGTAAGCAGCTGTCGTTTGGCAAGCATAGTGAGGATAAAGATAGAATCCGAAGTCTTGTCCGCGGTACGCGGGCTCGCATAGTCTTTAATCCATTCGTTGGAAAAATCGAATTGGATAAAAAATATTGATATTCGTCCCGTACAATCTATTTTTCTGAACCACATGATTACCGGTGAAAAAATTAACAAGCTATGTTGGACACAATGCGGAAAATATTCCATTAACACCTTCACGAAAAAATTCAGAAGACAGTTCAAACAATTGTAATTACTAGACGGTGAAATTTAAAACAGTAAAAACATTAAATGAATTTAAGAATATTATACCACAATTATTAAAGAAGGGAAAAATTGTCTAGTTCCTGTTTCTTGCAAATGATGCAGAAAATGTTTGTCGCATAAAAATGGTGGTAGTTCCTATAATAAAATTTTGTAAAATATTAGCTTCTTATTTCTGCTGCAATATTATGCCCAATGAACAATGCTGATCTAACGTATAAAAATATCTTTGAATTGTGGTACAATATTTTGAACAGTTTGAAGTTGTTAAGTATATTTCAGTCATATTGTGGCAATGGAATTTTAAGTATTTAAAATTTTTTAATATTTTTTAAATATAATTTGGTACGATTTAATTTTTATTTTCACAAAATTAATGGTTACAGCGGGCCGAAAAATATTGATAGATTTGCAAAGACCGGCCGTGAATTTCGCGCGGGTACCTTTAAACGGAATACACGACAAGATTCGCGAAATTTAGAGCGAATCTGGCACGGATTTACGCCCGTCCTTATGTAATTATTTGCGAGTTGTTGACAGTCGGTTTCCATCGATTCCCAAAATAACGGATCCTTGAATCCACAATCGGACACTTTTTCCTCGATCGCCGACCCGATTAAAGCATTCGCAATTATGTGCCACTGTAACGTGTCCCATTTGCAGAATACCTGATTGACTGTTCTAGGCCAACGTCTGCATATACTTCTACCCGTGCCACAAAATGCAACAATCCAAATTTAGTCATTTGAAAAATAAAATCTGAACATATTCTCCTGAATATAATAATTAAAACTTGTTTCCGATCAACGAGACGTCCAGAAACATTAATACGTTTGCTATGAACCGTCACATGTGTCTCACACGACCATGATTTTATACTTACGCAAAAACAAAATCAATAATTGCACATCTGTCAATGTTGTGGGTTTGTAACAAAAATGAGAAGATCAAAACGATAAAAATATTTAAAGAATTTCAAAAAGGTACTATTGAATATCCAACTTGTAATTCGTGTAAGCTTAACAATAAATTTCTGTATAAATTCGAAACAAGCTTAGTACTAAACAATATTTAACTTCAATGTGTACAATGTCATAAAAAACACAACTGAGTCGTCTCCTGCTTCTTGCAATAAAACAGACAATTTTTATTTATAAAAAGGATCATACAATAGGAACAGATTAGGATCACATTATAAACTTCAAAATTTATGACAAAAATGAGTAGCTGTAATTTAGAACAGAAAAGACATCGAACAATTCAAAAATGCAGTTGTATTGGTTCGTAACGATAATTAGTAGCGTTTTAAAATAAAAATTCAAAGATAAAATTAAGATATTTATTCATAGATTTATTGAATATCATATTTTCCATTCTGTATTACTTTTTGCCACTTTTCAGGTGACTCGTGATGTTATTGGATAAACCTGTGAATTTTACCTTTGAATTATTTAAAAATACTTTTGTTGGAATATTATTTTCAGCTTATTAAACATATTAAAAAAGAAAATAACTTTCTGTTTCAGACCAGTTCGTTGCAAATCAGGTGAAGAATTTATATTTTGCGCAAAGATCCGCGGTCTACGAAACGCAGTCCCTGAAGGGCTAAACGAAGAAGTTGACGAGTGTTGTTCAACAAGTGTCACGTGCGTCGAACAGGCAAGCAGCGGTATTTAATGATGTATCGCGGCGATAATGACGCAACAGATCGCGCAGGTTCATCGGTTCGATGCCGAACGAGTCGAACGAGCCAGGAACCGATGACGCAGATGTAACTTTACGTAACATTGACCTTCGTCGGTCGTCACTGGTTCGTCAGCACGTCGGCTACATCATCGACCACTAAAGCTCCAAAAAAGCTGCCCTGTCCAAATACACGGTAGATCCTCGACGAAATTTATAAACGTGCTTTTCCAAGGCGGAAAAGACTTTCGAAAGACCCAGCAACGATCAACAAGATCAAAAAGATCAACAAGATCCACGGCGTCTAAAATGATCGACGATCTATCTTTATCTCAGACGATGATCAAAAGCTCACCGATTTTATTCGAATATTTCACACTGATGAGAAATTACAAGTCTGACGATTGAGAGATTTTTGATGCACTAATGGAGGATCAAGATTCAGCTCAAACGGTGATCAAAGGGTCACGAATTACATTTGAATGTTTTGACAAGAAGCTGCTAATTTAATCGTGAAGAGATTTTTGATGGACTAATAGAGGATCAATATTTAGCTCAAACGATGATCAAAATTTATTACTCATAGATCAAGATGATCATCGAAGCACCTAGATGGCGCTGAGAGAGGATCAAGAATTTTCCAAACAATAAAAAGTGAAAATGAGTAGGTGCAGTTTAGAACAGTAGAAAGATTAAAATGATTCAAGAATGCCAATTTATTATTTCCAGCTTGCGAAAGTTATTAAACTAAGAATGAAATTTGGTTCCAATCTGTTGCAATTGACAAATAGTTATTGCTATTTTTGAGTACTTTTCTATAAGAGGAAATTCTGAATTGATTGGAGCTTTCGATGACGATCGATCGAGTTGCATCGAATTCGAAGCATTTTCGAAGGAAATCCTAAGCTCGTGATCACTTCGATCATTATATTTAGCAACGTAGAGTCCGTAACTTATCGAATTTGTTTGAAGAGCCGGGAAAACGGGGAGGAAATTCTGAGCTTGCAGGCACTCGTGAGGTTTTAGTCATCGGCACTCGTCACGAGTCCGGGCACGTCGATCTTTATTTATACCATAATTAACGCAAATAAACGACGCCGAACTCGGGGACCAGGTGCATCTTAAAAAAAGCCGCGGCGTGACAGTTAAAATTAACGCGACAACAAATCACCCGTATTACCGTCGCCCGAATTTATTTTCGGTTCCATGAAAATAAACAATTCAAAGAATTTGCGAAATTTATGACCGAGCTGTTTGTTTAAATTCAACCACCATAAACTAAATTCCAGGCTCGCTTTAATGAGAGGTCGAAGTGAACAATGCTATTTTCTGTCACTATACTTATATACTAGGTCTTTATGCAAAATAATAATTGTTTGCATCAATCACAAGACACATCATTTACAAAGACATACAACTCTTTTTTCAATAATTGTAATCAATTGAAAAGAATACAACAGCCGTTTTAAATTCTTTTAATTTTGTTTCTACCTTGATTTTGATCTGCTAATTTTTATTTTAAATGCATAAATTTATTTTTTGATTCAATAATCTTAATTTATTGATTGTTTTAAATTACAACTCGTTTTTGTGTTATAAATGTATGAAATCGGCGGTCTATCAGTCACTATACTCGACCGAGATATAATACAATGGACTGTGAACGTCATAGAAACCACTGACACGTGATACTATGTTGACTACAGAGCCGTCAAAAATAGCGCGAAGTTGAAGCAATTTATTTAACCAAACAGATACTAAATCGTCAAGATTTATCATAGTCATTACTATTTTTATCTTCCCGCATCTCACAGTGTTCGAGTGTATTTGGCACAGTCGATGCATATTAGCGCAAAAATGAATTTTTAGATTTAATCGCGCGTGTCAACGTGCTAATTGTGGTTCATTGGAGGGGGGAGCAGGTTTCTTCGAATTTACCTCGAGGAGGAATCATGTAACGCTATCAAGTGTCTATCAACGCTCGCATCATTCTGAACGCCGAGTGCCGGAAAGAATGCAAGGTCAAGAGAGCAGGGTAGCCTGCAACGGGACGGATAACTTCCGGCAAACTTGTCCATTATTATTAAATTGTTGCAAAGTGGTAGAAACCTTACTTCAAGAAATAATAAAATTGATAGACTCGCAAGACAAGACTGATCGAGACACAAAAGATTACCACAAGATTATACGCAACATTATCAAAAGTTATTGACTTTCAACCTTTTCGAAATTCTCAAAATTCGAACAAAATCGACACCAAGGGAAGGTCCAGATGACGAAGATCATTGTTGGAGCCCAGCCATGCTACTGGGTAGCTAGAAGTTGGAGTCCAAGGGAGCTAACTAGTTCAAACCGGCGAGGCAAGGACACTATCAAAACTTGTGTTCACTGACTTTCAAACACTGCTTCCTAGACTTTTTTTTTGTTGTAAATCATATTAAAGTAGATTTCAGGTTGTGAAGATCGCCGTCAGAGTTTTCGCTACCCATTGTGCAACTATGAGAACAAGAAAGTTGGGTCCCAATGGTTCTAACTAGTTCAAACCGGTCTGCAAGAGTGATCAAGGATATTATCAAAGTCCTCCACCAACTTGCAATCTCAAAATCACAAAAATGGTGTCAATCGTGAAGACCATCGCTGAAGACCAACTATGTACATAGGAGCTAACTAGTTCAAACCGGAAGTATCAGAAGGATAAGAGTGATTCTCACAGAATTTTAACCCCTGCTGCTGAATCCTCTTTAAAAATGTCACGAAGGATACGAACCTTGAAGATCATCATTGGGGATCAGCTATTCTTGTCTAGCTCAAACTGGTGGCACACAAACGATCAAAGCACAAGGACATTACAAAATGCTATTCCCATTGACTTCCCCGTTGCCGAATCCTCTTTAAAAATGTCACGAAGAATATGAACCTTGAAGATCATCGTTGAGGTTCAGCTACACTTATCCTACATAAACCTAACTAGCTCAAACTGGTAGCACAGGAACGATCAAAGCACAAGGACATTACAAAATGCTATTCCCATTGACTTCCCCGTTGCCGAATCCTCTTTAAAAATGTCACGAAGAATATGAACCTTGAAGATCATCGTTGAGGCTCAGCTACACATATCCTACGTTAACCTAACTAGCTCAAACTGGTAGCACAGGAACGATCAAAGCACAAGGACATTACAAAATGCTATTCCAACCCCTGCTTCTCAAACGTTCTCTTTGCAAATCGCACGCAGTGCTCGACCGTGAAAGATGATCAACGGAGGTCAACAATACCTAACTGGACCTAGCTAGATGCTCAAGAACGTCGAATGAACTCTTCAGGTCTGGAGCAGTTCCAGGCAGCCCGGTTCAGCTCGGTATTACGTCACCGCAGGTTCCTCTTACGAAGAATGTTAGAAGGCAAGGTGGTCCGGGGACCTTCCACTCACCCTGTAAGGCTAGAAGGGCCACGAAGAGGCCCACGAAGAACGCGGGTCTCAGCCGCGAGCCCGTCATCTCGTTTCACTAGGCACTACACGATGAGCCAGGGCTGGCAGCTCGTCTCACTCGATAGTCGTCTTCGACTCCAACTCGCCCGCGAGGAACTGGCATTGTCACTACCGCCAAACCCCGACAGACGCCCCTCTACTTCTTCATCCCAGTAGACGACGACGACGACGACGACGAAGACGACGACGGTTGCACCGCGCCGACTATGCTCGCTATACAAGCAAGCTGCTGCGATTATAAGCGTTTCTGTCTGCGAACGTGTCTCTGTCCGAGCGACGACAACGGTTTTTCCGTTCGGGGTCGGTGTCTTTAGAGTCTAGCTGGCGGGTCGCATCCTTTTTTAATTTGGTTCGGGGCCAGAGATGGCCTCGTTTCTTTCGATTTTCTGCACGGTTCCCGTCGTCGGCGATTCCTCGATATTCTCGATCTGTCGACGCCGCGGTACACTCGCGGCTAATGGCTGGTAAAATTAAACCGAGGAGCCTCTCCCGAGACACGCGGGACCTGACCAAGTGACTTTCAGAAGGTCGGAGACAGGGGACCGTTCTTCGCTGATCGATCCGGGTTTGCATTGTTACGGCGATAGAGCGAATCGGGCACGTTTGTTTGCATCGGATCGTTTGGTTATTCGCGAACCGTTGCACGGTGCGGACAAGTCGGCACATCTGACTACATTTTTATTTGACGATGCACGAAAATTTCCTTTGGCAGAACTGCATATTAGCAGGAAATTCATATTATTATTCATTTAAAAATCATTTAACAATTCTTTTTATGCATAAAAATTGTTTTTTCCTTTTTCAATTTATTCATTTTATTGTTAAATTTAATTTTTTGTGACTAATTACCATTCAATATGCATTAGTAACGAAATTTAGATTTTTGTAGAAAAATTTGGCCGTGGAGGCACTCTCTAAAGTGGCAAAAATCGAAAAATATGATATTAACTGTAAATGAGTGTGCAATAATAATTCTGTGTAATGGAAAGTGCTTACCAAGGAATATGCATTCTTTATACATTTAATAAAGTAGATTTATTTTTTGTACGAATTTTCAACGGTGGTTTTATTTGTTAATTGCATACAAAACTTCAAATTAACATGAAACAAAAACGGCAAAACATGTCCTGAGATTTATGCATATTCGGATACATTACTTATTATAGTTTAAGAATTTCATAGTTTTGTCTGCGACTTTTTGTGACTCTCAATTTTATAAACTTTTTAAGAAGTGTCCATACCTTTCCTTTAGGATCTATCGTGAAAAATTTGTTATTTTCTTTGTAAATGTATTTGTTATATTGTTAAATTTCATTTTCTGTGAATAATTAACAATAAGTATACATTTGTAAACAAACTTGGTTGTAAAAAATTTTGCCATTTGTTCGCCACAGTTACAGTGGGGAATTTACTGGAAAAGTTCAATATTCGTGTATATCACGATATGAAATACATTTCTTTTGCAAAACATACGTATTATGATGGAAATTGTTAATAATAATCATATAATAATCATTTTTATGCATAATACAATTTTGCAATAATTATATATCAATCATTTTTATGTATTTCTAATTTGTTTTTAATATATGTTTTATAACTATTGAAAAAGTAATAAGAATGTAAGGATAGATCGAGATGTGCAAGATCACGAGAGTCAAAGATCACAGAGAAGGTATATAGACATAGAGTAAATATAAATTTTCTTGTTCCTCTACGAAATTATGAAAGACAAAGAAGTGGTAATTATTCTAACCGCAAAGAAGATCCTACGGTAAGAGGTTAAACCGTATTAAGAATCTTAGGCGTCCGACTAAATAAAAAAACGATCTGAAGAAACGTATTTATTGGACGGAACCGTGCTCCAAGCTTCGACCTACGACCTCAAAGAAACAAATAATGGCACTTAACGTCGGGCACTTTCAAAATATTGGGTTCGCAAGGGCGCAGAGGACAATTGTGTTACCGTGCTGTAACAATAAAGTCTCGCCAGTGATCTGCGAACGGTGGAGGATTGAACCAGTAACCGAATCTTAGGAATCCCGACATGTCAGCTATTATTTTCCGAAACAAATTGCATTTTGTTTATCACCGACTTTTCGCGACTGCCAAGACTGAGGTCAACGTGTTAATAGTAAAAACACGGCGCGCACACCTCGCGACACAGTCCGTTGCATAAAACTCGGGACCTTGAGGCTCGCTAATGCTGCTCCTCTCTTCAAGGTTCCATTTAATTAAGGTACACAACGCGCGTATATTTCGAGTGAATCTAATTCGCAGCGAGGCACGGAGAGAGAGAGAGAGAATTTTCGAAATCGCTCGGGCCGCGTGAAATGTGAATTCCTTCCGATTCCCAAGACGACCTTGTACCCGTGTCGCAATTTTGGGGCTCGCATAAACGCTTTTATCGTTGTAACAATTAATCGCTAACACCGCGAAATTATCGCGATCGATCGAACGCGTCAGTTATTGTTACATTCCCGTGGCAGCGTCTAATTTTAAAATTGCTCCTCGGTTTCCGGTTTCCCTTCGAGACGCGGGGCTCGCGCAGCGCGAGAGAAAAATAGCCGACTTTCGTCATAAGTAAAAAATAAAAGAGAAAAGAGCGAAGAGAGGAAACGAGGTTGACGATGACGCGGTGGCTAGGTCGAAACGCGTGTAGGATCTTCGTACGAGATCACTAGTCAATGTCTCTGCGGTCTGTCGGCCAGGTAGACCCTGCAAACCCGAGAAAACTGGGCTGCCAAGAGGTATTTTTAAAACTGCGACTCTTAGGCCAGTATCTTCGGATCGTAGGAGATAAAGATTCGGTGATTCAGTGGCGGCCGCGTAAACCTCTCAGGCCCCGAATAAACGAGTGCCTGTCGCTTCCAATAGGCGAGAACGTGCAATTACAAATCGCTCCAACAAGAATTCAACCTCACACTCGAACACAATGTAGACGACCACGCGTCCCCCATCTTCTCCGCTTCGGAACCGAAACATTTCCCTCGGCTCAGATTCTCCGAACACGTTCGCGAAGATGGCCATCGAAGAGCCAGAAACAACAACCAAACACATTCTCTTGATTTTTCCCGAAGTTAGAACAACTCAAATTTTTAATGCAATCAGTCGTCTGAATTTTTCTTCGCCTGCAACACGTGCAATTTAGAGCTCACGAACTTTAAGACAGTGGAATCGAATAAAATCTTCAAGCAGCCTTTGTAGACGTGAAATTAATAAAAATCGTACTCAATTCTATCGGATTTTGTGTTCCAGTATTTTTAGACAATTTTCAGAAGCCGCAAAGATCCGCAGTCTATTGATCGCTAGACCCCCAACTCTTTCAAAGCAAACAGTCTGTACCCTCCATTAGCAATCGTACGATAAACCAACGAGAATGAACTTGAACCTGTCCAAACCCCCTAAGCGAGCTAGAGAAGTATCGTTTCGAGTCTGCAGAACCTCCGCGCAAGGAACACGACCTTCGCCTCTCCTCCGTGAAAAAAAATTGAACAATTTAATACAACAAATTCATTAAAATTAATCCTTCGTTTTCGTACAAAACGGAACTACGGCGTTGATTTGCAGGCAATATTCTGAACTGATTCAGATTTATCCAAAATCTATGGATCTTTTCCAGAGGATCGAGTAGAAGGATCCCAGGATGATTATTTTACAATTCACTGAGCGAGCTGCGATATTTGTTTTCTCATTTTTGGCAGATGAGATTCCTTTTTCTTGTTCCAAAGTTCGAGGTTGCGGAAATTAGAATAGACGCTGGGTGTTAGTTAGTTAATTAGTTAATTCATCTTTTCCAGAGGATCGAGTACAAGGATCCCAGGATGATTATTTTACAATTCACTTTGTTTTTCATTTTTGGCAGACGAGATTCCTTTTTCTTGTTCGAAAGTTCGAGGTTGCGGAAATCGGGATGGACGCTGGGCGTTAGTTAGTTAATTAGTTAATTCATCTTTTCCAGAGGATCGAGTACAAGGATCCCAGGATGATTATTTTACAATTCACTTTGTTTTTCATTTTTGGCAGACGAGATTTCTTTTTCTTGTTCGAAAGTTCGAGGTTGCGGAAATCGGTATGGACGCTGGGAGTTAGGTGTTTCTAGCGTTGTTGCCCGCGACGTAACGTAATATCCGCGGGATTCCAGCGGCCTCTTATTGCAGGCGAACGGGGCTGAGAATCGCGAACGAGCAAAGAGAAGAGATTCGCACGCGAAATGCGTGAGCTCCGACAGAGAGGAGCGTCGGGACGACGGGCGCCTTTATATTTAGAAGCCCGGGTCGCCGCCGTATAAGGTGGTGCTCCCTCGTGCAAAAGTTCTCGCGAATGCTTGCTCTCTCCCCTTCGTTCTTGCACTTTCTTCTTATCTATCCTTCCTCTTATCCTACCTATCCCCTCTTATATCGATCGCATTCCGACGTTGAATCGATTTTCGCAGGACTGGGTAAACAAAATTGTGCTCAAGACATTCTGTACTATTTAACGCTGGATTCGCGAAGAGAGCTTCGCAGATTCATTTCACTGAAAGCGACTGCTTCGCGTTATTTTGGGGAAGCGAGAATTTATTTATTTAGATTTTTAGAGAATTAGATGATTGCGAAAGTTCTTAAAATATCAGCTTTCTTAATCGATCATGTAGTCATTACCATTTTATAGAATTGTTTTCCGAAGTTTCACAAGTTGGTGGATTCTTCTTTCGGAAACTATTTTTGCTATAGTCTAATGCATGGTCAGAGAAATGAATCCGTTTAATAGGTAAAAAAATACCGAGGATGCGTTTGATCAAATTTTTAACGATTTTCGTTATAGTTAAATTGCGACTCCTCATGCGAAATACTGTTGTGTGTCGATTGTGAGAATCAGGACTGAAATAAAAATGTATTTGTTCTTCCAATAAAATTAATGTAACAGTATTCTGAAATTCTTTTGATACCTTCACTGTTTTTTATTCCATGTTATTTTTGCCGTAAATACATCAAATCCGAAGTATAGTTACAGTGCACGGTCAAAGAAATGAACACAGTGAATAGTTCTGTGTGAACGCATCTTTGCAATCTCAATGGCCGTAAATTGAAAAATTTGGAACCTGCCAGTGTGCTAACAGCTATTATGTAAATGTTGGAATGCATCCATTTGCACTTTCCACTCGCATTTTTTTATTGGCAGAGAGAAGGTTAATCGATTAATTGGAGAAGTCATCGAACATTTTCGAGTCGGCAACGAAAGCGGGAAAAGTGTACGGGTGAAGTTTACTGGCCAAATTGGCTGCTTCTCGATCTATAATAAGCCTCTAATCGTATGAGGTCACAATGTGACTTGAACAGACCTGTTTCTTGTCATTATGATTTAGAATTTGGACAGGTTCCTCGGCCGATGCAGACACCTGCTCCTTTTATGGGATACAGAGGATGATAGTCTATACTAGGGTAAGGGACCCAATTACTGTGCCTATACTAATAATATTTATTTTTAAAGCATAATGAACATTAAAAGAGAGATATTAAATTTTTCCCATTCAAATCAGTTAATATATATGTTACCAATACCAATGGCAATTCCAATACCAATTATACCTATTTTTAACGCATAATAAATATCAGAAAAAGATATGTAATTGGTATTATAATTGGTACCCCTGCAGTAATTGGGGGAATAGATTAGAAATAAATTAACAGGAAGCTTAAAGAAATCGATTTCACGGAATTTTGAAATGACTATGCTCCCATAAAAATTGAATCTTGTGATCGAATCTTGTCCGCTAATGTTTTCAACCATTCTAATTAACGTAGAATCCTAAATAGTCTAGAACGATGAGTAATAAGAATTTCTGCAACTCTCTTTTCTTTTTCAATCATTTATTACTTAACATTACATTTTCTACACGCTGTGTAATCTACGTTAAGCGTTTTACGGAGTTATCTTGTCCACGTTGTTCAACTCGAAGAAGAATAAATGAAACGAGCTTTATCAACTTTGTTAACTTTTAATAAAGTTCCGTGGGAATGGAGGAATGTTCAGCGAATACTATAGCGTCTCGAGAATACGTTTGATAAAACTTAACCAACATAAGTTTAACAAATACAGTTCTGTGTTGACACTCTGACTCCTTACTCGTCAGAGGAGTCGTAAGAAATATATATACAACGCGATAATTACTATAAGACTTCGGCCGTTTACACGGATACAGGAATCATCTATCCAGATAAACATATTTTCTAAGATAGCTTCGGTATTGTAGAACAACTATCGAGTTAACAACCAGAAGCTGAGCAAGACATTTTTTTAACCTTCGGTCGGTTGACCTACCCATCAGCATTCAATTGTTGTCGATCCCTTTTGCATCACGAGGAGGAATAGTTTTTTTAGCATTGTCTGATGTTTCTCTAGCAAAATATAATTCAAACTTTTCTCAGTATCAGTAAATGTTATGTGATTTTAAATCATGTCAATTCATATTTTTTAGTTTCTTCGCAGTTGAATTGCAGTTTCTTAGTTGAATTGCAGATTTAATGCATTCACGACAAAATTAGACTGTCAGGACAGTTGCAATTTATTGAAATCGTTAAACGTACATTTTCAATTCATTTCTGTTTCTCGCAGTTGAGTTAGACAATGTTTATCCTGCAAAAACAAATAACAGGTGCTGCAATTCAACTCGTGATGCAAAATAGGTACCGAAGCAATTTACAGAAACTAAAATGTGGTACACGCTATGGAGGAATTTATCGAGTTACTATATACTAAATTCCGGACAATCCTGTACGCATAAAACCCTTGGTCCATCGATCACATGCACACGAACTCCACAAAACGATCAAGAGAATTCCACGATCGTGAAAGGTAACGAGACCTCGATGGCTAGCAGCGACGTACATACAATCCGCGCGAATAAATAAATTCCTACCTGTAGGTCCTTACATACGATAATATTGCACGTGAAAAGAAAAACCATAAGGTATTGCACTCTCCGAGATAATCGTCACCCACTTTGATACGCAGTACAAGAAGAATGTTGGATAAATAACACGTTGGAAACCGTTGCTCGCTTTGATATAATATAAAAGGTAGATAAACGACGCGTGGAAAACTTCTCTCGTGGTCTGTTTTTCGAAAAAACACTAACTAATAATACGCTCGTTATCATAATATCCACTATAATATTATGTTGGAAATTTTAGGTAATGAGACAATTATAATAGCTGCCCACCTCTCATTCTTGTTAGCTGAAATTTGCAAAACCGTAACAGGATGACAATAATAATAGCTGTGGACCTCACTCCGATTACCTTAGATTCGCAAAATAAAAGTGTAGTGGACAATTATTATAATTATGAGCGTAATTCAAGTGTTTGTTTTTGAAAAGAAGACTATAACATTCGCAAATTCAATTGGCCGTTCGAAATCACTGAAAGACCGCATTTTCGATATACAAAGTAACTCTCACCCGAGAATTATTCCTAACTATTTAAATCGTTAAGCTAATGTACCAAATGCTCTAGTGGCAAATTGCACATGTTACGTATATATTAACAACGAAAGAGAACTTGTCAGGTATGCGATACGCAGCAGAGGTTCTCAACATTTCTGCGAATGTGATCTCGAGAAGCCAATCGAATTTGTGATCATTGTACAGTAAGTCTCGGATAATTGTCCCTCCTATTGGAACCGATGAATTACTATGAACTTTTCTGACATTTTGTATACTCTCTTTCCAATAGATTTTTAAACGTGTGTGACAGCCTGTTCGACGTAATATTAATCCACGACGAAAGTTAACAATAATCAATGACAAAGTCTCTTTGTTTGTAATTATTACTAAGATATTCGTGGTATTTTTCGAATTAAAATGACACCAAACACGATACAATTCGGAGCATATTTGTTTGTTTAATTCACGATTTAAGAGAACCTCGACTATCCGAACAAATTGTTTTATTCTTCTCAAATTCATAGTTATTTGCGACTCTAAAAATTGATTTTTCTAACACTCGATTTTCTAACGATTCAAAGAACAATAATGCAATCAAAAGGTTCAGAACAGAAGGGAGACGATTTCTGGACAACTATCCGAGCTCTACCGTACTCCGGGGCAATTCACGGTCCACGTCGAATTTTCTCAGCGACCCGGATGTGTGTGTTCCTATCGCTACGTTCTCCTCAACTTGAGCATGTGCAAGTTCGGATGCCATGGCACTTTCCTAAAAGTCGACGTGTTAGTCTCATCAGGAGATGGGGCGTCCTCGTTGCAGTTGTCCTCGGTGGGGGTCACCTCAATCAACGCGGTGTCCCGCCAAGGTCCGCTGATGCCCGTGTCGAAGCTGAACAGTCTGCGATGTCGTTTCGCGTTTTCACTCACTGAGCTCCAGTTTCGCATGCCCGGGTCGCTGACGACGCGACGGTGCTTCCTATGATGATGCCGGCGACGATGATGATGATGATGGTGGTGGTGATGGTGATGACGCAGCTTCCTCCTGTCGTGGTCCAAGCTCGTCACGCGGATCAACGGGATCGGGTCGAAGTAGAGCCGATTGTCCACGAGCGGAACGAAATGCACTGTGTCCATTGTCAACGAGCTTGGGCAGAATGTCTTTGGGGTCTGACGCGTGGTCGGGGACCATTCGGTGTCCGGACGCAGGTTGATCGTCACCTTTCTGCGGTGGTAGGAGCGATGCGACCTCGACTGCAGCCTGGAAGGTCGTTTCAATGTTTTATTCTTCTTGCATGAATTTATTCGTTATTGGCAAGCAACTACATTCTACCTAGAATAAAAGGAAAAGGACATCTTCGGCGAAATGAAGAGTCTACGAACCTAGAGGAACAAGAGTGCGACCTTCTGTGTCGTCAGTTGAGCGGATGCTCTCCCCTGGGCATCCTATAACACTTGTTCCACGCTTCGAGCAACAACACGCAACTATGAAACCGGTAGAAGATCAGCAGCGGAAGACCAATCCTCGAAAGAATCCCCCAAGCTAGGACGCCGAAGAATCTCAATTGGAGTTCCTGCGAGATCCAGGTCTGCGTGATGACAGTATCGAACGCCCACAAAACGGAGTTGCTGAAGAGCAGGAACGTGATCACTTGTCGAGCAGGTTTCCCAATGATCTGGAAACGCGTGATGCAGGACCTCTTCGACGCTTCAGCGATCAAAGTGCTCTGAGCGAAGCACTGAACGAGTTGCAAAACGGAAGCGGTTAGCAACATGATGTGCCTCCTTTTCGTTTCGTCAGTCTCGTCGTCCAGTATGGCCAAGGAGCAAGCAGTGACCACAATGGTGAACACCGAGTACAGTTGAACGCCGAACAACGCCACGTTCGATAGCAAACTGTCCAAGGCAGCCGGTGCTCTCGTCACAACCGACATCTGCCTGACCTGGATCAGGCCGCTGGCGGTCATCAAGGTGCTCAGGGTTAGGATGCTGATCAGAGTGCCGCAGGTTAGCCAGGACAGAATGTTCAACGGGAAGTTCTTGTCCTCTCGGACCACCAGGAAGATCAGGATCACCACGATGCCGGCTACCATGCACAGGATCCCGAGGAACAAGCCTTTGCTCGACCCGTCGCACCCCACTTTTGTGTGGCTTGTTAGGTCCTTGCTGCTGTGGAACTTCTGCTTGTGCGGCAGAAGGTTGCGACCCACGTTCTGACCCATCACGAACGTGACCGCTGCGGCGATTAGGCTGGAACACGATCGAGTTGTCGATTGAATCTTGTTCTAACTAGTTGCTTTTCAGTATGCTATTGGATGGAGTCGTAAGTAGACTGTGGATCTTGTGCCGTTAAAAATGAGCAAGTCAAAGAGGAAGACATCACAGGAGTTTCAGGATGTTGCTACATTGTTTTCAATATATTGAAGTTGTTCAAAACTTCAATAAATCATTACTGTTTTTTTGAATTGAGGTGGAATAGTTTTGTTTTGTATAGGGGTTCACACATAAGTTCTTCGTTCTATATTCTGATCCTGAAGATAGTAGCAGTGCTTAATATTTGAAGTACTTTGTATTGGTTCAATCAAATGATTTAAAAGTGAAGCTGCCTGCTCGTTGCATCAGCTCATTTAATTTGGGGAGCGTCTAACAATTGTCTCCAAAACTCTGACTACCTAAACTGTACGATGAACGGATAGAAGAACGGCATGCTCGATGTCCACAGTTGGCCCAAGGCATTCGTGTTCAGGCACTCTTGCAGAGCTATCACCTGGGAGATTTGCTCGTTCGAGATCGGCTGGTAGGGATGAAAGGTCTCTTTCTCTGGCGAGGTGTAATCTGGAAGAAGACGAGGAGCCTTTCGAATTCTCCTGGAGAACAGAGACAGCAGAGCAAAGCTCAATCGACTGCTCAAGACCACTTTCACGAGGAAGGAGCCTGGGTGAACGACCTCGAAGCAGAAAACTTTATCTTCGAGATCGCGGCAACCGCTATTACTATCTGTTCGGTGGACTTGAGACGTTTAACAGTTACTGTGCGAATCCATTTATGGGAATTATCAATGGACTGTGGATTTTATGCATTTATAGCGGAAACGGTCGAATGGAAAACAAAACTGTAAAGACGTTTGAAGAATGTCAGAATACCGTTACATTATTTGCGACTTGTTACAATTATCGAAAGAAGAGGTACATTTTCTATTTTTCTCACGATCGACTTGGGAAGTTTTTATTTTGCATAAAAATCGAGTCTAGTTGTCATTGTCGATACAGGCCCGGATAAAACGAGTAAACATCAAGTTTTACTATTATTTTTGTGATTCCGACCAATTGCAATTTTTTCAAAAATTTTTTTACACCTCTTCCAATAAACAGTCAAGTTTCAAACGGTGTTGATGCACTTTTGTTCTTCGCTGTATAGGGGAAGTAGTTGGATAAATGGAGTCCCACTGCGCAAATTTTTTGGAGTAATTGACAGCAGACCTATCAGATCTCTAGGGTGTCTGATCAGAGACTCCGGGAAACCGCGAAGGTTCAACGGGGACGCAGAATTCGGCAATCCTCTTTGCGCCAGGTGAACAGAGTATGTCCATTCTTGTGCCGAATCCCAGATGACCAATCGTATCCAAACGGCGATGTTCGTCGCCGCTAGATGAATGAAACCGAACCTCGCTGCTAGACCGAACCTTTCCACCAAAACCTGCAAACAAACATTTGTTCGAATTACGCTTAAAAGGCTTCAATCGACTTTTACCGCAGTGCCTGCACAAATGAACCAATGTACTAAATAAATTCCCACAGAAGGACTCGTATGTCCTTCATAAATGCAAAACTGGAAATCTGCAAGAAACAATTTTAATTCCCCCGGCGTTCCTAGACTAGAGTTAGAATAGTCCTCGATTTTACAGTTTATTTCATCTAGAACTTATCTTAACCCTCCGGAGTATCAAAACAGTCATACTCATCATCGTGTATATGCACTCAATTGACAATTAAACCGAATGAATAGCTGCTACATTAACAGGAACGAAGACTAATTGTGTGTACAAGAAATACTCTTAGAACTATATTTAAAAAAACGGTCCTCATAATCCTCAATTATATAGTTACAGAAAGAGATTAGTTGTTCGAGGGCTGAATACTTTTTAAACCGTTTTCAAGTTATATTTCAGCCTCGAAGAAATGGTTTCACACACGTATAACATTGTCACTGACCTGGGAGTTGACAAAGAGGAAGTGCATCTGCAGAAAGGTGAACAGTCCATGTAGAACCGGATGCACGAAGACAACGTCGCTGAGGCATTCCACGCCCTGCATCATCGAGTGCATCGCCATCTCGAGTCCATTGAATACGAGGGTCGCCAGGCCGAATACTATCCGGGACACGGTTGTTTTTCTGTTAGTTATAACCCCGGTCTTCTAGATCGATGGATCTGGATCGAATTCAAGGAAAACTCACGCAATGCCCCGACCCGAATGTAGAAGCTTGTCGGCGCCGTTCTGGATCGTGAGATATGCGCTCGTTTCAGGGAGCCGAACCTGGTCATGGACGTGCCACCGAGTTCCGCGTCGTCGATGCCTCCGGCACCGCTACCGAGGCTGCCACAGCTGTCCACCAACACCCATATATAGATGCTGATGATCACTGCTATACTCCCCACGTACAGATACATCATGAACACGCCCTGCAACATGGGACACCGTGGAGAACCGATCGAGAATCGATGGGACCGCAGGATACACCGTGACGGCGCACCGATCTTTGTCGTTCCAGTCGCTTGACGCAATAAGAAATCGATCTAGTAAATTATAGGATGACCGACCACTTTGCAGTATTGTGCGGTTGCATTGACGGAAAATTTTTCTGCCCCATTTTGTACTGAATTGCTGGGATCGCAGGGTGTATCGCGAAAACGGTGCACCGATCTTTGTCGTTCCAGTCGCTTGACGCGATAATAAATCGATCCAGTAAATTATAGAATGACTGTGTATGTTGTATTTTGCAGTATTGTACGGTTGCATTGTCGGAAAATTTTTCTGCCCCATTTTCTACCGAATTAATGAGATCGCAGGGTGTATCACGAAAACGGTGCACCGATCTTTGTCGTTCCAGTCGCTTGACGCGATACGAAATCGATCCAGTGAATTATAGGATGATTGTGCATGCTGTATTTTGCAGTATTGTACGGTTGCATTGTCGGAAAATTTTTCTGCCCCATTTTCTACCGAATTAATGGGATCGCAGGGTGTATCACGAAAACGGTGCACCGATCTTTGTCGTTCCAGTCGCTTGACGCGATACGAAATCGATCCAGTGAATTATAGGATGATTGTGCATGCTGTATTTTGCAGTATTGTACGGTTGCATTGTCGGAAAATTTTTGTGCCCCATTTTGTACCGAATTAATGGGATCGCAGGGTGTATCACGAAAACGGTGCGCCGATCTTTGTCGTTCCAGTCGCTTGACGCGATAAGAAATCGATCCAGTAAATTATAGAATGACTGTCCATGTTGTGTATTTTGCATATATTAAAAACAAATTAGAAATACATAAAAATGATTGATGTATAATTATTGCAAAATTGTATTATGCATAAAAATGATTATTGTATGATTATTATTAACAATTTCCATCCTAATACGCATGTTTTGCAAAAGAAATGTATTTCATATCGTGATATACACGAATATTGAACTTTTCCAGTAAATTCCTCACTGTAACTGTGGCGAACGAATGGTAAAATTTTTTACAACCAAATTTGTTTACAAATGTATACTTATTGTTAATTATTCACAGAAAATGAAATTTAAATATAACTAATACATTTAAAAAGAAAATAACAAATTTTCCCTGATAGATTCTAAAGGAAAGGTATGGACACTTCTTAAAAAGTTTGTAAAATTGAGAGTTGCAAAAAGTGGCAGACAAAACTATGAAATTCTTAAACTATAATAAGTCATGTATCCGAATATGCATAAATCTCAGGACATGTTTTGCCGTTTTTGTTTTATGTTAATTTGAAGTTTTACATGCGATTAACAAATAAAACCACCGTTGAAAATTTGTACAAAAAATAAATCTACTTTATTAAATGTATAAAGAATACATATTCCTTGGTAAGCACTTTCCATTACACAGAATTACTATTGCACACTCATTTACAGTTAATATAATATTTTTCGATTTTTGCCACTTTAGAGATTGCCTCCATGGCCAAATTTTTTCACAAAAATCTAAATTTGCTTACTAATGCATATGTAATGGTAATTAGTCACAAAAAATTAAATTTAACAATAAAATTAATAAGTTGAAGAAAAAAAATTATTTTTATGCATAAAAAAAATTGTTAAACGATTTTTAAATGAATAGTAATATGAATTTCCTGCTAATATGCAGTTCTGCCAAAGGAAATTTTCGTGCATCGTCAAATAAAAATGTAGTGCAGACTTGTCCGCACTGTCGATTTTTGTCGTGCACAATGACAAAATGGCTGACCCATTGCATTTTCTTGTTCCTTAGTAAAACTGTACTGTTAGAAATACTATATCGCAAAATTTGTATAAACCTATTTTACTGAATAATTGATAGGTTCACAGAGTGCTTCGCGACAGTAGTTAAAATTTTAAGAGTTTGTTGAACAGAAGAGTCTTCAATAATGAACAACGGTTCGAATCCGAAGAGAGTTCATTATAACCCCATACCTTCGCAACTTCATCATAACGCCGTTACACCTCGAAGTAGAGCCAGTGCTATTAGAACTGAGGCGATCTGCGGAAACGTTATAGTATGCGAGCTCGCCGCTGATGATCACCGGTCGTTTCGGATCGGTCTGAATCGCTATGCGGACTGGTTTACGGTAACAGTAACAGTCCCGCGGATTGAATTCGCGATTCCTTGCACCGGCTAGGATCATCAAGTATACCTTTCGCGCAGGGGCCGAGCTCGAGACCTGGTCTCGGGCACCGCATTTCTTTGACGGTCCGACTGCCGGAGAATTATGGAGGGTCTAAACCGTACATTATCCGCTAATAGAGTCGTCAATCCCGGATCCGACCCAGACCTACCTCAGATCTGCTGCCGTACCGTGACCCACCGCGATAATTTCGCCTCGAGTCATTCATAAACCGACTTCACGCGTTTTGCGTCCAAGATGTACTGTAGCGATCCTCTTCTTGGGGATTCTCGGTCTCGCGTGTTAATTTTTCGACAACAGAATGGTAGAAATAATTGTACAGGGTCGGAAAATTAATTTCAAGGTGAAAAGGTCAACAATCTTTCTTTGATTGCGTCTTATTCTACTCGTCGCAAGGATAAAAAGTGCAGAAGAAACCATCGGTCGAAACACAACCGTTCTCTTATCTTAAAACATTACGATGAAGTTTAAACCGTAATTCCTTCGATCCAAAGGAAAAATCAAAAACAGGAAGAACATCGGCTACAATATGGCCGGTCATTAAACACCGCACGTTGCACGCTAAATTCGAACCGCGCATTAAACGCACTAGCCGTGAGATGATTAAACGAACACGTTCCTTGATTATCGAATGAAATATCGTCGAACGCGCGTTGTGATTTTACGACGGGTCTTCGTCCGCTATAATAATCTACGTTTTATGGCGCTTCTAACGCTTCCGTGCTGTCCGACGATTCTCACGATTAGATTTTTGTAGTATGCGCGGTTTATACAACTTTGCGGACGACGCCGGCTTTTAGCACGTTCTCGAAAAAATTTCGGAAAACGTTACCGGGTTCGAGGCAACCGACTGTAAACCGCGGGAGGAAAAATTTTGCGATGCCGGAGCTGGCCAGTTTCCGCGTAATAAAATTCGGAATGTTACATCGGCTGGGACACGCGGGGATTTCGATGCGCGGCATAATGTGCGCTGCCACGAGCGCTGCCATTAAACGACGGATATCGAATTTATTTTTGCTCTTCTCGGTTTCAACGTTCAGGAGTTTGCGCGAGGCTTACTTCAGCTGTGCGTATATTGGAATTATTATTAGACTGTGGAGTTGAAGGAAAATATTGGACTTACTTTTGCATTGCACGGCTCGTGTCATTTGTAACTTAAACATGTGAATTGACTTACTTGCAAGCTGAGGAGAGGCACAGGCGTGTCCATGACCTCGGCCAAGCAAAGAGCAATCATCAGCACCACGACCAACTGGCCGTAGACGTTCGACAAGACGACCCATAATTGGGAACTGTAACAGTCGTAAAAAAATCATGTCTTTAACACTAGATTTACGGGACCCGTCAAAATGACGGGTTTTATGTTCTTTAATTTACAATTATTGGGATTGTAAAAATGCATTTATAGGAAATTTATTTGACACATTTATTCCTTGGAACATATATTATAGTAAAAGCCTGCTAAAAATCGGGCTGAATATATTCTTGGTATTTTTATAAAATAATCCAAACTGGCCACTTTTAGTGCTCCGTAAATCTAGTGTTAATAAAACATTCTTTTACGAGTATGTTAAGAAATACCACTTCTTTTTAAAACACTTAGAGTACTGAGAAAAGTTAACATTTTTCGATGCATTAGGTCGACAAGAACAATATAAGAGGGACAACCATTACTGCGAATTTTTATGTAGAATAAAAATTGTTTGCATTCACTGCAAGATGCAGTAGCTACATATACGAGTTGCAAATAACGCAGTGCTTTCAAATTCTTTAAATGTTTTTACTGTTTTGCATTCTGTCATAAATGCATAAAATCTGTTCTTTAATCATTACTATTGTTCAAGGAGAGATTTCTCGTCACACTTGTACAGCATTTCAACGAATGTTCAACCGAGCCATAAATTACTTTCGACATAGCGTATGCAGTATTCCTAATGGAACATTTCCATTGAATGACAATTATCATATGTACATTAGATGAAGTGTAGGAAACAATAATCCTCGGGACCACAGGCGTTTACGTGCAACTCATTTATGTGCATAACCATTCGAAAGGCTTTCTTTTTTAGAGTAATATCGTTATTAAACTAAACACCGTTTTGAGGTCACTGTACACTTAATATGCTCACCGTTAAAATGTTTTCTCAAATGCAATGCATCTCCTTCTTGAAGTATTAAATCAATTTAAAAAAAAAAAAACAAAGTCATGGAGTCTCTGAATATTATGCTGTGTACTACAACTTTAAATAGCAAAGTATATTAAATCAATTTGTTGTCACAATTCACTTGTCAGTGTCCTTGAAGCAGCCTCATTGTCGGTGAACAAGGACAGAGAATGAACACAGTAGTGTTCACTTTTTAACCAGAATAGCTTACAGATTTTGCAAACTTGAGTGAGCACTACACTTGAAGAAAATCTTCCCTCGCAAAGGGTTCGAGATAATTGAAAGACAAAGGACTTACAATGGCTCCGAGTGGTCCAACAAATCGCTCTGCGACCGACCCTTGGAGAGGAGCCTGGTGACGAATGACCTTGACGGCTCGGAGGACCTGGTGGTCTCAGCAGCCGCAGTTTCGGACTCCGTGTTCCTCTCAGCCCGGTTAGGGGCTCCGCCAGGTGCACCCTCCACTGTGCCACCTGTCGTGCTTCCAGTTTCGTTCAGGCTGTCCTTGTCGTGTTGCTCATTGCTGGCTGTAACATAATTTTCGGTGGGTCAGCCACAGCTCGAACTGGTTTGATCGAATAATTCTGTCCCGTTCTTCAAGTTCTGGGTCACTGGGAACCGGACAGGGTCGCTGAGGAACTTTCGCTTCGAAGAATCCACCTTCGCGCGGGACACGTTCGGGTTTTTGATAGTTCCGGGTGCCCACAAAACGATGATCTTTATGCAACATTCTCTGACTCGAAAACGGTATTTCTTGTTTCAATGATCTTCAATTCCTCGAATGTATTTACAGTTTTGTATCTCACTCGTCCATTTTTCCCATAAATGCATCAAAACTGCAGTCCACCGACGACAATTTGTACGCAGGAAATGGCGGGTTTTTATAAAATTCTATAGACTTGTAGCATATGATTGTTCAATTGTTTCTGGGTTGCGAGGTTGAAGTTCGAAAGTTCAGTGCCAACTCTTTTTTGAAAAATTGTAACTCGGACAATATTATAGATATCAATATGAACCAACCGGCATTTTGTCCGCAAAACCTTGAAGTTTAATTAAAAAATACTATTACTACGTGACTTTTACATTATTAGATATAAATAATTTTTAAAACAGACCCTTGAGGCAGAATGGATTGGGCATACAGGCGGATCTGATCTGCGAAATGTTTGAAAGTTGCAAGATTTCGCTGGGAATTTTTCAACCACCCACACTGCACTCGTGCACTCTAATCAAGTGAAAGTTGCATCGCCAGTTTCTGTGTTTGAAACAATAACTCGTAACAACAATGAAGAAAGGATGTTGCTAAATGGTATAAATTACAGAGGAATTCCTTGCCGATGAACTTTGGAAGTTACTAAGCTAAAATCGAGCGACCTTAACAATTGTGCATTACAAATTTGGAACCCATCACATTAAAAATAATATTAATAGCATGCATTCTCGTAGAATTTTAGAATAAAAATTGTTGTTCCTTTTCTCCGACTTATATTTACAATTCCCTCTAATTTCTATTTTTGAGACTCCTCGAACACGATAATACCAAGCGAATAATGCTAAATGAATCACCTCCTTAATCATAATGATCCAAGAACATTGGAAAAGTGGTAATTACCGGTGATGCCAAGCATGAAAGCATAATGTACGAGCACACAAGCGAATAAGATAAGAAGAACCATTAGCAGAATTTATTTTAATAAAATGCTACCAGTACACTCGATTACAATATTTCACTACAAAATATAATTCTCCACATAATCCTAAGAAAATGTAAAAGTCGTCTACTGTCTGATCGTATCATGCCGAATGCTTTCGAATAACAATGTGCTGAAAAAATCTTGTGCTTTTCTTTACAACAAAACGCGAGATCGTAATCGTTCGTTGGCGATGAGGGTATTAATGAAAATTTCGAAATATCATTAAAGATAGTTGAAACGTGCGACTTGAATTTAAACATGAAACTTAGCCGCTGATTAAGACGATCACAGGACTATGAAATGTCAGTGGAGAGGTATAATTTTTTCGAAAGTCCTCTCCATCAGTTTGATAATTAATCGTGTTCAATGCCGAGGATTACACGGGGTCCGCCATTTTTCTTCCCATAGAGAGAGATATGGGTTCAGGAACAGAGAATCCTCGGGTGCGTTAAATCGACGGTAATTAGTGGTATGCGCAACGCGCCGTGTAATTTATGCCAGTGAAAATCCCTCGATAAAGTTGCACACGACAGGTGAAGCGGATACGTGCCGAACAATTAGCAGGATCGATCAATTAAATCCGCCGCGATGCGAAACCGCCTGAAAAATTGTGTAAGAGTTCGCGAGAGACATCTGGGAAAGGTGGTTTGACGCGACCATCATCACCTTTCATCGATTCCGAAATGATCCGACTTCTTCCCAGCTATCTCTCGAATACAATCCTAGAAATGTCAATGGTTCAGTAGGTTGGACATCTTTGTGCGTTTGTGACGTCTGCAACTTTGCAAAGTGATGATGATTATGAGAAACTCCCTAGTTATCAGAACAAAATTTTCTCCTATTTTTGTGTCTATAGAATCACTTATAAAATGGGAATTTATTTTTTTTAGTATTTCTTCAACAGAACAAAATTTTTACACATTTTTATTTGTATAAAATGGGAATTTGTTGATTCTAACCACTAGGCGTTAGATCTTTATGCATTTACCATTTCTGCAATTTTGTAAAGTACAAGAAAGTGCATTTTTCTTCTATTTCTACCATAAGAAACTTCGCAATCATTAAAAGAAATTTTTGTCAAATCCTCCTTAAAGTGTCCCATAAAATGGAAAGTTGTTTTTAATGATTGGACTGCAGATCTTGATGCATTTGAAAATGCATTTCTCCTCTCTGCCTAAAAAACTTGGTAGCCAATAAAAGAGTATAAAATAGAAATGTGTTACTTCCGGACATAAAACGGTGGGTCTTTACGCGTTCACTATATTTCCAAGTCCGTAACGTACAAGAAAACGCGTTTCTCTTCCATTCCCACCACAAGAAATTTTTCTTACATTTTTACTTTCATAAAATGGCCTGTAACATTGGAATTTGCAATGTCTGATCATTGGACTGCACCTATAGCACATCGGTCTCGAAACAATTTTTCAAATATATTAATCGTTCTTCAATCAAGCGTGAAGTAGTGCGTCTAATCTTTAAACAACAGTAGAACATTAACAAGGGCCGAAAAGAATTTTTGGAACAACCTAATAATTATTTTACTGCAGAAGAATTCTAACTCTAGAAAAATTCACGTTACACTAAACAATAAATTGTGAAATTATTGCATTATTTCGCCCAAGATGTGCAAAATTTTTTTTTTTTTGTGTTCACGTAAAAATCCGCTGTCTACGTAACGAACGAAGTTCCACAATTATGAATTATAGTTCAGCTCCACGATGTTCCGTTACATCGCGATACGATCTCTTTGTGCCAGATAGCAAGTCTCTATCGCCCTCAGCAAAATCAATAGATTTATCGGTAGCTTTTGACGTGGATGCAACGGGCTTGCATGATCGATAGGGTCAAAGGCGAGAGGTGATTCGCTGATTATTATACCACGATTGGGGTTGAAGAGCGTAGCATGTGTTTGATCGACGTGACGCGACGATGAAGGGCCGAGAAATCATCGAAGACGCCGCACTGTATTCTCAAATGGCAAAGTGATGGACGTCGCAATTTTTTAACTTCGAATACCTGAAAAGTAGTAGCACCCTGCATTATTTATCATATGGTTTTAATCGATTTCAATGTATTTTTGATCTATCGACTTACTATAGTAGAAAGATTAACCCTTATCGGTCGTAAGTCACCGTGTAAGTTCAATGTATAATTTCGAAGACGTATTTCAATACAATGGCAACGTCCATCTTCAAAAAATGTTAATTCCTACGAAATTACTAGAAGAATCGTCAAATGAAAATGATCCACAGTAGCGTACGAGTAACCATGTATTGTTTCAATCATTTCTACAATGATGTTTCTGTGTATATAACACATTTAAATATTAAATGTTACGTGTTGTTGGAACGAATGTTATTCACGAGCGAACGTTACTCTCATAAATAATGTTATCCTCATAAAAATAAGTCGCGTTGTGTACAAGCAATATTCTTTCGATAAAGCCGTTATACAGAGCACACGATGTTTTTATTTAATCGTATCCAGAGCTCTAAATCAGGTTCTCAGCAGTTTTGTTGGAATAAACGTCGATAAAACCACCGAATATAAATGTTCCTCCAGGGCAACAATTATGTCCCGTTACACGGCTAGAAAATGAACCGTCTGGAAACACTACGCGCCGTTAAAGATGGCGTCCAGGGGGTCAAAGACGGCGATGACTGTTCAATGTGCAGAGGCGGGTCATCGAAACGAAAAGAATCGTGCTCGCACGACTCTCGACAGCTGACGGGAGTTGAGTTACGGGAAAATGATACACTCGGTGGGCTCTGAGTTACGGGGAAACGATACAGTCCGCGAAGCTTCTAATCAGCTGTCTTGAAATACGGCGAGAAGCTCAGATCTCTCGATCAAAACGCGTGGTACCGTGGAAATTAATGCGCGTGAACACGTCTCCGGTTGCTTTACAACCGACATCGCTAAACCATTGTACCCGTGCGTCCGCTGGATCTTCATTGTCGTATTGCTAATGGGCACTAAGAAAGTTGTCTCTCTCTCTCTCTCACTCTTTGCGCCGTTCTTCGTAGCCGTAATCTAATTTGGAAGCGTTCGTAACGAAGTCGCATAATTAATTGGTGAAATTCCGTTGTCCTCGTAAACCATGTCGTTTGATTTATGGACGAGAAAGTCGATTTTGTTTCCATCTTTTTCTTCGGGATCTTTTACCGACGATAAGTTCAGGATCAAAATCTAGTCGAAATGATCGATGCAGAGCGCGAGTCACATGAATCGTAACTGCGAGAAATCATTTCCTACGTTGCTTCTTGATTTAATGCTACGGAGCGGTTCTGTGTGCGAAACAGAAAGCACAGCATAATGTTTTCGTACAGTGTTGCAGGTTTTAGGTAATCGAACTTTCTTCGTTATGAAAGTGATAGACTGCGAATTTGATGGACGCATTCGTGCCAAAAATGAGAGCAACACAAAATTTTGGATACGATACAAGAATTTAAGAATGTTATTAGTATAAGGTGACCTCGACCTTGACCTCGAACAAACTTATTTCTCTAAAGACGCATAGTGACAAAAATTGTGCAAAATCTGAAGAAATGGCGTCATCATTTTTACGCCTCTATAATAATTACTTTCAGCTGTAGTATTAATTTAAAAAATTATGTGGAACGCGAATGTAGGTTACAGACCAAATTCTGAGATTCGTTATAATAAAGACTATAATGAATTCTCATTGATGCCAATACTATTGTTATGAAGGTATTAGACGGCGGATTTTACGGATAGAAAAATAAATCGAAAACAAGAGATTAAATGAGTTTATGAATACCGATATTTCCAGCATACTAAAATGAACGAAAGGAGACGAATGTAGGCCACGGACCATACTCAGAGCTATAATGAAGGCAATATCGAGTCCAAATCCACAGCAATAATCGTGCATAGATCTCGAACGATGATCTTCGACTGGTGAAATTTCAGATCCGGTCAAGAAATTAGGTCGGGGCACCATGAATCCGAAGAGGCGCAATTCGCTGTTAAAAACGGCCCTCGTTACCGTTTATATAGTATGTCACAAAAAAGGCAGAAACTTTCTTGTCATAAAAGGAACATAAGAGGAACATGGTGATGTTTTCTTCAATCGATTATAAGAATAATTAATTTATCTGTTGGCATAATGCTGACTATTCGGAGCAAAAATTTTGTAAATCAAAATTTGATACTTAACGGGATAATCTGAAATTAGATTCACTTGGAGTACGAATTAAATTGGAGAGCGAGAGGTTAATAGGGATTCCGGCAGGTCAAGGGTTAACAAGTTAAAAATCTTCGGAATGAAAGAATATGTGATTGATACAGTGACGTGTATCGTTGATGAGCACGATGATGGAGACAGAGGTTCGATCCGGGACAGCGAAGGTGGCGAATGATTTCCACGATGATTTCTGGCATCGTCGAGACGGAAGACACGATGGGAAGATTCCTAACGATGAAGATAAACGACGCAACAACCGCTCGAGGGTTTTATCGCGCGAGGTGTTGACGACATTAGATCCCTACGGTGAGTGATTGAAGAAAGTGGAACCGTAATTGAAGCTTGTTTTCGGACGTCATTGCGGTTTCAATGTTTACAAAGTTTCACTTTTTTAGTCCTCGGATGGTGGAAGAAATTTTTCACCCGACAAAATTAATCTATGCCTTGTCCTGACGTTTATCGAGGAAAGAAATTTTTATGAACACACTCATTCTAATAGTTAGTGTGAACTATGGGACTGGGGATCCTTATGCTAATCTTTGAGGATTGATTGTCGAAAGCATTAGCAGAAATGTTCAGGTAAAGAAGAATATTAATCTTTGAGTCTATAGTTAGCCAGAGTATGTCAATCGTGGTTTTGTTCCCCGCTTTATTATAAAAAGATTAATCAACTGAATCGATATCTGTCCCATTAAAAATATAGAAAGACTATTGAATCTTCGGTTTGTCATAAAAGGATTAAATCAATTCAATTGCTAGCCGTTTCGTTAAAAATATAAAAAGACGAATCTAGATGAAATGGCTTGAATAATTGATAAACAAAGCTGTAAATTGCTATCGCAAAAGTCTGTTTATAAATATTAATATTAGTTAACGAACTAGAGTGTCATGCTTTTTGTACCGAAGATTTTTTCTATGCCACGAAGTCGCTGATTTATAGGATGGATTTTAATTGCGATTTTATAGTGTGCGAATTGGTAATAGTATGCTATTCGAACATTTAGCGGTTTAGAAGAAAAGTGGAATAGCAAATAAAATGAAACTGAGAAATGCAATATTAATGGCTGGTCGTCGTGAAAACAAATATGTACGTATGATTTGCAATAGGTTTGATTTCACGAGCACATTCACTGCCACTCCAAACGGTCGTAAAAACCCCTCCGAAAGTTTTCTAACAAACGAAGTGTTGTTAAATCCATCGCGCTTTCTTAAACCTTCTTGACTTTCATGAGCCCTAACTTGATTTCCTTTTAACCATAAGACACGCCGGTGATCTTGAAAACAATATTACAGTCCGGTGCTTTGTGTGTATTAAAACAACAATTTCCAGGTAAAAGTGATCGGTGTACCTGTTACTTCTGTGTACCAGTCACGTCTTCTCACCATTACGTAGTAATTCTCAATTGTTGGTAGTTTTCAGTCGATGCGATTCAGTCAACAATTATTTACACACGACGAATGAAACGAAGTACCATTCGTGGAACAGTCTGCGAACGTGTTTGGTTATGTCTTTTTTGTTACGCGAGTCGATTGAGGAAACAAAATTCGCGATTACTTGACAATCGATCGTGGAAACAAATTTCGATATATAAATATAGAAAATAATACAGAAAATCAAGCAGAATAATCAAAATTCACAATTTACACAAATATCTACGATCTATATGTTTAAAGAATAAAGAAGTTCCCATTTTGGAAAATGTCTACATTACTAAATTAAAACACCGTATTACAAACTGACGGTATTCTATTAAAACATAAAATAAAATTTTGTATCGAGTACATATTAATGTGTGAAAATTACAAATGTGCGTTCAGCAGTATATTATTCACGACCTGGTTGAAAAATATAATTTTCCACACCTGTGCCTTTAATAATTTGATTACCCACTGTATTTGCAATAAGAGGAGGATGCAAACGCCATTAATATCCGTCACCGTGAAGAATTCCACTTTCTTCGATAAAATTATAAATGTCATAAATTCGGAAGACTGCACTACATATTAGAATATTATATAAAATAATATTATAACAAAAGTAGATCGAAAACACCGTCAATGCTCGTTAGATCAAAGGGTCGCGCGCATTTCCCGCTGAAATCGCAACAGCCCTGAACGCAGACTATTTAAAATTGTAGAAACCTTTCCTAAGGCACGGGGGCAAAAACTAAGTATAATTAAAGAATGTGGAAAATGCACTACATATCAGAAAGTCCGAAAATTACCTCTGAACAATCCTTTATAACACAAGCAGATCGAAAACACCGTCAATGCTCGTTAGATCAAAGGGTCGCGCGCATTTCCCGCTGAAATCGCAACAGCCCAGAACGCGCAGGCCTGCAATAGAAGCGACAAAGTCACAGAAGGTTACCTCGACCCTTTTGTCAAAGGAAGACGATGGTGTTGACCGGCACACTCGAGTCACCGTGCATGGCGAACGAACTCGGACTCTCTTCGGGTGAAGGACAAAGCGACCGGTGTCTGCCACGGTTTCGGAGATCGGGCGAAGAGAGAGCAAAAGAGCAAGCAACTGCTCCACGCACTATCGCGGAACGGAATGGCAAGGTAACCCAGAAGTGTGCGGCAAGGTAACGTCGAACAAGATCGACTGGTCCGGTACCACAAACGGTGGTGGTAGTCGTCGCTTCTAGCCCGATCATCTGGTCTATAGACCAGCGACGACAACTACGTCAACGATGATGATGATGATGATGATGGTGATGGCGAGGATGATGATGATGATGATGATCACGTCGTTTCTCGTAGCCTCGTTTTTTTTTTTTGTCTTTCTATCGCCGCAACATTGCTCGCGATGATAGAAACCGCACGAGGGACACCGACAATCTTCCGCGGAATTGGAAAACGACCTAAATGGCCCTGAAAAACGGCCCCGGTGAAATTTCTGATCGACTGGCGCCGATGAGAGCGTCCATCATCCTCTTCGATCAGTGAACAGACAGTTTTCTCTGATTTATGTTTGATGGCCGTGCCTTTTTCTTTCTTTTTTTTCGATGATGATAAAGTGGCGTTGTAGATTAGCAGATTGGAAGAGGAACGTTCTCGAATGTTGTGTTAATTGTAATTGACAGCGGATTGTATGCATTTATGACGATTTAAAACCGTGGAAATATTGATAAATGGGTTTACCAATGTCGAAAAGAAAGTTGTAAAAAGAAAATAAATTCTTCGCTAATTTTGTCTTTCATAAAACGATTACGTACGAATCATAAATTTTATCGGTGCAGAACAGCGTGCCAAAACAAACTCTCTTGCTTCACGACAACGAACGCGTTTCGTCTCTTTCCCCGCCTCCATCTTGAAATCACTGATTTATGGCTGCACCTAATAGATAACTCGAAAGGATATATTTTTTTGCCGCGAAATGGTACCCGCAACTGACGGGACTAGAATTAGAAGGAATGATGGCGGCCAGGAACGCTATTTGTTATATACAGTCAGGATCGGCGAAGGATTTCGCGATCGCAAGTGCCTAATCGAATTTCGCTCCATCAATTTCCGGAGCTGAAAGGAGCGAAGCCGCGGCCTTTGAAAAATCAGTATAGAAAGATATTGCTCGAAGCCCCGTGCTGCGGCGATAACTCATCTGACAGGTGGTTGCCGAGGATTTTTTTTTTGCCTCGGCAGTTAGTGCACAGGCATAGGCACCGTGGCATAGTAAGTTAATGTGATTACGCTTGCCTCGCTGTAGGAGGCGAACGATTAATCGCATTATCACAGTTGCGCGCACGTGGCCGAATTAATCTGCGCCGGTGGGCAAACATGTAAGACAGCGTGGAAATTACTGTCATAAGCATTGTACTTTGACCAGTTACTTTTCCACGATTTTGCCAACATTTTTTCGAAAAAAAAAAATTAAATAATAGCTACATATGCCGGTCAGTGTAAGTCCAATTTTGTTGTATCAATATTTATATATTTCTCAATTCAAGTTTATTCTTGCGTCATCTGCTAAGAATATATTCTTCTAAATTCGTATGCTCTAATTGTATGCTAATAATTTAGGAATGTAATGATCAAAAAATTGTCTAACATATGTGTGCAGCTTTTGCGGCAGTAATTGTACAGTCTTCTTAAACAATCCTTTTTAGATTCGCTGCCACAGCAAATATATGTCCACAGTCCTTTATAAACAATTTCTTTGATCTCGTTCTAATTTATAATATGTGCAGGTTTATAAACAGCAAGGAAACCTATTACGCGTACATTAACAAGTACACTTTTATTTTGCTTCTAGAATGAAAAATCTTTCAGTCGACCAAGTAAATTTTTCTCAATTCTCTGATTATATGAAACAAAAATTCGCAGTATGACCCACCGATGAACTATGCATTCAAAATTTGCTGCAAGATTGTCCATTAAATCAACAACTATTAAACGAAACTTTAAACTCGCACGTCAAACTTGCTTAGTAGATATATTAAGGAATCCTCAGCTATAAGTCATTGATTTTTGAAAGAGGCTCGCAATCTTCGTGTCAGATACCAGACAGAGTGTTAAATTGCCGACGACATATTCCAATGAATAACGTGATATTTATCGATACCTCGTTTGTCCTTTCGCGCCTCGTGGGGAATAAATAATATAAACAACGTAATCGCGTGGAGCCTTCGAATTAAGATAGCAACATCACCGACCACCATAAAACGCCCACGACAATTCGCCAGCTGCTAAGACATACTACCCAACCATAGTAAGTGCGTGAGTCATCGAACATAGCCATCCCTCATCGATCAACGATAAAACCAACAGATCCCGTAAGATTGGCGATCGTCGGCTCGGCCACGGTTTAACAAAATGTTTTTCGCTTCTTCGGCCGATACGATCGGCGGATTACGCGTGTTTCCCGGTAGTATGGCTGTGTGATAAGCATAATCCCGCGAACGCCGCGTACGTTAACTTTTCTTATTTCCCTCTCGAGGATCACCCATGCGAGACTAATCGGCTCGTTTTACGGCGCATAAAATTGAACGGCTTCGTTACCGGTCGCGAAAGAACGATGAACGCCTGTCTAATTTCATAACTCCTTCGGTTAAGATATCTGAAGATATCTGAGAGATACTGAAGTCAATTATAAACCCCCACCCCGCCCCCAAATCATGGCGTTTCAACACGCGGAGAATTCAGGGAAAAACCTTATAGGGTGAGAGACCAAATTACTCTGGCGATACCAATTACTGTGCCTATATTAACACTAGGTTTACGGGACCCGTCGAAATGGCGGGTTCTAATATATTTAATTTACGATTATTGAGATTGTGAAGATCAGAATTACTCAACAAACTTATTTCCTTAGGTATATATTATTTAAAAAATGGCTGAAAACTTGTATAGACACATTCTTCTTATTTTTATAGAGTAATGTAAAATACTCGCTTTTAATGCTCCGTAAACCTAGTGTTAATTATACTTGGTTTTAAAATATAATGATTATTATGTTTAGACAGAGTAATTGGTACCCCCACAGTAATTGACCCATAGTCGCCAGATCAAGACTTGTTCCCCCACTTTAATTTCCCCTTCTACCGCGCTATTCCCCCCACGCTTCCGCCACGGACCGGTCACGTGACGCGTTTCGTCTCTGTCGCGTCTACGTCATCATGTCACGTGACTAATCCGATACTGGCAGAGAGAGGGTAACTTTTTCCCCTCAATTGGTGCTCCCTCCCCTCATCTGGCGACTATGGGCAGGCCCCCGTATTACGATCAGGAGATTGCTGCGCTATGATTTATTTTATGGTTACAGCAACTATATCTTTGTCGTTTGAAACCTTTCAGATCGAATTTATAATTATTGTGCGCCTGTTATATTTTCTAATAGCTAAATAGGGACTGTAAGTCACGCGTAACGAAGATAAATATTTTATAAATCACGTAGAAGTTACAGAGCAGCGACCAATGGCGCCATCTTCGTGTTTATGGCGACAATAATGGAAAGACGAACGGAATCACGTGTGAAATCGTGCCCGAAATTCGATTTCGGCGGCCAACCGGTTTTCTCGGAATGCGAAAGTCGTCGACCGCATTCTGCATAGTGATCGAAAGGAACAAATCCTACTTCGCTGTTGACCAGTGGTCGTCAATTTTGAATGCAGCTAAACTTTAATCATTGAACTAGGAAAATTAGCATATCTAAATCTAATAATTAATTCGGTTACTTCGATCACCTCTTCTCGAGGCGGAATTATTTATCATTTCATTTGAACAACGTAATGGAAATTGAAAATTACATGAAAATAATTGATTCGACAATAATAAAGAATTGAAAGTAATTAACTGTTTCAAATGACTGTTATCTTATTTCAAATGAAATGTGCCCAACCCTGTGGTAGCGAACGTGTTACGAAAGGAACAGAATATCAGGTATATTTCGTATACCACAATGAAAAATGCAGAAGTCACGGGGTGAGTGGACGAGGCTTGAAGATCGCTGCTTTCGACAATGACGAGGATCTGCTTTCACACGATCCATGCACACGACTCGCGATTTATCGTGTCGCATCGTGTTCCAGCGCGACGTCCAAGCGAAAAATTACCCTTTTCTATGAGAAGAAGGAGCAGTTTTCCGCGGGCTACCTTTCACCTGGTTTGCTCGTTGCTTTCACCCTCGTCCGTTTTTCCAGCGAGTCGCCGCGCATTCTTTTCGATTTTAGAATAATCTGCACTAGTGTCGACATTTTTATAACGATTCGCAATTTTAGAAATTAATTTGTAAAGATAGAGAAATAGAGAAAAATAATTTTAATCGAATTGGAGAATCTTGCTTTGCAGTATTACAAACATAGTGAAATCACTAGCATAAGAATATTTATAATTTCCGTTTTCGTAATTATTCGGAACAGGAGGGTCCTTGAGGAATGACCTTAAAATACGTTATCAAGGTCATCATTCTGAACAACTTTTTGCAGAAAACTGTTGGGATGACTATAGCGAACTCCATCTTTTCCCAATGACCTTTCAGGGCAACTCCTGCACCCCCTCTCCAAAAACCTAAACCAGACCTGCTTAGGTATGGGTACGCATGGTGATAATGTAGGTAGAAGGTGTTGTACCGTTCGGTTAGCCCAAGCCCATCAATCTCATGACGGGCAAGGTCAAATGTAGGTCAACTCTAAAAATGAGATTGGCGTAAAAATTAGTTTCTACGACGAGTTTTAATTAATTTATGACCACCGTCCGACGAAAACACGAAAGAAAACAAACGGATCAACACGTGCTGGAAGAGACTTCCTCATACTAAATCATAACATCGCACCTCCTACTCGGAAAACATAACAATAGATAGCATTTGTACCAAGAAATTCCCGTGTAATTAATTCCATGATATTAAACTATTACCGCCTACTACAACGCGATTATAGGGGGTGGCAAGAATTATCCGTTTGCCTGTAGTTATGTATTTAATATACTCGCTTAATAACATATCTTAATAAATACACAATCTGTTAGGCGAACTTCCCTTTTTCACCGCTGGAAGACGATTATCCGCGAGCCACTGTTAGACACGCGTACCAATTAAAGTCCCATTTACGCGGTAAATTATATATCAATTATAGTGTAGTTTGTAACAGTTTGAATGGACGCTTTGACAGCTGGATCCAGAACCTTTTCTGCATACTTAAACATGAGAATTACCAACATTGGCGGATTTTGGATTCTTTGTTTTACAATTATTTTGACAATTATTCATTATTTTACAATGCAAGTATTTTGTGTAATAAAGAGAGTAAAGATGCATCCACGAGGAATTATTCAACAAATTTATTTCTTCTAGTATATATTATTAAAAAATGGCTAAAAATTTGTACACACATTCTTGCAATTTTTATAAAGTAATGTACAATAGTAATTTTTAGTGCTCTGCAAACTTATAGTGTTGAAAAGCAATGCAAACTAGGAAATTTTACTGCTCGGTAGTTCTAGTGTAAATTCTAATCAGATTTCATTCATAAGCGAATATGTCGCAATAAAAATTAATTTATAACAACTGGTCAAAGAATACCGTTAGCTGTTTTAATTGTTAATGATCTAACTACAACTACACTGTGGATTTTTGCATTAACCTAATAATGTTTCTGCTACCAATAATTTAAATATATTAATATTGAAATAAAAATAATATTATACTGAATTATACGTTATATTTTACGATGTTTCGTATGTTCGTATTTTATACGTATAAGTGCGTCAGTGTCTGATTATCAGTAAATATTTCATTAAATTGTATGTTCTGCATTCATGAATAGTTCCTCAAAACGGAACTAAATTATGTGACTTGCAACCCATAACGAAATTATTCATCACAGTACTGCCACTCGCGAGTGTTATCGAATCACATCTATGTTAACACTCTGCCTCTACCGGAAGTTAGTTGGCTCCTCGATGATTCTGTTGTATCCAACAGAAGCTTAATGACCTGCCATTAAATGGTACACTCGTAACAGATTGCGATTAATTACTGATCTAATTCTGACAAAAACAGTAGATTTTAATTCAGTCAATGTTTTTGAAATAATCCCTAGTAGGAAAAATTACTTATATACTTATCAAGGGATCCTAATCAATTTTTTTATAACTACAGATTTTTTATCGAATAACAAATAAGCTGGTTCGCAATACAATGGGTCGTGGAGGGATACGAAAATCGAAGAGCAGCTTTCAAAATTGAAAGCTCACCTTACATATACATGACCAGAGTGAGACTCTCATGTCCACAGCGTGTTTACAAAAAAAAAGAAAGTAAACAAACGCCGCGCCGAAACAGGCTTACGTTGCCAAAAATTTAATACAGTATTAGCGACAGACTCCCCTATATTGGAAAAGGAAAAAGTTCTTCGAAACGTGTAGCTGCATAACATTTAAATTTCATGAAAATCAAGTAAGTGGTACTTTCTAAACAATTACCAAAAAATGTTTCAAAAACAAAAGTTGCTCAGTGATCGCACGATAACAAATTGCAATGAAAGAAAAATGAGCAAAAATATTTTCGTGTAATTAAAAAATAAAGACCACCTCGATTTTGTTTAGCAACGTTTACCTTCGTGTCCCCTGTAAAGAAGTATTAGGGGTCTTGGGTCGAAAACGGAGTAGTTTAGAAATTATTCATTTTCAGCCGACTCCCGCAAGAGTTCAAACGTTGTGCGACCGTTTCCAAAATTGATCGAGTCCCAGCAGAAATTCGGGTCACCGGCAGCGATGACCGTGCGTGACAAACAGGAATGTCCTTTTCCGCGGAACGACATTGTCGACGGCCGAAACCCGAGAACGTCCCGCGTTCCGTTTCGCGGAAAAGAAAGTGGAGAAAAAGTCCTTCGAGCGCCGTTTAACGATATATGATCGCGGTTTGTTTGCTGCGTGCCGGTGTGTCCCTTTACTTTCACGTTCCACTTCGGTCCCCACGGGTATTATTGCCGCGATCGTATCGATCCATCCAGCACATGACGATCGGCCATTAGAACCGCCTGACAGGTCGCTCGTTGATACAGATTGCTCATTTCATCTGCGACTAATTCCGCGGTTGTAGTACAGTCAACCACTTTTCCTGGCACGCGCTACCTGTCCGCCGGCCTCTCGAGCACTTATCCTCATAATTACAAACCAACATGAGAAGATCTCGACGCGCGGAACGCGATCTAACGCGCAGAAAATCGCCGCGATCACGAGATCCATCGCGTTCTTGCGTTTCGAGTTCGAAACTTGCAACTGGTACGGTCTGGGGCAAAATTAAGTCACCCATGGAGTCGACTCTTTTTTTTTTAGACCTTAGAAGGATTAGTTTTAGCGTGTAAAGAAAATCGAAATTCCTTTTATTTAACACGTTGAACGTCAGCCATATGTGGCCAACGGAATTATTTGTGCAGGTTTTAAAATGAATGTTTACATTGATATATTCATTGTACTAGACTTAATCAGGATCTGTAACATGCAAGAAAGTTGGAGGATTACTCGGTATCGTACATCTAATTTTTTGCAATTTTTATTTCATTAAATAACTTACTTCGATTTTATGGAATTTTTGGGGTTTCTAGTTTGGCGTTCAAAGTGTTAACTTAGGTAATTCTTTAGAAAGTGCCGCTCATCCCCGATTTTACCATTATTTATTATTATTATTTAAGGAGTTATTATTATTGTTATTTAACACCAACGATAGTAACTATTATTTTTGGAATAGTTTACGTGGATAATGTCCAAGTCTGGCTGTCTTCCATCTCCGACAGAAAAGACAATGATCCTACATAGAAGTGCCCCAACAAAGAAAGTTGTAAGCGGGAATAAAGATCTGTGAGAAAGAAAGGTAAGAACTCTATTTCTGTTTCACGTCCGGACAATGTGGCGGGAAAAAGATTTTACTGCCTCGTTTGTCGAAACGTTTCATTTAATTTGACGGTTCGAGGGTGAACCGGAAGTCGGGCGGATCGCGCGGGATAATTCGATCGACGGGAAGTCGTCGATGAGGTTTTTGCCCGTGGAAATTTGCCGGCGTTTCCTCGGCGGCTGGTAGCAAGGATTTACGACGATGATTGTGTACGTTTAGAGTCCGGGAGGAGGGGGCAACAACGGGCAACAAAAACAGCGAAAGTCGTGGCAGCTGACTATTCATTACCGCGCGGGCTGCGGTGTATAAAAAGTAATAGAATTGTGAGATCCATGAGAAGAGCCGTTCGACGTACGCTCTCGGGGAACAGCCGTTTCACGATGAGAACTGAAACGTTAAATTGCTGCCGAGATTGCTGAAATTCTACGGGATACCGCGTCTCGAATTCTACCGTTGCTGCGTCATCTCCTAGGTGTACCAATGCTTTGTATTTTTACTCGTCATTTTTACTCGAATAACGTCTCCCACGTGCGAAAACAAACGAAAACATTTTATTCTTCATTTTCGATTTGTTCTTTCATGTAGAATCACCCTCTCCTCAGCGTACCACCGATGCCGGGACACTATGTGTATTCTGTTAAGATTTTTAGAATGCGAAAGGGTTAACCCTTTGCACTCGAAGCCATTTTAACTCTAAAACGAAACATTTCTTCCGACCTAGAATATTTTCCTTGTATATATATTTTTCCATGCTATACATATGAAAATGGTGCAATTTACTCGTACAGTACTGAAATGTTTACTAATTTAATATGTATAATATGTATATCTTTATCTTTATCTATTTAATATGTATTTATCTTTATCTTTATCTATTTAATATGTACAATAATATGTATATTTACATATAATTTATTAAATACAAACAAATTTAATAACGTAAAAAATATTTTGAATAATGATACAGAGAATTTTTACTGGCGCCTTACAGTCGCCATTCGAGTGCTAAGGGTTAAAGTAGCATCCATCGTGATAGACTGCTTTGTGCAAAGTTTAGTGCATCGGTTGCAAGTAATGGTAACCGAGTAAAAAATTCCCTCTCTCTTCAATAATTTCAGTAAGTTGAAAATAACGTTTCCAAATTTATATTCTTTAACTTCTCGTTATTTCAATGTTAGAGATCCACGGAATCCGTGGTCCATTAGAATGTAACTCTAGTTGTTTTCTGCAACGAAATAGAACATTATCGCCAGGGAGTACACGGATCCGAGGCGATCATGGTTAGAATAGGTGTCGGACATCTGGTACACCGTTACTCGTAATGAATCGAATCAGACATCGGTACACTTCGGAGCAGACAATGCTGAATATTGGTCACTCGACTAATAAAGACACCTCGCACGTACAGTGACTTGAACGAGCGCACATGAGCCACGTCCTATCTACCGCTAGCTGATCCTTTTCGTCCGACGATACCGTACGTCGAGGAACGTACATCGCGCATACAAATACCCCCACGGATCGTTAATACATGAAACCGTGTCGTTCGCTTGTCGTACCTAGACTGCGGATCTCTGCATTCGTGGTACGTAAATCTTATGTCAACCGTAAGGAATAGAAGTCGAGGACGAATGTGTTCTTCTAATCATTTTAATACGTCGGTAACCGGTGTTCTTAGACTCCTCTAATGCCCTTGCAGATTACACTCTTCAACTATTCAACCTCTCCAACCTCTACAGATATCTAGATTTAACGAATACAATAGATACCTCGCTGAAAACATTGCAACAACAGGGATTGTTAACTACTCTCTTCGTCGAGGGCGAATGTGTTCTTCTAATCATTTTAGTACGTCGGAAACCGGTGTTCTTAGACTCCTCTAATGCCCTTGCAGATTACACTCTTCAACTATTCAACCTGTCCAACCTCTACAGATATCTAGATTTAGCGAATACAACAGATACCTCGCTGAAAACATTGCAACAACAGGGATTGTTAACTACTCTCTTCGTCGAGGACGAATGTGTTGTTCTAATAATTTTAGTACGTCGGAAAACGGTGTTCTTAGACTCCTCTAATGCCCTTGCAGATTACACTCTTCAACTATTCAACCTGTCCAACCTCTACAGATATCTAGATTTAGCGAATACAATAGACACCTCGCTGAAAACATTGCTACAACATGGATTGTTAACTACCATAAACTGTGAAGTTATCTGTTCAGCAACAACAATCCAACAACAGGTGGCAACGACCAGTTAAATCAGAGTTGTTCAGCGTGTGCCCGTACGGGCAGCGATTTTCGTGCCCTGAGCGTACACAGAACGGCGGGCACGAAGCCCCCCGCCGGCAAGACTGCATACAGTCGGTCACGAAAATATTCGAACACCGCTATAATTTTGACTATTATAGTCCGTACTTCAGAAATTTATGCAATAAAAACAAAAAGAGGTTTCACGTATGTTACTATGCAGTGTATAGTTAACAAAAACATAAGAGATATTTATTTACGATAAGTAATTACATAAATAATGAAAGAAAAATGGAAAGTACGCTCATTTTCATGTCCCACTTGTGCCCACGGGCACCAGCGGGCAAGTTTAAATCCTTAAACAAGTAGACTTCGATAAAAAAAATGTAAATAATGTCGCTTGCGAAACGATTGAGTTCCCTCATCCCGTAATAATTGAAGAACCATTTCAGGAAAAGCTAGAGAAACATGTGCCTGCCAAATCAAAGACAGTATCTCCCACACCAAACCTGTCTAACAAGAACAATCCAACAAATCTCTTCAAGAACAACAATCCCCAAAACTCTGAATAAGCCTCACCCTTCTCGTTCATCGACTTCGTGGACACAGAGGACACCTCATCGGGAACATCCACAGCCCTCTCCTCCTTCCCCTGCAAGATCCCATCCACAGCACTCCTCAGTTCCTGCTCGATCTTCCTGGATTCCTCATTCTGATTGTATTCAACAGTCGTCTGATCATCGATCTTCTTCCACTCGGTGGTCTCCTTGTTCTCCATGGTAAACTCTTCTAGCCCCGGAATCTCCCTAATATCGGGCACCAGCGTATCCTCATCGTCGTCCCTGATCCTCCACTTTGCTCTCTGATGAGGTTCCCCAAGATGATTCTCCCGGGCGGCAATCTCGCTGACCGAATCAACGACTTCTTCGACAAGCTCTTCCTCTTGCAGCATGTACTCTCTCCTTTCGTTCGGGTTTTGGTAGACCCTGTACGGGCCTACAAGACCGACGACCCCCCGGGGGATGGAGACATTCCTCTTCCAATCAGCTTGCAGCTGATCAAACTCGCCTAAGTGGTTCGAGTACATCTCGCCGAGGTCGAACAACCTGCGGGGTTCGGGTAGCTGGTTCGAAGCCACCTGCAGCCACCTCTTCAGCTCCTCTTGACGGGACTTGACCTCTTGGCTACTCTGCGGGGTCTGTTCCTCGGTTTTCTTGAGTTTGCTCTTCTCGGTGCCAGGTTCCGGCAACTGGACCCTCTTCGGCTTCTTCACCACGCTGTACAGGGGGTCATCATCTTCCAGAGATTCCCTCTCCGCCACGGTAACTCTATCAGCTCCTTTGCTCTCGATCAGCTTCCTAGGATCTTCCAGTTGCTTCTCGCTCTTCACAGCGCTGATCACCACTATGTTCCGTTTGCTACCCGACGCTACGTCAGCGAACGTCTCGTTATTGTCCAAAACGCTGTAGATCGGTTCTCGCGTCGCAGCCTCGATCCATCTGGGCCTGCTCTTCGGCTTCGCTGAGGATCTAAGCCTCTCGGGACCCACCGTAGCTGTCTTTCGTTGCGCGTTGCCAAACGGAATGCTCGACAGTTCGGCCACCATCGTGTTTCAGTGTGATCAGCCACGCCGGATGTCACGATCAGAGCGTGACCAACATGTTAGAGGATCACTGACCCACCCACCTGATCTCGCGAGCAGGAATACCTTCGGGCGTGACCTGGACGTGGTCAGGTTTTTCGAACACGCGGAATTGTTAACGATCTCGTTGGGGTATCGGGTCTTCTGTGACCCGTTCGCCTGCACCTGGTCAAAATGGAACTTGGAGACTGAGTTTCGCTGGACGAATTCGGAGAGTGGTCGGCGAGAATAATTCCCTTATGATTACCAGAACATTAAGCGTGAAAATGGTAATTAGTAGGCTGCGGGTTTTATGCGTTCATGGCAAAAATGGATGAACAGACTCGCTAAGATTATTGGAAAAAGAAATACAACATTTTTATTTGGCCTGGAGAATTTCTATTTTGCATGAAGATCCGCCGCCCAGTAATTAGCATAAAGATCCGGGGTCCATTAATGGGATAATAAAAGCTTAGGTAAAGCTAATCGAACCTTTAGAACTCTTCCGCCGTAGAGAAATTTCGATCTTTCCTCTAGACTATAAAACAGATTATCAAATGCTAATGCGCGTTCTCAAGTTCTCGCCGTAAAGTCGAGTAGCTCTTGCTGAAAACGTTCAGCGAAATGTTGTGCGTATCAAAAGCCGTAACGGTCCGATCGATTTGCCCATAACTTGCAACGCACGTGCGACGGTAGCAAGTGTGCGTAAGCATGTAGGCGCACAGAATGTACCGTTATGCGTTATCATGTCGATATCGTTAATGCGTTCGTAAACATCGGCATGTAACATATACGGTGAAACAGTGATGCATGAAATAGAAGAGCATACTTTATAGAACAGCGGAAAGTGCTCATCCAAGAAACAAGAACCAAGAAAGGAAAAGAAACGAGTCCGACTTCGATAACAAGAACAAGGCGCAAGCACGCGGAAAGATGGCGGCGATGTTAACAGGGGGATGAACGAGGAAGCTCTGAATTATGTAAGCTAGAATAGCGAGCATCGTGTTTCTCTGCTTCCTTTAGCCGTTTAATACTTCCGCGATTTTCTTTCCACTCACTAAATTCTTGATCTCTATATTACTTCGGCCCAAAAGGAAATATAAAAAAGTATTCGTGATAATTAGACTACAGATTTTACGCATTCACGACGAAAATGAATAGGCGTGAAACAGTGGAAGAACTAAAATAATCGATGTACATTCAAATTGCTGAAATTATTCAAATACAGAGAACAATTTTATTGTGCATAAAGATCCACGGTCTAATTATAACTAGACTGCGGGTTTTAATGCGAAAGAAAAATGATCTGCGTTCATTGTAACATGTAGGAACTGCATAGACATTCATTCCTTTTCCTGGTCGTTTTAATTAACTGAAAATAATATTCAGTAAACTCTTGTATAACGTAATTGGAAAACCCGTCTGAAAGTACTGTATACATGTGTCTTGTGTGGCAGGAAATGTGCAGTATATGTATAAAGAATTGTTTAAAAAGACTGTGCACAATATTACCGTAAAAGATACGTATGTTCAGTCTTTTGTAAACAATTTTTTTATCGTGTTATATGGGAGCCTAATGTAATAGTATTGTTTAGTTCTTTAAATGCTCTCCCATAAATACACAAATTCCACAATCTGTTTATAACAATACGATCGGTACACTGTTTCTTGTTCAATTTTTGTGATAAATAGTTACTTTCGTTGATTTTGGAATGTTGCACAGAGTCACGACGAAAGAAGCGGTCAGTTTTAATATGTTATAACAAATAGACTGTTGACATTTTGAGATATACCTTGGACTATTTTCTAAAGACAATCATGTTGGAGTTTTCTTACTATTATCTATTATAAACCTATGTTATATCTACAGCTGATGAAATTCTAAAAACTGTTCAGAATTAGTTTATTCTTGCGTGTCGTAAAAATGAATGTTAACGTATCGAGCAACAATAAGTCGAAAAATCAGTACAAATTATATTAAAAACAGAATTTCTTTGGGAAAGTGGTTTCACCCCTGCAAAGGTTTCTCAAAAAATGGTTTGATCATTCCATTTGTTGTTAATCTGCAGAACAGAATTAATTTATTCTTGCGTGTCGTAAAAATGAATGTTAACGTATCGAACAAAAGTAAGTCGTCGGAACGAAAATGCAAAGAGTGTTGTTAAAAGTCAGTACAAATTATTGTTTTCACCGCTGCAAAGGTTTCTGAAAAAATGGTTTGATCATTCCATTTGTTGTTAATCTGCAAAATAATGGAGAAATAATCGAGTATGCGAATAAAGCGTGCGCAGAGCAAGCAAATGAGAGTCAATAATGTGCGAGAGAGCCCGGAAGGAGGATGAGTAAGCGAAAGAGAAAGAAACTGTGTGAACCGAGTCGATTTCCACGGTTGCGAGACCGAGAAATAATCAAAATTCTTTTCTTCGTCGATGCGGTAGTCACTGACACACTAAATTAGCAACGAATACGTATGGTGCGACTACGAACGTTTATGGTTCCTCGAAGAACGAGCTACAAGCACAGAGTCGAATTCGCGCGTGCACATTGGAGAGACGACGGAACCTCGCGAAAAATTGCAAGTCGATACTTTTTGATTTCTGCACTCGACTCGAATGATCGGACACTTCCGACGAGCGCACCCGATCGACCACAAAAGGTAAATGTCGTTTCTTGGCTTTGGTTTTACGAGAAACAATTCCCGGCGGGCTGGTGGAGGTGGCTGGAGGTCGATCGTATGGATCTAGCTCTCGTTCGTGACCAGGATGACGAAAAAAGATTTCACGTCGTCCACGTTCTTCATTCGCACGGATCCTCAAGATCTCCCAGAAAAATTCCCCTCTGACGCAATCGACCACTTTTCGTGAGACTCCTCGCAATTACGCTCGCGGTTGCACTGTTCCGCGCATATTTCGCATTCGCAACGTTGAGAACAACAGATCTTCGGTTGCAATAAACCTTCGCCGACTGGATAAGAGTCGACAATTTCTCTTAATTCTCATGGAAGCTTGCAAACAAATTGATTAGATAACGAAACGCAATTTCAACTTTGAAGACATCCTGTGTTTCAATAGTGATTCAGTTATTAACCCCTTGCACTCGAAGCCATTTTAACTCTAAAATGAAACATTTCTTCCGACCTAGAATATTTCCCCTCTGTATATATTTTTTCATGCTGTACATACCAAAATGGCGCGATTTACTCGTACAGTACTGAAATGTTTAGTAATTCATTAAATACAAACAAATTTAATAATGCAAGGCTATAACGATTGGATCTGAATTGAATGACTCCAAAAATTGATAAACTTTGTACCGTAGAAATTGATAAAATAAATAAAATTAAATAAAAGCACTGTGATCTGTACAGCCGTGTATGATCGTCAAAAACGTCCTCTTTCCGAGAGATAATTTGCGTCCAGTGAAATGGTATCCTTATGGCTGCCGTAACTAGGCCTACCTACTGTAACTATACCAGTCCTTGCACCATAATTAAGTAGAGTCTGCATCCTCGTTGTTTAAAATATTCCGTGTAATTTTCTTCGAAGAAAGTAACGCGTTTCAAAGTGTTCCAGTTACGTCCCATGCAACTATATTTCACGCAACTATTGTACGTAAATATGACTTTGCACAACTTTCACGTGACTTGATTACGATTAGCATCGCTGACGGGCGCAACCGTGGCGGATGTTTGCGCAAACATAAATTCATATGCGCTGGCTTGCAGACGATCAGGATTAAACAAATTCTCCTGCACCTAATAAAACTTCATGAAATGCATTTCTGATTACTAGTTCATTACAATTTTCTTTCGCTATAAGGCGATGGCTGGGGACCGAATTTCGTCGTATTTCGAATGAAGAAGAAGAAGAAGAGGGGGCAGCGATCTTCTCATTTCGGAATAAAAAGCGTCGTCTTATATCGGAATGAAATTGTGCATATTGACGGTCGCTCGAGCATATCCACATCGCGACGGGTCACGAATGACTCCTGCATACCATCCGGAGGATTAATGTTTCTTCGTACATCATACTGTCCTTATAGAAATATCGTCTGCAATACTGGTATCGAGGATTTCCCGTGGAGTTTCGAAAAGGGCACCGGCTATCGCGATCGCGCGAAATCAGCAATTACAATTAGCCAACCGGTGAAATACGACTTCCAGTAGCACGGAAACGTCTTTGAGTTGCGGTAATGGCCGACGCGATGGAAGGTGACCGACGAGGAAGCGTCGCGACCGTTGTCATCGGTTGTTGCAAAAGACAAACCGTTAACTCTCTCGCATGGCGGTTCGTCGTAAAATAGAAACGCCGGTCTTTTCACGCGAGCTCAAGCTCTCTCGCTGTTTCGAAGCCCTTTATTCTCTCCCGTTTGACTAAGAGAGAAGAGCCGCCGCTCCGAGGCAGAAACGTGACTTTAGAACAGGTGTTAGAGGTCGAAGTATTCTGCTCGATAATCGCCGACAACGAGACGAGACGAGACGAGACGAGGCGTTTCAACGAAAAGATTCTTCCGTGTGCTAGCTTTCCCGAACGCTTAGTATTATAAGCGTGTGCGCTATGCTCGCGGGTAAATGGCCGCGGTGTATACCGCTACGAAAAATTGTTAAACGTCGTCGAAACTGGCGTATCATCACGACAGCAGAGGTGTCCAGTAAATCGTGTCAGGGTGTCTAGTAAATCATCGTGTAGCGGTCCCGCTGCCATGCTGTGATGATGCCTCGCGAAACGAGCGAAAAATAACGCGTTACTCCGTGACAGTGACCAACGGTTGTTCTTTCCCTGCTCTTTGTCTTCCGCCCCCCCGCCCCCACTCCCCCAGAATTTGAAAAATTATAGCTCATACTGTACACTGATGAGCACCAGTCGGCCCGCGGGCCGTACTTGGCCGTGTAGCAGATCCGGCGGCCCGAGGGCATTCGGGACAAAGATCACAACTTCTACACTAATCAATTTTCTATATAAGTACCTGAATCCTTTTTTTTAAAAGAATGCAAATTTGCGTTGATTCGCATAAAAAGAAATGATATGGTTTCATAACAAAAATTGTTGTCACCTTTATTTTTGATCGAATACAAGCTTTGATGCAAATCTTCAAGAACATAATTTACTGCTGGCTGAATACCGAGTAACTTTTGTAGGAAATATTTATAAATATAAAAAGTAATAGATCCAAAAAAAAGGTTTTATTTTAAGTCTGTGTAAGAAATAACAAATACATTTCACAAACTAAAATTATTCGATTGGTATGTTTAAGTATGTACACTACAGTCCGCGGGTTGCTCGTCACTGATGTACAGAGAGATGTAGAATAAACGTAAATTTTCCTTTTCTCCTGGGAAACGATCGAAGACGAAAACGTTTTTAATTAATCGCGCGAAGACAATTGTACGGCAAGAGGTTGACAGAAGCCTGAAGAGTACAAGAAAATTAGAAACTAATAGAATAATGTTCTACGAAGCCATTAAGAAGTTTCTAATGAACGTAGTATTTGCTGCATCATGCCGATCAAGAACTTCTGCCTGACAATGAGAATTAGTTTGAGAACTCGGGAAAGGATCTTCTTCAACTTTTGAATCGCCGCGTGTACATTGCTCGGTACGCTCCGTGATTTCTCTTCTGGTCGGACCATGTGTACACAATGTGGACAGGTTATTAACGCTAAACCTACCGACACTCTTAGTATACCTATTCCTACCGTGTAGTGGTCAAAATGACCGGTCCTTAAAAAAATTTATTGTTAATACATTAAACGTGGATAATAGTCAATTTGTTGCTGAATGAATTAGTAGATGAACAACTTCCATAAAATGACGATACAAATTTATTTTCATATAATTGCAATTATATAAAAAATACTGCGATGCTCTCTCCTCGATTTACAAAATTGTACTGTGTCGTCCACCTTTGCGGTTTGTAACTCGGTGCGTAACTCGATAGCGTCTCATTCAATAAGGCGGCTCATTTATTTTGAGTTGGCCATGCCACATTGAGAATAGCCATTGTTTAGGTTTAGAAGAGTAAATACCACATTATCTCGTGCGGTCAAATTGACCGGCCGCGGTAGGTAGGACAAGATACATATATTTCGTGGAACAGAAAAAATAAAACGAGAGATAAATATTGAAAAATACATTGTATATACGTGCTTTAAGAAAAGTCGTAAAGATAAATAGCGATGTGATAATGGTGTATGTACGAAATTGTACGCAGAAGTTTGAAAAGGTCAATTTGACCGACCGTGGCAGGAATAGTATTAATATAGTAATGCGGAGCCGGGCCCGTGTAATTCAATTAAAACTGTGATTTAATCGCGTCGTCTTGTGTCCGTTGAGGCCGCGGCGTGACGGTTCAGTCGAGGGATCCGCTCTGTTAAAGCAGGTAATTGTTATTCTCGTTCTCTATTTGATAACAAAGATTTTTTCAGACCCAATATTCGAGGTCTCCATCCCACTTTTGTTATCGAATCGACGCGACATCTGCTCGCGTACGCATTCGTGCTTGAATCAATGGCAACGAGCTAATTATCTAATTGCGGCAGCGGTTAACAACTAAGCATTTCTTAATAAATTCATTTCGTTTCAGATCGTGCCTATTTTAACGTATTGTTCATTTTAATTTAAATCGTGCTTTCTTTGAAACACTGTCCATTTGATTTCAAACCGTACTTGTTTCAACAAACTCTTTCTTCCATTTCACACCGCGCTCGCAAAGCAAATTATTAAGCAATTATTCGCTTTTTAGCAAATTATTTATCAACTGAATCTAGAATAAATGAAACACTTTGTCACATTACAAAACAGGAAGGACGTTAAAACGATACAAAACGGACACGCAATAAACGTAATAAATAATATAGCGAGACAGGACGTATGCTGCAACAAATAAATATCAGAACGAATAAACAAGAGATGACTCTGCGTTCGAGGGTTAATCTGATTTTCATACAGCGCAGTCATCGAAACGTGTTAAGAAGAGTTAGCGATAGTAGGTGAACCATAACGCGGTCGACCATGTCGCTGGATGAGAAACTATCCAACAGAGCTGATCCAACATAACATGCCTCCTCTTTTAAATCCGAAAGATAAGCCTGCTACGACGCGGAACACTGATGCAAAATTAAAGATGAGTCGTCCACCGCTCGGGCAGCGAACATCGAAAGACTTTCAGAAAAGAAAATCTTGTTAATCTCCTCGGTACACGGCTTGTTTTAATTTCCAGCAAGTGTCACTCGTTTAAAGAAGTCACTTTCTTAATTTGAAGTGCCAAAAATTACTTGGAACGTCGAGCGACGACAACGATCATCTTTCGCAAGCGACTTTCGACGTTTTCTGGGTCTGAAGAAGAAAGCAACGAAACATTCATGACATTAATAACGACGATGATTAGAGACAGGCGCCCGGGGATGCTCCTGATGGATGCCTCGCTTTATTAATCAAAACCGTTCGACGGTTAAACGGGCAGAAAAAACCGAGCGCAGGTGAAAAGAAAAATTTCACCTGACCTTGAATATCGAGGACAAGCTTGTTTGGGTAGGCGAAAATTTTAGCTAACGCTTTTTTGCGATCGTGAATATTAGTCGAATATTTATGGTGGTTTGATGAACGAGAAATTTATGGAAAGCTAAACTCAGTCTCCCGATGCTACGTTTCCAAACAAAAAATGAATGGCAAATATGTTGGCCGGCTCAAATATATTGGCCGTAGCAGCACAAACATTTTTGCGAAACTACCGGAGTGTCATCTCATTAAATCGCTCAAAAAATTAAGTCAGTTTTCAACATTTATTACGGGGAAACTAGGTGATGTATAGCTAAAATACTTTTTGCGATTAATTCGGTCGTGATTCAACGTCGTAGAAAAATTTTTTGAATGGAAAGATGCGAATCAATGCACAGATGAATTCCTAAAAGTAGACTACAGTTCCATGATTTAATGGAGAGATTAATTCCGTTACTTAAAGAAATTTTTATACGGTTTTTTAAGCGAGTAAAGATTGACGAAGGAGGTCGATCTCTATTTAGTTTCTGTTTCTGTATGTGTTTGTCAGTAAATATCCGGACGTGTGCTGAATTCTTGAAATATGATTTCTGCGGCTAGTGTATCTGAATAGATTTTCCATGGTACAGAAATGTTTCCTTTCGGATTAAGGATTTGATTGAGCGAACGATCATAATTCATACTATTATAATGATCAGCAGCCGCCGGCGACACTGTCGCCCAAACGTTGAAATCGCCGCCTTAATATCCAGGCGTTGAAATCTCTGTGCTATACTACTGTATTAGACACTACCGCAGTAAGACTGTAATTCAACGATTTTGCATTAGCCTTATATTATTTTAAGCATAGAAACTTCCACAACAAATAAATATAATTCCCTTTTCCAAACGTGATCGAAAACCCACCACAAAATCTGAAGCTCGGGTTGAAAAATATTCACAGTGGATGATCAAGCTACTAGAACCGCGTTATGAGAAATTCTTTCGAAAAAATTCTGCAAAAAATAGAAGTAAGATTAGAGTGCTGTTAGAGCCATTAGAAACCAATTGCTTATGCAAATATCAATCCGCGCGCTTATACCGTGCGAATACTTCGACTCTCGTCGAGCATCTATAAACTACGGTCGTAAATCTGTTATAGTAACCCATTACATATTTTCGCAAAATCTCTTTCTTCCTCTATCCTGAATCCATTCATAGTGCCGAACAATTTAACGGAGTACTCTGGTCGAGAACTCTGAAAAAATTCGATTTCTCCTTATCGTACCGTTTTAATTTAACATCAAATGCACCGAGCACAAAATGCGACCGGTATACATCGCTTTGTAATTCCGATAATTATAGAATAAAAAATGGGCCGGCCAAATTATCTTGAAATTCTTCAACTAGGTAATTTTTGCCATACTCGCAGGAATTTATTTAGATCTCTCGCAAATTTTCTAACAGTTGTTGGTTTATGGATCTATTAAAAAATCCTCAGTCACGGGCCATAAACTTTGAAAAATTACGGAATAATCGCCGGTAGATAATGTGTTAATCGAGACGTCTAATTACCTCGCGCCAAGCCCATAATGCGCTTCACCGGCACGTTTCGTCGTTCGCGCACTCGACTAATCGTCTCTCGCAGTACACAGAAGCATAAAGCAACGATCGAGACGTGTTTCACGAGAAATTCAGTTCCACGTATCGTACGGCGAGCGATTTTGATCCAGCGTTCCGGGACATTGATCCGACACCGGCGTCCGATCGCGCACGAGTGAGCAGAAATTCTGAAAACAAGAGTCCGAGCAAGGAACGGTGAGCAGACGCCGTCTAATGAAACAGAATTCACTCTAGCCCGATCATTTTCACTTCCGTGGAAAAGAAAAGGGAAAGTGCGCGAGTCGTTTCAGACCAAGAAACCGTGCGCGCCTGTTGCGCTCGCTGAAGCTCGCAACGATTATCCGCGAACGAAGACAAGCCTCGCATTGCGCACACGTTGAAATCGGAGGAATTAAAGCCGAGGAATTTTAATCGACTGGTCCGAGAGTAGCCTCGTTCAATAATTCCGCTGACGACACTTATTAAAAACGGTACCCGGCAATTTTTACATCTGTTTGCCATGTTTCTCTCGCCGCATCGCTTCGCCGCCCCTTTAGAAAATTTATGACGTGGAGGAAATTTTGCACGAGAACGCTGCTTCCCGATTCTATAGGCTCTCGATCGAATTCCCCACAAGCTTTCCATTGGATTTAATGGGGTATTCGGATTTTCGAGGTCATTTTTACACGAATTTTTTCCAGAGAATTATTGAACCCTTTGAATTGAGATTTTTCACACATATTCGTTGGTATTTGATTCATGTGTGTGATTTTTTTCGAGTAAAAATAACCAAAATTACACGAGTTATATATTTTATTTGAAGAGCATGATTCCGGTCTTTCTACTGATCGGAAACAGAAAAATCATTCATCAGTGTGAACGAAAAGAAATAAAAAATCCTGATCATTTACTTTTTGGGTAGACTTTTTGATATTTCTCGTGTGACCTTCAGCACCAAAGTAAAATTGAAAATTGTTCGATTCTTATTTCAAAGAATCAGTAATATTGTATACATGGAGCTTCACAAATATAATTTAACTAACAAATAAATGGACTTGCTCATTAATTTAAGACAACTTTGATTCGCAAACTTACTTGACTTGCCCGAGTTGCATTCCTGGATAGGTTGAAGGGTTCGTGGCATCGTTAGATGATCAATAACGTCGATCTTCTAGGCAGCTGAATAACAGTCCGGCAGAACCGGCACTCGCAAATAGTCTCATAAAGCAACTCAACTCTGCAGAAGTCCATCGAGCATCTAGTCCCGAATCACTATATCCTCAGCCAGCAAACCCTCACAAACGCTCAACATCTTCGTCTACACCATCTACGATCTCCAAATCAAACCCACAACTTCAAAATCCCCAGCAATCTACCTGAACGTCTACAGCTAACAATAAGATCTCTGGTTACACGTTGAATTCCATCATTTGGCTTGGAAACGAAATTTTCAAAAATCGAAAATACGGTCACCGACGCGTTGCAAAAATTTAAATAGTCACGGAAGCGGGGCAAAAATCAAAATACAGTCACAGAAGCTGGGCAAAAATGAAATTACGGTCACCATGCGATTGGGCCGTCAGGAAAAAACGCACACCGTCGACGCACGTGCACTATCAGATCACCTGTGAACTGGAGGAACGTTCTCCAAGATCACGGCTTCCAATTCCTGGATCACGGACGGCTGACCTTCGGGACCATGACCGCACTCGTGGACGCTCCGTGGCCACGAGTGACGACTATACTGAACTACGATGCTAAGATGAACCTGGTAAACGGTCCCAGAGCTAAGTCTCAGGTAGGAGGAGCGTACGGACTTGGTTTCAATCTCCGCGGTTACACCAGAATGGAAAGAGACAGCACACCTGTGTACTTAGCCCTATCTTTCTCCCTCCTATTAGACGCAAATCCCCATAGAACTCTCCACAGAATCTCTATCCCCCTCTTTCCAGCGAGAAAGAACGAGCACGGCAGTGGACGCGCAAGAGAGAAAGTTGTAGAAACGATTACAATACAGCTACATTTCAGACGTCAACACCACTTTCGTTTCGACCGAAGGACCATTTTAACTTTTACCGGGCACGCAAACGATTCCCCGGATCTGTACACGCGCTAACAAAAATTTCTGACCTGGTTGAACATTCATGAGATGAATATGAATACTGGTTCTACAAAACCAGATCGTTGGCTCTACAAATTTTCTATTCAAATTGCAACATACAGTAGTCAATACTTCGCTCTGTAATCTCTTTTACAAGAACCCATCAAACCGATTAGGTTCTCCGTTGAAGGTGGCGTACTTTGATCAACTATTTCCTCACAGTGACAGGAATTAGTTTAAATCTAGTTATGCACTGTTAAAGAATAATATATTCTTTGTACATCTTCTTGAACACCTATTATATTTTTCCCATTTTTTCTGCCATTTCACCCTTAATCAAGTAACGAAGTCTTCCACCTACAAAAACCTCCTACAAACGTTTTACTTATAAAAAGTAGCGTATATATAATAGAGGTGTGCGAGAACCCGTAAATACCGAGAATATTGGAGAATCCCGAAATTTTCGGGAACCGGTCCCGATCCCGAATAAAATTCTCGACCCATCCCGACCCGACATTTTAAGGTTCTCGCACACCTCAAATAAATAACTGGTCCGAACAAGCTTGCAATTATAATATAGAGTGGTTTTAAAACTCGAGAACAAGACAACAATTATTTATAAAATCTTATACCTTTATTGAATCATTAAACACGTTGAAATCATTATCTCATACATTACTGGTCCAGAAGAAATGAAAACACACATTTTTATAAAGCTTCACAAAGACGACAAGTATTTCTTAAGGCCAGAACTATTTTATGCGATCCTTTGCAGTGCTTTCTCTATCTTTACCCACTAAATTAACATACTTTCGTTATGTTCAATACATTTATTGCTATACCGTGTACGGAAACATTGAATCACACAAGACAGGAATAAGTTATACAGTTGGAATTTACTGGAAACTTAAATATCGATATCAAGGATAAGCTTTTGTAATCTACGATCAGTCTTGTGCATCCATGACCCTTGTGCTGTTCAATGTTAATTTACAAACTCAACGTTTTGTGAGAAACGAAGGTGTGGTACCACTGTCTTCACTAAAGATACATCTTCAGAAGGCATTTCATCATAATCAATCCAGTAGTTCTTCCTTATCCTTTATTGTCACTTTTTCTTTGATCCAAATCCCGAGAAGCCCATTATCGCCGCCATTTCGTCCGAAGGTCCACCATTGTCATCGTTAACTTCTTCGATTTTTCTCTTCTTGTCTTTCCTCTTTTCCTTTCTGTACTCCTTGATCTTCTCTTCCTGTGAACAATGAAAACAAGAATGTTAACAAACGAATTTTTATCAATATAATCGTAACACTATAATCGGAAAGAAACAGACCTCTTCCTTCAACTCTTTCACTCTCTGTTCTAAATCATAGTCTTTCTTCTTTTCTTCCAACTTCTTTTTATTAATTGCAAAGCGTGCTTTAACTTGTTCTAATGTGGAACGTTCTATCTTCATTGACATGCCCAGATTACGTTGATCTAAAAGAATATCAAAATATTGGTGTGCAAGGTAACATTGTAATGTTGTATTACAACTATTAATTAATGAAATGCGTATTACGTTTTGTTCCATTGATGTGGTCCAAGAAATTAATTGAATCCTTGACAACACAATCGCAGACATTGCAGTAGTACCTGCAAATGCAATATCTCTGTGTCACAATTACTTAAAGATTGTTATTGATTTATTAAATAATTATAGAATTTCTTGACGTTACCCTCCAGTTTGGGAAGATGGTGTATTTTTGTTAATAACAACACTTTTTCCTAATTTGGACTCAAGGTCTACTTTGTAATCTCTCTGTTTCAACAACTCCCTTTTCACAGCTGGTTGTTTCGGGATTCCCAGCTCCTCTTCAGCAATCTCATCCTGGAGACGTTGAAGCGCTATCCTTTCGTACTCTTCCCTGTTCCATTTTCGCCTGTGATCATCCGGACGCTGAACAATTAATACATTTCAATGCATACAATATGTTCGCAGATGCTCTATATGGAGTGATACACAAATTGATTACAACATTTACATATAATTAACACTAAGTTTACGGAGCACTAAAAGTGACTATTTTAAATTACTTTATGAAAATAACGAGAATGTGTCTATCGAAATTTTCAGTCATTTTTTTACAATATATACCCAAAGAAATAAATTTGTTGAATAATTCCTCATGGATGCATCTTTACAATTTCAATAATCGTAAATTAAAAATAGTAAAACGCGTCATTCTGATGGGTCTTGCAAACCTAATGTTAAACAAAAATAAAAAGCTATCTTTTCGTGGATTACAAGTACAGGAAGAATATTGAATATTATTTAATTACATTTAGATATAACATATCATTGATTTTATATAAAAACAATACAAACAAATTATCATCGAGAATAACTCAAAGATTAAAGCAAACGATTTATAACTCTCCCACGGAATTCTATTGATGACATTACAATATATATTTTTATTGTTCTTGTTTACTGTTGATTACTTTTTGGACGTTCCATCGCAAAAGAAATCTACATATGTATGTTTCTCTTATTTTGCTACGACAATTAGGTTAGAAAACATGTCAATTGATATTTTTAACAAGAACATATTATATACTTCAACAATAGATATAATATACATGCTTTAATATAAACAATTGCACAAACGTAAATTATTGATCACTTACCATAGACATTGTTCCAAATTGTTAAAGCTTCAATCAAGCCTGTTACGCATAAAAAAATAAACTATTTTCCCCCTCCTCTTTACTACGTCATATAGCATGCTCGAGAGGCGCTTCAGCTATTTAAAAAGTTAAAGATTATTTTTCCGAAAAAAGAATATTTTTTTAATAAATAGACATAGTTATATGTTAATAATTTTCTAAAATTTATTTATTTGCAGGTAGCTTTTAATCAACTGTAGTCACGTTTACAACTACACTTGTAAGTCATTTTTATTCAGTAACAAAACAAAAACGCAATCTTTTCTAAAATAAGTTTATTCGCAAAATATTTATATTTGTACAATAAAGTTGATTTGTACATAGACTTGGTATTTTTCCGTTCATTCGAAATTGGTATTCAACAACTTAACATATAGAATATTTTCAAAAAAGAGAGAAACGAAAACATTTTTATTCACATATTTAGAAGATCTGAAATTCTCAGAAAATACTTATCTCGATTATTCTTGATTATTTGTACTAAACAGAGTCGTGTCGAACAAGATTAATAAATATTATGAGGTAGATCTACCACTAACAAGATCTTTGAACAGTGCAATCTTAAAAGGATCCTACCAACTAAAAGAAAAACCTTTTCTTTGTTTCTTTGACTTTAGCTTCAGTAAGTGCCTCTTCAATGGCTATCGATGCGACCCTGGTACCAAATAATGATCATAAATATACATATATTATTACTTTTGTCACAAAAATACAATAACTATTATTCACAAATATCAGATCTAATATTTATATAACGCATAAATTAAAAATCTGTCTCTGCAACAATCACATAATTGAGCTTACAGGTCCACGATATAGACACATATAAACAGACAAGATATTCTATACATCTCTTTATCACAATTATTCCGTCTCTAAGACTCGCAACAAAAATTCGTCTTAAAAGTTTCACATCACGTGTTTGCATTATAGAGTAATAAATCTGTTGGCACTGAAGGCGGTAATGTTACCCCATGCCTCGTTATCATAAAAGAAGCTACTTTACAACCATATTCTAGACAATGTTGCGGTTTCCATTGTGCTAAAATGCCTGCCAAAAATCCGGTTACCAAAGAGTCTCCTGCGCCTATTGTATCTATTATAGGAGATTTGGGTTTAATAGGGTGCACCTGAAAAATACATAATACAATTTTTATTCGATTGTAGAACATTTCCCATACTCTCCCAAAATTTTGTTTTGCAGTACGGTAACCAATATATCTCGAAAACTAATAAACCAATTAAGTCGAAATTTGATAAGGAACTTCATCATACAATTATCTAGTATTTGTCATAGGATTTTTTAAAGTGTTATAGTTTCTTTTTCACGAATAAAAAGAAATGGTTTTTTCCTGAAAAATCAAACTTCGGAGTTGAAATAGCTGCCATTTTTTGAAAATTAATATTTTAAAAAACAGCTACGACGAAGACTTCCTTATCAAAACAATATTAAATAATAATATTATCATAATAATATTTAATTATATTAAACTTTCTTCGTTATCATTTGGCAATACAATTATTTTCGTGTTACCTGAGCAGACTGTCCTTTTCCCCAGACTGTAATTGCAGGAGCAGAACCACCTTGAGTCATAACAAATATTCTAGCTTGATGCAACCAATCGTCGTTAGTTATACTGGATGCATTAACTGTAATCCTTTTCATACTGTTCAATAAAAATGGAATATCAGCCACATTGTCGTAAGTAATGTTCAGTGAGTCAGCCAAAGCCTCCATTTCTCTTGCATTGCCGAACACAATGTTAGCATGCCCAATTACCTGACAAATTGCTGCTTGGTGCTCCTACATTAAGTTACAATATCGTTATTATTTCCATCATATTAATTAATTAAAAATTGTCGATTTCCATTGTACCTTAAATATATACAGCCCACTAAGATTGAAAGCTAGAATTATATTCTGCTCTTCTGCTATTTTGATGAGTTCCTTGACAACGGGAAAACTATGTGTTACAAAAAATCCTTCAATATAAATTATCTTTATTGTATCAAACTGCAAATTGCTTTTTTTAAAATCATCTAATGTGTAAACTCCAGCAGCACCTATGTTCGCAACTAGACTTCGAGATGATTCGTGTATCAATGCTATACAGTGTCCAGTGGGTAGATATGAATGGAGTGCGTATCTAAATATATGAAATAAGAAAATAAAGATCAACATGAAGATAAAGAATGTCGCCTACTTAACAGCATTGCACATGAAGCACACCAGCCCAATATCAACGAGTTTACATTATTATATGTAGTTCAAATGTGGATGCGTAACAGCACAGCATTGATACTCCTCTTTTTTCCTTTTTCTTCTATTATACATTGACATTGATATGGTGTCATTCATGTGTGGCATAGTTGAGTGCATGACAGCCTCAAATGTGAAGTAGGTATGTAAACCATCTGCGAACCTGGCATCCACACCTGCCAAAGTTACAGAGTTATATATTGTTGTCCCTCTAATATCTTTCCCAAGACCTCCACAATATATACTACAGGGTTTCTTTAAGGTATTGTTGAAAAGCCACTGCAAAATTCGCATTGAATTTTGTGCTGATCCTCCAGCACTGATCCTTTGTTCTGAACTGTGTAAAATGTACCATTATGTTAAGACTTCTACCTCTCCTTATTGGAATATAAAATTATAATGTTCATAAATAAATGTGTCTACTAACTCTGGTGGTAAGTATGCCAATATTTCTTGCATTTTTTTGTAAGGTAGTTCAACTTCCCCATCCTCCTCGAGTCCATGCTTGTCCAGAAACTCCTTGTCTTTCAAATGTACAGAGATGTCTAACAAGGGATTGCCAAAAGCTAGAACTGCAGGCATGGTCGGATTCAAGGAAGTAAGTCTCGATGGAACTTCTTCGACCATGTTTGTTCTTGTTACTTAGTCTATGTTCATGAGAGAAAAAAGATCAATTATTTTCTTAATCTTTAATTATGAATAGTACAAACAGTATAGAACAGTATAGTAACAGTAACAATATAAAAAATTTAATGGGCAAAGTACTATACCTTTACAAGATCAAGAAATAGTTGAGTTGGGATGAGAGTAGAAAATATATTAAGTAAAAAATGTGTTAAGTAACAATTAAATTATCTCTCAAAGAGTCTTGAGGTTTATGTAACTACAATTTCTGAGTAATCGCATCGTAATACGTGCAATTATGTTTATAATTTTCTTGCAAAACTTATTTTCGCAAGAAGGTGTGTTTATGGAAGAAATCAATAGGTGTACGTCACATATTTTTTATAATACCATTCGAAACTGGTGCTAAAGTTGTGCCTTGAAATCGCTTCGCAAAGCTACAATCGTTCTCTCGATCGTTATCGCTAAAATTAAACAAAGGGGTATTATCAGCATGATGAGCAAAGTGAATAGTTTCATAACTGCTCTACCATTGTTTGCTTCGAGTTGCAAGTTGCAATAATGAACGAAATCATATCATGATACCAGAGAGGAAACGATACGTATATATTCTACAACATTTCCTTCATAGCATCGCGAAATCTAGATGATATAGCGCGATGTTAGAGAGAAGTAGAAAATGTTTCTCTTCGTCGTAATTGGCTAATAACTCGTTAAAACACACTGGTGGTGCTGCTATCGCCTTATAGCTCATAACCTTAAAATTCACTGTATTCTTCAGACGGTTGATTGTAGGTTATAATCTTGTTTATATGTTGTTTTGACGTACTATTTTATGTGTTACTATGAAAAAGTGTGTTATTTAATTTAACTAATATATACCACGGTTTCATTAAATTTTAAGATTGTTTATTACGTTTGTAAGAACCTATTATAATAAATATGTCTACCATCAAAGACGAAAAACAGTAAGTTATATAAAAGTATCTATAATTAATAGTTAGTAATTAAGTAGATAGTTTAATGCTCGGAGAAGATTGACAATTATTACGAATAATTTTAGGTACGGTTTAATTTTGCCGAAAAGACAACAACCCGTAGCACCAAAGCCTAGCAATATTTTCGGAGATGACAATGATTCTGCTGAAGAAGATGGTACTGATTGGGTTAAGAAAGCACTCAAAGCAGAAGAAGAGAAAAATAAAATAAAAAAGCAAACCAGGTTGAATATGCAAAAGGCTTTAAAAGAAGATCCAACTATATATCAGTATGATGAAGTGTACGATGATATGGAACGCACAAAGACCCAATTGAAAGAAGCAAAGGTAGAAATCAAGAAACCAAAATATATCCAGAATCTATTGAAAGCTGCTGAACGAAGAAAAAGAGAGCAGGAACATAGGATAGAAAGGATGGTGCAGAAGGAACGAGAGGCGGAAGGAGAAATGTATGCGGACAAAGAAAGTTTTGTTACTTCAGCTTACAGAGCAAAGTTGGAAGAATTTAAGAAACTGGAAGAAGAAGAATCTAGGATGGATAGGTTAGAAGCAATTGGGGATGTTAGGAAGCAGCAAGATATGTCCGGATTCTATAGACATTTATACGAACAAACAGTCAAAGGAGCAGAAGAAAGTGAAACTAAAAACAGTACAAATGAAGATACAACCAGCTCACCCAAAAATGCAGAAAGTATATGCGAAGATAACGATACAGTTGTAGCAAGTACAGAACAGACAACGAATAAGAAGACAAAAAAGATTAGACAGTATAGACAAAGAATACTGGAAGAAGAAAGTGATACAGATGTAGAAGCTCCACAAATAGTAGAAGAGAAAACAAATGTCTCTTCGCCTGAAAAACATAAAAGCATAGAAACAGAAGATGTAGAAGAACCTGAGTGTAAGAAATTGAAGGAACAAACTGAAAGTTTAGAACAAAATGTAACAAATGATAAAATCTCAACAGAGAATACTTCAGATACTAAAAATAAAGAAGAGGAATCAGAAGATGATGAAAATGATGGAAACGAAGAAGCAACCAAATCTAATATTAGTGCAAAAGCAAAAATAGAAGCAGAAAAGAAAGAAAAATCTAAAATTTGGGAGAAGAGAACTGTTGGGCCTGTGTTCGAAGCTGCATTACAAAGATATTATACAAGGAAATCTATGAGAATTGCTGCTGTGTAGTTAATTAAAATTCAACAAAGGTGTTTGTAAGATAAAACAAGTTTTTTGTTACTTTATACTTCAGAAAATAGTATTTAAACTGTAGGATATAAATTACTTTTATTGTGCACTCATAATATACAAATTAAAAAATATGTAGGATATTTAGTACGCAATGCACTTTGTACAAATGTGGATAACTTGTAAAATAAATTTGTAAACGAAAAAATTGTATAAGTCCAGTGTGAGTGTTACTATAATACATGTATGATTGCATTCTTGAAAATTAGTATCTATTGATAGAATCTTGTATGTGTATATATAAATATTTTTCATCAGTCTTTAAAATAGTTTAGGTATATAGGTAAATTTCGATGACTTAAAAAAGCGCCAAAAAAGGCCGAAATTTTTTCAATTTGAATATAACTTTCGGCCAGGTGATTTCCATTCAAGTTTTGCGAATAAAAGAACTTAAAAAAATATATATATAGTACATGAAAATATACCGTTTATCTGATTACCTCAAAAATTATATTCAGTGTAAAAGATTATATAAGTGTTTATAGTACAAAATGATAAGCAATATTAATTTTAACTAGACGTGATTAAGTTTGGCTTCATGTGTCCAGTATCACCATAGCACCAAAGTGTCACTCTTCCACTTGGCAGAATGGAGATCCATGTAATACTTGCATGACTTAAATTTAGACGTAACCAACCCTCAGCTGGAAATTGTAGTGCCCTGCAATATATAATAATTTTAATATCGTATTTATGTGTCAATAACAAAATAGAATACGAGAATGATAATTTACCGGCACACAAAATATCTGATAACATTTGCATGGCAAACAATAACTGTATACGAATCTTTCTCCTGACTTGGCTCAGCACGATGAAAGTATTTTCTAAATGCTGCCTCTATTCTAGGTCCATCTTCGTGGAACTGAAATACATTAATTAAAGATGTATTTATTTATATTGGAACAAAATATTTTTCAGACAATTAAAAAATGTACAAGCTTCTACATCCTTGGTTTGATGGACATTAATAGAGGTGTTTGAAAACCCGAAGGTCAGGATTTGTTTGAACTCGAAAATTTCGGGATTTCAGACAATCCGAAAAATTGGATATTCTTGGGAATCCCAAATATTTCCGAGAACTCGTCCCGTATCAAATATTTGAATTAAGATCCCAAATGAAATTTTCAGGTTCTCGCACACCTCTAGAATTAATATAAGAAAGCTACCACAGAATCATGGCATTATCCATCAAACCAGGGATGCAGGGACATTAATTTGCTCACATTTTATACATAATATACCCACCCGTATTTCAGACTTCCAATGACCAATTGGTGGTTCAGGTGGTATAGGCGCGCCTTCAGTAAGGAATGGATCATCTTCCACAGCTATGTTGCTAAGACTTCCTTCAATAATTTTGGAAGTTTCTTGAGCTCTGGTCATTGTTGATCGTACAATCAAACTATATGGGAAGCCCAATTCTTGTAATCTTTTCCCCGTTGTTTCAGCTTGTTTCCTACCTTTATGTTTTACAATTTTTTATAATTGTCGAAGTTTTTACTTGAAACAATCAAATAGTAACATTTAGTTTTTTCGAAATAATGCATGTAAAATACTAACCAAGCTCTGTAAGCTTTCTTTCCAGATCTGTCTTGCCCGAAAGATTATATTGTCCATGACGTATCAAAATTATGTGACGATTGGCTTTCGCTTTCTTTAACGATAACTCCTTATTGTAGGTATTTTCATCACTCTCGCTGTTTATTTTTATTGGCTTCACTAAGCTCTTTGGATCCCGTCTAGAATTACAATTGCAAACAATGGATTACAAGTTAACATTGAAACGGAGTACATCTATCTTGTGAATTGTTAACAACTTGTTTTCATCGAAAACTGAAAGAAAATGTAATTACACATGCGAATAGGGAATGAAAAATACGTAATACATACATATATATTTATATACGTAAATGTATTTTCAATATCGAAGGGAGAAATGTATATTGCACACAATCTTTGCCCAAAAGTGGACAGATAAGGCAATAATCTCATATTAAGTAGTCTCACGAATAATTATAAAAAGAGAAAGAAAAACGAATCTTAATTATATATCTGTGTTACACTACGAAGTCGCTAACGTCATTTTATTAATAATAATCATAAAGTGTATAACCTATCCCAGTTGTGGTTCCATTTTACCGACGGGTTTGAGTTCGTTGTCCACGAATTTTGCACCTGCGGAAATTCTTTGTTACCACAAAAGTTCCAATAAAGTAATGTTGCGCCGCTTAAAGCAGTAAGTCGCGTTGCCCATTTCTTAAAACTTGATCTCATAGGCATCATTACAGTGCGTAAGTTACCTCAACTAAGCTACAGTTACATTTCAAATTCCACGATCTTTTATATACCAGTGCATTTGGTACGAATTCGTTGGTGTTTCAAATTTTTTTACTTAATACAATCGCTATTACCTCGAAGCTACTTGATTCAACCGTATTTTTAATTAATCCATCTCGATGTTTCAATATTTATTTAATTATTCGAAGAACATTAATATTATATTTTTTAGCTTATAAGTTCCAGTTTTATTAGTATAACTATATTATCATAACAAAATAAACAAAGAATATATTTAGAAGACAAGGAAGGATAAAATAGGAAACAACAAGGAAACAGAAATTCAGTGTTATTAAAAAATATTATCTTTATTTCTTAACATTGCAAGATTATAAAATATAGTTTTTATTTATTTCTCACTCTATGCAATTCTAATACTACTTATACTTAAACTATATTTTGAATTACATGTGAATAGGAATTACTTAAAATGTGTTTATATATTTTAACTGAATTACATAGCAAATATTATTTCTAATCATAAATTTTGAATACGTTATATAGAGCTTATTGGTGCGAATCCATTAAAAGATTGCCATCTTTATCTTTAAGACGTATTCTACCATTCGAATATCGCGTTTCCTGAGTACCGTCAGCATATATAAGTTTAATTGTACCGTCTGGATATTCTCGCCTCTAAAACATATAAGATATATTAAGGAAGACATCAATTTGTAATTTTCAATAAAATCATATCAAATTATTAATACCTTATGCGTTTTAGTATGTATTTCTCGTTGTCCATTTGGTAAAGTAAAAATCTTTTCTCCATTATTAAAAGTTTGAATTATAGTACCATCTAATAAAGTCGACTTTTCAGAACCATCTGGTTCCGAAACTCGTACAGAACCATCCGGAAACGACACTTCTATAGTACCGTCGTGCAGTCTTCTTTCTACTTGACCACTTAACATGAAATAAATGTAATTTCATTCATTTTCAAAGATTATAGCATATATTAGGTCAGTGCAAAAGTTCGTGTCCGATTTCGTATTAAAACACAACATGGAATCGGGCACGAACTTTTGCACTGACTTAATATACATAAATACAATAACTTACTTAGCAAATTCTAAAATCTCAATTCCATCTGGCATTGTTGTATGCCATGTTCGAGTTGACGCATAGAAATATTTCACTTTTCCATCTTCACTGGTCTCTCGTACGTCTCCGTTATAGTATATTAATTTAGTTAAGCCTTGACTTGGAAAAATCTTTTTAACATTTCCATTCGGATACCAATATTCGATACGCCCATCGGGATGTTGAATTTGCTTAATGCCTTGTTTGTCAATGTTAGAACTGCTTTGGCAAGGTGATGGCGTTTTCTTTAAGCAAGTATTGTATAATATCTCATTCGGTGATATCGACGCAGCGTTCTGGTTATGATGTCTATGAGGCATTTTGGGAGGAGATGTAAACTGCTCGCTCTCATTTTGTTTGTGTGACTGAAAATTGCTATTTGAATTGGTATAATTGAAAAGAACAGCATCTGAATCTTTCATTAACTCTTCAGAATCGGTTTTCATGGCATCTATCGATCCATTTAACTTTCTAGACTTATCATCTAAATCAGATTTAGGTATATTTAAATTTCTTGCGGTGTTATATTGTTCTTGACCATCTGTTAAATCAAATGCTGCTTCTTTGATCAAATTTTCGTATAAATTACGCTTTTTGGCAACATCTATTGCACTTACTTGGCACTTCTGTAATTTTTCATTCATAATACTATTATTTTTGCGACCTTCTATATCCTGAGCTTCAACTGTGCCAGTTATTCTTGTTATCGGTTCCATTGACTTTAGTTCTTTTTCATCCGATGATGAAATATCATTGATTTTCCTAGACTCTTTATTCTGCATATCAATTTGCTTATTAATTTGATGAATGGCTTTTGTATTTGAATAGATTCCCAGTTTTCCTCTACTGCTAACATTGTTTTTCTTCAAACTCTGTAATCTTTCAATTTCCTGCTTTAGCTTAGTGTTCTCCATTTTTAATATCCTCGTTTGGCACTTGTGTCTGGATTGTGCAGCATTCCATCTACTTTCTTTCACGTGCAATTCTTCTCTTAATATCTCCATTTCTTGTCTTAAATTTTGCATTTCCAGCCTTTCTAGTTTACTCTGCTGAGCTTTCTCTTGCGAATCCCGCATCCGATTTTCTAATGCAGCTTTTTCACGGACCAGCTTCTTTCTTTCCTCTTGCAAACGATCTTCCATTTGTTTTCTGGTCTCTTCTAACTTTTTCTCTTTTTCTGTATATTCTTTACGTAAATTTCTGTGATCGTCTTGCAACTTTTTACGTTGGACTGATAAGGCTGCGTTTTCTTTACGAAATATAGTAATTTCTTGTTCGAGTTCCAGTAGACGGGTTTTTAAAAGTTCCGATCTGAAGATGGTTTCATTTGATTCCTGCAGATTTTCTTTATTTTTTTTATCTTCAATCGTAGCCACATTGTTATAGCTATCTACCAGTTGAATCCTTTCTCTATCATTATATTGTTTTGTGTTTTGAGTGTTACAAAAGTTATTGATATCCTGTAATATCGAATTGTCTTTACATTCTTCTAAAATACTCTGCTCATTTTCTAAAGTTTGTATAGTAGTGTCAAACAATTCTGATTCATCGCTGTGATATTCATGTTGATGCGTATCCTCATTATAATTAAAGCCATTCGTTTGTCTTGCACTTTCATGCATTTGTGTGTCGTAACTTAATTCTTGTTGTACATTGCATTGTTCATATTTTAATTGATAATTATCAGTTTGAATCATCGAAGACTGCGATGATATTTCTGTATCAGATGTTTCCAAAGTTACGGAGTCGTTCCAAACTTTTTCATCGCAGAAATTTTGTATCGTTAACGATTCAGTCGATGTACTCGATGTGTCCGTCAATCCAATAGTTTTGTATTCATTGTATTCCGAGAATCTGACATGAAGACTAACATCTACATCGCTTTCCTCAACATGGGAGGTATCATAAGAATGTGCTTGATCGTGCATAGATTGACTTAAATATTTTGATGCTGCACATTTGTTTACATTCATATTTGTTTTAATGTTCTCCTGAAACTCTCCAAAGGATTTCCTACCGCATGGAATGTTATTATTTTCTACTGAAAGTGACTCTTTCTTACTTAGACTAGGCTTATAATTACAAGAAGCTTTTAAAACAGATTGACTCTTGGAGTTTTGAATTATTGGACTCATTGGATGTTTCTTGAGTTTGAACGGTGTTGATTGTTGCAAAAACGCAACAACAGTGCTAGATGTGGAACAGAAGCTGGAATTTTCTGCTTTTTCTTCTAGTAACTCAAATATCCTTACTTCTTCAATCTCTTTTTGTGTTTTCGATTTAAAATCCGGAGTATTTAATTCAGCCGTATTTTTAATATCGTTAATATAATCCTCCAGTTGAGAAGCTAAAATAGTAGATTCTGATTTACTGCGAACTTTCTTTTTCGGCAGTGGTACATTTTTCAAGCATAACTGTTTTTGCGGATGGCTCGTTATTTTTGTAGATTTATTAACATTGTTGTTTTTGAGTTCATTTTTAGAATTCTTAGAATACTGTGTGCACGTAGAGAAGGATGCACTGCGTGAACGTGCCTTTGTTGAAGAACATTGCGACTCTTTATTTAATTTAAACCTGGACAAACCTTGTCCTTTTTTTAAAAATGGTTTCTTTATCTTGATTGCTGAATTGCTATTAGATTTCTCTCCAGACACATTTTCAGAGTTTCTCAATTTTTCTTCAAGCAACGTGTGAAAATCTTTCCTCGGAGAAGGGATGGGTACATCGTCTATGCAGATACAATTTTTATTGGACGACAATGGCGCTACTCCATCTATAATAAATTGATTTATGTCTTTTCCTTGCTGTGGCGAAAGTAGCATCGAACCCATGTTGTTGTTGCCCGTGAATCGTTGCTTTTTCTGATCATTGCTAAAACTATTTATATTTTCACTATCCATTTCCATAGAGTTGTCTATTTTTCCAATACGGTCCCTCAAATCATCATTATCAGCCTCAGATTTTAGTTCGCTTTCATTGAAATCGTTCATATGCAATTTGTCCCCGCTAAGATCAAGTTCTTGCAATGATAATTCAAGCGCTTTATATATACAATCTTGTTTCTGTGTTAACATCTCTCTTTGCATCTGCTGTTGTTTTAATAATCGTTCATGTTGCTCCAATTGCCATTCTCTTAACTTTTGTAATCGTTCGACTACGTTTGCTTCTAAATCCATTTTGAATGATATGTAATGACAGTAAATGTAATTCGAGATTATTTATATTTTATAAAATAATTGATACATATACAAGTGCACGTAAACATAAAAACGAACATAAATTATTACATGGCATTATAAAAATAATTTTATAAATACCTTTCCTAAGTATCTTTCTGATCTCTCTCAACTCGTTTTTTAATACAATAATAAAACTTGGAAAATGTCACACATCAAAAAATGTTTATACATGAACAAACAACATTTCAATGTTTGTATATTTTTCATAAGTACTTAATTGCGTATACTAATAAATTCAAGCTTGTGCAGATGGGGATAAATGTATCGAAAAACAAACTTGTTTTTATTATTCCTCACATCTTTAAAAAAATCCATGAGACTCTTGTTTTCGTTTCAAACCGTTTGACAGTTCAAAAGTAGAGTGGAGATATTGTGCGGGTTTTTTCGTGCATGCGCGATGATTTCAGCATCAGTAATGTAAAAGTTTGGCTTAAATGGGGTGCCTCGGTTACCCTGCATTATTTCGTAAAATTTGTTATGATTTGATTTTGAAAAATGAATGCATAACATGTGTATATCAATCAAATATTAACAGTAACGTACAAAAATTTTTTAGTACGCTTGTCTTGTCGTCTCGTCTTAGACTCTTTCGGCACTTTCCCGCCAATAATAATACTCTACTACTTTTGCTTTTCGCCACAGTATAAATACGTTACTGCATTGGACGCGCATGCGCGAAAAAATCCGCACAATATCTCCATTCTGTTCAAAAGTAGTAAATATATATTAGTGATGGGCACCATCGACTAAAAACTATCGACTAAATCGATAGTAGCCAACTACTATTTTCAGTCAACTGATTTTTCAAACTATCGACTGAATTTAGTAGTGGTTGGGTTACTATTTTCAGTCGACTGTTTTACACGTCGCCATCTTGAAATTTCAAATGTCAGTGTCGCACGATGAAACGAAAAGGTTAGAAATGCATGATTATGACAGGACGCGCAAATATGCAAGTAATGAAATATGTAATAGATATTTCAATACTTTAATTCATATTAGATGTTAAAATCTTATTGCTATTTATGCGATGTAAACTATATGTGTGATATACGTAGGCATAGACTATAGCCCGCAATCTAGACGTAACCACTAAAACGAAATTTCAGTCGACTAAAAACTCGACTAAATATTCGATAGTATGTAGTAACTAAATAGTAATTAATCGATAATGCCCATCACTATCTTAAACCATATATACTTATAAACCCGGCTTCAGATAGCAAGCCCTGTTATAAGATTATATCATCTTGTATCATCTACCATCCTAACAGTTACCTACACTGCTCAAAATAATTACGATGATTGGTTATTCCTGAGATCATCAACCAATGACAGCATTTCATTCAAATATGAATAGAAATTTCCCTTTTCCTCCGTTGTCAAAAATGTTTCAAATAAGAAAGATTGTTAAGTGCTCCGAATACACATTTCAGATAGATAAAAGGATTTTTAAAGACATAGGGTGGAGTCTATAAAAAATGAAGCCTAAACAAAATATTAACATTCATTTATGTGAATACAACATATGGGCTGACCTGCTTTTAAAAATTTGGAACCTGATTTTTAAATCTTCTAAAACTTTTTGTTTTTAAATAGAGCAAAACAAACTGATTCAAGTTGATAAAAAATAGAAAATGAACGTTCAGTAACGAAATATACTCAAGTTAAAGTTAATTACCAGAGTGAGTTCTAAGAAGTAATGCATTTTATTAAAACATTTAAAAGTATAATGTAATATATCTTGAATGTTACAGAAATTCATCAACTTTACAAAACCGTTGTAAATTAAACTCTCATTACAAGATTATTTAATTGATATGTAATGTTTTCTTCATTCGTAACAGCGTACGATTTTAAAACATCAATTCTGTTTTATAAAAAGCGACGCAACTAATGTATTTTATACCACTTTTACTAAAAATTACAATAGCGTAGAAAGCAAGAACATTTCAAGGATTCTAATCATACAATGTGCATATTCAATCGAATGCAACAGGTAAGGAATTCTCTATAGTTTTACCCTATCAAGTAAATGCGATCAAAGTGATAGTTAAATTTAAATTAAGGTGTTAATGTTAAATATAAAAAGATAATATAACTAGGAAATCTGAAGGCTAATATTATTCGTTTTAATATACATTGTCTCACAACAAATTAAACGTGGAATTGATTATTGAATATCATGCATATTTTGGAGTATTGTTAAAGAATGGTTTACTCAATGAAATTTGTAAATATCGTATCAATCTATAAAATCTATGATCAATCTTTTTTCTACAGCATAGTCAACTATAATTTGTCTATCAACAAGTAATACAATGTTCCGTCATACAGTTTAATTTTATTAGAATGATAATATGTATATAAAGTCCTAATACTTTATAAAAAATATACTTATGAATTTACTGAAATACTTCGTCGTAAAACTAATATAATTAAACATTTGCTGAGTTATATAACTGAATGATACATATATCAGAAATTTATTTCATGATACCACTCATGAATTATAACAAGCATTTATGCAATTTTGTGAACAGAAGTTTTTTCAGTAAAATTACAATTCACCATTAATTTATAAATTCATGCAATAGACAACGATATTGTCTTCAATTAAAAAAGGTAAATAAATTCGATCGATTCTATGCTACAATTCAAATGTCTGTTCAATTACTTTGTTAGTATTCCTTGACGATATATAACGCGCTATATCAATTTATTAAACATGAAACGTAACGATTAATGTTACGAAGAAATATTCGTAAATTGCTTCGTAAATAGAATTCTGCTACGTTTTGAAAAATATCATACTTTTCCAAGTGCACAGTCGTAACGAATGGAAATTAGTCGGTAACTATCCGTCGGTATTTTCTATTGGGAGGGAACACCTCCTCGTCCTCGTCTCTGTCAGCCGATAGGAAAGGGTCGTCGTAAGCATAATTTGGTGCCCACTTGAGTAACAATTTTTCAAAAAATTCTTCTAAATTTCGAGCTTCTTGATACACCTGCGATTCCACCTGAACATAAAGAAATAACGAATAACTTCACGACCACAGAACTATGAATAATAAATTTAGCAGTTACTTACAGGATTGTATGTAAAAGCATTTTTAAACATCAATCTGATGTCTGCCATTACTTGTCTTAGATCTGAATAATGATCTGGGTGATCAGGTTTTAATTTATCTCTAATTATATCTAACGCAATCGGTTTCTTTATGATACGGTGATAATCAATTATCTGTACAGGAAAATAGCACATATTAATCATGTTGCTACTTATTAAATTGTTAATATACGTAAATTTCAAAATAATATATTTGCCTCGCTAGAAACAACTTCACGAAAGGGTAAACTTTGCTCATACTGGCAGTAAAGCTCCAGTACAATTCTTTGGGCAATTCTCAATTCTTTTGCACTCATTGTGTTGGGCCTTTTTTCCCCTGGTGGATCATCTGAACAATCGAGCACATTTGTACACAACATACACTGCCAAGTTTCACTTTCGCTGAAACATATACATCAATTTTGAATATAAGTCAGACAATTCATTCGAAATTAATTGTACTGTCTATGGTATACATACTCAGGAAACGATTTTAAACTAGGAATATGACAATACAAGTGGAAGACTTTTGGACATTTATCACAACATAGCACAGCATCTCCTCCATCCATACATACTGCACACCAGTCTTCGTTAGGATCATCCTTTGTCATGGATGCTGCAGCATTTTTTGAATTATCTATTGAACATATAATTATGTGCTTGCATAACTATCGCTTTAATATTATGTGCGTTATGTTTCTAAAAATGTTCACATATTTATTACATATTTCCGTCACGTTATTTCGATTCAAATATTTAGCATGAAATATACAGGGTGTCCCACTAACTCGTATAAAAGATAGCAAAGACATCGCGTTGCAACAGAGTTAGCGGGGCACCCTGTACGAATGATTGATTTAAGACATTCAAATACCTGCTGAATTTTCAGCCATAGGATTCATTCCCTCGTCGGTTGAACTATCTACTTGAGCCGAGTCCAATTGATTTCGTTGGGCCTCCGGTATCACCACGATTCCGTTACTATCTAATTTCGCGATGGTCAGCATCAGATCGTTCAGAGACTTTTGGCAGAATTTGTCCAAACTTTTCTCAGTTTCATCCGATTTCCCAGGAGGCACAGGACTAGGTGTTTTAGGCACCGAAGAGCTGACCGTGTGGCCAACAGACGCTGAATTTTGTACTTGGGGCGTATTATCAGAGGCAGCGATCGTTTGCGTATTGTATTTTTGATTGACGTTTGATTGTTGATTCTTTAACGTTATTTTATAAGTATCGTTGATAGGAACTGGCATCGGGGGCGTGGCTTGATGACGCGAAGGATTATAGGAAAGCCAAGGATTGACATTTTGGGGGATGTGCCAACGAGCTGCGGCGGGTTGTTGCATAGGATAGTTCAGATGCTGTGCGGATGGAGAGGTCGCGTTGCATTGCTGAAGCCTTATACCGGTCACCATGGATGTGTTCGTTGGTTGATACGTGTGTGGTGCTACTGGTCGTTGAGAATTATTTGTAGGGTACCTGTAAGGTGGCAATCGATATGGTACATGGTTCGTTGAAGGCCTATAAGGAGGAGGATTGTGTGCAAGGAGACCGCGTAGACTCGTGTTCTGTCCAAGTTGATCCATGTGAACTTGTTGATGAGGATGCGTGGACGATGTTACTTGCTGATGGCAACTACCCAATGGTCGTTGTTGCATCATCAACGGTTGCTGCAGCCTATTGTTGTAGTTAACCGGATATGGTACACGTGGCTGATGTGCTTGAGGTGATGATCGCGGTGGCATGTTGTTCATAGGATAATGTTGCATATAATTTTGTGATTGTGCTTGCTGCTGCATTTGCTGTTGTTGTTGTTGTTGTTGTTGTGGGTGTGGTGGTTGCTGCTGCTGCTGTTGCGGCGGTTGTTGATGTTGTTGTTGATGTTGCGTTAAAGGTAACGATGGAGGCACTTGCTGATAGGAATTTTGTTGAACATTATTTGTTTGCTGCGTTGCAGGAGGTAACTGTACAGCCATAGGGGAACCGTCCATAGGTGCATTCGGAAGATTAGCTGGTTGCTTTTGCTCCGGCTGAGAGTCAGTGTACGCCAGGGATGGTGTAGTACTTGTACCACCCAATGGGGATATTGAAGGATACACTCGACCATCGACTACTATTGCTCCGATTGATGAGACCACTGAAATGTAAAAACATTTGTTTCGGTCTTGCACTGTTGCCAACGTTAAGAGAACATTGTAATTTATGATCGTAGCAATATTACAAAGTGTGCTTATATTTAATAACATAATTAAGCACCTATTTATACTATTTAACCTTTTATCAAATCTGGTACTTTTTCCAATGATAAATGTATTCTAACAGGTATTTCTGGATTTGGAATGTCGGCTCGTCTGCTTTTTATTCTTTGTAAGTGGCTTGTAACCGATCTGCAATAACAGTGTCAGATAATGCGTATGTCAACATTAATTAAATATAGTGTGTATGTAATAATTGAACACATACTTCTTACTATATAACAATTCCAGATCTGAACCCTTCTTTAAGGCATGTGCCACGAATTGAATACAGTGATCTGTAAGCTTTGATAATTGATCTAAAGCAACTTTCTTTTCGTTCAATGTGTTCTGCTTTTGATCGCAAACTTCGTTTAATCGCATAATTAATTGTTTCCCTCTTGTATTAATCGCATTTGTTAACCTTTAGAGAAACAAATTATACAATCTCAGGAACCTTATATTATCCAGATCCATTTTAAAATGAACAATATTTAGACTTACTGAAACACCATTTGCGTTATATCTTGTACTAAATTTTTCTTCTTTTCTAAAATAAGAACCTGTCTATCCTCTATAACTTTCATTGCACTTTTCAATAAAACACGTTTGTAACTGAAAACATAATTTTATAACAACAATGATTAACGAAAATAAATGATTAAATTAACGGTGCTAACAACAAATATTAAAGTAAGAATTACCTGACTTCTTTGAGTAAAGTCGATACAGAAGTACGCGTCTCGGCAGCAATTTCGTGAATAAATTTGTATTTGTGATCTCTGTGTTCGCTTAGCTGACAATCTCTACAAGTAAGTTTATCACATGTTTGACAAAATAATGACAATTGTTCGTGTGAGTGAATTGTACAAAATAAATAGCCAGGTATCTTTTTGTTGATCTTTTTAACATTATCCCTATCATTGGCAACTTCGTCCTTTGGTTTAATTGTATGATCCTTGGTGATTTTTAATCTTTGATGCGCCTTAAACAGTTGAAAAACAGTATTACTTTTTCAATTACTTTTGAAGTCACGTGCACAATGTATGTGTGTGGGTACAGTTGTGCTAATTGAATTATACTATAATCTGTTTCCATTGTACTTCAATGTACGAATAATGCTGTGTTCATCACTGATAGTAATTTTTTTCAGTTTGGAATTTGGTTCTCTGATTCGATTGCTTGTAAGTTGTAATTATACTTCAACTGTAATTACGAATTGCACTGTAGTTTAATTAAACAAGACATCCGAATTACGAATCATAATGTGATTGAATATAATACGATTGAATTACTTTGCAATTATAATTTATCGAATAATTCAATTGTAATTCTGCACAACTGTATATGTAGGACATATACAATCACAGCGACAATATAATTACCATAACACAATTCTGACAGATAAATTCTTCGCATTCTACACACCAGCTTGTGGCATTAGCATTGTCATGACAGCTGGTGCATTTCTTTTCTTCTTCCGTTTCCTTCGATTCATCGTCAGTACCTGGACTACTATCTTCCTCTATAAATTTCGACAAAAATCGATTCTCGATCAAGTTGTCCGCTTGGGTAGTAACATTACAAATTTGACAAGCAATTACATTGCTTTCCACTGCAACATTATACGCATAGTTTAATCAGCTAAATCACGTAAGAAAAAATAATTGTTGTTATTAATAAATCTTTGAACAGTCATAGTCGTGATTTTGATAGAATATTTTCTACCAGGGAGGGTACAATGTTTTGAAATGTCGCTTGATCGAAATAATGTATAAAAACATAGAAAACCAAGGAGAATGTAATGGAAGATCGACGGAGTGAAAAATCGCGAGAGTATACTGTGATCTTACACAAAACATCCACGTCAACCGATGTATTGTGGTCGCTCAGTTTACTGTTGACACATGCTGTGCACGCTGCATGTAAACACTCCAAAAGTTTCGGGTCGTCACCGGAGACGAACGCTTTCTCACAGAACACACATTTCGATAAAAATGCACGGGTTTCGTTCTCCTGGCTCTCGGTGGTGCACTCGATACGCTGCTCGCACTCTTCCTCGATGCAAACGCCCTGCACTTGAGACTGTTGCATATCTTGTTTCGTACCAGGTTGGTCGACCGGTTCTTCTTTTATCGTTGCCGCCGGGCTCGTCGTTAGCAACTCATTCACTCGGGGTTCCATATTAAAACCATTCAAGCATAAATAGGCACACACGAGAATCGTTTTTACAATTTATGAAAATATATGTTTCTTGAACCGTGGAGCGCCATGGTCCACCATGCTACATACTCAATTCATTCTGATCAAAACGATATAGTTAAGAATCCTCCTAATAAATTAGACATCGCAAACGGTGGCGACCTCTGTAATTGACGCTCGAATGATTCTAGAGGTTTCCGATAGTGATGGGCATCGTCGACTAAAAACTATCGACTAAATCGATAGTAGCCAACTACTATTTTCAGTCGACTGATTTTTTAAACTATCGACTGATTTTAGTAGTGGTTGGGTTACTATTTTCAGTCGACTGTTTTACACGTCTCCATCTTGAAATTTCAAATGTCTCAGAAGAACTTTCTCAGTTCAATTAAATAAGATATTTTTTATTGACGGATTAATATTGCAACCAGCTGCGATTTAAAAAACAATTATAGCACAGTAGCACAGGCGAGTTAGAACTGTAGCAGACTCGCAAATATCGAGGATCAGTTTCATATGAACTAGCTTTAATGTTTAGTTTGTCGTATTACATATAGGTGGCTTACATGGTACGATTTTAACCTATTTTAACACTGGTCTATATAAGTTATATGGATCAAAACATCGTCAGCTAGGTTTCTGCTTTTCTCGTGAATTCTTTGTTAAACAAATACAAAATGATGATCTTTTTTATTAAGCAGCTTTAGCAACATTTCTCAAGTAAAAAAATTAGAATTGCACGGAGATGAACAAACAATTTTAAATAACTGTCGATAACTATCGATAGTACCATCGATAGTTCTTCATTGCTATCTTCACTTCTTTCACATGTACAAGAGAAATTTGTGGAAGTTTGTAAATAGTAATGCGTGGTAAAGAAGGTTCGAAAGTGTAACGCGTACTATATCTCAATCATGCATTTAGACAAAGGGAAGTTAATAGGTATGTTACATCAATTAGAATACCTTTGCAGTATTATATTAACAGAAAACCAAACTGTCCAAACACGTTGGTATTTTTATTTATACAATTCTGTATTGGTTAGTCGTTAACCTGCTCGTACGTTATAATAACAATTAAGTTAATTTTGTTAATTGAATACCTTTCCTTCACTATTGCGTTAAAGTAAGTCAAAATAATCTAAGATGGATCATTTACAGAAGATTTAGCTGACGTCTGTCATGATAGTGATAATAGTCATGACAGTGATGACAGTATACAAGGATCTACCGACAGCGATAACACTGTCAGTAGCAGTGACGAATCCGAATCGGAAGGCGAAGATGATGTAAAAGGAAGTTCCAATAACAATGAGATTTATGCCCACACAAGTATGTATTAACATTTAGATCATTGTTTATTCATCCTAAAATGAACTGTTTTAGTGACAGGGGTCAAATAGTGTCAGGCAGCATGGTCACTCTATCTTGTTTCTAGATGTTGATAAATGCCAAGCAGTATGATCACTCTGTTCACTAAACTGTTTTCGTAGTTTTAGCTTTATCATTTACGACCAAACGCCTTGGCATTATTAGACATGAAATCTGAACAGCATGATCACGCTGTGCGGCATTAAAACGGTTAATAAAAATTCTATTGTGATTATAAGGTGAAACCATGGAACCTGTACCATTAAATGAAGATGAGGAAGACGATGAAGTTGTGAAAGCTATAATTAAATCAAAAGATACACAGACAAACCATCCCCCTTCTATTGAAATGGAGGATCATGTAGTAGACATATGCTTTCATCCAAATACAAATATGATTGCTGTGGCTAACATAGTAGGCGACGTTTACCTGTAAATTTTATATTAATTTGACATTCATACTACTATACAACAATGTTCTCTATAGTCAAATCTTTTACTTGCTAGGTATAAGTACACCAACACAGAAACAGAACTTGTTTCAACGTTAGAGATGCATCTGAAGGCGTGTCGTGATATAGAATTTAACGAAGACGGAACAACATTGTTTTCAACTGCCAAGGATCTATCTATAATGCTTACTGATGTAGAAACTGAAAAACTGAAAAGATTATATGAGAATGCACATGAGTGGGTATAAAACTGCTTGCTTCAACTTCTGAAATTTAATCTGGCATTAATAATTGATTTATATTCTTAGAGAACCTGTGAATACTATGACTGTAATTGGAGAACATATATTTGCAACTGGCGATGATGATGGAGTAGTAAAATGTAAATATTAACAATTGTATATTATCTGCTTTCATTTCTAATCTTGGATTATAATTCTGTATACATATTTTCAGTGTGGGATCTTAGACAAAAAGGAAGTGAACCTGTATTTTCAATAAAAAAGATGGAAGACTATGTAAGTTCGATTATAACAAACAGAGATGGGAAGTACTTAGTGTGCGGAAGTGGTGATGGTTCTCTCACTACATTTAATATACCAGGAAAGAAATTGCATGTTCAGGTACATATTTATGAATACTAGTGTACCATAATTCGTCTATCTATTTCTAATAATAAACATTTTAACAGTCAGAGGAATATGACGAGGAGTTGACGTGTCTCGGTTTGTTTAAAAATGAAACGAAAATTTTGGTGGGGTCTAGTAAAGGAAAAATGTACATATATAATTGGGGAGAGTTTGGGCTCCATTCGGACGAGTTTCCCAGTGTAACGAAGAGGGCTATAAATTGTATGATTCCAATTACTGAAAATGTAGTAATTACGGGAGGAGAAGATGGTGTGCTCAGGTAATGAACAACTTTGAATTAGAATAATTTATTCATTGAATAAAGTAATGATCTAATTAATATGTCGATGTGTAGAGCAACCAGCTTGTTTCCACGTAACAATCTCGGAATTGTGGGACAACATAATTTCCCCATCGAAGCCATTGATATAAACAATGATGGTACTTTAATTGCGTCTTCCTCGCATAATAATGATATCAAATTCTGGAATGTACAGTACTTCGAAACATTAGATGTTGCTAACCGTGTGAAAGGCGGCAAGCAAAAACAATTGAAACATAATCTTCCAAGTAGTAAAGTCGATAACGCGGCAAGTTTCTTCGCAGATCTTTAGAATAGAAACACAAATAATAATTGTATGTAAAATATTATATATTTATTATTAAAATTATAATTTTGAATATGATCATACATAGGAGGAGTCAAACGTACTGCAAGTTACTGAATACCCTTTTCACAAAAAATATTGCAAACATATTTTGATATACAATTTTATTCCTATGATAGCTTAATTGTCATACACTTACACTGAAAGTTGAACACTGTATTATCCGTGTTTAAATATGACAATAAAATTACGTATAAATATAAATATTCTAAAAAATTACATATGAAAATTGTACAAGATCCTTTCACCACACTTTCGTTATTATGACTTTATAATACAATTGTAGGTATGGTAATATGTCTTGACAGTCGTCAGTAATGGTAGTTTACAATACTAAGATAGACATTTGGGCCTGCAATATTAGCTTGCAATCTATGAAAACAATAACTTGATTTTCTTTAACTTAGCAGATTAGTAGATTTAATATACATTTTTGGAATATAATAGATTAAATAAAGAGAAAGATAAGGAAGAAAGGAGTACAAAACTTAAAGTTGTATAATTCTGTGTATCTTTCTAAAAATATTATATAGTACACGCTTTGGAACGTTCACTTGTAACCATTGCATTGTACAATTCGTAATTTACAAGTTACTTATTATACAATATTTTTTTACTTCTTAAGCAGTGATCAAAGTTTACTTGGTATTGACTAAAGAATGTTATAAAAAAAGATTCTCTAAATAGTGACGAAAATTCACTTCGTATTTGCTACCGTGATTACAAGCATTTCATACACTTTGTAATTTATACCTAAAATGAACTCATAAAAATTTGAATATAGTACGATATATAAACAAAGTGTAAGAATTCATGATATATTATGAAATTTAAATTATTTTTGCTAATATAAATTAGAATAAATAATACTGATAATGTACAACACTTAATAAAAATTTATAATTTAGTACAAAACTGGATAATGCTAATGCTGAAGGCTTTCCGAAGTCTTCGAATAAATTTTCATATTCCTACATAAACAAATGATTAATAATGAAAGTACTATCGTACATTAATTGGATATATGAATGTTCTTATCGATTAATTACTAATATGTTAAATATTACTAGCATTTTATGTAGTAATACACCATACACAAACAAGCAGAATATTCAACGTCTTCAAAAAAAAAAAAATGCATCTTGTATCGAAGCAAAACAGGTCTGAGTTGTTTCAATAAAATAATTTGGCTTGACAAATACAACTGCATCGATATTATTTATTATCATATATTTATACTAACGAGAGGATAGAATGCAATATATTAAATGCTCAATATTTATTCTTAAAAAATCTTAAATAAATATTTTAAATCGTTATTACAGTACGTTATTGCTCGTGAACACGAGCTGCATAAAAAGTTGGACTCTGCCTTAATTATATTGTATTACAAATATGCTTGTCTGTAAAGTTGCTTTACTGATGGTTCATTTGACGTAAATATTCTGGTGTGTGATAGTGTTGCTGCTGCGCATGAGCAAGCGAGGGATGAATGGGCGATGGAAAGCATCGAACATGTTCGACGCTTGTTGCATCACTATCTCCGCTCTTCAAATACTTATTTAATACGGCGAAGATTTGCGAATTTAATACTTGAAATCTTCGGATTCTGTCCACCATTCTTTTCAGGTGCTGTACGACACAATGAAACACAATTTATTATAGTATTCTACAAAGCGTTACGGGATCAATTATATACTTATGAATAGACTGCGAATCTTTATGCGAAATAAAAATTGTCTTCGTCAACTGAGGGTGAGTCTCGTAACATGACGATTTCAAATAACTCTATAACTATAACTACATGGTATAATACTTTTTTTACACAGAATTTTGTGGTTCACCCGAATTCAAGAAAAGATATTGGGCATTCCGTTTAAAACACTGATGGTGACCCTCACATCTCGATAAAAAAATCAAACTAACAAAAAACAGGTTACAGCACTGTATGTTCCCCTGGAAATCATGCAACATTTGTTTGCAAATTTTTTTCTTACAACAAATAATTTACGAGTTATTTGAAGTCGTTATGTTATGAGGCTTACTCTGTATATTATGATTCTTAAATTCTTTTAATTATATTTTTTTTTATAAACGCATCAAATCCGCAGTCTACTTACGAACGAGGACACGAACGAGGACACTTACGATTCCTTTAACATTTTCGTCTTTTCCGTCTACCCGTTGTACTCTTAAGATATGGTAACAGAAATCAAGAGCCTCGAAGCGTCTTTGTTGGCCAAGTAATACTATCATAGCACATCCAGCCCAATGTAAACCTTCCCCGAATAATTCTCTGCAATGGTAGATAACATTGTATGTTTGTTTCCATTGTTACGGTAATCAATTCTATTGTAATGGTACACGTGCGTTACTAACTCAACGGTAAACTCTGTTTCTCCGACGGGAATGCAATAAACAAATTGTAACGCGCTCCATAGTCTATGGAACTCTGTGCATTCGTCAACGTTCATCACTCCGTTCGCCGGCGGAGGACCAACCCAGATGGGATCGTCCAAGAAACTACGCAATCTGCTAAGTACTACTTCGAATATTGACAGACCACAGCAAAGTCGTTCTCGAGTCAGCAAATCTCCCTCTCTGGCAATCATTGCTTGCTACAAAAACAACGATTTCTCAAATAGTGTATAATATACAAGATGAGTATTTTACATATTGTCTCATGTAAACTTTTGATCACTTACCTTAGCTGTACCTAGTTTATCTACGTTCGGGACGATCTGTAAGGCTGCATACTTAGCTTCAAGTCGTTTCTGTTTAGTTTCCGGTTTTTCGCCCTCTGAAAATAAAATTGTTAGAATTGTTGCCAGGTGAACCTACAGAACAGTTACCTAATCTCGGTATTTTCGGATACTTTCCCCATAACACATTAGCGTTCATACAAAGGAAAAAATGAGTAGGTAACTGTACTGCAGGTTCACCAGTTGCTAAATGCAAAAGAGCTGTTCTTCAATTTGAGATTGTACCTTTGCAGTAAGGCCTAGGCAATATATTTTGAAACGGAGCCGCATGCAACAAATCACAAACTTCTTCTTGCGACAAGGCTTGTTCCATTAAGAGGCAAAACAAAATCGTATTGCCGAACTCTCGGAAATTATGGAAGAGCTCGGTCTTTGCATCAGGATATTGCACGATGTCGTTCAATTGAGCATGATAGTATCCCAAAACACCTGGAGATCCATAATCGTATCTAGGAAGCTTGCAAACTTTTGGCATAGCTTCCATTAGGGTCTTGGTGAACTGGTGTAAGCTCCCTTGAATCAAAGATTTTACTATCTTTAGAAGCTCTTCCATGACTACTGCTATTCCTTGGTAACCGAGGAGCTTGCACATTGTTCGAAAGTGTTGCGGCCCAACGAACCCGCAATACTGTCCATACTGTGTGCTGTACGCTAAATTCAACTGTTTACTGCCCCAAAGATAATGATGCGACATTTGTGGTGGCTTATCTCGATGGACTGGCTGTACAAATTGAAGTCCTCGACATTTTACGAACCTGTTAAATATATTTCAAGTATGAGACGTACACTTCAATATTTAACTGTGGATCTAACCACTAAAAATTGCCATACTATTATTTACAACCATTTTTACGTTACTGTATTTATCTAAGAAATTTAAAAAAATTTAAGTGCTGTAAGTACGAGAAATAATAATGAAGTTCAGATGCTCTGATTCTAGGTCGGAAGAAATGTCTTAATTTTGAAGTTAAAACAGCTTCGAGTACGAAAGGTTAATCGTAGTGATATACCTGTTTGTTGCTGCATTGTAACAATAATTTGGCAAGAAGTCATAATTCAGTTCCCAAAACACGTGAAGCGTGATTCGTCCGTAAGGAGCTAAAACATTATGATTAGCTTCTCTGAACATTGCATCGTACTCGTCCAGTGCAAGCCATTTACTTAAAAGTTTATGCGTAAGACGGTTGACTTGCAGAAGTCCTTCTAATTCCTGAAGCACGCGACACAAATCAGTTGTACATTCGTTTCAACTTACACTCAAGACTGAATCCGAAATGTTAAATCATTCAACTTACTACAACTCCTGTAATATCGCCAGACTCGAATTTACTAATTGCTAAATCCAACGATTTCTGCATGTCCGCATTAATACGTTGGGTAATCAACTTATTCAAGTCGATGCTCCTTCCCAACAATTGAACATGTCTTTGTTTCAATAATGTTTCGTATCTGTTGGCACGAGGATATGGAAGTAAGTATGCTCCGAGAGCGACACACTCTACACGGAACCTTTTGTCTAACAATATACTCGAGGCTAATTGCTTGTAGTGAGCGAAAACTTGTTCGCTAAGCTTGTAAACAAATTGATCGAAACATAAATTCACTTCAGCTTCCACTTCGTCGTAAAGAAATTGTTTACGGAATATTGTCAGAGCATATAATGCACTATCATTGTACAAATCCAGTGGATACAGAACATATCTGTAAGTACAATGACATATTTATAAACATACATAGGTATTATATGTGCTGGTAATTTCGAAAGTGGCGTAAGCCAGAAAACAAAAACAATTTCGATTTTCATGTTTTTTCACGTCGGAATCACCGGCACATATTAAGTAAACTTACTCCATCATCGATGGTTCTTTGCTTCGCAGTATATGATCAGTCAATATCCATGGCATAGACATCTCGATGGGGAACTGAAACATGCGTCATTAAACTATGAAGCTGTTGAGAATTCACTTCGGCATTAGTGCAGAACAGTATGAGATTCTACTAATTACAAACCCCAAGTGTTAATAAAATAATTAGAGAAACCAGTTGTACGTTCGTAAAAGTACAACGTTAGAAATATTATGTGCTTCAAGAATGCTACCATCACATAAATATACATTGATTTCATCACTTAATGCATGCTACATAGAAAATAACGAGCTGAAATCAAATAAACGATTGCTTGTGCTTGTGTTATAAACGTGCAACTATTTCATAAGATACTCTTCGATATTTTTCTTGAAGCTGATGCAAAGGACGAACACAAATATTTACATAAACTATCGACAAAATAAACTTCAAACACGACTAATACCACACTTTGAAATTATCATTCTATCTATAATAGAATAGAATAGATTCTATCTATACAAAAATGCAATTTGCGACATGGACAAATGCAGTGGAAATGAAACCAGTAAACCATATCAATGGTTGTATACTGCAGTAAGTTATAAGCGTAAGCAACGTTGCTACAATCACTCGTGTCTAACAGAGTACCTGGATACGTTTCTCCATGGTGATCAAGTCGCTGCACTCTTCATTATGCTGGTGACGTACTTGGCATTTCTAGTCATGAAATCAAGCACACAAAACGCTATTTTTGATAGTATTTTCCATGTAGTAATACAAGGCGTAAATTACTTCTATGTTTATCAGAGATAAATCAAGGTAAACGAAGTAAAAACACCGATTTACATTTTCCATTTAAAAATATCTTTGTATGTCTTTGAGCATAGAGTAAAAAAAAATAATACCAAAGGAGTTTTCAATTACCTGTATCTTTCGTCCCATGGTCATCTCTAGATAAAACTCTCTGTACCATAATTGGGACAAATCGCAACAGTCTTGCAATGATTCTACAAAAAAAAAGAACATAGAAGTATATTTAATTAAAATTTATAATTATATGGTGAATGTTTGTGTCTATCTAATACGTTCCCCTTTAATTGTAACTTCTGGTCTATAACAAATTGTAATTAATTCTATTTACCGCCAAAATTTAAGAGGTAACTCCAATAAAAACTAGTTTTATGAAACTGATCGATCTGCACAAGATACTGGCCATCAATATCTTTTCTCAGAGTACGTTTCCCACCACTCTTATCAGCTATTAATGATTCCAGCATAGTACGAACCATGTAAAGCTGAGTCGAAGAAGGCCCTAAAAAAAAATTCTTTTAAAAAATATTGAGACTTGGCGATGTTATAAAAGTAAATTGTCTTACCAACATTCCTTCGTGGTACCTTAATACCAAATCCATTGTCAGGATCTTTCTTTCCCTTTAAAGCAGGATCTCCTAATGGCTCTACTCCAAAATGCCAATCTGCGCAAGTTTCTCTCACAGACACGATTATACTGAAAGATAGCAATGAACAATTTAATTCATGGATCAGCTATATACATAAAGTTATTAAAAGTATGTAAGCAATATTATACAAACCTTCGGATGAGATCCTTTTTATTTTTAATCGCTTTGCGTAGTGGTTCTCGCAAAATAAGTTGCACGAAATCTTGCAGCTCTGCATATATGTTTCTACGTATTGCATCAATGAAAACCGTTTCTATGCGCGCCATTAATACTTGCAACCCCTTGATCATTGCGATCACTTCTATTAGAGCAAACTTTTCTTCGTCCGTATAGTTGTAACGTGTAGCCTACCAAAACGAAATAGATCTATATACACGATGTTATCAGAATTTATAATTGATGTAAATTCTATTTTACTCTTTCGTATTCTTCGGCTTCCTGTGGACATTCCTTGTTCATGTGGTGATCAGTAGGATGAAGAAGCTTCCAACTATAAAGTTCTGTTACTACACTTGTCCATTGTGACAGTAACTGCAATCCACGTAAAGCTAATTCAGCAGTTTCTCTATTTTCTACATCACTGCCACATTCTTTGTACGTGGTACTCACTTCGTTACTGTACCTGTATCGAGATTTGTAAATGAATATCGTTTCTTGCAAGTTTTTAAACAAAACCATCAGTATACATATATCGTTACCTTGCTAATTCGCTAATGTATTTCACATGATCTTCTCGGATCTGTGGCAAATGTACCATAAGATCTGCTTGCGGGCTTATACTGTTCGATGAAGCAGACAACGGCCACCTTGATGCATCAAAGTGTTTCGAACGTTTGATGTAATTGAAAGGTGCAATTTGCATGTCACCAAACAGCGGTACCACTTCCAGATTTTTAAAAATTCTATCAATCCGATCCAATTTTAATTTCTTCTTCTGATCCAATTTATTGATATTGCACAATTCGCTATCCATCAAAAATAGCCCAAATCCCATGACCTTTACCAACATGTGTTTCTCATTTGGAGTCAAGTACATCTTAGTTTCAAACATATGGACGCATATGTTGACCACATCTGCAAGTAACTCTTCGTATCCCGCAATTTTCTCCAGATTTTCTTTCACAGTATCGCGAATTTTATTTTGGGTGGCTAAAAACATTGATAAGTTTTGCGACTCCTGTAATGTTTGGGAATCGGACATCACTTTAAGAAATTGAGCAGCTCTGGAATCAAAGAACACGATCAAACAGTAGACTCTCTAACATGGTAACATAGAGAGATAACAATTACCTTCTATAAGTGGAATAATCATTTTTCACACTAGATTTCATGTTCTTCAATTCATCTAAAACTGCAAACATATTGATGAACTTTCCCAATGTAAGCAAATACGCTTCGGAAACAAAGTCTTTCCTTTTTTCATGATGACACAAACGTTTCACTTCCCCAGAGAACCTTTCGATCGCTTTTCTCTACAAAATGATGAGATATTGAGTTTATACGTATGTAAAGATACGCGTAAAATAAGAAGGAGATTGAATACTCACTTGAAAATACATAAAATTAAGTAACTTATTTACTTCCGGTGCTAATACCTCTACAGTTTTTTCATAAATTTCTACTCTGTTTGGTTGTTCATTTGATTTCGGTTGTGGAATTGCACGTGAGCAACATCGCCATGTATACAACATAACAGCATGTTTCAATCCTTCTTCCAATAGTTCGTTCTTTAAAGTAAATATATTTATCAATATATTAGAATCTATTACTCATCATTCATCGTGTATTATAGTACTTGTAGTGTGAAATAATTTGTTATTTTTACCAAGCTCGCGTGAACTGTAGCTTCTTCAATGTATTTAGCTATCCCCGTAACAAAACCATTTCTATCTTCAAAATTAGTATCAAAATTGGCTTGATATACTACAGAACACGGTTGTGCTTCGATGCACGGCTGTTCGTCCGGCAATGTAAATTCATCGAGCACATCAACATTGGACAAAGCATCGCCCAACGTTACTTTATCGGTAGTCATTTCAGTCTAAAAGTAAACCTGCATAAGTACAATTATTATTTTTACGTTTATATATCAATTCAAATATATAATTAGACGTTATATTGACTTTTTAAAATTATCTATATACATTCACGAACGTGAAATTTTTATAGAGAAACGAGTAATTATAGACCCTCGGTGATCGAATATAAAAAACGGTATAAAATAATAATCATTCGTAACGTTACTTACCTCTAAAGAGGTTACAGTGTCTAGTAACTTAAGTATACTAGAAACTGATACTGTTCTACAGGAAAACGAAATAATTTATAATAAATGCACAATATAATTAACACATTTTGACACAATGTCGAACTGTGCTACGAATCTATAGAATTGAAAATCTAATACTCCACCCTCCCACTAGAAAACATAGGATGATTATCCTATCAACAATACTCAAGCCTTGCATACAACAGTTTCATATACTACTACTGTAATGTGTCCTTGTTTGAATGTATATGTATATATGTGATACATATAAGTAAATACATATTCCGCATTCTGCTTAGTTCCCACGTCCTTCGTTAAACAATTTTCATTTAAAATGACTTATGTTACCTCCCGATGACTAATTTAGTTAACACTTGGAAACTATATCTGTACTTGTCAGTAGTATATATACATTGCACACGACAATTAACTAAATATACTGCGATTACTAAAAAATTTTCGAATTTTTTAAGAAATAGAATATTATATCAGAGGATAATTATTCTAATCCAATAATTTGTATTACAAAATTATGACTTTTATAATATATGCACCATCGACTTTCAAAGAGGACACATTTTGATTATCAATGCGACGTCAGAAGTCGATAAATGTAATCGAAATGTTTATTTTTTAAACATCTAATGCGGCAAACATGACATGACTTGAGTAATTCTTTTTTTATATTTTTATCGAAAAATATGATAAAAATATTTTTGCTATACAGAAATTGTAATCATAAATAAGTATATTTTTGATATTCTAATTTATGCATTTAAGTGTTTTAAATTCCATGTAAAATGCAATGCATAACGTGCAGTATATTGTATTAAGCTAAAATAATGTCTCTGTTGCAAATGATTAATTGATATGCGATAGACAATGTTCACAGTGCAGTTGTGTCATTATTTGTGATATGCTAGTACAAAAGAACAAAATGTGTGTCCATGAACACTATTTAAACTCTGCCACGGAGAAAATTATTGTACGAAAGCGAAACTCCGATATTTTTCTGTAACCAAACTCCGCATTCAAGTGTGTATGCAGAGAAGAAATAATAGAAATAATAACACTTTCCGTAAATTTCATTATGATTAATTTTTTGATTTTATGATTTCTTTCCAAAGTCTTTCCAATTTATCTATCTCATTTTTGTTTGTTTATTAGTTACTTGAAATTTTGTAATATTCATCTATTCTAAAAAAGTCAACATACAGTTATATAGTTTTTGGTATTTAGGTATGAAAACAATGTTTTTTAATAACATTCAATTCAGAAAATTATTCTTATTTCTGAAATACGCAGTTTTCTATGATATTATATTCTGACGGTTTTAATCTTTAAGTAGTGCTTCAAGGTTATCAAAGTTGGGGGCACGATTGTGAAATATTTTAATGAAAGTTTCCTCTCTGGTTTAGAATTCTGCATACTAGTCCACGTCTGACACTCAGTATCACTCAGTATGTCACAATTCGTCAACAATTGAACTATTCAAAAACTTTTCATGTCGAATTCGTAGCAGAACAAATTGAATTTCAACAATACCATTGAGAAGTTTAGATGAAAAATTTGTAGTGGTAGTGAACCTCGAAAAAAAAATATAAAATAATTTGTATTAACAAATACGAATACATATTAGAGCTGTACAAAATAGTACATGTTAAATGTATATACCTGGCTAAAGTACATATGAAAAATGTCGGACAAAATAATTATAAACATTTTAACTTTGAATTGTTGGTAAATAATTACTTTGTAATCATTTGTATTCAGAGTTTATTGATGTACATGTATTTTTGTACTCTCTTATCATTTTATATATGTTATCTATTATAGGGGTATACCATATGTTTCGAAGGACAGGGCAGGCCGTATACAAGCAATTGCTGAGAAATTTTCCACCGAGAACTATGACATTATTTGTCTACAAGAAGTATGGTCTGTTAATGATTTTAAGATGATTAAAGCCAAGACAGAAGAACAACTGCCTTATTCGCATTATTTTTATAGGTATTTATGTCATTAGTATGCTGAAAATATAATTTTTAAATAATACGACACTAAAGAAATTTAAACAGGATATTTACATTAAGTTGTAACATTAATTATGTTTACGTTAAAATCGTTTTAATTGTACATCTAGTGGCGTGCTTGGATCAGGGATTTGTGTCTTATCAAAGTATCCCATCGAAGATGTAATGTTTCATAAGTGGCCTCTAAATGGGTATGTGCATAAAATACATCATGGAGATTGGTTTGGTGGAAAGGGTGTCGGACTTTGCAGGCTTAAAATTCATGATATGAATGTTAATCTTTATACTACACATGTAAGAGCAACTACTAAAATTTTTCTGGTTTTTGTGTGTTCTTTAAAAATATATTTAATGTATTGGATGTTTTAGTTGCATGCAGAATATAGTAGTAACGACGAATATCTTGCACACAGAGTTTTACAAGCATTCGATACTGCCCAGTTTGTTAGAATGACTTGCGGTGGGGCTGATTCTGTGATATTGGCAGGTGATCTCAATACAGAGCCACAAGATTTAGCTTATAAAATCATTTGTGGTGTTGCCGGTTTAACTGATGTTTGCTCAAGTGTTTCAAATAATTTAGGGACGAATATGTGTGCCAATAACAGTTATACTAGTTCTAAAATCGCTAGGACATTCCCAGATGGAAAGCGTATAGATCATATTTTATATTTGGGCTCAAAATTTTATAAAGTATGTTAAGTGATTTTTACAGTTATCATATTCGAATTATTAAGTACCGTTTAATATTACCAACAATGTATTACTTATAGGTAGAAGTAAAAGACTTTCATCATCCTTTCCCAATACGAGTACCTCAGAAAGACTTCAGTTACTCCGATCATGAGGCTATTATGGCTACTCTAAGTATTAACCCTGGTAAGATAATAAGTGAAGTAATGCATTAAACCATTGTTTTAATATCCAAAAATCATCGAAATCGAGTAATAGGTAGCTGGTCTGCAGGTTCGGCGAAATATTTAATGCTTATTAATATTACTTTTTCAGGTCAGTCTGAGCCAATGAATGTAGACGTTAAAGATTTATTGAAAGGAGCTATAAGTATATGTGAATCGTCATTAAAAAGTGTTCGCCGACAACGCATTTGGTATTTAGTATTTGCTGGTATATTAATAGTTCCAGTAATCTGGTCTATGGGACTTGATTGCACTATTGAGTCTGTATCTGTGAGCATTGGGCTCAATGCCATTCGTGCTTTTCTGACTGCGATACTATGCTATTCTTTGTTCATGGGTACTATATGGAATAGTGCAGAAACGAACGCTTTAAGGGCAGGGTGTTTAGGGATGGAAATTTATTTGACAAATTTCTATAAAACATAAAAGTATGTACATACAACGTACAAGTACATAGTTGACTCAAAATTTTGACTTCCCTTTTAAACTATTCTTCGAATACACGTTTGATAAAAAATATTCAATGATATTCTTATTGATAACAGAAGTATATTTCTTTATACAATGAATCTTAGCATTTTTATTCATTAAGATCTTCATATCATATCACTATAGGACAATAATCAAGCTGTATCGTTTAAAAAAATTATTTAGAGCGCTCACTTCTTAAAAATGTGTTATGTCTACTGTATTAGCAATATGTAGGCTGCGAATTTTTATGCATTTATCACAAAATTGGTAGGTGACATACACTATAGTAAAATGAATTTAAAGATGTAGTAATATTAATCGCAATCTACTAAAATGATTAAAAGATAAAATTAATTTGTATTAAACCTCTATTTTTTTAATAATTAACGCAGAACATTTGCAATCTGCATAAAGATTCGCAGTTTCGTAATATATATGTATATTTTTCTTCAATATTCTTCTTCAATACAACAGAAGTAGATAATATATTGCGCTATTAATCATTACACTAATTAGTATTGCATTTATTTCCTATTGATATTATCTAGTAACATTAATATAAATTATCACAAATAATAAAAAAATACTTTCCAAACTAATTTTTTCAATTACTATTGTTATATGAAATTTGTATATTGTTAAGTTCATTATTAAAAATTCTGATTATATTTGGTATTTATTTATTTCATATCACATTCTTATATAATATATATATATATATATATAATATATATACACATATATATAATATATACATGTATATGTATATATATACATGTATATGTATATATATATATATATATATATATATATATATATATATATTATTGCAATATAAACAAATGATTATTGCCTATGAGATCTCCTAATAACTACATACTGGAGCAATATCTTTCAGTACAAATATATTTAAATATTGTGTAATATATTAACGTTATATGTTTTTATATATGTATATATGTGTATATATATATTATATATCATATATATAATAGATATGTATATATATATATAACATATATATATTATATATATATAAATTTTTCTACAATTGATTATATACAATATAGACCATCTTGAGCAAAGAGGCTCCTAATAAATAAAGAGTGTATATACGAATGTATATGTAATTGACTATGTAAATTGTACCCAAAGGAATATAAATAGAAAAACATTGCGTTTCAGGTATGTCACCATATAGCATTCATGAATACATGCTTCAGTAGGCAATAGTACTAAAAAAAAATTACAATACGGAATGTAAAAACAATGTAGGCACTCTTTGGTTTTCCAAATTCACGGTAATTGTTCAACATAATTCTTTGGGACCAATCCTGTCTTGCCATTTAATGTGCCTTCTAACCATCCTGGTTCCAAAGAGGCCTTTACTGTAATGGAAAATTAAATTCAGCAAATTAATCGACGTATAATTATCACACTGTAGATGCAAGGCTTTTATTCTATCTTAAAGCAAAAACTAGAAAGAGAAACTAAATTTCATTTGAATCGCAAATCGTTATGATCACAAATTAATCTATCATACCATTTGTAATAATTTGATTTGGTTCAAATGATAGCTCGCCATCATTTTCTGCCAGACAGGCATATAAGGTACGAACTCTCCTAAAATAGTTAAATTCCTGCTATTAGAAAGCTGTATTACAGAAATATATATTGATCAATCTAAAATACAATCTTACCAAATACCAGGTACTTGTCCGGGGCTTGAACGTCCACTACTGGGCGATGTATTAGCTCTATGGAAAATTGCAAATATTAAAAAACGGATTAGGGTCGGGTTATACTAGTCGGTCCAGACCCTGAGGGTGTATAAACGCATGGCAAATTCCAGAACAACAGTGAAAAGAAATAATAAATAATAAACTTACACAGATATTGATGGATTATTCCGTTGAGCATAACTCGATGCATAATGTACAGACATCATGGAACCACGCTTTTGTTTCACCGGTAAATCCGATGAAAAGGAATGAGGATCAGAAGCAATCGACTCGCTTGAACTACTTGTGTTGCCACTCGTTAATACTGCATATACAAGGGCAGATGTAAATATAGAAAGAGTATGGCAGGGTAGATGAGAGAAAATAGTTGTACAAAGGCTCAGAAGAGAGGAAAAAGACTAAGATTGGAGTAGTCGATTAACTTTTACGAGGGATAATTCCGAAGCGACATCTCCAAATCTTAATGCAATTTTGGGGGGACGTAGTTCTTGCAAAAATATTAGACACATTTTTTTTAACAGCCATCGTTTATATTCAAGCGATGAAAACAGTCCTCAAAGCTTGGAGTCGGAACCATAGTTGGTCGAATATTTCGGTAACTATTAGAGCTAGAGGGGTGTCTCATCCCTAGTCACGGCTAGTTTCACGGTAGCCGTGCAACCCGATTTTAGATGTCTTAATTTGTTTAAAGAATACATTAAAAATTGTGTGAGAAGACATAACCAAATACAAAATAGAAATTAGAAAAATAAAATAGAATTTTGGTTGCACTTTAAAATAGATTATTATAATTTAAATACTTCGGAATTTCCTGCGAAAGATATTTCATTTGGAATGATGACAAATTGTTTCCGCCGTATAATAATAATGGTCATAATAATGGTATAATAATAATGTTTCTGATATTCTTGCAAGAACTACGTCCTCCTAGAGTTTCATGAAGATTTGAAGATGTCACTTCGGGATCGTTCCTTGTTAGTAGATTAAGAAATAGAAATGTAAAACCTGGGACACCCTGTATATGTTACATGTCCCAAAAATGTTGTACTTCACGATTGGTCCGTGTTTTTCGTTATGAACTCCTAAATAAAACCGCGCGCAGAATTTTTGCAAAGGCAAAAACTACTTCAAATGAACTCAAGAATCACCCCTTTCAAGGAAGTACAACATTTTTGGGTCACAAAATATGATCTGTCTTTAAGACATAAAACTCTGATAGAAAAGAAAAAAATGTTTTTAAGAGGTAGACAACCTTTATCCGCGGAATGGTACATAACGTTCGCGTTAGTTAATTTGACGCGTCCACTTCGACTGTCTAAATATGTTGGTAATCTGTGACTTGTGTGTTCTATCTCCTCATAATCGCCGTTTTCCCGATCATCGACTGAGGATGATTTAGTAACAACCGTTAAAGGCCCATCATAATATGATCTTGCAACAAGCTGTGAAAATCAAGTTCCGTTATTGTAGTAACATTCCAATTTCGAATATGTAGCATGTCTCAAGATAAGTTTCATTTGCTCATATTCGTATAATCTACATATATGCTTAACACTAGGTTTACAGGACACGTTAAAATGACGTGTTCAAATATTTCTAATTTAAGATTATTGAGATTGCGGTCAATGCTACGCTCTGATTGGTCCGCGTTTTTCGTTAACAACTCCTCAACAAAGCCACGGAGAACATTTTCGCAAAGGAAAAAGAGCTATCCCCTTTTTAGGATACCCTATATTTTATAAAAAAATTGGCTAAAAATTTGGATGGAAATAGTCACTTTTAGTGCTCCGAACTGCTCTATAACCCTAGTGTTAAAATGGAAAAATCATCCGGCTATCATATTAATATTTGAAAAATTTCTCAAGCGCAAAAAGTTTAACACCACTCATCTTGAAACATTGTATGAAATAAATTGATGTATTATGTATTACTTGTGAATGCGGCGAAGGTATGTTAGCGTGCATTGGGTGTCTTAAAAAAGGAGTGCCATTCCCAGAAGACGTTGATCCATCTTCGACGTTAACACGTTGCGACTTACAGGGAACGGTACTTTGAGTGACTGGCGTTGAGCGTATTGTATCTGGTGGTGGACTAAAACCACCATCTGGTGGTGCAATTATTCTCTCATAATTTTCAATTAAAATTTCAACTACGATATTATAAAATTTGATATCCATAATAGAAGCCACTGTCTCTTCTTCTGGTCTTAATAAAGACGGACCAAAGCACACGGCCAAATTGCCAATAGTCATTAAGTTTTTATCACTTTTCTTTGCCACACTGAAAATAAGAACGTGATTATTCAAAGTAGTAGTTGTTCAAAATATCTGTATACAATGTTTACCTGCATAGATGTCTAATAAGAAGGATCAACATTTTGAAACTCGCAATCGGCAGTCGGTAAACAAGATTGTGTATATCATTTATACGTGCTTCTTTCATTTCTTGTTCTGTCGAATGCAATTAGATGGATAATTACATTATATTAATACGATTTGCGTGTACATAAATAAAATTTTAATCGAAAAATTAAAAAAAAACTTTACAAACAATATTTACTCACTATGGTGAAAGTAACTGTTTAATTTGAGGATTTTAAATAAAACAATATTGTAGAGAATACCTATACGCACTCGCAGCTGAAATGAAACTGTTATAGTATCGGAAGGTCATTAATGGTTCAGATAATGTCCTCAGATAAGTTTTGAGTGCACTGGTAATGGTTTTACTTTCCCACTCAAAGCGATCGTCCATATTTAGTTTTTCTAATTTCCTTCTATCTAATCCCATCGCTAGAAGCTTATTTACTTTTGATGCGACACCAACTACCCGGTATAAGCCTTGTTCTTCAAGACCTAAAAGAAGAAGGAAATAGACAGTATTTTATTTAAACAAAATTTTGAATAACGAATATAGCTCGAGAGACGATCGCGTGAAAAGTTATAAAAATACTTGCGAACATTACCTCTTTCTTCAAGTGCAGCGATGCATTTTGACACAAACATAAAGCCTACTTCGTCTAAGACGGTTTCTTCAGATTTTGTCGCTACACCTACTACTGGATAATTCTAAAAATTAAAAATAGTGACTATTTGTTCGGTTGTAACATAATTTAGAATAAGTTAAACAAAATTAACTACGTACCGGTTCTTTACCGTCCATGGCATCTAACCATAATTTCCTGTCTTCCTCAGAAAGTGCTTGGAATGTATATACAACATTTGGCCTGAAAAAATGAAAGCATCGTAAGATATTACTAATAAATGTATGCATATACATATATATATAACGTAAAATACTTCTCGCAAATCGCTAATGTGTATGACACGACGTTTTCTTTGAAGCATCACATTTCTGATACTATATTCTTCTAATACAAATGATGTATTAACATTGGGAAGAAAAAATATTTTTAGTGAAATTTGATAATAGGTACATTTGAAAACTTAAAGGTACAAACTCTCTAAACAAGAAAACAGAGGGAAGTATGGTTTCATTTTATTCGTGAGTTCGAATCTCTAAAGTTATGAAAATATGGCTAAAAGTAGGTCATCTCTATCACCTACCTTATATTCCCAAGAATGTAAAACGTATCAAACTTTGAAGAATAGACATTTAAACATAAAACATAGTATCCGGTTAGGTAAGTTGTTTGAACTGCCGTATTCCAGATTTTACTATCAAAAAATGTACGAAATATTTGTTAGATAACATAACTGAATGGTACTTACTTCTCGACAGTAGTGATGTCGAAGCAGAATCGTTTCTCAATTGTATCCGACGTACGACGTACACAAGATGCCAATGTAAAAATTTCTTTACTACTCTATTAACACGCAATCGACATAAATGATTAAACAAACGAAATCACAGAAAGTTCCGCGTACTGTTGGGTTTCACTTACAAACTTTCCTGTCAGCTGGTTGTAAGGTATCATTGTGAACTCCTTTTTGTCTTTCTGATATGTACAATACTGTTTTGTCCATGTTGTACCGAACGCTTCTGTTAAATCAATCAGCGTTTATATGGTGAAGCATATGGCGAACGTTCAAAATTAAATTTCAATGAAAGATATACTTGCTTTTTTCCATTAGAAATAAGTATCCTTCTCGTGTGTAAAACTTGTTGACACCAGTTTCCACAGCAGACTAAAAAAACGTTACCAATATTAATATATCTACTATTGACGTTGTATTAGGTACTTTTTTTTTAAATAGTTATATCTTCATGGTAAAATGATTGAATTATTGATCGCTCTTTGAAAGAACGCGTTACATACCTTTTTCATATCCTTCATTTTATTCATAAGCGATTCTGTTTTATCCCGGGTAGCAAGGAAATTTTCTCTAGTCTTGTAAAACACACGCACACACATGAAATTCAGAATTAGTAAGCTATTTATCATGCTGTTACCCTAATCGTATTTGCACCACACAATACTTTAGTAAAAAGTTATGGCTAAGTACTTCTACGAGTAGTTGAACATTAATAATCAATTCGATTATGTTGATTATCAAATTATTAACATAAAATAAACTGTCAAACGCCACACAAAACTTCATAAACTCCCAAAATTACAATATTCCCCAAATTATTCTTTTCAAATATTTAGGATATGCTGAATCACATTCTTACCATGTAAATTATAATCACTTTTTTTCCTTCAGAGTTACAGTATAAAAAAAAACACTATAAATTGTTTGTGGAAGAAAGTCTATAGAAATTAGAATGTGAAACAACAATATATTTAATATATTTTGGTAAATCAATGTTACAATGCATAAAGCAATTTCATTGCCACTTAAATAGTGCTAATGTAAGTAATAAGTTTTAGGTTCGTGCCTTTGTAATACTAATGCTCCTCTTATGAATTTTTAAGCAAATGGTTATCAAATTTAAGAAAATACTAACCTTTTGTATTTTTAGTTGCAGTTCAGTCATATAAGGCTTAAAATCCTTTGCGACTTCATGGCCTTGATGATAAAATGTCAACCAACCAAACATGAAACCCAACAGCTGAAAAGAAGTTCATGTTCTCTGTAAACAAATTTGTTCTAATGGGAAATACATAGTAGTCTTAACAACAACTTACAGTTTCAACAAATTCAAACTTCTTCCGTTCTTGTACTTCTTGAAGCAAGAATACATATTCTAAACTAGCTTGACAAAAATGTCTTTCGGCCATTTCCAATGTGGCATCAGCCTGGACATAATAAATTTTTTATTGGATTAATTTGAATAATGTAATTATTTATAGCTTTCACTTAGTATAAGAAATAGCTATACCTCTTGAAGTACATTGTCTTGTTTTTTAGTGGACAGATTTAAGTAGCGTTCTTGACTTTGACAAAATTTAATGGTTTGTTTCTCAAACTTCTTTTTACCATCCTGTAAACGAATAAGTAAAGTAAAAAAGAGGTCACGCAAATTATTTTTCCAGAAATGTATTAACAAATTACCTTGACTCCTCCAATATGTTCTTTTCTAAAATTCTCCAGGGGCAGTATAATTTGTTCATAAGCACGTTCAAGCTGCAAATGAATTTTGTCAAAATTAAAAGACTTGGATATTAAAATCATACGATTACTTCTAAATCTATAAAATCGATAACACAGTGATTCTTCCTCAAATGTTAAAGTGTACACAGATAAAAATGATGTGTATGTATGTGCCACACGTATCACGCAAAAAATAAAAATTATTATAAGAAATTTCAATCATTAAATAAATATATACAAGAAATGGAGAACTTCTATTAATCTAACCTACAAGACTAAAATTCTTTTAACGTAACAATGTCAATGTTTTAATAATTAGTCTATTCTAATTTCTATGGATCTTCATTCGTATAAAAAAGTAAACTAAACATATATAAAATATCACACTTTCGAATTAATACTTATTTGAATTTTTCTTTAAAAACAAGTGTAGCTCTTTCTTTATATAAAATGAGAATAAAAAAGATGCCTACAATTATTAAGTACGAGTCATTAAATGTAATACGATTAATATTCCTTAGTAAACTTTTTCCAACTACTGTGGAACCCAGTTTATAGGCTGCACAGTGTCATAGATGCTCTACTATCGTGAGTTCATTCGGTTTTGAGTCGTAGACTCAGGATATTACTTAATTAGCAGAAAAAAAAAGAGATGGGGATTATGTTTGACAATCTGGATAAACCAGAAATTTGGGTTAACAGTATCCGGATAAACGGAGTTCTACTGTACCTAAATACTAAACACTAAAGTAGAGTTTGTTTTGTCGTTAACATATAACAAAAAGTTAGAAGATTATTCGCATCACTAAAATACATTCCTCGCTTATAAATGAAGATAATCGTATGTATGTGATCTATGTTCACACACATGCATCAATATGATTATAATAAATCAAGCAAAAAAAAAGAAAGGTCTTATTTCATATAACAAATGTTAAAACGTGTAGCTTACTGTTGTAAGTTAGCTTTATTGTTGTGAATGTGGTACTAATCAAATGCTAACCAGGTTTCAGTTTCTTACGATCGAATCAAAAGTTTTAATATATTATGAAAGTTCACTCTAACGTGTAACAATTACATGCAATGATTTAGTATTGTAAATCTGGCTCTATTATTCAAAGAGGGAGTATTAAAGAAAACTCTGAAAGATAAATCAGAAGCATTTGTTGTGTGCATTCAGAAAACAAGAGAATATATATGTATATCATGAAATTCTAAATCATTTTCTATGTATGTTCGATTCGAAACATATGCAACATAGTCGAAATCCATAAGCAAAATAGTGCAAAGAAAACATGACTTTATTTGAAAATATGACTAAGAAATATACCATTAAATAACCAGGTAGAGCTCCTTCTATAAAAACAGAGTTTTTATAATCACATTTTTATACTGACAAAAAGAAATCATTGTAGTGATACGATAAAAAAAATTGTAATAATTTTTGATTTGAGACATAATTAATATCAATCTCATATATTTATAATATATCACATATGCCTGACAATTGATCATCTAAAACATATCCTTTGTTTCTAATGATAGAGGGCACTGTCTTAGAAAATATAAGTTTTGCAAGTAACATATAGTCAGGCACAAAAATAAGTGGACGTCCTTAGAAAACTAATAACTTTCTGAAAATTGAACCAAACAATTTGAGCTTTTTTGGGATATTAAAAACCTTAGTTTACTAGGTAATGTATAAAAAAAAATGAATTACAAATTACCATTGGTCGAAATTGCATAGAAAAACGTGAAGGTAATGATTTGTAACTTTTTTATCTGTGCCGATAATGAAAATTTAAAATATGTCTTTTGTAGATCTAAATAGAGTTATGTACATGCACAAAGTTTCACAAAAATCGATTAGCTTTTTTATGTGTCAACTGATTTCGATGAAACTTTGTGCATGTATATAACTTATTCAGATCTACGAAAGGCATATTTTAAATTTTCATTATAGGCACAAATAAAAAAGTTAAAAATTCCAAGCAATAGCAATTCCAACAAATTTTTTACACCTTACCTAGTAAGCAAATACTTCTGACGTGTCAAAAAAAACTCGCCTAATTTTTAAAAAATCATTAATTTTTAATGGATATTTAATTTTGTTTCCAACTGTATATTATGGTTAATAAAATTTAGAAAGAAAAACAATGTATTCTTATATGTGATTATATGTGATATGTGTATATGACAACTTATATGTGATATGTGTATATGACAATTTTTTAATTTAGTAAACCACACCTTATTTCCATTTTTTTTATATCTAATATGAAGATTTAAAGTTTTCTAGTAGTCATACTGATAATACAGGCGGTACTGATAATATGGCAGATAAATGGCAGACTATAAAAGCTCAATACCTTATTGGAGTGTAAATATTAATTCCGAGAGAAATTCTTTGATTATACTGCTGTACATAACTTGCTGGTATAGGAATAAAACTATAGACAGAATCCCAGTGCAAATATCGTAATGTGTAATGAGTAATATGTGCTCAAGACAGAAGGGAGTGTCTGCCCAGACTCGAAGGTCACCTTTAAGATATGAGCTTAAAAAAATAAAGTGCTTTTTTTATACTTCGAAGTGATGTATTTACAGTGTCCTAAATAAATTTCATTTCAATGAATCATTGAGTTTTCATGTTGATTCGAACGACTTTAAATCAATTATTTGTTTAACCATAAGATTCGTATTTTTCAACTATATAATTTTATCCTAAGACGTTTTGCTTTATCATTAAAAACAATAAATACATTTTGGTCGATCGTATTAACAAATTGAGGAATTCTCAGATATTCTAAACTAGAACTATACACTATTCACATTTATGTACTAAAAACATTGCATACCATGCAATCCCTTTCATCCTCTATTGATGCAATAAGTTTACCAAATTCCTTTAGGCTTTGAGATATGTGAGTTTCATCTTCAGTTTGTGTTTCCCCGATGCATTCAAAACTAAAGTTCTGCAATGTTTTGGAAAATGCTCTCTGGGCTCTGGACAAATCTAAAAATAATCATTCGTTCTGTGATTACAAGTAAAATCTTCAAACGAGCTTCTTTCTGTTCACGATATTATTTTATAGATCGGATAAAATATCTGTGAAGAGACTCGAAGGAAACAAAAAAGTCCTTGTTTCTGTATTACAAAAAGAAATTTTTCTTCTCGTACAAAGATTTACTTATAACGTTGCTCACAAAATAAGATACCTAGTAAATAAATTATATGTACATATTCGTACAGTGGTAAAACATAACAATAAAACACAGAAAATTTGCAAGTGCAAGAAAGAAATTCTAATAGCAAAACAAAAATTAACAACCCATGGATAGACACACTTGTCATGGATTAATGGTAGAAATAAACACGTAAAACGCCTCGAGTTCTTAATTAAAGGAAGGCGGTTAGTCACACAGAGTAACATGGTTAATTGTTGAAAAAGATTGTTAAATATTCAAATGTTGCGAGTGAAATATAGCTTATTGTGGGGAAAAAGAAATCTCGAGATAAAAGAGAACACGGTGACAGCAGCTGTTAAACAGACACGCACCTTCTTATATAGGATACAGAGGATAATAAACTTACTTTTGGCAGCTAGCAAAAGATCTTTGACCTCTTTGATGAGCCGTTTAATCTGTTGGCTGGTCTTCTCCAATTCACGTTCATGATAATGAAGGTTTTCTCGAAAATAGGGACTATCGGTTAAGCAATCCGTAAACTCTAATGGTTTGAGGCCAATACCCATTATTCTTGATTGTGTGTTAAAGTTCGAAAGTCATTAAATAAGTTGGAGCAACCGCACGAACGAGTCAACACTTAATAACAAGTATTAGATAGTACGATTGTTTAACGGAGACAGAAGAATTTTCTATTACGGTGCACGCATCGAGTCACTTCGTGGCGGGAATGTTCTTAACGAAAAAACACAAGATCGGTCCGCAATAATTCTCCTGTTTATTGCTAGTCATGAACAAAGATACATTTTCCGAATCTCCGTTAAGGCTAATACAAATCACCAGCGAGATTATATAGCAGGCATGGGATTTAACTGACTCGATCCGAGGCTTTTTCGAAGGCCACGCCCCCTTCACCCGGCCGCGCGTCTCGCTCCCCGTGACTGTCCATGTTCTCGAGCCACCTCAGGCCCGTACCATATGAACTGTGCGTGGCGCATTAGGGCGACTCTCGTATCAATAGATGTATACATCATTCATGAGGTTAATGCGTTCTTTTTTGTCAGTGGTATCCCCGGTAGGTATATTCCACTGTGTCGCATGATAATTTCGAAAAAATGAAAAATTTTGAAAATACTTTTTAATTATGTTGTCGAAATTTTACTGACGTTTAGGAAAACTAGATTTTCGTGCACGTTTAGACCTGCCTGGCGAGAAAGAAGACTTGAAATTACGAATACTGAAAATTATAGACCTACAGGGGATACCATTGACAAAAATAAAACGCATTGACAATAGTATTTACCTCATGAATGATGTAGAAATCTACTGATACGAGAGTCACCCTAATGCGCCACGCACAGTTCATATGGTACGGGCCTGAGTGTGGCTCGAGAACTTGGACCGTCACGGGGAGCGAGACGTACGGTCGGGTCAAGGGGGCGTAACCTTCGAAAAAGCCTCGGATCGAGCCAGTTAAATCCCATGCCTGTTATATAGACTGGAATTTTGCAATGTCGATTAAAGATCACGAACCCTCTTTAGCCGTACGTGCGAACTACATTTTAAATGGCGGAGCATTCAAATAACTGTACAATAACGCTAACGACACTGTTAATAGCGAATTTTAATTCGCAATATCCATCGAGCGCCCCTCATAGTACTCGGTTTTTCAAAAATATGTGTTTCTCTGAACACGGTCCGTTTTACGGAAAACGATTTGTTGCGTTGAAAATGCACGCTTCCGATTATTCAGAACCACGTAATTTAAGTACGTACTGTTATGTTTTAAATTTCCGTGCTATTTTTCAAAAAACGTCGGTAAAAATCACCCACTCGATATTGCAAATTTTTAACCAATAGTTTGAATTTGTTTGGCAATGCAAATTAGATTGAGAAGATTTATGTACAGTTTTCACTAAACAGAACATCATTTCGTTTAGTATGGGTTTTATTAGGTAAAAAAAGTCAAATAAAAATGTTATAAACGTTTATGAATATTTTTATTTTCTTATACTTGTGTCAATTTATTCTGAACAATGTTATTACTGATACAATGTATCATACTAACAATGTTATTGTTTAGATGAACTATGATCATACAAATTCCACAGTATAATCGAGTTCGACTATTATTGGAAAAAAATTTTTTTTAATGAATAATTAAGCAAAGATTTATTTGAATGAAATACTTGATCATAGCAAGATAAAATTATGTGATTGATAGAATTCCAAATTAAACAATTAAGTCAGTGCTTTTCAATAGTACCTATTGTAATAGTGAAAGTTTAATTAATACAATTGCGAGCAATCAATTTCTGAATTAATTGCTCTGGAAACAATAGAATTAATTGATTCAAATTATATTTTCATTGCTGTAAAATGTATGCGTACAAGTGTACGCACACATGCACCAATACATGCATCTATGTATTTGTGTAGTTACACGCTTTCAATCAGCTCATGTTGCAATTTATTCTTTTTGAATAATTAGTGTAAAACTATGCGAATAGCGGAAAGATAATTTGACAAAACCTTCGTGAATTTGCAAATATTTTACAAAAAAAAACTTGATAGCTATATTCATGCAGTTCTACATTTAAACAAAAGTAATGGTTTCTATTTGCTTTCGAAACGCAAGAACTGACGTGTAATTTACAATATTCATTTTAGAAATTGTTGTAAAGTACAGCGTCATAGAGAAAACTAATTTTCTCGGTGTATTTTCTCTGCGTGATAGAAAGCGTTCATCAAAATAGATACTTACTTAACAGTAGACAGATTCGAGGACAATTAGAAGCAAAATTTGCTTTCTTGAATCAACTTTAACCTTGTACATTTCTCAAGCGACTCCAAAGTGTATTACGAATTGGTATATATTTGTATTACCAAAGCTACATTGTGTTCTACCTGTCATGAATCGATCTTCGATACAAAATGTCTAGGTACGTCTTGTTGAACGAAGTTTTCTCAATTACAATTATAATTTTGAACATGAACAATGTAACTGAAGAACGGTATATTGTCGCGCAACGACGGGCATCATTGTCAATTACATTATGCTATGTATACAGGGTGCTCCCAAAATTTTGTATTTCCTCGTAAAGGGTAAGCACTTTCCGAGATTATTTGAAATAACTTTTCCCTTTACGAAAATGTTCTCCGCAGAATTGTTAAAGAGTTATTAACAAAAAACGCGGTCCAATCAGAGCGCGGCTGGATCCGACGGATCCAGCTCGGCCAATGCCAACGTCACGCTCAGCGAGAGCCGCTTTAGCAGTGCTCTGATTGGTCCCTTTTTATTCGTGTATATGTATACACTCTGTATATGATTAAATAAACATACAATTCATGCATTTAAACACTTCCCATCATTACATTAATATTATTTTTACACTAACATGAATATAATATAGAAAAAATACAAATTTTAATAATAGAAATTAATCTTCACAACAAATTAATTCAAATAAATTGAGTTACGTGAAATTAATTTTTTCCTGGAACTTTTTGCAAAATTATTCAAATTTTGCAATATTATTAACTTCTTTTATCAATTATCTTTTATGCGAATGTATTTTTCGAAGAGGTCAGCATTTCACGCGAAATAACAAACTCACCTTTATGATAGTCCAATGTTGGCCGAGTTCGCGAAATGTGAATTGAATATCTGGCCAGAGAGAAATGTGATCAGTTTTCCAGTCTATGCTTGTGTGTGGTGTTTGTATAATAGGTTACATTGTGTCTTAAAATGACGTTTCCGACTTGTAAATATTATTTATTTGACGCCAAATAATTTTCGCTGAACATCAGGACTTGTTGACAAGTATTCTCACTGTCTGTAAATTTGTGTATTATTTATCAATCGGTGTGAGGTTATGACAAGGAAATTGACTTGAGTCACATCCTGTGCCCAATGTTTACCATTAGATCACTTTTTGGATCCTTTGAAGGTAAATAATACAACATGTACATTTCGGTGAAAGCATTTCTGTGTGCGTAACATTAATATACGAACATTTACATAACCTCTCACATAGCGTGCTTGTTTTGACATTCGGTAGACTCACGCTGTGGTTAAAGCATATTCCCGTACGCTCGGTTTTTCGTTGTAAATAACTTTTTCTTTTTGTATATTTTGCTCGTTCGATATTAGTTTCCGATTGTTCATAGTCTTTTACTAGAACTATTAGTCACAGTTATTGCAATTACTCTATTTGAAGTAGTTGTTATAATATTTCATAGATGAGATAAGAAACATACTAGACTCATCAACAAACAATACACAAATCTATTTCTTATCCGGAGAATTTAACGTCGTTTCTATGTCAGAATGAATCAAATTCTCAGCTTTTATGTTTGTACATAAAAAAGTATGTTTTGCAAAGATTTACTCCAATTGCTTTTCCTTGTTTATTTGTAATTTCAATACAATTTTCTATGATACAATGTTTCTATACGTTATATCAAAGCGTTTTTAATAAATTATTGAAATACATATATTTCATTTAGCATAATAATAATAATAATTTCACTTATTAGTATGTTATATTTCTTCATGATAAAGCTGTTACTTCAAAAGTTACAATTCAGCAATGCTGCTATAGAATCAAACAAAAATATTTCGAATGCCAGTAGTACCTATCACCTTGCATAATTTAAGATAAATTATTAACATAAGAAATCATTTTTATTTTTATAACGAAAGGTCTATTATTCTTCGCACAACAAAAAGGAATTCATATTTTATTTGATTTTATACTGTAAAAATGAGCGATTATATGAACCTAATTAAGAAGTATAACTGCTTTCTAAAAAAATAGCTCTCTCTAACGTTCTCCTTAAACTATGTTGCAATTTCTTTTGGTTTTGTATTAAAACTTAATAATACTATTTCAGATCTTGAAGATTTATTATTGTATCAGATATGACATTAAATGGTGTTAGTAATCAGAAATTAAAATGATTGGTACAGCCTGTAGTTTAGAAGATGCGTGTCGGCAGGCTCAGGTATTGTAACGATCATAATTTTGGTGATCACCAAAGTTCATTACAGGAATTGCATTTATTTATATTTGCGTTTGAATTCCTCACACAGGATATGATTAATCAAGTGTCTAAATGTTGGAAAAGTGTTCAAGGACAAAATTCTTTGAACTTAACAACTGACAAGTCATCCACTCAGAAAAAGGAACAGAGTCATTCTAAACATAGCATACAGTCTAAGCTAACTAGATTATATTTTGAAGAACTTACCAAAGTTCCTCATGCCACTCCTGATTCAGTCCTGGTATGTGTCATTTTTGTACATATTATATGTATGTCCACGAGAATCATCAAATTGATTCTAAAATCTTGTTTCTATCTTTTTAATCATACAGAACAACCTTGAAAATGAATGTGATCTTTTGGGAAGATTGGTGCAAAGAGAGGGTTTGCATACATTAATTGTTAATCTCTATGCTGGTAATAAAGGATACTCATTAGCTGTAAGAAATAGGTGAGCAATTTTTATCGATGAATCGATAATTTTTTTTTTTACACCAAGAGAAATTTAATTGCACAATTTGAATTCAACAGCGATAAGGGAAATCAATATGATAAAAATACAATATTAGCTGAAACACAACTGATGGGTTATGAACAGGGTGAATTGCTGTCGTGTATAGATAATGGTCAGTTGCCTGCGATGTTAGCAGAGCAATTGGAATCCAGTCATTCTCATTTATTTTATGACGGCTGTATCATAGCTGAAGTTCGAGATTACAGAAAAGCATTTCCTCATACTAAAGCCGAAGTTCATCATGTGCTTCTTAAGCCTACAACACAGGTAATGAACACGTTGCTATCTTGAGGATATACCAGTCATGAAGAATACAATAAATTAATGTACCTTTTCTAACATTTCAGAGCGTTCTCTCTGACGTATCAACTTTAACTAACGATGGAGACTGGAGTCATGAAGAACGGTTAATGTTAGAATCACATTTAGTTGCAGCTACCCAGGGACCTCTATGCTTGGATCCAAATCCTATACCTAGTTTAGCTACAACAAGACTACGGCAGTCTAAATCCCTTCTTACAGATCACCAACTTATGCGACAAGCCAAAAAGTTTTCTCAGGTAGTTCGATTTATTGTCCGAAATTCTCGTACGTTCTATACTCGTATTTTTGACATTAACTGCATTAAGGTGTAATATTGTTCGTTGCAGGTCACAGTAAATCGCAAAAGAAAATTGGAGCAATTAGCACAACCAGAAGGATTAACAATACAAGACTTAATGCAAAAATTAAGAGCAAAGAGAGGAGTAGTTACAACCACTGCCTGTCCACCGCCTTCTCTTACAAACCCACCTTTACTTCCTCCAAATTCACCCATCGATGTTCTAAGGTTTGTCGCTTTCTCACAGAAATTTTTGTCTTCATACAACACGTTATATTAATCTCACGATGTTCAATGGATAGATTTGCTAAAGCATACGAGCGCCCTCGAGAAACAAAAGACTGTTTGCCACAAGTTATAGAGGAGTATATATTAGAAACTGGAGGAAGTCAAGGTGAGATAGATCACATAAAGCTCTCAATTCTGCAAAGACCTTCTAACTCTGAGTACCTGGGAGAGCTTTATATGGACAAGAACCACCGTGAAGGAGAGAAAAACGGATCTGCGTGTCGGTCAGTATATTTTTTCGACAAGAAACATCACCCAAACATTAGCCATCGATTTTGATAAAATTTTACACATTCTGAAAGTCTGCGATTATTAATCACTGATTAACGTTTGGGCGATGTTCCTTGTAAAGCTAAATGTTCATATTCTTCTCATTAAATCAGAAAATTTTGGCAAAAAAATAATTTATGTTTAACGTTTGTACAGGTTTACGTTAGGTACAAGAGTTCTCGCAAATCACTATATCCAGCAGTTCACAGAAATTTTCACGGAAGAGGGTAGGAAAAATGTTCGGATAAAACATGTTGTACCAGGGCAGGTCCCTCGTGTAACATGTACCCCTGGTATGCAACGAGCACATCAACAGGTACGAACTTTCTCCAATTAGCTAAGACAAATTAATTTGTCTTACCTATTCACGCATGATGTTGATACGAATATGCGGTTTCAGGCGCAACAAGCAAAAGCAGCGCAATTAGTGGCTCAGCAGTTACAGCAAGCTCAATCGCAACACGTAGCGCAGCAGGTAGACAAGATATTCCGTTTTGTGTAAAGCGATGTATAATTCTGTTACAAGGCGATACTTCCGTTATTTTTTGTGCTACGCGAAATGTCAAAAGGATAATGTTTTTCTCAAGGTTATTTTTTTCGAGATTCGAGGTCATCGATGTTTTTTTGTACGTAACTATATATTTTCATCACTATGACGCGATAGCTGATATCAAGACAAAACCAATGATTTACCAATGTCATGACCTTCGCGTAGTTACTTACAAGAAACATCAATTGCCTTGAGGAAAAAATTATTCGCATTATAATATACGTCCTTTCGAACCAAATAATTTGTCCTGTCGACATTTGGTCACTGGGACACCCCGCATAACAATAATTGTTTCAGATCTTATCTCGAGCTCAGGGCCAGTTGAACACTTTAGCTGGCCAAGTAGCATCGATGAAAGCTATGTCAGAAGCTACCACGTCTGCACAAAATAATCTGGCATGCGTAGATGCAACAAATATACCGCAAGTTATTGCTCAGAACGAGACTACATCGATGAGTCCTGGGCAATCTTTGACCAACGGTGGATCGAACGCTTCCACCTCTGTACAAATTGACAATTCTACAATGTCAGTAACTGATGGTAGCTCCTGCAACGGATCTGGAATATTAGTTTTCCAACAGAAGTCAACCAATAGTATTAACAATGGCACCTCCACAAACGTTCCAGTATTGGTAAGATACGTGCGTTATAAATAATATTTTGTCTGGTGAACCTGCAGATCAGCTACCTACCCTCCGACATCGACAATTTTTGTATACGTTGTAGCGATCGATATTTTAAAAAATTGTATAACATATCTGAAAATCATCGAAATCGGTGGGTAGGTAGCCGTGCTGCAGGTTCACTCTTTTCTTTTTTTTTTTTTTCTTGTGTTAGAGTGTAACTTTACACTAAAGTTTCCATACAATCCTCTTGTGCAGCAAGCTCAGTTGCAAGCTGGCACTCAAAATTGTGTCGCGGAAACTGTTAGTCAGAGCCAAAATGAAGTACCATTTAAGAAACACTCCACTAATCCAGCTATAACTGCTCTTGTAACGTCACTCATGAATTCTGCTCAACAATTTCAACAACAGGCTGCAGGTTCGTCATGGTGTTTACCCGACGCGTTTGCTGTCAACGTTTTCTAAACGTGTGATAGCAAACCGATTAAAACAAGAAGCGAACCTAAGGAACGTGTAAACATTTTTCCAGCTAATGCGGCAGCTGCTGCCATGAACAATAGTGCACAGACTACAAATAAGTCAAACAACGCTGCGATCCTTAGTTTATTAAATAGTAGTCCTGCCAATTTAACGCAGCAGAAAGTTCAACCGCGAAGGATCTCTTTGAATGCTTCCATCCCGTCTAGAGTTCTTAGTCATGGAAATGTTATTAATGTTCCAAATACTACCGGCCAGGTAAGTAAATTAAGTTCAATGAGACTCGAACGTAAAATCGCCACGTGAATGAAACGAATGTGTGTTTCCACAGGTAAGGGTGAGTTTAAGTTCAGCTTTAACAGGACAGCTGGGTTGTAAACAGCAACCGGTGAAAGCAACTGCTGTAAGATTAGCTCGGGTACAGGATCCTACTTCGACCCTAGGGTTATCCATGCCAGGACTTTCAGCTTTATTAGCAGGTACGATCATCAAGTGAAATGTACTACTATTTGAAAGCTAACGTGTTATATTTGATACCAACAGGGACGCCGTCTGCGGATAATCCAATACCAGGAATTAATTCCGGTTCTTCTTTGCTCGAACGATTAACTGCTTCTTCCAGTCAGAATAATCAGTCTACGAACCCAATGAGCACACCGCAATCGACTAACGTAAACTTGCAGGGCGTAAATCTTACTAGTCTGCCAAACTCGATCAACGGTCTTCAAAATGTTCAGGTTGTGGAGAGCTGCTTATTTCTACGTATGGCCTAGAAGATGAAATACTACTGTACTATTCGTTGTACGACAGGTATCATTTCCCGGATTATCACAGCCTATTACGATGTCGCTAAACGTGTCAGCGACGACGGGTTCTGTTACACCTACAGGAGTCATTGTTTCCCTGCCTATATCGTCCGCAACCAATACTTGCACCACGGTTTCTAGTGTCAGTTTCTTTAAAATTCACGCGTTTGCACGTTTCCGATCACTAAATTGTAGAATGCAAAATATGATTAACAAAATATTGCCATCTTTTTAGATGGTAGCCACTACAGTTGTTACCACGGCCATTGCTGGAAGTACACCAACGGTAGTAATAGCTAATCCTGCCAATACTCATTTATCATTACCAATTGGTAAGAATCATTTTTGATTGTACATTATTCTCATTGACGTTCTTATACGTGAAATGCGATCGAAAAATAACACGACTTATGGGACGACTTGATGAATAATTATTGTAAAAGTCAGTGTATTTTAATACGTTTGTTTCAGCCCAGATAATACCTTCTGGAGTTAAAGGATTGTCGCAACAAAACATACGTAGCAGTAATTCCGTCACCCTGTCACAGGTAATCTACTCGGAAATATTGCTGTTGCAATTTCATGATTGTAATGAGAGAAACAAATATCTTTCAGGGTGGACAAGCTATTCAACTTGTTGGATCTCAAAGGCCAAGACTTAATCATATGACCCGTCAAGTGCAACCGAATCAAGTTAAGTCTACCGTTTTGCCAAATCAACTAGTCACTGTGGCTAAGACAGTGACAGCGAGTCAGTTGATATTATCTGGTAACAAACAGGTGTTAACTCCTATAATGGGTAAGTTCATTCCGAGAGCTATACATCGGTGTAAAGTGTGTCCCCTTAACACAGGGGAAATTACTTACAAGAAATATTTTTATACAGGGTGTTTAATAACAGATAGAAGAAAATTTGAAACATGAAAAATAATGGCTTAAACTGTTCTTCCATCTATTATACCCTGTATATCGATTTCATTACTGTAAAACATTCTGTATATTGGAATATTATTTTCGTTACAATTTTTAGACTGCGGATTTTATGCATTTATAGTAAAGATGAGGAAGTGCGATTTACAGCAGTAGACAGGTTAAAAGAATATAAGAGTTTCAATGTATTAGTTTCAGCGTATTAACACCTTTAAAGTAAGAAAAAAATTTCTGTTTGGATTTCGTTCACCATAAACAATGCAAATAAATTTTTATTTTGCATAAAGATCCGCAGTCTAATAATTTCTGTAAATACACCTATCTCCCGATTTACTCTGCTCATGAAATAACAAACATATAAAGCTATAGCTTTTTGTGTATAAAAAAGGGAAACTACCTTTTTTAGGTTTAATACCAGTTGTTTTCAAAAACTGTGTAAAATCGTGGGATAGATGTATTTTTTTCTGAATACCTCCTTGCATCGAAGGAATTATAAAATGTGTTTCTTACGAAATGCAATATGTCAAAAATGATATATTTTATAGCAGCAACGAAACCAGTGCTTATGGCGTCTCAGACGACACCTTCTTCCCAAGTAGTACCTGCAAATAAACAAACTTTATTGACAAAATCCTTGCATGCTAGAGCTTCTACAGGGCAATGCAGTCAACAAACCCAGAGTCTTGGTGTGGCGACACTAACACAACAACAAGTACGTCAGAATATATATTTCTCGCAATTGGTTTTATTATAAATCAATACATCTGTGCGAATCGAATTTTATATTCGTTCGTTTTACAGTTACAGAGAACTCTAGTTAAACCTGTACAGCTCCAGCAAGTACACTGTTTAGCTGCGCAACACAAAGTAGCTGTCGCAACAGGGACTGCGCAAAATAGAACTCAAATCGAGCCTCAAAGAAATTCTACATCTGCCCCAGGGGATGACTCAGCCTGAACATGTTCAAATAATTAATAATGTCTCACATTACATTGAAATAATTGGAGCCTGCCAAGAAGGAATGTAATGAGGTGTCTTTTTGTATATTACGTTTCACGTGGAGATTTGAAGTTTTAATTATGCATGCAATTTGTAATTGTAAATTATGAATTTTTATTCATTCATGATCAATGTTTATCGGTGACGACATATTTTATAAAAATCAAGCGTCGGTACATACTTTGTACGCACGTGCAATAAATTATTTCCACGAAAGGGGAAAAAATGAAACAAAGAACATTTTACCTCGAAATATTGCTTTGAGGACGGTTTCAATTATTGTATATATAACTTATACATACGATTTGTTTTATATTAAAAAATGTAATAAATATTCCATTTTTTATTCGTCTTTACCCTTTTCCTATCGTTACCGGATTTGATCGTTAAATGTACTATGGCAACCATCAATGTTATATCAGTTTGATATATAAATGTTCTCGATTCTTTTATTAGTTTCAAATATTTCAGGTTTCAATCGATCGATTATTTACGTAGGTACTTTATTAAACAATGTCATTCATAGGTTTGAGAGATATAATAAAATTTAATTTATGACCAAATACCATCTTACGATATTGAGAATAGATAATATTTAAAAAATGCGTAAGTAGATTAAAAATGTAAAATAAAAATCACCCTGCAGTAAAATTTGTACATTTTATGATTCTATAAAATATTGTTTAGGTATATAAACATGTTGTGGAAAGTCAGTTTCACTTAAATTTAATATAGAAAAGTGATAAAGTGACATGCATAGTTTCGTTTGTAAAATTATAATATGCGAAATAATTTCCTTAAATTTGTTCTCAATTGATAAATCGATCATGCAATGTGTACGTAAATGTAGACTTACAACAATATTTGTAGTATGCTATTTTGTTTAACCGTATTGCTTACAAAAATAATTTACTAAAAAATTATATACATAAATTGTGCTACACAGTAATAATTGCTAGAAGCCTTTTATCATACAACAGTATTTAATATTCTATATTTTTGACTCGTAAAAGATGACTCACCCTTTAACAAACATAATTAATTTATCACTAGAAAATGAGCAAGTCATCCTTAACAACGATCGTATCAATAATAAAAGATATATGTAAAAACTTTGTATGTTAATTGGCATTCAGTTCCAGCTGTATGCGATCACAAATTTTCTTTCTCTTAGTCTAATTTAAATAACTAATTTTATCATTTCCTTGAGTATCTATCACAACGTGTTAATTGTACAAATGGTTTCACAACGATTTCTTTGTGTACAGAAGTACTTATAGAACATAGTTAATCCCTGTCCACTGCATAAAATTGTAATAACATAACGGCAATAACTTTATCAATAACGGATACTTTATCTTGTTCACCGCGCATTTCGCTCTCTCACTCACTCTCTCTCACACACACACTCTCTCTCTCTCTCTCACACACACTCTCTCTCTCTCTCTCTCTCTCTCTCTCTCTCTCTCTCTCTCTCTCTCTCTCTCTCTCTCTACATATTAATCATTAAATAATCATTCAACGTGGAATTAGACCAGAAACAAATTTCTATTTGACGGTATTTACAATGCTTTTTTGCAGTCAGTCTACTTTTTTGGGAGATCTACTATCACTTGGCACCCAAGTATTCAATAACGTTGATAAACTTTCTCTAACGGAATTCATTAATAGTAAAAAATACTGTGCATGATCCACTAAAGACACTCTTACGTCACACGAACGTAAGTGGCTCGTATCTTCTATTTATGAGCGTAGAAAACACAGATCATAAACTATTTTGTCGTATAAAATTGTGCACGTGTGTTACCCTTTGATCTTTTCTAGTACCTTGGTTCATCGAAGTTTATAAAACAAACGATATCAACATTGAACTACAGTGATAAATCGTGCAACAATATGATATCGTTTGATTGTGAAAGTATATAAATATACTTGGTAACGTTAGAAAAGATAGATCTACACAGTATATACACGCATCTTTCATCTGCATAATCGTGGAAAGAATTATTTATCGTATACACTCAACGATGGTTGATCCACTTCTGGCCTGCTATCGGGAGGATTGGAAACTTGCATTACTTGCGGATCTTTCGACACTGCCCATTCGCTCTCTGGGTCGGAAGAAATATTTGACCCTTCTAGAATATCGTCTAAAGATATATCTGACAAATTCTCCATACTTTGCTGATTTCCATCAGTGTATAAAGACTCGGTCGTGAAAACTGAAACAACATTTTCAGTGTTATTTCTACCACTTACAATAATACTAGCAAAATTCAAATAAATCAAGCGTCTATCATTATAACTAACATTTATTTATCTTTGTAAAATACAAAATGAGGACATTGCTAAATGTATACTCGCAATTCGCAAACATCAGTACAGTGAATCTGCGGAACAGCTTAACAGCTTACCATCCTATTTCGATGATTTTTTGGATATGTTAGAAATTTCAACATTTTGAACTGTGACACCACTACAGTGAATTTTCTCTATACTGCGACTGTGGCAGCGCACACGTTATCGGTGGCCACTTGTCTTCTGTTTAGATACGGCAATCGAACGAGCTTAAAGGTCCCGTGCACAACTAGCAGCTAATGACCGCCGCTAATGAGCAAAGGAAAAAATTGTTCGCAATTTCGACAACATATCCAAAAATCATCTAAATCAGAGGATAGGTAACTGTTCTGCAGGTTAACCATCGGTACTAGTACTATTTAAAAATAAGAAAAATTCAGTGTCGCTAGACTTTCACGTAAAAGTTAATCGTCTTAATGTGAAGCCATCAATTAATTGCAAGTAGCTCTAACGATTTGATCGCTGTGCATTAATTGTATTTGATTAGTATGTTACCATCGTTAAGCGTATGCTGCGAAAACCACGTGGGATCATCCCATTCGTCGAATTGCAACTTCTTATTGGTCTCAACTTCATCTATAGACAACATTGCATGCGACTCCGAATCCGTGACATCGTATATTTCTGTTACTTGTACTTTATTATTATCGTCCATGTAATAATATGCCATAACAGCCTCCTGCTCCGTAGTTACCTAACAATTGTGATAATAATTATTAGAGACGACTAATAATTACAGATGACTTCAGCATTAGTGAATAGCTCCCTTTGCACTCGGAGCTATTTTAACTGAACAACCAAACATTTTTTACGACCTAGAATATTTCCTCTCTATATGATTTTTTTTAAATTATAAACGTTCGTTTAATTATAAACGAAGGATCGTTTTTATTATATACCTGCAGAATATCTTCTAAGGTATCATCAACCGGTGTAAGATCAGACATATTTATAACACATTTTGACTTATTAGCATGGTGATTGCTCCATGGTTGCCTAGAAAGTACAAGCAATATATAATATTTGGAAATTTAAACAATTTCCGGTATTAAAATAGCTTAACTTACATTTCGTTGTACTGTAAGGTTAAATTAAGATTCTTTTGATTTTTGTACATACTCTCAGCCTCATCTATCGTTTCCTTACTATAAATATCTGAAACATTTCAAATAATCTTTTACTTTAAATTGTTATTAGTAATACATATTATGTAAATAATTGCACTTACTTGATCCATACTCTGTGAAAGCCAAACGACACTTAATAGTTTGTGGTACTCGTTCGTAATATATGTTAATTTTCGGAAACAGCACGCTCAACTGTTCCAAGAAAAATGTTCTCAATTCTAACAAGTTTCTTCGCAATTTCGGAACACTTAAAATGAATCTGAAAATGATCTATGATCGTCTTAAAAAACTTTTTAATAAATAAATTCGCGAAAAGACAATGTATGCAAAAGATTATAGTTTTCTACAGTAGAAGCGGACAAGCATGCACACGATTATGGTTTAAAATTATAAAAACATGTAAATGAACGTAGATATATAAATAATACAGAAGTGTTAGTAAGATGTGAAATCGTTGAACACTAGGTTTACGGGACGCGTTCGGAATTGTAAAGATTCTTTCATGAGAAATTATTCAACAAATTTATTTCTTTGGGTACATATTATTTAAAAAAAAAATGGCTAAAAATTTTGATAGACACATTCTCGTTATTTTTATAAAATAATGTGGAGATAGTCACTGTCAGTGCTCTGTGAACTTAGTGTTAACGAGGCGTGACAAGCTTCGTCTCTATTGATTCGAACTAAACGATTTTATACAAAGGAATATCTAAATTTATTCTATTCAAGTTGCGAACACAAAGCAAAATCACTTGCACAAGACAAGCAAGTACAAAGCGTCTGCTTACCCAGGAGACGTATTATGGGTAGTACAAGAAATCCTCGGCGGAGGTCTAAGAAGAACATTTCCAACTACTTTGTATTCCAAGGTGCGAGTATCTATCTTGTTACCAATCATACTATGACCACATGCATAATGTTAACCACAACGTGTTGAAAAAAAAAATAAATTATAATTAAAACATATATGTTATCACAGCTTTATACCCAGGTGAAAACATGCTGATTCGTTTAGAAATAACAAACATGCTGTTAGTTTTCAATTGGGGCATCCAAGCGAAATGTTGTAATTATACTCAATTAATTAAACTGTATGCAACTTTAAGTAAATAATGTCGCATGCTTGTTAGTTTTGTATCTATGTAAAAAATATCATTAAAGAAATCGCGGCAGACACTTCTAACTACTAATAAATAATTTCAGAAGATGCTTACTTCGTAAAAGTTGCGTATACTACATCCGCAGGCAAAGTGTATGGTAGACTAAGTAACGAGAGGAGTTTTACACTTCGATGTTTGAACAACCAGTTAATTAGACCTTTATTAGCAGAATCAACTGCATCTTGCAATATGGTCATAACTGTTTCAGGTAACTTCGACACTAATGCCTCCTGCAATGCGCGTACGTGTAATTAGTTAATATGCTTAGACCGTAATCATTAGAGGTGTGCGAGAATTCGAAAATTTCAGGATTCGAGAACCCTAATATTCTTGAGAGTCCCTAATATTTTCAGGAATCCCTAATATTTTCGACCGAAAATTTTCGGGTTCTAGCACACCTCTCCTAATCATGTATATCCTCAAATGTTTACCTGTCTGTGCATTTTACATTCTACACACTCGGGGTCATATTCCATGTTATCATCGAGAGTCTCGGAGACAACATACGTGGACTGCACAGCCAAACATCGAGTACAATTAAGTAAATTATTACGGTGTAAAAATCTTAACGCATCGTCGAATCCTTGCTTGCACATATTCGAAAGCATCTGCAAAAGAAATTTGTAATTTACAATAATGTAAAAACTAGAGCTTGTTTAACAAACAAGAGAAGAACAATTACCTCCGGATTCGGTGGAAAAAGTATTCTCATAAACCTGTATATGTTTTGTTTAGAAAGTTCTATACTAGTGTTTGAAAAGTTGACCTAGAAATTACAAATATTCGTTAGTTTAGGACGTTTGATTTTGTTCGAATAAATCGACGACTTACGTGGAATAGTTGAGAAGACACGTCTCTAGGACAGATATCGCTTTCGCCGCAAAAAGGACTAACAGTAATTGTGTTTTCATCAAGTGTAGGAAGATTGTCGCTGAAACCACCATCCATGTATCTGACGCCATGAAACCGTGGTGGAAAGAGGCCAGAGAATAATGGAATAAATGTGCTTGCCAGTAACGCCTGTAAAAAAAAAAGTTAACATCATGTTATAAATCCCTAATTTAATTAATATACATGTATTCCAATTTCAATCTCTATTATATTCATATTCTCTAATACTCGCATATTCACATTTTCTACTATGATCTCCAATATGTTTCTATCTCTAATGGCTTCTTATTTGCAAACAATTTTTAATAAAATATTGAAGGCAGTCTCTCACAGATATGATTAGTCCTTCAAAATAAAGTTCAAGTAAATATTTAATTTAGAGAAACAGAAAGGGAAGGGAGGGGAATGTAGGTCATTTACTTGCCTCCATTAAATCTTCCCTAGAAGAGAATTGTGACACTATCACATTTTTCCCATCGTAAACTCTCGTCAAGGAGACGTGAAGCTTGCCGCTCACTCGGGTATGAGCGTCGTCGGGGAGGAACTGCAACACAGATGAAAAATCAATCGTAAACAAAATACCGTTCACCGTGCCAAATGGTATTTCATTATTCGTACACATTTATAATTGATATGATTCAATTAATTACCATAGCAAGATATTATTAAGAAAAATGAAAATTTTTAATCAGAAAATACCCGGAAGAAGTACTATTATATATTTTTCCCAGAGTATGACGCGAAACGATTGAATAGAATTCTGGTTACTTAATAAGTGAATAGACTACCAAGTTACAAATAGATTTTTTGTTGCTCTTTTTACAACGTGACGCTCCTAAATGTACAATTAGTATGCAAATGAGGTGGCACTTTTTTTTCGTCATAGGATCTTTCTTCTTTTTTACAATATCATGAATGGTATTAACGTCTCTAGACCAGTAATTATTTTTCTGTATAATAGAGAACTACGAGATTCAGATTGCACTATCATGCTACCTTTTTGAACTTGTACTTTCAATCATAAACTAATAATGCAATATCATAAAACCAAGTTACAGTCTCCCAAGGTAACTTTTTTTTAAATATTTTAGAAAAATCATTGTCTGTAAACGATACATACCTTCTGCAAACTTTCTAACAATATGTCTTGCACATTGAAGGACGGACTGAACGGGCCAAGGGTTCGTTGTCGTGCTTCTCGAGCTACTCTCAATACGTTACTCGTAATCTCCCCTGAAAAAAAACAAAACATAAACGTACATGCAACTCCTATCGTGCAAGGAAACAAATCGGACGTTATTAAAAATTATCATGTGAAAATGATTTATTTAGACGACTGGAACACGTTTCTATCTTAATTCGTGAAAAAAAACGAACTCTAGTTAAATAACTGTTTATCGTTTCGTTCCAGACACGATCATTCCAAAAGGCAAAAAGTCGGCACAATTATCTTATCGTTGTACGGATTCGACATTTAATCGTAATACCTAACAACCGTATTTCTATCTGAATCGAATCGCCGATTGATTCCGAAAAATATGTTTGTTTGGACGAAATACAGTGATACGGATCTTGCAGTGACCGTCATTGGGAGGCTAGCGGGGATTCCGCAAAGATAAACTGTCCCGGTGTGGGAAGAGTCATGGACACCGCAAGGTCATTTTATCTATTTAAGCAAATCTCGTTGTACTTGATTTGACAATAGAAAACGTACAACAAGACACGAGAGCAAGCACAGTATCGTCCGCGATTTCGAAACGGAGCGTGTTTACATTTTATACTGTGCTTCCGTGTGACCTGCCTCCGCGTTTCAAAGAGAGAGAGAGAGAGAGAGAGAGAGAGAGAGAGAGAGAGAGAGAGAGAGAGAGAGAGAGAGATTGTAAATTCAACGCACTTGCTTCCTCTCTATCTCTTACAGCTGTAAACACGTTTTATTTATTTTACGTTTTTCCTGGCTAATTGCCGTTCAATGCGGCGAAGGCCAAATGTTATCCACGCGTAATGTTACCCTTGGCTGGGCATGTTAATGCACGTTAAAATTGTAACAACGATTCATACATTAACAGCAAAGCATTACAACAATTTTTAATACCTTCGAACGATAACGATGACGTTAGATCGACGAGAACAATTTTATTCTCCACCTGTTTCGAACTGGGGTCAACAAATATTCTCATTCTGTACCATATAAGAAAAAAGACATTTGTTTTTATAGTTTACACTTTCATATACATTCTTGCTCTTACTGTTGATACAAATATTTTCTTTATTAACACTAGATTTACGGGACCCGTCAAAATGACGGATTCTAATACTTTTTAATTCACGAATATTGAGATTGCAAACATGCATCCGTGAGGAATTATTTAACAAATTGATTTTTCTGAGTATATATTTAAAAAAAAATGGCTACAGATTTTGATAGATATATTCATGTTGTTTTTATAAGGAAATGTGAAATAGTCATTTTTAGTGCTCCGTAAACCTAGTGTTTAATAGTTGGTTGGTTTAGTTTAATCGAATATTTTTTACCAGGAGTACTATAACTATTTGTAATTATTGTTGTTGTCGGTATAATAAATAATAACGAAATTAGTAATATTTGACATCTGTTGTAAATAGAATTTTCAAAATCAGATTTATTGAGTTTAACTAATAAAAATTTTAAATAGCAAAGATTATAGCAGGCAATATTATTCCGATCCGAAATAGCTCTATTATTATTAGCATTGACTTAGCATTATAATTAGTGATTCAAAACATGATTCGATAATGTATGTATGCATTTTCGTCTTGTGTGATTATTAGTCACTGATTTCGTCAATCTGACGTGAATTATGTCTTGTAAAAACAGTTGGATAATATTTATATGCACGTCGCATACATACATATGCATGCACAAGCTCTTATCTTTTATCGCACGAGTTAGCATTGCCTTCCGACAAAGGCAAACATTCCTTTGTGTTATTTAGATACAATAGTCCCGTCTATCGATGCTGGTAAACCGAGAATTGTTTGCATAATGTCTGTTTGTTTTGCGATTAGGATTCCCAAATTGTTGACTTCGAAACAGATTTCGTTTTCAACTACAATTTACACGTGTCCGGAAAATTTGGTAAAATTAAAATTCCTCGTCAAAATAATTACCGTGTACATTATAAAAATTTAAATGTTTAACGTAACATACAATAAAAAGACATCCTTCGAAATTTTGTAATTTTTGAAGGAGGGAAACGACATTTATCAAAAAAAATTTTCTAGAAAAATTGAGAAATAATGTACTTCTATCTCTGTGTCTGCTCACCACCCATCTACATTTAATCATCATATCACAGTCAGAGATATCACGTTTCAAATTATTGTCTTGACTTTAACCGTAACTTCGATAAATGGTATCAGATAATATAACAATCGGATAAAAGAAATTAATTTGCTCAACACTTCTATGTGCAATATTAGTAATTGTATTACATATTAAATTCATAGAAAATGCTATTACAGTTCCATAGATGAAACGCAATGGACACGTGTTTCTGGAAAACAAAAGGGGACCGAAAAAAAAATACTTCAAACCAGAATATCAAGAAAAGTCTAGGCTTTATCTGTTTCAAGAGGATATAATCTCGCAACAATGTGCTCTTAAACTATGTTACTGATACTATATCGTATGACACACATTATACCGTGTCCAAACGAGTAAAGAGATAGAATGTACTCGAAACTCTCAAAAAGGGCTGCGCTCTCGACGATACGTACAGAACTTATCTCGAAAGCGAACCTTCTAAACGTCCGTAATAGCTATCGACTGAACAGAAATGGAAATACTACCTGCTTTTGGGTCCTTTCCCTACTTGACTGTGCTATTTATAAAATGGTTACCCTCCTACTCGTCAAAGATAATACTTCGTAGAAAATCTCCAAGCTTTCCCCATTTTCGACAACAATGCACCCGCCATAAATCCGGAAAGACTTAGCTAGAATTTTCGTGGCCACTTACCTGGAAGACCCGACGCGCCATTGTTATCATGGACGGTCCCAACGCGTTTTAAAGTTACGAAGCGAAGGCTAACGCGTTTCGAAGTAAATATAACCGCGTCTTGTCTATATCTAGTCTAGACTACTGTGCAAATTAGTTCGTTTATATGTATGTATATCACTGCAAAATTCGAAAACAACTGCACCGAATTTCGATAAAAATTTCACTACTACAGTTGATGATTCTACAAGTCGGATATACCACCACGTTGTATTACGCTAAATTATGAAGGGCCTAAGCAGTGATGGTAAAACTGCATACTCTGCCGAAAGACTTCCAAATATTATACAGGGTGTCCAAAAAATGTTGTATTTCTTTGAAAATAACTTCTCCCTTCAAGAAAATGTTCTCTGCGGCTTTGTTCAGAAGTTGTTGACGGAAAACACGGACTAATAAACTTCTTTATTTTTCATTATTTTTTTTTTAAACTTTCACCAACATATTCGTGGCATTTTTCTAATGAAAATGACACTAAATTTGATATAATTCCGATGATATTTACTTGTGTAATGAACGATGAAAGTTACTTCCAATTACAATTGCATTAACAGAAAATTAGTGTACATATGATCCGATATGATATCATATGATATGTTTGGTTAAAGTCGAATATCGAATTATCATAACAAATTGCATGTTTACTTCGAGTATCAAAAGCAGATAAAAAAAACGTCCTTTACAGTGTATGAATTGTATGTAAGCTTTAAGAGATATCAAATGTTTATTTTGAAACACGCGCGCTTTTTGTCCGGAACAAACTTTCCAATCGAGATACACCATGCTTACCCTCCTTCCTTGTTATGTCTTTGCATTCGTAAAGAATAGAAAGGTTGACAAAGAACAAAAATGTCATACCAAGAGATACAGTTTCCCGCTTTGCCAGATCGTTCCACTAACTGGCTATTGCAATAAATTTTCTATTTTGTTTAGCATTTGAAATAAACGGGCATAGAATTGATAGCGATAGGAAGTGATACGCGTATTATAGAATATGTAGGTCAAATGTAAATTGGACTATGTTTATATGTATTTCCAATGTGTTTTTCCGGTTTGACCCGGGAAAACATCCGTTGCGGGAGTCGACGCTGGCATACTTATGGTAGGCAGCTCTTTGTCAGGAAGCTTCGTTGTAGATGACTATAGCTAGAATGTTTTTCCTGCGAACGAACGATCTGCGTGTGCGCGCCGCTTCTTGAGACACGAGTATGACCTGTTTTCAAATGCGTGTCTCCGAACAAATATGGGGCAATTACGAAAACGTTTGCGTCATAGATTATGCAATTGATTGTGAGATGCAGTTGGGCACCGACCGCTACAAATATTATTTTCTTTTAAAGTTTTTTTTTTTTAATAAAGATGATTGCAGGTTATACGGCGTAAACTTTTCCGCGTAATAAAATGCGACCAGTAGGTCGGATCTAGAATCGTATGATATCCGCTTGACATTTAACATTTAATTATTATTTATCGAGAGAGTCGAGCATTGCGAGATTCGCACGCAGCTGTCCAGTTGAGAAAGAGTGATTGACTTTTCTAAAGATATTAAGCTCGTTCCCCGGAAATATGGCGAAACGTTTTTAGCCTATCGAAACAAAGGCGTTGATAAGATCGATATCGATTGATTCATACTTGGTATTCGGATTAGTGTTCAAAGTTTAATAAAAAAGTAGTAAATACGATTTCTCTGTGCTCCTGTATAAAAACGGAGATCGAAAAGAAATCTGCTTGCACAATTTTGGCCTTGACAAGGTCAAAGCAACTTTTCAACGAGTTCACGTTTTGATGCATGTATCGACTGTTTACATTTTCTGCCAAACATATTCATATGTTTTCTGGATTGAAAAATTATTGCAATTTAAATTAAATAACTACAAATTGTTTTGTATAGCACAATATATACAAAACTGCCCAGAGATTTATATTAGATAGGATTTATATTTTCAAATTTAATGACACACTTACTCAAGAAATTAGTCGATGAAAAGTGAATAATTTTCAGGTTTGAAAAATTATTCTTGTCTCGCCTTCTAAAGCAATGTAAACAAAATTATAACAATGAATCGTATTGTATAAAAAAAATTTATACAAAACTGCCTAGAAATTCATTTTGGATATGATTTATTGCATTTTAAAATGTAATGAAACAGTTAGTAAATAAGTTAGTCAATGAAAAGTAAATAGTTTATGTATAGAAAAACCTATTTTATAAATAAGATTTGATAGCTAATTTTGGGGAAAAAATATAGACAATGGTTCTGATAATGCGTTGCAGTAACGATGGGCATGTCTCTTTTGCTCAAACCGATTAACTGCTTATCAATATAAAAATGTTGTATGTAGTGCGTAGTTGCTTGTGCCTATACGACTATTGTAATTGTTTAGAGTGTTAAACGTTTGTTACCAGTTCTACACACAAAGAAAAACATTTGATAACTGTTCTTGCTACTACTTCCAATTTGCTGATTCTAAGCTTGACCTACTTATAAGATTTATCCAATGGATGACCAACTTTACTACAAGTCTATGAATAATTTTGCAGCTTTCAGGAATATTGGTTACATTACACAATTATGGCAATGAACTGCGCTATGATAAACCTAATTCTTCTGAATGTAATATGATATTTTAGAAGCAATTATATAAATAAGGGTGACACTTCCGAAAACCTGTCTGGTCCGGTTTAGTTGGAATTTTGAAAAACTCAAACCTAACCCAAACCAAAAATTCAGCGCAATCGAAGCATAGATTTTTTCAAAATTACAGGGAGCGACACTAAAATGGTAAAAACATTCTTTGGAAAATGTTGGGCCTTAAATTTTAAGTCGCTAAGAATCCTTCTCGCAGACATTGTTTTTATGTATAATGAAGCTATTTACAAAATTTTAGCCAAATCGAATGTGACCGGTTTCTGGAAATATAGCCTGATTAGTTGTTATTCATATTGCTTTCAATGGACTATAATAAGTGATGTAAATATAATACTGGTAGTAATGTTTGAATAATTCTGAAAAAAACAGCAAAAGGTATTTAGGTCAGCATACAGTAAAATTTCAAAAAATTATGTTGGAGCATCATTCTATCAGTTAAAAAAAAATCAAGAAACAGCGACGTTAATGCTTAGGGAATATGACAATCATATATTTCAGAATTTCAGAAATGACATGCCTTTTTAAATATACCAAGCAGTTTTATAGTCCACATGGCAGTTAAACAAGTACTCTCACGTCAATTGTGTATTTACGTTCCATAAAAAAACAGCCTAATTTTTCAGCTGTAGCCTAACCTCTTAGTAGCAACAGCGTGATCAAATGTACTACAATTTGTTGAGCACGTATAAAATGGACCCATAGAAGGCGAGATTAAACAAACTAATTACTTAAGATGCTATGTATATCGGTGAGATTGTGTAAACAAAGGAGTTCACTCACCGAGGGGTAAATCACAAAGAAGGCAACAAGCAGCGATAGCACCAGCCGATGCACCACTAATCTTATCCAAGAGCAAGTGTGGAGCATATTTCTTAAAGCACACCGCCACACCAACGTGGTAAATACCGAGGAAGCCGCATCCAGCGAACGATAAATTCATTTCGAAATTCTCCTGTACCCACAGTCTGTGTGCCGTTTGCCCGTTCTCCTTTTGTTTATAATAGATCGTAGGAAGGATAATCGTTGCAACAAATTCACGTGGAAAAAGGAAAGAAATACAGTTCCCTTTTCTACGGCACTATGAACACATTACTCGGTGAGGAAAGCGCTCGCGACGATGTATATGCCGCAACGTCCGAGGTCGAACTATCGGTAGTCCTTCGCGGACAACAACAGTCTTCCCAAACTCTCAAGACTAATCTCAAGTTCGATTGAAAAAAATACATGTTACAAACAGCTAGCAAGATAATACACGTTTGATGACGCGTGCGGTTTGTAAATAGTACTCACTGAACCGTCGATTGGCTAGCGGTGATGGTGTGGTGATCGCTCCGCCCATTCCAGTGACTTGCCGGGCGAATTCCCTGTTTGATTTGTCTTTCCCTTAGCACTTCCGTGTAGTTTTTCGCGCATGCGCGACGATTTTAGCGTCAGTACAGTCAAACGTTTGGCTAAACTGGGGTACCTTGATCATCCCGCATAATTTCACAAAATTGTTATGATTTGATTTTTTAAAAAATAACTATATAACATGTGTATGTCAATCAAATATTAACAGTAACGTACAAAAAATTCGTAGCACGCTTGTCTCGTCGTCTCGACCTGAACTCTTCCGCTACTTTCCCGCCAATAATAGTACCCCACTAAGTTCTCCACAATATAGATACGTTACTGCTTTTGGACGCGCATGCGCGAAAAACCCGCACAATATCCTGTCACTACTTACATGATCCCCCCATTAGCACCATTACCCCGATTGTGTCACTAATGCACTAATACTACCAACTGTATGGTCTGCATCATGTCTACATATGCTGAATCCTCTGAGACCGTCCTATTTTATTGCAGGTTATGTTTATTATACAGGGTGTCTTAAAAATATTGTACTTCCTTGATTAAGTAAAAACGCTTGAATCAAGCGTGGCCCAAAAATGTTGTACTTCCTTTAAACGGGTGATTTCAAATAACTTTTTCCTTTGCGAAAATGCCCTAAGCAGCTTTGTTAAGGAGTTATTAACGAAAAACATGGACCAATCAGAGCACGGCTGCAGCGGACGGATGTTGGATCGGCCAATGCCAACGCTATTTTCAACAGGACATGTCGACGAGCCGAAATCCGTCGAAATTTTCGTTAATCAAGGAAGTACAACACTTTAGGACACCCTGTATATCATAATAAACATAATCTACAATAATAGTCCACAAACAAGTGAAACATTTAAGTTAGAGTTATATTCGCGCCCATTTGTTCTATGCAATGTTAGATAGCCAATAAGGAGCCATATTTTCACCAAATGGCTATATTTATAATAAACAGCATTATTTAGCAAGTTAGTACGTTTTAAGCTAAAATCAATGTAGCGACCGATAACTTTATGTTTAATAATATTCTAGTGTCAGTAAAAAATTTTGTTTTACACCATTTTTTCGTTCAGTACGCATTCTACGCGTAGGAATCCGTATGAACGTTTTTGAAACTTCAAAGAGCAAAGAACACGTAACACATTGAGGAAACAGTTGAAATTATTGGTTGATGGCCTGAAATCCGTTTAGGATTGGTTGCTTTTATAAATGACAGTTACAGTGCGGTAGTCTGTTTTTAGTAATTCGTATAAAATGCAACAAATTTGTTTACACTAAGGATTATTGATTCGGCAAGCATAGTCTTTGCTGGGTGCATATTTATGAATTTTTTATTGTAAGAATTAAGCCTAACCTTAAATAGATTTTGTATTTCATATTTTTTTTTCTTCATTCTTTCGAAGACATATTTTATGAAACATTTAATGACTGTTGTTTTATTCAATTTTATAGACGACAGTTTATGAAATTGTTCGAAAGTTAACGATGTTAGATACACCGTGAACTAAATACCTTGCGACACATATTTGGATAAACGATATTCCTAAAAAAGTACGAACAACGTACACGTAATCCAATAAAATATGCAAGATATCGTGTAGAAAGTTTTAAACATTAGGATGAATGCGCGCAGTTTTGCGATACATTGTAATCCGATACATAACCAATAAATGTCTTGACGAGGTAACTATAATTTTAAGTAGGAGCAAGTTACGATGAATGAAAACGATAAAATGTTGATACAAACAGTGAATATGACTTGTGGCAATTCTAATGTGTCAAACGAAATAATTTTTCATGCTGTTTATATACCCGAAGAAAATATAACCACAGAAAATAATGTAAAAGGTAAACATTCAGTGCATTCGAATCTTGTTTGTATTTTTGATAATTTTCTCTCTCTCTTATTTTCCCATGTATTCGATTGTTGTAGAAAATGTTCGGATTTATATGGACAAAGCAGAAGCATTGAAAATAATTAAGGAATTCAAAACTGGACGTCTGAAATCGTTTAAAAAACGTTCAGAAGCTGAAGAATATGCCAAGACAGGTTTCGAGAAAACTTTGTGTAATAACAATGGTAGTACAGTACCTGCAGCAGTACCTGTAGTAGAAGAGAAGTCGAGTAACTTTAAAGCACCACGATCACAGGAGTTGGTGGGCTTTAGAAAATTAATTAAAGATGGGGATTTGTATGCTGTAAAGACTACTTTATGGGAAAATCCACGATATTTAATTGGTAGCGGTGACACACCTGCAATTTTACAAGTAATATATCACATTTATTATTATTTCCGAATGTTTTACATTTCTGAACGTACTATAAAATATATTCTTTAATGTTCGATAGGAAGGGTGTCGTTACAATGCATTGCATATTGCAGTCAGAGCAGACAAACCAGATATGTGTGAGTTAATATTAAACACTGTTGGAAATGCAGAATTTATAAAGTTACTTTATGGCGATGAATGCAAGAGTTATGTGGACCGAGCACAGATTATGTTAGATTTGTATTTAAATACACCAGATAAAGGACTGAATGAAACACCGTTACACTTCGCAGTTAAATTTGGTTTGAAAAATGTAGTCAAAGTTCTTGTTTCGTATCCATGTTGTATAAAAACATTACCAAACAAGTATAAGCAACTACCAATAGATGTACGTGATAAAATATTTAAAAACTTGAATCAGAGAATACATGTAATAAGAATTCAGTATCTTTTAATTACAATGTTTTCAGTATTCTCTTTATGTTTTTTTAGTAGTGTTTAGTAGCTCTCTACAAAAGTATTTTTTAACTCGCATATTATTTGTGAACATTACAGATAATATGTAGCAGAACATGTCAAGAAGACGAAGAATTGAAGAAAGAGATACGCTTATTACTGGAAGATCAGTATTATGTACCTGTATTAAGATCAGATGATAACACATTTCAACCTGTTATAGGAGAACCTTTTTCTCCGACTAGTCCAATGGTATGCAGACACTAAATTTGTACTTTCTAAAATTTTTTAAACAATCAATTTTTTATAGAGTATACAGTCGGATCCATTAAGTCCTCGTTTAGAAGTACGCGCATTTGCTGGTCCAATGACCAAATCTCGTGCATTGGAATTCAGGAAGGAATGGAAAACACCACCACGTAGTATTCGTATGATGACTCCAGTTAAAAGAATTTGTGAGCTTGAACCTGGTAGCCCCATTAATAGCTTAGCCTTGAGATTGCAAGACACAGAGAAGGGACTTGAACGAATTGGAAGGTACATTACAATTACAGATGTACAGGAACCCGAAAATGTCAGGTAATTTTCGGGGATCTCAGATATATCGGGATTGCCGAGAATATTCAAGAACCTGTCTCGTCCCGACATTTTCGATTTCTCGCACACCTTTGATTGCAATCGTTAATTACGTACTATTGTCAGTGCTGCTTTTAAATGAAACAAATATTGAAATGCAGTATATTATTTTCAGAGATTTAGCAGAAGAGTATCACGTGCCATGGAAGGAGTTTTGGCAATTCTTGAATGACTTCGCCGATTTTCGTACCTCGGAAGGTTTAGCGAAACTTGAGAAATATTTAGAACACAAATTTTATGACCAGTTACTTCAATACAGTCAGGTATTAACAATAGGATGATTTAGTTTCGAACATTTGTCTTCATATCTTTATACTTCTTCCCAGAGCTTGCATTGCAGTCGAAAGAATTCAAACGTAGGAAAGGAAGCCGAACAAGTTGACGAAATAGATTATATATGTAATAAGTTACAATCATGCTCGTTGTTCAATGTAGAGAATCAAGATAGTTTAGGTAGATATTACAAATAGGATTCAAAAATATTCTGCTGTATTAGACGGAATCAATTAATATTAATATTATTTGCTCGATCTCCTTTTTTTTTTAGATGAATCAGAGTTTTATACGCCACCATCATCACCGAAATTAGTAGTTGATAGTTCTGACGATGAAATGCATATTGCGGAGGAAGGTCCTGCAACTTTTCTCGAAGGGTAAGGTTTACCGAAGGACATTGTACCTGTCGTATATACAGTCAGTCTCATAATTGATGGCTCACACTTTAAATCAGAATAACTTTTTTGTAATGAAACAAATACAATTTTTCCAAAATTTTCGTTACATAGTAAACTAATCTATGTCCATTTATAAAAAAGTTATTCTGATTTGACACTGACTATATGTATATTTTAATTAATATATTATAGATCTACACCAACAAAATTGGATTATGCTGTTTATTATGCAGTACCATCATCGATTAAACCTACTACATATCCTAATATTTATCGTTGGCAACAAGACATGCAGCTTGCTATGAAACGTGATTCACACAGGTAACCACTTGTAACACATTATCAATACTTTTATCTCTCTTACAATAATATAATAAATATAATATCATGGTATGGTGTAATATACATGGTAACAATATGATGCATTATCTGTTTCAGAACTAACAATGCAAGGCTATCCAGAAGAAAATTGCTTTTGACACCCTAGATGTTAAATATCCAGGCGTTGAACAGTGTAAAAAAATAAAACTGTATAAACTTTTTTATATTACGCACAATGATTCCTATAAGTAACATTAGTGTATTTGAAAGAACTTGTTTAAGCATACTAAATATGAGATATATTTTCAACAAATTTTATATGTGATTAAAATAATGTATAAGAACTTCACACATTGGTTTTATGTATTGTGTACCACTTACATCGGAACGCATATGCGTGTAACGTGGCTGAAACTATTACATTCAATTTTGTTTCTTTTTATTTTCAACACATTGATAATTATAATACATATTTTTTAAATTTAATATTTATTTCAATACTTTCTAATTAATAATCTTTATTCACAGTAATATTACATTTTTTGCATGACACGATCAGATACGATCTTTGTTTTTCAATGATATTGTAACTTGCGTACACTGTTCTTTTTTTCGTTTAATACGTTTGATATTCTGTATATCTATGCTTTAATCCGGCTTTTAATTCGATCAAAGAGTGACCGGGGAAGGTGGAGTTTGTTTCAATTGTAAAATGATCGAACGCATCCGTGAAACATCTTTCGAGGTTCGCGATGATTTTGGATTGAAATCGCAAAGTTTCGCGATGCGTTCCCATTCTGTCCCTGGCTCCACTTCATCGGCTTCTGCAACGAATTGTTTCTCGGCGTTCCTATTAATAAAAGTAGCATATTAAATATGACGCGGAGGCATACAAAAACTGAAACTATGCGGTGATTGTAAGTTTTTTTATGTATTAATGTAATTGCAGTGTATGCAGTTAACATTTCTATTATTTGTTTTCTTTACGTGTAGTGTATGTAACAATACGAAGTCTAAGTATCTTTAAAATTCTAACTTCTATTGTAACAAAATGGAAACGTTTCTTTTATATTATAAACTCACGTATATGGCTTTACTACAAAAATAAAAATAAATTTATGATACTGAACCTACAGTTAACGATAACGAAGTACTCATTTATTCGTATAAAAAACATATAATGTCAATGATAAAACATTTCTTTCTATACGTAGAGTACCTATACCTCTTGAATAATTTGATACACAGCAGACGTATAATTGCATCAAGCGTAAAATATCTCTAAGTCAAGACTATAAAGCAGCTAGCTGACCACATATGAAAATGTCAAATGTTTCTGATAATCAATAGCATTTGGCGTTGTGAATTGTATAAGCAAAGCTATACAGTACACAGCATTGCAATGCAATTATACATGCAAAAAAAATATAGTATAACTTACTTGGCTGATTCCCTAAGAAGCAGAATGAAAATAATATAATTGCATGTAGTAGATTTCTTAAAATAATTCAATAAAGTATTTATAATCTTAGACGGAATAAAAACACTTTTAATTGCGTCTACAAATGCGCGATTAAAAGTTATATCTATATTAGTAAAAAATATGTCGCGTTGATTGCAGAAAACAAAATTAAATTAAACAGCAACAGTAAATATTACCTGTTTGTGGTTTTTGTTTTACTAATAGCTTCTGCGTGATGCTTATACCATTCTTCTAACTCTTTCCTTGCAGCCTCCCTCCATTCTTCTTTCTTTTTTTCTTCTTCTGCATCTAATTGCGGAAAAATATCATTAAATATAGGCGATTTTTATAGAGTTTGACGACCACGAATTCGAAAGTACCTTCTTTCCACCACCTTCAGTTTTTGAACAATTTAATTTCTCACTTTAAGAATCTTTTCTGTTTTAAGGGGGTATTCTGGTTTTTTATCTCCGAAAAAATCGATTATTCTTTCTTAATTCGTAAAATTAAAGTAGTTATACGCGTTTGAAGAGTGCAACTCGCGTTGCGAGGTATGTATTGATAGTTGATAGTTGAACCTTTAAACACGTTTTTCTCGAGACCACTTTTTGCGAAACGGTTGCCACGATATTTCAAGTTCTAGTTGACTGATTGGCTTGAAATTTTGAGAGAATCTTCAGCCTTATCGCATAGATAAAAATATTTTAAATATGTACATTTTTTCCCCCTTAACTATAAAAGCTATGTGGATGTTTCTTACGTAGAACGATATCCGTAGGCTCTCTTAAATACAACAGTATACATTTTTATAACATTATAAACATTTAAATATGTTTAAACAATATTCAATGACAGTGAGACGCCTTTGCAGCATTACCTTATTCAGACATTTTTTAATATATTTTTAAAATTAAGCTGTGTGGGAAGTAATTAATACCTTTTTCCTCTAATCTAGTTTTTTGTTCTTCTCTCCATTTCCGTATTTTCTCCGGTTCCTCTTTTACAGGTGGTGGTTTGGATACAGTTTCTAAATAAATACAGTGCTTTAATTTATGTTCGTTGCTTCCTAATTGTATTCGTTGAAAGTATAATATGACAGAGTTTACCTGTAGCTGGTGGAGGTTGCGTTTCATTTGGTTGCCCAACTGCATCTATTATTTCAAAGCTACCCTCAGCATCCCCACCTGGGCCAACTTTTAAATTGCCAAAACTTTCAGGTAAATTATCTATTAGAGATTTAGTAATTCATTATTCCATTCCACTATATAAGACTGCGATTAATTATATAGAATATGCATAGAAAACTGAATGGAAGATATTTGGACTTCAGAGTCATAATATATTGATTAAAACTGTTCAAGCTTTAACCATTTGTAGTCTGTGCCAATCATATAGTTTTGTTTCAGCTGTTCTGTGCTATGCTCACTATTTCGTATCAGCAGGTCAGTGCAAATTCTGTCAGAAATATTGTGATGTCGAGTCATAATCAACATAGGACCGGCTGGTATGAAGTGTTATGTCAAATCACACTCCATATAGGACCACAAAGGGTTAAAAGAACACTAACGAAGCAAACTTTAGAAATATACATGTTAAATATAACTTTCTAAGAAAGGTTGACCTATATACACTGGCTTGGATGTCTAAACATAAAACAAAGTACACTATAATAATTCAAATGAAAATATTGTTTACCATTTGCATTTGATCCTGCCGAAGAAGTAGACATCGAAACCGGTGGGATTTCATCTTCTAGTCCTGCTAATTGATCCTGTTCTCTCGCTACAAATTCTGCGACAGGATCCACTTCTCCTTCAATGACAAAGTTGTCACCGAACGCATCCATATCGACTAATAAGAATGTCAAACAATCTTAGTGAAGATAAATTAATGCATTATACATGAAAAAAAAAAAATACAAAAATTATATGTTCTTTGACATTTCGAAATTTCTTAAATAAATGCACCTACACACAATATTGTAAATAAAGATATTGAAGCGGCGTGACGTATGTAAAAATGAATTGTGACATTACAACTTTCGGTACTGACATCGTCATTTTACACTAATATAGTACTAATTTCTTAATTGATGGAACGTAGCTCACAAAATGTCTTAGAGGTTAAATTATAGTTAAATAAATATCTCTAACGCAACAGTTAAATAGTTATATTGAAGGTAACCTAGAACCATGCATTTATTTGAAAATGTATTTTTCATGCAGAATACCGAAGATATTTAGAAAAGAAAGTGGCCAAAGAAAAGACTTTATTTAATCGAAATGGATTTTCTACAATGTCGATTCGAACGTGTTGTACCTTTCTAATATTGTGGAATGTGTGATTAATATTTTGGGAAACACCCCCAACAGTCGTTTCCTTCGATTCCTACCAAATATCAACTGCAAATTGTCAACGTCAATACTAGTTTGATCTTACAACGCACACATGCGCACAATTGAATGTGGTGGTTAAAGGATAGAAACCAGTACTGCCAACTCTCTGAGATTATCATACAAAACTGTATTCATGCATTTTTCCGTTTTGAGTATTTTTTTTATACATATGATAGCAAATTAGGTCGTAACATATGCGAATACGTATCACATACCGTATAATACGCATTATATAATACTCACGCACAACAGTAACGAATACGCCAACACCACAAACATATTTGCGAAAATTTAAGTTAAAGAAATCATTTTCTCAGATTACATTATAAAAAAATATAATATTACTGAAATTATTAATCTGAAAGCTTATTTCTAGAAATATTTCAATTTTAACAAATAAAGTAAAATCATAACACTTTTTATGAAATGTACTCATTTAAATAAATTTAATTTTTTTCTAATTATTGACAGAATTCGTCTAATTTTATTGATATTTTAGTTTAGAGTTTTTCATAATGTATTTATCAAACGTATTATACAATCCATCATATATTTTGTGTATCTTATATATTAATTATTCTCAGCGGAGTCTTTATGTAAAATTTTTTTTATAACAGAACATTACATTATATAGACCTGTCTATATTATCAAGTACCAAGTACCCCTGTTTATATTAAAATTTGTCTCTAAAGATCAAAAGAGATAAAACAGTATGCGACAACAAATTTTGATAAAAGATATTTGTACAAGTCTGGTATGATCTACGAAATATTTATAGAATATGTTGTATTCGAACAGGACACGACCATTATGATAGTTTCGAGTACCGTAAATAAATAACTGTACGAGAATCGTACACGCAGAGAAACGTTGCAATCGTTATCATGCATAGAAGTGTCTCCATCATAATAAGTAGTATTTCCAGTACAATATCAAAAATAAATACAGTTATTATTCATTTCCTATTACGATGATAGATCATCGGCAACGAAATTTAGTCATCATGTAAAGCAAATGTTCTGTTTAACAATCGTTTAAAAAATACTTATAAAAATACAATTCCTAAATAACATAATTTAGAGCTTCATTCGTTAATATAATGACGGAGCTCTAAAGACTGCTATTAAAATTTTTACCTACAACCTACAACGAGTATAGGTGGTAGCGAAATGTGTGGAGTAAAGCCAGTATGTTTACTCCGGCAATGCATAGTGACTCAACATGCTAATAGATTAATAAACTCATACATTTCATTTGTGAAACAATAGGTCAGTCTTGCCCCTAATCCCCTCCTAGTCTATTCAAACGGGATTTATTGTGGGAGGTTCGTTATCCCCAAATATGTATAAATTTAATGATTCTTCTATGTTTTTTTTTCTCTCTTAATGTCTGGTAAATATTAGGCATTATCTTCTTCGTCTTCGGAAGTCAATGTCACGTAATCAATACGTCGTGGTAATAGCAATGCTACATGTCCATATCTAGATAAAAATACACAATTGACTCTTGGTTGTAAAATATCATGAAATAAATCAATATTCAATTTTCAAACTCACTTGCTGCTTTTATATTTGTCCTGGATTGCTTGCTGTTGAATATTCAATGCATTGCAGAATGTTTTGTTCAAGTACATAATGCATTCTTTAAGATCTTTCAAACAGTATCCCGTTGCTAGCTCCAATTCGTGCGGCCACAACTCCTCCAGCAGTGTGTGTCGTGCAAGTGCCAATGCGGATGCAGCTAAGTGACTAGGCAAGAACTGCAGATACGGATCACCTTCCAGCATCGATAATTCGCATAAGTACTGAAAAATTGTACAAAAAAAAAAAGAAAGTAAAACATTGTAACACCACGACAATCGATCGATAATGAAAATTCGCTCACTCACCATCGCTAAAAATTTAATTTTTTCAGAAAGATTATTGCTAATACAATATTCCATAAGGAATGTAAGCGGTGTTTGAACAGTTAGATCAAAAGACAAAACCCTCAGGATTAAGTGCTCCATTCGTAGTACCTGTTTCTTCGAGTAGGTGTCATCTGTGATATATACAAATTCTCCAACGTCTGGTGGATAAATTTCCTCGTATTTTCTGTAATTAATAAGGCCGATGTAATGTACTGTTTCTCACAACAGAACATGTTCAAGTTACACAAGCCGGTTTTAGTCGAACTTTTATTTGTACCTAGGGCACACCCCTTTTGCAAAAACAATTAACGACATCTAACGTATAGTTCAAAATATTGTAAAAGATTGTGTTTTCATCAACGAAACAAGCCCGAATATTCCTTTTCAAACGAGATGGGAAAATGTTATGAATTTAAGAATTATTGTTAAATGACAAAAATCCAGAAACATGTATCCCCTATTTTTCCTACGTATCCGAATTTTCAAGATATTGCTTAAACAAATAGTGATATTTGAAATCTGTTTTCGCAGATCTAGTCCTTCTGAAAAAAATACACAACTTTGCCATTTAAACTATTCCTCTAGCTCTAATAGTTCCCAAGATATTCAATAAAATGTTTTTTTTTAGAACTCCTCTCACGAAAATTTCATTAAACTCGGCTTGTGTAGCTTAAATATGTTCTCTTGTTAGATTAGAAGAATGTGTTGAGGCAAAAACGTGTCTTACGCGGCGATAAACATAGCAGCTGTGCCAACAAGTTGTAATTTTGCTCTTACAACACTCATGTACGATAGGAAACGATCTATGTAGGAAACAGCTAAGTAGAGCGTTTCAGTTTGTAGTTGATATTCCTCGGCTACCTCAACAAGCCAATCAACAAGTATAGACCTCATGGAGTATGTAATGTCCGGTTGCTTCTTCATGTAACCTGGTTTTGGTCTATGTTGTGTCTAAAACAAGTATTGAAAATTGTAAACGATTATTTATATTTAAAAAAAATTGAATAACCATGTCAATGAACTCCATTATGGTTAATTGACTGCCATACCTCTGCAACACGTAAATATTGAAATATATCAGCCCTATATTCGTCCACATCGAAGAAGCTCTCTAGGTTTTCCTTCATTGAACACCTTCTTCTTTGTAATTCCTTCTCCAAGGAAGACGAGTAAGGAACAGATTTCTCCAAAGACATTGGACTATCATGGTGAAACATCTCTTCATCTTGCTTCTTCTGATGAATGTCTTGAATATTAGCTTTGCAAAATGCTTGCAAATTCGAAACGATCATAGGATTCACTTCCAATCTTGGCTTTTCTTTCTCAGACATAAGATCTTGTTTATTTTTCAGCTCTTTCTTGTCCCTCGTGTCTCTTAGTGCGACAGAAGTTTCTTCTTCTAGTTTATCCTCGTATACCTTGAACATAACTTCCTCCTTCTTCTCTTCATAGATTTTAAATGGTTCAAATTGCGTAGGAATAACTGCTTTTGTCTTGACATGTTTCTCATCTTTGTAAATTTCCTGCTAAAAAAGGAGCAAGATGAGCGAGAGACTCTGATGAATGTAACATGGAACGATTGTACTTTTTGCCCCCTGGTAAATAAGGGGAGCAACAAATAATTTCCGAAAATGTTTATTCTACGTTTTCTATGAGAATTCATGGTATTTAATCGAGAATGAAGCAGAGAAACGACGATTGTCCGAGTAGAAAAAACGCGGGAGGGAGGGCGAAAAAATGGTGTACCTACCACTTTCGAATTGCGATTGCAGTTATTGTGAATAACACCGAGGACTGCACGTTTCGATTGATGCAGTGTTTGAGATTGAAGAGGCACATGGATATTCTCTTTTCCACGGCGAATATCGACGATACGGTTTTCTTGGTCCTCGTGTACCCGAATCGTGGCCATTATTTGGATTTGAATTTTCTGCCAATGTTACACGTATATATATATATGTTAACAAGGCGTTTCTTCTTCCCAAGTTATTATTCCTCTTGTTTCAGACAATTAACATGCCCTTTCCTTGTTACAGCCAAGTCTAGTGTCCATACATGGCAAATCTAATTTCGGAGCTCCAAGCAACCGAACAAACTTCAGTTGCCGTTTGATTTCAAACAAACGTAACTTCAACAGCTGGCGATACGTTAGAAGCGTTGCTCGAATAGGCCAATGAAATGAGCACGTCTTTCGTAAACCGTGAGAACACCAATCAGATGCGCGACGTAACGATTCGTGTTCTTAAACTTTAAACGCATTCCCGGATATAGGCGGGTTCGCATGAAAGACGATTTTTCCTATATAATCACGTTGAAATTAGAAAATTTCAATACTTACGAGGATGAAATTTAGTTTTGAGATTCAAAAACATAATATTATAAAATAAAAGGATATTTTTTATACATTATAAAATCGTTATTGTGGGAAATCGAAATAGTTATTTATTCGGTTATTTCGGCTACAAAAATGCAAACTGATAAAGGAGCTATCTTTCATAACATACTTTATGGAGTAAGATAATTTAAAATTTTAAAAATACTATTGAATTCACATTGTACATTAATCATTTTTATTACGGCATTTTATAGTAATACCAGGGTAATACTTAATATAACTGTTCATTAAATCGCCCTGATAAATGCCAAAGCTTTGCCAAAGCATTTTGGAACGTCTCCTGCGACAAAATACTTAAATTGCTAGTTAATTACGTAATACTACTGTTTTGCCACGGTAAGGTGTTGCTGTATCATTTATTATAATATAGACACATTGAATAATTGATTACATTTCTTAAAGAAAGAATCGTGTATTAATATACCACAAGTAGTAATACGTAAAAATTGAATGAGCATTTCCCTTTAATGAATATCTAATTGTAGTATTATACAGGGTATCCCAAAAATGTTGTATTTCCTTGAAAGGGGTGGTTCCTAAGATCATTTGAAGTAATTTTTTCCTTTACGAAAATATTCTTCGCGGCTTTGTACAGGAGTTATTCACAAAAAACACGGACCAATCAGGGCGCGGCTACAGCGGACGAATTACGGTTCAGTCAACGGCAACGGCACGCTCAGCGGGACCTATTGCCGAGTCGGAATCCATTTGCTATAGCCGCGCTCTGATTGGTCCGTGTTCTTTGTTAATAACTCGAAAACAAAGTGTTTCGGCGCGAATTGGCACAGGAAAAAGATGTTTAGAATTACCTCAAGAATCACTCCTTCCTTTTCCCTACACTCTTCTTGGGACACGAAACGAACTCTTTTAGAGTTCGTCTCAGTATAGTGATGGGCATTATCGACTAAATTCAACTATCGACTAATTACTATTTAGTTACTACATACTATCGAATATTTAGTCGATAGTTTTTAGTTGACTGAAATTTCGTTTTAGTGGTTACGTCTAGATTGCGGGCTATAGTCTATGTCTACGTATATCTCATATATAGTTTATATCGCATAAATAGCAATAAGATTTTAACATCTGATATGAATTAAAGTATTGAAATATCTATTACATATTTCATTACTTGCATATTTGCACGTCCTGTCATAATCATGTATTTCTAACCTTTTCGTTTCATCGTGCGACACTGACATTTGAAATTTCAAGATGGCGACGTGTAAAACAGTCAACTGAAAATAGTAACCCAACCACTACTAAATTCAGTCGATAGTTTAAAAAATCAGTCGACTGAAAATAGTAGTTGGCTACTATCGATTTAGTCGATAGTTTTTAGTCGATGGTGCCCATCACTATCTCAGTAATTCGTATTCTTGAAAACCCACCTTGAGGTTTTAAATTATAACCATTATGACCATAGAGTACGTCTGGTAACTCGTACAAGTTGCAAATTTGGCCGTCTTGAAACGCGTTAGACTATGACCGTAGCTCAAGCTCTGTGATCTGTGCTGTTTGCGGTGTCGTACGCTTACATTCACAGAAATCCGTAATGTTTTCACGATATCTACGTCAACAATCGACGCCGCGATTCGTTTTGCACTGAGATCCGGTGAGGATCAAACTGATAAACCTGAAGTTTTAGTTCCGGAAGAGGTATTTCGCGTCCAAACAGTTCGTGAAGTTTTGCATTTATTAACCTTGTGACGGAAGTTTCGGACTTGGCGGTACATTGAGCGTCGCTCGTCCAGAGATACGGAAGCGGTTCGGTAGGGTCAGTCTCAGAGATAATCATGAGTCCATTAAATCGGGGACCTCTGCTAGGGCCGAGAGTGCCTCCAGCTGGCATACGACCTCCTCCACCTCCAAGATTCGGCGGCAGGCTTCCACCTCCCGGTTTACCTCCGAGGATGCCACCACCACCCATGAGTCCTGTTTTCGGCCCCATGAGACAAAGACTGCCACCACCACCGAGACCAGGTGGTGTGAATCGACCCAGTGGGCCCATGCCGTTGTTCGGTCCAAGAGTCAGGGGTATGGCTCCGATGGTTCCACCGATGGGTCTCCGGGCTGCTGGACCCAGAGGCCCACCTATGCGTCCCTGGTCCAGAAGAGGATTGCCACCTCAAATTTTACCACATATGAGACCGCGCTTCTCCATAGGGAATGGCAACGCTAAAGGCAAGGCGCTAAATAACGTGAAGAAAGTAAGCAAGCTAGAAGTAAGTATGAGTTTTTAATGTTTTATAATGTATAGTCCGTGCCTCGCAAGAAGTCGTGGTGGCAAAGCAGCTCCTCGCTCACTCCGCTTATCCCCATTGCTGACGCTCCAGTAGTCCCAATATTTAGGGTTTGATGTCACATGCTACATATGTACTATGTGCCACTGCTTTAGCCAATATTTTGGCTAGAGCTAAAAATCTGTATGAAACAAGGTGTCTCCCTCCAATCTGGTCTAATCGGCTGACCACTGTACCGAATTCCTTGCAAGGGACTTCTTGTGAGGCACGGGGAGTACTTATAGTATGTAAGTCATAGCTTAAGTGTATTTATCTTAGCGAATGGAATTTTAAATATAAGCAAATTTCATGTTAATATGTAAAACATAATTTAGCGGATTAATGACGCCATTATAAAGAAGTAGCTCTTTCAAATTGATATTTAATAAAAGGTATTTGAGAATTTCATTTATATTGTAAAGTTTGTAAGTATAAGCTCTGACAAGACAATATTATTATTTAGGAATTAGAGCTAAAGAAGCCATGGATGACCGACGAAATTCGCAGCGAAATACAAAAGAAAAATAAGCTTTATGCGAAGGCGAAAAAGAACAAAGATGCAAAAGAATGGGAAGAGTTCAAAGATTTGAGGAACAAAGTCACCAGGATGATCAGAGAAGCTAAAAATGATTATCTTGCGAAACATCCGGAACAGGTACATTTTTTCATTTAATTTTTACAGACAGAGCATAAGTTAATGCTTTCTTTTTCTTAAACTAACAGTTCCACGAATAAACTGAGTTCTTTTTTCACACTAATAATCGAAAATATGATTTCTGGTATACTTTGGAAAAGATATTAATTGAAAAGTATGTCTTATGAAAAGTAATGAATGATCATAAAATTCATTTATGATCATAATTTGACATACTGCAATTAAAAAAGTAATACATCTACAATCTTCTATTTGCGTAAAAGCATTGTTAATGTATGTAACAAGGAGCAAAAGTGTTTATACACGGAATATGTAAATAGATAATTTATATTTTTTGTGCCAATTGCTAGATATCTAGTTTTACAACAGTTATAGAAGTTTTAATTGCCATTCCATTTTTGAGTTGTTCATAGTTTAAAAACAAAGCCTCTCAATTTTTGTTGTATTTGCCTGTGTAAAAATATTTCTTAAAATATTTACCACATATGGTTAAACTCCTTGTATATTAATGTAAATTTAGAAAACATAATTTTTCTTACCTTCAGATTCTAACGGTATAGATACTTCTGCTCCTAATAGTATTACAATTTCTTATTGTATACCTTGGAATTTATATTAAATGCCAATTGTAGGTTCATTGAATCGGTAATTTCAATATAAAGTTACGATATTGCATTCTATTGCTTTTAATAAATATTTGTTTACGTTGCACAACCATTGTTACTAATATAGACAAATATATATATAAATAAAGTAGACCACCCTGTACAATCAAATAAAATATAATTGTACGAATTTTTTATATAATTAATATCTTCTCCTTAAATTTCTCTATTGCTTGTTTATATTAACATATCGATTAAGGTCTGTGATTGGTGTATCATAGGCACAGTAATATACCCTCTCTATTTCTTTTAGCTATTTGCAGTAAGTATTCAAAAATATTTTCTAAAGTTTAAGAATATTCTATACTCAATAGTAATTTCTTGTATAAGATTTTTATTTAGAAGTTCGTTATTATGTGTTCGTTTTCATAAAATGATTGATACAAAGCTAGGAATTATGTTATACTTAATTAAGTAAGTAAACCATACAAATAATTAAGTAAGTTGTCAATAATCTATTTTTTCCAATTTTTTAATTTACCACCATATTCGATCGTATTGTAAAACCTGGTATATCCTTTCATTTTAATTGTTATTATTTCGAGTTAAATATTTTTAGTGAAGTCACATTTTTATCATTATCGATGTTGTATCTTCTGTAATTTATATAATTCCTACTTATAATAAGTATTTCTTGCACCGGTATATTTAATTGGCATTATGTACTTAATCTGACACTATTCCAGTTGACAAATTGCTTTGATTACAGGGTGGTCAAAAAACTGATGATAAGAATACGATTGAATCCGAGGGTGTTCAGAAAACTGAGAATGCGACTGAGCAATCAGAACAAACGGAGCTAACGGAGGAGAACCAGCCTTCCAGCGAACAGGCACAGTCTTAAGCTTCAGGCTACTCCTCCTATAAAGAATTGAACATTTGAAATTACATACACAAGTATTCTGTTTTCAAACTTCAGAACGATTTGATTATTTCTTACGTTTGTGCAGTATGTTGATAATACTGCCCATTGAAGATATTTGTATCATTTCTTTCAATTATCGAGAAACGAAATTGTATTATCCGCTTTCTGTCATTTGTAAAATATCATTACATTGCAATATAAGTTCTTTTTATCTTTTTCTCTCTCTCTCTTCTCTTCTCTTCTCTTCTTTTCTCTTAGCATTTATAATATAAGTGCATGCCAATTAAACTGTCGTAATGAATTAGTTTTGAAAGAATAGAATTTAATTAATCTTTGAATAACCGATAATTCTATCGTTTCTTTGTTCACACTATATAACGAAGGAAAACTGAAACTGTTTTGTGTCCTTTTAACTCATTGGTACACGCTTACGAATGTAAAATTTTGTATATTTCTTATTTTACATAGTTTCACGAATAGTAGTATTAGACGTTTATCATTTGTTCTTCATCATATACATTAGGAACTGGCCTCTAGCAGCTCTTTCTTGTGAAGCTCTTGAATTGTTCTGTGGCCAGTATACAGTGCTGCGAGCTATAACACTCCTTATTGTAAATTTTTGTCTGAAAATTAATTTTCGAAATTATTGGTTGATACATTTTTCAGAATGCATTGTGTGGCAATGTAAAATCAAGATTCGTCCGGTAGACTTAAAATTAAATGCCTTTCCAGACATAGCTTGTGGCTCTGTATTCGAATATTACAATTTTGTAATTGTTTGTTAGTATGTGTCGTAGTATCGAGTACAGTTTATTAATTTCAATAATATATGACTTCCATAAAAGAAATCCAGGATAACAAAAATAAATTTGTAATTAAGATATGCGTATTGTAAGAATAAATCGTATTTCTATAAGTTCTAAATCTGGTGTCCCCGATTACTCTGTGATCCATTTAAGTAACAGCAATTAAGCACATGGCGTCGAATAATCGTTCTGAAATATGAAAATGATCTCTTTGGATTTGACCTATAAAAGAACCGTTCATGCAAGATGTACATACATACTGTCTTCCTAAAATTTTGTATCGATCAGATACATCCTGTGGCACACAGTGCAAAATTAACAAGTGCTAGATTTAATCAATACTATATATGCAATAAGTCAATTCTACTGAATGTGCATTATTAGTTGTATTAGTTTCTTTCAAAATAATTTACAGCTAGAATTCAATACATACTTTAAGGTCTACTATATTTTCAATTATATCTTTTCTTTTACAATTCACATTTGTATTTTTTAAATTGTAATACACACTATACACTGTACGTTGTGTTCGAAAAAGAAAATTTTCATCAACGATAGACAAATTGAGCATCGATGTTCAAGAAAATAGACGGAAAAATCTGCGTTTGTATCAGTTCTCTCAACGTGAAGACTGAATTTCTGAATACCCTGGAAAAACATTTAAATGTGTAACATATTATGAAGTATATAAGTACACAAGTAATCATCATTTCATGTATATACACATGTTACATATATATATGTTCTATTTTGTATTATAAATGTTATTTATATTTATGCAACTCTGAAAAAATACTTCTACAACTCCACGAACAAGGAAACATATTTTGATTTTGGGAAGAAGGCAATCTTTGTTAAAAAAAAATTATACTATTTCCTCTCGTAAAGAAGTTCTCTGTGTATTAGTTTTACATTAACGCACCCGAGAGAAAATATTTTAAAAGTGTATTATTCCTTAATAGTAGTAAATAATAAGTTCTGCAACGTCGATAGATATTACAAAACTTTAAAGGATAAAGGTATGATATAGAAATTGTTAAAAATTAATGGAATATTCAGTGTTAATGGTCACGTAATAAGAAGTATTTTTGCATTGAAACACAGTGTGCATAATGTACAAGAATATTCGAAGTTACCGTTTTTAGGCTCATCTTTATCCAAGCGATGAAGAGCCATACGATCAGAGAGACGAACATTATACCAGTTCGGAGGAGTATGAGTCGTATTATTGCGAATTGTGTGACAGAGATTTTCCATCGGAGGATGGTCTTTCGGAACATAAAAATGAACATAGAGTTTGTGGTATCGATGGGTGTACTTTTTCTGCTCACCCATTGCTTGTTGAGAAACACATCACCATGCAGCACAATAGTGGTTTATATCATAGGATAAAAAATGTGTCGAGTCCCGAAGACATTGAAAAATGGATAACCGAAAGGAAAAAGTAAGTTGTATTATTAAAATAGAAATCTTTGCAGATGTAACTGTTGACTAGTATTACAGGAGGTATCCTACGAAAGCCAATGTAGAATTACGAAGAGCAGAAGAAATGGAGAAATCGCAAAGAGGAGAGATAATTAAACAAAAGGTAGATGTTACAAAACGAAAGAAACAGAAATCGTCTCGGTTTCAAAATAGGAAACGAACAATGTCGAAACCATCTACACAAATACATTGTGATATTGTGCAAGAACAGAAATTGTATAGAGGTTTAAAAGAATTTCCTGGAACATGTAAATATTTAATCATTAAATTTATTATTTTTTTCTCTCATTCAATTGTAGTTTTACATAACTGAACATTTCAGTAACTTTACGAAATACAGAGTTAAAAGAGGAGAATGAATCTGATTACAAAATTGTGGATGACGAGTGCGAGGAAAATGTTAATTTTATTTCTGACGAAGAAGAAGCATCAGATCCTTTGATCAAACCGGTTATCAATACTTCTAGTTTGCCTACTTTGGTAGCAGATTATGGGAGTGCATCCGATGAAAGTGAGTATAAACATTAATTTTTGATAGATTAGTGGTGTTTGATACTATGCATTGCAAATAATATTTTTAGGTGATTCACCTGAAGAAGTACCAATTAAAAGAGTAAGAATCGAGGATGGTATTGTAGAAGAAAGTAGTATTAAAAAGGACGAAGCACAAAATAATAGCGAAGTTGTTAATAATGTGAAAGCAATCACAGATGTACAGCAATGTTTAAATGCAGCGTCCCAAGAAAATTCAAATACTAAGAACGCAACAATTTCGAAACACAAACAGAAAGAAAATAAAAAGTCAAATCAGCATTCAAAAGTTACAGACCAGAGAACAATTGTAAAGAAAAAGCAACCGTATACCTCGCAATTATTAGAAAGATTGCTTTCGCGATCTATCCAACACGAAAGGAATTTAATTTGCCAATGTATAAAATATATAGTGGATAATAACTTTTTTGAGTAACATTAAATTAATATGTGACAAACACTGAACTAGATACCTCGATTTTGTATTGTTTCTTAATTAAAAGGTGAATAAACAGTTCAAGGCATAATAATCGATTTATTATTTATTTGTTTGGTTATATTTAAAATACTTTACACTCGTCAAGTCTTAAAAGAATGTCTTTTTCTCTTTTTAGACGGCTTCTTTTGAATTTCTAAGGCACTGTCATCTTCTGATATTTTTTTCTCGCTGCTTTTTATTGATATGAGATTTTTACTCTTCGTTCCGGAAAGAGCATCCTTCCACTCAACTTCCGAGCCTTTAATGGCGTATTGATCTAAATTTTCCTTTTTCAATTTTTCCAGTTCAGCTTTCTGCTTTGTTTTTAATTCCTGGAGGAAATAATTAAAAATGTTAGGTAAGATATAATCTTATAAATGCAATAGTCGCTCAATAAGCGAGCTCTTTAACACTAGGATCACGTTCTAATATTTTTAATTTACGATTATTGAAATTGTGTAGATGCATCCGTGAGGAACTATTCAACAAATTTATTTATTTGGTTATGTATTATTAAAAAATAAAAAAAATTTGGATAGACACGTTCTCATTATTTTTATAAAGTAATGTAAAATAGTCCCTTTTAGTGCTTCGTAAAGCTAATATTAAGAAAACAAGAAGAAAAGATTACTGAACCTTAGCTGCAGTTTCTAATTCATCGTGTAAGCTCTTTCCGTTAACAGGATTAAGTTGCACACTCTCAGTGTTGAGTTCCTTCCTCATCATAGTATTTTCAATAAAGTTCTCGGCAATCCCGTTTAGGTACTGTACACATTTGCGTATAATTCGATTAAACAGACCAAGCAGTTGCGAAGACGGTAAATCCAGTTCTTCTGCCAATTTGTCGACAGTTTTATGTTGCAAACCTAGTCCCAGTAATATAGCCTGAAAATAAGGACATTATTTTTCACTGGAAACAACGTGAGATTTAAATTGATATCGATTTATTAGAAAAATAATATTACCGATTGCACTGCCGATAGATGAGTATCGCCCATCATGTTCAAAAAGTATAATCGAGCTAGCGGTGGCAATAGATCCATTATCAAATGATAGTCTGCCATGTTGTTACTATACATGGCTAAACGTTTTAAATCGTACGATGTAAAATATACATCCAGTGTTTCTTTGTTTAAGGCTATAAAAATAGAAATGAATTATTTTTAAAAATAATCTGATGCACTAGAAATAAATGAAGATATACTGACTAGTAACTCCTAGAGTAATTGTTTTGTTCATTAGTATGCTCAGTGCCAATGAAGATTGGTATTCATTGAACGAGAAAGATAGTAGTGTAATAAATCGTCGTCGAAAATCTTTCCAATAATCTTGCAGCCACCTAACATCGTCTTGTTGTTCAGAACTGAGTTTGTACAACATTATGCAAGAATGTTCACCCGTTATATCGTTCGCAGTTTGTCTAAAAAGAAGTGAAAACACAATTATCTATTCCTGCTGCACATAAGAGAGTATCAGGTCTTTAACGCGTCCCGTAAACCTAGTGTTAACAAACGGAACGTTATAAGCACCAATACGAACCTCAAATAGACAGGCATAAAACTAGCCCGTTTCCAAAATTTCAATAATGGCTCAGTAACACCGAAAGACACACCTAAGTAATCCAAACTTTCCGGGCGTCTTTCACTCAGCTTCAGAAGGAGTGGCGGTAGAGAGGCTCGAGGTTCTGAAAGATACAACTATATCAATGATACGATACATAAACAAATTTTGCTTTAAAATTTTATTTTAAGCACAATGAACGTATTTACCAATCCTCTCGTCAAGTAAACTGACTTCTTCGTCTTGCACTTTAGAGATTTCTGTAGCAGGCGTTTCTGAAGTCGTTTCGTTGATATTAAGTATCTTCATTTCATAGTACTGTTTTAATAATTCCAATGCTCGACTGCCATATCCCATCTGCAGCAATTATTGATTATAAATAATGTCGCTTTAAATATTTTATACAATTAAATTGCGAAAGTGATCGATTAATTTACCCCGTGGTAATCGGGATGCGTAGCAATGCGAACGATACGTGCACCCGCTAACGATGGAAAATCCTGATCTTGATATTGTTGCGCTACAGTCCACGGTATAAGATCACCGGCTGCCCTCCGTCCACGCACGAGTCCATCATTTATGGTGTTCTTACTCACTTCACCTTCTAAGCAAATCTATGTATTACAGAAATATTAGAACTGCAACAAGTAGTCAAGTTACTTAAATTTATGCAAACTAATTATAACTTGTAACATCTTCTATGCTTACTTGAATTACTACTAATATTTCTGGCAACGTTTTCTTGTTCGAGTCCACTGGACCCAAAAGACAGAACAGATGATGCGCTGGAGCATCGGACATCATTTGCAAGTCATTCGGACTGTTCTAAAAAAATTTTCCATATTCAACACTTATAATATACTTATTACTAGACTGCAGGTTTTATGCATTTATGACAAAAACTAGTAGATATAATTTAGAACTGAACTTTTTTATTTGGCTTCTAGTATTCACAATTGATGCAGACCATTTTTATTTTACATTGATTGCAAGCCAAAGAAAAATTTGTCTTTTTTCGATTATTTTATTAAGCTGAAATCAATATATCGATATCCTTAAATCTTTTTAATATGTCCACTGCTTTAAACTTTACGTGCCCATTTTTGTCATAAACGCATACAATCTGCAGTCTACTTACTAGTATATAATAATAATATTTACTTTGTAATGAGAAGCAACGTAGAGAGCCACTAGTCTCTGTAAAAATAATTCGGACGCTTTGTGGTACGAAAATAGAGTGTCTCTAGAAAAAGAATCCAATGTATTAAAACATTTTGGAAATATTTACTTGCAATTAGTTTAAGTGAAGTACCTATTTATATAATACAACTGACACAAGTCAGGAGGTGGGCATCCAGACAATATGGACGTATTTGTAGTAGCATTTAAGCACAATAAATCGCATAGCCATTGCTCGACAGAATCTCCTGGTTTGTAACGAATAGACTCTTCGAGAGTAAGTTCGTGTAGCTGTCTTCCGATAATGGTCTTTTCATTCTGCTGCTTATCAAGTTTTTCATTCCTATTAGAACCAACCGTTTGACTACGTAATTGTTGCAATAATTTCAGTGACAACGATCTACCTGTACCCTCGTATCTGTTCAAAGGGAATCGTGTACATAAGAACAATAGTATATTCTATGATAAAAGTATTTGATAGGAATTAATTGATGTAGGAAACATCGTGTTTACCCATTGATAGTCGATGCAAGAAATACTAAATAAGGACCGAGCATAGCTTTTACATAAGGGAGAGGTATCGCAGCAGCCTCGTCAATTACAAGTAGTTCAGCTTGAGTTAATTTATGTGCATCGGTTGGATGAATGTACTGAAAAAAAGATTAATTTAATATTCATTGTAAAATTAATGTTCCAGTCAATTTCAGTATAGATAAAGAACATACCTGAACCGTTTGCCTGTGATCCCGAAAGACATTTACACGCACAGTGGCTTTATTGAATTCAGGATTTGTTGATTGCACTAGTCCGTAATCAAGGTGTTCCTGATATCCAAGTGCATCAAAGCCTAAAGACGATAAAAAAATTTACTACACGGGCAAACATTATGCATTATTCTGTTTATATAATAATTTACCTTTAAAAACGAACTCAAATAGGGTATTTAAATTCTCTGGGCTTGGACTAGAAATATAAATGTTCGAGTAACCAAAAGTTATTGCACCAGCAATAGCTAATCCCAATGCTGCAGATTTTCCACGTCCTCTAGCAGCAGTCAGAGAAACAGTGGATCTTAATGTTTTCTCTGATATACATTCGATAAATTTAAGAAGTGCTTTTGCCTGAAAGGTTCATTTCAATTATATTTGTTATTAAATACTAATACTTACTAGCTACTTTTAATGTATTTCAACCAACCTGATCAATTGTCTTGCAACAATTAACAAGAGAAGAAATAGGTTGTGTGTCTTTCAAGTTTTCTTTCAGAGCATCCAATTCTGCATGCTCTTCAGAATTAGGTAATTTTTGGGCAGGTTCAATTTTCAAATTATGAGATGATAGAGGTAGTACATTTAACTGATCATCAACAACTAGACACCTTTTACACGATGCTAGTGACAATAGAAATCGTTCATTGAAGCGACCCACAACATTCTGCAATAGATTGAAATAATGAAGTCACTATAGAAAGTAACTATTCAATTAATGAAATGAATATAAATGATATACTTGATGTGCTTCTGTGCGAAATCTTTGATGAACATCCATATTCATCGTGTATAGTTGCTTCAGTGAATTCACAGATTGTAAAAGGAATACAATGATTCCTCCTCCCTCTATGGTTTCAATAGTGCGTGCTAGTAAATTTGGAGTAATTGCTTCAAAGTCCTAAACAATACCAACCAGATAATGAGTAAATAAAACAGATATAAAATGCAGTAGAATACCAAACTTAAAGTCTCACTTGTAAAACACACATGCCATAGGTGTTTCCTAATATTTTATGCGTTTCGTGATAATAACAATAACGTATGTTAGTAGACACAACAAACAATTCAAATGGATCATCTTCATTGACATCCAGCTTTCCAGATTTAACTTTCTTCTGCAGGGACTTCATTTTCTTCTTTCTGTGACTGCTGAACCCTAATTCCTTTTTGTAACACCAAAGCAGGGACGGTCTAGCTTTGATGACAGTCTTCGATAACATGTGATGCAGTAAAACAACCTGTAGAGAATACAATTTTTGAATTCTGTTTATAATAAGTGAGCAAAGCAAATTATTCAATTGTTGCCCATTGTAATCTAAATTCTAATCTATTTAATTGGAATGAATATTTCACTTTAAAAAATTTTACTCACTTGGTCCCTTGCTTTTTCACCGATAACAATAAACATTGTTCTGTGTCCAGTGGCAACACCATTTTCGATTAAAACGCGAATGCGATTATCTATCTTTTTGCGTACCATGTTTAAAACAAATCGTTCTGTTTAACCTCAAAAACGTGCACGCTGCATGTAGCCACTGTCTATCAAATATGATCAAATACTATCAAAGTGCGTGCGTGTGTACTGTGTATGAAAGTTATATAGGTGCATTTCGTTCAACGTGTATACAATTCACAAATGCACACACAACTCACAGGGATCTTTCAAGAGTAGTCCGACAAAAATGGCGCCAATTTTAAAAACTCATTTAAATTTTATTTCTCGTTTATCATGAAGTCACAGATACTTTATAATATAAATAATAGATATAGGAACTATGAAATAATTCTTCACAATTGTACAATAATAAATACTTCTTTTCCATATTCTTTTATTTAAAACGTCAGATATGTTGTCACAACGAAATTATAAATTTGTTATTATACATACAACATACATATTTCTAATTAATGTCAACCACGGAATATACATTCATTCTTTATACAAACTACCATTTCTTTGTGTGTGTAATTTTTCAATCTTAGTTGTAGCTTGTCTTATGGAAACAATCTAGAATAAGATTTATCAATTGTTTAAGTACTCATGGTGAATGAGTTTCGCTTGATTCACATCAAGTGTTATAACAATATATTTTATTGATCCAGAGAATAGTATTAAGTAGAAATTAGTAAAAGTATCTACAAATATATTAAAAGATTTTAATAATAATCATCAAAATATCATATGATTTACAGGAAGATACATATATATTCGCTATTATGATCATTTTAAAGATAACAGTATTCATAAAAGATATGTTTTACAAATTGAAAATTTACAGTAATTTATTATACTAAATGCATTTAGACTGTATGTAAATAACATATAAAACATTCTAGAATGTATATTGCATTATCGCATAGGAAATATTAATTCTGCCTCACATATAAAAATATTAATTACATTTTTAAAACATATTTATCTTTCTTTATTGTATAATAAAATTCTTTTCAACTTTCAAATACATATATATATATATATATATATATATATATCCTTCATGACTTTCACAACACTTTAAGTACATTTTCTGTACGTAAAAAGAATATTTTCTTCTGTTATTTACTTTACATTTTATATTTCAGTATAAGTCTAGATTTTTGATAAATAATTTTTGTTTAAAAGCTGTTTATCACTGGGTAGATACAGTTAATTCCCGTTTAATAGCTGTTATCACTGGGTAGATATAGTTTATCGTACATCTACCTTTTAAAATGAAAGCTGCACTATAATTTGCATCACTACAGTATTATCACGCCAACTTGGTATTATTGACACTTTGTCACATACATATATATCTCAAACAAGTCAATAGAACTAGTAAATGTGATAACGGAAGGCAATCGATTTCTTTCTTTTAAATGCTATTTCTTTTGTTTGACGGAGATTTAAAATCTCTCCATTCGCAGAAAACACTATCTATTTACTATTGGCGTTTTGTCATCCCATTGAACCTGACCTGGTGCAATAAATTCTAAATCGCTGGCATCCTCAGAACTAGACATATTGTCGTCATCAAAATACGGTTTTGTCACTTCATTAATTTCCATAGATCCTATACGAATAGAATACAAAAAATGATTAATATATCCAACATTTTTAAAAGACAACTCTGTATGATGGTACAGACATAATTTTTCAGAGAAGAAATAGTACTTACCATTTTTTACTGGCCTTCTAAATATTTCAATTTCTTTCTCGTCGTCGTCGAAAAAGCTTGTTCCATCTTTAAGTAAACTGAACGCGTATCCACGATTATTTATAGGTGATCGCTCGGAAGACGTACAGTTTGCATACATGAACACAGCGCAAGTAATAATTCCAAAGCATATAGTACCTAAGAAGATATAATGTTGAATAATTATATCTCAAGAAAATATAATCTACTTCATATATATACGGTTCATATATATATACACTGACGTGCTTAGATATTCTAATCTTCAAATCTTCATTGATTTCATTTACTAAACAAATTTTTTAACGTCTGTACAAACATTTGAATTTGCAAAATTTTCGAAACAAAAAACGTATTCAGTTTCCTACCCATTACATAACGTAAAAAATTTTGTTGAGAAAAACAAACAACGGATTTTGAAAGTAGAAAGTTCAAGCTTTAAAATGAGACCAGGACGAATATTCTACGATGTTCCTTCATGAAGTTACAACACTTGGGCAATTTAGTGACCCTTAAATTTTGCACGTCAGTGTGTATTAATATTTGATATCTTACTTATGAGTATAATGAAGACAATTCTGGGCATCCCTAGGAACTTGTCATTATATCTTAATTTAAATATTAGGTTTGAAATATCATGTACATCTGTTGTAACAAAGATTTTAGTCTGCTGAATGTACCCAGCTGCTTTGGCACTAATAACATGAGTGCCGGGCTGGAGTAGAAGCCAGTAGGCTCCGTTTACTCCACTTTTAACATGATGTACTGAATTGTTGCATGATAAAATAGCATTCTCTATCGGCTCGTTATTCCTTGTAAGAACGAATCCTTTCACTCCATTGTGAAGCTTATCTATCATAGCTATGAAACTATCTTTATTATCTTCCCACACGTTAGTCGAGTCGTCCGTAGCGCAACATGTAATGTATGCGTCCATTATCAACGTGCTTGTATTTAAGTAAAGATAATCCATTAAGGAATGTTCTCTCTTCCCACCAATTCCTTTTCCAGCATGAATATCACCGTCAATATTTGCGTTTAAATCACGATCACAGAACACATCCTTCGAACTCATATGAACATTGTGTTTCGCGTATGTAGTTGCTAGATCTTGTAATACAGCATCGTCGTCAGTTTCATACACGTGTTCTGGTGTCTTACCATATTTTCCCGCGAAGGGAATTTCAATATGTTGGCCACCGATATTTAAATTGATTGCTAGCATTGGATTAACTTTTTTGAACCAATTAGTTATTATACTTGCTTCGCTGGACAGCGCGTCATTAATAGGGAATTGTAAGTTATCAACAACAAGGGAAGAACACGATAGGTTACTATTAGGACTATGAGTTAAATCTGGAACGATATATACTGTGTACTTATCTAAGTAATTTGTAACCGTAGTATTCTTTCTATAATGGTCCAAGAGATATGTAGCAAAATGTAACAAGACTTTGGACGTTACGTGTACACCATTAGTAACTCCGGCTACAAATGCAATCGACGGACGGCCTACTCGTTTGAAATTATTCTCAACTCCAATTTCTAAGTACATTATTCGAATACCCTTTTCCGATCTTCCCATGGTGTGCAGAATAGACAACTGTGAATACTTGTCGTTTAGATCGGTTAAAGCTTGGTTCAGAGCACTCGGCTCAGAATCTTTGTTATCTTCTTGATGTTTCTCCTCGCCTGTATCACGCTTCGTTAGCTTAACGTTAATGTCAATTATATTCTCGTTTTCCACGTGGATGTTTACAGATTGATCCGTGTAGCCTTTGCAAGTGAACACCACTGTATGCTCGCCGGGAAGAAGAATAATCTTGAAGTAAGCCATGTTCTTCGAAACCTCGTAGCTCTTCGTTCCGATTTTAACTACAGCTTCCCTCAAAGGAACATTATTAACGTCCGTTACAATTGCTCGGACACCGGTTGTTAAACTACGAATAAGTTGCATCAGAGGCAGTAGATTTTCGCGCCAAATAATTGGAATAGATTCAGCCAACGGATACTTGCAACAATCCAAGTTGATGCTCATCTGAAAATGTTTTACATCACAGTAAATACACGCAATATACAAATTATGATGAAAAAGTTACGTGAGCATTCACATCTATTTTACTTACTACAGGGATATTATATTCACTCTGAATATAATCTTGCACATCTTTAACTTCACTATTAAGATTATTACACGTCCCTTTGTGCATTGAGCGTTCATAATTTTCGGCGAGCGTTTTATACACATGCAAATTATTGTCCGTATAACTACAATAAGGGTACGAAATGTGTATTTTGTTCATTTACCTATAAAACGGCGGACTTCAAGGTTTTCTTACCTAACTTTACGTGCCCCACTTCCTAATATAATGATCACGTCGTATTCTTCATTGGCCATCATTTTCTTAAACGCGCTAGTAACTGAATTGGCTGGCTCGGAATTCGCATTACTCTTGTGCAAAATTTTCTCGCCAATTTCGCCTTTTACTATGGGATTGCAATCGTGGTTTTCAGGTATTTCATCAAAACCTGGATCTACGGCAGGAATAATATGCAGAACAGAATTAATCAATATCCTCTGTATGGGAGGATCTCCGATTTGGTTTCCCATAAGAATGTGAGTAGCTAAACGCAGCAGCATTTCTCTACCCACTGGTTGAGAAGCGAACAGTCCTCCAATTAAACCAATATGAAATTTGTTTTCTTCAGGCGCTCCCATCTACGACCATATTAAAAATGAAATATTTTATGTAATCTTAATACGTCTCGTTTCCGTAAAAAAATACTTACATCATGTGTAATCTTTAACGAATGAATAGCCATGCTAATTAAAGAGTCTCCAGCTTGAAATTCGGCAGTGTTAGGTTGATGACTTTCTAACTCGCTAAATCTGGCATTCAATTCAGCATTTTTTAAGTAAACATTCTGTAAATTTGCTATTAATCGAAAATCATATGCAGACGACCTGAAACAGGAATTCATATTTTCTTATATTATACATATATTATATGTTTAGGGTCAAAACGTGAGTTTCCAACACGATATTTTCGCTCAAAAGTTCGTGTCCGATTCCTTGTCGTGTTTTAATACGAAATCGGGTACGAAATTTTACACTAATCTAATACTCGAAAATCTGTGATAACTTAGTGCTCCTATCTAGTATGTTAACTTCAGCATGTTTTATGAGATATTGAAGTATTTACTTAATATTTCTTGAAGCTGAAATTTCTTCATAAAACGAAATTCTTATTATTCCTTACGAAACATGATCCTTTACAACATTTAATGACACACAAATGATATTATTCTGCAAATTTCAATGTTCATGAATGTTAAGATATTCTCTGTCATGAATATGAAAAGGTTGCATATGATTATACCAGTGCTGAGGATCATCTCGCATTAATGAGAAATCCAGCGTTATCTCTCCTTCTCCCAGATTATCTCCTACAGGTACAATTATGTTCTGTGTTTGAGGTTCGTATCCTACTGCACTGGCTGTAACATTGTATTTTCCTGGGACCAAAAGTCGCCAATAATCGCCACCTTCGGCTGTGTAGATGTCATGTTTAATTCCATCCACAGTTATTTTCGCATGAGGTATGGGAGTGCCAATTGAGGAGCGTACTATACCATGTACACCTTTGCGAGACTGAAAACATATCAATCATAATTATTCTAATATACTATAGACACAGATAGCTTGTACAGGGTGTCCTATGTAAAATGTTACAACCTGTTTTCTCTGATACCATTGCTGGTATCTACTCGAAATTTTTGGATGAGTTAATACTGGGTTTATGGGACACTTGACGTAAGACCCCTTTATTATTATGAGCCACATACCATTTCTATAAGACGTAACATAGGTTCCCTATTTTGCAACCAAAACGTTGGTAATTCAGTTCTATTTGGGAACTTGGTGCACCCGACTTCTAATGTAATCTCGAAATCATTGCTATGGAGGTAATTGTAATCTTGCATCCCTCCGCTCACCGAGTACCAGGCAGCTCCATTAGTTATTCCGTTTGGGAATCGTTCCTCGAGTACATTTTGCATATTTAGTCGTTCGTTGGGAAGTGGTGGACAAGGTTCACCAAGGTGCATGCGAGGATGAGCGTTTGAGTACGCTAGTGCCAGAGCTTTGAAGACAGCATCGTCTGGGCTCACATTTGCACTATTGGGTGCATACTGTGGCACATTATCGTATGGATAATTTGCTACCAGAGTCCCCCCATGAAAATTAGCAGAAAGAACAAATGGGATTTGTGCGATCCAATTCATCACTGCTTTCGTTTCAGGCTCTTGTTCTCTGTTTAACTGTAACATAAATACAGAAATTAAGACTCTGATAAATGACGGTAATACAAAATGTTTAACACTAGGTTCACGAAGCACTAAAAGTGACTATTTTACGTTACTTTGTCCCGTAAACCTAGTGTTATTTGAAGAACTAAGAGCCATACTTGATTTATTTCATATTGATCAGGAAAGTTTCTGTTAAGATCAACGCCCTTAGCATTTGATCTTCCATGTCCTCCATACACGTCTCCTTCTTTAGAAATTTCATATCCATCTGGATTCATACTTGGCATAACATGCAATCTGACATTTTTTAGGATTTTTGTAACTACTTCGTTAGTTTCATAATTTTCGCAGAGGTATCTCAATAACAATAATAAAATTTCTCGGCCGACCACTTCGTTTCCATGCATATTCCCTACATATTTCACTTCTGGTTTGTCTGCACTATGTTTCCCAGGATTTTCTGTTATTTCCATCACATATAATTGACGCCCTTTGACGGATTTTCCTATGCTATAGAGTCTTGTAATGTTGGGATAATTTCCGTTTAGCTCCTTCAAATATTTTTCCATTTCTACATAATTATGATGCTTGAATTTAGTATCGTGAAAGAACCCATACTCGTCTATGGGTCTTACTATTTCCTCGACTTTAGTTGAACTTAATTTTCCTATTTAGAAATAAACACAATATTATAAAGAAAGGAAGTTGTAAATATTAAAAGTAAGACTAACATGCTTCACAAAAAATGATATATATCAAAACAAAGTTATTTAATGATTGTTTCATGTAACAGAAAGGGGAAGTCAAGATAAATTGTTAGAAAATAAACAAATTAATCACACAGGCATTTCAACACAAGGCACAGAGAAATATAAAAGCTTAAAAAAGGTGAAAGCAATAAAATGAATAATGAATTGTGTCAAGCGATTGATAAAAATTATAGGACAAGGTTGGAAAATATTTAAAAGAATCTAACTCATTTTCTGAGGCAAATATAATATTTTATTTTTAATTTCAAATATACATTAGTTCAAACATAGTATACTATACATCTAATTACAAATACAATCATAAACTTCGCTCACTGTTTTACATTCTTCTAACACTGTTATTGAAATTCCATAATAAATGTTCCTATAACGTGTTGTGCACTAAAAACGTTTAGAAATTGTATACATTTCACCATTGCATTGAAATTACTTTGTAAATAAAAAAAAAAAAAAATAATATAAATATAGAAGTAAGTAACATGTCTTTTGATTAACATTGTGGAGTATGTTTAAAATCTTAATGTCATAGAGATTCATTTACTTGACTGTGTAAAAACATATTTATAAAAAAATATACATATAAAAAACATAGTATTTCTTTACTATTCTCTCAGATAATTATTTACTATATTATTTGTATTTTTTAATTGTTCATTAATGTAAAAATGATACAAGAGAGCATTGAAAATAAATCACAATTCGCAATATGTTTATATGCGAATGTATCATAAGTAATCTATGGTTTAAGAATTGATAGCTAGTATTAGAAAAAGATATGTTCAGTTTTCTAGCAATGTAATAGCTTTTTATGAAGTCTATTCTCCCATATCGAACAAGTTTCATTTCCACTATTTAGTTTGAAACAAAAAGTGCAACAAATGTAAATGCAAAGTGTAAATACTAAGAAAAGAAACTTGTGTGTTTCTTTTCAATCAGATACAATATTTTATAATTAATTCTTTTTGTACACATTATTTCTCCATACCTTGTGTGTATGTCTATGCTTGTAAAATATAAACTACATAATAAAAAGTACAGGTATATCAGAAGGTATCAAATGACGTTGAGTGGCTAATTTATCGTATTGGTGCTGTAAAACAAAGAAATAAAAACACATAATAGAACAAAAGATAATGAACCAAGAAAAATAATGATGAATCGAACGTAAATAATGAGAAAATAAAAAAATTTGAAACCATCCCTATTTTCAAGAAATGGATAAATAAAAGCAAGTTGCATGAAAGAATAATGAAAAAAAGATTATGTAACACAAAGGATTTATATTGTAAGCTATATGAATGTTAATTAGTAGTCCATATCTTCATAAGAGCGAATCAGTTTGTACAATGGAGAATATTGATTTAAAAGTGGTAGCATACGAGGATAATCTATGTCTTGATTACCTTGGTCATCAAAGGAATCCTGTTTTAAAGTGAAATTGACGATAGATGGTGCATCTGAGTTCACAGTAACTCTTACTGTTTCGCTTGGCTGATATCTACAATAGAGAAAACGAGAATGTAATACAGTAAAATATTTTGTTGTATTAGAGGTGTGTGAGAACCCGAAAATGTCGGGTCGGGGCGGGTCAAGAATTTTATTCAGAATCGGAAAGGGATTCTCGAAAATTCCGGGATTCTAGGGAGTCTTGAAAATTTTGGAATTCTCGAGAACCCGACTCGTCCTGACCCGATGCCTTTCCGTCCCGTCCCAACCATCGGATACCCCACATTTTCAGATTCTCGCACATCTCTAATAGTAATAAATTAATTTGACGTTTGTTATTCAAAGTTACTTACCCCCATGCCTCTGCATGAATTGAGTAAGTACCGGGCAGTAATAAACGCCAGTATTCTCCGCGATTTGTTGTTGAAATATTATGATCTATTCCGTCTACAATGATATTAGCTGCTTCTATCGGATGACCATTGATGTCTCGTACAAGACCTGAAATCGACATCGTAGTTAGTATATCTCCGAATCAATTGTATTTTATCAATATCTAAGAACCTTTTACTCCAAGATGTGCTTGCTCGAAGTACTTTATAAGAGACTCCTTGTTTAACATCCAATATTCTGGCATCGACGAAGCATATGGATATTTACAACAACTCAGTTCGAATGTTATTTCAAATGCGTTAGAACTAACATAATTGAAATCTTGCATGCCGCCAACAACTTCGTACCTAAAGCATGTCAATTTCAGCAGAGTTCTTTTGTGAATAATAGTTCTCTTATAAATAATAATCAGTTGTATTTACCAAAAGGCTCCATTCGTTACACCGCCTGGGAAAATGTCTGGAGGACAAGCATTGCCTGCACGCATTTGTGGATGATTATCTGCGTATACATGGGCTAAATATTTGAACACCTCGTCGTCTGGACTTTTACTTTCAATACAACAGACTCGTGAAATTCTGAGGAGAAATGTTTGTGTTGCATTAAATTGTTTATGTTAGTTAAAATAAAGCTATGTATGATTTAAATATATTGTTACCCAGAATCGTATGGATAACTGACTACAACAGCACCTCCATGAAGATTTCCAGACAATACAAATGGTTCCTTGGCGATCCATGTCATCACAGCTATCGTTTCATTCTGGCGTCCATCTAATATGCTACTACCCTTCTGCAGTTGACTGTTTCTCCTATCGAATTGATCCGGAAAGTCTCGATTTAAATCAATATGGTTTGCATTCTCACGTCCTGAAAAATCTTTCTCCGATTCACAATTCCCTTCCTAGTGCAAGACAAAAGTTGAATTGACAGCTGTTCCTAAGTACAAATGATAGAGACAAACTGTAATGAAATATGAACGTTACCTTAGACTTCTCGAAGCCGTCAGGATTCATGGATGGCATAAGGAAGATATCGGTGTTGTTCACCAACTTGGTAACTCTGTCATCCTTTCCGTAATTGTGTAGAAGATATTGACCAAGATAAACTAACAACTCTCGGCCGACAGCTTCATCGCCGTGCATATTGGCAACATATTTCACCATTGGCTCACCCAGTCTTCGTTCTTTGACATTTTCCGAGATCTCAAGGACCAAAAGATCCCTGCCTTCTACGGACTTCCCTACGGAGAATACTCTCGCCAAATTGGGATACTTTTCGGTCAGGGAACTGAACAATTTTTTGAGATCCTCATAATGCGTGTACTGTGGAGTGATGAAATCTTCGTCCAACTTCTGTTCGGAATTTATCGCGTAACCGTGTATAATTCCAATGAACGAGCAAATAAATAGTATAACACAATACATAGCACCTGTCCGTAACATATTGGAATAAATGTTGGAGGAGCAATGGAATAAAACTGTTCAAATCTCAACAAGACATCCTACGCGACCAATTATATACATACAACATACAACGTCGATATAGCATACTGATGACGTCCACAAGTATGAGCGTGGGTAGAGTACATACATAGGGTAGGATATTACAATAAACCATGTATATACAGATGCGTGTTTCTGTGTGCGTTATCTTTCGCACTCAGTTCAGAGAAAATGTTTTTAAATGACTCATAATACGTTATGGATACTTTAACAACGAATAAGGAAGTTTGTTGAAAACGACGAAAATTATGGCGGCATTAATAGACTATATAAGACTTATATATATACATATACATTCATATACATGGAATTTTATCATCACATACTATAGTTTAAATATTGATAACTTTCGATTCACGCAGGGGATTTACTTGTTATCTCAATCATTTTCCGCATTCGTAGAGCAATTACATAAAAGTTTTAAATAGAAACGTGTTTTTGTTCCATATTCTACAGGATTATTAAACGAATGTGTTAGACACGCATATTTAATTGGTTCTACAAATAACGTAAATATAAATGAATCGGTTAATTGATACATAAATCGAATAGGAATTGTATTATATGTATTGCATTGTTAATGATTAACGCTAATACGAATTTATATCAAATCTATCATGTGACTGAAGCCAGTTATATTTGTTTCCCTATTTTCTGTCCAATGCGATTATATAGTTACACGAAAGCGTGAAGTTAGGTACGATAGCACTTTTATTCCTTATAGTGTTACCAATAGAAATAGGAGCGAAATTTGAAATATGAAGCGTTAAATTTATTCTTAAAATTGTAGCGTTTGAAAGTTCTTATGTTCTTACTCTAAATAGTGGACCTCATTGGTTAGAAAATCATGAATTTTCCGACAAGGATTTTTAAAAATTTTTGAGACCTCTTATTTGATCTATATGACTTTTGAATTCAATTTACCCGCGCTTTTCGTCTTGGCGGTTTTTTTTACGTCAATGCGCATCCTCCGTCAACAAATTTTTACAACGTACACGTCTGACCCATTGCGCATGCGTACATAAGTTCGTATACTGTGACTAGCTTTAAATTATGGGCGGGAATCATGCGGGAATATTTATTTGTTACTCTTTAAACTTCTTAATAAAATAGATATGAAATTTAAATGCGTAAAAATATTAGATTGTACATGTGACATGATGAAAATAATTTTTTAAATATTTAGTGTATTTAGCAGAGAGGAAAATTTATCCTCTCTGTATTTAGTTCGCGAAATTGCGTGTAGTCTATGGTTGAAGCCGAGGTGTCGCCAGTGTCTCTTGGGGTGCAGTGATTTTTCTGTATCGAAGTAGGTTTTACCAACTTAAATATTGATACAGGTACAACATACAGGTTAGATCTATCGATGATGAAAATTACAAACCAATTTCAGTAATGTCAAATCTTGACGATACCGGACGATACCAGAGATAACAGTGCATCGATATATACTATTGAAAAAGTACAATCAACAACACGTATTAATGTTGTTTCAAAGTGTTCGGTTTTAGCCAACTTCAAATTTGCTTTTACGGAAATAAATAGAACCTCGAAACAGCCAGTATTCCGGCCACGTGACCTTTTTGTTTGACAATCTGTTCCATTTCTTTTATGTATTCGTTTTGGAATTGTGTTTATCGGAGTGTACTATTTTTCGAAGATTATTTAGGTAACGTATTCTCCTTTCAAGCATTCGAAAAGGTCAGTATTCTTCTGTAATAAGATTTGTCACATTATTGTTTATTTTATTTATAGTATATTTTAGGTTTAAAAGACAGAGAAATGGCAAAGAGAGTGCAGCCGGCTTGGGTACCGCCGCAAAGTAAGAATCCTTCAGTTCTTAAATTATACAACAGTTTCACCAGGGAGAAAGAAGTATTTGTTCCTCAGTATGGGAATCGTGTACTGTGGTATAGTTGTGGGCCAACAGTATATGATGCCTCACATATGGGACATGCTAGGTAATTGTAATTGTACTTGTATAATCATTAAAACCAGTTGTCCTTCTTGAGAACATTAATTTCAATAATATATTGTAATCTAATATTTTTATTATAGATCTTACATATCTTTCGATATATTAAGACGTATCCTGTCTGACTATTTTGGATACGACGTTCTATATGTAATGAACATCACAGATATAGATGACAAAATTATAAAAAGAGCTAGGCAGAATTACTTATACGAGCAATATTTAAAAGAGAGTCATACTCTTGATGAAATCCTAGACAATGCAAAAAGCGTGATGCATATGTACGAAGATACAGTGAAGGCCACTACCGACCCTGATAAAAAGTGTATGCAACAGAAAATGTTGTGCAACGTTGTGCAAGCCATAGAAAATCTTGAAAATGCGGTAAAAGTTAAGGATGAGGACAAAATTAAGGAATTTCAGGAGGTAATTGTCTTCAATTGCAATATTAACACTAGGTTTACAGAGCACTAAAAGTGACTATTTTACATTACTTTACAAAAATAACTAGAATGTGTTTATCCAAATTTTTAGCCATTCTTTTTTTATAATTTACGTATTCAAAGAAATAAATTTGTTGAATAGTTTCTCATGAATGCATCTATACAATCTCAATATTCGTAGATTAAAAATATTAAAACGCGTCACTTTGACGCTTTCCGTAAACCTTGTGTAAGTAATAATCCATGTAGAAATTTTTCTGAATTTAATCAGTCTTTAATCGAATACTATTCTTTAATAAACATTGTATCTTTTCTGGATACAGTTACTCTTGAAAGAAGCGAGAGACCCTTTGGCAGATTGGTTGGATAAAAAGAAGGGGACTACAATAACAGAACATTCGATATTCATAAAACTTTCCCAACTCTGGGAGTCAGAGTTCCATAAAGACATGGATGCCTTGAATGTAAGACAGAATGCAATAGTGAATGTAATTGTGGATTCATAAGAATTATCCTTAGGTATTAAAGCCAAGTGTTTTGACAAGGGTCAGCGAATATGTTCCTGAGATTATAGCGTTTATTGAAAAGATCATAGAAAATGGACTTGCTTACGAGAGCAACGGCTCTGTGTATTTTGATGTTGCTACTTTCGATAAGCAAGAGAAGCATTACTATGCCAAACTTGTTCCTGAGGCTTATGGCGACACCTCGAGCTTGCAAGAAGGAGAAGGTAGTACTAAATTGCAATGATTGACACTAGGTTTACAGAACGCGTTCTAATATTTTTAATTTACGATTATTCAAATGGTAAAAATGCATCCATGAGTGATTATTCGACAAATTTATTTCTTTCGGTATATATTATAAAAAAAAAATGATTAAAAATTTGGATAGACATAGTCTCGTTATTTTTACGATGTAGTGTAAAATAACCACTTTTAGTGCTCTGTAAGCTTAGTGTTAAACAGTAGGAATTTACTTAATTCGAATTGTTTTTAATTGAGCATTTTGCAAACAGGAGACTTAACTACTTCCGAGCCATCTGAGAAAAGGTCACCGATAGACTTTGCCCTTTGGAAACGTTCCAAAGGAGGAGAACCTTGGTGGGAGAGTCCATGGGGCAAAGGACGACCAGGCTGGCACATAGAGTGTTCGGTGATGGCGTCCATAATTTGCGGAAAACATTTAGACATCCACACTGGAGGAGTAGATTTAAAATTCCCGCATCACGATAACGAAATAGCTCAATCGGAAGCGTATTTCAATCATTCCAATTGGGTTACATACTTTTTGCATTCCGGCCATTTGACCATAGCTGGTTGCAAAATGTCGAAATCTTTAAAAAATTTCATTACCATACAAGAAGCGTTGAAAAAACATACAGCGAGACAATTGAGACTCGCGTTCCTCTTGCACGCGTGGAAAGACACGTTAGATTATAGCGACAATACAATGAACATGGCGTTACAGTATGAGAAGTTTTTAAATGTGGGTCCAACTATGGATAAACATACTTTTTATTGTCACATCGTGTTCGATAAATTTCTAACGTTCATTGTTATTGCAGGAGTTCTTTTTAAATGTAAAGTGTAAAATTAGGTCCTTGGGTTTAGAAACAAATATCAACACGTTCAACAAATGGACGAGTTCGGAACTGGAATTAAATACAAAGTTCAGCAATGCTAAACATTCTGTACATAATGCGCTGTGTGGTAGGTTAACAAACATGTTTACATGATTGCACATATGAATATTTATCAAATCAATGTTTGTATTTATCGAGTTAAGTGTATTTAGGGTAACACATGCACCAGAGATGATAAAAATTTTTCTTCAACAGATAACATCGACACAAGAAGCGCACTGGACGCGATTAGAGACATTGTAACACATTGCAACATTTACATGAATCAAGTCAAACAACCGAACACGCTGTTGCTCCGAGACGTTGCTGTTTATATAACAAAAATGTTTACTATTTTTGGCGCAATATCAACGTCGCACGATACCATTGGCTTCCCAGTAGACGATAAAGCTATGAATTTGAATGTACGCTTTGCATCGCTTTCTCTTAATCAGTAATGTTCATGGTTTATTTATAAATTTCATTAATTGCAGGTTGAAAACGTCGTGATGCCGTATCTCGAGGTTCTGGCGAACTTCCGGGAGAAAGTCCGGAACGAAGCGAAGACGCTTCAGGCTAATAGTATTCTTGAGGAGTGTGATAAGCTGCGCGATGACATTCTGCCTAACATTGGGGTGCGTTTGGAGGACAGCAACGAGGAGTCCTGTCGCGTTAAGTTAGTCAATAGAGAAGAGCTTTTGAGAGAGAAGGAGTGTAAAAGGAAGTTTGAGCTTGAGAAAGCACTGGAGAAAGAGACACGGAAAGCGCAGGTCGCTGCGGCAGCTGCAGCAAAGGAGGCGCAAAGAAAAATCCCGCCTTCCGAGTTGTTCAAGCTCGAGAAAGACAAATATTCTCAATTCGACGACAATGTAAGTTTTTATTTCTATTATTTGCTAATAAAGAAACATAGTTACACAAGTTGAGGTTGATGAAGCTTATGTGAGAGATCTTAGAAAAATATTCAACGCTTATTTTGCAATTTCTCTTTGCATGAAATGGAAAAGTTTCATGACCTTCAGATGTGTTGTCAAGGTCAAGGTCCTGAGTAACTTTGCTTATATATGTATATAATTGTTGTTCGGCTTTAGTTTAAAAGATAATTATTTGCTGAAGCAGATTCATTGTTTCTTTTCAGGGTTTACCAACCCACGATGCCGATGGTAAAGAGATCAGCAAGGGACAATTAAAAAAGCTGCAGAAACTGCAGCAGGCACAAGAGAAGCGACATAATGAATATCTTTCTGCCATTCAAAATGGCGTATAACGCTCTCTTGTACATAGTATTAACGCGACAAATATTATTCTCCGACGAGAAACATATTCATTTTTCATTTTGCTTTCGCATAATTGCATTACTTAACTAATTTATTACAGTTAGAACTGTGTAATTTATTACCATCGATGAGCTAATGATGTTTATAATGTGTTTGTGCCTCCATTTGTACGGTACATAATAAAAACGAGTCAATAATGTTATTTATCACAGTTACTTTAACACAGCTGCCGCACTTGTAATATTTATAATGGTTATTGGTGCTATTGTATCTCCACGAATGATAAAAGAGCAATAAATTTTTAATCTATTACTGAGTATCCATTTTATTAATTATTGACGATTAATATAAGATAATAAGGTTTCCACTTTCAGTTGCTGATTCTATCATACTCGTATCACGATGATAGATCAGCTTATGGTTACACCGTAAGCATATAAATAAGGCGTATCTTATAGTTTAATAAAGTATTGTATTTATTTTTGTTTTCATATAGCATATAAATATATATACATACAAGGTGGTCTGAAAATTCGTCACCACGATTTTTTCATGCACATGAACGAGGAAATATTTCAAACAAAACTGAATAAGCTTGCGATTGACTACAAATTGCAATATAAAAGATTTCAAAACAAGATTGACTTTGTCGAAAATTCAAGGTCAGCTTTGCTTTTTTAAATTGCACTATGTATTTTTTACTACATAGTATTGTAGGTAACGGATTCCATGCCCCAGTGTACTATGTCCTTGAGGTTACCTTGAACCGCGAAATCATCACGAATATGTCGTCATAATGTTTTACTTGGTATTCAATAATTATTTCATGCAAAAAAGGTTGCAAGAAGTTCTTGAAAGCAACAAAATACAAAACTTTTATCTCGAATTATTTATAAATGTACATTAACTATGCAACACAATAAAAAAACATGAAGAATTACCGTATAAGACGATACAAGACATTAGAAATAATAATGAAAGACATTAAGAATCAAGACTAAAAAATATTGCAATTCAAAAATTAAAAGTGGCGCACTTAAATCGAGTTAGTGATACGGAATAGTTAGAAATTGTATTTCGAGACTCGCAGCGAGTTTTTAAACATCGAGTCACGCATTTGCATCGCGAGTTCTCGAAACGTAGGCAAGTTCGGTTCTGTATTAAAATTACGATTTTCAATCGCGACGTCGCGCGTCGTTCCGAGACCGGCGGCGGTGAAAACAAAATGAACTTGCCGCGTTTCCATGCTCGCCGGATGAGTCTGACGCGCGGTGCTGTCCATTATTAAAGCATAATACCCCTTTCACAATGACGGGGGAGCCGACAGCGACAGCTTTATAAATGTAAAAGCGATATAATGCCCGACTTGTTGCGAGGCGGGCCGATATTCATCCCGCATTCAGGGAACTGTGAAAACTCGAGCCGTGTGCGAGAGCACACTAGGGTCCGTATATCGCGCCACCGCTTTTCCAACTGTGGAAAATACACGACGATAACGTCTCTCTCTCTCTCTCTCTCTCTCCCCCTCCCCTCTCCTAAAAACCGTGACGAAATATTTAGAAAACACCCCCCCACTTCCGGTCCCCTGTTTCCGGCCCGGAACGTAACCAGAGTGACGCTTTTACCACCCCATTTTCGCTATTTCGAAACTCGTGTCAACCCTTCTTACTATTCGAAATGACACGGTTCATTAACGCTATACCTTTCATTTGGTTCGCTTCTGAAACACTAAACAACTTCTCCGCGCACGTTTCTAATTATACCGCACTGTTAACATATTTCGAGTGCCAATCCATCAACCCGGAAAGTCCCATAATTTTGTGACCGATGGGCTGATTAACACTAAACTCATCACCAGTCTGCGAATTTTATGCATTTATAGGAAACATCGCTTCGCTTAAACTTTTTACAAGTTCCTACGGTGTCGAAAAAATTTGTCCTCACATTCCTTTCGACGTGACCTTCTAAAAGGATGTCTCCCCTTTACAATGACCTCTCAAAAGTTGATTCGCGATTCATCCTCACCGTTTCATTGCATTTCAATACTGGAACGACCGAACTCGTGAAGATGGCTGGTTCGGATAATCGAGGTTCTACTGTACCGCGGATTAAACAAGTAAATATTATCCAAATTGCGTCGTGTTTGGTATCATTTGAATCGGGAGAGTGTCACGAATATATCGATAAAAGTTTCGTAAAAATATCGTTAGAAACAACAAAGTTTCATCATCTTTTTTACTTATCAAGAAAACCGAAAATATAAGGCCTGCATATAAGTAAGCTGTTGACGATAAGTTAACGAATATATTTTCACAATAGGTATTATTGTAGGGATAAGCTAATAATTATGACTGCTGCCGGTACGCCTAAACAAACGCGATCGTAATATTTCAAGGAACAATTCTAGAATCGAACAAGAAGAAGTAGAATCGAAGTTGTACAGCGTTCATAAATGCCAAGAATTATAATTCCAATAAATCCCCTTTTCCTCACATAAATCTCACCTCATCATTAAAAACAAAGATCCCCGTCACGTCAAGCAGACCCAGACAGTACGCCACGCTTAAAAATATCCTCTCGAAGCTACGAACAAATTTTGAACGCCGATCTCGAAGACATTGTCTCACAGACACATTGTCTCTAAACCGCATTGCCAACAGAATAAATAGATTCGTTCCCTCTTGGCAATATCATCGAGACGCAAGTGGTTCATATATCCATGCGGAAAAACATATTTCAAGCCGAAACTAAATACTCTCGGCGAGAACGTTCAAAATGGCATCACCTCGTGCCAAGGTACGTTAACCTTGTCCAAACAAAAAATGATTTAAACATATCGACGCGCCAGGCTTCTCGCGGTCAATTAACGCTAAACCTACCGCGAGCGGTCAAATTGACCTTTTCAAACTTCTGCGTGCAATTTCGTACATACAATATGATAATTTATCTTCACGACTTTTCTTGAAGTATGTATACAATGTATTTTTCAGTATTTATTTCTCGTTTTATTTGTTTTTCCAAGAAATATTTGTAGCCTGTCCTGCCTATCGCGGCCGGTCAATTTGACCGCACGAGATAATATGGTATTTAAATAGCTCTTCTATTTTAATAGCTCTTCTAAACCTAAACAATCAGTATAAAGGAAAGGTTACTCTCAATGTGGCATGGTCAACTGAAAATAAATGAGCCGCCTTATTGAATGAGACGCTATCAAGTTACGCACGTGTCTGGTTGGTAATACTGTTTCATGGCAAATGGTAAAAATCGTAAAACTGTTAATATTGGACCATACAACTTGGATTTTTTAAAAGAAGTTAGCACAATTGGTTTGCTGTATAAAGTGACAAAAATTGTTCACAAAAATTGCAATTGGTCGAGATTGCAGAGAAAATAGTAAAAGTTGTATTTTGTAACCTTTTTATCTGGACTTACATTGAAAATTTAGAAAGTACGATTTGTAGATCTGTATGAATTATACAAAATCATTTTAATCAAACATTTTTCTCACGTTATGTAGCGAACCAATTGTTCTAACTTCTCAAAAAAATTCAAGTAGTATAGTCCAACATTGACAAAGTTATGCGATTTTTAGTAGCGTCCGAATATTAGTGGGAGTCGCTGTACATTCAAAGATGGACGACGCAGTACAATTTTGTAAATCGAGGAAAGAGTAGTATTTTTCAATATAATCGTAATTATATGAAAAAATAAATTTGTATCGTCATTTTATGGAAGTTGTTCATCTGCTGATTCAGCAACAAATCGACTATTATCCACGTTTAATTATATTAACAACAACCTTTTCTAAGGTCCGGTCATTTTGACCGCGCACGGTAGGAATAGGTATACAAAAAGAGTGTCGGTAGGTTTAATGTTAATAATCATCGCATGATGTCGTTACGATCACTCGATATTTGTCCATTGATCGAGCACAGGCTTTCACGGTTCTCCTTTCACGGGCGTTAACGACACACGCACACGGGTTTGAAAAAAGCTCGTAAGTTGACGTTAACAATGCGTGACGGTTGGCGCAAAAAATATGCTCTCAAATATGAAGTCAAGAGAGGTGAAAAAGCAAACAGACTTTTCGATCGAGTTCTCTCCTTCTCTCTCTCTCTCTCTCTCCCTTTTTTTAACGCTGTGCCACCCCGTGTTTCTGCACTCGTGGCCTCGCGTGAATGAATACGTAAATTTTTTCGGAAAAAGTCCGATTTCCGCACCCCGTAGTCTCGACTCTTGATTGACAACTGAATGTTCTCGTATGCATATAAAGCCACCCTCTGTCCCTCCCCCTCTCTCTCTCTCTCTCTCTCTCTCTCTCTCTCTCTTTCTCTCTCTCTTTGTCTCTCTGCTTCGTTTCGCCGATTTCCCTTTATCCCGGAGTCCTGTAACTGTAGTAATTTAACGAGCGCCGCTTTTTTTTACTCGTGTTACCGTTGCGTGTAAGTATATCGTCGCCTTTTCTTCGTCTCAACTTCACTTTCACGGTTTTTTCCTCGTTCCTTCTCTCTCCCTCTCTGTTTCTTCTATATTTCTCGGACGGTTTCCGACGACGTTGATCGGTTTTTTCCTCTCCTCTTCGATAAAGAGAACGATGGAGAGAGAGAGAGAGAGAGAGAAAAAAAAGAGGAACAGTTTGAAACGACGGAAAGGCGACACGACGCAACCGTGTGCTCGAAGGAAACGAGGCGCATTCGTTGACTGTCAATTAGAGCCACCCCGGATCCGAATGAGCACGATGCTACCAACGGATTTTTCCCGGCTCGTTGACAGTGCAGTTTGTTCACCAGTCTCTTCTTGGCAACGGTTCGATCACTGGGGAGAACAGGGAGCGCACGGTGGTCCGAATCCGTGAAAACCACGGAGCAAAATCGTATTTTCGCGTCCGATAAACAACAGTTAAACAACTGGAGAATCGTGACTTTCACGTTATTTCTTCTTTCGTTTCAATTGCGACCAACAGCAATTGAAAATAAAGAACTATTGAATGCATTAGCTAGCAAATCAATCCTCCCAACATCTCAAAAAAGCTGAAGCCGTTTGGTCCCATTTTAAAAATAGGTATATTTTTAATTTACGGTTATTGAGATTGTGAAGATCCATCTACGTGGAATTGCTCAACAAATTTGTTTCCTTGGGTATATATTATTTTAGAAATGGCTAAAAACTTGAATAGACACGTTCTTTTTATTCTTTAAAGTAATGTAAAATACTCACTTTTAGTGCTCCGTAAACCTAGTGTTAAATAGGGAAGGCGATGAATATTCATTATGCTTTAGGAATAAGTATAATTAATGTAGGCAGAGTTGGCGGCACCCCCGCAGTAATTGGGCCCCGTACCCGATAACTAACAACGGGTTTAGTTTACGTTTTTACGGTTTCGGAGGACGCTTTCAGTTTTCCTTTTCTAAAAGAGCGCCGCGATACACGTGGGCGTTGTAACAAAGATTCAAAGGAGTTCCGAAGTTTCATTAAGAGTGGTTTCTTGTACTCGCTAAGTTGCCGCTCGGGCTTATTTCTTCCCTTCGGCGGTCGCGCGGATTTTGTTTCCTTCCTTCCGGCCCCGGGACCCGGGATTCTATTGCATAATTCAATTAGGGCTGAAAGGAAAGCAAACATTCGACGAGGTGCTCGCCGCTCTTGCCGCGGCTAAGGGGATTCTAAACTGGATCTAATGGAGAGGACAGATCTCGACGAACGGAGGCTCACAGTTTTGCGAATCATTATCAGCGGGATCTTTGTGCAAAAGAAAAATTCTCCGCTGCGACAAACCCGAGCGAAATAAAAATTTCCCATCCCAACATTGTCGAACGCAATCACCCCCCAAAAATCCCACGAAATCAAAGTAAATTCTAATAAAAATTGCAAAATTAATAATTATCGTAAGGGTTGGAGAACTCTTCAACTCTCCTGGATCATCCTAACGAAGTTAGGTTAAAAAGTAATTAAAATCGAAAGAGTTACATCAGCTTTTCTACGTTCCTTCCAAGAAGTCAAAAAATCTGTAAATCTGTACACGGTAAAAATGGAGTTTAGTCGAATTAACATGACTGTTATAAACTGAAGTTTTACTTATTATATATCCCTACAGTGTATAGATTATTTAACGAATAATTGTAGTTCATATTTACATCTTTGTGTTACATCATTACAACCAAGTGTCCACTCATTTTTGCCCCCTGATAAATAGCTGTCATTTTCGTTATACGGCGTCTCTACACAAAGATGTAAATACGAACCTTACTTATTGACTAAATAATCTATACGCTATAAGAATATACAATAAATAAAACTTAAGTTTACAACAGTCATGTTAATTCGACTGACCTTCATTTTTACCTGTTTCCCCTAACTGTCCACTTATTTTTGTCCTCGACTACATATTCGTAATGAGTCCATTTTCTGTATGCAAACGAAATCGAATTGTGGACCTGTTACACCAGAATATTCTCTAGATCGCAGCGCCGCAATCTGTTACCGGAAGTCATCGAGAGTCTTCAACAAAAACTGTGGAATATCGTTATTGACAAGCGAGCCGATGACTCGTGTCACAAAAGGGATCGGGAGCCAGACAGAAATAATGTATTGTTCGGCATTCGAGGACAGCCATCCCGTTGTGTCTGCTCGTGCGGTCGAAGGGGTGTTGCCACTTTTATAACTCCATCGACAATTTTTCGGCTACCCTCTCACGTCGGTTTTCGATTTACACCGCAGACGCCTCTCTCTCTCTCTCTCTCTCTCTCTCTTTCTCTCTCTCGCGCCTCCTTTTGTTTGATTTATTCTCTCCCACTTTGCTCGCGGAGGAGTGATTTTTCGAAAGTTCCCCGACCGGCGACCGATTATTGCTATTGTTGCGCCCTTTCGGTTCGACGGCTGCGATGAAACCGCTCGGGAAAGTCGATGACAAATCGCCGAAGCCCATCCGACGACGCTCAGTGTCTGTCTTTATCAAGCTTCCCCCTGTCTCTTACCATCGGAGACCAATTAAACGGAAGTGAGCCATATCTATATAGTGAGCTATATTCAGCCGTGGCTGTCGCGAATCTTCGTTGGCGCGTCTATCCAGGAGGATTGATCAAGACTTTGCATTTTGGTTTCTGTTTGAAACGAGGTGTACATTTCTCGTAAGTCCATCTTCGCGATCTTTAATTTTCGTGATTTTTCTAATTTTTCTTTTTGTTCTTAACGTTGCATCAATCTCACAAGGCTCATCAGCAACTACGAGTTCATACACAAAGTGACAAAGTGACCTGTCCAGCGAATGAACAAAATTCGTATTAAACCAAAAAATAACGCTTACGTGCAAATTATGTGCAGCAATCGTATTGTAAATTCTGACGTCTCTGATCTAATTTTTGTTGTTGAGATTGTCGAGATTTGATTCTTTGTACAGAAAGAGCTACGAATTAATTTGTGCAGCTAATTGTAGAATTAAAAATGCCTGGAATTCCCGAACAGCGCGTAAGAGTTAAAGGTTTTTTCTATGATTGCGCAGACTCGTCATCCTCGAGCTCCCATCGCGCGCAAGTTAGGCGACTCGTGGGCCCCCGGGTTTAGGGTTCCGGGGCCCACCCATGTATGTTTTTCTATGGCAAAAACACCGTATAAATACGGCTTGTTAGGCCGCGGTCCTGAATCCGATCGCGTCTCGCGCGGCGTGTAATGGCACCCTTTTATGTTAATCGGTGTAACCCTTCCGCGTTTAACCAGCTGCGTTTCGTTCATTGTCTAACGCCGGTTCTTTTTTTCTCCGTTCTCTCCGGCGAGTAGTTTTTCGTCTCGTCGGCCCACAAGTTCGCGTTTTGTTAGCCCCCGGAACAAAACAAAAACGCACGCGCCTAAAATCGGCCCACGTGTCTGCTGGGGTCACTTTTTTTCCACCCCTTAGATTTAAAGGAGAGAGAGAGAGAGAGAGAGAAAATCGCGGTTGCCACGGGTCGGGAAGACGACCGAGGGTCGAACGATCGTCTTGAAAAAAAATCATGGCATTTGTGGATCGCATGAAGGGTGAGCTTCAGCGCTGGCGAATTTGGAGAAGCTCGCAACCCTTTCGATCGATCGACGTTTATGTTCGAACTGTGATAAAAGGACTGCGAATTTTACGCATTTTTGACGAGCAGTGAACCTTTATGAATTTATCCAGAAATTGTGAAATATAAGAAAAATATAATAAAAATTGTGAATTTGGTGAAATATGGAACAGTAAAAGATTAGGAAAATTTAAGAGTCTTGGTACGTTGTTTTCAGCGTATTAAAATGACTAAGGGATGAAATCAATCTTATCAGTCTAGCGATAAAAGATACAGTGGAGAGTAAAATTGAACCAATGAGCTAATAATAACAAATTCATATGGCAAATGAACTGATCGCAATTATATTTATCGCATCAGCAAAAACCTACCCTTACCTCGTTGCGAGACTTGCGTAGGGCACAAACGTGTTCCTCCAAATCCGATTAATGTACGAATTAAGTTACGGGGTCATGCGAGCGAGTTATAATTTTTTTCTGATGGCTTGTTTGATGACTGCTCGACGAGGTTGGGTCTGGAACGCTTTGCGGCTTGTTGGATTAAGAGACGGATGAGTGGAACGCTTATGCTTATCGGGGGATAGAATTAGTGTAGGACGTGGATCGTCCGGATTGGATTAAGGTTTAAATGATCCCTGCTAATGGTTATTTGATTTGATAACCCAGGAAATTTTCGATTCTGAAACGCCCGATAACGAGTGAAAGATTGCTCAGTGTTTTTCAAAAATAAACGAGGAAGCTGGAAAACAATTGACTGCGGATCTCAAGTCACTTGAAGAGAACGGAAATGGAATAAAAATGTATTTCTTCTATTGATCATTACCATAAGTCAAAAATAATGCAATGACATTCTTAAATTTAATGTCTTCACACTTTTTTGTCTCATCTATTCATAAATGTATGAAATCCACAGCGTAATTATCACTATCTTATTCAGTTACAGTGTGTTGTTTAAAAGAAAGAAGTCAATTAATTAATGATTCATTAATTTCTCACGATGAAATACTTTCCACCGGATTGAGCAATCGCCTAACATTTTTGTACTCAATAGCTTGTTATTTGCACGTGAAAATGGTTTTATGAAATTTTAATAATTTTCAGAATCAGCTGTAATTAGAGATAGTAAAAGAAGTCACCTTCGAAAATGATTAAAGAAAAAGCAGAGAATTTTTAATAAAAATCCGCTGTCCAGCTGATTGCGACGGTGAATCAAGAAAAATCACCGGTTCGTGTAGATGATGCAACAAGAATGAGCGAAGTGTTCGCACCATATTAAACGGACAGAGCCAACGGGATCGTAAGGAAGAGACTGCAGGTCTCGAGGACCTGCCCTCCACTTCAAGGGTGGGCAGCTTTAACCCTTTCACCCTCGAGGGCATGCGCACAGTAAAGTCTGCAATGCAATCGCGGTAATTGCTGCACCGGAGACAAAATGGTAGACGTTCGTAGCGATGGCGGTTATTGCTCTACATTATGAAACCGACTGAAGAACACTTCCGCGTCGAATCGACCTTGCTTCATCGATCTTATCAGCTTGTATACAACGCATTCGGTTCTTGTACCTCTACTTTCATCATCTCGCGCTTCTACCAGATCTTCATTGGCGATTTCAATCTTCTATTAGTATTCGATCAGTTCTCCGGGGTTTCGGGATCGGTCGACAATTTTGCAATTAACTAGGCTTTTTAATTCTTGGATTACAAGACGGATTACGAGATTTCGGCTCATCTTGAAGTAGGCCAAGGTCTGGGTCAAACTTTCTGCCCGGAACCTAATTTTTAAATAGCCTCAATTGTATTTTTTATTTACTTGTTAACGCTTGGATTGTCGGTCTAGCAGTCTCAGAAATTCCACGAAACCAATGTAATAGTATAGTGCACGGAATAGTAAAATAAATTAGTAAAATAAAGTAAAATAGTGAAATAAATTAGTGAAATAGAGTAAAACGGTAAAACGAATTACTGTTTTATTTAACCTGTCAGAAATGAGCACACGGGAGATCCATTAACGATTTGCGAACGCTGGCTTCAGCTGGTGTACGGCTTAAGTGTCCATTCACTGGACAGTTCACCCCGATACGTCGATGTTTTTGGTAAAACCGGTGATCGTCATTCGATTTCGGAAGAGCCTCGGTGTGTACAGGTATCGCGGAGTCATGCACCGTTGAAAGGAAGCAATTACTAGGGAGATTTGAGGAGGGCAAAGAGGATCACGGCATCTTCCTTCCGCGTTCATTCTTTTTCTGTTCTTTTTCTTTCTCCCCAGCCCTCCCGTTCTTCCCTCTTCTGGTCCGGTCTTCTTCGGGGTTGATAGCGCGGCTTGCTCCGTAGTTAGCGGGGCGTGTCTTCAGTTTCTTTGAATTAAACATCATGCCCGCTTCAATCAGCCCATCCCTTCGCCCGCTTTCGGTCTTTTCCATTCCTTCCTCGTCGGGTCCGGGGGCAAGCCTCGCCTCCTTCTTCATTCCCTCTTCTTCCTTCGTCTTCTCCTTTCTTCCGTTCATCCTCGTTCTCGGTTCTTCGCGCTTTTTCCGATGCAAGGCCGTTCAACGACGTTCCGAGGGACAGGGTGAGGTCGAAGGTGAAGCGAAAGGGCAGATGCAACCCTCCCTCTTCCGTAGGCACGCGTCGCGAGATATATTTCTTTATAAATTTGTAATCAGTTCTTCCGTCGTCGATCCTCCACTCTTCTCTCCTCCTCTCCTTCTCTCTCTCTCTCTCTCTCTCTCTCTCTCGCGCCCCGGGCGCGCTCGCTTCTCTCAATTTTCTCTTCAATCGGCCTCCCTATTACTTTCTTCTTTGCCTCCAATTTTCCTCCTCTCCATAACGTCTTCCGAGGGGAGATGCATCAACGTCGCCGTCCTGCAGATATCGAGATGAAAGTATGTTCGGCTATGTTTTCTTCCTCGGCTTTAAAGCATGAAAGATGGATCTATTACGGCCCCGGCGCGTTCGGGGCGCAGCAAGCTCTTCGGGGCTCGTCGTGCGGCCTGTCGATTGTCCTCTTTGTTTCGTTTCGGAGAAATTTCAAATTCACTGTGACAATCTGATCTCACATTAGCCCGTTCCAAAAGTTCGTTCAGTTCTCGATTGCGCAACACGAACTCGAAACACATCTTCAAACAGACTCTGCCTACCGGAAGTCGACTGCGCTCTGCTATTTGTTTCACGGTTGCAGAGACTCTTCGTCGTTCATAATTTCTTACGAAACGAAGCAAGTTTATGTTACGCCAACGCATCCTCCAAATACCGACCGTAACAAAATCGAATTTTATTCAGCTTCAGCACGTTGACCGCCATGTCACCCATATGTGACGGAATTGTTTGTCCAGGATGTAAAATGAATTTAACGCTAATATATTCATTGAACAAGTGGTTAACTGGTAATTTCAGTGGAAGTTGTTACATCATATCGATTCTCAATTGCAGATTATCGATTTTGAAAAGTGCTGCGTCTCCCAAAAATGGGAGACAGACCTTTTTGCCTGGATTGCCACGAAGGTTGGTAAAGTACTTATAATGGAACCAGATCAGTGAAATTGAAAAGTTCCATTCGGTTTTGAATTTGTTTGTCGGCGCACTCGAAGCGAACGCGATCCACGAGATGAAAATGTTCCTATTGTCATAGTTTCGAAAGTTTAGTTTAACCCGGGGGTTAAATTGTTGCGTAAAATTTTTCCGTGGGGCAACACACTGTCGTAAAAGGGAACATCGAAATTGGTGTATAGAGCGAAGCATGAGCGCGATACTAACAGAATCCGCACGCAGTGGAACGGACACCCTTTAACAACGTTTCTGGAACGCCCCAAGTGTTATGTATCCGTATAGCGGCGCGACACCCTCGCTCGATCGAGTGCGGATCGATTTGACACAAAAAGCCTGATATCCCCGTGGCAGCGTGCACCTCTCGCCTGAAATCATTTGCGTGACAGTTCATCTCCATAACACGTGTCCACGCCGGCTAATCATTCCCTGAGTCCTCTGGATGACCCGAGGATCCGAGCATCCAAGATATTAGGGGTGCCCATAAGCAATCAATTATTTGCAAAGAATTTGTTTTGCCTTTACTTCTGTACCGATCGTTCAAGATTAAACACGTATTATTTTGCAGTTTTCGGTAAAGCAGCCTGTGTTCAAAATATTCTAAAAAGTATAATTCTCTTTTACAACCCTGTAATAAAATGGCGGCGTCCGTACCTTCCGAGGATCATATTCGTCATTGCATACTTTTTCATTTTCATGCGGGATTTAATGTAACAACAAAGAAAATTTGCGATGTTTATGGAGATGTATCGAAGGTCAACAAGTGTCAACGTTGGTTCAGAAGGTTTGCCGCTGGTGATTATGATCTCTCTGCCAGGCCTCGGACGACCAGTTGAATTTGATAATGACACCCTAAAATCTCTGGCGGAAGCTGATCCAAAATTAAGTATACTATATTATTTATTTAAGAAATAATATTTACTACAAAGTTTGTTTTAGATTTCGAAATAATTGATCACTTATGGGTCCCCCTAATTTCTATTAATTCCCTTGCCGGGGACTCTGTTCGTTTGCGACGGAACCAGATAAGCACGGCTTTGCTATGGTCGCTTATCCATTTCCTATCAGTCAAAGCGTCGCCCTGTGACCTCCGGTTTCCCTTCGGAGACAAGAAGAAGCCACGAGGAGGCAGATCTCTGGAATTCGACAGAAAATTTCATGCCCGCCCTTTGTTTTTTCAAGCCGAACGACGAACCGCTGAGCCACGCGATCACGGCTCGACTAAATTGTTTATGAAAAATATTCGGACACTCGCGGGTCGACGAAATTTGACAAACTGGTGCGCAAGGGTGCAGAGCCGCCAAAATTTTCTACCCTCGCAAGGACACTGACAGAGTCCGGTCTCTTTTTGAAATAATACTTTACACTTTTGACAGTCCTTTCCCCCTCCCTTCGTTGAGCAGACCCGTAAAACGCACGGCGAAATAAATTTGGGTAAAAGCAAAGTGCCACCGGCTCCCGGTATGAACATACTGTCGAGTATGGAGCACCTGAGTCCAAGACTTATGCGACCTCGTGCAGAGACGTTCCGCCTCCGACACTGGATTACGCGGTACGTGTTCTGCTATCCGGCTCGACAGCCGACTGATAAATTATTGAATTTATTATTAATGTTGCTGATTCGACGCTTTTAGCGCGCTCTGACCCATATCTACATGTATTCGTATGATCAATACGAAATTCGTATGAATTTAAACAATTTCATTTCGTTGGTCTTTTAATCCTTCCACGAACTTGAATAAGGAGGGATACTAACCCCTTAACTTGCACGCTCGAGTTAATTCGAGCGCGCTAAACAGGCCAAACTGTGCACACACGAGATAATTCGAGCGGCGTTGTATTTTATATTGCTATAATTTTTCACGCTCGTATATAATCTAGAATTGAAAATAACAATGTGAAAGCAAAGAAAAAGAATCGTTTTATTGATATTTATCATTTACATGGGATTGTACACTTATTTATTCAAGAATAAAATATACCCTTTTTCCATGGAGCAAAAGCGCAGTATATCAAAAATTCATTTTTTTTGGCCGGTTTAAAAAAAAAACTGTGCGTTAAGGGGTTAAAGTATGACTCCACGAATTGTACAAAAATTCTGAAATCCGCCATTCCAACGGGCTCGGTAGTTCCGGCGTAGACATTATTGAAGAAAGAAGGAAGAAGTGTTGCAACCAACGGAGACGATTCTCATTTTGCATATGAATCGGCATAAGTAATCGACAACAGCAAGAAAGAGCCGTCACGGAGTGGCCGACTATCGGGATCCCTGTATCGGACAATTAAAAATCCGGAAAAGTTTATTTTCGACACAGGCTCGTTCAGGCGTCCAGGAGTCGACGCGAGCATCATTGCGACGCGTCGTTCGGGGGAATCGGGATTCAAAGACCCAGAAAGAGAGGACTCCGATTACCATATAGATGGAAGACTCTAGTTACCAGAACTCGACGCTCGACGCGGAAGAAGCGGGACCACCGTGGTCGCGGCGAGAGCGAGAAAGAAATTAAAATCTCGCGGAGGATGTCCTGTCGGAGAGCTGTTGGGAGGTTTCCGCGGGCCAAACGAAGCCAATCAAATTAACAAAATAGAGGAGGAGCACAAAGAAAGAGAGAGAGAGAGAGAGGCAAGAAAGGGCGAAAGAAAGAAAGAAACGAAAATCCGGGGCAATGATCACGCTACGACGGAATAAAGAGGATCAGAGAGGGTGGATCCCGGGCGTGATTGCCACTTTCCGCTGACCCAGCCGATTCTTCTACCGATCTTCGCCGGGCCAATTGCTGGAACGAATAAAATTTAGATGAGTAACGAGGTCGACGACGCCATTTAACATTTTATAATCAGAAATATCTCTCCCGGCGAACGAAGGAGGATGGTCTTGCAACCCTGTGCGTTCTCTTCTATTCTCCGAGTCGGGAGGGGGAGGAAGAGAGGAAGAAGGAAGAACAAAAAGAAAAAAAAAGAAAACGTTGCACCCCGACGACGGTATTTCATCCGCCACCCCCTGCCACGGCTCTGACAGGTCTGAGCCAGTCAGGACCGTTAGCATCGGCGGCGCGAGAGCTCGACACTGGCTGGCTCGCAAGTAATTTCGCTTAAAAACGTAATTAGTGTGCGTCGAGATGGGGTTGAGGAGAGGGGCAGTGAAAAAAAATCGTTAGGGGTAGCGAAGTTTTTTTCATAGCGTGGGGTGCGGGCCAGCCGCTCTCCGCGAGGGTGCCCTTCCGCACCGTGGAGCTAGGGTCCCACCCTTCGCCCCTCTCTTCACCTTGCCGTATCTCTTTTTTTTTCTATATCTCTCTTTCTCTCTCTCTCTCTCTCTCTCTCTCTCTGGAGCTTTCTTTCTTTCTCCTCTGATCAAATCTTTGGGGTGGACTTCTCTCGAGTGCTCCGCAGCAACTCGGCCGTGGGGTATCGAGCCGTACATCTTCGCTGCTCCGAAGAAGTTGAAAGGATAAGGAAGAGGAAGGGTGAAGCGAGATGGCCCGGCAGGATTGATAGGCGCAGGAGGAACGACCTGGTCAAGGGATCTTGCCCCCGCAGACTCTCCCATTATTTATTATGTGTTGTTGGATTACACTCTGGACTTGCAGACGGTTTTTTTATAGATTGCTGGGTAATCCTTCGCGGTACTATGCCGAGCTAGACTCGACATTGTCCAAATGTCTGTTACAGCCTCGTAACGGTGTGAAATTCCGAAGGCCGAGTCTGTTGACGGACAAGCTGCGAGCATGACCGTGCGGAGCAACGGTGTCGGGCAACATTCGGAAGGTCGAGCCTGTCGACAGACAAGGTGCGAATATGACCGTGTGAACGCGAGCGATGGACGCGTAAGACAAAGAGTGCGCGCGCGCAAGAGAGAGAGAGAGAGAGAGAGACAGCAAATGTGAACGCGGAAGGACTTTCTGCGAACTGCGAGAGCAAAATATACAGCGATTTTAAATTTTGATTCGAATTTTCGTCCTTTCTGTGCATTAGCGTATAATATACAGGGTGTTCATTTGAACAACTTTGCAGTCGAATATCTCGAGAAGTATGAAAGATATCAAAAAAAGTGTAAATGATTCACACTTGACTGAACAGTACAATCTTATATCGAAAGACGGACAACATAAACAAGAGATCAATAGAGGATAATTTTGTTTTCGAACGTCAACGATTTGCGTCGAAGAATTTTACAGAATAATATGCCTCGCTCTACTTTTCTTTAACACGTTCAACGCCACGTTCATTAAATTATTTTTGCAGGTTTTAAAATGAATTTTTACGTTGATATATTCATTGTACTAAACTTAATTAGGATCTGTAACATGCAAGAAAGTTGGAGGATTACTCAGTATCGTACATTCAATTTTTTGCAATTTTTATTTCATTAAATAACTTACTTTGATTTTATGGAATTTTTCGGGTTTCTAGTTTGGTGTTCAAAGTGTTAAATATCTCCGAAACTAGTGCGCGGATAAAAAAAAGTATCCTACCAAAAATTGCTGATCTTTTTACGTACAGTAAGATCCCGCAATAAAAAATATAGGTTTCCATTTGAAAGAAACAAAGTTGATCTTCAAATGACCTTGACAGCGACACCCAAATAAAAAACTGACACAGCCCCTACTTTTCGTACTAAAAAACAATATTTTTCTGCTGTTCGATTAGCCAATGAAATACCCCTGAAGTTTCGAGAGCGAATATTAACCCTTTGCACTCGAGTGGTGACTCTGAAGCACCACCATAGAAATTATTGTGGTATTATTTCAAAGAAATTACGAGAAATTTTACAAAATATTTGTTACATTACAAAATTTGTATTTAACAGATTGCTAAACATTTAAATAATATATGTGGAAATCGGACCAGTTTCGTACGAATGACATGAAAATATTCTAAGACGGAAGAAAAATTTAGTTTTAGAATGAAAATAGCGCCGAGTGCAAAGGGTTAAATACTTTTCTTATAAAAAGTTCCTAAAATTCACAATAATTTGACTAGTCTACTCCACGACCCCCCCCCCCCCCCCGAAAGGACGAATCTTGCGATCCGAACCCGTCAGCAGGTTCCACAGCAGAAGCTAGTCAAAGCTCAAGGATCAATGCTAATTTATTCGGACGTGGCGAGAGAGCGATCCCGGATGGAATCGAGCAGATTTTCGATCGCAGCCCACGTGGCCACGGTTCGATGAATGGCCTAGCAGGAAGAGAATTTTCTATCGGGGTCGACGAACCCTTTTTTTTCGACGAAGGTACAAGGAACAGCCACGAGGCGAAAGGATTCACGTCCCCCTCCCCCCTCCCCACCCCTTCTACACCCGCGGACCCACGGATCCGTGGCAATGAGGGGTTGGAAAAAAAAATGGGTTGGGTGATCGTGGGTGAGTCACTGCCACTATCGGGGCTGTGTGGGGTGATAGCGGCCAGGGTGGTGGATGGGTGCGCAGACTTTTTTTTTATCTGAAGGGATTTGCAGCGGGTCTGGGTCCGGTTGCACCCTTCCACCGAGCCCGATCGACCCGGTTCCAACTGCCAAAAATTATTCATGAGATGCGCGTTACTGCGCCCACCGCCAAGATCGTCCATCGACGTTGGCAAGGGTTGAGGAGAATTCGCCACTCGAGGGGGGCGGAAAAATGACGCAGTGCGGTCCCAAGTCATCACAACACCGGTCCCCAATCAGGATTTGGTAGCTCAACATTCATTGCTTCGACTAGACTGCCGATTTTGTGCGTTTGTCACGTTTGTTTGTTTTCCATTCGCAAACAATTTTCCATTCAGGTCTCAGAAACTATGCCCACCATTTTCTACGCGCTTACCGCACCTTTCAGGTAATCCAGCAACAAATTTGGAGTGAAATTAAAGTCGCTAATCGATTAATCGTAAGAGCTCCGAATTAATTTGTACAGCTGATAGAACAGAAATATTGAACATGCTGAAGTTGTTAATAGAAGGATTCAATCTTCATATTTAACCGTGAATGTAGCTTTCGGGACAATCTAATGAAATGTTACCTTATTTTCGCAAGTTCATATCTGTAAATATGCAGTTTATTAGTGTTGAGTATTGATTATATAATAGATAAAATAAGGTGAAATGAATATATTACACACATATTTACATGTGTAATATGTAAGTGATTGGATTAACGATACTATATGAGGACCGTTTTTGTATTGGGCAGATAGAGCTCAGGCTCTTCAACGCCATCTTTATGCAATATATATATAAAGAGAAGAATAAACCAGTAACCAGTAATCAGCAAGTTCATATGAAGTTACTGAGTTATTGAGCAATTGTTTGGTAATTATTGGCCAGGGGCGTACCCGTGCAGAACCGACACCCGAGAAAGTTGTCCTTTAACAGCGGGGCCAAGGGTGCTCCGGCGATCTTCTGTAAAATCTGTTAATGGAGTCCCATCCGACTTCTCTCGCCACGCGTTACCACTCGGCTTTATTATTCATGCCCCCGTTACTAAACCGTGAATATTTTCATGCTCCCGTAGTATGCTCTTCTCTCTTCTTCGTTCGTTCTTTCTTCTTTTTTTTTGGCCGAAAGCGGGCGTCGCCTTTTTACGCGAGCATTATTTTTTATGCCTCTCGCCGAGCACTCTCCTTACCCTGTACCGTCACCATCAACCCCCTCTTCGTCACCGTGTCTCTCACCCTCTCACCCTCTCCTCTCTCGTTTGTCTCTCCCGAGCTCTCTTTCTCCTCTTTCTCCCGCGGGAAGACACCATCGAAGGGAGATTGTAATTTTAATTTTTAATTTTTTTTTTCGCCGAGCAAGCGGCGAAGAAAGGGCGGGAACCACCGTGGAGACTTCGGGAAGAGACGAAGTTTAAACAGTCGATCAGTTATAAATTTTCCTCGCCGGGTTAATTAACAAAGCGTGGGCGAGGAGGTTCTCCGAGGAACAAGCAGAATGTACAATCTCCTGGAGAAAAATTGTGAATCCAGGATTTAGTTGGCATTCACGAACCAATTTTAGTTTTCTTGGGAAGCATTCACCCTGCACACGCCCACAGATATTTATAATAATTTATAATGATGTAGATTTAGTGTTTAGCGGTAAGAGTAATCAGATGGCCCGTGCGGGTAATGCAGGGAGCGTTGTTTAAATGTTTAATATGGAGAGCGAGCAGTTAGAGAAATTTCTGATCTTGAAGTTTACAATCTGAAGTTTGGACTGGTTGACGTACAATTTTCTGATAGAATTTTCTTCAATGAAATAAGATAAAACGAGGCGGAATGAAGTAGCTCTTGATGGAAGCTTCCCGAATAAAATGTAGGAAAAATATGGAATTTTTCTTGGCCAACATTTCCGGTAAATAAAGAAATGATATTCCAGGATTAAGTTCGAGAAAGCTAGTTAACATACGAGAACAAATTGTCGTTTTTAAGGAATAAATTAGAAAAGGGAACGCTCTCTGGATATTTAATGAGAAAACTGAATGTTTGCGCTCTGAAAACTGCATACTTTTATGAAGAATGTTAAAGAGATTGAAGCGAAATGCAATTTTCTTGATGGAACTTTCAGTGAATAAAAAATACGATGCAATTTTCTTAACCAAAGATTGCAGTCGGTATAAAATAAGATGAAACTCCAGTGAATTCGTGTTCACTTCATAGAATCTTCTTTTTGATGATTGTATTGCAGATTCTATGCTTTCTTGGCATCTTTGATCTAAAAATCTACAAATATTTCATTCTGTATTAGTCGTGCGTTTAAAAAAGTTAAATAACATTTTTATCGTCTTTTAAATATGACACTACCCTTAGAAGAATGAAGACATACTTCAACGATTCCAATTCCTATGAATCAGTCTATTAAAATGTGTATTGTATTAAATTTTCGTCAAATTTACATTTAATGATTCTTCTCACATCTTTGCACTCTCTAAAAACATCCTGAAAGACAGGATTTTTCATTTTCTCATAAAATAATAACGCCCTTATGATAATGAGTACAGAAAAATAGGAATATGCAACAAAAAGCTAAAAGTTTGATTAAACATTTGCCTAAAAACGAGATTAAACGTCCTTTGCAAATCTAATCCTGAAAATTCCACGAATAAGCAGTTTCTTGAGCTTCGTCTCAGAATATATAATAAATAATTAAATTCTAGACCTAATCAATTAATCAAGTAGCATCCCCTAATAGATTAACCTTTAAACAGCTGTAGCCAGGTCTATTTCAACCCAGAATACCAAAATTCAGATCAATATTAATTGCTAGCTGTTCCAGTTACAAATAATGAAAATGCTAACGTGTCCTTGCCACCCCGAGAAATACGTTTCAGAAGAATCGCCAAATCAGCAAACGATCTCAAGCGTCGAATGTAAAATTCTCGAGAAGGTTTGCTATCCAAGATTTAATTAACACAATATCACCGGGAGCACTTCCGGCCACCTCTTCCCACAGAACAATCTTCCTTCGCCGGTAGCAGCGTCGCGTCTCAAGATAACAAAATCCCTTGAAGAAAGCCGCTCTAGGCTAATTGGCAGAATAAATCCGTGATTTTTAGTCCGAGACGAGACCGGCCGTGTTTCTCCAACATTAACGAACCGATTTCATTTCTCGGTGGCTCGAGTCTTTCCGTGTTCCCAGCGAAAGGACTACGAACCCACCCCTGGAAAACAGAACGAAATAAGAAGGAGATACGTTGACCCCTGCGTTCCGTGGAAAGACCCTTGTTTCCCTTCCTGTGTGCGGGGGTGGATTTTTTCACGTTCTCTGAAGAATGTATAAAACGTTAACTAGAATCTTATATTTACACAGACATTGATCCATAGGCTGCGGATCGAAATAAAAATTGTTCGCTAGGCACGGAAATTGTGTTCGAGGAGGCAGATATATGAAACATTTTCCCATTGTTATCTTCAAGGCCTTCTGAAGGTCATCGACGGTTTTTTAAGTGGACGTTCTTTTTATTTCTAATTTTATAGCGTAGTAGACGAAACCAAGACGAGTTCAGAAACATTATTCCAGAATCCTTTAATTTTCAATACAACGCCCGAACACTCTACAAAGGTAAAGGCTAAAATTCCGGCCGGGGGTGAGAACCACGGCACCCCTCGAGATCATCGGAACAACTCCGCTAACAACCGCGACCTACATACACGCGACATCAAGAACCCCTCAGCTATCTCAAAAATACAGAAAACTCATCCATCTTTGCGCCCGTTACAACAAAAGTCTTACTCAATATTTACGTAGGGGGCGATAGGGTAATCTAGTTCAATACGTCAGTATTATTATTACAAAATGACGGGTCTTGAATGCTACACGATTCGTCAACCCCTTGCACTGTCATTTATTTTGTGATTATAATGATTAGAAATTCTTCGTTTCAGAATTTCATGGAAAAAAGATCAACTACAACAAAATAAAATTTTATCTCGATTTAAAGGAAATTAACAACACACATATTCGTTAGACTCCGTTCAGAATCTGACTCGTTGCTGTAGGACAGGGGGTTAAATAGTGTTTCGAAACAATAGTTGGCCGTTCGAAAATTTTGTTATGAAGTGTACCACAGGAGGCGCAGAGAGAGAGAGAGAGAGAGAGAGAGAGATTTTTAACACTAGGTTTACGGAGCACTGAAAGTTATTATTCCACATTACTTTATAAAAATAACTAGAACGCGTTACCCACAGTTTTAACAATATTTTTAAAGTAATATATACCCAAAGAAATAAATTTGCTAAATAATTTCTCATCTCATCCTTCCAATCTTAATAATTATAAATTAAAAATATTAAAACCCGTCAATTTGACGGTGCCCGTAAACCCAGTGTTAATACGATTACAGTAAATATTTTGTCAACTCTTTTTCTCAGGAGATTTCATAAAGATTTGTTGAATCTTTGTTAGAAACAAACCCATCATTTTTCCAACGATCTCTCAGTGGACATTAAGACGAATTCGGTAAGCATCATAACAATTTCTTCTCTCATCTGTACCGTGAAAACATTCACCCTGTACATTACAAAGCAGAATGCCCAAAAATTGTGGATGCATACATTCTTGTAATCTTTACAAAGTAACGCGAACCACCGTAAAAAACTTATCGTTAAATAAATATTTTCCATTCTCCGCTGCTCGAAACTGTTCGTTCAAAATTTCTCGGCGATGCTCTGACTCGCGGGAACACGGCGTCAATCGCGAGGAGAACCGGGTCCGGTCGGGAACCCAATTTCCCCGAGTTTCAGAGGAATATTATCTCTTTGGTATCCGGGCGTCCAGGGTTTCCCGGGCGATGGCGGTTCTCTCAAAAGAAAGCGAAGAAAAGGGGCTCGCGCGTCGGGTAAGGGGGTAGATCTTGGCGCGGGTGTCTCGTGGCTGTAATTGCTGCCGGTGAATTAAATAAAAAAGAAGAAAGAAGTAAGACGGTGTCGGGTCTGGTTGGTAAGAAGAGGAGGAGGAGGAGGAAGAAGAAGAAGAAGAAGAAGCCGCTGAAACGAGCCGGAGAGAGCCTCGGCTCCCACCCTTGCGGGCCGATGAAGGGTCGAGACGGTGCTCCGGCATATCATTACCCTCGCTCTGCCCTCCGATCCTCCTCTATCGTCTTCCAGTACCACTCTCCTCTCTCTCTCTCTCTCTCTCTCTTTCTCTTTCCCTCTTCAGCTTGTTCTCAGTCTCGCCTAGTCGTCTTGCTCTCCTTCCTCGTTTTCTTCGGCTCCCTTCACCCTTCCATCTTCGCCGGTAGCAACCCTCCGCTCTGGTACTTCGATACGCGCGGCCTCCACCCTATCTACCCTCCTCCCCTACCCTCTCTGCTACCCTCTGCTACCCTCCCATCGTCACCCCACACCGGGGGCAATATGGCCGCTCCTGCACGCTGGATACATTACGGCTGCGTTGCTTAATTACGCAAGATACTTCTTTTTCCGAGGGGGAATATCGCGCGTGCTGCTCCGCGTCCCACCCCCATAGACTTTCACGAACAGGGAGAGGGAGATCTTCCGAGACACGGGTCAACCGTGGATCGTCCTCGTTTTGTTCGAATGGCTACTTGCTCTCGACGCGTTGCACGGTGCTCGATTTTTCGAAAATGTCCGACAAAATCGATACGACTACGAGATTTGTTCGCAAATTAGAATACACCCCTGTTAACACTAGATTTACGGGACCCGTCAAAACGACGGGTTCTAATATTTTTAATGTAATATTATTAAGATTCTAAGGATGCACACGTAAGAAATTATTCAGCAAATTTATTTCTTTGGGTATATATTATTTTTAAAATATTGCTAGAAATGTGGGTAGCACGTTCTTGTTGTTTTTATGAAGTAGTGCAAAATAGTCGCTTTCAGCCAATTGCAGGGAACTGAATACTTATGCTCGGTATCGCTCTTTATTTATTAACCCTTTCCGCTCGGAGCCATCGATTCTAGACTCATAATGTTCCCTTAGAGGGGACATCCGAGTGCAAAGGGTTAAGAAATATAAGAAGTATAATTCCTAACTGCAAGTGGCTTCTTCCCGATCACAACTATTTCCATGTACAATGAGTCACAACTAAAAAATGCTAGAGTATAAAATTCTAAAGAATTTAGATCGTTAACGTTCGCATTTGTGTCCCGGTTGTTGCAATTGCTGTAGAGAATTAAACGAAGGCTAAGTTGCAGTCTGGCGTTTTTCAAAATTTTGGATTGCATCGCGGTTAATCGCGGTTCGACAGCGCCCATCTGCGCGGTGGGTTTATTTAATTTATCGCCGCGTTAAGGGAGGACATTTAACCGATAGGTTGCCAGCTAGTTGCTCGTTCATGTTCACTGAATTAATCTCGGAATCACTGGGCGTGAGCGCCGCCGTCAAATCAGGTTACATCTGCTCGTCGTCGTCGTCGTTCGGCGCGCGAATAAATCATGCCCTTGATTCGCTCAAGTCGTTTGCATATCATTAATTATACCGGAATAATGATCGATTTCCTGCGACCCTTGCCGCCTCGATTAACCGCACAGCTTCGCAGAGTTTCTCACAACGGAAGAACCCGAAATGGTGGTCTTCGACACGTTGACTTCCGCGCGAATCATCCCCCAAAAAGGAGTTTAATCATCGCAATGAAAATTTATGGAGTTATCAATTTCATCTTTGAATTGGAATCCAATTTCTGTTACTTTCGGACGATCTTAATCGAACGCCAAAAATAATCATTCTTGATGGAACCGGCAACCATTCGTGGCAAATTATTTTAATATTTTAATGTTATCTTTGAATCTTAGTCTAAAAACGCTACGCACTTTCGTTCCAACACATTGTGAACGGGACACTGCTATTTCAAGCTTACACTGGATATTGAAAAATAATCATTCTTGATGGAACCGGCAACCATTCGTGGCAAATTATTTTAATATTTTAATGTTATCTTTGAATCTTAGTCTAAAAACGCTACGCACTTTCGTTCCAACACATTGTGAACGAGACACTGCTATTTCAAGCTTACACTGGATATTGAAGGTACGTAACTGTCTTTAAGTATTAACACCTAATGCTTGGCAACATGCGTACCACCGCCGTGCAAAAGTGCATTAAAAAATCGATGTCAACCACCTCGAGTCCTATCCGCTTTTGTCAGAGTTGGAAAAGTGCGTTTTCCCCTTTCCGTCGGGTGCGAAGAGAGAACAATAGTGTAAGAAGAAATAAAAACGGATATCCGGATGAAAATTGTAGTATACGCGTGTATGGGTGGACGACAGACGCACGACGGCTTTGTCCATGCATAAATCATGATGAGTCGCGGTTTTATATAGCCATAGTTGTAAGTCGCATGCTTCGGTACCGGCTACTATTATGTAAATCAGCCGTGGCACACCGTGGTACCCACCCATAAGCGATAAAATATCCGCTATACAAGCCTTCCATTGTGAGGAATTCATAGCGGGGCCCTTCGAGATAGGTTACACTGCCGCCGAAGACGGGAGGGTGTGTCCGACATCGACATCCGCGAAAATCGTTTATTCCCTCCGCAAAAATTTCTACCGATCTTTCGATCTTTAAATCGGCGACAGGATCCTACGACTTTCGATTTCTCGTATCCAGCATTTAAACATTAAATGTAACTTTACTCTTCCCTTCTACGGAATAATCGAAGGCAAAGAAGTTCGAATTATTGGAGCCTTGAAGAACGGCAAGGGGTTGATCATTTTATGGATCAATAATTTCAACTGGTTGCTAAAAGAATAGAATTTAGCTTACACAAGTTTCCCTTGTCTATGGCAATCTGTAAGACAATCGTGCACGCCTGGGTCCGCCTTGACCCAGGAAATAAAAATTGTTATTTCACTTCTTAGTTGTTGGCAAACAATTTAAATCGCTATCCGTTCCATCAGGAGCAACAGGAAGACCGCTACTTGAAAAATTGGTTTAAAAAAATCAACAAATCGAGAAATTAGTGTCCACGATTTTTCAAACACGATAAGTTGAACAAAAAAAAATGTTTCGATGAGGCTTTCCATATTTAGTCTTACTTTGTTGAAAGGTCAAGTTGAAGGTCAATCACCGAGAAGTGACAGACTTCGTTCCTGTAAATATGTAAAAAATTTGCTGCGTAAAAATGTATGAATAAAACAGTAGTAAGTTACATGGAAATTGTTCTTTTTTTTTTCTTAACAATGCATAGTTAGAGACGCGGAGAAAGAATACAGGGGGAGATATATGTATAGTTCGAAAATGTCCGCAACTAGAGCTGCGGGAAGATTGATTTCAAAAGGACTATTGACCTTGGACTTGAACACATTCGTGCATGTCAATGGAATGGATGCCATTGATTTTTTTTCCTGCGGGACTACCACCGCTATGGACCCTCGAACTACAGGAATAGAGTCTGGAAAGATGAAATTGAAAACCGCTTCGTCGAAAATAAATTGTCGGTAGCTCGCCCCCCTGGCAATCTCATGAACGTGCCATAATTTATGCCAATTTATATCCACGATTTTATACCACCATTTTCTTACCGATCCTAACAGTCTACAATAAAGGGGTTGTTTGTTTGTACGCCCGTTAAAACAATCATTAAATAGAACATTGAATAACTCCGCCTAAAATCTTAATCTTCTAGAATCCTTTATTTCTTAATTTTCTCTCAACAATTCTAACGATATAGAAGGGCCATTCTAGCGTTGTTCGAAAATTTATTAAAATTATTCAGAGAGGAAATACGTTTTTATTTAACCCCCGCTTTCAGTAAGTACGATAATTAATATAAAGATTAAGACAATTATTATATAAAACACTGAATAACTTTACCGTGACTAAATTCTCAAAACTTCAATTTTCACTGGCAAAATTCACAATCGCTTCGCAACCACAACCATCCAAAAACCATAAACACCAGCTCTCCCTCTTCCCTCATCATTCCTCGGACACGGCTCGTTCACCTATTCCTCAGGAAACCGAACAGAACGACCACCCCACGCGGAGAATCATCCCCTAGGCCTCGGGTAACAGTTCTACCTTCGACGATAAATTTCGCAGTCCACGAGCAACAGTACTACGAATAGGCGACCGTATCCTCCAAGTAAAATTCATGCTCGATTCCTTATGCCTTATGCGGCTGCGTGGTTATCGATAACACCGGCCGGGCATAAATGTAATCCATAAAAAGGATGCTCGGGGATGAGAGAAAGAGGAGCGAAGAGGGAAAGAGAGAGAGACAGAGAGAGAGAGAAAGGGAAAAAGAGAGAAAGATGGCACGCGTTAAAGGGGAAATAGATCAAAACTAGGGCACGCGCGATCGCGCGAATTTACTGCATATTGGCTGGTCTCTCTCTCCCTCTCTCACTCTCTTTTTCTCTCTCTGTCTCTCTCCCCGTTCGCTAGAGTTTTCTGCTACGCGTTCGATTTCGAGACCCCTGACCGATTTGCTTACCGGCGGCGTTGCTGCTCGTTCTTCAAGGTGGAAACTCAAAGGCGGGTAGTTAGTCGTTGGTCAACCCCGGTAATTGCGCGTAACCATGGAAATGCCTGTTTGTTTGGGGGCTCTTTTGGTTACGGTGGCGAGGGCAGCGCAGGGTGAAAGGGTACGCTTTCGAGGCCACTGAATGCAAAGAAGGGTTGTAAAGGGTCGGCCGGAAGTCAAGGACGCACTCGCTGACTTCGAGGAACTCGGCCAGCCCTCTCTCTCTCGCTCGCTCTCTTTCTCGTTCTCGTTCTCCTGCTCTCCCTGGCCCTTTTTTTTTACACCACCATGCTCGAGGATGTTGCGAGAGATTAACCAGCGACGACCTATTTTCGACGATTTTGCTCGGCGATTGTTCCGAGGCTCTGGTATTATTATGGAGGATGATTCGTGCGAAAGATGCTGGTTGGAAATTTTTGTCCTGATGGGTGGCGGATGCTGAGGTTATTTTATGATGATTTTTATTGTGATAAGTGTTGTAGAAAATTTAAAGACTTGTAATTTTTTGATCTTTGTAATTATCCTTGTTTTAACCCTTGGCACTCGAATGGTGACTGTAAGGCACCACTAAAAATTGCTGTATCATTATTCAAAATATTTTTTACAATATCAAATTTGTTCGTATTTAATAAATTACTAAACACTTCAGTACTGTACGAGTAAATTGCACCATTTTCGTATGTATAACTTGAAGAAGAATATGTGGAAGAGAAATATTCTAGGTCGGAAGAAATGTTCTGTTTTGGAGTTAAAATAGCTTCGAGTGCAAAGGGTTAATAAATGTTTTAAATTATGTTTGTATGAATGTATAAAATCCGCAATCTAACGATCACAAATAATTCGTAACGTGATGTGAACATTGGAGACCAACGAATAGAATGCAGGGGAAGAAAATTGCAGTGTGATTGACAATCATATTTTGTAATACAGTCTACGTTGTTAATCACGGTAGATTCCTATGCAGTGCTCCGCTTCAAACAAATGACACGCTGCGTGTTCCAGAAATAAACTTCCGCTACCTGCTTTGACAACTTTAGTAAACGAAGTTGTACACGACTCGATTTTACATCGTTCTACCGTACGGTCTATAGAATTCAATTATTATTTCACGGCGTACATTATTTTTTTTTTTAAAGACGTTTTATCACTGGACTGGTCGTCATCAGACTGCGAATTTTGTCCTTCGGAGAAGAACTAATAAGTAGAAAGAGTAGAAAGAGCACAGTAGAAGGAAAGCTATTATTCAATAATAATGTCAACATACTACCTAATTTTAACTTATTGAAATTAAAAAATAGGAGAAATTTCTATCTAGCTCCCGATTCTTGCAATTGATCGTTGCAATTCTACTACTTGCAATTGGTCTACTAGTCACAGCCTAAAGAAAATATATAGGGTAATATATTAATCAATGATTCTAGCTTTAGCGGTCCACAAGATTAGGTGTACTAATTAATTCGTGGCTATGGCTTCATAATAATAAATAAAAGAAAATAATCCCCATCATTTTCCATACAATTACACCATTTGACGGGTGACTGATGATCCCTGTAATAAGTTTCGACACAAAATAAAATTATAAATAATAATTTTGAGTGCCACGATTGTAGTTTTTTGAGTGATTTTTGAATGATGTAATTCAATTTTCTTAGTGTGTCAGCGTATTTATATAAAATTGTATTACAATTATCCTCGTAACGTCTGTATTACAACCGTTTTTAGAATATGAATGAAACAACACACAGACATGTCCGTGACGCGTGCCGTAACCGTTTCCGATCGAAAACCGAGGAACAAATCGTGCCTCGCCAGCTTGTGTATTGGTGGGTTCTTTGTGCTCCCTCGGCCGCGTGGAACATTGGGAAACCGGCAATACATCAATCTTTATCGAGTATTTTGCCCGCGCCACACTATTAAATCGCGATCCTTTACCGCCCAAATACGTGTTACGGATCGCAGGTACACAAACAGGTCGTTTTTCAGCTCGTGTTATTATCATTAGATTGCGAATGCTACGCCAAATTCTCTTTCGATAGACCCTTCCACAGTACCTGCAATCGAACACCAAAAAATGTACCGAAAACATAATTAACATTTATTCCAAACATTGTTAACACGTTCACGGCATACAAACGTTCATTCGAAACATTATTAACCCTTAACACTCGAATGGCGACTCTGAAGCACCGCAAGAAATTTTTGTGGCATTACTTCAAAGAAATTGCAAGAAATATTACACAAATATTTGTTACATTACAACATTTGTATTTAATAGATTACTAAACGTTTTATACGCGGAAATTGGAACAGTCCCGCAGGCTTCGGTGGCGCAGTAGGTAGCGCGTAAGTCTCATAATCTTAAGGTCGTGAGTTCGATCCTCACCCGGAGCAGTTTTTTTTTAATTCCCAAATCTGAGATTAAAAATCAATGTTACAAAAACGGGGGAAGCAAAGTTTATCATGACAATTTCCGTAACATTTTCATAGATCGTAGATATGCGAACAAATTTTGTTGGTCACGTACAGGGCGTCCCGAAAATATTTGTATTTCCTAGAAAGGGGTCATTCCTGATTCGAGGTGACTCCCTTCTCGAAAACGTTCTCCCCGGCTCTGTTCCAACCTAAACGCCTTCCCCCTCCAAAAAATCCTGTGAACCCCAAAAACCGTCGAACTCCACAAACCTCCATTTCCACCTACAAATTCGAATCACCAGCAATTCTCATAAAACAACCTCCACCCCCATCGGAACGTGTACTACCCCGCGCGGATAATCCCCGCATCAACGTCCGCGTTCTCGTTTCCGCGTCGGGATTCCGCAGTTTCGGCGGCACTTAAACTTTCACGGTGACTATTAACACTTTGAACGCCAAACTAAAAACCCGAAAAATTCCATAAAATCAAAGTAAGTTATTTAACACTATTCCTACCGACACTTCACGTATACCTATACCTACCGCGACCGGTCAAATGACCGGTCTTTAGCACAACTTATATTTTTTAATATAGAATGAAGATAATAGCCAATTTGACAGTATAAAAATATAGTTTCTTTTAGTTAGGAGTATATAATGTACATTTTATTCGTTTTCACCGCATAATATTTCGTTTACTATACCCTGTTGGGCCTGATGTTCCCCTAAAAATATTATGAATACGTGCTCTTCCAGGATTAGACCCTTCTTTTACTACTTGCCGAACAGTTTCGTCTACAGCAGTTTCGATTACCTCTTCCTCATTCTCACTATCGGAACTAACTAAAAATCTGCTTCTCTTTCGTCCTCTACGTACGTTCGAAACATTCTCTTCGTCCTCATCGGTGTTCGAGTCGGTCTCAAATAGATCATAATTTTCCGCATTGTCATTTTCAAATCGCACTCTTCATCAATATTATTTATTTTCTCTAATGATAAATTTACACTCTTCGAACGTCTTGACATTTTGGGAATGAATATTCAAGGGATAAAATAAAAAGTAAAATATGAAAATGTAAATCAAGATGGATAAAAAAATGAACAAAAGATAAAATGTGAAACTTACTGCGAAGTATCGTTGGTTTGTTCACTTTTTTGAAAATGACACTTATAACACGTAATACAATATAAAATAAAAGTAGAATAATAATAGAATAAGAATACAAAATAGTAAAAGACTGCCGAATATGCTCCTTGTAACTTTCACGTTTCGATGCTCTCTGTTCAGGTCACAAGACTTTACTGATTTGAATTCGTGAGAAGACGTCTAGGCATCCCCTTCGGCTATGATTTTGTTTATTTTACAGTCATAGTAGATAAGACGGTGTAAGAAAATCCGAGGTTCTGGACCGCTTCGGATACCAATCAGGCAAATAAACACCGCGAGGCCGATAGGCGAGCGAGAACTGTAAACACTTTGAAGTGCCGTAAAGCAATCCCTGGAAGGCACTTCTCGGCTAAAATCATGCCACAACTGCATTACCTTTCGTTTCTAACGACTTTATAGTTTCCGAATTGAGTCTTTGAAAGAATACTATTACAAAAAGATATAAATCGTTCTACCGGACAAATGACCGGTCGCGGTAGGTAAGACAGACTACAAATTTTTCTCAGAAAATAACCAATAAAAAAAGAAGTGAATATTGAAAAATGTATTATACGCATATTTTAGGAAAAGTCGCGAAGTTTAAAGCCGATTCAATTACGTTGTATATAGGAAATTCTAATCGAAATTTTAAAAACGGTCATTTGACCGGTCGCGGTAGTAATAGTGTTAATGAAATAAAAATTGCAAAAAATTGAATGTACGATACTGAGTAATCCTCCAACTTTCTTGCATGTTACAGATCCTAATTAAGTTTAGTACAATGAATATATCAACGTAAAAATTCATTTTAAAACCTGAACAAATAATTCCGTCAGCCACATATGGGTGACATGGCAGTCAACGTGTTAATTAATAATTTCCATTCACAGCCTTCAAGATCCGTCTTAGGTCTTAAGTCTGTGACTAAACTTGTCACATTTTGTTGCTCTGTATTATCGATATTATGAATTCTGATGCCAGAAACGTGTTTCAAGTTTTCGGCTTTATTTCGCAGAGAATCAAGACAAAATATAGCTCAATTTGTAGCTGGAGACATTTTCTAGTGCGCGCTGCTCCCGATTTCATCCAGAAAACTCATTCAATGGCGTAAAAATGTTCGGATTCCACGGCATGCGCATCGTTAATTTTTGGCCTACTTCTAACGCTTGTATTACCAAATATCTGCATAATCTCGGCAGCTGCTGACCAGCGAGCACTAGATTGAACCTTCCTCTTTCGAACGAGCCCTTTACCAGCGACGAAATATTCTTATATAAGGACGAAAACTTGAGGCACGTGAAACCATTTTTTGACGGTAATGTAGTCACTCTACCTTATCGCGAATCTACGAGGACCGGGCCCATAAGAATTATGAAGTAATCGGTGAAGTGTCGAGGTGCGAAAATCAGGGACAGATGAGGGTCGAACGACGATTTCGATACGCTCCGAGTCGAAATGGACTCGGGCTCCTGCGTCGGAAGGTCGAACGTGTTTACACACGCCACGAGACCACTCGCTCACGCAAGAAATGTCGCGAGCTACTTGCTATAGCGTGTCTGCGCCTTTGTAGGAAGAAAGAACGACGAAAGGACTTTCGCCCGGATCGCGAACGCTAATTTTGTATTCGTCCTGGAGCCTTCGGGATAAGGAAGAGGATCCTGCCGGGGGTGGGGAAGGGAGGGGGGATGGAAGGGAGAAAGGGCCATTGGAAGGGTGAAAAAAAGAGGGTCGCGAGAAAAAAGTGGCGCGAGAAAGAGAAAGGGAAAGAGAAATGGAAAGAGAAAGAGTAAGGTTGCTGGAAGAGGAGAGAGGGGCACCGCGCCGTGGCATCCCCACCCGGTGGGCCATCCGCCCCTGAAAAAAGAGTTAATATTGATCCGTTTTTTTATTTGAGTCACCCCCAGGTTTTTCACCCTCGCTATTTTTTCTTCCCTCGGCTGCAGGGATCGCCGCGCCGAGCCGCGCCGCTCGCTGGTACGACAGAGACGGAATTAGTGTTTCTATAGCAACTACTCTACCCCGTCCGCTGTTCGTTCGTTTCTACGTTCGTCCGTCAGTCCGACGGGTCCGTTCTCGTCCGTGGAAGTCCGCTATGGTCCGAATTATCCCGACCCCGGGCGAAGAAGATCAACGGGAACCCCTTCGAATAGGTTCCCTCGAGCCTAGAGGAAAATCGCGATCTGAGAGATGTGTTTCGCGAGGTTTGCCGGGAATAGGTCCTGGAGGAAGAGACCACATTTAGCAGCGAGTTATGCGAATTCTTGTAGGATACTGCTGCTGGGAATCGGTAGAACTTGGTATGGGAATTTTTGGAGAATTTCTGTTCAAATTTGCATGAGTTCAATTACGGCTGAAAGCGTCTTAGAGAAGTTATTCAAGATTATTAGGAATCGATGGCTACAGAAGGACCATGGACCGTTTTAGGACACTATTAAGGAATGGATGGAATCGGATGTGAATTTTTATGAATTTTTACTTCAATTTTTTTTTAGTTCCATTTACAGTGCAATGCTCAATTCAATCTCGAGTGGAATTATCGATGGTACTCTCGGTCCAATATCTGGTTCAATTTCTAGGCCGACTTTTAGTTCAATTTCTAGGGGAGTTATCAATGGAACTGTCAGTCCAATTTCTGGTTCAATTTCTAGGTCGACTTTTAGTTCAATTTCTAGTTCGACTTCTAGTTCAATTTCTAGTTCACTTTTCAGTGCAATGCTCAATTCAATTTCTAGGGGAGTTTTCAATGGAACTGTTGTCCAATTTCTAGGTCGACTTTTAGTTCAATTTCTAGTTCGACTTCTAGTTCAATTTCTAGTTCAATTTTCAGTGCAATTCTCAATTCAATTTCTAGGGGAGTTATCAATGGAACTGTCAGTGCAATTTCTGGTTCAATTTCTAGGTCGACTTTTAGTTCAATTTCGAGGGGAATTATCAATGGAACTGTCAGTGCAATTTCTGGTTCAATTTTTAGTTCGACTTTTACTTCAATTTCTAGTTCAACATCTAGTTCAATTCCTAGTTCAATTTTTGGTGCAATTCTCAATTCATTTTCTACTTCAATTTCTAGTGGAGTTATCAATGGAACTGTCAGACCAATTTTTGGTTCAATTTCTGGATCGACTTTTAGTTCAATTTCTAGTTCAACATCTAGTTCAATCTCTAGTTCAATTTTCAGTGCAATGCTCAATTCAATTTCTAGGGGAGTTATCAATGGAACTGTTGTCCAATTTCTGGTTCAATTTCTAGTTCGACTTTTAGTTCAATTTCTAGGGGAGTTATCAATGGATCTGTCAGCGCAATTTCTGGTTCAATTTCTACTTCGACTTTTAGTTCAATTCCTAGTTCAATTTCCAGTGCAACTCTCAATTCAATTTCCCCATCAATTTCTGCTGCAATTTTCAGTTCATCTTCTAGTTCAATTCGTATTTGAAGTCTCAGCTGAATTCCGAGTTCAATGTTCGCACTAGTCACACGTATCGAGCTCCTCTTTCAAGACACAACGAGCGGTAAAGAAGTTCTGATCACTGCTGATCGTACGATAAATCGTAGTGCAAGTGCTTAAGGGACGGTTCCCGGGCGTGGGAGTCGAAGCAAGAGGTAAGAATGATCCGCATTGAGTTTGACGCGTTGCCTCGAAAGGTGTCCTCTCTGAAATTAGATTTTGCGGAGTCCGGGGCTCCGTGCTGAAAAACTCCGGGCCCGCTTTCATCAGTAGGAGTGCCGATATCGTGAACATTAAACAGATTCCAGGCTGTCAGAGAGAAAGATACAAGAGAGCGAGAAAGAAAGAAACAGAGAAGCAGAGAGAGAGAGAGAGAGAGAGAGAGAGAGAGAGATATCGAGAATGGTAAAAGGGTGTTATTAGGCTGGAGGGAACTGGTCAAAGGGAATGCAAAAGAACTAGATAGGAGAGGAGAGGGAACGGTAGAGGAAGAACGTTCGCCCAGAGCATATTCCGGAACAAAGCGCGGCTGAGTCTCTGAAATATGCATCGACTTACAGTCTGAAGGATATTCCGCGGAACCCTGGAACACACCCTTCTCCTTCGAGGATATACGAAAGCACGATCGGAGCTTCATATTTCCTGATTTGGGGGCGAACTTAACTCTACCGAATATCTGGTGCACTCGACGATAGGAAGGAAACGGAGCATATCCACATCCACCAAGATCGGAGAAAGATTTCGCGTGTCTATCAGCCCGTTATAAATGGCCCCCACATTGTACTCTCCCCCCACCCCCTCACCGGAATACGAAACTTTGTAATTTATCGTTATTCCCTGCCCCTTTATCGCCTATACCTCCCACTCCTCCTCCCTACCCCCTGACCCCTTTATGTTTCATTTAAATATCAAACGGACTTACTCCTCCTTCTTCCTTGAGGTCTGCCAGGTGATATACCAGAGGTTTCATGGTTCTCATCAACCCCTACGATTTATTTTACCTCCCGCAGCGATTAGAACTTCTTCGTGGTTCCTAATTTCCTAAAAGATGAGGAACATTTACGTCTATTCTACGCTCATATGCTCGCCAGTGGTTGCAAATTCAGAACAACGATTCCAACAGATTTAAGGGAAAATAAAACGCACGTATTTATTAGTAGACCGCGAATCTTTATGCAAAATAAAAATTGTCCGCGTCAATTGCAAGAGACAGTAGCCGCGCAGAGGACTGTTTCATTCTTAACACTGGGTTTACGGAGCATTAAAAGTGAGTATTTTACATTACTTTGTAAAAATAAGAGGAACGTGGCTTACCAAGTTTTCAGCCATTTTTTAAATAATATACACCAAAGGAAATAAGTTTGTTGAGTAATTCCACGCAGATAGATCTTCACAATCTCAATAATCGTAAATTAAAAATATTAGAACCCGTCATTTTGACGGGTCCCGTAAACCTAGTGTTAAGGTCGACGTTATTAAATTCTTTTTATCCTTCTAGTGCTGCAAATTGCACTAGAGTGAATTCTCGATATATGTCGTGTATCGTCCAGGAGACATACCCGAGCCGTGTTATGTTTACACTCCTCGGCGTCCGAGGTCACTCTAGCTTCGCGGCCCTCACGGGGTATACCCCGCGGTAACGGGGATAATTCCGCGACGTTTATCATCCAGGCCTTGGCGACATATACAGAGAAATCGCTGTAGCTGGTTTTTGTCATAAATAGTCATAATAAGGGTCAGTTTTATCAGAACTCGGAATATTTATCAATTCGCGGAAAACCTGAACGTGCACAAAGATCCTCAACTTACAAATGGCCGATAAATATTGCCGGAAGAACAAGAAAAAATCGGCCGTTCGCAGCTTTCCATTCGGATGCCGATTAATAGCAGCACCACGGCGGCGTTCGGAATCGAAATGGTCTCGTACAGATGTGTATTTTAAAGAGAGAGGGAAAGCAAAAGAAAAGGAAAGAGAAAGAGAAAGAGAATGTTACAGTGGTGTTTCGGTACGCAATCACGTAGCCCAGCGCGAAACGCCAGTGGCGGCCACAAGTTCCACGTAAAAGTAAGCTCGGCCCTCGTAAAAAGGCGGATTCGAACGTGAAACGATCCAAGGCGCGGCGCAGGGAAGGGGCGCCGCTGCTTAGGTGACACCGGCGTAGTAGACCAAGGGGTTGTCAAACCCCTCGAGAACCACCCCCGTGCAAAAGCAACCCCTGCAGCCTGCAACGCCGCACGCTTCGCTGTCCCCGAGCCGGATCGTAGGCGCGAGCAAGAAACGGTCCAGGGTCCAGCCCCTCCTCGCCTCCTAAGGATTCGACCGAACGGACCACCCCGTATTTCTTGATCGTGTTACAGTAACCGAGTTCGAGGGCCGAGAGACACGCCGACCTTTTGCCACTTTCCTGCGAAATTTGATTTAACGAGCCCGCCAGCGATATTTTTTTTTTTTTTTTATTCCAACCGGTCGATCCGTCGGGCAACGCGACGTAGTTCAACCAGTTAACTGTGTTTGACGAGGATACTCGACTCGAAGAAATGGCAATGTTTTGTGCCGTGACGAGTATACTCGTCAAAACAGCTATAATTCAAACAGCGGTTAATTTTTGCGACGCAACTTAGGTACACATTTTTCGAAGAGGTCGCAACAGCTAACCGATTAATCTTCGGCCGGCAGACCATTTTCGTAACCGGACTGCGGATTCCGTGCGCTCATGGCAAACACGAGTAGACGTATAATGGAACGGTAGAAATGTGAAAGGAATTTAACACTGGATTGCCGGAGCGAGTCAATTTGACTGATTTACGATTTTATTGCGGTATATTATATGTAAAGAGAACTTAAATAATTTTTTTTGAAAACATATGTCGGTTTTTAATAGAATTATGAAGGTCTGATCAACCTCGTTATCATGCCATCAATCTGTCAGAGGGAATCACTAACTGAACAGATACAGTGAATTCTCGATATATGTCAACAACACGGGTCTTGTCGGCGACATATATCGAAACTGAGCAGTGAACTGGAGATGTTTATTTTCTGGGTTGAAATGGACCTAAGCTTCTGTTAGAGGGTTAAATATCTATTAAATAATCGCATAATGTAAAAATATAATATTAATATTCTTAAATTTTTTAGTTTTACTAGTTTCAATTTTCATCCGCTCACTTTTGTCACAAATTCATAAAATACAGAATCTAATCGTGAACATGGTATGTCAATTCAATGTTTTTTAACTGGCTGTTCAAGAAAAATATGCATTTTTCGTATAAATTGTTAATAAACTCGTAATTGTGCATAATTGTATAAAAATGTACAGTAATCAAGCATCTTTACGATACCTCTGTCCGCTAATTATTATTTGCCCGCCGAACGCTCAATTAATGCAAATTTGATCGTTAAACTCTGAAATCCTTACATAAAAATTCCCATTATTTTCTACAATTTGGATTTTGTTTTAGTAAATATCGATGAAATAACTAAATAAAAAATCTACGAATTATCTCCTGCTATCTCACGAAACAGTGTTGGAGGTCAAACATCAATTACAAGAGCGATAGCCTTTCCGAAAATACGATTGTTCGAGCAGATTAAAGGAAGTCAACTTTGAACCTCGATAGCGGCCTGTTCTTTAGCAGTTCTGTAATTAAAATAATGTTTCATTTAATGATATTTAATTCATTTAATATTCGACTCAATTAGATTCTCTTTCAGATTTTAATGTACTCCTCCAAGAAATATGATCTTGGAGAACATTTTCATTATGGGGTCAGAAATAATACTTTGTTGTATACAAGTAAATAATAAAAATAATCCGACCGTTTATAAAAGTTTAGAAAACTGAAATTTTAATCTGAAATATCGAAGAAACAAAGAACGTGTCAATTACGAAAAAGTGTTACTTTCAACTTGTTCAAATTGTTAAAGTTAAGCTGTGTCCGCACTGAAGCAACATCGAGCAACTTTTTGTCGCCTCGTGCTGCCTTCTTATTCTTTCACCGAATAAAAGAAAAAGGCGACAAAGAATTGCTCGATATTGTGGACATCGCTTAAGCCCTACATTTTAATTTTGCATAAACATTCGCAATCTATTCATCACGAATATGAATAATCGAAGATACCCCGGTCTTCGTAAATTTGCGATAAGGTAGAGTAACTACATTATCGTCAAAAAATGGTTTCACGTGCCACAAGTTTTCGTCCTTATACAAGAATATTTTATCGCTGGTGAAGAACTCATTCGAAAGAGGAAGGTTCAATCTAGTGCGCGTTGGTCACGATCTGCCGAGATTATGCAGATATTTGGTAACATAATCGTTAGAAATACTCCACAAATTGACGACGCGCATGCCGTTGAATCCAAGCATTTTTCTGCCATTGGATGAGTTTTCTGGATGAAATCGAGAGCAGCGCGCGCTAGAAAATATCTCCAGCTACAAATTCAGCTATATTTTTTCTTAATTCTCTGCGAAATAAAGCGAAAAACTTAATAATACAGAGCAACAAAATGTGACAAGTTTAGTCACAGACTTAAGACCTAAGACGGATCTTGAGTCTGTGTCTGAAGGCTGTGGAAGGAAATTATTAATTAAAAACCTCAATCCGCTAATTTCAGCTGCAATATTTTGCGTCAGGGAGCAAACCAGCGATCTCTCGAGCTTCGTAAGACAGTTTCAAACGGTTTGCTATTTGACGGGTTCGTTCCCCGGGCTCCAAATTAATGCACGCCAGTCTAAATGGCGAGAACCGCGAAAGTCTCATCCTTGATTTACCGAGCGTTACGTGTCTCGTTGTCGATATGGGCTCGACTTTTACGATCTTTTCCCTGCGGTGTTCGGAGCGGGCGAGGGCCGTTTCGTTCTGCCGGAAACCGTACGTGGAACCGAGTTAGTACTCGTTAGCCGCGCTATTTCGGACGAGGCCGACACGATTCCGCATAGAACGTGGCACCTGTCACCTGGACTCGTGTGGCAGCGGCGGCCATCAGCCCGGTAAGATGACTGCCGATAAATGCGCGAGCTAGTAAAGATAGAAAAACCAGGTGAAAATCTCGGCGAGCTCTCGTTGCCGATTTCATCGGTCAAAGTTTTTCCGAGCACGCGCGATCCAAGAAAATTTTGAACTTATCCTCGAGACCCCTCTCGCGCGAATATTTAGGAATTTTTTTCGGAAAAACTGTTGAACCTTTTCCATCGAGATTTCGTACACATATTTACTGGTGTTTGAAGTACGCGAGTGATTTTTTTCATGGAAAAATAATCGAAATTACGCGAAATATATTTGTCTTTAACACATTAACTACCGGGCGACTATTTCGTAATTTTTGAAAGTTTATGGTCAATGTGTGAGGACTTTTTATTAGATCAATCAGTACCAACAACTAATACCTAATCATGTAATCCAATAATTTTGTAAATGATTTTTTCAGCTTCTTTTTAAAACATTCATTGAAAATCCCATTAATAGGTTTTCGGTAGATAAAGTGTTGACGGCAATATTTTCAAATACGTGCATTGATAATGTCCAAAATAGTCCGCGCATAATGTGTTAACCCTTCGCAGATAATTGTCACCCCCGTGCCTGTATGAACTGATGATCCTCGAATAATATTGAAGAAGTTTTCCTGGAAAAGAGAATTTCTAAAAATTGTTTAGTAAATGGTATTGAAAATCAGAATACTTTCCGAATTTTCTCGGGGAAACAATCCAACAACGATTCTCTCTGGCCGTGTCACTGAACTTGCCTTTAGACGGTGACATTTCCGCATTTGAATCTCCAGACAGACCTCCTTGCCTCCTTGCTCTCCTTCCGGAACAAATTGAACGGTTTTATTAAAAGTTTATTAGCGACCCGCGAGCTGCTTTGTCCTAATCAAATTTTCAATCCCGTTACCGGCTTCTGCTGGACTGACACCGTTAACAAAGTTAACTTTTCCGATGCGGTAATGTCGACGCTTGTTTATTGTTTATTTACTGCCTCGTTCTTTCTACTTCGATATTTTTCAATGGCGTGATTGAATGTCAAGTATTAACTGTGATGGGAATTACTACAAAGTTGTAAAAATTCAGAACATGCTCTAGCTAAATCACACTCAAGAATTAATTACAAGAAAACTAAATGACGTAGAGTTGAAAAACAATATGCCGAGACACGATCCAACATTAGGTACAATTTTTTGTCGCATACTGTATTTAACGTTGTTCACTATAAAAAGTGTTAAATTGTGTCGTTGACAAAAAAATCAACGAATAAAGCTTCACTCATAAAGTTGTCGACCAAAATTAAGAATCAAAATGGGTTCTCAAGACGTATGCGATTGCGTCATCTGCGATCCCAATGTTTAAAAACACGGATACAGCCACTCAATGTTTGTAGGTTGATGAAATAATCGAACGTCAAGAACAAAGGGATGATCGTGTAGTTAATACGAGATTGTTACGCGTATCCGAGGATCGGTGAAATTGGTGGAAGCATAACGAGACTTGCTTCTTGGAGGCTCGTCGAAATGTTTTCTCTGTTGATTTATTATGCGCTCTTCGTAACAAACGTCCGACTTTGTATTCCGAACTGATATAGAAGAGACAGGGCATCGCTTCGAGGAGGACATTACGTCCTCGGCTTCGTTATCAAGATCAATTCTGAATTTAATATCGTATTATTATGTGGATCCCCGTGGAGACTCGAACTTTGTGTAAGAGTGCCGTTTAATCCGTGGCTTTTGAAATGTTGCGAGCTTCCCGTTCTTTGAATTATGGAATCTAGTATAAACGTGATTGGGAAGGATTCGGAATTCTGCAAGGACTACTCGTTACGCTAATGTCCTTCCAATGTTGTATGTCCGTCCAATTTTATAATTTTATAGGACGCTCGTGATTTGATTTTTCTTTTTTAAATATTTTTACAGAACACTCGTTACTTGTGCAACTCTATCATTTTACAAAATAATTTGATAGGTTACTCATTGCTCATTGCTAGACTTGAAATTTGTTGCATCTATGGCAAAAGTAAATAGCAGTGATTGGAAACAGTAAAAGGTTTTAAAGAATTGAATAACTAAATAAATTATGAATTGCATTCAATCTCCTCAAATTATTAATAAAAGAAATACGTTTTCAATTGCAAGTGGGTTTCTTGCAAGAAATGCAGCAAATTTTTGCATAGAAATTTGCTACTCGTTGCAATCTCATAATTGTCAGGCTACTCGTTACAATTTTCCTAAATTTTCTATTAAACCTTTGTTCTCTGATTATGCAACTGAATAATATTCGCCGATATTTTTCTTGCAATTATCTGGTGGACGAATAATTTTTCATAGTCGTCAGAAGTAATATACTAGAAAATTCAATGAACAAATGAGACACTTATCTTTACTGCAAATATGATATGTTTTTCGAGTCAGTTCGTTTCAATATTCGTATTTAAAATTTTTCATTTCAGGAATTTATGAACTAATTGAACGCCAACACTTTATATATTTAGATCGAAGATTTTCATGCAGTTTTAACAAATACAAATATGAAAAACCTAAAACACTATAGAACACAATTGAATTCAATATTGTTTCGTTTTTCTATGGATTTTTAAAAAATGGATAGTACGGTTGTTGTTGTTACATATGCATGAGATTTTTGTTGAAAGAACGTGACATTTACCGGTCGGTTTTTATTCGGAATATTCACGAGTCCGACAACTGAATATTCACGATGTTGTCTATTTTTTCATGAAATGAAGAGGAAGATACCATTTATTAAGAACCAATCAAACCTTCTCTGCAAGCATACAGAATGTCCCACATAAAATGGACCGGCCAAGTGTCTTCTTTAACTGTAATAGAACGAGAAATGTTTAAAAAATGTTTTATTGATCGGTCATGATTAACTCAGGAATTTGATATTAAATACAATAATCATTGGAACGCAGACTCTATGCATTCATGGCAAATGGATAAAACAAAGAAACAATAAAAATATCGGAAGGATTTAAAAATGCTAGTACATTGTTTGCAATTTTTTACAATTTTTGAAGAAATACCTTGTTATTTAATTCTGAGTTTTCATAATTAAATCAGAAAATTTTGATTTTGCACACAGATCCGCTAATAATTATAGTGACACTGAGCAGCTGTTAAAAATCTACATTCTAGGTTACAGATTACTTATGATTATGAAAATTTTTACCGATCAATAACAGAAATGGTAACAAAACAATCGATTTCTGCTCACCTCTGTGTTAGGGCAGTTTTCAAGCGTATTGGCCGCTGTTCTTCCTCAGCTTCTGGCTCCGCGACGAAGTGCACAAGGGCAGAACAATGACTGAACAAGTCATTACGTGTTCATTTCGTGTGGATTCGTTGTTTCGTGCCGAAGGATGGCCGAAGGTTGCGACCGTTCCTTCTGTCTAGCGATTTTGACTCGTGGCAAAAGGATTCGCCATATGGTCGGCTACTTATCGTTAGATGTGCCACGAGAACTGAGCATTCGACTCCCGAGAGCCAACGGTGGTTCGAGGAACGGGGCCCATTTATTTGGCGTGTGCTGTATAATTAGGCCTCGAGAGCGGGCCTCACTCTAGACAGAGCGAAAAGAGATAGAGAGAGCTTATTGTCCTTTTTTTTCATCCCCTCCTCTTCATCTCCCAGTACGCTGGAAAACGAGTTTCGAAAATACAGGGTGAGTCACCGAAAATTTTCCTTGTTTTCAATCATGCGACAGAATCTGTAACGTAAAACACTGTTTTCTCCAGTGAGGCAATTATTGTGATAGAGGTGATATTTCTCTCAAGGTCGGATTTCATCAAGGTCGTCGTCGATTTTTTTAATTATACGATGTGGTTTGACTCGTGTAATGCTGTAGCCACATTAGAAGGATAAGTTCGATCTTAATGTAATATGTTGACCTTCAAATGACCTTCAGAGGAATTCAACAAGAAACATAATCTAACGTACAAAGATGATGTTCATGCTTCGTGTACTCTAGTAAGGCTTCATTAAAAATTAAGTGTAAATATTAACACGTTCAATGTAAAATATGAATCCTGAACATTCCCACAAGGTCAAACTAATTCAATTACCGTAAACGAAATTAGAAAGTTAAAATTTATCATAGGGGATGCATAATGTATTCACTTCCGGAACACAGACCATTCACTTCCGGAAGTACCCGGTCATCTCCGTTAGGGGATGGAAGATGGAAACGAAAACTACGGTTTTTTAATTAGAAGAGGAAAATGACCATCCCGCAATAAACGTCGTAGCTGCACGGCCATCCAGCTAGCAATAGTCCTACAATATAGTCTGTATGGAAAATGGCCCTGAAATGGCCCCGAATAGACGAAGGTTACGCCCGGAGCGAAACACCGTCTCGTGGCCGACGCTGCCCGAAATAGGGCCGTCGAATTTTTTTCTCTCTTCATTGTCCCGACATATGGCGGGAGCGAGGCTGACTTCCGTAAAAAGGGAAGTCATTTAAATTTAGGCCGTTTATGGAATCTAAGAGCCGATCCCGAAAAACGTCGGAGAAAAGAGAGGGCGGACTAGCGGCCCGCACCAATAAATTCGAATTTCACGTCTGTTCCTGGAACATTCGTGACACGGCCCGTTTAAAACGTCCGTGGCTATTTTGGTGAACTAATTAGCATATTAGCACGGTTTTCGGAAAATATTACCGCCGATTTGCTGAACCAATCTTCTGCGTGCTCTAGCGAAACACTTTTTTCACATTCTTTTCACTGCTCAAATTCACTTTACAGGGGGTGAAATCGACCCCTGAATATTCGGCTATTTCACAGGAAAAAGTTGATCAATTATTTACATAATTTTTAAAAGGGTCGATTTCACCCCCATAAAGTCTATGTGGGCAGCAAACAAAAATTGTCAAAACATATCCCCAAAGTTTCATAATTTTTTGATCTTTATATAAAGTTCCTGAAACCAATCCTAAGAAACAGGACTGTCGAATACAATGTTTAAGCAACAATATTGTTCTAATGTTCCGACGATTTAGCATTTCACTGTAAACGCACGCAATCCCACAGATAAGAGCCAGGGACGTATTTTCGGTTATCGCGTATTGACAGGCCCCCGGCAGCAATTACTATACCAAGTTAGCGGTACTCATTGTACCGGTTCGGGGGTAGAACGCAGCCTCAGCGGTCATGTTAGCTCCGAATAGGCGAGTATGCTGCTACGCTCGCCTGGATTTCACGTAATTTTGGGTTTCTCCCGGTAAATGGTATCGCGTTTCTTGGGACGCTGCATCGGATTGGTGCATTGTCAACGAAAGGGCCCAAGGGGTGCCAGTCAGGATCCCTTTCATCCCTCTCTCTTTCTTCGTGGCAGCACGCGCGATATAAAGGAGCTTTTTTCCTGGCAGAAAGACAAAAAATAAAAACGTATGTACACACATAAGGAGAGCACACGATGGTGGAAGTGGAAACGGAAGAGGGAGAGGAGGAGGTTAGGTTCCTTCTGGCTTTCCTGGTTGCTTTTAGGGACGCGTGGCGTGCACACGACGTCATTATTTCACGTCCGAGCGCAGGAGAACGAGATGGAAAATTTATGGCGAACTAGTTGCCTGGAGTCGAGAAAATTTCGGTCTCCTCTCTGCCCATTAAGCTCTACTTAACGATCGTTTTACGTCTTGCCGACGAGCACACGTCTTCGGGGTGGTTAAACAGAAATTCGAAGTCCTCTAAAGTCCATTGTGTCACCCTTGTGCTATCTGTTTTTCATTTCTTTTTACTGTCGCCTATGCAGATGTTTTGATTCATGGTCATTGTATTTTGATATTCTTAATGAAACAAGTTACGATACTGGAATTCTATTTGTTGCAATTGTGTGTATGTTGTGACCCATTTTAAAGGATTCAGACTGCCAATAATATACAGACAGATTCAATATTAAAGTACATTTGATGATTTCAATGTTATGATTTATTTGACAAACTCAACGTTAAAATTTATTTGTCAGTTTCAATATTAAAAGTTGCCCGAGTAGAGACAAGATGGGAGAGGAAAGATCCACTGTTTATTTACAATGTTTGTCTTCATGTACAATATTAAATTCGGTGTGCCAATATTATACAGACAGATTCAATATTAAATTGCATTTGATGATTTCAATGTTATGATGTATTTGATAGATTTAATATTAAAATTTCTTCGACAGACTCAATATTAAAATTTATTTGCCAGATTCAATATTAAAAGTTGCCCAAGTGAAGACAAGATGGGAGATGAAAGATTCACTGTCTATTTACAATGTTTATCTTCATGTACAATATTAAATTCGGTGTGCCAATATTATACAGACAGATTCAATATTAAAGTACATTTGATGATTTCAATGTTATGATGTATTTGATAGATTTAATATTAAAATTTCTTTGATAGACTCAATATTAAAATTTATTTGCCAGATTCAATATTAAAAGTTGCTCAAGTGAAGACAAGATGGGAGATGAAAGATCCACTGTCTATTTACAATGTTTATCTTCATGTAGAATATTGAATGGAACAATGCTCTAAATTGTTATTAAGAATTGCTAGTGGATTTGCATCGATGCAGCAAATGAGGCGAAGGAGGCTTCAGGGTAGGTTGGCATGTGTTTACCTATTTTCGCACCGGTACTTCAGGTAGCAACGTAGCGGTCCAGAGACCTTCGAGTTTTTCCGGAGGCTGACCTCGAAAATGGTCCTTATTCTGTCTGCCGCGGAAAGGAATCCTTGATGCGTCGGTGCGGCTTTTGTCGAGATGTCTAAAGTGACACGACCGAACGCTGTCTGCTAGTCTTTAGTTACAGTAAACAGAAGGTTGTGTCGAACCGACCGGCAAGAACCATTGTACGGCTGACTGGTTGATCCTTATTATGTAAAACGGCTTCTCTTCGTTCAGATTGCGATACAATGAATCCCTAATTTATCTCTTGTTTCGCTTTTCCTGTCGCATCCTTTAAATGCATCCGTGTGTAATAGTAACAATAATAAATCCGTATGATTATAATACTGGACTGCAAAATCGTTCTTTTTCTCATTTTTCCGACATTTTCCGAAATTATTTGGTGGCCCCTACAACCTCTATCGATACCACTTTGTTTTATTAAAAAATGACGTCTTTTCACTATCGTGGCGCCACCTATGAATTCACTCGAATTTCGCTCTCACCATATTAGTCCTTACGAAAATCGAAATAAATCGGAGCTTCGGTAATTCGGTGGGAGATCCGTGACAAAATGTTCCGCAATTAAACGACATCAAACGAGTATAGACCGATCCCAGAAGGACAATTGAAAATAGCGTCGTTCTCTGCCAACTCGCAGGAGCCGATGAAGTTATAACATTGGGCTACATCGGCAACATTGTCTATATAATCTATAGCGACAAAATTAAACTGGTAGTTATTCAACTACGTGCAATAGGAAAGTCAGTGAATATATGCGGAAGACGCGACAGAATGGATAAATAAAGACTCCAATGGGTGTAAAGATTGCCAACTGTACGCTAGTCTGCAACTTCCACAAACAAAATCTTCCGACTTCTATAAAATCAAGTAGCTTGCTTATCGTTTAAAATAATTCAAGCAACTTTAGTAATCCACTTGGTAATTACTGGGCCCGGAACAACATCTAATTCGTGACAATAAAATTAAATTGGATGCTGTTCGATGGGAACAGACTTGAAAAAAAAAACAACTGAAAGGGTTGATATATAAACATTTAAATTGATCTAATCACCTCTGTACATTAGACTCAAACTCCTTTTTTGCAAGGGTTAATACGAATCGTCTTTAGCACGAGTAAAATGGTACCTACAAAAAATGGCACTTACGAAGTAAAAGCTTCTAAGAAGCTGACAGATAAAAAGATAATACTTCTACAAGATCAAGTAGCATGTTCATTGTTTAAAACCAGTGAGTAAGGCGACTTAAATAATATCGGTTTAGACGAAATAAGAAAATTTATGTGAGCAGATGAAGCAACTTTAAGATTGATATGTCGCCAACTGTACAGAGTCGAATCGAATTTCGTTTTTGAAAGTGTCCTTAACATGGCTAAATGGTACCTACAAAGAATGGGACTTGAAAATTAAAAGCTCGTTATTAGAAGCTCCTAGAAGGTCTTGTGTAAAAGCCGTCAGGCTACTGATTATTTGAAATCGGAATTGGTAGCTTTATTAACACTAAACCTACCAAGCACAAAACATATAAAAGTGAAACGTCTCATAGAAGGGAAAAGATCGAATTTACTTAAACTTTGAAGGATTTTCATTATAATATGTAGTTAAATAAAGAAGTCAACTCAGTGATTTCCTATGAAAACTTTTTAATAATTTCCCAGTCATTTTCCGGTCTTCGTAGATTCTCGATAAGGTAGAGTGACTACATTACCGTCAAAAAATGGTTTCACGTGCCTCAAGTTTTCATCCTTATATAAGAATATTTTGTCGCTGGTAAAGGGCTCAATCGAAAGAGGAAGGTTCAATCTAGTGCTCGCTGGTCACGATCTGCCGAGATTATGCAGATATTTGGTAGTATAAGCGTTAGAAGTAGGCCAAAAATTGATGATGCGCGTGCCGTGGAATCCAAGCATTTTTCATGCCATTGGATGAGTTTTCTGGATGAAATCGAGAGCAGCGCGCGCTAGAAAATATCTCCGGCTACAAATTCAGCTATATTTTTTCTTAATTCTCTGCGAAATAAAGCGAAAAACTTAATAATACAGAGCAACAAAATGTGACAAGTTTAGTCACAGACTTAAGACCTGAGACGGATCTTGAGTCTGTGCCCGAAGCCTGTGAATGGAAATTATTAATTAAAAAGTCACGTGACTATCCCGAGGGATCCGAAGAAAAGCCTGTGGCAACCGCGCGACATCAAACGAGTTACAGGCCGATCCTGCGACCGACAATTGGAAATCGCATGACGCCGACTCACTGGGATCGATGGCAAGGAACGGCAGACAGCGCAGCTCGGGTGACAGACGGAAAAATTGGAAAAAGTTGCCGGATTCCACCGATATATATCCAACCGGTCGGACTCGATCTGCCGCATCTGCCACGTGCCCCCACATTACGGCATAATGTGTCACTGTGCCACGGGCGCAGAGAGCCTGCCCCTCTCTCGAACGATTTAACAGTGCCAGCAGCTTCTCTGGTGCACATACACGGGTGCGCGGGAACGCACACGTGTTCCCCGGGCCGAGTGTGTGTGGAATCCTAGATTTTGGAAACTCGCCGCGCCGCGGCGGATTGAATGGGCGCAGCTGAATGCAGCTCGTGCACCACGGACAGGAGAAAAAGAGAGAAATCGAAGAGAGAAGAGGTCAGGGTGGAAACTGCAGGGGTAGGGGGTGAGTGGGGCAGTTTTTCAACCATCCACCCTTTGCCACTCGTGGTCGATGCACTTTCCCTCTTTCTATATATTTCTCTCTCTCTCTCTGTGTGTGTGTGCGCGCGTGTGTGTGCTCTCTCGTTTTCCGGCAGCGTCGCCGATGCAGCATGCAACGATGAGTTGTGAAAATATTGACGCTTTTGTGGCCGGGGACTGTTTATTCGGAGTTTTTTGATTTTTCAATAGTCCTTCGAGGAATAATGGATCACCGGTTTCAACTCCTTACCTCGCGTTTTAGTCCCGATGCGATTTTTAACACTTTGATGGCTGCTGGAGGGTGACCTGTCCAGTCAATGAACACTCGAGCCGTATGTCTGTTGAAATTAGTATTCACAAATCGTTACTTCATTCCCTGCTGTTCTTACGAACAAATCATACCGAGCACAAAATGCGACTGGTACCGTTTTATAAAAATTGCAAGACTGAATTTTGTATAGACTTCTCGCCATTTTTACAGCGTGCTTTAATGGAGAAATTCATTTAACGATTTCGTGGTACGGTTAAGAAGATAATGGTACAGTTAACACTAGGTTTACGGAGCACTAAAAATGACTATTTTACATTACTTTACAAAAATAACACGATCGTATCTCTCAAAATTTATGGCCATCTTCTTAATAATATATATCCAAAGAAATCAATTTGTTAAATAATTCCTCACGGATGCATCTTTACAATCTCAATATTCGTGAATTAAAAATATTAGAATCCGTCATTCTGACGGGTCCCGTAAATCTAGTGTTAATAAGAATCGAGTTAAGAAGAATTATTGTTAAAAGGTCTTACATTTCAGAACACGAGTGTAGGGGGTTCCCTCGAAATGAACGAACAGGATAATTTTTTAACCATTCACCCTTTTCCATTTTTCTACCCACTCATGGTCGATGCATTTTCTTTCTCTCTCTCTCTCTCCTCTCTCGTTTTCCAACAACAGCATTGTCCCGTCGACGATGCAGCATGCAACGATGAGTTGTGAAAATATTGACGCTCCGCGGCCCAGCGACAGTTTATTCAGTTTTTCGGTTTTCCCGCAGTCCTGCGAAGGATAATGGACCAGCAGTTTCATCGGCGATCATGCCCAGGGGATCGTACCGACAAATCGATTCGTCGGAATCCATTAACGCGATCGACAATCGCGCAACGGGTAATGGTTCAGCGGCACGGGCTTGGAATTCGTCGGCTAATTGGCTGTGTGGAAACACGGCTAACCTGTTAATTGGCCGGCGGGAGCTCGTTCGTTATTGAAAACTAGTAGCAGACGCGAGTTAACTCGTTTTTAATGACAACCACCGCGATTAGGGTCCAGCCGGTATTCAGAATTGTCAGGGTAACGCTGGGAAATACAAACAGAATTCTGGCTTTCAAATCTGAAAACATTATATGTTAACAACCGTAACGACATGCTAAAACGTGTAAAAATTATAAACTTAGTGTCTCATAACTTCGACAAGAAATCGGCATTTCGATAGTTTTATTTTTCAAAATTCGGTTTCGAAGCTGAAAATTCTGAAAAAATTCGTAGATGTGCATTTTAATATCTAAAATATGCTTGATTTTTTTCAGAATTTTCAATTGAAGAGGATAAGAGAAATTACGGAAAAATCTGATTTTCTTTGTCACCCCATTACTACCCCCCCCCTGTCGACATGTAGGGTTGAAAATTGGCACAAAGTATTTTCTTCGGATAAGCTATCGAATTGCCTATTGCAAATTCAATTTGTCTGGCTACAATCCTTTACCTGATACAGTCAAAACGCAACTCACCGGTTTCTTGTTGATCGCATACGTTAAAACAATTAATTCTTAAATGAAAGTCCAGCTACACTGAATATTTCTTATTTCGTTTGCGAGATATTCGTGTTTAGAAATTGAAAATGTACATTTGTAAAATAATGCATGTGTCTCGAAGTTACGAAGTATTATAGGGGGTGAAGTTTTTTTAAAATAGTTTACTATACTTACTGTCAAGAGGTGTCATCCAAGTCGAAGTTGTGATTAGATCATGGAGTATCGAAAAATATTCCAAACTAAATTTCGGGACCGCAAATTCATTTTATGAAATATCTCGATAATTAATGGAGACTGAGAAAAATATTAAACACAAAAATTGCTTGTCTTCTTGAACGAAATGAAATAAACACGTATTTCTAAGCTATTAAATATTTCTTAGTATAAATTAGTGAATACTACTTGCCATCAACTGCATAAAACTCGTTTGCTAAAACTGTTATCTAGCAATTTTCCTATGTAAAGTTTCAGTAAAATTTTATTTTAATTTTCTTTTATCTACACATGAGGTATGTTACCAATCGACAATAAATTTGCTTGTCGAAACACATCATTAGCAAACAAACAATTAGAACAGTTAAAACAGTTGTATGACTATAATCATTGTACATACAAATTATTACGAAAACTAAGCTAAACTAATAAGAAAACTAAAACGTCTGCATAAACCACAGTCCGATATGTAAATTAAAGTTGAAGGATTCGAAGGATGCTGAATAACAAAGTGAAGGGTGTCAGATTAAAAAAGCACGCAAACGATTAAACAGTGAGTTTTTAATAATAAAAATATTTTGACAGACCAGTCAACTCGATGGAACATTTATTCAAATGAGTCGTGTGTGATTGCGAGAAATGGAAGGTGTGTGGGTGAGGGTGATGGTGAACTCGTGTGTGTTCATGTGTATGCGTGTGGGGGTGTGGAAAAGGACAAGGGACAGGACAAGGATCGCAAAATTACAATTAAACACCGTATAATACAAAGGATCATTTTCCTTCATCGACTCACTTATCCAAGGTAGGAATTTTCGACATTGGCAGCGACGTAGTTTACGATAATGATAATAATTATATTAACTACAGGTAGAGATACTATTATTAATTAAATTACTTATAAAACTGTCTATACTCGTATTTGTACGCGCAACATCTCGTCATTTAATACCCCGTGTTTTATTCTTTCATTCGTTCGTTCTCTCTCTCTTTCATTCATTCATTCTCTTTTCATTACAATTATCCACTTAGTTTTCCTTTTGCTCTTCCCTTAACTATTTAGGAATACTATTTAAAATCAGTCTTGTGGTTGAGATATATTAGGTGTCTGGTGAGGTAGTGTCAGTTTCATAGTATACATCGAGTGCCACTTGATTTTTGCTGTACAATCACAAAACCATCGTCGTGAACTAAATCCTTGGTCAGCCTGTCGATTCCGTCGCATAATCGCCCAACTATCATCATCACATTTTGTACAATTTCCCATAATCTATCAAACAAAGTCGTCAGAAACCACACGCGTTATATAAAACAGAAAATTTCGCAAAGTTATGGCTCCTACGGCTAGACCGCAGACCTTTGTGCGAAATAAAAGTCGTGCACCTAAATAGCAACAAACTGGAGCAAAATAAAAATTCATTTCTCTTTTTAACCGCTCCACCACGTCTAAAAATCCACATTTCATATTAGAATAACCTTCAACCCTTTGCCATACAATTTTCTCTAGCGTCACGTTATAATTAGAACTTTAACAATTTCTCAGAAGAAAAGATCAATTGATATTTATTATATATTTACAGATACTTCGGCGTAAAAAAAAAAAGAGTAAAGTACCTATAAATATCTACAGATACTTCAGCGTAAAGTATCCTATTTTGAATGAAAAGATACGATAATCTTCCTCGATATCTTCAATCGACCGTGGACCTTGATGCAAAAATAAAAACATTTTGTATTAATGGCGAGACACAGATGTTGTCTAAGAATTTCTTCCTTCCTTCACTAACTCGAAGAAATTGAAAATTACGTATCGATAGTCTCCAACTCTTTTAATCGCATTCGCAAAATCTTCAGTCTATGCTCATTAGACTGTGGACATTATGCATTTATTATATAAATGAGTAGATGCAATCCCAAACAGCGAAAGGATTAGAAGAATTTAAAAATGTCTACGTATCATTTTCATCTTGTTGAAATTACTAAAGGAAGAATCGCCATTTTATTTCGCTCGTGTCTCTTCCAATTGATGCAAACCATTTTTATTTTTCATAAGGATCCGCAGTTCGATACCCCCCATCGATGACTCGATATTATATGGCAAGGGGTCAACAGGTTTAACAAATCAAAGATAATTGTAGTGATACAATAACAATTCTGTTAATACATTGTTCTGCGTTTCTTCGAATTTTCGTCAAAAGTTCATCGAATCTGCAGTCTACCAGAGACAAAGGAAAAGCTAGATCGTGAAAAATTCTGCGGCAAAGTCGACGAATCGACGGACGGACCATGTTGCATCCAAGTTGCAGCCAGGTTGCGTTCAAGTTGCATTCTGCGCGCCCCGAGGAATGCGTGTCGTCTCAAGTGGCCGTTTTCTAAATACCTTTTAATTAGCGAGTAGCGAGAATATCGTCGATCATATATCCGCGGAACAGTGTTGATCGTTCGTCTATGTTCTTCTCTTCTTTAGTTAATACAGGCATAAAATTTGAATTTGTACCGTGTGTCGTCGTCATCGTTGTCCGGCGAGCGGGTCTCGAGCGGATACGTCGGCTACACACGCCTACACACGCCCATACGCGCACACGCACACTCACGCACACAAATGTTTCTCTTCCCTTTCCGTTCTAGTTTATTTCGAAAACGTAAAATAGCGCAGGATCGACGGAACCGCTCGAATCCGCTAGAATCGCTCGGACGATCGACCGTCGCGCAATTGCGATTACCGTTTCACTGTACAAAATTATAACTATACATCGCTTCTAGTTACATAGATACAGAGAGAAAGTATACACCACATGTACGTACATATGTGATGATGTCGAGGGCATTCGAGGGAGCGGGACCCGTGGATACGGGCTCGAACATCATTTCCAAACATTCCGATTATGCTCGACAAAATTTTGCGTGGCTCCTTTTTGCACTGGAAGCGTTCGTGCCATTTTTGAAATCGTTCGTTTCAGAAGGAACTATACAATTACATTCGCTCGTGGACATATTGTATCAAAATGGGTCTAATATCTCACATTACTAGACTTCGTCTTGTAGCTTCATGTAAAGTGCAATTTTTTTTATATTGTTGCTCTATGATCCTCGAAATCTTCGCTTTTCGCAAGGAACTATAGAATTTATACACTCATATACACATCGTAACAAAAATAGCTCAAGATCTCAATTTGTTAAATTTCTTCTTGCAGCTTCATGCGAAGTGCCATGTTTTAGATGTTGTTCTGTTTATCCTCAGAAATCATTGCATGTGTAAGGAACTATAGGATTTGTTTATGCATATAAACATCGCAACGAAAATGGATCAAGTTCTCGAGTTCGTTAGACTTCTTCCTGCAGCTTAATGGAAAGTGCCATTTTTATATGTTGGTCTACGATCCTTTAGATCGCTGCTTTTGTAAGGAACTGTACAGCTTATTTATTCGTATGAACATCGCAACAAAAATGGATTACGGTCTCGATTTATTCGACTTCTTCCTGCAGCCTCGTGGAAAGTGCCATTTTTATATGTTGTTCTATGATCCTTGAACTCATTGCGTGTGCAAGGAACTATAGAAGTTATTTATTCATATAAACATTGCAACAAAAATGGATCACGATCTCAATTTATTAGACTTCTTCCTGCAGCTTAATGGAAAGTGCCATTTTTATAGGTTGTTCTACGATCCTTGAAATCATTGCTTTGGTAAGGAACTGTAGAATTTATTCGTTTGTGTACACACTGCAACAAAAATGAACAAAAGATATAAATTTATTAGACTTCTTTCTGCAGCTTCGTAAGCAAAGTGCCATTTTTTATATGTTATATTGTGGAAACTAGAGCGAAATAAAAATTTTGTTTGTTCCACCGAATAAGAATATCTCGAGATCTCAAATCACCAGGTTAAATTTTCATGCGAAGTGCCATTTTTATACATTTTGCGAACTAGAGTGAAGAAAACATTTCTTTCCTTACTCCACAATTCTTGAAATTGCTGCTTGCGTAAGAAATGACAAAATAAATTTATTGATGTGCACACATCGACACAAAAATGGTTCGAAATCACGAAAGTTAGAGTAAAGTAAAAATTAGTTTCTTCGTTCTACAATCCCCGAATCCATTGTTCCCGTAAAATAACATTTAGTCGTTGACGTACACATGGCAACCAAAATGGTTCAAAACCAAAAATGGCCGGACTGTGGATCTTCACCGAAATTGCCATTTTTGTGTGCTACTTTAACATTAAAATAAAGTAATAATTCCTCCGTTCATTCGAACATTCCTTTAAAATAAAATAAGTACCTTATTAACGTTAGTTAATAGTCACATTTCCATATAAATATTTTATAAACGTACGCACTACGCAAAGATCCACAGTCCCCAAACAGAAATATTTTCAGTTTGCAATAAATCACTGTTGGTGCTTCCAATGTTAAAATCGCTAAACGCCGATTCGATTTTTCCCATTCCACAGATCCGTGGTCCCAGCTTCCGGTACACACATCACGCCGACACAACGTTATAATTTGACACAAACATACAGCTATGTTATTATGTATACATGGTACACTTGTTTCTTGTACATTACGATTAAAAGGACAACAACGACATAATTGATTATTACACGACAGCATGTAGGATCAAGCGACGATTTCTATTCGATTTACAAATAGGTACTCGACACGAAGAAACATCCCGTTTCCGGTTATTTTCTCTCTCCTCTCTTCTTCTCCTCTTTTCGCTTTTTGGCCTCCCTATCGCGGACCCATTTTATCGGTGATTCTGGTCTGTTTACAAAGAAACGTGGAAAACAATTGGCCCGTATCGACAATCCGGGCCGACAGGAACGTAATTCACCAGTATCATTCGGAACTAACAACCATTTTTTAACTAGGAATCGATCTCTCTCTCCTTCTTCAAGGTACCGTTTATGCAGGCGTCGCCGAACGGAGTTTCGCTCGGACGACGAGGATTGTGTACAAAACTAGGATAGCATACTTCGCTTTTGTCGTCAGGATAATAAACTCCAAGTCCGTTCAGACAGATCGACGTCGAGCTGAATGCTCCGACGAGCGTACCGTGCTTCCTTCTATTGTTAATAAATTATTCGCGTGCACAGAGTGGTCCAGAGACAAGCTAATTAACCCTTAAGCGGGCCTTCAAATTGTAGCTCAACATTTATAATCCTGGGTCAAAATGGACCCAACTTCTAAGGACAAAAGTGCACAGGGCCAACAAAGATAATCCACTTAAGGGTTACGCAGTTACAGACTATTATCGTTCATTGAATTATGTTTTAAACGAATTTGTAGTAAATTTGTTGCCGTTGAGGAACTTGCAGAATTTTCTTAGGAATAGATCGTTGAAGTTGTAAATTTCTGAAAGTGTGCTGAATTTTTTCCCTCTGTTAATTAGGACGAATCAACTCGTCATTCAAACAATAAATTATTCCTTTCGGCAGGGTCATAACATCCAGATTGATATAAACAATATTGCATTTACATTGCCCAAAATGCTATGCCAGTTCTAGTTTCTTATTAAACTTTTACAAGTGAACATAATTGAAAACCACCCAGTTAACATGTTCAGCATTCTGTAGTCTTCAAGAAACAGTTCAGAAGTGTTAAACAATCGACAGGAACATAGTACATCATTGCGACATCGACAGCAGTTGCGTTTCAATTCCATATTAGTATCACTGTAGACCGCCATTTTGGTTCCTCGAAGGCAGTCAAAGTTTCGTTAAAAATATCAACAAAATCGTCAAATCTTCAAAATATATATTCACCGAACAGTGAAGGAACAGTGTGGCTTGGAACCGAAAATTCATTGTAAAAATATTTTTATAATTCCATTCGCTGCAAAATCCTCGGCGATCGAACAAAATGGCGGTCATAGCGCGTCGAGCGTCTCTCCGAACTGTTATTACATTGCCAATATATATGCACCTACTTCGAGCTACGTAATAACTGCTGTCGTAATAGACAAGGCAAAAAAGCTCTTCGACAACGAGTTTTGGTCCTTCGTCTTGGATGATAGACTATAGATAAGATTAAATTCGTGTATTGATGAGGAACGGTACGCTCGCGAGCATCGAAAAAATGCCGTGCGACACTTCTCTGAGTTTCTCTCACCTCTCTCTCTCTCTCTCTCTCTCGATCGCGCTCTCTCTTCTATATTTTTATATCAAGGGTTAGGTTTTATATACAATATACCTGGGGTTGGTGGTGGGTTTTGCTTTTTGGCCGGGGTACGAGGTCGAGGCCTGCTGACCTCTGTCGCCGTGCTCCGATGTTAATCGATTCGCATAGACGAACGGAAATATCAAAATTAAATGTGCACAAAATCGATTCGAAAAACGCATGTTGTCTATTCGAAGCCCGTGGTACTTTCCGAGTGGAGTGTGTTTTTCGTACACCAAGATCTTCCACTTTAAATTGTTTAATCATGCGATTCAAGTTCAAGTGTCTTTTGTTCAAGAGGTATCGTGTCTGTGATCGAGGATTTCTGTAAACTGATATGTAAAACGTAAGGAGGTGCATATGTTTTTTTGTAAAATGTATGGACGTGCATCGACAAAAATTATTAATAATATTCTTTTCTCGATTGGAGAGAGTTTTTCGTACACCAAGATCTTCCATTTTAAATTGTTTAATCATGCGATTCAAATTCAAGTGTCTTTTGTTCAAGAGGTATCGTGTCTATGATCGAGGATTTTTGTAAACTGATATGTAAAACGTAAGGAGGTGCATACACCGACAAAAATTATTAATAATATTGTTTTCTCGACTGGAGAGTTTTTTGTACAGCAAGATCTTCCACTTAAAATTTTTTAATCGTGTGATTCAAATTCAAGTGTCTTTATGTAAAATATGTAAGTGTCAAATTCAAGTGTCTTTATGTAAGATATGTAAAACGTAAGGAGGTGCATACACCGACAAAAATTATTAGTAATATTGTTTTCTCGATTGGAGAGAGTTTTTCGTACACCAAGATCTTCCATTTTAAATTGTTTAATCATGCGATTCAAATTCAAGTGTCTTTTGTTCAAGAGGTATCGTGTCTATGATGGAGGATGTTTGTAAACTGACATATAAAATGTATGGACGTGCATACGTCGACAAAAATTATGAATAATATTGTTTTTTGAGTGGAGAGAGTTTCTCGTAGGAACGTACAGTGTAGTCATAAATTAGTGTGTGAGGGGTTGAAACGACATCAATAGGAAATTCTTCTATTGTTCTTACTATTTTCAGCCTGTTCAGTTTTGCCGCGGACACACCAAATCCGCAGTCTAGATCTTTTAGCATTTAATCGCGAACGTATCGAGTCAAACGCTGAGAAAGTAGGGTGCCGAACAGGCGTGACGAAAGATCGCAACGTTCTCGGTGAAACGAGCTCCGAGATCTGTCTTCTAACACGTGTAACGGGGCGAGAGTGTTTGGTTACAGAGAGGAAGGGACAGGGTAGTGGTCTGGAAAATGGCTCTCCGAAAGCTGGAACGTGAATAACGAGTGAAAACTAAGGATGAGCCGGGACCTTCGGCAGGAATGTGGCGAAAGTGTAACAGCGGGGACACGAAAGCTTGGGGGAGGCTCTCCCCCAGACCGAATTTTCACTTTCCGAAAACGAACAATCCGCGCACGCCACGGTTCACTCCCCCGCAACTCCGTCGAACGATATTTCGAAACGACCAAACTCAAAAATTCAATCCTTGGAATAGGTCCGAATTTTGACGGACTTAAACATATGCGAACACGTCGCTGGTCACTGCTATAATATAAAATGATATTTCAGCACAAAGCAACTATTCAAAAATCTATTTCCTTGGAGTGGATTTAGACGGTGCAAAACGCAATTCCTAATCTCGGTAGATTCTGAATCTCATTATTGAAATTAATCCTGTGGTGGTATCTAGGGGTCCCCCGCGACCAAACTGCGGATTTTTGTGCAAAATAAATATTGACCACATTAACACTAGATTTACGGGACCCGTCAAAATTACGGGTTTTATGTTCTTTAATTTACAATTATTGTGACTGTAAAAATGCATTTATAGGAAATTTATTCAACACGTTTATTCCTTGGAACATATATTATAGTAAAAGCCTGCTAAAAATCCGGCTGAATATATTCTTGGTATTTTTATCAAATAATCCAACCTGGCCATTTTTAGTGCTCCGTAAATCTACTGTTAATTGCAACGCACATAGCAACTATTAGACATTACTTTCTGTTCTCACTAATTTCAATAGATTTTTGCCTGCTAGTTTTTATCGTAAGTGCATCCGCAATTCGCTCGCGACTGTCAAGACTCTCTCGAAGCTCGACGACGAGAGCGCTAAAAATTTTCTATCTCGAAAAGTGAGAAAAGCAGACTCCACTGATTAGGAAAACCGACAAGTTTCAACCAAAATGTATCTAACAAAGATGCCGACGGATCCAGAGCAAATGGTTCGCTATAACAGCGAGTAGGCGCGTCCAGTCTCGCTGGTAGAGCCTCGCCGCCGAGGGTTGCGAATGTCGTCAGATATCCGGAAGAGGGTGTCATTGAATGACTCGGGGGGTCGGTTTTCTCGTCCCACGGGCTGACCCCGGTCGGTGGAACAATCGGTGGCCTCGAGTTCGCCGATGAAATTTGCATGGCCCCCGGACCAGACATAAATCAGCGCGCCATTGAGAGCGGCGCGCGAGGAAGAGTCGTGTCGAAAAGAGAAAAGAGGACACTCCGGAGGCGAAGGACTCCGAAGCGAAAGAGAACGAGGAGCCGGCGCAGAACTTGAAAAGAGGAGGGTCCACCGGCTGCGAAATTTTCGGCACGCGGGTATATCATTGCGAAAACTGGTTCGCGCGAAACAGACGCCCGCAAGGAACCCGGGCGGGGCTAGGACAAAAGCGATACTAGGGATCCTTTGCGCTTCGAAGGAAGCCGGCTGCTGTTCTAGAAAGAGAGAGAGAGAGAGGGGGGGGGGAAAGAAACCGGAGAACCTCGAAGACGATCTGTGGGCCGATTTCTGCATGAGAATGAACCTCGAGGATGATGATTCCTCTCGTCGGTGGATACTCCTGAAGGAATCCGCCAGGTTGTTTCGTGCTTATTGTGCGGATTGCTCCCGCGAATCGACGATTTCATATTCACCGGACACACGCGTGAATATATCGTCGCACCGGGCCGGGGCACCTTTTTTTTTGCGAACGGCCGCATGCAAATCAACTAGCAGGCGGCTCTCTCGCCTCCGACAGACGCGATACACGATCGCCCGGACAGTCGGACATTTTTTCTTTTTTTTTTTTCACTCTCGGCTACTCCGAGGGACTACGCGGCTTTGAGATGGAAATTTCGAGAAGTTGATAAGAACTCGGCGGAGAAGGAGATGGAGGAGTTGGAATTTTTGGTACATTTTTAACAGGGTTTCGATCGTCTCGATGATCAAAAAGTTCGATGAAATTGAAGAAATGGGAGCTGAGGAGTTGAGATTGGTAATTGCGCTTTCGGTACTGTTGTAGTTTATAGGTCAGGGGAACATTGTCTTTGGCCGATTTGGCGGAAATGAATGTTTGGAGAAGCGATTTCATGATTCGAATGCAGGTGATATGAATTGTTTTCGCTCTTGGCTACTCCGAGGAACTACGCGGCTTTGAGTTGGAAATTTCGAGAGGTTGATAAAAATTCGGCAGAGAAGTAGGAGATGGAGGAGTTGGAATTTTTGGAACATTTTTAACAGGGTTTTGATCGTCTCGATGATCAAAAAGTTGGATGAAATTGAAAAAATGGGAGCTGAAGAGTTGCGATTGGTAATTGCGCTTTCGATGCCGTTGTAGTTTATAGGTCACGCGAACATTGTCTTTGGCCGAAATGAATTTTTGGAGAAGCGATTTCATGATTCGTATACAGGTGATATTTCGGTCGCGTGTTGAACATATTTTTCGAAGGTACTACAGGCTGATATTGTTGTCGATTTTATCGCCCCTCATCAAATTGATGTTTCAGAGACAACGCCTCGAACGAGTCAGACTTGGCGATTTGTTACAGATAGAATAGCTGATAGAAACATTCAAAAAGTTCCACAGCTCGTTCGATCTCTGGGAAAAGATTCCGGTTTGACTTGGAGGGTAGTTTTCACCCCCAGTGAATTGAAATCGATCTCGACCGAGACGGATCATTATTTTTGTATCGAACCGTTCTTAAAGTTACATACAAATCAATCAACAGAGAACGTGACTCCTCGGCAAAATCGATACACGATGCAAAGTATTGCAAGAGGCGTGTTCTGAAAGGTGACCAATCAAAACGCAACAGCTAGTCACGGTATAATTTCGACCCTACGGCGGAGTCAAAGCCGCCGCCAGGTTCAAAGGACCACAAGAATCCTAGCACCACAAAGATGACAATAGTACAAGGACAAAAGGACAAAACAAAAGAACGCAGGAGAGAACCAGGAAGTACAAATCTCGAGCTCGTTCAGGAATAAATCGGATCCCCAACACCCCCCTCCATACATACATATCCATAAAACTGTGTGCGGTATTTTTTCGAGTAAATCTGTACATGTATTTAACAAAAATCAATGGCTTTTACAATGGGCGCGTGGAATAGACAACAACGCGCGCCGCGCAACCGCCCGTTTTTTCGGGCGTCATAAAAAATAAATACAAACGAACGAAACGAAACGAAACGAAACGAAACTAGACGAAACGAGACGAGACGAGACGAAACGAGACGAAAAATCGATTCGGCACAGCGAAACGAAAACAAAAAAAAAAAAAAAGAAAACAGAGGAGAGAAGTAATCGAAACGCAGAGAAAATGAAACAAAGAGAATAGAGAATAGAACGAAAGCTAAAATATAGAAATGAAACGAGACAAAAAAAAAAGAGATCGGATAAAAGAAACGTATCTATACATATGTCTATATATTATAGTATAATATGGTCGACAGCTCGTAAAGATCGGCAGACAGAGGACCGACTTCACCGATGTCACTCCCCCCCGCTACTTTTACTGTCAGAGGAACTTGTATACCAGTACATTCATTCCGTAGCTTCTCTTTTTATATTTCGATTCCCGCTCGTCTCATTCACACGCACGCGAGAGACGCACACGCGACGCCTCGAACCACACGTACGCGTACACGTACAGGTACGCGTACACATACACTCGGTCGTTCGCGTACACACACGCGTAACGGCAATCATCGTATCTCGCTGTTCGATTTTTCTCTCTCCCGTTACCATATCTAATTAATAACTATCTACCTATACCCATAAACACGCCTCCCGAACGAAACACGCAGAAACTACAACGACTAAATACACAGTTGTCTCTTCTTCCGTCGAGTTTATATACAAAAGAGAAACCTGCCCCGGAAAAAGCAGGTTTCCCTTCCTCTTACATATTTCTCTCGGTATATATATATTTCTATATATATACATATATTTTTTCTTACGAAAAGGAAAAAAAAATGAAACCGCGTCCCTGAATTGTTTGTTTGTTCTCCGTTTAAATTACACGTTTTACAGGATGCTCAATAGACCCCACTTTCATCGAACCTCCTTCTCACTTTCCCGTAGGTACAATAATAATAATAATCTCTATATATATAATATAATATATATATATATATATATAAAAAGCTTCTTAACAATAGTGACTGTGAACCGGTGCTCGGAGGATTGTTAGCTAGGTGGGGGTGTTGATCTACCGCAAACAAATCTGCCAACAGAACCGTCCCCTATTGTTCCAAAAGCATTGTGTCAAAAACTTTGCTTCCGTCTGAACGATGCGTCCTGTCGGGATTTCTTGGGTAGAACAAGACCGAGTTACAGGTTGTGTGTGTATGTGTGGTATATGTGATGTCTACGTACCCCTAGAGACTCCACTAGGACGCGTGACCGACGTTGGTCGGGTTCCCGAGGGTTGCTAGATGGTGAACGTACTGATTGCGGCTGTGGTTCTGCAGGAAGAGGCTGCTAGGACTAGCCTCGGACACATCGAGCTCCTCGTCGTCTTCTTCGTGAATGGTGTCGCTGCTGGGGCTGTGACTCATCGGCGAATCGCCGCTGCTATGCGATAGGGAGAGAGGCCTGTGCATCCCGGTGGACATCGACAGATCTTCCGGCTCCGTCTGCTCCGGTAGATCGACGGGAATGCCCGACAGGTTCAATGGCATCGGGATCGACGCGCTCAGGGCCGGGCTGGGCAACTGACGATGAGCTGGTCTCACCGGCGTCATCGGTTTCCTCGACACCAACGAGTTTGTCTCGGTCTCGTCAATCTCCACGTCGATGTCGATGTCTATGTCCTCGTCCAAGTCGTCGCTGGCTAATGACGGCGAGGCGACTTGCGATCGCGGTACCCCGGTGGTGCAGCACTTGTGATGCATCAGGTGGTGCCTCCGCCTGAACCGCATCTGACAGTGCTCGCACTCGAACGGCTTCTCCCCCTTGTGGATCAACAGATGAGCCTTCAGCTGATTCGAGTCGCTGAACTTCGCCGAGCACAGCTCGCACGCGTACGGACGCTCGCCGGTGTGCACGCGCAAGTGCCGGCGCAGGTTCGCTACCTGGACGAATTGACGGTCGCAGTGGCTACAGTGGTACGGCTTCTCGCCCGTGTGCAGACGCATGTGGGTTTTCAGGTGGTGGTCCCGGGTGAATCTGCAATCAGAAAGATCGGTGTCCCTTTTAGTACAAGACTTCTGGAAACCCTGCCAAGCGGAAGTGGAAGAAAAGAGACGTTCAAGGACAAATCAGTGCAACGAAATAGAAAACTGTTTAGAGAGGTACCCAAGAAGAAAACTACTAGGAATGTTATGCTTATCAAAATACTCCCACCCTTGAAGCTTGTATATCGAAGATAAAGAATCAGTATCTTGAAGAACTAACCTCTTGTGGCACTCGGGGCACTCGAAGGGTTTCTCCCCGGTGTGCGTGCGCTCGTGATTCTGCAGCACGTGTTTGTACCCGAACGATCTCGAGCACACTCCACAGGTGAACACCTTGTCCCTTCCGTCTTTGCCGACCTCGGGGCTAACGGACGTAGGTGGACTTAGAGGAGCCAATCCTTCGACGGTCGTCTGGACAACGTCGTTCTTCGACTTTGTTGTTTTCCTCTTCGGGGCTTGACCTTTCTTCGCCGTCTTGTCCACGTTGTTGTTATTGTTGTTGTTGTTGTTATTGTTCGAGGATGTGTTCGTGATTCTCCTCGAGGTGGACTTGGTGCTCAACGCGGGTGACACCGGTCCAGGTGAATGATGAAGTGGCAACGGTGGCGAGGATGCCGCTGGTGGCACCCAACCCCCGAAAAGTGTTGGATGATGTCTGTAGAGGGAAGGACTGCCGGCTAATGTCGCGTGCAAGGACACTGGTATACCCGCCGCCATCAATGCCGCCGTTCGACTCGCTGCCAAGAGCTGTTGCGGGGTGAGCATTGACAGTCCAGCCGTGGCAGAGCCCATCCCCGGGAACATTGCTTGAGACGTGTTATTGTTCAGCGGCGGTGACAACGGTTGCTTCTCGGATTCTTGTTTCATGTCGAGGTGCTGGCTGGTAATGAGTCCTGAAACAGAAAAGTCGAATTTCAGCTGTTTTAGATGTTATGGGTTTAGGGTCAGTCTTACGTCCTAAATCTCATTTTCGGAACAGATTACACCAATTGTAGAGTTTACAATATTCAAACTATAGAATTTACAATATGGGAACTATAGAATTTACAATATGGGAACTATTGAATTTAAAATATTGGAAGTATAGAATTTACAATATTGGAACTATAGAATTTGCAATATTCCAATTATAGAATATGCAATAGTCCAATTATAGAATTTACAATATTCCAATTATAGAATTTAAAATATTGGAGCTATAGAATTTACAATATGGGAACTATTGAATTTAAAATATTGGAACTATAGAATTTACAATATTCCAATTATAGAATTTACAATATTCCAATTATAGAATTTACAATATGGGAAGTATAGAATTTAAAATATTGGAGCTATAGAATTTACAATATGGGAACTACAGAATTTAAAATATTGGAACTATAGAATTTAAAATATTGGAACTATAGAATTTACAATATTGGAACTATAGAATTCGCAATATTCCAATTATAGAATTTACAATATTCCAATTATAGAATTTACAGTATTCTTATAACTGAGCACAGTTGTTACTGAATATAATCAAATCCTTTTTATTTCATAATAAAGATACTAATATTACTCCGTAGATCTCCCTTTTACATTTAAAACAATTTCTGTAAACTGAAGTTGGTTCTGTTAATAAAATAGAACTCGTACACTTCTTACGACCCAATCTGCATATACTGTGAAACAATTACATCGTCGGAAGACATCGATGTTTAATAAACTGTATAACCGAAATATTGTATATTTTTCATGAAGCATTCCTATAGAAATATTTCCTTGACATCGAAAACGCTTATTTATCATTAATTCAGTCAACATAAATTCGGTCAAAATGTAAATTAACGTTCTACAATCCTCTTTATTTTCAAATTTGACTTAAATATATGTAATTCAAGAATATATAATATACGTTTGAAAAAACTGTAATACAACAATGAATAAATTCTTCGGTTACAAAGGGGGGTGGCGGAACAATAAAACGCTGCGCTAAATTCTAGTAATGAAATGAAGCAGAATCGAAAGAAAAAAAACGAATAACAAAAACGCGTGACTTCAAAGTCACACTGTTATTGTAAAAGATATTTCGACAGTTCAGTTAACACGAACGCATTCGTTATATGTGGAATATGACCCAATTTTTATCACAATTTACAAACTCGCCAGTATGCTGCATGAAGACCTATCAACAACAACAAGCATTCTTCAAAAGACTAAATTCCCTTAAACGAAAAATACATTTTAACTTCAGCCTCCCGATTGCCTAAAAAAAAAAATTCGTACATTGCAGAACGAAAATATGGCCCAACTTTTATCCGAATTCACAAACTCGCCAGTATGCTGCATAAAGACCTATCAACAACGACAAGCATTCTCCAAAAGACTAAATTCCCTTAACACGTTGTTTGCCATGTCACCCATACGTGGGTGACGGAATTATTTGTCCGGGTTATAGAATGATTTTTTACGTTAATATATTCATTGTACCAAATTTGAAAGTTCAAGGACTACTCAATATCATACATTTAATTTTTTTCAATTTTTATTTCATTAAATAACTTATTTCGATCTTATGGAATTTTTGAGTTTTCTAGTTTGGCGGTCAAAGTGTTAAACGAAAAATACATTTTAACTTCAGACTCCCGATTGCCTAAAAAAGAAAAAACAGAAATTCGTACATTGCGGAAAAAGATTCGCAGTCGAGCAGCAACAAGAAAACATTCGAACGTCTGTTTCGCAATAAATCGCAGCCAGACCTCGGCCACGCGCTTGCAAAAAGGGCGAGCACGGTGTACGTGTGCGAATTGTAAGCCGTTCCTCGATGCCGGTCCCTCTCTCTCTCTTTCTCTCTCTCTCTCTCTCTCTCGCTTCTCCAGATCGTTCGTGGATACATAGCTTGTTCCCCGTGTCTCGTCCCACCCCGTACGACCTCCCACACGCGCCGCTCTCACACGTGAGAGCTCGCTCGATCCTCCTCCATTCACTCACACCGTCGTACGCGCCAGTTCATTCATAAGCCTCGACTTCCCACCCACGTCACCGCGACGTACCGCCTCTCTTCGACTTGAGGCCAACGACTCCGCGAAACTGCACGCTGCAACCCGTTGCAATGCGCCGCAGCACGTTGCGCTCGCGGTTTCTCCGACCTCCGGACCGATTTTCCGGGTTCCTAACACTCCTCGGTCACTTCAAGGCCGTTACGGGTCAACCACAATCTCGGAATATTGTTCCACATTCTCAGAAAACTGGCAGAACCCGTGGACTTCGTGTTGCGAATTTTTGCGAAATTTGGAACTGAAAAGTTAGTTGAATTTCTTTATGATCAAGTCCTTACAACTGTGACTAATATTGAATCTTTCTATGTATGTTATATATGTTATTTCTGGTGTATTTAGGTAGGTGTTGTATATAGTGTACATATTGCTTTTATAAGATGTTATTTTGTGTTGTATGCAGACTATGGAAACGGAACCTCTTGCAATCCCGAAGGGAAAACAATAAACCAATAGTACTGGTACCAATAGAGTGCCTAACCCGCCACTAAACATTGTTGTACCATTGTTCAAAGTATCATTTACATTACTAAATTCGTCTCTCATTTGGTAAACGTTTAAGTATTGTACGGGCTATTATACCAGTTTCATATGAAATAAAATAAATCATATAAAACTGAAACATTGTAGGTCGGAAGAAATGTTTGGTTTCGGAATTAAAATGGCTGCGAGTGCGAGGGAGGGATTGACGATCGAGCTGCAATGTTTTTTCAGTAAAATTTTGAAAGCTCCCAAACAATTTAATCCTACATCTTCAGAAATCTTTTCCCAAAAAGCTTAACTGTTAATAATAATAGTTTGCTCCCAAGGAAGGAAAACTATCTGTCGAATAGCATTACCGACTGCTAAAAGAAAGCTAGTACAAGATCACAAGAGATTTGTTCTGCTTATTTTTACGGCGACCGCCTCAAAGTGTCCTCGCGAGCGCGCGTGGCTCGCAGAAAATCTTCGGGGTGTGGAGAGAAAAAAAAAATGCGTCGCGAATTAGGGTTGCAGCGTCCGATGATTGCTCACACGCGTGACCGACGTTGCCGGCTGACTACGTAATCTGATTAGCCGTCGGTCCACTTTCGGCGTTCTAAAAACCGCCGGGGTTCCCCTCTCGAAGTTCCAAGCTCGAAAAATTTTTATTATTTCTTGCGATCGAGTGAACCGAGAGAGCGAGCACGAGCTCGAGCAGCACGCCGGTGAAAAATCTCTCTCCTGACCGAAAGAGGGAAGAGGGAACATTTTTTTCGGTGAAAAGGAAACACGGTCGAGAGAAGCGAGAGAGTTCGAGAGTAGCCATGTTGCCTCCGCTAATTAATGGACCGTTTAGAAAGAGGGGGCCACGCGCGCGTAACGAGACCCGTCGAATCAATAAGGGTGCGTAAGATTCTCTTCTCTCTCTCTCTCTCTCTCTCTTTCTCTTGCTTTTCTATTCTCTTTCTTCGGGGTCGACGACGCTGCCCCGTGAAAAACTCCCTCGACGATTCTTACAGCCTACAATCGCCGTTTCCCGGCAACACGACGACGAGCGCGCCGCCCTACCCCGCGAGCCTACCATCCCTTCGCCCTAATTGGTCGCCAACCCCGATATTCCCTTTGAGAGAATCCCTTTTTCCCTCCAAGAAAACCGAGAAGAAACTTCTCCTCCTCCTTCTCCTCCGGATACCGTTCTCGCTCGCGCATAATCGCGACGCAACGTTTCCTCGGAATTTTTCCGCGAGCTATGTTTAATTCCTGGGCTCAAACCTTTGGGGGGTTTTCGACCCGCGAGAGTGACAATCCTTAGGCCGGACAATTTTAATGATTTTTCTAAATGTTTGATGGATTTTGTTGAACTGAAGGCGATTTTTTAATTGTGGAATAGCCGAGTGCGATTTAGCTAGCTTGAGAGACTAATTTCAATGATTTTTTTAATGTACGATTTTATTATAGAGGCGATTTTTAAAAATTGTAGAATACGTGCTCTAGATTAATTTCTACGATTTTTTGAACAATGGACGATTTCGACTGAAGTAGGTCAAAATTTTTGATTGTGGAACGGCGACCGTGGGGACTTTAGAAATTTCGAGCGACCAATTTGAATGATTTTTTGGGTAATGGATGATTTGTACTAGAGTTTTCTAACATCCTAGCTACAGGAAACAATTCGTTTAAACAAAATAATTTAGACGAAGGCAATAATACGTTTTCAATACATTCGCATATTTAGGGTTACTGGTTTAAACATTTTAATTCTAGGAAGGCCAAGATACTCAACTGTATACATTTATTACAATGCTACTTTCATCGAATAACATTGCCTGATAAAATAAAAACGATTTTTCAGCATCCTAATTATCATAGTTTCCAAAAATATGTTCTTGAAACATCCTTTTAAAGTTACTTCATCATTTAAATTCTAGAAACTCCAAAATATTCATTCAAGTACTAAATATTTTAATAATATTTTAATTAAATATATAAACATTTATTTCGACATCTATTCCTTTTAACAACAATCCCTTCTAAACCAGTCCACGATTTCCCAAAATCAACTCGCTCTATTCTCGAGAAAATTATTAATTATTATTCCCTAAGGGTACGAGTACAACGCAGCTAGTATCGCAATACTTTCAGACTTATAATCTTCAACATTTCGATTCTAGAAAATCAAAGACGTTCGCTAACAAACATATCTGTCAACGTCTCTTCGACGAACCATTTCTACGAAAATGAAAGACAACGTTCCAACAGTAACCATATCAAAACAAACCAACCCATTCCAAAAATTCCCAACAACAGAGGAACAGTGTATTCCTCAGGTTAATTACACATCAACCATAATTCCGGGCGTGACCTCCGTGTCACATATTCACCGAAATCCTGGCGGGCCGTTGTCGATCGAAACGAAAATACGGCTCGCGTGCGTCTGAGGCGCGTGGTTCGCCCAAATATACTATACATTGTTTATAACCTGGAGCGCGAGACCTGAGAGACTTGAGAGATCAAATCTTACCACTTCAACGATCTTCAACCGATTTCGGGGATATAGTGCGGTCCGACATAAAATTATCAACCGAGATTTTGAGAAGTGGGAAGAGAAAACCGAATATAAAATTTCAGATACCGGTCTTTGTTAGTTTCCGAGATATTAATGAAAATACACAAAGGTGTATCGGTCCGATCAGTTTTTCTGGACCGAGCGATCATCAAACGAGAGAATCGTCAGAGTTAATAATATGTATATATATATAAAGAGAAATCAAAATATATAGAAAACATATTTAGAGAACAATACATATATAGATATATAAATAATATATGTATAGAAATGAACATAAATATATATATATATATATATATATATATATATATAAGGAGAGAAATTGCATGTAACGGGTGAACACAAAAACATCTTCTTTGAAAGTGTTTCATTAATGTCTTGAAAACTTAGATCCGTCTTTGTTATTGTATATTAGGGTTCTCTTTGTGAAATTTATCTTTGAAATTTGTGTTGGGCCATACCGCGGCACGTTCTATTCAGCAACAATGTCGCAATTATCTAGCGCGAAAGAGCAATTGCTTCCTAAATGTTCTAAATAGTAGAGCTACCTGTTGGAAATATGATTGGTTTATAGTACAATTAGCAAACGAGGAACGGCGTGAGAACAATCCAACGACAGAGAGACAAAGCCGAGACATCCAATGATCTTATGGCGGTACTATCAGACTGATCGGTGACTATTGCACCAGTAATTTCTTACTTCATTGATTCCCATTATATTCAGCAATAATGTCATAATTAGACTCCAGATGTTCATGCATTTGTGAAGAAATTGGCTGCGGTGAAGTATAAAACAATAAGAGTTTAAGAAAAATTTATTCTTACCCCGTTTTCGATACGAGAAAACCATTTAGCAATGAAATGAATTTTTATTCAACTCCCGTTTTCCGTAACATTTTTCCTTTGCATAAAGATCCGCATTCTAGTCATAATTATACGGTAGCGTAAGAGAAATTGTGTTTCCTAACACTAAACCTACCCGAGCACAAAACATACAAAAGTGAAACGTCTTATAGATGGGAGAAGATACTAGATGGGGGAATTTACTTAAACTTTGTAGGATTTTCATATGCGATTGAATAAAGAAGTCAATTCAGTAATTTCCTCTGTGAACGTTTTCATAGTTTCAATAATTGTGAAATGGAAAATCGGTCATTTCGACCGCGGTAGTTTTACTGTTAAAGAAACATAGTTTCAATAATTGTGAAATGGAAAATCGGTCATTTTGAACGCGGTAGGTTTACTGATAAAGAAACATAGTTTCAATAATTGTGAAATGGAAAATCGGTTATTTTGAACGCGGTAGGTTTACTGATAAAGAAACATAGTTTCAACAATTGTGAAATGGAAAATCGGTTATTTTGAACGCGGTAGGTTTACTGATAAAGAAACATAGTTTCAACAATTGTGAAATGGAAAATCGGTTATTTTGAACGCGGTAGGTTTACTGATAAAGAAACATAGTTTCAATAATCGTAAAATGGAAAATCGGTTATTTTGAACGCGGTAGGTTTACTGATAAAGAAACATAGTTTCAATAATCGTAAAATGGAAAATCGGTCATTTTTATCGCGGTAGTTTTACGGTTAAAGAAACATAGTTTCAACAATTGTGAAATGGAAAATCGGTCATTTCGACCGCGGTAGTTTTACTGTTAAAGAAACATAGTTTCAATAATTGTGAAATGGAAAATCGGTCATTTTGAACGCGGTAGGTTTACTGATAAAGAAACATAGTTTCAATAATTGTGAAATGGAAAATCGGTTATTTTGAACGCGGTAGGTTTACTGATAAAGAAACATAGTTTCAACAATTGTGAAATGGAAAATCGGTTATTTTGAACGCGGTAGGTTTACTGATAAAGAAACATAGTTTCAACAATTGTGAAATGGAAAATCGGTCATTTCGATCGGGGTAGTTTTACTGTTAAAGAAACATAGTTTCAGTAATTGTAAAATGGAAAATCGGTTATTTTGAACGCGGTAGGTTTACTGATAAAGAAACATAGTTTCAATAATCGTAAAATGGAAAATCGGTCATTTTTATCGCGGTAGTTTTACGGTTAAAGAAACATAGTTTCAACAATTGTGAAATGGAAAATCGGTCATTTTGACCGCGGTAGGTTTAAAGAAACATAATTTCAATAATTGTAAAATGGAAAATCGGTCATTTTGACCGCGGTAGGTTCACCGTTAAAGAAACATAATTTCAATAATTGTAAAATGGAAAATCGGTCATTTCGACCGCGGTAGGTTTAAAGAAACATAATTTCAATAATTGTAAAATGGAAAATCGGTCATTTTGACCGCGGTAGGTTCACCGTTAAAGAAACATAATTTCAATAATTGTAAAATGGAAAATCGGTCATTTTGACCGCGGTAGGTTTAAAGAAACATAATTTCAATAATTGTAAAATGGAAAATCGGTCATTCTGACCGCGGCGGTTTACTGTTAAATGTTCTAAACAGTACATCAACCCGTTAGAAACAGGATTGATTAATAAATCGGGCAGCAAGTTCCGCGTCAAACGAAAGGCAACTCGTCATCGTGCGAAGCAATCGAACGACGGCGAGACATCTACAGAGTACGACAAACCTCGGGGTTTTTCGTGGTCGTGTATTTTTAGTTCGGTCGTCGGGAATCGCGAGAGACCGTCCCCGCTCATTTTCCTCTGGGCAGCGATTTCACGTTTTCCTGGCTCATCGATGTTTACAATGTGTCACAACACGGTAGCGTGTCGCCCGCGGGCGCTTTTAGAACCTGGCAATATTCCAACCTGGTTCGCGAACCACGAAGCAAGAGAGCTCGCCTCGCGAAATCCGTCTCGAAACAACACCCGCTTCGTCTCTCGTCTCGGCTCGGCTCGGCTCGGCTCGGGTCAGCAGACAGACCACGCGCGAGGCGTCGTCGAAGAAAAACCCGAAGGCTAACCTTCAAACGCGCGGAAAACAAACGGCGACTTTCGCGCGCGCGACTTTTGTTTCCCCTCGGTACACCCGAATTCCGAATACATTCATACCAACCGCGGAGACACGGTCCAGAGCACCGATTGGACATTTCACGCCGTTTCAATATAAACGTTTATCCGATCTTACGAGGAAACTAAACGGACGTGGAAAAATATTCTTAACGCGTGATTATACCGAACGGAACCGTTCCGTGGATATTATCGGCTTCGGGTCGCGTGAGTCGTGATCGCGAGGGATCGTGAGTCACTTTTGAGTAGAACGGAACACCTACCTGCGTTGAGTTGCGCCTCCTGCAGATAAGACAGTGCCATTCTACGATCCGTGCTGGCCGGTTTCACTTTGACACTCCATCCACTTTCCTCTCGTGTGCACAGAATTCACTTGTTTCTTTTCTCTTTTTTCCCGGTCGAACTCGAGAATAAAAACTAGATCTCGCGTACACTGCACGAACTGCTATAGGAGACACGGTCGGGGACACGACCGAGTTTGTATTTACGCGTGTATGTGTGTCTCTGTCTGTCTGTATCTCCCGTTGGTTCGGTTCTCTGTGTTCGGGAAAGAGAAAAATCCAATCCTCTCGGTGAGCTGGTCCCACGTGCAACCAAGGATGATCGGGGAAACGCGATTGAACGATGATCGGTGAAGAAATCGTGGAAACGCAAGAAGGCCCCTGGGTCGTGGCGAAGAACGAAAAAAAATGCGAGGAGTAACCGAAAAAGTGCGACGTAAAACGTGTAACTACTCTACTATAAACAACAAATGTCGCCGTCCGACCACGAGTAACGACGACAATCCACGACGTTGCTCTGGGCTGACCTAACCCAATACTAACTGACAATCGAGTCGCGCTCACTGTAGTCAAACATCCCCCACCACCTCGTCCGAGCTCTCCCCACTTCTCCAACTGTATCCCCACTTCGCCGGCTTCGGTTAGGGCTCCCTTCCACCCTCTCGAATCGCAACCCCGGATGCGCGAGTCGCAGAAACGCGAGGGGTAGGGGGATGAAGCTGGCGCGTGTTTCAGGGGGATGGTGGGGCGAAGCGGGTCGAAGAAGACGAAGAGAGAGGGATGACTGAGATCGCTGATGGATCTAAGAAGGATGAGCGGTGGCGAGGGGGAGGGGGAGAGACAGGGTGAACCTGCGACCGTGATCTTTAAGGGTGGAGGGTCTCGAGAGTGTGGCGAAGACTATGGAAGGGTAGGGGGTGACCGAGGACGGGACGAGGAACGCCGCAGAAGGCGGGTAATCGGTGAAACCTGCGAGAGAAAAGATACCGAGCATGTGGGCTCGATTAGGGGGGTGAGGACAGGGATTTTTTTTTTTTTGCGATATCCCGCGATCGTAAACCGAATCGTTGCACATTCGGCCGCAAAAAGATGGACGACATTCAAGTCTATGGTAGTGTTATTCACACTGGGCTCACTGGACCCGTCCGAACGACGGGTTCTAATATTTTTAACCCTTAACACTGGAATGGCGACTGTGAGGCGCTACTAAGAATTGTTGTATCATTATTCAAAATAGTTCTTACATTATTAACACGTTCGTCGCCGAGTTACCCATATGTGGGTGACGGAATTATTTGTGCAGGTTTCAAAATGAATTTTTACGTTGATAGATTCATTGTACTGAACTTGATTAGGATCTGTAACATGCAGAAAAGTTGCAGGATTACTCAGTATCGTACATTTAATTTTTTGCAATTTTTATTTCATTAAATAACTTACTTTGATTTTATGGCGTTTTTGGGTTTCTAGGCGGGCGTTCAAAGTGTTAAATTTGTTTGTATTCAATAAATTACTAAACATTTCAGTATTGTACGAGTAAATTGCACCATTTTCGCATATATAGTATGGAAAAATATATATAGGAGGGAAATATTCTAGGTTGGAAGAAATGTTTCGTTTGCTAAAATGGCTTCGAGTGCAAAGGGTTAATTTACGAATATCGAGATCGTAAAAGTGCGTCCATTCAAAGATATTTCTTTGGGTATGTATTATTACAAAATGGCTGAAAAGGGTAGACAATTTTTAGGAGTTTTAGTGCTCCGTAAACTCTGGAAGTCTGTGTCGTTTTCAGTATGTCTCGATCAAGTATTAGTTTACAGGAAGACCTAGTTTTAACCTGTTTCGTGAATTTTTCATTTAATTCCACCTATTTTACAAAAACTACGTTGGCCAGAATAGCACCGCTGTGAATTGCTTGTTCACTCTTTGAGATCGCGGAACTACTAACGGAAATTAAAATAATTGTACATCTTTGGGAATGTGTGGAGCACATGTATACGTAAAAATTCTGAGAAAACTGAAGAGTTCCAAATTAACTGATCAGATCCGTGACAAAATTTTAATCTCCGTCATCAGTCTCCACGTAATCAGATTAGACTGCACCCACCTTCGCCGTGAAGATGGCTGACGAGTCCGACAGTGTTGCAAAGTTTCTGTTTACCGAATGTATCTTCAGTATAAACAATCTTTAATACTTTCTTCCTCAAAATATCGAATCTTATCAAAATTATCGTTCCTCAACGATGGCTATCTCCATCACTTAGACTGAAGTTCAAACGAAATAATTAACGATGTACGCCCAGTCATTATGCGTACAATGTATGTATACCTCGGCTCACCTAATCGTAGACTTAAGATTGTATAATATTAAATATTATCGAGATCTCGTCTGCAACATTGTACCAGGTAGTATCAATTTCGTATCAAACGAATTATCTTATCGTCTACGCAGCGATATCTCATTCTTCAAAATTCGTCCGGCGAAGTATTTTCGAGTTTTGGTTCATTTGAAAATTCGTGCCCGACGTCTTTTCTCTGTTTCATTAAGTAACGATACCGTCGTTTCGCGTCTCCATTACGATTCCCTTGCACGTGCACGGTTCACGGAACTTCGACATTCTTCTCAATATTTCAAGAACGGTCGATACGGAAAGTTGTATCGTCGACTGCGATGTCCACAAATCGTGCGCCGTCTTCAGTCTCCCTTGCCTATTAGAACCCCGCGTGCATCATAAAACATACAGCAGTCGGTGTATGCATTTCTTGCACGTCGTCTCTCTCTAAAAAAAAAAAAGGAAAAAGAAAAAAGAAAACATTAAAACGGACCAACGAAGAACGGGGAAAAAATTAAAACGAAACACGGGCGAAGAACACACCGCGTTGATCCGAACCGACACAAAATTTCCCAACACACGCGGGCCTACAGCTTTAGTGGTTCAGATAAAGTAATAAAAATATTGGCAAATGAAATAGCAAAATAAAAATGTTGTACATCGATTGCGAGAAGAAAGGGTTCGATGAAAATTGATTTCGTCCCTTAGTAATTTCGATCTGTCGAAAACAACCAACCAACGTTCATAGATTTTTTAAATCTTTTACTATTTTTTGTAACCGGCCAATTTCTTCATAAATCCATAAAAATCTGCGTTTATCAGTAACATTAAAACAGAGAAAAACTCCATTGAAACGGATCAACGAAGAACACCATCGATCCAAATCGATAAAATTTCCGAGCACGCAAACGATCCTCCGGTTTCGAAAATAAATAGCGAAATTTTTTTTCGGGCATATCCGGCGAAAAAAAAAAAGAAACAAACAAACAGAATTGTTGTGCGTTCGCGTCGATCGTTCTCGATCCACCGAACGATCGGGACGCGCCTCTCTCTCTCTCCCTTTCTGTTTTCGGGGAGAATCAAACGAACCCCGAACAATGCAATTTGCGCGGGGGGAGAGGAGGGGGAGGGGGGGGAGGAGGGTGCAGACTGCACAGTGCAGCGGCCGCGCCGCTTTTCCGAGTCCGCTCGCGACTTCCGAGCGCGATAACGCCCGCCACAATGCCCCGGAGAGCACAGGGAGAGCTCTGTTTTTTTTTTGTTTTCGAAAACGAATTCCGCATCCCCCTTGCACCCCGTGGCACACCACCCTCGGCACCCGTTGACGCTCCATATCTTTTCTTCTTTGAACAGCCCGCGACTCTCACTCTCTGTGCGCATCTTCTTTATCATTTCTCTCCCCTCCCCTCTCTCTTCCTCTTTGAATATTTCCAACCCTCCGGACTCTGTTAATTTTTCTCTTCTTTCGTCTCTATCTTTCTGCAAATTTTTCTCTCTCTCTCTCTTTCTATTGCTCCCTTTCTCTCCCCCCTACCGATTCCTCTGTTAATTTTTCTCTTCTTCCGTCTCTATCTTTCTGCATATTGTTCTCTCTCTCTCTCTCTCTCTTTCTATTGCTCCCTTTCTCTCCCCCCTACCGATTCCTCTGTTAATTTTTCTCTTCTTCCGTCTCTATCTGTCTGCAAATTTTTCTCTCTCTCTCTCTCTTTCGCTCTCTATCGCTCCCTTTCGTCTCCCTCCTTCCTCTCTGTCTCTCACCTGCCGGTGCTCGAACGTGCGCAGCGCGTGCCAGCAGCCAAAAACTTACCGGTGCACGATAAAAAAGTGGAAGAATGCATGGGGCCCGGGGCGCGTGTAACCTTTCAGGACGCGCGTGTGCGTTCGCACGCGTCCGTGTGCGTGCTCGTATGTTCACGCGACACGCGTTTCCGCGCACTCCACCCTGTCAGCCGGTTGTCCTCCTCCGGATAGAGACGAAGATCCGGAGATACCGCGGAGAGGGATCACCGGGGGTGAATCCAGGGGATGAAACTGTGCCCCGACGACACAACACAACATCGGATCGAAATCTCGATGCCCGTGGTCCAGCGAATTAGCCCAGACTGCGCGCAGTGTGCGCAACACCAGTTCACCCTCCTCCGTTTCTATTTTTCTTTTTTCTGGTTTTTTTTTTTTCTTTTAATTTGAACTTTGAGAGAGACGTACAGGGTCTTTGGGGTGGGCCACGCCAACCGGAGGAATTGGCGAGGATTTTTTTTAAGCATCTGTTGCGATCTATGCGTGTAGTAGTCTATGGAATGTTTATGGAGGACATTTAATGGTTAATTTACGTTTTACGTAACCAAACGTTTTACCAAAGAAATCAATTTGTTAAATAATTGCTCATGGATGCATTTTTACAATCTCAATATTCGCAATTTAAAAATATTAGAATCCGTCATTTTGACGGGTCCCGTAAATCTAGCGTTAAGTTGTGTGAAGTATCTCGAAATTCTTGAATCTTTGGTTTTTGCATGAAATCTGCAGTATTACCACTATTATTGTTACAGAATACGCTTAAGAAGGTTCTATTTCTCTGACAGCATCATATCAAATCGTCCACCACAATCTTTCCAACGAATTCAGAAAATTGCTTATGAATAAATTTTTCTTGGTACGAAAACTGATATAAATTATCTCACGCCATTTCTACATAGAACGACTCGTCTATAATCTAATCCGTGCTGGACATAATCTTTCTAAAATGGAAACAAATTATGAGAAATCTCGGAACTTTCGAAACGACACTTTAACGATTCGATTTCCTCCCTTCGAAAAAAATCTCCCAAATCGAAAAAACGAAGGGAAACGTGTCCCAGCGGATCGGGAGTGCGGGCAGTAAGTACTTCCGCACACAAGCCTGACAAAATATTGTGAAAAACCGTGCAGGTATAGGGGTGTCTCTTATATAAACCGCGATGAGAGTACGGGATCGCTATAAAAGGAAATCCTATCCTCGTTCCAGGTCGGGTCCTTGGTCACGGTTGCGCGATGTAAGTGCGAATCGGCTGGTAAATTTTGCTTGCCGATTGCGATTCTAAGACGATCCGTAAACATTTAATCCCTTTCGGGAGACAATCCGCCAATTGCGTAACCACCGTTCAGGAAAGGGCAAAACTTTGCCCTCCTCGGTTCTTTTTCGTTGTGGCTAAGGTCCGTCTGTACAGCGGATGCGTCGAAAAACTTCTTACAATGGGCAGATTATTGGCAATTATTACGATACTTAACCCTTGGACGGCCGACCCTCAAAGGGTGGTGCGTCTACCTGCCGTTGGGACCATTGTTGCCTGCTAGATGAGCCTTGTAACCCTTTCAGGTCAGCCCTTCGGATACCTGCAGCGTCGAGCGTACACCGTGGTACGGAGTTAAACGACGGCCATTTGTCATCCGTGCATCACATTCACCCGAAACGCGACTAGAAAACCCCCGAAATTTCGTTTTCGGGTCTGCTCGGGCGCCCGGTGGTTTCCAACATCCTCCGAAAAATTTGTGATCCAGTATGACCCATTTTTACGATCTCCCAATCTAATTTTAACGTTTTATGCTTCAGCCTCTCGAAGATACGGGATCCCGGCCCGAGCGGACACCCCCGACCCGAGATTCGGGTACCCGCGCAGCCCCAGTTTTTCCTGCTCCCAATAAACAATAAACTCGGCCGGAGCATGCTATTTTCTGGCATTCCGATCAGCAGAACCAGTCGCAGCGGCGCAGATTGTCGCCAATAAATCGCCGAAGGCGTGAAGCACAAAAGTCTGTAAAAACGTGGAGGCAAAATGTGATTTCGCTTGCATTACTCGAGGCCAGCGTTTGTGAACGGTAGTAAAACGGTCTAAGGGTTGTCCATCTCCTGCGTCACTTTTGAATGTCTCCTCAGGTTTGTTCGCAACTGGCTGGAACGTTTTACTCGGGTATCAGTCCCTACGATGTCTCTATTACGGTCTTATACGACGTTCAGGTTGCTGGAGGACGAAGGGCACTGTGGATGTAGGGCTCGCTAAAGGGCGGGAGGATGGTCGGCGCTGGGGCAGTTTAAAGTAGAATTGCTCTAGATACTCACAAAAGGAGGCCCTAAAGTTCCCTGAGTTACCTTTTTCACCGCGTGAAGAACTCTGCTCCGCCAACCGAAACACGACTCATTACTATTAGAGCAGGGCTGTTCCCGAACTTTTATAATTTTACAACGTAAATTATCAGGTACGAAAATACTGAGGGTTAGGTCGTTACAGAGGCGACGAGGCACTTCACCGCGACTGGGAATCTTAAACGGGGGAACGACACTCTTTTCTGGGCCAGTTCTCTCGGCACACGCATACCGAAAACTCGAGTATAATTTATCGTTTGTTGAGCCCGCGTTACCATTTTAACGGGCCGTTTTACGGTCTTTCTTAAATGAAGATGTTTATACGTCTCCTCCATCCGTGACCTTGAATTGCCTACTAATTATAGCGGCTGGGCTCCTAATCAGCGGGACTGTCGTCGTAACTGTTTCAAAAAGGGTGGCGACGTTTGAAACAATTTCAAAAGATCTTTGTAAAAGAGGAACAATATCTAGCGCCACGCTCAGCAGGACCCGTCGCCGAGGTCATACAGCTCCTAGCAACCCTAAGCGATTTTGATGAAACTTAGTTCACGTGTATAACTTTCGTACGACTGGGAAGAGCATATTTTAAATTTTCGTTATTTTCGAAGACGTCGAAAATCGCGACCTTCAATTTTTTCTTCGAAATTCTGACCATTTTCACAAAAATCTTCTTTACGCATTATCCAATGAACTAATCCTTCCAACATCTCAAACAAAAACTCGTCAGGACCAATTTTAAAAAAGTTATTAGTTTTTTATGTCTGCTTAATTTTGCCGCCGACTGTAAATATTTTATCTGCATTTCCGACCAATTGAAATTCTTTTTCGCGCCATGTTGTGAACTAATTGTTCTAAATTCTAAAAAGAATCCATGTCGTATGATCCACTGGCAAGAATATTATTTATTATGTATTTTTTTAAACTCTACAACTTTAGTACGTAACATTTTCTCGTATTGTTTGAAATAACCGAGATGTTCAAGTGAACAGAGTTCGTGGGACACACTGTATATTAATTTTTGCAACTCATACATGTTCATAAATATGTTACAATCTTCACCATATAAGAACTGAAGAAACAGTTTTAACTCTCAATACTAATTCTCAGTATTGTATCTTAAATTGTCTAAATCGTTAGTATTACAATTTTCCTGCAGTAAAACTTATAGAAAGTTATCAGAATAATTCTACACGTAGTAAAACATCTGTGCTAAAATTGTTTCAACAAATAATTCCCGGATGTCAATATTAATCTTTGAGCAAATGGTACGCGAATTCTTCGGAGCCGCGTTAACAAACAATAGGTACCTCGAAGCGTGGCGACTTGTCTGTTGAATGCGCGGGAAAATTGGATTTTTCGAAATTTGCTATTGTGCCGCTTTATATTGCACTGTTTTATATTCCTCCCCGAATGAAGTTATGAATCCAGGAAAAATGGGAACCTTTGTGTTTTTTCAATTCTGGCCGTTCTGACCTGAAAAATGCGATCCGGGCGCAAACGGCTTGGTACGCGCCGATCCCATTGTGTTCCCCGTTACTTTTAACGTTCTAATTAGATTTGGAGGCGATCGTTGTCCTGGGACTGTTAGTTAAAAATTACGGTGTGCACCGTTCGCCGTACCCTCCTCAAAAATACATTTTATGACGCGCGGCTTTCCCCGCGGAATCGATCCGATTTGATTTTACGCGTCCGTTGCGTCCATTTGTAAAATACGGGTGGACGAAAAATGTTTTAGGGACGCGCCCCCGCGGTTTCTTTTTTAAACAAATTTTCCCCCGTTCGCGTGTCACAGGGATAATTATCGAACGGTGACGGGGGTTCTCCCTCTCCAGACTCTAATATTACGTAGACAAAGAGGCGCGACTATTTCCAATGTTTTCCAAAAATATCCCGCTCGTTCGTCGTCGAAAGGTGTAAACAAACCGGTCCTCCTTAATCTCGGTAATCCAACACACCGTGAAAAACCGGCGTCCTGCTTCTTTTTCCACACGGAACGGAAATACTTTCTTAATTCTTCCGGTAAAGAAAATGGCGCGCACTGGGGATCACTCAGCAGCTTGGCGACAAATATCTTGTAGTGGCTGGAGACAGGTATTCAATAATTTTTGTCGACGAAGCACGAACAAACGGTGCATAATCTCAGTCAAGTCAAAAATATATTTCATTGTCTAAAATATAGCGAATTTTTAACCAAAACACGGTCAAGGATTGAAAATTTAATGTATTAGGACCTTGAATAAGTTCTCGCTGTTTCTTTTACAAAATAAAAGCTTTTACCCAATGTCCTTGCTTCTGGATCATTCCTAAAACTTTTAAACGTTATGAAACAGTTGACTCATCTACTTGTAATGTTTTTCCAAGTTCTGCTAGCGTCTGACATCGGTCTTGATCGAGTAATTCCTCCAACTTTTCGTCTTCAAATTTTTTCGGTGCGCCAGAACGTTCTTTATCCTCAAGTTCAAAATCATTATTTTTGAAGCGTCGAAACCAGTCTCTGCATGTCGTATCCGACAAAGCATTGTCACCATAAGTCTCAACAAGAATTCTATGCGCTTCAGCTACAGATTTCTTTTGAATAAAGTAGTGCAATAAAATTCCCCGCAAATACACTTTATTTGGCACAAAAGTAGACATTTTCAGAACTAAGAAAAAATTACTTTGTTTACACTAAAGTGAACTACCATACACTGAAATTTAAGGTTAGATACACTACTGCCTTGCATGTGTGTTACCATTCGAAATTCCACGAACGGGGTACTGCTACTGCCATTTTTGAAGAAACAGCGAGAACTTATTCAAGGTCCTAATACATTTGAATTTATACCCTAGTTCGACCAATCGTGTTTTATTCCCAGATTTATTTTTTGGGACAAATGTGTTAAATTATAACACCGGCATTTTTCAAAAAGAAAATCACCACGTGCTGTTCTAGGGCAGTTAGAAGATGCGTCGAATAGAAAAATACAACGATTACTTGAGGGACGTTAAAACGTCACAGTCGATGGCGCAATAAAATGTCGGCGAATCGACGACGAACTCGAACGAAAGTAGGCGTGTTTCCACAAACGACGAAGTTTTCGTATTCTTTCTTTTTTCTGCGGATCTTTTACAGAAGAATCGGAAGTCCCAACGGAAGCCACGACACTCGTACCGGTCGAATTTATGCAAACCAATCTAGCTTGAAATCTGTCCATTGTAAACGGTAACCGTTTCGCGTAGTGCCACAGATTAAATCGATATCTTGATCTGCGGTTGACGAGTGCAGTTGGTCACGGGATCCGCCACAAAGCTTAGCCAGAGAACTTTTTGGTCGCATCTCTTCTCCCATTTCTCTTTCTCTTTTTTTTTTCTCGAGTGGACGCTTCTCTCTCTCTCTCTCTCTCTTCCCGATCGGTGACCGTTACCAGCGATAAAAATCACCGAGCGTTTCCACATATTTAAATACGTCTCTTATGGTAATAGAAACTCGGCGTTCGACGTCTTGGACCCCGCGGCCTTGATCCGATCGAGATCTCTTCGGGAATTCCATCTGCCCCGGGAAAAGTTCGTTACCGAAGTTTTTTCCCGTTCCGTACCGGCCATCCTCGTCGATGACGATTATGGTCGCAACGGGCGAATGCTTGCACCGTTTTTTCTGGAAGAACATTTTCGTTAGGAAGGAGATGACGATCTTAATTCAGTATTTTATTGTTGCGTTGAGTCTCCGTGTGTACACGTCATTATTAGACTGTGGATCTTTATACAAAATAAAATGGTTGCGCATCGTGCCCTAAGGAAAGTAGAGTTAAATAAACATTGCGTGACGAATAACTTGCATAATATTTCATTTAATGGCGCTCTGGAAAAGAGTAAAATTTGATCGCATTCTGATTATTAACAATCACGCTGCATTTTTCTCGACCTCGTCTGACCTTCTTCTCGACCCATTCGTATTGTTGTTTCCTTTACACCGTTACGATTGTATATTTTTTTGACCTATTCAAATTCTGGTCGTGTTAATCGACCGCTTATGTAGGCAACGAAGACCAACGAATAATTTTGAAGCACTGTCTAAGATCTCTCGCATAAAATTTCATTTTCAAGATCTTGCTGATTAGGTACTAAACCAGCTGTGCCTCACCGTTGATCTCGATTCTGTTCGCACGCCACATGTTCGCCAGTACACGAGCATGATATTAATACAGTATTATTAGGCGAGGATCATTAGACGGCTAATTAAACGACCCTGTAACGTGCTAGTGTTGAAATTCTCTCGATCGATGACGAACCGTACCCAAACCTAGCGCAAATTCTGTTATCGCTCTGAGGTTATCGTAGCTTTGCAAACACAGTATGGCGTCCTGCAAGAAGAGGAATTGTCTCGTTGCTAGACTGTTATGTATACATAGCTTCTTATGTACTAACGTGTGTACAGTTTGGGTAACTGTCCAGATTCGAATCTAATAACAGACTGCGGATCTTTGTGCGAAATAAAAATTTTCTACATTTAACACAAGAAACAGAAGCCACTATTTTTCGGGCATTTGTCCAGGCTTGCTGTGCCTAATCGCTGGACTTTACACGTCGCGACCGGTTCTAATCGAGGCTTCGCGTGCACCGCGCGGTTATCGACGGGCTCCCATTAGCGTGCCCGTAAATATTTATTCGAATCAATGACGCGTTTCGAAACTGCGGGAGAAAGTTTGTCGTCCCTTTGTGTCCCGGCGATCCCATAATCCGTGGAGCTTAGTTCGATACACCGTCGATTCGAATCGCTTTGAAACTTTGCGCGCCAACGTTTCTGCTTCACGTCGGCTGACGCCAGAAACACCGACTGTTTGCAATTTCTTTCTCGGAAACTGTAAGATCCAGACAATTTCGACGAATTCAAAATGGCTTAGTTTAGTCCGAGAATGCCTCATGATTTTTTAAATTGAAGCTTCGTTTTGTTTTGCTTCACGCAGTGGAGCAAAGGACGTTGCAAAATGATTTATACGATCATTTCTAATCCGAACGGAATGAAAAATTTACACAACCTAACAAAAGTACAAGAAGAACCTCCACAAAGTTTCGAGTTAGTCAGTTACATCCATGCATTTTTAAAAAATTGCAAAAGAAATTCCTCACCGGAGAAACAAAAATTCTCTTCTTAATTCAACGATCTGCGCGAGACAATCAATTATTTTTTTTTCGCCTACATTTATAATGCAATGGAACCGAGAAAATTTACAGAACTGAACAAAGGTACAACAAGAACCTCCAGAAAGTTTCGAGTTAGTCAGTTACATCCATCCATTTTGAAAAAATTGCAAAAGAACCTATATTCCTCACCGGAGAAACAAAAATTCTCTTCTTAATTCAACGATCTGGGCGGTACAATTAATTATTTTTTTCACCCACATTTACAATGCAATGGAACCGAAAAAATTTACATAACTAAACAAAAGTGCAGCAAAAGCCCCCACAAAGTTTCAAATTGGTCAGCTACTTCGATCCATTTCTAAAAAAATGTAAAAGAACTGATACTTTCCATCGAAAAACTAAAATTCCCCTGGTATCTGCGGTCCATACAATACGATCAACAATTATTTCGTTCGCCTGTATTAACGATCTGTCCTCGAAAGAATTTACAGAACTTACCTGAAGTACAAGAAAAGCCCAGAAAAAGTTTCAAATTGTACAGTTACTTCTACCGAAATCTAAAAAAATGCAAAAGAGCCGATATTTTCCATCGGAAAACAGAAATTCCCCTAATTCAACGGTCCGCGCGATAACAATCGACAATTACTTTTTTTTCCGGCGATCGGCAGTTCCTTTGCTCGTCGGTGTAGCCTGAGTAGCATGAGTTCTATCATCGATTCTACCCTCGTTTCGGACCCGTCCACCGAAACGGACTATTTTTCCCCGGAAACGTATGCAAGACGGAAAGAAGCACGATTAGAATCGCGTGCTCTCGGCTCTTTCTATTACTCTGGTTTCTGTCTTCGTCCCGGGGTAACGTGCCGCTGCGTAACAAGGGCCTAACAGAGCTGTCAATCCGTCGATAAATTGAATGGAGGACCTAAAACCACCCTACATTTTCTGCCGTCCTTCACCCCCTTTCATCTCGGTGCCCGCGTACTCTTACACCCCATCGGCGGCGGTGGTGGCGACCCGAGGCTCGATATATATATTTTTTTCTCTTCTCTCCTCTCCTCTCTCCTCTCTCTCTCCTGTCCTTTCGCAACAAAAACGTCTGTCTCTGCGTTTGACGTGTGATTCGGCTACCCTCGTGAAGAGATTTAAGGAAGCAGAAAAGTGACCGGACGCGGGACGGCTCTTTCTGGTTCCAGCGACTCGATTATGCTCGGACATTGCTTGTTTTAATAGCTGTTCTCGCGTATTTCTCGCCGACAACCAGCGCCATTTATGTCCGGAGCGAGATTTCAATCTTTTCGATATTTGGCCATTGATGCTTCAAACGTTCGACGTTCCAACGATTATATATTACAACAGGGACTTCAACACGTGTTCCAGAATTTTTGTGGATTTTTTCAAGGCCCAGAACAGTTAACAAATTAGTCGATAAAAGTTAGGTTGCTGACGGAGAGTCGACTCACAGAAGGGTTTCCATTTAGACAGCTGTTTATCAATTATTTTAATTTTAATTTTATCTAGATCCATTGGTATTCTTATTGCACCCATTTGCTCAACTTTCAAGTGAAATTCATCACCAGGAGCTGATTAGCAATGACTTAAAATACTGGGTCAAACTGGACCCGGGGCCCGTCACCCGTGTTGCAAATTTTGGACGATTCTGATGCTTCGTTACACTAGTTAGATTGTTTTATAATTCTTCATTTTCATGTCGATCGAATATTTTCTGCTAGGAATAGTACATCAATATTCTCACATTCTTTCAACTGTTTTAAAATCCACTTATTTTGGTTACAAATGATCATAACAATAAAAATTGCCCACAAGAATAATGACTACACTGTAGATCTTAATGTTCAAGAATCTTTGAAAATTTTTGTCGTCGGAGAAATTGCACAGCCGCATTGCTTTTCCATTCTCTGCACAATCTTTCACCGATTGTTGCACTTATGGTTTCCGACACAAAGACTTCAAACTTGTTGAAAACTTTGTCTATTGACATAAGGGTTTAACGCTAATCTTCTTCCAAACAGGGACCGATGCATCTCGAATTCAACTTTCAGAGAGTGTACCGATGATAACACGGTTGGGTGAACTCCAGCACGATGACAGTGCGAGTGTCTTTAAACGATTAGGACCCAGTTTGATTAGGATCCAGTTTATACAAGACGTTAATCGTCCGATGACGCATCGACCGACAGGCGCCAACTCGAGCAATCAGGAATGTTTACACTTTGACTACCGGAAACGCGCTAATAGGCTGTCGGAACACTATGCTGCATCAGGACCGGAACGCTATGCTGCATCTATAGATCAGGAGCTTCGAGATCTTTCGACCCTCGGATCTCGGGACAATTTTTAACACTAGATTTATGGGACCCGTCAAAATGACGGATTCTAATATTTTTAATTTACGAATATTGAGATTGTAAAGATGCATCCATGAGGAATTATTTAACAAATTGATATCTTTGGATATACATTATTAAAAATATGCCCACAAATTTTGATAGATACAATCGTGTTATTTTTGTAAAGTAATGTAAAATAGTCACTTTTAGTGTTAATCTAGTGTTAATCAGTGTTAATTTAGTGTTAATCAGGATTACAAATAAACTGCGGACTTTATTATATATCGTGTGTATGAAAATACATATCGTGGTCAATTTCTGAAAATTGTTAAACGGAACAACTCTTGCAATCGATGCAAACTAGATCTTTATGCCACTATCTACAGATCTTCATGTAATTTCCTCTTGTTGCAGACTCTTTGATAAACATGAAAATAAAAGATTCTTTCCTCAACCTGGAAATTTCTTCCAGTCAAAATTATACAAAACTAAAATTAATTTTCCTTGATGCGCACGTCCCCTTGAACTTAAAATTGGTAATCATTGCGAACTGAGCCTAGTTTAGTCAAATTAATTTAACGCATTTTGCTATTTAAAGTTTAAAATACTTTGTTAAATTGTTTTAATACGTGAAACGGTTCTGCCATCGATTATCGCGAGATCCAACGGTCTTGAAGCTCCGATATCCAGATCGATGGATCAGGATCTGGCCAGGTGTCCCGAGATGGTCAACTGTTGCGAGCCCACCTTTCTCGCGGCACCTTCGCCCTTCTGACCCTCAGGCTTTCATCGCAAAAGGATCTGTCGGTTAATCGGAAGTCGCGGAGTGGACGCCGAGGAAACCCTGAAGGCAGGGACGGCCGGGGGGGATGAACGAAAAAATTTAGGGGTTGCTTCGATCCGCTTATAGGACGTAACAACGCGGGAACGATTCCTTTGTGCCGTTCTCGAGGCAACGATATGCCGAAGATGCGCGGACGTACGCTTCGATCGGTTAGCTTTCTCCTTTTTTATTCTTCTTCTTCTTCTGCATCCCCTCTCGGACAGCCGATGGTCGAAATAAACAAGTCAACGGAGGGTTGCGATGGTACCCGTTGGACTCTTTGAAGATGTCCGATGCTGCATCCAGAATTTCTATCTCCGCGTATATCCGACTAGCATGTTTAATATAAAGTCGAACCGTATCCAAACGTGTTACAGTTTCGTTCGAATTATTTGTCGAACGAGTTTGAATGGAATTGAAGGAATCATTAATTGGTAAGAATGTAGATGGATTTATTAGGGAATTTTTATGCGAGATGGAAATTTTGTGCATCAATTTTTAGAAGCAGGGGCTAAGAAAAAAGTTCTTCCCTCCTTTACTAATTTTAGTAAATTGAAAATTGGTGACTTCAAACTTGTTTAATCCCAGAGTCTAATAATTCTATATTGATTTAAATAGACTGCGGATGTTTATGTGATTTCCAATTTTTGTAGACAAATTTTAAGCAAATACAAGACCCTCAAATAGGGAACACCATCTGCAGATCCAAAACAAATAAAAATCGTACTAAATTCTATCGAATTTTATATTATACCATTTTTGAAAATTTTCATAATCCATAAATGCATAAAGATCCGCAGTCCAATTATAACATATCGGAATGTTTCAAAAAATTGTATACTATCTCAATTCGGGCCAGTAAGAAATGTGAATAAAAATAACAATAATAATATGATCCCTCGAAATCGTCGCTTGCACTCGTCTTTATATTAGTTTATCGTACAAAGTATACTGTCCTTACATTTAAGTTACAGAAAAATATAATCGCATTAGTCAATAGCATTCGGCACATAATTTGACAGATTGGGAAGCACGAACAGAAAGCGGACGACTATAATTGAGCTTGGCTGTCTCGTCTTCCAAAAAGTATGAAACTAAGTACGCGTTACTCACTGAAATGATCTAATAGAAGAGTCCGTGTGACAAGCGGGTGGGGGTGTCTTTATCGACGACCCAGTCCAGGGTCCGCCAATCCAGGATCGTTCGAAAAGACTATGCCCGGTTTGGCTTGAGCGCGCGAGGGTTAGAACGCGGAGAGAAATTCTCTGCCGTTAGGGGATGCAACGCGAAGGGTGAGAGAGAGGTGGCCGACCCCACGCGACGCGAGGTTAGGCTCTCTTTCCGTGGAGAGAGCAAATCCCCCGGTTTTTGGATTTTCGGGTAAAACGGGACGGTAAAGGGGAGGCGGCTGGGTGAGTAATTCGAGGCGGGGTGCGGGCCCGTCTGCAGGCCTTGCCCCCTTCGTTCGATCTGCACCCCTTAACCACCCCCGTTGCGCGATCACCCTCCCGAACGGGGCAGGTTTGACCAATATTCCTGAAGGGTAAGAGAAAGAGGGAAAGGGGAGAGAAAGGGAATGGAGAACGATCGCATTATTCGTACCACGCGACCGACTAATTCCTGCGAGCCGTGTCACGCAGCTGCGATGGCGCGCCGTGAAGAGTTCACTGACATTTTCGCCCGAGTTAGGCTGTTGCGTACGAATCTCCGATTTCGAACAGTGTCGATCAAAGTAATCATTACTGTCAGAGTAATCTGTAAGCATTAGTGCAGAGGTATTCTCTAATTGTCTTCATATACTAAATCAAGCTCCGATCCCCAATACAAAGAAGCGCGGAAGTAGGTCCCATTCGGTGACTTCAAAGTATCTCCTCTGCAATTTTTTCAAAATATTTTGTCCGCGATAACGTAGCAAACTGTTCGTTCCAGCTTCTGAAAAAGAATCCAAGTCGTGTGGTACAATATTAAGAAAGTAATCTTTTTTTTTAAGAGCCTCCGTAATTCACGATAAGGTAGAGTGACTACGTTACCGACAAAATTAGCCGAAAAATGATTTTACGTGCCTCAACTTTTCGTCCTTATATGAGAACATTTTTCGCTGGGAAAGGGCTCGAAAGAGGAAGGTTCAATCTTCGAAAATTGTTCGAATCCGAATATTAACCCTTTGCACTCGAAGCTGTTTTAACTCCAAAACGAAACATTTCTTCCAACCTAGAATATTTCCCTTCTGTATACTTTTATTTCATGTTATACATACGAAAATGGTGCAGTTTACTCGTACAATACTGAAACGTTTAGTAATTGGTTAAATACAAACAAATTTATGTAAAAAATATTTTGAATAATGACACAGCATTTTTAGTGACTCCTTACAGTCGCCATTCGAGTGCTGAGGGTTCATGCCACAGACTGTATCTCGAACGAGTATAGTTGGTGCACCGATACTTCTGAGTTTGTAGTGAAAAAATGCAGAAAGAAAATATAGTATTGTCCGTCCAGAGCCGGTGTCTCACGCAACGCTTCTGTCAGAGATGCACGTTGACATAACGGCCATCGATACCGTTTCTTCAATAGAAGTCGCTCGAGGGCGAAGAGGTCGCGTCGGATCGAACTCGTTCCGCCAGTTGCGAGAAGATCGGGTCTCGTATTTAAATATGCATTCCCCCCTCCCGGCTAGTAAGATCGGTGATTCGTGGAACGCGTTGACACTGACAACTTGTTGAACCGCGTCGCACGTACGTATGTATACACATACACATATTGTCCAGCAGAGCGGAGTAGTTAATAATACAGGACTGCAGTCGATTCTCGCTCGTCGTTTTCCTCTACATTGAAAGGCCAGAGTGCTCTATTCATCGGGCGTCGTGTTCCGTCAAAATAAGAAAAAAAAAATTGACGGATATCGGACCTCTTCGACACTTCATTCGACCGGTCCGCTCTTCGCCAACAAAGATGGCGCAGGCCCCTGTAACGGTTCCATATAATGCCGATCGAAAAATTCCGCGCTCGTTTCCTACCAATTACCGACTTTGACGGACGTCGAAGATCCGCGGAGACAGGCTTTATTAAGTTTCATTCGGCACGGTGATTGCTGCAATGATAATCACGCGAGAACTGAAAATTGCACGTCCCTCCGAAGGGGGTGCTCGATGCAGCAGCCGTATGCAAATTTGCGTTTTTTTAGTTGCAGAAGCATTTCACAGTCTGTCGCAGTAACCTTGAAATGCTTTTTCAAAGACGACAACTTTTTTAATGTCGGACCAATCCCCGCCTAAATAATTATCAGCATAAATCAATGTTTCAGGATCAGTTGATAAAAACCGGACTGGAGGAAGAAGCAAATTTGATTCCACCACTTTGCCAATTTTTATTTTGCACAATTAATGTTCACATTGACGAGGAATATCTTTGTAAAGAAAAAAGAAGCAGCTGATTTGTCTAGGATTAACAAAATGAAGGGGTTAATTAAGTAAAAATTTGAATTACTATACAGTCGGATATTTTACTTGGAAATGGACGTACCGAAAGTTATGGACACGAGCTGTAATTTATGGCACCGTAGGCGTGCGTCCGTCGGCTGTAATGAAAACAAGTTTGTGGTGTCCGCAATGTCGGCGGTAAATGTATAATATCGTGTCTCCCATTCGGAGCGTTGCGTGTGTCGAGGAAACAAGGCGACGATGACCAGGTAGGTACAGGTACAGGTGTTGCTTGATAAAACGGCTTTGACATTGGCCTGTACCATCATCGATTGGCCACTTATCCCTACAACACCGGTCACGGTGTCGCCGTAGACGTTGCCAGCGTGAACAATAGCCAGAGCCCGTGGAAGAGTCTTTGAATTTTCTCGGGGCTGCTCGTTTCGCGCGAAGGTTCAAGTATAGACTGCTGATAAAATTGATCCAATGATACGCTTGTCAATATTTCAGTGGCCAATTGGCGATCCAAGGGAGAGCCAGCCCGGGTCTACCCGCTGCGTACAACATTCGCCCCGCTATTATGTATAAATATGGAAATCGCTTCCGCTCTGAATTATTTAGGAATAATTAGACGGTAATCGATACTGTTTAAATGCACACTTCGGCTCCTCACTGGGAATGCTATGCTGCACTTCGTGGCTCTGGGTGGCAATGTTACACTGCTCGATCGAAAATCGGAAACGCTAGAAATTTTATTTTTTTAATAGAACACGATCATCGAGAACTGCCAAGTGACTTAAATATTTAATTTATTATTGATGATGGAAATTTTGAAGCATGTTGACTGGGTTCAACGAGCCAGATATCGTGGTAAAATATTTTTCTCTATTTTTATTCGATTCTTCTTTAAATGTCATTTTAGAATTGACACATTCGTCGATAAGGAAAATGAAATTATCTTTCGGTTGTTTTATATTGAAATATTGTACCTGATGTGTTCCTGGTCTGTTCAATGATTAGTATAGTTGATGTTTCTTTTACTGTAAATTTAAATTTATGGTTCCAGGAAATCGTCAAGATTCTGTTGTTTTTACCCAAACAATTTTTCTAGGAGACCAAAAGCACGGATAGTAGACATAAGTTTATTCTAAACAATTTTCTCGGCAGACCAAAAACAAGAATAGTAGACATGACGTTATTTTAAACAATTTTCCATGAGATCAAACACAAGGGCAGTAGACATAAGTTTGTCCTAAGCAATTTTTCCATGAGATTAAAAATAACGGTAGTAGACCCCACTTTATCCTTAAAAATTTTCCATGAGATCAAAAACAAGGATAGTAGGCACAATCTTATTCTAAAAAATTTTCCATGAGATCAGAAACTAGGGCAGTAGACATAAGTTTATCCTAAGCAACTTTTCCATGAGATCAAAAACAAGGATAGTAGACATAAGTTTATCTTAAGCAACTTTTCCATGAGATCAAAAACAAGGATAGTAGACATAAGTTTATCCTAAGCAACTTTTCCATGAGATTAAAAATAAGGGTAGTAGACACCACTTTATCCTTAAAAATTTTCCATGAGATCAAAAACAAGGATAGTAGACACAATTTTATTCTAAACAATTTTCCACGAGATCAACAATAAGGGTAGTAGACATAAGTTTCTCCTAAGCAACTTTTCCATGAGATAAAAAATAAGGGTAATAGTCACGGCTTTATCCTAAAAAATGATATCATAAACAGGGATAGTAGTCAGAATTTTATTCTAACAAATTATTCCATTAGATCAGAAACAAGGGTAGTAGACATAAGTTGATCCCAAACAATTTTTCCACAAGTTTGAAGGCAAGGATAGCACGTCCAGTTGTTTTCCTCACTCTTGCCACACCGGCATAATTTAAGGGCCATAGTGTGGTCGCCGGTGCGGTTTCGTTGGATTTATGCACCATTACCATAAGACAGGTGTGTCTCTCGTTGCTTGGTGCCTCGTCCCACCTCCGAAGCAGGGCCTGCATCCTCCGGAATTAATAATACGTCTCGAAGAAGGTTCACTCGATTTAGTGCCGACCAGGGTCCACCGACAAGGTGCAATTGTTTCGCCGCGCGTTTCAACAACTTAATCGATGGTAACCGGGCTGCTGGTGATCGATACCCTAACCGGCGGCGGCGGCGGGGATATTTTTTCGCTTGTGTGTGGTCCACCCTTTTTTTCTGCCTGCCTTTTTATCCTCTCTTTCTCCTTCTGCGTTCTCGTCGGCTGCTTTCACGGCAGCTTCGGAAGGAAGAATGCGAACCCGAGCACGGTCGATTTCATTTGCCCTCTCGAAAGCTAGATCTCGAGTTTCGAGATTCCGATTCCAATTTTGTGACGAATTCGCGGGTCCCCGGCGGAATTCCTGGCCCTTCGCAATACCAGCCAGATGATTTATCATCTCCGCGAGTTGTCAGAGTATAGTCAGCGAAAGACTCTTCTACGCGACAATGATAAAAGATAAAATTGAACGACCTTTCCGGCCACTGTACTCCCCTGTCGCCATGCCTTCCATGCTCTGTTTCACTAATTCATAAACAAAAAGTTTTGTTTGTTGTACGCGAAAATGTTACAAACAAATGTTGCATGGTAATCTGTGTTTGTTAGTTTGCTTTTTCGTCGAGATACAATATTTTTTCTCGGGTTCGGATGAAGCATGAAATTCTGCGTGAAAAAGTACGACACCAAAGAGGGCTTGAAATGAATAATTGCCGAGATGTTCTCGAACTTATTTCGTTTTAGGAATTATTCATTTTTTTTTCTAGTACCTTCGCAAGGAAATTGATCGGACAAGCGATCACAGAATTAGAAGGTTCAACCGTTTCGGAAAATGTTCGAAGACCGCAGATTCAGCACGGTTTGTCGCGCAGAGCCAGCGTGGAACGTTTCACGGGAAGCTTATGGATCATGCGAAGGAGCGGCTCGAGGAGACGGGGATCCTTGGGGCACCATTTGTCAGTGTCCATTAGTAGGTTGGCAGGGGGACGTTTAGCTTGACACAATGTTAAAGAGTTGTGTATTTGCGAAGTTAAATGAACCTTGCACCGTGGGCGACGATTGTGCAGCTGCGAGAGTGGCTTCGCCTCCTCTCAACTCACTCTCTCTCTCTCTCTCTCTCTCTCTCTCTCTGCCTCTCTCTCCCTTTCTTTCTGCAGAAGAGCTGAACCTCTTGAGGTGTGTCCATGCGAGAAAACTGTAAGGGCGAAGGTACCAAGTGGAAGGAAAAGATGGGGGCGAGAGTTGACCGGTCATACTTCTTTCAGTGTATAAATAAAAGTAACTTCTGCGTTGTTGTACACAGCGGAGCCTCGACGTCTCTTTCCTCTCTCTCTCCTCTCCCCTCCTCCCTTGCCCTTCGGCTTCGATCTACCTTGCGCTTTGTTGTCCACCGAGAAAACGGGCCGGACCTGCTGAAAGAAATTGCTCGAGCACGAGTTTGATAATACTTCGAACTGTTCCCCTTCGCTCGTGGTCTTTGTTCCTCGGGCGACGATTCTTTTTCTTGGAGGGAAAAAAGGAAAGAACGAAAAGAAAAAAAAAACAAGAAGAGAAGAAATCGGCCAAGCTCGATGGAGCTCTTTGCTGCAACGGTGCTGCGATTTCGACGTTATTGGCGAGCTATTGTATATTCGTGACGTGAAAGATGCTGTATTTATGCGAGATTTCCACTTTGTCGTAAATACGTTTCCCGGAGAAGTAGATCGCAGATTTTCCTCGCGCTCGGTTGCTCCCGGAAATCTGCGAAACACCGGGAAACTTTTTTTGAAGGAGACGAGAGATTGGAATTTGAAATAATCTTGATGCAAAACAAAAATTGTTTATATCTATTGCAAGAGGTAGGAACCACTTGGAATGGTTCTTCCGTTTCCGACCTCCTGCGACCCCGAAGGTCATTATGTCGAACGAGAATTCGTTTTGGCTATCACATTTTGCATATAAGAAAATAGCATTTAAAAAATTGCAGGTCGCCTCCATTTCTAAAAAAGTAACGCAGACAAATAAGAATCACAAACACCATTGCGTTGCTTGCAAAAGACAGTATAACTTTCTCCTCTTTCATTTTTTCCCAATGTTCACTGTTTGCAAGAAAAACGCTAGTGTTGGCGTGAACACCCTGTACAGAAAAGCCGAGTGCATTTTAAAACAGTTGGTGAGATTAAAAGCATTTCAGAACACAGACATTGCCCAAGCGGGAGTATAAATCGAGTATTAATGAAAAAATCCATATACACTTTTCGTCAGAAGGTCCCGGAAAATTCTGGGATCGAAGGGTTTCCGGTGTCGCCGAGGAAACTCGATCAGATAGCAAGAGGAGACGCGTGTCCCTCTCGGTCGGTGGCGAAAGAACAATAGAGAAGAAAGAGGGTGGTCGGGGCGTTCCTCAAACGGAGGATCGCCTAAGCAAGAGTATACTACACGGAGAGAGGCAGCCCTCCCTCTTCTGTGTTCGGTGCTTCGACCGACTCATCCTCTCCGGCTGATGGAAGCACGTTCCGCACGCGTTCCGCGCGCACATGCGAGGGATATCCACGCGACCGGCTGCAACAGGCTGCCGTATCTGTTCCCTCCTCCTAACCGGGACCTCGTGCCGATGGATCATTTTATTGCGTTCCTGCTCTCCCGGAGCCAGAAAGCTGTTCCTCCCCGAGAGCCCTCTCGGTTTCTCTTTCGGCGCCGGCGAAACGCGCGAGAACACAAAGAGGACGCGCCACCGCACCGGCACATGCTCGGCTCTCGATTAGGCCTGTCGACTGTAAAATCAGTATTCCGGGACTGGCAGCATTAAAACTGTCGACATCTCTGTCCCGTGCACTTTTGACCCTTTGCACTCGATGCCATTTTAACTCCAAAACGAAACATTTCTTTCGACCTTGAATATTTCCTATCTATATATATATTTTTTTTTTTCATGTTATACATACGGACATTCCCGCCTTCATAAACTATTTTATAAAGACCAGGCTGCAGATTATTGTGCACGTTTCAAATAACATTTCTAACTAAACATTGTTATACCATTATTCAAAATATTTGTGACGTTATTAGCTCTTTGCACTCGAAGCCATTTTAACTCCAAAACGAAACATTTCTGTTGACCTTGAATATTTCACATCTATAATATTTTTATTTCATGTTATACATAAGGAAATGGTGCAATTTACTCGTACAATACTGAAATGTTTGTTACGTACAATATTGAAATAGAAACAAATTTAATAACGTAAAAAATATTTTGGATAATGATGCAGCAATTTTTAGTGGCGCCTTACAGTCGCCATTCGAGGGCTAAGGGTTAATCTTGTTCGTGCTCCTAGATCGATTAAAGCGTTTTTCAACACGCGGAACAACTTGTTTGTTATAATGTTTTATAACTTCGACAAATGTTCACGGAGTCGCTCCGAATTTTATTTATACCTAGTGCGGTTGTAATATTATTTTCAAGTCTCTGGTGTAACATGCATATTTTATTCGTTATTTTAGCAAGTTCTGTTATCACTAGATTTACGGGAATCGTCAAAATGACGGATTCTAATACTTTTAATTTACGAATATTGAGATTGATTTCTTTGGGTATATATCATTAATTATGGTATATAAGGTATATAATGGTAATGGTTTAATTATGACATACAAGGTTAATTTGGGTATATTATTATTGATAGATACATTCATGTTATTTTTATAAAGCAATGTAAAATAGTAATTTTTAGTGTTCCGTAAACCTAGTGTTCACCTCCTTACACCTTGTAAAACCTATCAAAGTTTGGTTTATTTAACGTATTGTAATAAAAAGGGATTTTCAATTTTTATGAAAAAATTCTACTAAGGAAGAGAAACAAATACATTAGCACCACTTTCCATGTATTTGATTTTCTTTGAGTATTTTAAAGTAGAATAACAGAAAAGAACTCGGTAGAAAGTACTTCCAATAAAGATCTTCCGACTCGAAAGAGATAATAAAAATATTTGTTTCTCTGTTACAACTATGATGGAGATCAAGGACAAGGAGACCCGGAAAATTAGGAATATTTTGGAAAAACCGGCAGTCTGGACGAATGGCGACAGCGACGAGAGATCAAACGGACCGAGGCCACTCGCGGAAACGCGAGTCGAGTGGCCGTATGGATCTCGTCGCTCGAGAACTCGGTTTTTTCGAGGAATACCCTGAAGAAACTAACCCTCACTCTTTCAGCCTTTGAGGATGCCGAGTTCGAGAGGTCCGAGCACTTTTCCTGCTGCTGATTTTTTCGGGTCTCTGTTTCCGGCAGGATTCGAGCACCACTTTTGCCCGGGGATCGTGTTCGATGAGTGTAGGGGATGATTCCGGGGTGATAAGAATTGTTTTAACGTTGGAACGGCTGAACCGGATGAGCTAGAACCTAACGTCGAATTATTGGAATTTCATTAAACCCAGTGTTCTGTAAATTTGAAATCATTTCTGTGATGATTCGATCGTGAGACTACACAAATGTATGGAAATTCTCGTCTTCATAAACAATATTTTATAAAGACCGGACTGCAGATTATTGTGCACGTTTCAAATAACATTTCTAACTAAACATTGTTACACCATTATTCAAAATATTTTTGACATTATTAACCCTTTGCACTCGAAGCCATTTTCACTCCAAAATGAAACATTTCTTCCGACCTAGAATATTGCCCTTCTATATATATATTTCTCATGTTATACATACGAAAATGGTGCAACTTACTTGTACAATACCGAAATGTTTAGTAATTGATTAAATACAAACAAATTTAATAATGTCAAAAATATTAGCAATTTTTAGTGGTGCCTTACAGGCATTCAAGTGCTAAGGGTTAAACTTGTTTCGATTCAATAAATTCCTAAACCTTGAAGTATTTTCAATTGCATCAATTGCATATGTATAAATTGAAAAAGAAATTATATACAATGAAAATATTCTAGGTCGGTAGAAATGTTTGGTTTTCGAGTTAAGATAGTTCCGAGTGCAAAAAAGCCGTATTAATCTTTTATAACGGAGACCGTAAACACCTAAATATCCGCAGCTTAACAATTCCAGAAATAAAAAGCTACGAGAATATAATCTAAGATAAATCTCTGCCTGTGCCACCTTGCCTGACGATTTCCTTATTTGCTCAGCTTCTGGAACCGCACATAAATGACGCGCCGCCCTAAGTATGATTATCTAGTAATGGCAAATAAACGCGAAAGAAAGGATGTTTTACGAGATTGTAGGAGCGTGCTGCAGCCTCTTGTTATACAATCTGCAGCACACGCGGATACAGAGCCGTTAATATTTGTTTCTTGATTCGCACCTGAGCAGGTGTCGCACCCATTGCACAAGGCCGGCATTGTGCTGGATTTCGAGTCGCCCACGCGCTCCGAATCTACGATCTAAAAACGCTCCGTGCTTCCGCATCCTGCCCACGGCTCGGCATAATTTTGCGTAATACCCGCGACCCTACGCGCAGGACCTTTTCAAGAATCATAGCATTCCCTTCGTGACGACTGTATCTGCTGAATTGACAGCTGACGTCTTTTCACGTCCGGCGATCGAACGGGTCCGAACAATGCTGCAACAATTTCATTGTGATTTATTGTGGAGCTGCCGCCGCGCCGTTTTTAAATCAGAGTAGGATATAAATTATTATATCCTTCCTCGCTTCTCCCAGGATGGAAACAGTTCAAGAAAATCCGTTTTCGGAGGGAATTCCGATTCAACTTTCTTACCGAGTGGCTTTTATCAATGTACGAAAAATTATTGTGCCTAGACTGTAGGTCAGTGGAGAATATAAATTATTATATTTCTTCGATTTTCCCGGGATGAAAATAGCCATTTTTGACTCAGGAAAATGCGTTGTCGGAGAGAATTTGGATTCAATTTTCTCACCGTGGTTTTTGTCAATGTAAGAAAAATTATTATGCCTAGACTATAGATTAGTGAAGAATATAAATTATTTTATTTCTTCGATTTTCCGGGGAAGAAAATAGCCATTTTTGACTCAGGAAAATGCGATTTCGGAGAGAATTTGGATTCAATTTTCTCACCGAGTGGTTTTTATCAATGCACGAAAAATTATTATGCCTAGACTGTAGGTCAGTGAGGAATATAAATTATTATCTTTCTTCGATTTTCCGGGGAAGAAAATAGCCATTTTTGCTTCAGGAAAATGCGATTTCGGAGAGAATTTGGATTCCATTTTCTCACCGAGTGGTTTTTATCAATGCACGAAAAATTATTATGCCTAGACTGTAGGTCAGTGAGGAATATAAATTATTATATTTCTTCCATTTTCCGGGGAAGAAAATATCCATTTTTGCTTCAGGAAAATGCGTTGTCGGAGAGAATTTGGATTCAATTTTCCCACCGAGTGGTTTTTATCAATGTACGAAAAATTATTATGCTTAGACTGCAGATCAGTGAGGAATATAAATTATTATCTTTCTTCGATTTTCCGGGGAAGAAAATAGCCATTTTTGCTTCAGGAAAATGCGTTTTCGGAGAGAATTTGGATTCAATTTTCCCACCGAGTGGTTTCAATCAAGCTGCGAAAAATTCTAAAAACTCTTTATTTCTTGTTCATCTTCGAATAGAATTTTGAAAGAATAGAAGATTTGGCACCAGTTTCTTACAATTTTTAAATTGCACATAGATCCGCAGTTTGGTTATAATAAAGACTGGCGCAGCTTGCAGTCGTCGTCATCGATCGAGTTTCCCGCGAATGCTCAACGTTAATTTCAAAGATGGCCGACTTCTTCAGGCTCTTTGGAAGATTTCTCTGAGAGAGAAAAAAAAAAGAGGAGCGCTGCTTTGAAGAACCAAGTCAGAGGAATCAAGCGTTCCACTTCCCGAGTCCGAGACTGCGCTCTCTAACAATGCTCTCTGTTTGCGGCACGCGTTCGGACCGTGGCGAGGGTGAAAAAACCGCGGTACAAAGGGCCATCCCCCGATACTGTCAAATTTCGATCCGACGGAGAAGATTCGAAAAATCGTCGGATCGGCTCCAGATGCCGGCACGCTCCGCCGATCAAACTTAATAATATTTATGCAACGCGTGTGCAACGCTCCTTCGTCCTGGATCCTTGAGGGCCCTTTATTATGCTGCGCCTTTTTTTTACACGGGGGTGAGGGTTTCATGGATTAAGACGCGAATAAAATAGGACTTGGAGCAGAAGACGGGAGTCGGCTGTTGAAGTGATTCTATATCTTCGAATTACGAGGATCCAAAGCTCCACCAAAAAAAAAAAAGATCAGTTCATCGAACGAAACGTACTTTCTAATGATCGACTTTTGCCCGACTAGAATGAAACACGGAATATTAGAAGGTCGACAAAATTTCTGAGAATGTGCTATATTATTTACAATTTATTAGAATTATTCAGAGAAGAAATAATTTTTCAATCTGACCGATTAAACAGTGTGAGTTAAATCACCCCTAAAAGATTCCCAAGAGACAATATCATCTCTTGTACATTGTTCAATTTTGACTCGAATTGAAGCAATTTTTTGTATCCTCTTCCCGTCATTCCTTTCGCTGGAAATTAAGTAAACATTGACAAAGGAAGAAAGAGACATATTTGTATACATCAGTAATATGTTAAATTCTAAATTGAAGAAATTTTAGATTGAACACCCGGAAGACAGTTCTACGCACCGAGCAAGCTTATAAAATGAATGATGAAGACAAAAGGTTAATAACATTTCATGAAATAAGAGAGAACTTCTACAAGCAATCTGTACGTGTGTGCGCGAGGCAATGAATTTCCGCGATTTCATTTTAATTTCGATTTTAATTAGCCGGTCGAGTATCCGTGTATTAATTACAAGAGGCTACGCGCCGGTAGCTAAATAGTTAAACAGTCTTTCTTTCATTTCGTCCGGTTGTATCCCGGCGCTGAAAGTGCATTTAAAGAGTCCGGGTGGTGGGGGATGAGAGAAGTATTGGGTCTTCTTTCTAATTAAAGTGGTAGGATAAAAGGTTAATACCGGCCGAGGGGGAGTCAAATGAAAGGCGCTGCGAGGATAGAAGGGGTGAGTGGTGCACGCCCCTTTCCTTCTTTTCACCAATCCAGCGGCGAAGGCTTGTCTGGCATGCATAATTACACGAACAAAAAAAAAAAGAAAAAAGAAACGAACACCGCCGTCGTCGACAGATGCTGCAAAGGGTTGGCGAACAACCCCAGCGAACCCTGGGGGTTGCAGAACCCATCGCAGAAGGGTTAAATAAATCGCGGCGCTTTGATTGGTCGAGCTAACCAGGGTGGACGTGAAGGGTACAAGGAAAGGGTTGAATCGATGACGCTTATCGGCCATCTTTAAATCGATCCGACTGCATGGTCGCCGTCGCTGTTCTCGCAGATTTTGTCCCATTAATCTGACTCGATTAATTAATTTTTAACTACCACCCAGCCATTTCTATTTTATTCAAATTGAAAACATTTGATTGTGTTGTTTTATTTGGGTATTATTGGATATTGCGGTGGATTTGTGCGATTAAAGAATATTTTCTTGTTAACGAGATACAAGACGTCGTTTCTCATTAATGGCCGAACGAAAGGGGAGAGCGAGGAACCTAACTCTCGGAGCGATCGGGCAAATGGCTCTTCAAAAGTTTTCGGTACAGCGGCGCGTTGCGAAGTTTAAACCACGGCCACATGATTAATGATGTCTAGATAATCGCGGCTGAGCCACTGGATCCGAGAAAGCCTTTAAAATAATCCCCGTAAAATTACGCCCTAATACCGCGCCCATTAATCCCGCATCTTATTTTCCAAGGGGTGGACGCGTCTTCGAAAAACTTTTCGCCGCCATTGTTCGGGACGTTGAAAATCTTCACGCAAATTGAATCACTACACTGATTATTTGTAAGAATTCGATTTTATTCATCATCAATATCAGAGGAGGGCGGTGAGGACTCAAATCAGTATTTTTGTATAAGATGCACTTTTGTATCAATTTAATTGTCACTAGACTATTAAGTTCTACGTAAAATGGACATGTTTCGAAGTAATTGCAGTTGTGCAATCCTCAGTGTGCAATCGAAGCAATTGGTGTTCTGAAAATCTGAAATTTGTACTGTTCTATATTTCTAATACTGGTTTTTGTCATAAATCGAATATAATTCGAACAAATCTATTTATTGAGTCAAGACTGCAAATTGAAAGTCATGAATTTCAAGGGTTCAAGAGATAAGAGGACATTATAGTTTCGATCTGTTATTTTTATTTGCATTTTGCAGAGTTCTATTTATCAATCTAATTATCAGCGGAAGTAAACATTTGTTTATGCAATTACAGGATATAAATTCTTCATCTCCCCGTGTTTGTCATAAGTAGACTGTGGATTTCATGCATTTATGACAAAAATTAGTAGGTGTAATTCTAAGTAGCAAAAATATTAGAAAAATTTAAGTATACTATCACATTATTTTCAATCTGCTAAACATAATAAGAAAGAAAATAAATTTCAATTTCGCTTCAGTTCGTTGCAATTCAGGTAGACAAATTTTATTTTTCTAAAATCCAATCTAATTGCTGTCCAAAGAATAATACTCTTCGGTATTTTGCTACTGTCCAAAGAAACTTCTCTACTGAATACGAAGTGTGCTCACGAAGGGATGAAAACACCACGCTACCATTAAAGCTTAGGCGAGGATTTTAGTGTCGATTTATTCTACAAAGTCTCAGCCACGTTTCTCCTGTTTTGTCATGTTTTACACAATCGCGCTTGTCGAAATATTGCCCGATGACGTCCCGGCAGCCATCGATTTCGCTCCCGGGGGTGGCTTCGAGGGTCTGGGGCGGTTTTAGGGGTTGGGGGTGTCGTTGGAGAATCTCTGGACACGTTCCTGGCATCGAAGTTTTCTTCCCCAGCGCGTTTAAGCCGGCGGCGCTGCCGGAATTAATTATTTAGGGGACAGAAATGGCACCCCTGTCCACCCCCTCGATTTTCTTCCTCCCCAACGTCCTGGTTTTACTCTGTTCGAAGCTGGATCGTGGCTCGAGCCTAACCTGAGGGCGAAGATATAATTATGGGCGGGTGGGTGGGCTTCAAGTATTCATGTTTTCATTACGGCATCGGGCTTCTCGCTATCGTCCAAGAAGAATAACGGATTCCAACCGCCCTCTAACACTGTGCCGCTACCGGTTCTCTCTTTTCTTCGCGAAAATCTTCCCGTTCTCCTCGAGTCCTCAACTTCCGGCGCCGTTGACACACGCGTTTAATCCGTCTGGCGCAATTAATTTCTCGAGAAAGACCTGCTCCGCTAAGAAAGACACGCTCTCGAGGGGAGTCGGCCATGAATTAGTCCGCGTGACACGAACGATTGACAAGAAAATAGCTACAAACGTTTCCTTAAACGCTCTGGGGGTCCTTGTCTGCGTTGTTCACCCCTTCCCATCCACAACTATTAAGTAGAACCAGCTGTACCTCGTACAATTTCGAAAATCAATCTCTTGCAATTTGTACACGAAGAAGAATTATCAATTACGTATTGATGTGCATGCTACTATAAAAATAAATTGAAATCTCTTACAATTTGTATACGAAGATGGGTGAGGCACATATTTCTCCATAAAAAGAATTATCAATTACACTACGTATTGATGTGCATGCTATTAAAAAAATAAATTGAAATCTCTTGTGATTTGTGTACGAAGATGCGTGAGACACATATTCCTGCACAAAAAGAATTATCAATTACACTACGTATTGATGTGCATGCTATTAAAAAAATAAATTGAAATCTCCTGCAATTTGTGTACGAAGATGCGTGAGGCACATATTTCTGCATAAAAAGAATTGTCAATTACATTACGTATCGATGTACATGCTACTATAAAAATAAATTAAAATCTCTTACAATTTGTATACGAAGATGGGTGAGACACATATTTCTGTATCAAAAGAATTATCAATTACGTATCGATGTGCATGCTACTATAAAAATAAATTTAAATCTCTTACAATTTGTATACGAAGATGGGTGAGACACATATTTCTGCATCAAAAGAATTATCAATTACGTATCGATGTGCATGCTACTAAAAAAAGAAATTTAAATCTCTTTTAATTTGTGTACGAAGAAGCGTGAGGCACATATTTCTGCATAAAAAGAATTATCAATTACATTACGTGCCGATGTGCATGCTACTGTAAATACAAATTGAAATCTCTTATATTTTTTGTATAAAAATGCGTGCCAATTTAGCTATTCAGTTCATGTAGAGACAAGACGACGCGAGAATGAAGTGGAAAGCTGCACGGAAATCTTTGCCGCAAAGAATCCGACCGCACGAAATGTTGCGAACAGAATTTTGCAGAGAATGGTCGTAACGTAGGTGTATCGGGGTTCGTTCGCTTACATTTCTAACGCGTCGAGAAACGGTGGAAAATGTCGAGCAAGTTGTTGCACGGGTCACGGGGCACTTACATCTCATAAAATATTGTCGGTCGTCGGGCCGGTTTCTTGGCGGGCAATTTTTCTCGTCCGGAGACGAACGCTTTGACCAGAGGGGGATGCTGTGTATCTACCAAAGAAAGAAAGAGAGAGAGAGAGAGAGAGAGAGAGAGAGAGAGAGAGAGTTAGCGCGAGCAAGGGGTCGTGCCCACCCTCGTCGACACCCACTGTTTTTGCCCGGTCCCGTTATCTGCGCTTTGTTCCAGCGTTCTCGCACCCTTTGTCCCGGGGCCGTCCCTTTCGTAACTCTCGAGATCTTTTCGGCATTGTCTTCCCGGGGATGGAACTTTTTTGCGAAACGTCACCGTTGCTAAATTAATCGACGCCGTTCTCCCGGTAAGAAAACCCGTGGAACGTCGTCAGCCGAGAGCCGGCCGGAGGGATCAGCCATTAAAAATTCCTGAATCAGTACCTCCTCATTCCTGATTAACGGCCTTATCTACCGACGACGGTCCCTACGAACAATTCTTGACAATTTATGGCCGAGCAGCCTGAATCGTCTCGCCGAAAACGTCTTCCATTCTTGCTGCGAAAGAGATTCGCATAATACGTGTCATTCTCTTCTCTCGCGCCCTTCCTCGCACCCCCAATTTTGTCCCTCTCCTCAACTTAAAATAATGATAATGCTGATCGCTCCTCGCGGGTCGATGGAAATTTCCAGACTGATGCACAATGGTGCAGGCCATGGCAAATTTTTTATCACACTTCGTACATGCGTCTTGCTATTTTTAATATAATAGTTACTAATTGATATTCTTAATACAATAGTGTAAACTTTCTCTTTGGAGGACGAGAGAAATTGATAGGGTTGTCGGTGTTGAGACTGGAGGCAGCATCGCAAAGATTCTTTTGTATAGATCGAAACGCACAGAGAATTCTCGATATATGTCAACAACACGGGTCTTGTCAGCGACGTGTATAGTACAGGACACATACTCGAGTCGTGTTATGTTTACCTTGGCGTCCGAGGCCCTCGAGCTTCGTGACCCCTCAAGGGGTATACCCCGCGGTAGTGGGGATAATTCCGCGACATTTATCATCCAGGCCTTCGCGACATATATAAAGAGATCACTGTATATATCAGAAAGATCCCGAAAATGTAAATTATAAATGCTACCAGAAGCTAGTCTGTCCTCGAGAAGTCAACAAAAGTGAAGGAAACGAAAATAAAAGAAGAAAAGTGGGGGAATGAGAAAATCTCATAAAAATATTAAAATACGCCATGTCGAAATGAGTTACTGTACGGCTGATGTAGTTTCCAGAATTCCTCAAAAAACTGTCACAATAAACATAACCTGCTCGACGAACCGATATCGCGTATCGTGGTATTAACTACTTGCATCATTTCATTTATTCGGAACAGAAATAATTACGGAACATCTGGATAATTGCGGACACGTCTTCAAAACGTACAATTCACGGGGTTCGGTGGAAACGCAATGTACCCGATGGAGGTTCTCGCTGTATTATTAACCGGGCAAGGCTGTTTAATGTATTGTGCTTCGATTATGGAGGATCCTGATGCGTAATAATTATACTGACGCTTGAAAGTATACGTACTGTTGCATTGGTTAGTGCACACGTACGTCATACTTAAAATCTAGATAGTTATCATTATTTATAAGTTTCGTGGTGGTATTACACTCAATAATTTCATTATTTACAATTGTTTAATTGTTCTTAAAATTGTGAAATTTAAATCTTCATCTGCAACATTTGCTATCTTTGTCTACATACTGAGTTGTCCAAATCTGGCAATTTTTTTCTTAGTTTTTTGGGTCTTAAAGTTCTCAAAAAATTGTTAAATCACCTTTCTAGAGCATCCACTATTAATTTTTATTGTATCGTCTTGCCTTTCTTTTTTTTTAGGTATTTCGTTTTAAAGAGTTCCAAAAATATTGAATACTTTTCATGTTTCCGGGTTTCTGGGTTGTAAAAAATTCCAAAAAATTCTCAAATGCTCTTCCATATTTTGGTTCAAATACTCATGCGAGTCAGTATAGTCTTCGTTAGAGCGTTTTAAATATTCTTCGTTATTTATTTCATTCTTAGAATTCCAACTCTTCTATCTCAAAATTTCCGACCCGTATATTATTAATGTATACACGGGGGATATTGCATATTGCCAGTTAGAAAAAGCAGAATATGACAACGGAACGAGTAGAAACCTCGTCTGCAAACCGACGAAGTAGGAAATCGCGCGTCAGCCGTGGCCATAATTCCGGAAAATGAAGCGAGCATGTTCAGGGAACGTCCCACACACGACCCTGTCATGGGGTTAGACGTCCCCCAGTAGTTTCCACGATCACCATCGTGGACTCTCTAACCCCCTCGCAAAAGGGGGGCTGGGGAGGAGGAGTGTGCACGATGCAACTGACCAATAAGTTACCCCTCGGTCGTGCCTACGCCGGCCAAAGCCGATCGATAGTTACAGTATCCACCGCCAACCGTCTTCCACCACTTTTCCCATTGTCTCTTTTTCCCCGTTTTCCACCGTTTCAGACGCGGGGACGGTTTTGCACGAAACCCGCCGCAAATAACACGTTTTCGAGCGGAGGAGTACTTCCCGCGACCTCGAGGAGTGGGTGGTCATGGCATCCAGATACTTTTCTAATATTAACGCGGTCGCGACCGGCCGCCATTGCTCCCTTTCTTCCGATAAACGGACCTTCATGCTCGCAGATATCCATACTGCACCCTTGTCGCAAAAGCGAAACTCGGAAAACGCAATTTTTCAGTTGCGACTGGCTTTTCGCATCGACCATCGAAACGGGACTTGAATAAAAATGTATTTCTTCTTTGAACAGTTTTAATAAATTGAAAATCATGCTTTGATGACACCTTTTCTGCTCAATGCATTTTTACGTAATTATTATTTGTGGATTTTATTGTATTGTACGAAACTATGAAGACATCAGAAGAATTTAGAAGCACTATTAAGATATCGTTGAATTATTAATATTATTATAAACAGATGTCTAGTTATCAGTGTAAAAATGTTTACAGAAACATTTTACGACAAAAATGAGTAGGTCAAATGCAAAACAGTGAAAGCATTATTTGAAAATACTGTTGTATTGTTTTCAACTTTGTGAACTCATTCGAAAGAAGAAGAAAATGTCAATGTTGCTCCAATTTTTATTTCGCATAAAAATCCGCAGTCTATAACGCCATTTTAACCTAGAAAGAAGCCAAAGAACAATGCACTACACACGAAAAAAGAAATTTTGAAATTGTGGTGCATTTTGTGTGGCAACTCTTCATCATTTCATCGTCAGACGCATCTCTCGCCGGCGATCGATCTTTCTCGGAGGCGCCATTAACATTCTCTTTCAATATTTTTCGAGCAACCGGGGGTTCGGGCAAGTTTTTCAATTAACCAGCCCAGGGGATGATTGAAAGTTAAGGAGCCGGGCGGCGGCGGCCGGTTAAAAAGGATACTCGTTTTGCATCGTTGCACTTTCCGCGGAAAGGTTCTCTCTCTCTCTCTCTCTCTCTCTCTCTCTCTCTCTCTCTCTTTCTCTCTCTCTCCTCTCGAGGTAACTCGAGGCGAAGTTCCCTATTAAAATTTTCCCGAAGACACTCGCTCTCCGGCGCCGAGCATTGCCGGCGAGAGGTCTTGCTGACGATGGCAAATAAGAAATTCAGATGCAATTAATGCCCGGGAACGGCGAAACTGTGTGCAAAACGATAGTAGGAGCCGGGGGGAACAACTTGAAGAAATAACGAGACGAGCGAGCAGGTTGTCTTGGAAACTGAACAACAATCTTGATCGATCGTTCAAAATTCGATTTTCTCGAAAACCGAGCATCGGATGTACCTTCCTCTAAAAATTGCTGCTGTTAGAACTTTGCATTCTGAATTTGGTCAATTTTGTTTTCCAAAGTATCTGGTAACCATTTCCATAATTTTCTAGGCATCTCGTAACTGTGTTCATTATCCCAAGTATATACTACTCGAAGTTACCTACTATCTCAACTATACCGTACTGTATCAACTTGTTCACTATTCTGTATAGATCCAACTATTTCGACTTATCTACTATCTTAACTATACGATACTATACCAAGTTGTCCACTATCCTAACTTGTTCACTATCTCAAGTATACTATACATACTGTACCAACTTGTCCACTATTTCAACTATACAATACTATATAGCTATAACTGTAATACTATAAAATTCTAATACTATATCCTAACTATACTATACCAACTTTTCCTCTATCACAATTATGCAATACTGTACCAACTTGTTCACTATACCAACTATATACTATACCAATTTGTCTACGATCTCAAGTACACTGCACGTACTACACCAACTTGTCCACTATCTCAAGTACACTACACATACTATATTAACTTGTCCACTATTTCAACTACACAATACTATATAACTATAACTGTAATACTATATCGTAACTATACTATACATACTAACTCGTCCACCATCTCAACTATGCAATACTGTACCAACTTGTTCACTATCCCAACTATATACATACTATACCAATTTGTCCACTATCTCAAGTACACTACAGATACTATATCAACTTGTCCACTATCTCAAATATACTATAGATACTATATCAACTTGTCCAATATCTCAAATATACTATAGATACTATACCAACTTGTCCACTATCTCAAGTATACTATACAAACTATATCAACTTGTCCACTATTTCAACTATACAATACTATAGCAGTTTGTTTGCTATTCCATATAGATATGATACAACTATTCCAACTTATCCACTATCCCAACTATATACTATAGTACATACTACACCAACTTGTCCATTATCCCAACTATATACTTTACCAACTTATTCACTATCCCAACTATATACATACTATACCAATTTGTCCACTATCTCAAGTACACTACAGATACTATATCAACTTGTCCAATATCTCAAATATACTATAGATACTTTACCAACTTATTCACTATCGCAACTATATACATATTATACCAATTTGTCCACTATATCAAGTACACTACAGATACTATATCAACTTGTCCAATATCTCAAATATACTATAGATACTTTACCAACTTATTCACTATCGCAACTATATACATAGTATACCAACTGGTCTACTATCTCAATTATACAATACCAACTTGTCCATTATCCCAACTATATACTTTACCAACTTATTCACTATCCCAACTATATACATACCATACCAACTTGTTTACTATCTCAACTATACAATACTATACCAACTTGTTCACTATTCCATATAGATACAACTATAGATACTTTGTCCAATATCCCAACGGAATACTATACCAACTTGTTCACTATCTCATCCATAATTGGTACCAACTTATCCACTACCCGAATACTAGAGGGTGCGACACCATCAACCCTATCCATCAGTTCCTCTCGTTCTCCAAAGCAGTCCACAAACTCTAGTCCTTCATAAGATCATGGCGCGTCATAACAACCATTCTCATAGCAAAATTTCTCTTCCAATGCGATCCTTCTAGATCGGCAGAGTAACAGATCAAAGGCGAACGGCCCGTTGTAGGTGGCAACGAAAACTTTTCGGCTGGTGGTGTCGCAGCGGGGATTAATTCGGGCATCGTAGGGTATCGCGGGGGCGTCTATATGGCGAGTGTGTTCTTCGGAGCACAGGCCTCTCGAAGTGGGATGCCCGGCTGAAACGCCATTATTCCCCCGGCACTTTATCTGTTCTTCGGAGAAACAAAAGTTCTTACGTGCCGCGCGACGGTACCACCGGCTATCGATCTTTTCGCCCTTTCGCGGCGGTCCCTCGCGGGGAATAAATGCGCCGCAGAGATATACCTTGATCCGAAGATATCCACCGGTCACGATCCAGCGAGGAACTTTTATATCAAGGGTCAGGAGAAAGTTCTCCGTTGCCTTTCCCGCTCTTCTTGCTTGTTTTTTTCCTCCTCCTTCTTCTTCCTCTTCTTCCTCTTGCTCTGCTAGATCTTCTCCCTCCTGGTTCTCCTCTTTCACCGGGCTCGCTTTTTCGGCGGGAAGTTCGAAAAAGTTCCCGACACCGACAAGTCCGTCGTCGGAACCGGGCATCAAATATTCTATGAATTCGGAGTCGGCTTTGTGGCCGCGTTCGCCAGGTCGCACCGGGATGCCGGAGAATTTCGGTATTAAATTTTTACGAACGCCTTTCGCGACACGTTGTCTCACTTTTCCTACCCTCGCGCTCGTTCGCTTGGTTTCCAGCGATTTTCAGTTCTGGGGAACCGAGAATCATAGGGGGGGGGGGGGGTGTTTGTGAAATGTGATTTTTAATTTGATGATTTTGTAAGAAGTGCAACGATCGAGGAATATTATTTAACCCATTTGCATCCTAAGGAAATATGAAAAGAAGGCGTTTATCACCTTTTTCAGCACTCCACAGAACTTCAGAACTTGATATTTCAGCATTATAATAAAAAATCAGAATTACTACTTTCATCTTCAACAACACCCTCCATTTCTGTTTTTTAGCTAACGAATAATGATAGTGACCAGGAAAATTGAGCGTATATATACGCTAATCATGCAAATGAGTTAAATTACCTGTGCTCGAAGTTTATCACAATGTTTGGACATGGGGTCAATCGCAAGCGGCTGATTTCTAAGGTCATTTGCAGTAACTTTTTCCTCTGTGAAAATGTCCTCCGCGGCGTTGTTAAGAATATATTAACGAAAAACACGGACCAATCAGTGTGGCGTTGGCATTGGTCGACCCGGAATCCGTCTGCTATGGCCGCGCTCCGATTGGTCCGTGTTTTTCTTGAATAACTTGTTATCAAAACCGCGGAGATCATTTTCGCAAAGGAAAAAGTTACTTCAAATTACCTCGGAAATCAGCCACTTCAAGGAAGTACATTTTTGGGACGCCCTGTATAGTCAATCGACGTGACACATAACGAGCGAAAAGAACGATATTTATTGGACTTAGATCGCATTTACAATCTTTTTCAATTTCACAATGGTGAAATGGGGAAACCTGACTTTGCTGCTTTGTTAAAACAGGGACGCGGCGAGGCGGTGTTGCACACCGACGCAGAATTCAATGTTCGTGTCGAATATCGGAGGAGGGAACGGTGGAAGGAACAATGTTGCACCTCGAAACTAATTAATCTTCGAAGGCGCCGCGCCTCTCCTTGGGGCACGGAACGGTTCGACGGGTTTCCTTTAAGCAACCCGCGGAGCTAATTAATCTTCCGCTGTTCCCGGAATCACGGGTGAAAACACACCGGCGTAAAATTAGCTAACACCATCGGGGCGAGTCCTGCGATCCTTTCGGAACGTGATGCTGCAGAACTTGTGATCTGTTCGCGCTCCCAGCGGACTTCACGCGCATCGAAACGCCACGGCAAAGCGCTGCGCGCCGAACGAGTACGCGGAGAAACGCATACTCATTTCGCTGCGAGCCTGCCCGAAGAAACAAATCGGTTTGCTCGCAGGGTGTCCGGCCCGATCCCTTCACGGTTGTTCCCGCGAAATCAACATTTTATTTGCACTGCCTTTGTTCCTCGTTGGGTCCGCATTGTTCCATGTCTTTCGTGCGAACATGCGCGGATAGAAACATCCCCTAGATAAGCTTTCCGGTTTGTTTCTAACAACGACAAGGCAGAGGCGAACCAGCACACAAAACTCACCATTCAGATCATTTTTAATATTCTCATCGTTCCGTTTGCGTTTCCCGAAAATTTCTCAAATATTACTCTTGTACCATTTAAATTCTAAAAATAATAATCACCCTTTCATTCCACAACCTCTTCTGACCTTTTTGGGCAAAGACGTCATACCGTCACTATACAATTTCTGCGGTTTTTCATTAAAATACTTTTCAATGGTGAGTAATATAAACATATCCACGGCACGAACTTATGGGACGACGAGATGTTGATTTTGGACGTCCTTAGAAAAAGTGAGGTTAAGAACTGGGCTGACGAAGTATTGCTGAGTCAATATTATTATCAAACTGCGGATCTTCGTGCAAAATAAAAGTGATTTGTATCGTGCCGTTTACTCTTGTACCATTTAAATTCTAAAAATCAAATATGTAATCACCCTTTCGTTCCACAACCTCTTCTGACCTTTCTGGCAAAGACATCATACCGTCACTATACAATTTCTGCGGTTTTTCATTAAAATACTTTTCAATGGTGAGTAATATAAACATATCCACGGCACGAACTTATGGGACGACGAGATGTTGATTTTGGACGTCTTTAGGAAAAGTGAGGTTAAGAACTGGGCTGACGAAGTATTGCCGAATCAATATTATTATCAAACTGCGGATCTTCGTGCAAAATTATTTGTATCATTTGCAGGACGTAGGAACCACGTAGCAGTTTATTTATCTCTTTAGTAGTTTTATTAAGTTCTGTGTAGTATCTCGAAATCCTTAAATCTTTGGTTTCCGCATAAAATCTGCAGTATTATCACTATTATTGTTACAGAATACGCTTAAGAAGTTTCTATGTTTCTGACAGCATCGTCTCGGAACACCACAATCTTTCTAACGAATTCAGAAAATTGCTTATGAATAAATTTTTCTTGGTACAAAAAACAAAAACAACAAACGAATGATATAAATTATCTCACGCCATTTCTATTAGGTCGTCCCACAAGTTCGCGCCGTTTACTCTTGCACCATTTAAATTCTAAAAATAATAATCACCCTTTCATTCCACAACCTCTTCTGACCTTTTTGGGCAAAGACATCATAAAATTTCTGCGGTTTTTCATTAAAATACTTTTCAATGGTGAATAATGTGAACATATCCACGGCACGAACTCATGGGACGACCTAATGCAAGCATCCATTAGAGAACGCGTTCTGGTTTGTCTCCAACAGCGAAGATAGGTGTACGACACATGAAAGATGACGGATATCACCTGGCCAACGAGAATCGCTCGTTAACAGCATAAAAAAACCATTGTGATTCGATTCGATACCGAGATCGAGCTTGAAGACCGGGACTCGCCGAGGGGGCGGGCCCTCGGGGATAGTTTTATTTGCACGAGGTCGTTTCTGACCAGCCGGGGTGAGGCTTACGTGGAAGACTTTGAAGTTAGAAAGCTTCCCGAACGAGATTACGCGCGGCGGCAAGGAGCTTTTCGACACTTGTGCGGTTTTTTTTCCGCCCCGCTTTTCTCGGGCTCCATCTTCCTGTTCCCGCGCTCCGAGTCCTGGACGCCGGTGTTCCTTAACGATCGGACCTTATCCCTGTATTCTTCCTATTCCTTCGGTCGTATAGTGATTCGAACGCTGGGAAAAGCAATTCTCGGAACGCTCCACACATTTTTCCAGCACGATTTCGCACAGGGTCAGCCAAATGAAGTGTTAAGCGCCGGGATCGAGAAAGTTAAATTTTTGATAGGTCCTGTTTGGTGTACAAGTTAATTCTTTGTTCTCGATTCTCTTTTAAAGCTGTGTATAAACAAATTTGAGAACAGCAGGGTATTAATTTCAGCTTAGTAACATAATTGGAAGAAGGAGGAAATTTCTATCTGGCTCCAGTGTGTTGCACTTTATGCAAACATTTTTTATTTTGCATACAGATCAGTATGTAATGTGCTGTAAATAGGAATCGATGGGGGCTATTTTCGAGACTTCAATATGTTTTGTCTGATGGTAAATGGACCACGATTTTATGAAAACAAGATCACGATTTAAGTACGCCATGACAGCAAGTACGCTATCAGTATAGAATTTTTTATTGTAAGTTTACTATAAGTAGATTGCAAATTTTACGCATTTATGATAAAAACGAGGTGGCACAATTTAATACAGTCGGAACAGAATTTAAGTTAATATATTGTCTTCAGCTTATTGGTAATGTTAAAGAAGGAAAGAAATATCTATATCACTATTTCTTGCGACTGATGACAAATTTTATTTCGCATAAAGATTCGGGGTCTAGTAATATTTTCCCATCGTTCCAAAATTATTAATTATTTATTTATTTCAATTATTAATTTTTGTTCACAATTTCTTCTCCTCTGATAACCAAATATATTAATCAAACTAACTATCTCTACAATACATTTCTAACAAGAATGTACAAATTACGTAAATGTATGACAGACATATAAAGAGAAACAATTAAATAAAAGAATACGTAAAAATTCTCTTCAAAAAAGTTGCTTGAATGGGTTCTGGATTACTGAATCTTGATTTAAGATAACTCCGTGTGTCTACGGGGTGACTCAACGGGGGCAGACGGTGACTGACCTTTTCGCTAATCACGTCAAAATGGCCGTTCAACTGGAATCTATTGACTGTATACCCGTGTCGTCTAAATGTCACCGATCCAGGTCGTTGCACGTGACAAGCCAACGAATATTATTAGTTGGATTGGTATGTAAAGCAACGACTGGACACCGATGCAAACCAACATTCGGTTTACTACCTGGAAGCATGTGCAACATTCATCGTGTCCGAAATCTGTTACATAACACAGTACAAAACTCGCAATTAGAACTTCTACAGATATTCGATCACTTGAATTAGTTACTTATACTTAGTCTGGCAAATTTTGTCCAATCGAAAGTAGTAGCAAAAATAAGAATAAACTTTGTAGCATGTACATTAATGTGCATGATTTTAAAATGAGAAACTCATGCAGTGTCGCAAGAGTTCATTGCATTTTCATTCGGTTCACTATGCATCTTCTAATTGGTACAAGGAATTTTCCCGTAATTCTGATTTTGATAACATGAAAACGGAAATGAGAGTTTGCGTAAAGATTCACAATTTAATTACAACAATAGTAGATCGTCCATTGTGGAATACTATAGTCTCATTAATTAACATGTTGCTCGCCACGTCGGTCATGTACGAGTGAAACCATTTTTTGACCAGACTTAGAAATTCACTTTTACTGAATATATTTGAGAAAATTAAATTTTATTAGCTTCGAAGGGTGCGGAAATTTGATCCTTCCTGCTTCGATTTTGAAAATTCAAAGGAAGCAAAGATTCACTTGCTCCTAAACAGAGTTACCAAAGTTGAACGATTTGTTACGAAGCAACCAATTGGCCAACGCCTAACTGAAAATCTGTCGGGGTTAGCCTCGGCTGCTTTTTATTAGACAACAAGTTTGAGACACGCCGAACGTATCTATGAAAAAAAAAAGAAAAAAAAAATAGAAAATCTGTTCGCGAGATCCAGGGTTAAGTAAAAGCAGTCACGCGGAATGCCGGATCCAGGACCGATTCTGGACCACCGTGATGTCAGAGGTTTTCAAAGGACGGTTTCTAGGAAGCTCTTTCACTGGAAGCCAGCTTTCCCGATTTCTCCTTCGGGAGGACTTACGGTTTCCTTCATCCTCGTCTCTCTGACTCTCTCGAACTCTCTTTCTCTGCCCCTTTTTTTTCTCACCGCGTTTCTCGATCTCCCCGCCTCTCTCTCTCTCTCTCTCTCTCTCTCTCTCTCTCTCTCTCTTTCTCCCTGGTCGGACAATTTTACCGTAATATCCGTCCCCGACGACAGAGGAGTAACAGAAGAGCGACCTCTCATTATCGTTACCGACTAATTCACGAGTCCACGCGCTCCAGGTCTCTTCGTCGTTGGTCCTCGTCTCCGCGACGGCTTTCTTCATCCCCGTTTTCCTGGTGAAACGCCACCTACTTCCGGTCGGAGCCGGGACGACCACGGTGATCGCGTGCACCGATAATTATTGGCCTCTAGTTTCCTGAAAAGCCACGACCGTCGATTCCCGGGGCACTCTTCTGTTTTCCCGCAACGACCGCCCGCGACGCCTCGCGATTCTTCGAAAATAGGGTTCGGGGGGTTGCATGATCGACAGAAGTTGACGGAGACGCTGGGAAAGCGAGCTGGAACAGACCACGGTATTTTATAAAATTTTTATTGCACGTCTTATCACAGGTTGCTAAGCATCGTTGCTGAAGAGTCTCACCCCCTAGGAAGAGATATGAAACGATCGAGTTTAGATCTGCAATTTGATGGGCATGCTTTCAGTTGTGGCAAAGTGAGCTGGAATAGACTATGGTATTTAATAAAATCTAAGAATGCAAATCATATTCTACTTAACTCCCGTTTGTCGTAAATCAGGTGGAAGATTTTTATTTTGCGTGAAGATCTAATAAACTGGAATCAATTTAACAATGTTTGGTTATGTATGCTGGACAGTTTAATTCTGTATCAGATACAAACTTGAAAGAGTTTTCAGTTTTGATTCCTCTTTCGTCAGGATTGTTTGTATGAATTTTAATACAAAAGAGAAAATTAGAAACCGGGCATGATGAAGGCAACGTATTAATGCGAACGAGAAATGGAAGTGAAGGGCTGCGTTTTCCTCGTGACGGAAAAGTTGTTTCCGCTGGGGCGAAGATAAGGAAAAAAGTTTCTCGAAAGGAGAGGGCCGCGGAATACAGAAGTGGAGGAGATATCTAATGTTAAAAGTTTAAAACATAGAGGAGTGTACAGCTGGCCTGGGTCTGCCACCCCCGTACCTGACCGTCCGCCATTGCGCGGCTGGCCCCTTAATTTATCTGCTACTTCGTCTCTTATTTGAAAATATTAGCTTTGTCGACGCTTATAAAACACCCGCTCTGCATTCAAATTCACTTAGATTTCACTTTTATGCTGTGCAGACTTCACCTTTATGTTTTGGATTTCATTCTTATGAAAATCTGACTGAATAAATGAATTCTATTATCTTTCCTATCATACTTTGCAATTGTCGAAACAAGGTACCTTTGCAAGAATTCACTAAATAAGTTAATCTATTGGTTGATACATTTCTATTACATTTAGAAATAATATGAAACATTGTGGGCGTTTGTTTTTCAATGAGGGTTCTCCCGGATTTGCAATAAACACTCAAGAGAAGGTACTGCGTTTCGTTTGCGAAACGAGGGCTCTATTATTATTAATAAATGTCATCCTTTAAAATAGCACTTGTGGCCAACGCGAAGGTCGCGTGCACTGAATATACAACACTCAAATGTACGTCAAGAAATTATATTTTTGTCATTTCTGCAGCAACTTGAAAATATGTCATTGAGACCCACACGCGACATTTCACTTGTGACTTTCTCCGATGAATTTAATTTAATAATTTAATTTAATCTGTTTTATGTTTCTTTTCAGATCCTGTTAAAAAAGGGTGTAGACGGACAAGGAGGTCAAAAGTGTCCCCAAAACCAAATCGAATTTGCAATAGGCCATTCGATAGCTTATCCAAAGAAAATACTTTGTGCCAATTTTCAGCCCTGTATGTCGACATGGGGGGTAGTAATGGGGTGACAAAGAAAATCAGGGTTTTCCGTAATTTCTCTTATCGCCTTCAGTTAAAAATTCTGAAAAAAATCAGGCATATTTCAGTTATTAGAACGCACATCCATGAATTGTTTCAGAATTTTTAACTTCGAAACCGAATTTTAAAAAATAAAAGAAATTTTGGAATGCCGATTTCTTGTAGAAGTTATGAGACACGTAGTTTATATCTTTACAGTTTTAGCATCTCGTTATGGTTGTTGACATATAATTTTTTCAGATTTTTCAAAGTGGGGGCACATAGTTAAAAAAAGAGTTCTCACCCCTCTGCTGCATAGTCTTCGTCCACAGTCCAATGATCAATCCAGTTCAATGTTCATCCTGTATCTACCAACAGCTTAACAAACAAACAACCCGCACCAACTGAACCGCGCAAAAATAAACCGAACATGCCCCTAAGCATAATCAACCCAATAATCAGAAAATAATGTTCGTCCGTCCCAGAAATAAAATTACAAAATTGCATACGTCTCGGACCGTGACAGTGTCCTCCATAATTACAGCTCTTCTGGAATTATAGTTCGTTGCGCGGGTGGGCCGGCGAAACTGGGACGAGCAGGGTGCTCAGGTTCGCTCCACCTGCGAAAAGGGGTGGCCTAATCCTTCTGTCGCTTCTGCTAACCCTCTCTACCATTACATCCTCGATGTTCCCTAACGCGTGTGCGCAGGCCGCGACACCTGTTACGGGTTACGCGCATTGCCGATCCGGGGTCAAACGTTCGGTGGAAGGGTTCGGTAAAGGGTGAGGGACCCAAAATTGCCCGGGACCTTGGCGAATGGCAACCCTTCTCCTCTCCGGGGTTCTAGCAGGTATGCTAGCCTCACTGTGGCACCTTGTGCGCAAAGATCAATGCATCCTCCCAGTGGCAACCCTTTACGGACCAGCATTATGTCACGAAAGGGGAAACGGTGAACAGGTTGGGATCCGCTAACCCCTTTCACAATGTTGCCCGCAGAACGTTTTTCTATTTGTACGAACCCCTTTTTTTTCGTTTTCGTGATCATAGACCTGTCGGTTCGTACACGGTGCATTCCGTGGTATGCCATCCGGAAAAAGGGGTGCGACCTTCGGTGGGATCGACAATATTTGAAATTACACCAATTGCATCAGTTTGCACCTATCTGCACATGTCGCTGCCGATTGGGACCGTGAAATTGAGGTGCAGCAGAAAAGTTCGTCGATTCTTATGCAAAATAAAAATTGTACGAATTGCAAGACACGGGAACTGCATAGACATTCATTTCTTTTCTTAATAATTGTGTAGGGTTGAGAAAGATACAACAATATTTTTTAAACGGTGTTTTGAATTTGATCTAGTCATTTCTGTCACAAAAATCACCGGTGTAATAATAATCATAGAGGGTGAAAATAAATTTCAATTTATTCCTGTTCCTGTTTCACAATTTTCATTTCTCGGTACTTGAAGAGCACTATTTTTATTTCCCACAAAATTCACAGCCCAATCATTTTCACGGTACCTAAAGCACACCATTTTTATTTCCCACAAAAATTCACAACCTAATCATTTCCTCGGTACCCAAAGCACACAATTTTTATTTCCCCCAAAAATCCGTGACCACATCATTTCCTCGGTACCCAAAGCACACACTTTTTAATTTCCCACAAAAATTCACAACCTAATCATTTCCTCGGTACCTAAAGCACACAATTTTTATTTCCCCCAAAAATCCTTAACCACATCGTTTCCTCGGTACCCAAAGCACACAATTTTTAATTTCCCACAAAAGTTCACAACCTAATCATTTCCCCGGTACCTAAAGCACACAATTTTTATTTCCCCCAAAAATCCGTGACCACATCATTTCCTCGGTACCCAAAGCACACAATTTTTAATTTCCCACAAAAATTCACAACCTAATCATTTCCTCGGTACCCAAAGCACGCAATTTTTAATTTCCCACAAAAATTCACAACCTAATCATTTCCCCGGTACCCAAAGCACGCAATTTTTAATTTCCCACAAAAATTCACTACCTAATCATTTCCTCGGTACCTAAAGCACACAATTTTTAATTTCCCTCAAAAGTTCACAACCCAATCATTTCCTCGGCACCCAAATCTTACAATTTTTATTTCCCACAAAATTTCACAGTCTGATAACTTGTTATCAGTAAAAAAACATTGTCTGGTGTCCACCGAAATTGAAGTAGCGACGTCTGAGCAGCAGGTATTTTACGACGTACAATTTCGAAGCGTTCCACGATGTTCCACGGTGTTTCATGGTGTTCCTCGATCCTGTCTGCCGACTTTTTTATGGGGGTCTCGTGTCGGACCCCTTTCGTGCTACCTGAACGCGTGCGTGGCGCGTTTCTCTCCTGTTCGTTTTCCTTTTTTTAAGCGAGCGTGCCCGCTACCTGGGAACCACCGACGAATTAATACGTCGTGTAATGGATTAAGGGCCCGGACCTACCCCACGTGATATCTCCACAACCCTCTCTTCCCGTCGACACCATCGATGCGTTTATACCTGCTCGGCTCGACGGGACGCAGACACCTATGGTCGCCGCACCATATGAGAAGCAGCGAATTTTTTGGGTTCGGGCCCATCGACCGACCATTCTCTCTTTATCGAGCACCTATTTTTCACTATGGTGGCAGGCAATCGATAGGGTTGTGCCCCATGGACCCTTTCAATCTTGTGGTCTCGGTTTTTTGTTACTCTACTTTTCTGGGGCACGCACACGAAACACCATAATCGGAAAGATATAGACATACTTCATTTTATTGAATTTGTTGGCCATGTGTGGCCACAACAATTGTGGCAACTAGAAACCAAATTTTTGTTTAAACAGATTGAAAATAATATATTGGCATTCTTACATTTCTTTAATCGTCTTGCTGTTTTAAATTTTTACTACTCAATTTTGTCATAAGTGTATAAAATCCGCAGTGTAGTTACGAATTTGTTAAACCCTTGCCTTGTTTCTTTCATAATTATAGTAGATGATTGTTAACACTAGACCCACCACTACCAGTTAAATGACAGGTTTTGGATTTTTTATTTTACCTGATTGAATAGAGATTGAACTGCACAGAATCTAAATAAATTCAATTTTATAATTTTTACCAGGCAACGCAATACCAACAACATTCAGTGCTCGATGCATTTGCCACTTGCATAAATTAACACGTTTATATTAATACAATGAATTCTCGTATGAAAGTCTAGCTACACCGAGTTCTTGCTATTTCTATAAAGCATTTTGTGAAGAACTTGCATTAAGAATTAGTGAAAAAAAAATCGTCAGTATGATTTCAATTTTTAATGTTCTAGGTAGCGAACTTTTTAGGTGCAGGCCCATCGACGGATTTTTTTCTATGAAGGACCATTTTCCACCAAGGGGGAGGGAATCGATAGGGTTGTACCCCTTCGACCCTTTTACTCTTATGTTCTCTCTCTCTATTTTTTTTCTTCCCGTCTTTCATGCTGCGCACACCCCGAGGAGCGTAATTGGAAAGCGATATATCCTTCCACTCGATAAAAACCGATGCTTTATGAAGTGGCTCGAAACGGTGCCATAAAGGTTTGTTGCTTCGAACGAGGCGACAGGTTCGGGGGACCATAAAAAAAAATGCGAAGGTATTTATGAACAGCTACCGCGACGGGGCGTAATGGTGGGACGAAGAAATTGCGCGTCGATGACGTTGATTACTTTAATTGACTATGTTACAACGCCCTCTTGCGATGCTTCGGTGTATTTCGAATGAAAAGTGTTGGAAACGTCATCGGAGTAGTAACAGATGACATGATTGGTGGATGACAAAATCGTTGCATTTTCTTCGCTTCAATATACTGTGTGTTTTTTTCATTAATTTATAATATTTTATTAAACATTGTCTTTCGTAGGATGTATTAGAAATGGTAATTGGAATGGTAACAGACGGTGGTGATTGCTCGACCACAAAATCGTTGCATGTTTTCGTTTCAGTATGCCTTTTCATTAATTTATAATATTTTATTAAACTTTGTCTTTCGTATTATGTATTATAAATTGGTGGCTCACAAAATTGTTACATTTTCTTCGCTTCAATATACTGTGTGTTCTTTTCATTAATTTATAATATTTGATTAAACATTGTCTTTCGTAGGATGTATTAGAAACGGTAATTGGAATGGTAACAGACGGTAGTGATTGCTCGACCACAAAATCGTTGCATGTTTTCGTTTCAGTATACCTTTTACTCCTTTCATTAATTTATATTTTATGAACTACAGTTTTCTTTTTTGTAGGATGAGGCAGAAATACTTGTGCTGGATTAGGACCTTTGACCATCGCTAGGAGAAAATATGAAGACCGCAAAATTCACCAACATACCTTTCTCATTTATTTTCACAAATTCGTTGCATCTTTTTGTTTCAGTATACCTTTTGCTCTTTTCATTAATTTATATTTAATGAACTACTGTTTTCTTTTTTGTAGGATGAGGCAGAGATACTTCTGTTGCATTAGGACCTTTGGCCGTCGCTAGGAGAAAATACGAAGACTTGAAAATTCACCATCTTTTTCCTTCATTTTCACTGAATTTCATGTAACAAAATTGAATTCTGGCGTCAATCCTACCCCGTCGAAGCCCTCCCGTTTCCTCCCTGAAATCATGATTTTTAATCAGCCTCGTCGCCGCGGCAAATGAACAATATAATCACTGCGTGTGTCCAGCGAAATGAGGGCAGCGCGGAGGATCTAGATACAGCGTCGACACATAAATCACGATTATCGTCCGCGTGGTGACTGGACGGTCGGCTGGCTCGGCGGATCCATGGACACGGGCCGATAAGTTTATCTCTCGCGGCTAGGGATGTTAGCTCGTGTAGCTCGCTGTCTCGCAGGCCTCCCCGAAATCAGGATCGACAATGGCGGTGGACAGACGGCCATTGAGCTCGGACAATGAGCAATGTTAGCGGCGACGCCGGCCAACCCCCGATCACACTAGCTGCCATTCTCTCTCTCTCTCTCTCTCTCTCTCTCTCTCTCTCTCTATCTATTCCCCTTTGCTCTCTCCCTCTTCCTCAAAGTTAGCTCTGTGTGTCTCTGCGCGACACGTCGAGCACGAAGGGGTCTCTGGTCGTGTGCAGATTGCACAACCGTCCAACGACAGCTGGCCAACCCCTTGACCCCGACACAGGGTGAACAGGGTGGACAGAGTAGTGACCGTCGTAACCTGGCTCCTGATCTGACCGAAAGAGGGTTGAACAAGAAAAGGTGTCCAGCCGGCCGTTACTTTCGCTACCGAGCTAGACAGGGCCGGCATTAAATCGCGAGCAAACGCTCCGGACCTCGAGAAGGGTGCAAGGAGAATGGCAGGGTGGACCCAATCGAAGAAGGGGTGGTTTTGCATCTGGACGAAGAAATCCTGCCGTTAAACACGCGCCGTGTAACGCCTTTTCCCAAAAACCTGGCCAAGGTTCATTTCATCCATTTCTACCAGCAGGTTCTAGCTACTGTAACAGATTTTTCGCATGCACAGACCTGGCCATTCGCATGAGAACTCTTCAGTATATACCTGTTACTAATGATCTTATGGGAAGAGTCTTCGAGGTACCATTTTAAGAGGGATAATTTTGAAGGACTTTTTTATTTATACACCAGTGCGACGAACACCTTTCGAATTTATTAAACATATCGTTTGCTTACTGAGGTGTACATCAATGTTGATGAAACATGTCTCCCAATGAAACATATTCAGTGTGCCAGTAACTAATACGTGTTGTCTTATAAGAATTACGAGATTGAATTTATTTGGATTTTGTGCAGTTCGTGCTGTAATACATTCTCTACTAAATATATTTATTCCATCATTTCCCACGAAAGCATCTTTATAATTTCATAATTATAAAAGAAAAAATCTCGAACCGGATGTTTTGACCGGCGGTGGTGGGTTTAGTTTTAGAAAAAATTCGTATACAGAATATTGTATTACAATATCGTATTACAAGCTTGCAGAGAACCTTGCACAAAGAAAAAACTGTCCTTGCATTTGCTACTGCTGGTCGTGCTTTGATAAATTGGAAACAAATCGAAATCGTTGTTTTCATTTAAAAACTTCACTACTGATAGTCCTGCTTCGATAAAATGTAAGTAGAAATGTGATGAAATTATCAATTCAACTTATTAATTATAAGTTTCAAATTATTTTCGTTTGAAGAGCTCGAATTCGGATTAGTGCAGGGTCTCCGGAAAATTCCGAATGCACCGAAGCAAACGGTTCGAAACCGTCCGCAGGTGAATGATGGCGGTGATCAGCGTTATCGTCGGATGCAGCTGATAAGTTTCGAACGATCGTTCCGGAAGCACCGTTATAACGGAAGCGGCTTTAAAACGGAATCCGTGGATGTTGCGAATGCATCCGTGCCGCGAAGAGCATGTTAAACAGTCGGGGGTCTCATTAAGCAGCCAGGTTCGCACCTTTCCTGTTCGGAGATGACGTTTCCGGTGAGTTACGAGGTCCGAGAGGGAGAGACACCTCTCTCTCTCTCTCTCTCTTTCTGTCTCTCTGATATTCGAGCGTTTTCACGTAAATTTATGCCACAGCCCACCAACAAGCATCCAACGCCCTCCACTGACAGGAAACATGTCGCTGCTGCACCTCCAGGAATATTCATGTCGAGAAATAGATTGACTATGGTATATTGTTCGGGATTGTCCGGAGATCAGGAGGAAACAGGAAGCTCAAAACTGTTGCAGCATATCAACTAGCTTGCTAGAAAACATCCCCTAAATTTCTGTATTTTAACAGTGGAGAACCGAGGTGGTCTTTGGTGGTCCGCTGCGAGCCATTTTCATTTGAACCAGCTTGGGACTTGCTGAGAATGATAGTTCTTTCTACAATTTTATCATTTTTGAATTTGTGTAAGGGAACTCTAAACTAATAAGAAGTGTAGAAAGATTGTCTGAACCTCAAAGTGGAATTTCATTTAAAAATTCGAATTCATTATTATAATTATTAATTGGAGTTTTTTACGAGTAACAGGAGTTGGACACAAAAGCAATTCTTCTCTCAGCGATTTTTGTGCAAATCAAAAATAGAGTAACAGCGTCTCAAATTTTTGTCATAAATGCACACAATTCGCTTATATTTACATTTCGCTAATACACATTAGTTTATAGTTCGGGTACTTTGTACTCTTCAAAATTGTTTCAGTACTAACTTCAGAGCATAAAGATAGTCCTTAATTTGCCAGAATTAATGAGATTCTTTTCTTGTTTAATTTTCTTCCGGAAGTATTTTGTTGAGAAATTTTGTTGCACGAGCTGGAGGGTGATATACGAGATTCTGAAGTTTCTGAGTGAACAGATTTGATTACGCCGGCCATTTTGAAAGGCACACCGCCATCGCTGCAATTCAACCCTTGCACAACCCTATCCCTCACCGTTCACCCCTTCTATACGAAGAAAGGGAGTTAATTCGTGTCGCTGTCACAACACTGCCATTCGTGCATCAATCCGCGCGTGGATTGGCTGGAATCAAGGATTCCGTTTCAACGAGGTCTCGTGGCGTACGAACGCTGCTAATTGCAATCAACACAGCTGCCGCTCGATCCTGCACAAGCCTAACTACATCGAACTGTTCAAAACCGTGGTCGCTTTCTCACCGTAACTTTATTTTCATATAATATGTATTTAGAAACAAATATTTTCTAATGAGGCCCAGTATCATAAAATGAGGTTAAAACCATTTTCATGTATTGCGCTAAAAAATTTTGTTGATTAAATTGTACGATCCATAATCGAGAAAAATCCTATGAAACATTGAAGTAGAAAATCCTTCGTTTCATCAAAATTTTTGAACGAGATATACATAGACGGCGCACGAATATTTCTTATTAAATAGTATAATTGTTGATCGAGTCATACGAAAAGGTTCGAGAGGAAAATTGTTTGTCGGAGCAACAGATTGCTGTAATTTCAATTTAATTTTTGAAAAATGAAACGAGTGCAAGATAAACGATTCGTAGAATAAAAATTCGTTAAAAGCAGATTATCGTTAGCGGTGTCACAGCGGCCATCTTGAATTCCCAATTCACCGCAAGGTCCGAGCCTAACGGCGTCGTTATGGGAGCGAAATCCGGTTCTCGGTTCCTCTATCTCTCGCAGGACACACGGCTCATCCCTCAGCTCCTCACACGTGTCCCCGGGAATTAATTCTTTGTGATCCGATTTCGAAGAGGTTGCACCTGAGGTGTCGTCGCACCTTTCCTACCTGTCCGGCAGCCGCCCGTTCGTATCTCGATATCTAAACAAGTTACGCTAGGCAAGGTGAGAAAAACGTAGTTATATTTTATGGTTTTAGGTGGAAAGGGCCTGCCGCGGCTAATAAGAACCGTCCACGGCTCTAAAACGGTTAAAAAATACGACTGTCGATTGCCGCGCGGTTTTCTCAAGTCATTATGGCTGGTTAGGCTCCTTAGAGCATGGTAAAACGGACACGTGGCTTGTCGTGGCAGCCTCTAACTGCAGGCTGCTTCTTTTTAACCCTTGCCGCTTTGGGCCTGGTCTGACCCAGTCATCTGGCGCCAGAGACCATCGACATTTCATTCTATTTCAGTAATAAATGATTTGAAGCATCGAAAATTAAAAATAGCAATAAACCTATAGCAAGGCATTTTTTAACCACTCTGTTTCAACACGCAATAAGAAAAATATTCAAAAGGGGCTGGTAGATTCTGATGACCTTGAAAAAATGAAGTTTCTAGTTATGCAGTAAAAATCTACAGTTTTCAAGGGTTTAAACCGAAAAGTGTATTGTTACTATGACGTACGAATAACAGAAAGAACAATTCTAAAAGTTTGTCAATATTAATACATAGGTGAAGTGTAGTTCGTACATTGTTGTATACTGTATAATAAAAAATAGTGGCATGTATACTATTAATTATTCATAATATTATACTATTAAGCTACAAGCCTATTTTTGATACTTGTAAAAGTTGAAGAGGCTAATGCTACTTAGTGTACTTAGTGTCCTTGGTACCATTTTTCTGAGGTTCGCTATCAGGTGATATGCAAATAAACATTACAATTGTAATCTTAAGAAATTGTAACTTTGGACCATTTTATTTTGCACCATTTCCATTTTTGATGTTGAGATCAATATCCAGCTAACGATTTAACCTAGCACGTGGTAATTAAAGTTTAAATTGTCGAAAAAATCCGTGAATGCAGAGGATGACGTGTCAAATGCAATTTGCATACAGATGCAACGGCACCGGCGATCAGATGGCAACGGTTCCGCATCCAAGCGTTCCATGAAACGCATCGTGACCATCGCACAAGCGTTTCTCGTGTCCATATGGGCATTGTCCCTCGCGCGGTGAGGGCAGTTTCCATTTTATGGCGCATAAAGTCGATCGAGGCTTGCCCACGGATGCTTGATTGGCTTTCCCGAATAATGTCCAGTCCCTTATGGCAACGACCACGGATTAACACCGTTTCGCGTTAACACCGCCGACTTTCGCATCGTATGCGTCCTGCGAACGGTTTTATGGGTTTAAACGATCGTAAAAGAGTGCTTTTCTATCGATCATCCGGTCTCTCGCAGTATAACAAACGGTAATCTGTATTTTTAGAGTGTTTTGTCTTGGGAAATACGGGGCGAAGGCAATGACAATGGGAAGAAAGCTAATTCTTTTTTGTCCAAATCATTTATTTTACTGCGGCACCCTTAATGGTTTCATAGTTAGAAACACAATGTTTCGAAGGTGACATTGAAGACTGGGGATCTTGGTGAAAAATAAAAAATTTTGTCGTCGATTGTAAGAAACGGAAGCCAAATACAAATATTTTTTCAAAAATCTTATATAGTTGAGAATGATGTATAAGCAAATTTTTGTAATCTCTTCGCTCTTTCTAATTTTACCAACACATTTTTTCCATGAATGCATAGAATCCGGAGTATATTAATTTTGGTATTTGTCAACAATAATATTAAAGAAGTTTTAGGAAGAAATTGAAAGGGTTAAAGAAGTTCCTTCCTTCGAAAGTTTCATAATATTACAAACAACCCTATTAACCCTTTGCACTCGGCGCTATTTCCATTCTAAAACTAAATTTTTCTTCCGTCTTAGCATATTTTCATTTTATTCGTACGAAACCGATCCGATTTCCACATATAATATTTAAATGTTTAGTAATCTATTAAACACAAATTTTGTAATGTAACAAATATTTTGTAATATTTTTTGTAATTTCTTTGAAGTAATGCCACAACAATTTCTAGTGGTGCTTCAGAGTCACCACTCGAGTGCTAAGGGTTAATTCACTACCCATTTCACTGAAGCATCAAATAATTTTGTGATCTCAACGCACAGAAGAAAAGGGACTTGGATCTTTTATCGAACAGTCCTATCCCTTAAAAATAATACAACACGTCGAACCTCCCATTAACTTCACGCCATCCACCCCCATGAAAACCAACCCTCGAAAACAAGGTCCGCACGATCCGCACCCGAAGCGTACAAGACCCAGCATCTCGTTTCCATGTTCAAAAACTAAGTGTCACCTTTGGTTTCCTGTGGAAACATCCCCTCGAGCGTTAGGGGTGTCGAAGAGTCGCGATCGTCGCCCATAAAAAGCATCCTCGATCGCGTGGATCGGCAAGAAGAAGGGAGAAAAACGAAATAGAAAAAGAAGAAGAAGAGTCGCGCGTGCCGATGACACATTGTCTCCCCGTTTTCCTGTTTCCACGTGCCGCTACCTATCCCGCGGACGCGTCTGTTTCCATATTTTTAACCACTTTTTTCGAATCCGGCTCTCGCGCGCTACCCTGCGCATGAAAAAGGGAATTTTCGTTGCGGTTTCGAGCCCTCTCTCCTCCCCTCTCCTTCGCTCTCTCTCTCTTTCTCTCTCTTTCTCTCTGCACCCCAAAAACTGGATATTTTCGTTCGGAAAAAAGGGCGAAAAAAGCGCGGATTCGTTACACGCGCGAGGGTCGTTTCCACGATGCGTGCAAACGGAACGCACGCCGCTCGGAAAAGAGAAAGAGAGGGAGAGAGAGAGAGAGAGAGAGAAAGGGAAACCACGCATCTGCGTACATACGCGGAGGAAGCTGGGGGAACAGAGACGTTTTCTGAAAAACTGAAAATTTAACGGGAGCAGGAAGCTGCCTAGGGAGAGACCGAGCTCCTTTATTTTACGATCGACGCGTGCGGGAACAATGGCCGACCAGACTAGAATCCTTTCATCGGGTTTTCTGTAATGCAGGAGTCGCTCGTGATATATTCTGTCACGGTTGCAGAGCGAATTTACTGCAGTTTGCTGGAATCGTTTGGACACGATCCGGAAAAGTCGCGAGAAACGGCGATTTCATTTTTAAAAATCTGTTCCTCCGATGCTCGTACACTGACTTGACCCTTTGTACTCGAAGCTATTTTAACTCGAAAACAAAACATTTCTGCCGACCTAGAATATTTCCCTTCTATATATATTTTTTCATGTTATACATACGAGAATGGTGCAATTTACGTGTACAATACCGAAATGTTTAGTAACTTATTAAATACAAACAAATTTCATAATGTGACAAATATTTTGAATAATGATACAACAATTTTTAGTGGTGCCTTACAGTCACCATTCGAGCGCTAAGGGTTAACTTTCAACTTATATTTTTAGGGGTAATTTGATTAAGGAAAATACCCAAAAACCATTTCGCTGTGTTCCTTTATACAATCTTCTATGCTGTCCTAACAATATTGGCGATGTACCATCCTCATCGAACTACGGATCTTTATAAAAATTTCTAATTTCATATATAAATTATGAAATTTGGTAATAAATATTTGTCGACGGTAATCAATACTTTCTGCATCATTCTAAGAGATAGGAGTCAAAAGCTCTGTATCACATTTTTCTCTCATACAATCTTCCATGTTGTCTTAACAATATTGGCGATGTACCATCCTCATCGGTCTGCGGATCTCCATAAAAATTTCAAATTTCAATATTTGGTAATCAATACTTTCTGCATCAATTCTAAGATATACGAGTCAAAAGCTCTGTATCACATTTTCCTCCCATACAATCTTCCATGTTGTCTTCACAATATTGGCGATGTACCATCCCCATCGGTCTGCGGATCTTTATAAAAATTTCAAATTTCAATATTCGGTAATCAATACTTTCCGCATCAATTCTAAGAGGTAGGAGTCAAAAGCTCTGTATCACATTTTCCTCCCATACAATCTTCCATGTTGTCTTAACAATATTGGCGATGTACCATCCTCATAGGTCTGCGGATCTTTATAAAAATTTCAAATTTCAATATTTGGTAATCAATACTTTCTGCATCAATTCTAAGATATACGAGTCAAAAGCTCTGTATCACATTTTCCTCCCATACAATCTTCCATGTTGTCTTAACAATATTGGCGATGTACCATCCTCATCGGTCTGCGGATCTCCATAAAAATTTCAAATTTCAATATTCGATAATCAATACTTTCCGCATCAATTCTAAGAGACAGGAGTCAAAAGCTCTGTATCACATTTCTCTCTTACACATCAAGGCGATCTTGACCATTTTCAAAGGTTTCTTCAAGCTCAACTCAAGGTCACCATATTACAGAATAATTCAATGAACATTCCCAAGCAGCATCAATTACATAATTGCAAAAATCAAGACGCAATCACAGAGGAGTCTAACGATTGCAATCGCCTGGAAACAGAAAACGAGTAAATTCTAGCTGAAAGAGGGCGCAATGGAAAAGGGGACAAATATGTCTGCGATTCCTCTTGCATCGAGATTTACGGTGAAGTTTCGGACGCAAGCGTCGCGTCGACCGCAGAATATCAAAAAAAAAAAAAAAAAAGAAGCCCGAAGCCGTTCCAGAGCGTCGGACAAATTAACAAACAAGGAGAGGGCTCTCTATTTTCTGCCTGGCGTCCTCGTGAAAAGCGTCGAGGGGCAACACAGCGTTGTTCTCTCGTTACCGTGTACTGCTTTTCTGAATGAGTAACTTAATCCCGTTTTCCGAGCGGAGACAATAAACCACCACCGCTCGGCTGGCGCACACGCGCGCACACACACACACACACATGCTGTATGTGCAACCATAAGGGAGACGCACACATGGCAGCATAAAGGATGCACGTAGAGAACGAGGCAAGGTTTGCGTCGGTGTGTTCGGGAACCCGGGGAGACATTAACTAAGGGCAGATGCTTCCACGGCGTTAAAAAAGCGGCGGGAGCGCGTGCCGGCATCAAACGACTAAAAATACTCGAACGCCCCCGTGAACACCGGCCACGCCCGCTATAAAGTCTCTCTTTCTCTCTCTCTCTCTCTCCCTCTCTCTTTCTCTCTCTCTTGTACACCTTAAAGCCCCGCAAGGAGAGAACCGCCGAAGAGACCGACCCCTAATCTCTACCCGGCCGTGTTTCTCGCAGCAAATAACAGCCAACTAATTCCAATAATTAGCGGGGCCCCGTCTGTCCGCGAGAACGCCTAATCGACTGGATGATTCCCGAGCATGCCCGCGTCCTCTTGTGCCTGCTAGACAGAGAATGATTCCGTAATTGAATGAAATTGATAGATACACGCCGTGCAACTTTGTACGATGCTCTGGAATGTTAATCGGACGGACCAAAGTGATCAGGCGAAGGGCTTGTTCGGCACCTGCGAGTGATCGCCCTTTTGCGATTTCTTTTTGGAATTTGCCACGTCCGGACGGGAGACGATGAATATGTTAATGTCCAGGATTTCGTGATGCGAGGGATAATGTGGATTCTTGGATTTTTCGTATTTCGTGTGAAGAGTGTTGGAATGCGGTGGGGTTTTGAGTTTTTCGGCTGGGAACATTTAACCTTGATAATTCGGTTTTTAGAGACTTTTCTTGAAACGTTCATCGACAGGCGAGCCACCTAACTCGATCGTCTCGAATAACGTCTAAATTGTGCGCTGTACAAACAAATTATTTCTAATGATGTCACATCGTATCAAAGAGAACGTGATATGGTGTGCACGACTTCTTAATAAGTGGAGGCGTTTAGGAGATTTGAAGGTCAACTTTGGTTTTTTGTACTCTATAAACAGGTATTAACCCATGCATGTCAAAAAAAAAAAAAAGAATGATTAGTCTAGTCGATATTTTAATTTGAATATTGCTTATAATATTGCTCTGTATGTTACATTGATTCTACGCAAAGTTAAAAGCAATAGGCCACAGAAAATAATTTGAAAAATAGGCTAAGCAAGACTGCACCAGATAGTGCATATACTGAACTTCTTGGAGGCTGAGTGAATCGATTAGGACAATGTCATCCCCGGTACCGTCGAGTGTTCCCCATTAGCCAAATTCGATGTATCATATAATTACGGGGCAGAGGATCCCGGTGAATGGAAATTGTTCGTCTGAAGTTTGCCAATTACCATCGAGGAAGATGTCGGTCGACAGGAGAGAGAGAGAGAGAGAGAGAGAGAGAGAGAGAGAGAGAGAGTGTGTGAGAGAGAGAGAGTGTGTGTGTGAGAGAGAGAGACAGGGGGGAGAGGGGGAGTCTTGGAACCACTCGAAAGGGCTAGGGTTACCTTAATGGACGATCCTTTAAGGTCTGATCGTTTGCTCCCAGTACCGAGCTCTTATCTTGGCTGGTGAGGCTTAGTCAGGGGCGTAGCTACCTGGTGCACCGGTGCAATAAAAATGCTGCGAGAAGGGGACAGGGTGCATTTCTGTTCTCGCTTTTTTTCCACCTCATCTCCCTTATCGTTTGCAATCTGTTGCGTAGTGCCATCCTCCGAAGCATTAACAAATAAACCAGTGTACGGAGCACTCGGTTCCTTCATATTTTAGCAATGTATTAAAATTTCACTAGAACTACCAAGCAGTGAATGCAACTGCTTATAATGTCATCAAAATTGCATTTGTTTAGATTTCGTGCCGGTTTCGTTTAAATATCTACTTCGATAGAGAAATGTATTTCAAAATTTTCTGATGAACACATATTGATAATTTCAATATTCCTAAAGAAATAATTAGGAGCAAGTCATTCTGACTCATCCGGTAGTTCTAGTGTTAATGAAACGGACTGCAATCTTCGAGAAAAGAAGAAATATAGAAATGAAACCACTATTATTAAACATCACAGACAATTTTGTACACGGCCCCGAGAGTTAAAATAAACAATCAAACTGAAGTCTTTAAATCATTTCATCGAACCGACTTCTGTGCTTGTAGACTTTAAATCGATGATTTGTCACACAGTGTGGCGTGAGGATTAGGCGAAAAGAATTTCGACAAAACGAGGGGCGTATTCGTTCACCAAATTCCTCGCCGAAGAAGAATGAAGACACGATCGTCGCCGGTATAAAAAGAAGGAAACGAAGCTAGCAGCTAGAGTAGCTCGTGCTGAACACGCGCGGATGCTGCAGACAAGATGACGATCATCAGGGTCCTCCATCCTGACGATCGAGGGTGAGCCGTCCGAAAAACATCACTAGGAAAAAAAAACGCACCACGGTAATGTATGCCCACCAGTCTCCGTGCTGTTGGGGTTCAAATCTCTGGCGTCTGTTTTTTTCTGCTTTTTTGCCACCGTGATGCTACCCTTCGCGCGTGCATCGTGTCCGCCGGAGATAAATTTGTGAATGGGGATATGGAGGATGGTGGTGGGACGACGGTGACAATGGTGGCGTTTAAAAAATGGAGACTTTGGTGGGAAAGCGCCATTCTCGAGCCTTTGTTTCTCCATGATTGGGCCAAGTCTGGTTAATCTATTTAATTTCAGGAGCTAAATGAACTTTCTTTTTAATCCACAGAAATGTATTCTACCCCTCATAGAAGTGGGTCCTACATGTTTTGATATAGCCTGTAGTTGGAGCAATAAAAATTCGTGATTGATAAATCGATGATTTTGCAACTACCGCAACGTCCGAATATTAATGAAAGGAAGTGCACATCCAATGACTCCGTCATTTCGTCACAGGCCAAGAGGGTGGGAAATAGATGGCCGACCGGGGCACGGTGTTTCGCAGGGTCGATTTCTCGCGGCCATGGCTAGCATTTTTCCCCGATATTTTTATTACCATAGCCAGTGTACGATTGGTCTATGTCCCTTTCCCGAAAACCACCCTCGATCGGTTCCACCCTTGCGCGAGAAACGACTAGGAGCTGCGAGAGAAAGAGAGAGAGAACCGGAATCGCATTCGCGCCAGCCGCGCAATAAATTCCCGAGTAGCTATCATAGATTTATCATAGTCACGCACTCGCGCCCGCACGCCGATAATTGCCGGATTGTGGCGGTTTTCGGGCTGACCGTCGGAATCGGTATAGAAGGGGGATAAAAGTTCGAGGGCGAGACGTCACCACGAGGGCGAGGGAAATAATGATTCCGGGCATTTTTCAATGGATCACGAGGGCGTGAAAACGAGAGGGGACAAGCTCGATTTTTCCTCCAGAAAGGAAAACTCGATTTTTCGAGTCCTTTTTCGAGTCCGATCGAAAGCTTCCCTCCATTGTAGCAGCACGTACGGAACGTACTAACACCTGCCAGGTGGATCACATGCTCGAGAGGGATGCAATCAGGGTGACACGCACACGATCGACCGATCGCTATTATTTCGCCCTTGCGGAGTTCCCTTTTTTTTTTTACTGGACACGTTCCGAGGGATGAACGGAATTAATGCGATCTTTCTCGGGACTTAATTACCGTGCGATGATTTGTGGAACCGGAGAGTTGATCTGTAGCTTCGAATAAAAAATTTGTAATATTTTTGAGAGAATACTGAACTTTTAAGAATACAGAAGCTGGTCCTTCTTTGATCTTCCTAACGTAGCAACAAACTTTACTCGAATCAAATGTACTTAACAAACCCTGCAACAAATAGAATATGTGCAAGAGCATTTTAAACGAAGATAAATTATACAAGCACGCATATGTGCCTACGTTATAGGAAAACATTCTCAAACTTCGAGAAAGTACTAAACAATCGCAAACACGATTCCATTAAAAAAATTAACGAAAATAAAATTGATCTCATCGAAGCAACCCTGCACGAGGGAACAAGCCATACAAAACAAATATTTCGTTAATTCTCGGTACATTTTCTGAAATAAATCGATGACGTACGTCGCCTCACGTTGGTCAGGGAGCGAATTCCAAGATGGCGACGCCCGGCGCAGCAATCTACGAGCCGGGAACGGAGGGAAATAATTTTCTGCGGAAAGTAAATTCCCAAGTATGTTCATCGGAGGCTACCAGCGTTTAATCTCACGCTTGGTTCCCCGCGATCAGCGTGAATCACGTGGAAATAAAGACGACGTGTCTGCAACCCCCCCCCCCCCCCAGGAAACATCGGCGATTGATTGCACGGGGGTGTAGCCATTACAATTGCAGCATGAACAAGGAGGGGTATAGTACGTACGCCGTAATCATTCGGGAAGATGGACCGACCACGGTCTATTTTTCCGGGGACTATTAGTCTGCCGAGTTAATTCGCCGAGAAGGAGAAGAAGCTATTCGCGGGCAAATAGAACGTGGGGGCTGTTTCCGGGCTGCTTGCTCTTAATGAGAATATACTGGCCACGGGGACCTAATTTGCAGGACTTGTGTCGCGTCAATGTCTTCCATGATCCAGTTGTTGGACTTCTTGATCGTTCGTTTCAACGCACGACGCGGGAAAGTGCAAATACAGTATAGTATATTATACTAGGTTTAAAGTTTCAATAGATTTAATTATATAAGAATGTAATCTTAGTATTCTTGTATATTAGACTACAGATATTCTAGTCTAACAACCTAACAAAATGTCTCTGGTATACTTCCAGTGTTCCAATTCAATCGCAGAGAAGCCGCCATTAGAATGAGACCCTAGCGACAGAAAAAGAAATTCGAAAATCGAAATATCGAATCGATCGAGGCTGGTCGTCGCTTGGAAAAACAAGCCAGCAGTATTCGGTGTGTATCAAAAATGTCTCATGTAATGTTGACGCTGGTGCCAGGGGGTTGGTTCGACGGGGCGCGTGCACCCCACATTTTCCACGGGGAGACGTCGCGGGGTTTATGATCACGGATCGTCGGGAAAACAGTAGAGCCGGAATATGGGCTCCGTGATCCTCGTTACGACCTCGTAAAGAAACCTTTTAACGTGTCCAAGGGCTCCCGTTCGGGTTCTGGATTCTTCGGGGTTTCCTCTGGGGCACAACGTGACGCTTAAACGTTGTGGGGCGTCTGGGTTGCGCGGGAAATGCAAATGATGGATGGAGAAATCGAAACGATTTGTTGAAGTCTTCTGACAAGAGTCTTCAACAAGAGAATTCATCAAGATCAAGATTCGTATCAATGTTCGTTGTACTACATTAATATACAGGGTGTTTGAAAAATGTACTTCCTTGAAACGAGTGATTCTTGAGGTCATTGATTTCAATTTTTCCTGCAGATAATAATTGTTACATCTTTGACCAACCTGAATAAAAGGGATAGTAATTTCGTTTCTTTTTAATTGAACAATATTATCATTTGGAAAATGAGAATAAATATTATACGAATTGAAAAAGTTCGAGTGTTTAAAAAGCCCGGAATCCACAATCTGCCGACCCAGTGCGTCGAAACACGTAAAAAAGCGTAGAACATTCGTTCTGCACGCTAGTCCATCGTCGTTTGCAACAACTCCCTCGTTCAGTGTCACAGTGACATACTAGGTTTCAAGTTACACGGGCCTCCAGATGACATCGTCGCCTCTGAAAAATCACTCGCATAAAATAAAAGCGTAGATACGATACGAATCGAACGGGGACGAATTGCGAGCCATCGATTCGCAGCCCCGACGCTATTCGTTTCGCAACTCGAGCGATCGTGTACGCACAGAACCCACAAATTTCGTTTCCCTCGAAAGAGATCTGTGATCGTACGAAAAAGCACACTTCCTCTTCGAGATCATTATCGTGCAGTCCATAGAATTGATCCTAAATCGACAATGTTCTCTTGTTGTCCCTCCCTGTGATGTAAAAAACTATTTCCTTATTTGCTCGATATTCTTCTAAAAATGTATTTCCTTGACCTCTCAAGGTGATTCCCGAGGTCATTTGAAATAACTTTCTCCTTTGCGAAAATGTTCTCCGCGGCTCTGTTGAGGAGATATTAACGAAAAACGCGGACCAATCAGAGCGCGGCTACTGCTGAGAGCGGCGTTACCGTTGGCCGAGCCGGAATCAGTCTACTGTAGCCGCGCTTTGATTGGTCCGTGCTTTTCGTTAATATCTCCTTAACCAAGCCGCGGAGAACATTTTCGCAAAGGAAAAAGTTTCTTCAAATGACCTCAGGGATTAACCCTTTCAAGGAAACACGTTTGTGAGACACCTCGTATATTCGTACAACTAAAATTCATTTCTGTATTCTGTAGACTTACTGCACGGTTAATTGCAATTTTTTCAAAATTCGTTTTCACGTCATTAACCCTTAAGTGCATAGGTAAACTAAATATTAGGTACATGAATGAATACATGGGGTCCATTGAGGACCCCACTTACCTAATTCCTTGCTAACCTTGATTACTGCAACAATTTATTTCTGTAAACTTTCTGTAAAACTGTAAAATTTCTGTAAACTAAAAATGGCGCGGCTAAAAACGTTAACACAAAATCCAGCACTGGGGTCCTTTGCGGACCCCACTCATGCATTTAAGGGTTAACTAATTGTTCTAATTCTTAAAAAATCCAATATCAACGAAAATCAAATAGACTTTGCCTTTCCTTCCAGAGCAAAGGTCTCTGCTTTCAGATCGAAACTGTTCGAGACCGTGTCGGCATTTTTCCTCTTATCCACCGAATTTTGGTTTCTGGCCAGGTTGTTTCGCGTGTTGTGAGAATCCGTCGGCACCGAACACCGTATAATTCGTTCGTAATGCCGACGATAAGCCGAGAGGGGTGAGTCTTTCTCTCCCTAGGACTTGTCAAAATAATGTTTGTCTAGCTCGGAGGCTTCTCGAAAACCGAAGAGACGCTTTGTCGCTGTCCCGGCCGGTCCGGCGACGCTCCACCCACGTCAGTCATGAGAGTTATGGCTGTTATGATTGTCATGTTTTGTCAACTCCTTTGTCACCGACAAAAGGGCTGCCAGTACGAGGATCATGAGCTTTCCTGCCTGTCTCCGAGTCTCCGGGCTCTGGAACACTATCGCGAAAAGACGCAAAAGGTCGAACCATCAAATTGGCCACAAAGCTGCGCAGCCGGAAGCTCTGTGGGCAGAAAATTCGATACGTCACTCATCTCAGTGAGCAGTGTCCTCGCATCCAAGCCGATTTTTTGATGATTTTGCAGTTCGTGCTCTCTTTGCAACTTCTTCGTACTTGAAACAGTCATAGCATTTGACCTACTTCTAACACTTACATTACCAAATAACCTTTCCCGGCGAAAAGTGTTCCCACGTAAGGACGAAAAGTTTTGTCGGTAACATGGTCGCTCTACCTTATCGCGAGTCTACGGAGTCTTAAGAAAATGCAAAAATTCGATTTTTTCTCTGTAGCTTATAATTTTCTAGGAGGAGTAAATATTATTATACAATATCTGTATATAAATTAATAAGATATGTATCTGTTAGATTGTGCACAGAATCCTCATCACCGAGTCGGTGTTAGTGACTGAAGCGACTACAGTCTCTTTCGTTCGAGACTAGTTCGCTATAAAAGTGTCTCTTGGCCTTTATTTGAGAACGATTTGTGATTCGGTACTAGGCGGGCTCACTCCAAATTGACCCTAATTTTTCGAACCGTTCTGCCTGGAGAAAAGTCATCGGAGGTACAGAAGGTTGCAGCCTCGGGTACCGGACGGTCGAGAATTTCACCGTGGGGAAAGTTGTGCCTCTGTCTTCCGCAAACGGTGGCGGCGCAAGGTTAAAGAATGCTCGGATATTTTATGCGTGCACGGATTTCTGGGGAACCGGTGTCCCCGCGGAAAGGAAAAGGGCATTCACGCCCGGTAAAAGAACGGTTCCCGGAGCACCGGGACAGTTAGGTCGGTCCTGGCCTCATTGTTCCAAATATCGCTAAAATACGGAAAGCTTAAAGTCATAAACCGCATTTTAACGTTTTTGCCAACGTCCTTTGCCGTGCCCGACCCCCAAGAGGAAGCATGCAAATCCAGCGAAGCAAGCGAGCGAGCCAAAGGGACGACGGTGCCATTGGAAAATATATAATTCAGACCGTAAATGGCCCTCTTAGACTGGTAAAACGGTTAACTTTGAACGTCACGGCTTAGGTATGGAACCTTGGAAGAGCGTAGTTCCCGCGCGGAAAAGAAAGAAGCGACGAAAAGCACGACAGATCGCATTAACCTTTGATAACAGCCTCGGTTCCTCGGCAACGACGACGACGGAAAAAGTGGGGAGGGGGTATCGTAGGGAAAAAATGGTAAAACTCGTTATCAGGAGAAAAGTGTCGTAATGGAAGCGCTTTACAGACTGATGGTCAAAGGACTGATTGTGAGGATCCTCCGCCCGGGGGATAATTTTATGGCGAACTGATTATAGGAACGGAACAGGTTGAATATATTAATCGCGGGATGCTGCGACGCTTGCCTTCCTCAAAGCGTTTCGAGAAATTAGCGGGCCAGGTTTTCCAACATGCTAACTGTCCCGTGCGTCGCCTATCCGTGACAGTCATTACACTATTTAGTAGTTAGCTGCGGCAAATAAAACGCGAAGTCTGCATCGGCGAGACTGACACTTAAACGTTCCTACGTGTTTGCTATTGTTTGTGTTTTGCAAGAGCTACTGTATTATTTGTAATTGGTACTAGGGTTTACCGGAGGATGCAACATGATTTGCTACAATTTTTCGAGTCTCAAATCGGTAGAGCTGGAAAGAGATTTTTTACGAAATCGTTGAATATTGTTTGACGATGAATTAATGCTTGATATATTTTTATATATTTCACACTTTTAATGAACGTGGTTTTCGCAACGTTACAGTATAATGATATGAATGTTGTACGTTTGTGACCTTGCATGACCTTGAGTGATTATAGTTACCGAATTTCTACGAAAAGGAACTATCATGGATGGTTTAAGTTTAAAAAATGGAGGTGACCTTGACGTTTCTAAAAAGAAATGACATAAAAACAGTAATTTTTAATCTTCAAAACCAACAAAGATTCGCCGAACAAACATTAGGTGACTCACTCTGCATGTGCTCACGTTTTTCTTGCAAATAATAAATATTAATAATACTGTTTTTCGCAAGGAACGTAATGGCGTACGTAATTTTCTCGTGTTCGCACTATTTTTTTCAGAAACGAAGGTGACCTTCAATCTCCTAAATGGAATATTTGTTTAAATCTTATGAAAGCGCGTGACAAGACAAGTACTGAGTGTGTATACTTCAGTGAATTGTTAACAATGACAGTTTCCAGTCATAGACAATAAAATGCAAGTAGACGGCAGACTCGATGTCGAGGGGCGAGTTTTGGCATAGCGTTCGAGTTCTGCCGAATTCCGGGAAGTATCGACGCGTGCTGGTGACCGTGTCAGAGGGAATCGAAGCGACGATGGGGCAAACACGCAAATATTGTGCACCGTTGTCGCAATATTATCGTTTGCAAAGGCGCGAGAGCGCACCAGTTCGCCGTGGGTTTCGGCTCGCAAACAGATAACGCGCCAGCCGAGTGGTTTACCGGCTAGTCCTGTTTGACTTTCGGCTTACCAAGATATCCTGCACCTTCGGGGACACGCGTTGCTTATATAGGATCGTCCGAGGAACTCGTGAAAAATCTCTGACTAGTCCGATGCGATCCTCACCGCGAAATTCCCCAATTTTCCGCGAGGAAATCATTTTTTACCGCGATCTCGCAGCCCAACTCTTCAGAAATGCCCGACCCAAAAAATGTATACACTAAGAGTACAACAAAACCCTGCGCAGAGGTTCGAATCACCCAGTCTCGCTCTTCCATTTGAAAAAAGACAGTTTTCGACAAAAGGAGAGAAATTCTGGTCCGAAATTTGCGCCTCGAAACCGCGAAATGTAAAAGCCGGTATCGTTTCATCTCCCGGGAGCGTCGATCCGGTAGACTCTTGTTCGGACGAAAATCATGCTGAAGGTCGACCCTCTGTTCCAGAAAACGTTAAACCATGCGACAATTTGCCGGACACGTCCTCGTTGTCGATTCATCGAGGACCTTTTCCTGTTTTCGTCTAACAGGCGTGAAAATCTGGAGCAGAACCGTTCGTTTCACCTTTCCCCGTGATTTGTGGAGTCTTTGAACACGGAAACCGAAGGGACGCGTGCAAACATGGAGCATGCAGCGTTTGTTTGCATATTTTCGACAAGGAAACACAAGTGGAGCGCTCCAAGGACGAATCCGAGCTCGATCAGTATCGCTCGGACACGGTCTCGTCCAAACTATCTGCACTATGATGTTCCACGTTGTCCGCGGCATCTTGATGTCTCCTGTCCTCCGAAAATCAAGCCAAAATTTTGTAACGGTCTTTCTTGGAAATCGACTGGGGAAACTGTGAAGTTCCCTGTTAGGTTCATTGTTTATGCAAGACAGGCTGGCACCTAGGAGAAGACTCGAACAGTTTTTAATTTATTCTCTTAATTTTAGTTCGCGAGGGATGAGGCGAAGATTGCTTGACTCGATAATTGCAAAGAATGCTGCGAGCATTGCGAGATATTGATGAGATGACCTTCGTGTGACATTGACTTCCAGAAATGCAGATTTAATCAATAGCTTATTTGTAAACATTGTTAGGACGATATGAAGGACAGTAATGAAGTTGCCGGCCCACGACTAATTTTTAACTAATTTTCTAGGTTTTAGAAAAATCTGAAAGAAGCATCAATGGGTACGAATCAATATTTCAGGGTTAGAAACAGTTATAATATTTTGTAAAATTAGAGCTACGTATCCGGATGTGCAGGGAGTGAAATAATGTTCGCAAACACTTGCCCATAAAACAGATATTCTATTACCTCCCAGCAATATGATTTCATACATCAGGATCACCATCGAAATTCAATTTCAGCCAGCAGAAATATCACACAGTGCTTTCAGCTCTAGAAATTCTGTTCGCGAAAGAGAGAGAGTGCTGTCCAAGGGGTAGTTCCAGAAGGGTCGGGGGTGTGTAAGCGACGTTTTATGAGGGATGACTTTTACGGACGTCGTCGTTGTCGTGTGTGTTCACCGTCGTCGTCGACGTCGTCGTACCTAGACCAATTTCGGTTTTATTCGTTTAGGGTGTCTTTTCATTCCCGGAATAACCCTTGCGTTTCCGGGAAGGTGGAGCACATTACCTCGGATAAAGATTCGATCTATTGTGCGGGGGTGTAGCGCTATACTGGGCTCTCAAAATCTACGCGTGTGCTGCGATGCCTTTCTATCCTGCTGGACGCTCCCGATTCCAGTGCTGGACAAAATGACATTTTCGGGGATCATGTTTTAACGGGTCAGATCACCTAGACTTACGTTAAAGACTTTCTTAACAAATTAATAAGAAGACAGTCCAATAATTCTAGTTTCTCACAGTGATATTAACTCTTAACTTTATGCTCAATTTTTTTTCGGAAGAAAATGTGAAACAATGGCGGTGATATTCGCTGTTGAAACGGTTTTTTATAGTGGTGCATCAACGGATAGCCGCCATTATAAAAATTGAAACGTCTGAACTGAAGAATCTTTTTTATTCTCAAACTAGAAGATACTATCTAAATCCTAGTGTAGTTTCTTAAAATAAATTCAATCGTTTGTAGAAATGGCAGAAATTGATTTTTACGTGAAAAAATCGACTAATTATTTACAATTCACAAAATATTTGAGATATCAAACAAATCCTACTGTATGTTTCAGAGTACTGTATGCGGAATATTTGTTTAAAATTGTGTTTAACTCTTTGTTGCCGAGGTGTGACAGACCCCCAGTAATGTTTGTATCTTGTTGATTAAAAACGTTAAGCAAGTTTAATTCGTTAATGTGACACTGTTCTCACAGGAGCATCGAAGAGTTAAAAAGAAGCATTTCATGGGGATTTCCGACACCTTTCATTCGAAATGTACCCAGGCTCTGTGACAAAGAAAGACGAAATGGGATTATGGGTGGAACAGACTGTTCTTGGAATAGGATTTCCGAAACTGTTTTACACAGGTTCAATTAGCCAGGCAAAAAGACCGTTGTAAAAATGTGGATCTCACGGTGGAACTGTAACGTGAACGCAAGAGCTTCGGACGGTGTCGAAAAAGTCGTCCTTTTTACACCTTTCCGGGGGGGAAGGAAGTCAGTAGATGGAACAATTTTTACAGGACCAAGTGCCACTCAATGTAAATGTTTTGCAACCTTTACGATCTAGCTAATAAAAAGTAGTACCTAGCTACGGTCCTTTCAGTCTAATAGCATTAAAGCGGATTGGGGTAAAAACCGCTCCATTTTTAATTTAAAGTTGACTTCACCCGGGTCTCCGGAGGACCGCCTCGTAAAAAGCCAGCGCGGGATTAACGATGTTTTATGATTTCTTTTGTCGTTGGACCCTGAAAACGGCAGGCCCAAAACGATTCTCTGCCATTTTGTAGCGCGAACGGTTAACTTAACCTAACTAAAGCTTGGGAGAACGTGGTTCGGTTTCTTTGAAATCTTTTGGAGCTTTGTTCTTGACCTTGATTTTTTCGTTCTCGCAGAAAAGCGCAGAGCACTTTATTTAACCTACTTAATGATGTTTTTGTAAAAATAATTAATATTTAAATCTTGCGACATTACACGAATACAGCTTTTGCGATTTTATTTGCTCTGTTTCTTTAGGACGTAAAGCAACTATAATATATTTTGAATAAAAATATGTACTAGCATTATTATTTAATTGATATACTTGCACTGGATTATTTCTGACTTAGAAAATATTTACTGTATTTGCAGTACCTCACGAAGTTATAGTAATTAATATATCTAACTCCTGCAGCATCGATTACAACGTATTTGCAGTGTTCTATCTATTTATTTTATACAGAACAATTATTATGCTATAACGCAGATCTGAATTATTAAGATTGGGGCCTCTGTAATCCAATAATCATATTCCAAGTCTGCTAAAAGCAATCTATCATGGGAAAGTGTAAAATTAATGTTGAAGAGCTGATATTTTTGGATTTGGAAGGGATACTTTCAGGGATTCAGGAATGTTTCCCTGGATCCAGCAACTCTTTAAGCCTCTCCCACGGGACCGCGTCAGGTCTCATGGGACATCGAACAAAACCGGAACATGACTCGAGGAACGTGAAAGGATTACTCGGCCGTTTCGGTTCTCTCGTAAAGGGAAATCTGTCGGTCCATCTAACTGAAAGATCGCTAAACGATCGTCGTCGTCATCGTCGCAACGGATGGCCGAGAACGGTCCTCGGTATTTTGTAACATCGCTGCGGTGTCCAAAATGTTGTGACAGTGACAAGAATGGAGCCCTTTTGCGAATTTCGTTGTGCATCCACCCCCTGCAAACTCATTTGCCTTCAATTCTTCGATATCTAACGCTCCAAATTCTAAATAATTCCAGAGCTCGGACAAATCAAGTTTCAATCGCAAATTTTTATCCTGCAAGCGTTTCCGAAATAACTCGATTTTTAATAATACTAGACAATACGCTAATTCTAGTAATACGGGGAAAAATGACGTCTTTCAAGCCGCGTAGAGCATTTTCACAAAGTTCAAGGTTTCCCGACATTTTCGGGACACCCTATACAGGTCACTATTCAAATCTCCCGCGTTCAGATTGAAAGCCCAGGTGACCGCGCGTTTCACCGATGATTTACACGTTCAAGTAAAACGAGAAGCGCGGTTGCTTTCTAGAAAATCCAATTTGAGCGTTGCACATGACGAAGACACGATTAGGCTTTTTCGTGGACAGGTAAGGTCGTCGCCTAATTGGCATCAAGCCGATGTTTGACCGGTCCCCGTTTCCAAGGGGCCCTAATAAAAAAATAAAGTTGAAGCTTGAACAGAACACAGCGCAAATTGGAACACAAGAAAAACCTTGTGCACCATTTAGGGCCCGCTACGTTTTTGTAATTCCAGCTAATAAAACTCGAAACGAGGCTTTTGAAAAAAGGGTCGCCTAACTGCTGCCAGTTTTTACGGTCAAACGTACGCTGGTATGTCGTGCGTTTTAGGGCAACGGGGTAAAACGGGGCTGGGACTTAAAACAGGGCTTAGCCGCCCCTACTCGAGGGTCGCGACACTTTGACGCTCATTATACGGCATAATCACTCTACCAAGCCTTTACCTGTAGCCACGCCATGGGACGCCGTGGAACTTTTTACCTGAACAGTTCTATGGTGTTTTTCACTATAGAAGTTTCTGAGAGAACATTGGAAAATACGAGGTCACTCGATGCGTTTTATAGTGCTTCGTTTTTGGTTTTCTTTGGAATCTCGTAGGAGATGCGTTTAAATTAATTTAAAGATTCAATTAATTAACCCTTCGCACTCGAAGCTATTTTAACTCCAAAACTAAATATTTCTTCCAACCTAAAATATTTCTCTTCTATATATCTTTTTTTCATGTTATACATACAAAAATGGTGCAATTTACTCGTACAACATCGAAATGTTTAGTAATTTATCAAGTACAAACAAATTTATTAATGTGAAAAATATTTTCAATAATGATACAGCAATTTTCAGTGGCGCCTTACAGTCGCCATTCGAGTGCCAAGGGTTAATAGATTAAATTCTTAAATTACACTTTGTTTTTGAGTTTAATAACTCAGGAGGTTAGGTCAGTTGGAAATTGAACAGATAGTTTGTGAAACATTGCGTCCATGTAGTTCATAAGATTCTTGTAACGGAGCGATTTTGTTCTAAATAAAAATGGTCCTTATTAGCTTGTTATTACTGTGTGCCGCGTTGAATGAAGAGGAGCCTAACCCTTCCGACTTGGCACAGACTGAGCCGTCCATAGACAAATTGTGAGATATTTCCCCTAAACCCCAGGATTATGGGAGATGGGTCGGTTTCCAGGATCCAGAAGAGTGTCTCAAAATCTCGTCAAATTGGTCCGGTTTAATGCTCTTACCCTGATCGTACCTCGGTAAACCGGCTTCAAAATGGTCATTAATGTTCGTGCTGTCGGTAAAACCAATCGCAGCGTTGCCAAATCGGTAAATTTTTCCAAAATTAAAAATTCATTGAAATCTCATGGAGAAACAATTGGTAAATATTTATTAGTACACACTACTCAAGAAGAGGTTCTCCTTCTACCGAATAATATTAGGGGTACCCACAAGTAACAAATCATTTGCAAAGAATTTGTTTTGCCTTTAGTTCTGTTCTGTTGAAGAGGAAGTACGTATTCTTTTACAGTTTTCGGTAAAGCAGCCTGTGTTCCAAATATTCTAAAAAGTATAATTTTTTTTTAAACCCTGTAACAAAATGGCGGCGTCCATACCTTCCGAGGATCATATTCGTCATTGCATACTTTTTCATTTTCATAAGAGGGGGATTGAAAATTTGCAGGAAAAATGGCAAACTGTCCTTGATAACGATGGAGATTATGTAATAGTTTTAGATTTCAAAATAATTGATTACTTATGGGTCCCCCTAATAGTTTTCCAACCAACGTTTCCTCCGCTGGAAAACAGATTTCATTCAGCCCCGGAGCGTCTTAGCATCGTCCTCGCAAGCATGAATGGAAACCGGGAAGAAAAAAATGGCGTTTCGTTCTCTGGATGCCAGAAACTGGACACCGGGTTGGTTTTTGTAAAACGGCCCGACCAGTTTCCCCGTATTTACGTAATCGATGCCCACCCCTACGGTCACCCCGTCGGAAAAACGAGAGGAGAACAGGCCGGAAAAGGGAAAAGCTCTCGCCGGCCGATGTCCAAACGGACGCCCGATTCATTCCGTCATCGGGGAAATGGTCAAGCATGGGTCCCGGGGATTCGACCATGGGTTGAGTAATATTATATTTGTTAATTGTGAAATACAATACTGCGGTCTGCTCGGGATCTACCTGCGCGGCGTGGGAAGTCGGCTGCGATCTTTCTCAGGGCGAAATCCTCCCTCAGCATCCACCAGATTGCAGATACTGTCGCGTTCGGACGCGGACTAGATCCTTCAGTGCTTCAAATTGCGTCTTTCTCGCTCGGAAATCTGTTGCAACCCTTGGAGATCGATCTGGAGTCCTGGAAATTTGACACAGTTATTATTACGGATTATTTTTTTTTTTTCTTTTGAGATCTCTGCTCTCCATTTGGACTGGGAACGATTCTTTCCATGAATTTTGTTGGCAATGTGTTGCTAACCCTTGGATATGAAATCCTAGAAATTTTACATTATTTATATTATTGTTACTTTATATTTTGACATTCCCCAATTTTTCTTCTCAGTCTGTTTAGGTACACGTGTCCTAACCTTTGGAGATCAATCCTGAAGAGTTGTTATAATTGTCATTAGAGTTATTATTTCCCATTTTTATTGAGCTTTCAACTTTACATTTTCATGGTCGCCGATTTACCTACTGAATTTCATCGGACCAAACAATTAAAAAGTCGAACAAAAATTCAGATCAGTCGAACTTGTCCAGCTCGGTTTCCGACGAATAAGCTCGCCCCGAGATCACTATCTCTCTACAAAATAGAAAACATTTCCGTTTTATCTAGAACGGTCATCCCCGAAAGAGAACTTCCTCGAAGTATCGAAATCGCCATTCATGCGAGTCTCTCGAACGGCTGACTTCACAGATTAATCGCTGATACCCATTGAGACCGTCAGGGTATGTTTCTCGATCGATGAAAATCCTATTAGAGCCTGAAGAGCATAATAACACGGATCCGTCCCGAAAAGCACCCTTTACGGCATACTGTCCGAAAGGAATTACGTTTTGAAAATTATTGGAAACTTTCTGAAAGGGAACCCCGTGTCCATCCTGAATGCTAAGCCGCCTAATTTCATCCCCCTCGGTGTCTAGATAGCATTTCATCTTTCGGCAAATCCCTCGGACAGGTAGGCGAACGGGGGTGAAACGCGATGTTCCCACGCTTCGGCTTGCAAAACGCCGATCAGAACCATAAGCGATGCGCGCCCCGAACATGTTATTTTCAAGGGAAAACTGTTGCGTGCCACCGGCCACTCATATCCGGTCGTGGACCAGCACACTGTCCACCGATATCCACCGGTGTTCGAAAACCATCGGGAACCTTCGATCCCCCCTTTTCTCGAACGGTAATTATGCTTATATTAAGTTACACCTTCTTATTACCAAGCCCGATAATTATCGCATAAGCAGACGGTAAAATAAAGCCCACCGATCGATGTAATAACAGTTTAAGTAATCGCTGTCTAATAGGCGCACCGAGGTTCGTTTTAATGAACGAGCTGCGCGCGATGGAGAAATTAATTTGTATGGACGCAGGTTAATGCTTGGCATGCGTGTGAAATAGAAATTCAAGACAATTTTTAAATGCAATGAACAATCAAATTAAATAAAATAATAATTCATGGTCGGAATGTGTGTGATGGGATAGAAAGTTTAAATAAAATTCAAGACAATTTTTAGACACTTGAGGAACATTTCATACGGATATTCTTACTGTTTAAATGCTGCAACTTTCTCTGTACGAGTATATTAAATTTATTTCTTGTGGCTTTTATACGATAATATAATCATCTTTCTATTCAGTAACATATATTATAATTTCCAGCACCTTTTGTGTGCATGTATTATTTACATCGAATAAGGGAAACGACTAAAAATATTTTTCCCAATTTTATTAAAAATTGTAAAGCTTGAAATTGATTTCTATCATTCTAAATTGTGGTAAAGAAAACTGTTATTTAAAAGTATCTTCTTAACACAAGTGAAACAGTTAGCAGAATGTTTTCATTTGAGTCTCATTAATGTTATTTTACTCTTATCGAACAGGTTAAGGGTGGACTCGTATCCCTACTGCAGTTGCTATCCTTGAAATCGTTGAAAACTTTATAAAATCCTGATTTTCTGTAAAACTCCACGGCTCAATTATATTAACACAAAGGATTCTCAATGTCTCTTATAATTAAGTATCGGGCGTTTGTTCTTCCGCCCGTGTAACGATACACGTTTAAGAAAACAAGGTTCGAGCAAACGTATCGGTTCAATAGTGGTTATCCGCAATTCTCGCGAAAGAAAGGAGCAGATAGGAAAGCGTGGGCCCGGAGAAAAAAAAATGGTATATTGGTACTCGAGAGGCGGAAGGAAATATCCATAGTCCGGTCACATCAGGTTGCATAATGCGAGCCGGTGGGCCCTGTTGGTGTTTACTTAGGGCGAAAAATGTGGTTTGTTCGTCCCGTGACAGGCTGCCAACGCCTAAGCCGTCTCACGAGGATAGAGCCTCTTCGTAAAATCTTACGATCTTCTCTATCCTGGTTGTAAAAATCCACCGGCGATCATCTCGCGCGAGGGATAACCACGCCGATAATGAGGCAATATAAAGAGAAGACTTAAGGTCGCTCGTTTATTGCCATTCCCCGCTTAAGTGCTACTTAGCCTAGATGCTGGTCCATATTAAAAACTATAAAAACGTTCGACGGCTACCGGCCGCTTCCGTAAAATCGCCATTGATGTATTCGACATGGCGGCCACCCACGAATCAGAAACAATGCGAATCAAAACAGGTCGAGACTTCGTGAAAATTTGGTAAAATTTCCACTCGGTTGGAGCTACAAATCAATATTAAATTAATATTTTTGTTACACGGAAAAATCCCCAGAAGAATTCCAATTTTCAATCCAAAAATTAGACATTTATTCTGCACCCTTTACTTTTCTGGATATATCAACGAATACATTTTCAACCCCTAGCTCTGAGGACTCTAACCACCCCCTCAACGAATTAAATTAATATTCCACAGAAAAATTGCCATAAGAATTCCAATTTTTAACGTACTCCCTAAACAAAGTTATTTTCTACTAGTTCACAATTTGTACGATTAAATTGGACATAGAGAAACAATCTGAAAACTAATTTATCCTACGCCCTCCAGTTTCCGAGATATCTTAACAAATTTTCCACCCCCAAAATTGAGGACTCTTCAAACAGTGTCCAATAGGAAAAAATGCTAATATTTTTTTAAACAATCTCTCCACCCATATCTGCTATTCTAAGTTCATTACAATCAGAAATAAATCCAAGAAGACGATCCCAAACGTGCATAGCTATAGTAACAAAGACACGAACTGACTAAATATGAATCAGTTTCCCTCCTCTCCTCAGATTCCTTGTCCACCATCGTCGATACGAGTTAGTATACTCTCTTTAGTCTCGATCTCGAGGGAATATCAGGCAATGGCATCCCTTTCCTGAGAAAATAAGCAGTCGGGGGTGGAAAGTGACCGGATGGGCTTGAGGAGGGTGGAAAGCAGCAGGTCCAGTGCCACATGACACGCCGTGTGAAACTTCGCAGTGTTTCCGAAGTGGTGGCTTCCCTAGTGTTCTCTATTTTTAAAATCGGAAGCACGTTTCCCGCAGCGCCGGCGCACTATGCCGGCTTTTAATTCCTGCTTCGAGCTGGCTCGTTTGCCACCTCCTCCCCCTTAAGTGGCCGACATAGTAAACAAGCATCCTGTTCAAGGAAAACGACGCCCACGCAGACGCGGAAGAGGGTGCACGGAAGAAAAATAAACAAGGCCGAGGATGGCCTCGAAATTAGCGCCGCGATCACGCCTTCAGCTTTGCGGTGACTGCGATGAGCGGTTAGGTGATCTTGTGGCTCCTACTGATTTGCGAAATTCAGAAAAATTTACATATTTCGCGAAAATTTTGGTCACTTCATTTTTATCGTAAGGAATTTAAACATTTTTCCCTGGTGTTAAATTTCACTAAATTTTTGATATATGGGTTTAGGGGTAGTTGTCGGTAGATTAGTTTCTATTTTATTTTTATCCTCTCTGGCTCCGATAAATTATATAACAATACACGATGTTTGATGGAATTAGAGAATACTAGATAAAATCTAGGGATTGTTGCCCATAAACTACTACGTTATTAGTGGTTTTGTTTATGATCAAAGAAAGTATATGATGAATTTTTTGAATTGTTTCTCGGTCCGGGTCTTTACGAAACAGCTCACGAAAATAAAATAAAATTGATATAAAAATCCTACAAAAAGAGCCGATATGTATAATGTCTATGAATGTGTAAGTATCCCCCTGGACGTCGTAATGGAACTATGAAAGGGGAATCAGGGTGTCCGTGATGGCCACCGTTTCCCACACTCGGTCCACCGTGTCATCTTGCAGTTACCTGAACAGCGACGCAGGTGATCGGTTGCGAAAATTCGTCCGCGTTACGAAATTCTCGGACGATGACCCGCGCGACGACTCCCACGGTTCCCATGGCTATTCAAACGCCGTGGAAAGAGAAGAAAATGTGGAAAAGCGCGAGATACCCCGACGCACTACGGAAAGGAGTGAGGGTGACTCGATCCCACGGTGCAGCAGCATCCTATCCCGAAAAATTGCATTCTACAAAGGACATTTCACGGTTTCCCAAGCCCGCGCAGGTAACACGATCGGGAACGATATTTGAATAGTCGTTTACATAAGAGGCCGCGTCGTCTCTCCTTTGCGACACAGACCTTTCGATCACTATACCTGGAAAGGGTTACGACTTTCATTGCGTCCGCAGACGGAACGATGGAGGATCGTGATGGATCGATCTGAAATTGCCCGGTCACCGGATATGCCGTTTATTTGGGATTTTCTGGACACAAATACCGGCCGAAATGGAAATTGCTGGACACTCCGGGTCAAAATAGACCCCTCATTCCTGTCATCTTGTTATCCAATTATTATCTTTTATATATCGGATTTTTTAAAGCAAGAATTATTATTGGGGTCACCTTGAGAGGATATGGACTTTCTGGATCTATTTATTGTGGACTTATTCTTATACAGAGTGTCCCAAAAATGTTGTACTTCCTTGAAAGGAGTGATTCTTGAAGCCGTTTGAAGTAACTTTTTCCTTTACGATAATGTTCTCCGTGGATTCGTTAAGGAGTTATTAAAGAAAAACGTAGACCAATCAGAGCGCGGCTACAATGGCTCGCGCTGAGCCTGGCGTTGGCATTGGCCCAGCCGGAGTCCGTCCGCCGTAGCCGCGCTCCGATTGGTCCGTGTTTTCCGTTGATAGCTCCTCAACACAGCCGCGGAGAATATTTTCGCAAAGGAAAAAGTTACTTCGAATGACCTCCGGAATCACCCCCTTGAAGGAGGTACAACATTTTTGGGACATCGTGTAGAACATAGCAAATTATTACTAAACACTGATTTCAGGATCTGTGAAATCATTTGTAAGTAGTAAGCAACCGAATTTACATGAAAATGTATTACTTCTTCCAACAATTTCAATAATTCAGAAATTATGTGACAATATTCCTACATTCGTGTAACGTCTTCATAGTTCTATATTCAGTTCATCTGTAAATTCGCAAAATCAACAATATACTAATTAGTATAAAATATGTAGTCAAAGGTACCTCGACGACTCGTTCTCCACGAGATCTCATTCGACCGCTATCGGTCCACAAACAAGAAGTCAATAATTCATCAGACCGGTACAAAGAAAAAGGCTAAACAAACATAATAACGCAGCGTGCAATACGAAGAGGAATCGATTATGCTCGGCTAACGACAGAGGCCTAATGCCCGTGTAAGCGTTCAGGTTAACCCGTTTCCAGTCATTCAATATATTACTATGGTAATCGGTACACCCTTCCATTTCGTAGCAGCATACATTTTAATTAAGCGGTCGCTCGCATTAATCGCCGCGAGCCATACCAAACCGAACCGAACGGAATCATGCAAGCGTTCGGATAACCGAGAGAACGAAAGAGAAACCGGGGGCCCACGGATCGTGCGTGCCAGCAAAGGATTGAATTAATGACGATGCCCCGCCGTGCGTCATCCATCAAAACTACCCTTTCATTCGTTCCTAAATTACATTAATTTCTGCGGTTCCCGAGAGCGTGCACCGACAATTTCCATTCCATCTCCCCGGTTCCGTTACGGTCCCTCACCCTTCTGCCGTATTATTTATTTTACACTGAATTTTATCCTGTTCCTCGTGAAATATTAACGGCCGATGAGCAACGAGGAATTTCTGGAGCATATGGAGTCCCAAGAATAATGGACACGCCCATCCGTGCTCGCTTATTGCACGCGAATCGCTGCCGAGATATCCGTTCTGTTTCATCGAACCGAAACACCGATGTAAACACCGTTTCTCGAATACTCCAATCCGACATCAGCACCTCGATCTTCGAAGAAATTCTACTACAAAATTTTGCGGTTCAATGTTCCATTTATTTTTATTTTTTACGTGCATCTAACTCGCCCGTTTTATGCCAAATGAAATTACGAAGAAGCATAAGCGCAAACAAGAACCGGAAGAAGAACGCACACTAGACGATTCTTCCATTGCTACATCGAGCAACGAGTCGTTTTCACGTTTTCCACTTGGCACATTAAATATTATTCATTTCGTGGAAATGACGAGGCCGATTGAAAACATAGGAGCATTTAAAACAGGTCAGAATAACTCGCTTGTTTCTGAAGATGGGAGAAGCTTGATTCAAACTTACTTGGTATAGAGGGAACCATAATCTGCTGTAATTTTTTTTTACAGGTGGAGGCGTCAAGGAGATACGAAGGTCAACTCTGTTTTCTTAAAGGGAACAGCTTTTTATTTACATTCTGACAGTCTGCTTCGAGACGAATACAATGACCTATTACGGAAGTCACTCAAGGTCAACTGCAATAGAAAATAAATACAAAGTATGCCTTTGTTAACGCTTAACCCTTAGAATGACGTCTCGGAGTAAGAATAATAATATGTAGCAGCCAGCTCACAATTTTACATTGACCTTGAAGCAATACAAATCACTTTATATCTTCCATCGATGCACACGAGAACGTCCGACGATGCATACGACGATGTATAATTCATACAAATCTACAAATCGTACTTTCTAGATTTTCAATATAAGTCCACATAAAGAAGTTGCGAAATACAACTTTTAGTATTTTCTCTGCAATTTCGGCCAATTGCAATTTTTGTAAAATTTTTTTTTCACTTTACGTAGCAAACCAATTGTGCTAACTTCTTTTAAAAAATCTAAGTCGCATGATCCAATAATAACAAAGTTATACGATTTTTAAAAGCGTCCGAATATTAGTGGGAGTCACTGTCCGATGAGCATTTTTTTACGGTTTCTGATTCTGTCACGAGCACAGCTTCTACTTTCAGAATGTGTAATTGCTACACTGCAATATTTCTCGCTTGTCTTTTTGTTATTACGTCGCAACGATCTTCTGTAACAAATGAGGAACAATCGAGACGTTCATTCATCGAATCGATCAACTCCGCAATTTCAAAAGTAACGGATATCGATGAAATAATGTATATTCGTTTTTCAAAATCTCCTGGATGTTTGTCATTCAATGACATTTGGGAGAATTATTTTAAATGCTGCAGTCGATACGACAATCGAGCGTTATTGCAGAAAAATGGAAGAAAACTTGAAAATTGATCTAGTTAATCAGCAGGCTGCGTGATTTTATGCGGCTATGGACGAAAACGAGTTGGTGCAATTTACAATGTTAGAAGAAGAAAAGAAATTCGTCGTTAACCAGCTAGCTGTTTCTGACGAGTATACTCGTCATGAAGAAAGGGCAATATTTTGTGTTATGATGAGTATACTCGTCGAAACAGCTATACGGTTCACATTTTTCAAAGAGGTCGCAACAGCTAACTGGTGAAAAAGTCACGCGACTATCCCGGGCCGGCAGGCATTTGGCCTTGACTGTCACGCTATGTTATCCTGTGCCTTTCTTCTAGACATTTTACGCCTTCAATAAGTAAGTCATCAATTAAAAATGCATACCACCGTGTTTGTACGTGTCTTTGCTACGTCTGTATGGAGCCTTTTTTTTCGATACGAACGCTAAATCTCTCGAAATTAAGAGAATCTCTGAGCGGCAGCCATGTTGTGACGTCATACTTGCTTCGGAATTCGAATTTTCTGCCGAATATTACAAATTACTCCACGATGAGGTAGAAATTCGCAATTTGGGCTCCATACAGACGTAGATAGAACTTTTGGGAAACACAATTGACCATTTCTAAGCTGCTCGTTGCAATATTGAAGCGGCAGTTTGTCTCGATTTTGACCCTTGCATACGTGTATGGATTTCAAACCAAGCCGGCCCCCTTAACACCGGGGGAACAGAAAAATGGAACGCGCGTTCTGGTATCGAGTCCAGGTGAACTGCGAAGGGTTGAAACAGAACCGTCGGGAGCATTCTCCCGAAGAATTTTCCCCGGTTTCTTACGATTACCCTTCTAGTTTACGAGCGGCTTAGGAGAGGGACGTTTCTCTTGCTCGTCGAGTGCCGCGGGAAAAGTTGGCCGCGATAGCGAGGCGAACGGGGATAAGGTTTATCGAGTGTACACCCGTGCACACGGGGCCGGAAACACCGGCGAAAGAGCGGGCAACGCGCGATTACTCACGCCGCTCGTAAACCAGACAGATAACGGGGCGGCGGGGGAGGCTTTGGCCGCGGTCGCGGAGGTGATTTAAATGGCCACTTTGCCTAATTGCGTTATGTTTACGAGCAAAGCAGCCCGTGGGCCGCGGCGATAACCGCCGCGCGACGTCCACGGAGACCGGCGAGTTCCATTTTCGGTCACGGTGGCGTTCTGTAACTCACAATCAGCCGCGGACCGCAAATTTTCGAGCCCTCGAACATCCTCGATCATCTGTGATCTATGTGGTGCTAAATCTACGATTTTTTCAGTCTTTCACCCCTTAACTTGCGAGCCCTTGCGCCATTTTCCTCGCAATGCTCGAGACTGGCTCGTCCTTGTTTGTAATTGAATTTATTTTGTGCTGGGAAAAATTGTTTCAGGTTGTAGGATAAAGAAGTTCATTGATCTTCTTCGACACATTCTTTCCTTCAGCATCCTCAATATCAATTTCATTATTAGAATCGTCGTGATTTTCGTAGTTCGGTGTATTCTTCATTCACTGCGACAATATCGATCCTTCGTTTTCTTCTTTTTCTCTTCTACCACAACGAAATCCTCGTGTACGCAACGTACTACGTCGTACCGATATACTACACCCAGTGCCGTACGTATTAACGTTGAAATGTAGCTGAACAATTGTGTTAGTATGATTGACGTGACCGGCAAAATGTTTACTATGAATTCAGAATTAGACATAAATAAACAGGTGCAATTTAAGGCAGTGGGTAGATCGAAGGAATTTAGAAACATCAATTAGTTTCAGCTTATTAAAATAATAAAAGAATGAGGTTCGACTTCTGCTCGTTGAAATTGATGCAAATCATTTTTATTTCAAACAAGGACCCGGTCTAACCTATTACACTTCTTCAAAGGCCCTACAATTCCATCTTCCTATCTTTTCTAAGAAAAGCGGAAATTGATTACTGCAAAGATGTTCTGCACATCTTCCAATATGGCCGCCATGTTCCCCGTAGGAAGCCTCGATCGTCCGCAAAAGATTGTCTAGTGTATCGCCATCTAACAGGAAGAAATGAATAGCTAAAACAAAAAGTCGTACGGCAAGATAAATAGTAGCCTGGTTGTTCTCGGATAAAGTGATTTCACAAGGAGCGATTAATGCTCCGGAAGATAATTACTCTATCAAGGAATCGTTCCGCGAGGCCCGGCCGGTGCAGTCCATATTTCACGTGCCCGGGCTTCGACGTCATTACGCTTCTCTGATCGGGATATTCGCCGGAGGCCGATTTAAACGAACAATGACGGGCCACGTGGTGCGGGGATACATTTTAATTATCGACTGTATCCAGCCCTCAATCTGGAGGTGTAATGGAACGAGGCGAACGCCGAGGAAAGGAGCAGGTGCTCGAGAAACTCGATGGCTGGGTCGATCGACCCGTTATCCAAGAAAATAACCCGCCACGACCCGTTCTACCCTTCGTGACAATAATACAGACTACACGCTGGCTGTGTTTCTTTTGCCCTGCGCTCATTAATATCTCCGTTATTTATGCCGACACGAGAAACTGTTCCAGGACAAAGGACGTCAATATTGTGATAGGCGACGTGCATCGCACAATATTATTCTTCTCGAGGTTTCAAGTTCGATTACTGTTGCCGTTTACCGTAGCGCTCGCCGAGATGCGTTCAACGACCTGCAACACCTTCGAGTGACCTTCAACGAAAATAATCACACTAAAACGGTGATTGCCATTGTGATCTCCGGTCACTGGCGCCACTGATTTGCTTAAAAACAATTGTTATTAGCGGACAGCAGATTTTCTGCATTTATGACAAAAATGAGTAGGTGTAATTGAAAATAGTAACCGCATTAGAAGAATTTAAGAACACTGTTATATTAACACTAGGTTTACGGAGCATTAAAAGTGAGTATTTTACATTACTTTATAAAAATAACAGGAATGTGTCTATCCAGGTTTTCAGCCATTTTTTAAATAATATATACCTAAGGAAATAAGTTTGTTGAGTAATTCCACGTAGATGGACCTAGCGTTAATTTCAACCTACTGTAGTATTTCGCTCCAGTTTGTTGGAATTCTGGTAGAAAATTTGTGTTTTCCATAAAGATCCGCTGTCTAGTTATTAGTGGCACTGAATATTCGTTCTGAAATTAATTATATTATAGTGGAACTAAATATTAAATCTGGATGTTACTATTTTCGTTCGAATCGAAATGAAATGCTATTATTGTCAATATTTAACCATTTGAATAAATAAATCATCGAAGACAAAGTAGTCCTATACATCGTCCTATAAATCATAGAACAAGGGGTGAAGAGGTTAAAGGAAGTGGGAAAATCATTATTGCTCAATCAGTGCTGTATTGATTTTCCAAGAAGAAATAGAAGAAATTCTTTCTCACAGCCAATCTAGGTAGTACCTAAGTAGGTACCTAGGTAGTGACTAATCCAAGTAGATTAGTATGATTTTACGTAATGCCTTGTAATCGAAGCAGTGACGTTTTCAGTTTGAGTAGCCTTTCAATGCCGGGCAGAGCGAAACCATTTCCAAACAAGCTCGGACAGGGGTAAAAAATCGATTGTGCTGATAAGTCGAATCGATTAGGATCCGATGGTTCTGTTTACCCGGGGACAAGTGGTTATTATTTAAAGTGGCGCGGGTTCGGTAATCGGTGGACACCGAATGATCGATAAGAGCGCGGGAACTTGAAATTGAAAGATCGCGGCGAAGAAGGGGGAGAAGGAAGGAGGAGAAAACCGAGGAGTAGAAGAGAGAAGGGAGTGGGGAGAGAGAGAGGGGGTTAGAAGGGAGATAATTACAAAGGTTTTGGAGGGCAGCTGTGCTCACCCTCACCTGCCCCTCCCTGCACCGAAGGCGACATCCACGAGGATATCTTGAGGAACCAATAACTCGAGCCTCGTTCCTGGAAGATACCCCGAAGAAGAACACACAAATACTTAACATACAGATAATTCTCTCAGGTTATTGTTTGTGCTGGTTTATCGGTGACGCCCACCCCCTACCCCCTGCTCTGCACCGTATATAGTTTTTTGATAACGGAACAATTTCGGTACCGTAGGCTCCCCCTTTTTGACGCGCTATCTAAGGTGAAAGTAGTAGTAGCCTTTCTCAGCGCAATGTTCCTTCTTCTAGCCTTTACGGCCTACAGGGAAGCTATTGGTGTTTATACAGGATGCGAGGCGGGCCTTTGGGTGGTCTGGGTAAACTGGGTTACTTCTTGATAAGGATTTCCATGCCCATAATCAGTAGGTATGGGGATTTTTAGGGTTCGATTGGCTGGAGGATTTTTGCACTTTGGAATTTTGTGCGACGATTTGGAGAAATAATTTCTTACTCAGATTTGGATGATGGTTGAGTCGAATTGAATCGAGTCGAAATGGCGAATTTCAGATTTTTCTTTTATAATTTGTGACGTTGTAGAAGTAATTTTAGCTTGTAGAAATTTTTAAATCAGATTATAATTGTACACTCTTGTTTAGAGCTCGGTAGTTTTAATGTTAATGGCAGTTTTTGACTATTGATTGATTTATTTTACTCCGTATGAGTAAGTAGTTACATAAAAACAGCAATTTAATTGAACTGTTTTCATTCGACAACAAAAATATTTTATCTTGTGAAGATGCAGAGTACATTCATAAGATGACATTCCAAAATTGTACGATGTTTTAGATCGTAACCTTTACGTGACCTTTGGTATAGAAATGTCGAGAGAATCGGGAAAAAAGTAATTGTGAAATACAGAAACTAAATAAAGATGAACTTTTTCTTTTAATCATTTTAACAGGACAAAGAAAGTCGTTCGCTATTGTTGGGTGGTTAAAAGAAATATAATCTTTTATCGTGAACAACGCAGTTAAAACGGCCTTTCAAGGTGATAACATTCAACGTTACGAGATCTCCTTTTACGAGCTTTCAAAGTCACCTTCAATTTTTATGGACTCGAGCTCACAGGTTTCTCAGCTTATCGATTACGCGCATTGAGACAAAATCGACGCTTTGAATAATGTGGATACGCTTCCAGCGGGGTTATGCTAATAATAAAATCGATAGGGGGGGAAGAACAAGTGAATTCATACCTTTAACCTTCATTCATATTTATACATTCATGTTATTAATTTTTTAGACACAAGAAAACATGCTTTACCGTCAGCGTGGAGCTCTCATAAATATTTCTGGACAGGATAAAACATTAGATAATAAAAATGATTAGAAATAAACATGAACTGGTTTAGTGAATATTTAAGGAATGCAGATTTCACTTTCTTCAAAGAAGTTAAACAGTTTTGTTTCGCGAAGAAGAATCGCACCTTAATATCAATTTTTATCTCAAGGTCATAGTCTGATAAGCTACCTATAGCTAGCTATATAGCTAAAAATATACAAATAGTGCTATTTAAAACAGTGGAGGTGACCTTGAGCTTTCATCGAAATGAAACTTTTTTTTCCAAATTCCTAAAGATCTCATACATAGACCATTAAAAACTGATTAAATTCGTTCGAAATATTTTTTTGTCAGACCATGGGAAGTGCCTCAAAAATCGTGGTTAGTCTCGTTCAAAGTTAAATAGCGTATAAAATCGTTAATTAATTTACTGTTGAAATACTTTTTTAGAGCAAAAGTGTCGGTACGTTTTGGAACGACAGCGTAGCCCAGATAGTATTTAATTTGCTATAAGTAAATACAATTGCGTAGGAATGGAAATGTAATTAAAATGAAATTACATTAGGAATTTTAAGTGGTGCACAGCACGTTTCAAAAACACGTCGACATGCGTTCAGTGGGTAGCAATTAGTTCGATGGCCGGCAGAATAAAGATTTATTTCACCGTAGATTGGTCAAGGGTGCATCACGCGCCGACGGATAATTTAAGCTTTACATTAATTGGCCTGCAACGAGGGCCGAGAAAAAGACAGAGCCCAAACGAAATGATTTCATCGTCGCTCTGTCCTTCTTTCTCCAGGGGATTTCAAAGCGAGCGTCCCTTTTCTCAAACAGCTGCACCGGCCTATCTATTGTTTCAGTTTCGCAGATGTGCAACGGCACTAAAACACCGGCGCGTGTCACTCGGATGACCCGGGCTAATTAGGCAATAGATGTGCATCAGCGCCGTCTGTTGCACCGATAAATTCCGTAAAACCGATCGTCGATTTACGCCACCTCTTCGTTAACACCCTTTGCCCGACCGAATGCACTTTCGGACACTATCTGCAAAGGCATGGCGATACATCTTGACGAGAACATTAATTGATCGATCATCGCTGCAATCTTGATGATCGTCTGCTAGAATGAGTGCACTGCGCAAGCATTGACGCAACAGAAGGCGCAGTGAGTCATTCACCGTCGACACCTACGATTTACGTTGCAAATGTCCATGCAAAACGAGCCATTTTCTATTTCAATTTGTTGCCGAAAACATTGTTCCGATATTGCGAACAGTTTCCCACGACAAAAAATGTATAAATATCGCTCTTCTTTCTTCATCTTCTAATCAAAAAATTAGAAACTGAAGGAACGGTGGTACCTTGCAGAAAAAAATATGTTCTCGTAGAACAAGGATGTATCTGCACATCCAAAAAATTTGATTCCAACATTCCGCACAGTTCTCCGGGAAATAATTTCGAAAAATCACATACTTCGCAGAAGAATCAGCGTTGATCGAAGGAGGCGCGCGGGGCTTCTATCTGTCGGATTACGCGTCTTGTAAGGCCGCGATCGTTATCGCGGCTCCGATACCGCTCCCAATGGCAAATTACACGGTTAAACACGGCCCGAAACGAGGAGGAAGCGATCGGCGCACCTTTCAAGATTCCAATCTCTTTGGCGTAACGAGTTGTGACATGCCCCGTTGCGTCTTCACACTCTCCAGAATTCCGTCGCGTCGCGTCGCGTCGCGTCGGCTCGTCGTCGAGGCCGACCCCGAAGGTTACCGTGTCCCGTTCGTCGCTAACTATGTAAGCGATAGAGCTAGCCTACACATACCGTACACCCTTTCGAAATCATCGGGTCGCTAAATGCACGACGGATAATTGCACGGTTTCCACCCGTCGCCATTGTACGGATTATTAACCCCTTGAGCAACAGCTTTCCTCCGAGATCTACAGCTCGATCGGAAGGATTATCCGGCGGTCCCGACTGATCAAAGGAGACTTTCATTCGGAGGAGCTCTTTGTTCGGTGATCTGATCGAATCCGCACCCCTTTTTCGACATGTTGTGTCTTGTTTGGATCCTCCGGATGATTCAATGCCTGCCGCCAGACTATGCTCCATTTGTGTGGAGGGATCGATCCAAATGATTGGGAAAATTTGTACAGAGATCGGAAATGTGGTTCTTTTCTTCACGATTTCCTAATTAGGGGGAAAAGGACATTTTTGTTTCGATAGAATTATACTTAACGCTAGAACTGCCGAACCCAAAACGTGACTTAGACTTATCCCTTTATAAGAACAGCAAGATTTGCTCAGATTTCATACGATTTTCATGGTAACATGTACTCCAAAGAAGAGACATATCAAAAAATTTCTCGTGAAAACGTTTTCATAGTTTCACGAATCGTGAAAGAAAAAAATCATCTACCAGTCATTTTAACTGGTTCTGGTGTTAATTAACCCCTTGCCGTACCTTTTAAGAATTCGGGCACAAGCGGTGTCCGCAAATGTTCGCGAAAGGAGCGAACGTTGTCTCGTGATAATTATGTTTGGCACGATATTACGACTACGAGCCTGAAGTACGGCAAGGGGTTAAATTTAAATAGCAATGAATATTAAATTTATTTTGAATCGGCCACGCCACATTGAGAATAACTTTTCTTTTATACTGATTGTTTAGGTTTAGAAGAGTAAATACCATATTATCTCGTCAAGTTAGATACTTCTAGAATGCTTTACAATATTTCCAACAGTAAATGCTGACAGAGAAATCGTAGAAAATCCAAAATTTAAAGCCGCGTCTCACACAGAACGGAGTTTCCGTTCTGGGCGAGGATGACTTTATTATCCGATCACATTCGATCCGACATGGAAGAAGATGCGAGCGAAGAGTCGCCTTTCATTTCCCATGGAGCGAAAAGATCGGTAAAATTCGATCGATAATTCCATATGCACAGAATGGTGCCACAGAATGAAGAAAGAACGTGTCACGCTACGTTCACAGTGAAGCAACAACGAAGAACTTCCTCTTGCCTCTTCTTGCAACATGTTTCAGTAAATTACTGTTTTTTCTTCAAATCATTCACTTGCTCTCTTTTACGAGCTCGAGTAAATTACAAAAAAAAAAGAAAAAAAAAAGAAAAACAGCACATTCTCTCAGCATCTTCTCACGTGCAAAGAATACATCTGTAAGGTCTGCGACACCGATTCGGAAGACTATTCTTCAGGTCTGGCCCGAGTTTGTACGGGAAGACCTGAAAGGGTGGCTTTTCCGTAAGTTAGTGAAATTAAAGGGCAAAGGGATCGCGTGCGCTTCATTGTAATGGGAAGACAGCGGTTATGGGAGACTCTGTGGCCAGTCTCGCACCGGGTTCGTCCAGAAAAACCGTGAATGTGGACCGAGATCAGCTGCAACCCATAAATATCTTAGCCCTTTCAGGCTGGTCCACGCTGACCATAGACCGGGCTGAATTATTGCGTCCCACCAGTTAAACTCTTTACAGGCACCGGACCAGACCGTTAGCTCACGGATGCTGTGTGTCGTTGCTGCTCTTTAGATTGGCCCGGGAAGTCGAGGCTCCTTGTAAGTTATTGGGGCCCGGTGTCTCGTCGTTACCGCAGAGTAACGCCCGTGTAAAGAACATTCTTGCGTTTCCAATCGGAAGTGGGACAGTCTTCATCGAAACGGCAGCGGAAAGTTGCTATTTTAAACATCTACCGGCCCATTTTTCGCAAATTTTTATATCTGGCCAGCTAGCGTTCAGTTTGCTGACAAAATTTTAAAAATTTATGGATGAAACACTATGGAATACAACGGGTACTAGAAAGGATGTCTTGTGGACAAGGCTTTCGGAAAATAGCTGCCACGTGCTGTTAGTTTAGGATATGTAACTCAATTTTTCAGAAAATACTACTTAAACATCACACAATAAGATGTACATATCGATTTTTTAAAGAAACATAATTTTAAATATTAAAAAAGTTACTGAAGTCGACGCAGTTCACTTGAACCATACACTCCGTGACACTAGTATAACAAAGTGGCTGCCACGTCTTTCTAGTTTAAGTTACGTAGCTCAATTTTTCAGTAAATAATGCTTAAACATCACACAATAAGATGTACATATCGATTTTTTAAAGAAACATAATTTTAAATATTAAAAAAATTACTGAAGTCGACGCAGTCCTCAACCCTGGAACGATACACTCCGTGACACTGGTATAACAAAATGGTTGCCACGTCGTTCTAGTTTAAGTTACGTAGCTCAATTTTTCAACAAATAATGCTTAAACATCACACAATAAGATGTACATATCGATTTTTTATGGAAACATAATTTTGCATATTAAAAAAATTGCTGAAGTCGACGCAGTTGACTTGAACCATACACTCCGTAACACTAGTACAACAAAATGGCTGTTACATCGTTCTAGTTTAAGTTACGTAGCTCAATTTTTCAGTAAATAATGCTTAAACATCACACAATAAAATGTATATATCGATTTTTTAAGGAAACATAATTTTGCACATTAAAAAAATTGCTGAAGTCGACGCAGTTCTCAACCCTTGAACGATACACTCCCTGACACTAGTATAACAAAATGGCTGCTGCGTCTTTCTAGCTTAAGTTACGTAGTTCAATTTTTCAGCGAGTACTACTTAAACATTACTCAATAAGATGTATATATTGATATTTTAAGGAACCATTACACACAAATAAAATTGTGAAACTTCCCTGACCTTTGACCGTAACCCTTTATAAGATCACCGAGGATGATCTGGGAACGCGATCTGGCATCAAGTAACCCCACGTGGCGAGACTGCCGAGCATGATGACGGACTCATTCTCGCCGAAGCACACATGACACAAGTAACAAACGAAGAAGAGGCTTCCCCGCGACATTGTGGCGGTGTCCACTCGGCGTAGGCGGATTACGGGTAGCAAAGCTGGAAGGATCCGCGGAGGAGGCTAGAAATGGTTAAGGTCCTGATCGCGTTTCACGAGCTACCACCTTCGAATGCCACGGCGAGTTCCATTAGCGCTGCCAGCGATATCCTGTCAAAGAAAACATTCTGTGTACCACCTCAGCCCCTCCCGACATCAGCAAAACACCTAACCCCCTAACGCTTCCGATTCAAAGGGGTTCTCCAGGTCTGTCTTTCGCCCCACGCGATTGCGTCACAAAGGACCAGTTCGGAGCACACCTATGGCCACGCTCCACCCGAAATGCATCCTGGGACCTGCGAGAAGAAAGAATTCTTTTCCTCGTGAAAGGGTTCCCTTGGACGCGATCGAACGGCCTCGGCAAGGATTAGGGGATGTTTGTGTCCGCAACCCTTCGCGCGTTCGTTGAAGCTTGTGGAGCGGTTTTTTTCGGGTAAACAAGAAGCTTGCAGACTGCTAAATACTTCGGTGTTTACGCGGATTAGGGGATGGGGGAGCTGACGTCGGTTCTAATTCGTTTTTTGGCCGACGTTGATTCGCAGTAGCTGAGGACGGCAAGAGGCAGACATGGACATTATCCAATTAAATTATTTGAGAGATATTATGTGATGTATATTCAGTTCAACAGATAGATAATAAGTATCATTATTATTAATTATATTTTACAGTATCATTTTATTTCAACAGACAAATAATTTTTCGTTATTTGGAATAATTTTCCATTTTATTTCTTATTCGATCGAATAGCTTCTCAAATAAAATTACAAATACTCCGTGACTATATTACGTCAGCATCGTCAACTGCGTTTTCACAACTACAGATGATAATAAATAAATGTCTATGCAGGGAATAGTCAACTCCGATTATCAGTCGTTAACGTAATAAATGAAAGAAAATTGGAGAGAAAGCTGAGGAAGCGTGCCCATCAGTTTTTTTGTATCCACAAGGGTGAAACTGTTCAGCCTACTCTCGTGTTTCGTTTGGCGTCGTTAAAAAGGAAACGATGCATCAATATCAGTGGAACACGTTGCAACTGGCCGGAATAAGAGCCAAGAGGATCGGGAACGCCGCGTGCCACGTCCAGAACAGGAAGTTGATCCTCCTCCGGTGGTTGTTCTTCCCCACATGTGATTCGAACGTGTCGAATCCCAGAGGATCTCGTATTGGTAACCGAAATTTCGGGGGTGCCCGGCGGATAGACGAGTCCGAATCTACGTAAACTATGTTCCTACGTTTAGCACGTGTTGGGGAGAAGAAAATCAATAACAAGCACACGGTGGACAGGGAGCCGCTTCCGCGGATGATACCGAGGGTTCGATGCGTTATCGATATCCCTCCACCAGCATACCATCTTCGTTTTCATCAGTTTTCTGTGAACGACTACAGCGAACAAAATTTCTACAGGAACACACATCCTCAAGCAAACATATTAACTAATTCCGGGTCTTCACGACTTTTTCTTGCAAATAGTAAACATTAGAAGAAAAAAAAAATGGAGGAGAAAGTTATACTCTGTTTTTCTATCCGCATTATTTTTCTGAGAAACGAAGGTGACCTTCAATTTTTTCAATGGAATGCTGTGTATTTTCTATCACATTCTCAAGCAAACATATTAACTAATTCCGGGTCTTCACGACTTTTTCTTGCAAATAGTAAACATTAGAAGAAGAAAAAAAATGAAGGAGAAAGTTATACTCTGTTTTTCTATCCGCATTATTTTTCTGAGAAACGAAGGTGACCTTCAATTTTTTCAATGGAATGCTGTGTATTTTCTATCACATTCTCAAGCAAACATATTAACTAATTCCAGGTCTTCACAACTTTTTCTTGCAAATAGTAAACATTAGAAGACAAAAAAAAATGGAGGAGAAAGTTATACTGTTTTTCTATCCGCATTATTTTTCTGAGAAACGAAGGTGACCTTCAATTTTTTCAATGGAATGCTGTGTATTTTCTATCACATTCTCAAGCAAACATATTAACTAATTCCGGGTCTTCACGACTTTTTCTTGCAAATAGTAAACATTAGAAGAAGAAAAAAAATGAAGGAGAAAGTTATACTCTGTTTTTCTATCCGCATTATTTTTCTGAGAAACGAAGGTGACCTTCAATTTTTTCAATGGAATGCTGTGTATTTTCTATCACATTCTCAAGCAAACATATTAACTAATTCCAGGTCTTCACAACTTTTTCTTGCAAATAGTAAACATTAGAAGACAAAAAAAAATGGAGGAGAAAGTTATACTGTTTTTTTATCAGCATTATTTTTCTGAGAAACGAAAGTGACCTTCAATTTTTTCAATGGAATGCTGTGTATTTTCTATCACATTCTCAAGCAAACATATTAACTAATTCCAGGTCTTCACGACTTTTTCTTGCAAATAGTAAACATTAGAAGAAAAAAAAATGGAGGAGAAAGTTATACTCTGTTTTTCTATCCGCATTATTTTTCTGAGAAACGAAGGTGACCTTCAATTTTTTCAATGGAATGCTGTGTATTTTCTATCACATTCTCAAGCAAACATATTAACTAATTCCAGGTCTTCACGACTTTTTCTTGCAAATAGTAAACATTAGAAGAAAAAAAAATGGAGGAGAAAGTTATACTCTGTTTTTCTATCCGCATTATTTTTCTGAGAAACGAAAGTGACCTTCAATTCTTTAAATGGAATGCTGTGTATTTCACATATGTGCCAAAAAGAATTCGTTTGTATACGATATAGTGACCTTCAAGATCACACAGGGTCAAAGATCGTAAAACGAGTCCTGGTAAAAGTGGGGACAAAGGGGTTGATAATATTGTTTGAACTCGCGAGGCAACAGTCTAAATTTATAATTTTCCTGAAAAGCGTTCGACAACAAGCAAGCAAGAAGTAGGAACAATGAAATTATGCACACGCGTTTCTCGGGGAAGTGGATGCAATCTTTTCACTCTCGGATGTCCGTAATTATGTGAAGCAACGGTAGGTATGTGAGATCCGTAGATTCTTCGATTCGATTCACCGGGTGACTAGAAAGGAGGTTGCTTTAGAATCTGGTGCCGCTAAGACGATGATATTTCACAGTAGTCGGCATGAATGGGGAGCCCCGGAGACTGCTATCGTAAATGTAAAGATCAAGTGAGCGAGATTGTCCCTTTTTGGCTTCCACCTCGCAAATTCTTGCTCTAATCTGTGAGTAATTGTCCCGGGCACAAAGGCTGGAAAAACCGGGCCGGAGCCTCGGCCCGACCTGACCGACCTGCCAACGTGCCTTTTTTCCTTTCACGGTGCACTCTTTTTTTTTTCTTACTTTTGCCGATCAGCCTTGACACCCACACCCGACGATTAATCTTCAATTATGGCGCCGCTGACAGCCATACTCGTAACACTTTTATAGCCGACTCCTTGGAAATTTATCCTCGCCGCCATGACAGGACTCGAACAGCACCTCTCCCGATTCTTCCGGGAAACGATTTCACTTTGATTTGTCGGTCGGATTCCGGAGCGTTAACATTACCGTGCGACGGTCAACTCCTAAACCTACAAGTAACATGAATCGCCTTACGAAAACGACGAGGTTGGAATTACATAGATTTTGTTCTATTTTTAATATGACACGAGTTTCAATGAAAACAATACAAGCATTTTATAGTTTCAATGATTGCAAGGAAGAATTGCGTAAATGATAGTCCCAACAAAAAAAATTGTACTCAAAATTGTGAAGAAATAACCAACCCCTAACAGCGACTGATATGTATTGCGTTACGAAAATAACGAGATTGGATTTGTATAGATTTTGTGCAATTTTTATTACAATACGAGCTCGAATTAGAATAATTATCCCATCATATCGCATGGAGAAATTTTTATAGTTTCAATGATTGCAAGATAGTATTATATAAATGATAGAACTCCCAAAAAATTAAAAATTGTAGTAAAATTGATAGCCTCGTTTGGAAAGGATATCGTGAACCTGTGATATCCAGGAACTAGCTATCATGGTAGCTCCCGTTCACGAACCTCGGAGATCACAAGGCCGCCATAGGTCAAGAGGCGTAACAGTTCGTATGGACCGGATGTTCGCATGGTCGAAACACGAGACAGGTCTAATTTCTTCGACGACAGTCTTCGGGAAAGACAAAAAAATAAAGGGAAGGAGGAAAAGAACTCGAGAGTCGGACCCTTTGACCGTGCAGGACCAAAAGAAAGGGGGATGCAGGAAATTATAAGTCAAGACGGAGTCTCACGGAGTCGTTTTGCAACAGCGAGGGACAGGAACGGGAAAACCTGCTGGGATCTTGAAACTGTGAGGAGCACCCTCTTTCTCAGTGGCTCCCCGATTCTAAGAAAATCAAAATCGCGTAATTTCTTAACCCTCAGCCACCCTCTGTATCAATTTCTTCACATTTTTTACTGTATTAAACAAAGCAGTACGTTCTAGATGCCAATTTTTCATTTGCGAACGATGCAAATGATTTTATTTTAATTTCTAAACTGGTTGCCCATTTTTCTCTCGTGTTCATTCTTTGATCATCGTGTTACTTTGATACTAATGGATGAATTAGAATGAGAAAGCACAGATGAGGATTGAAAATGATTGCTGCAGGAAAATACACACAACGACGCCATCCTTGGGAAATAGGTGGCACTGTATAAGACGACCGACGTATATACACATTCGATAAGCACAACATGTATTACACAATGGTAGTCAGTCGATCTTGAGCCATAACCTTGTAAACACGTGTATTATTCCATCGGTATAATAAAGCTGCTGGGTAAAGGAATAAAGTATACGGTCTAAATCTGAAGTTATTTCAACAATTGCTCAACATTCTGGGCAATTACTGTGACACATAAACATTGCAGGCTGTGATTTAATTAAAGCATTATTTGTTACACCAATTTTTTTAACTAGTTAAAAATATAATTTAAAAAATATTGCTTGATATAGTTTCTGCAATAGAGATTTCTTTTTTCAACGAGTTGGAAATATAATTTAAAAAATATTGTACGATCTAGTTTCTATAATACAGACAGCCTTTTTAACCAGTTGGAAATATAATTTAAAAAATATTGTATGGTATAGTTTCCATGATATAGATAGCCCTTTTAACCTTTAAAAACCTTTAAAATAGCCTTTTTAATTGCTTAATATAGTTTCTACGGACAGGTTTTTTCAACAAATTGAAAATATAATTTAAAGAATATTGTATGGTATAGTTTCCATAATATAGACAGTGTCGCGCGTGTCAATTATAAATTCACTAATGGATACGCAAAGTAAAATTGTTGACTGGAAGTGAGGCTCGCGAGCTTTCCCTTTTATTAGCGACCGTTAATATCGAGGCCGAGTGAAATGCACAGGAGCACGTCTCCAGATGACATAAGTACGTCTTTATTCTCGCCAACCATCCATTATGATCTCAGGTGACACCATTAGACAGCTTTACGTCTTTCCTCGAGCTGCTCTCGCCCTGAAACTTCCGCCACCGCGCACGACCAACTTTCGTCGAATAAATGTATCTTCAATGATCTCCGTACAGAAAAATCCTCTCGGAAATCTGATCAACCGGTGATTAATAACTTTCTTCTCCATTAATGCGTCGTTATTTATTTTCGCAGAAACCTTGCTTCACGGGACAACTCGTACGTAGTTGTTCCAATTTCGTTCGAGATGGTCATCTTCTTCTTCATCAAAACTATTTCTGCTGTAACAAAAATGCTACAGTAATTTTATGTAATATCTGTATAATTTTGAGGGCACTGGTATTTAGTAGTAATAATGGAACTGTATTGAAAATAGGATCGTGCATTAATTCTTTGTTTAACTCTGTTGGACCGAGTGGAGATATATATTCAATAACTGCGTAACGAACCTGGATACACAGTATGTTTATTATAAGTGAGCTCGCACGTGTGTTCACCTTGAAGGTCTATCAGAGAAAAGGCATGCTCATTAGAATATAATAACTGCCAATAGATGTCGCGATCACAATCTTACGGAAGATTCCTACAAATTCATATCCATATAAAATTCGTTCGATGCTTTCATAAAAGTCTTCAACAGACTTATTTTTATAAACCAACAAATAATTCGGAAGAGCAATAAATTTTGTAAATAATTATTTTCATTAAATCTCCCTTGTTAGTGAATTATGTTCTTCCGGCAGCCGCCGCACGAAAGAGCGGAAGCAACGATTTCACCGCGAATCGTCAAATTCGCCGCCACCTCGCGTAATTCATGCTCGTTAGGATCGGCCACGTTCCGATGCCGTCGATCAGGTATTTCGATAGCGGTGAACATCTGTTTGACACCTCTTGAGGAGCTTAAAATTATCATTATCATCGACATTCGACAGCCAGAGAGGAGTGAACGCGACGACGCGCGACAGTTGCGTCAGTGGTCGGTCAGTCCGTTAGTGGTCGACGGCCGATGATGGCAGATGTTGCAACGCTGGTTATATGCACGCTAGACGAGTGCAGCCCGATGCAGGCTTGTGTTTCACGTCCGTGTGACGTCCGTTGCAGAGGTCGCCGTCTCGAGATCGTGCGTTTTCTCGAAGTTGGAAACTTGGAAAAGCATGCTTAATCCGCCTGCTGCATGCGTGCCTTTTTCTGTTATTTCGTCGAACCTCGCCCTTCCTGCGCCATGTTTTCCGGTTTTTCGAGGAAATATGGTGAAATCAATCCTTGAACGAAATTATCATGATCGCAGTACCATGTGGGGCATTTTCTATATAATTTGCAACTGCGAAATGTCAAGATCGTTTCGGACTTCTTACTCGGGTGAAATTTTAATTTCAACCCTTAGCACTCGAATGGCGACTGCAAGGCGTCACTGAAAATTGCTGTATCATTATTCAACATATCTTTTGCATTACTAAATTGCTTTGTATTCAATAAATTGCTAAACATTTCAGTGTCGTACGAGTAAATTGTACCGTTTTCGTATGTGTAACATGAAATAGAAATATATAGAAGGGAAATATTCTAGTCACTGAAAATTGCTGTATCATTATTCAACATATTTTTTGCATTACTAAATTGCTTTGTATGTAATAAATTGATAAACATTTCAGTATCGTACGAGTAAATTGCACCGTTTTCGTATGTGTAACATGAAATAAAAATATATAGAAGGGAAATATTCTAGTCACTGAAAATTGCTGTATCATTATTCAATATATTTTTTTGCATTACTAAATTACCTTGTATTCAATAAATTGCTAAACATTTCAGTATCGTACGAGTAAATTGCACCATTTTCGTATGTGTAACATGAAATAAAAATATATAGAAGGGAAATATTCTATACTTTGGAGTTAAAATGGCTTCGGGTGCGAAAGGTTAACCCAGTTCGCCTAAATCCCTACCAAGTGACCTGTTAATTAACTTCGCCTTTAACACTAGGTTTACGGAGCACTAAAAATTACTATTTCACATTATAAAAACAACGTGAATGTATCTATCAACATTTGTAGCCATTTTTTAAATACTATATTACCCAAAGAAATCAATTCTTATATTCTCAATCTCAATATTCGTAAATTAAAAATATTATATACAGGGTGAGTCACCTAACGTTTGCACCTCAAATATCGTTGTTGTTTCTAAAGATACGTAAAATATGGTAAGGACAAAGTTGAATGGTACAATGGGGCTGACACGATGCCATAAAAAATTTTGTTTTTATGTCATTTTTTTAGAGATATCAAGGTCACCTTGACTTTTTTAAAATGGAACCACCCTTTCTTAAACACCTACAATGTTAGTCCCTTTCATTAGGAATTCTGTGACAGTGAGACTTTTCGGTCCAGTAGCCGAAGAAGCTGACAACCCGAGCAGCAGAAGACAACGTCCGTTCGACAACTAGCCTGAACAGGAGGAAAAAAAAGGAACTAGCGTCCCGATCAGCTGTGAACGCGGCAGGAAGCGAAGGATCTGGTCTCACGGTCGTGTTCCCTGGAACGGGCCCGTGTTCCTCGGAAACGAGAAACAAGAACGTGTTCCGGATCCGTGCGATTCGTCGGCCACATGCGCGGTAGCAACAAAAGGATGGCGACTCTCTCTCTCTCGTGCTGGGTTAAAAATGATGCCTTCCTGGATATCCTCGATCCGAAAACTGGAGCTGCAAGAGGACTCGTTACGGCACAAACGGCTACGGGCAACAATGGGCCGGCCAAATGGTTCTCGTTATTGGTTGCGGTGGTCCTGGGTCTCTTCGGGATCACCGGACCCGACGTCCACGGGTTAAGTAAGGGTTATGGGGGGCCGGGCTGCTCCGACTTTTTGCCCCCGCGAGCCAATAAATCAGACTTTAGCCTTGGAATCTTGGAAACTTGCGGCTGACTCCTCTATCGTTGTCGAGCGGGCCTGTCTTCGACGGTTTTCCTATTCAGCGTCGGGTGTCTTCGAGGTGTTCCGAGGTCTCGAATCTGTCGAAGCAGATCTCTCGGCTACCCAGGACGTCTCACTTCCACGCAGATCCGCTCTGGATGTTTAATTTCCAGCGAAATAAAATTTCTTGCGTTCCTGAATTTCTTCGCATCATCGTGGTCTTCGATCATCAGTCGACACCACGCAAAGGGAAATAGCGTCGGGAAGGGTATTATTTCGAGCGTGCACGGGGGTGCAGGAGAAGTGTACGGGGTTGTAGGAAAAAGTCCTCGGGCCTTTGAGTACGATCGGGGTCACGGATGATCGGAGGACAGAGAATCGAGGCAGGTATTGGTCCTCGAGGTGGCGTCATTTGTATCGGCAGAAATATGTGGCATCCGACGCGAGGATATTGATGCGCATCAGGAGGGGTTGTGTCATTGTTGTGTCCCGCCACCCCCTCTAGACGGTTCTCTCTTTACCCCCGAAAGTCTTCTAACCCCCGCCCCGTCTTCTCCTCGTCCACGCCATACCTACCGGGGAACGAGAAAGAAAACTGCACTTGATGTATTGGAACTTTTGTACCTTCCACCTCTGAGGCCTTGCGCAACACCCGGCAGCATCCTTTTATATCTGGAACCTCGAGGATCCAGGCTCACCGCGATCCACGGATAACTCACCTGCCTGCCAACGTCTCCTACGTGGAAGTTAATGCACCGTAGAACCCCGCAACTAACTCCGTTTGTTGCTATTTATTTGTCATAGTTCACCATCTTCAATTTTATTTCTATGTTTGCAGTCCCTTGTCTCAAGATTATCTTACGATCTTTCTGCTTTGTCAGTAGCGTTCCATGTGGAACAGAAAATGTATATTTACACTGTGGATCTATGTGCAAAATACCTCGTACCATCGTTTCTCTTGCGCTCTGGAAACAGATCGTTCCCACGTAATTGGGAAGCCTTTGTCGAATGGGAATTTCACTCTACGCTTCGGCTTTCCAGAAACGAGAAAAAGAAAGAATCGATTTCTGCACGTTGGGAACCGCACGCGCCATATGCTCGCCGTGAAATCCTGGCTACCGTGAGGCCACGCGAATGACTCCACGGTTTCCTGTGAACTCGCGAAACCGCCTCATAATGACTTCGAGCCTTGACCACCGCGGTGGCGTCCATCGTTTACCGCGGATGCGTTCGACTGAACGCGATTATGGCGCGTGGGCGAAACGAGGGAGGGTGGAACAGCTCGCTTACAAGGCTCCCTTCGTTTCACGGGGAAAAAATACCAGGCAATTTTGGGAATTTTTTCGGACGAAGCTGACATTATTTAACGCATCGACTGCTGAACACTATCCTCCAAAAAATGCCACGAAGGCAACGCACTTCTTTTTAATGAAATCGAGGAAATTTTAACCCTTCTGCATACTTCAAATCTTAGTAGCAAATTAATTAAATATAAAAATAACAAATTTCTCGAGACAGAAATCAAACAGGAAGCTCAGTCATTTTTTAGTAATTTTAATAGTTTAAAAATGATTGACATTTTAAAATCCTTTTAATCTTCCCACTATTTCGAATTTCAATTTTGCCATAAATGCATAAAACCTGCAACTATTAACCCTTAGCACTCGAATGGCGACTGTAAGGCGCCACTAAAAATTGCTGTATCATTATTAGAAATATTTTTTACATTGTTAAATTTATTTGTATGTAATAGATCACTAAACATTTCAGTATTGTACGAGTAAATTGCACTATTTTCGTATGTATAACACGAAAAAAAAATGCATACAAGGGAAATATTCTAGGTCGGAAGAAATGTTTTGTTTTGGAGTTAAAATAGCTTCGAGGGCAAAGGGTTAATATTCGCTTTCCCAAAATAACAATTTCCGCATGGAATTGTTAACTTTTCTCTGCCCACAGGGACTCGTTCTCGCACTTCCAAGCAAAATTTCGTTCCCAATCATCGTTCTGTCATAATGACTGCCACCGGTGGCCACACGTTCCCAAAAATCGAATTTCCCGTCCCTCCGAATGAAAGAAACGTTCCGCCGACTAAACTCGAACAGATCGTGGATCGTTACCAGCATTCAATGCGAGCTTCTTTCTTCCGTGGGCGCAGTCCACTAATGGAGGCTATAGACAATAGGCGAAAATGTTACCACGTGACTGGCCGAAGTTTCCGACTGGTGAAAAAAGGGCGGGCAGAGACGGGCTGTAAATCATTTCCGAGATCATTACATTCGCCCTATCCGCCCTCCGTTTCGTACCGTGTCTTCCCTTTTCACGCGGGAACGAAACCGATGCTTCAAATTTTTGCTTTAAGCGTTTTAGCGCCGATACTAAATGCATCATTAAAGGGAGCTCTCTGCATCAGTTCTGATGTAATCCTGACGGGCGGACTGGAAAATAATTTATTATTTTCTTAAACAATGTTCCGTAAGTATTTAGAAACTGTGTAATACCTAAGCTATGTGTAACAATACAGTGATTTCTCTATATATGTCGCCAAGGCCTGGACGATAAACGTCGCGGAATTGTCCCCACTACCACGGGGTATAAGCTCGAGAGACCTTGGACCTCGAGGAGTCTAAACATAACACGGCTCGAGCATGTCTCTTGGACGATACACGACGCTGGCAAGACCCGTGTTGTTGACATATATCGAGAAGCATTAAGCAAATGTCACCAAGAGTCGAATATAAATGTTTTCTTGTTCTTCTTATTTTCATCATGGACTCGCTTTGGACGCTCATCTGCGCAGCGACTTCCGACGAATATTTTTCCAAAAAGCGCCGGTGAAATCTCGAAAGGACGTCCGACTCCTCAAAATCGATTAATGGCGCGTTCCCAACTGAAGCGAATCGCAAGTCAGCCCTCGACGTCCCCGGAGTATCGTTTGATTCGTCACCGATTCTCATGGATCCGCGTCGATCTGTGTCGAGGATCGAGGAGAGAAGGGATCGAAAGCAAGGATTTCGAGGAGAGATCGAACAATGAGCCACCGCGGCGTGGCAGCTGGCTTCGAGATCCAAGGCGGACGATCGACGGGCATAAATAAAGAGCGCGTGTCTTCGAGATCCTCGATCGCGTGGGGGAGGGGGGAGGCACACATTGTGGCTCGTGGCGAGGTCCTCACATATTCTTCTTGGTCCACTGATTTTCTTTTCTATGGGGCTCCGTGGATGGCTTCTCTTCCGGTTTCTCCGAGAGAAACTGTTTAATGCAACATCCGCAAGACCGGGGCTCGCGTTCCGAGAAATCGAGATCGAAGGAGCTGACCTTGTGGCATTTTGCTGGACACGTGATGCCGAGAAGGTGAATTAGGCGAAGAATTAGCAGAAGCGTAGAATACATTTGTTTTGGACTTTTTGTGCAATTTTTATTAAGGGTTTAAAGACGTTCTTAGAGACTATTGCCCAGGAAACTGTTATTCCCATGTTTTTGTGGAAAATTGTGAATTTATTCATTTATGCACATATCGCTGTGAATATCTTGTAAATTGAATGTTCAGAACAATTTCTGAACAGAATCTGTTTCGCTACGGTAAGACGCAAAAGTGAAGCAAAACGAGGGGCAGAGAAAGCGACGATTAAAACGCAGATGCAAAATTCGCAAAGTTTCGCAAACTACGAACTTGTGGAACGGTCTGGCACCATTTCGACGATCCACGCGAAGCGAAACGATTGTTCGCTCGGTCCAGAACGCGGGTCCATTCGCCATTTCCGGGAGTTGTCAAAGAGCCGCGGCACGGCTGGCGAGAGGGCGACCATGACTAATTTTGCGACCGAAACTGGAGCAATGCCGTAAATTCTTCCCGGGGACAGTGATTTACAGGAGCAGTTTTGAATACGGGCCCCGCGGTGCAATTTCGTGCAAGGACCTTTCCTCTCCTCCGGAAAGCCGAAGCGCGCAGCCCCTAACGCCCCCGTCCTCGTAAATCTACAGGTTGTGTAAAACTGGAGCAAGATTCCGAATGGTTTTATGGGATCACGCAATACAGGCCTGCCTTTTGCCTACGGCCCTGAACATTACGAGGCCGCCACTATTTGCAAACTCTATGCTGCAATCCTCGTTGCGCAAAACACATCTGTTTACGAACCCCGTGTTCCCCCCGAACTGCATTTCCGAGAATGCAGATACCATCTTAAATAAGCTACCCGGGAGATCAGGTAACCGAACGAATCGTTGTCCGATGACCCGGCTGCGGATATTTAGGCTGATTGGAATTTTTGAGCCTCTCTTTTAACCCTCGAACGACCACTTCGGACACACTTCAGCAAAGCTTGCGTGAAAGTGAAATATGAAATGCGATTTTTATTTATGCTCCAGAAAATATCAATAGGGAAAAGGTGGGTATTACTGCGGATTTTACTAGAAACAACGCAAAATTCTAATTGTGAATAACGTACCTACTGAGTCTGAATAAAAAATTATAAATATGCAGCTATCGCATCTTGTGATGCTGAGAGAATATTTTCAGCAGATATAATTTTATCTAATAAAATTAACAACTGGAAACAAGTACTAATATTATATAACTATTTCATTGTATTATAGTATATTATTTTCAATCAATTTCGTTTGTATATTTCATATATTTTACATATATTTTTCTTATTTCGACCAAAATTTCCGTATTCTGTACCAAAAAGTTGCTACTAGTTGTTGGCTATATATACTTTTAAATAAAGCATTCGTTTAAGAAGAGGCCCACTAATTTTCTCAAAAACAAAATCCCTAAATATCACGTTGGTCTCGTCATCCCTCGACACAAACCGTAAATTATTGAAAAGACAAAGATGCTTCGATTAGAAAAATTACTAAATAAATTTCTTCACATTGTTATAAAAATTTCGAATAATCCATAAAGATTTTCGAACACGGAAGAGAATCTATACAGATTTCTGTGAATTTATATAAATTCAGCTTTGATTCGCGATTTTTATAAAACGACTAGTCACATTTTGTGCTCGGTTTCGTCGATAAACAAAAAAAAAAAAAGAAAAACTGAATAATGACAGCTGTAATGCACGTGTTCGAAGTTGGCAGCACCCCGCTGCCGCAGAAAATCTTCGGGTCTCATTCATATTCCCCGGTTGCGTACAACAGTTACGACTCGAGTGGAAACAGGTACGCCGAGATCCGCCAGAAGGACAACACCCCCGTGTTCGGAGCTTCGTCGGGGGGGTTGGTATTTGTTGCCCTCGTGTGCGCTCGCGCGCGTGCGTGTGTGCGCTGCGTGTACACCTACACAGATCGTCGAATACCTTCGGAGTTCTGCAATATGTTATTGTTCGGCTTGAGTGAGTATCTTAGAGGCCTCGGCTACCCCTCACCCATTGTCCTGGCCCTTACAGATATTGACAACCCGCAGGAGAAATTGGCGGGATATCTCGAATCTCGAATCTTTCCGGGACACGCATCTGCTCTCGAGACGATCGTACTCCCTCCTTCGGGACGCGGGGATTAAATTCGTTTCTCGTTCGAGGATACGTCCCGAGATTTCATGCACGATCGAGGACCATGACTTTGCCACTTCATCAAAGGGTTCCTCAACCGGAACTGTTACGCGAGCTCCAAATTCCCTGCGCGAATCAACGCGAACCATTAAGGGGGCCGGCATGGTTTGAAATCCATATACGTACGCGAAGGTCAAAATCTAGACAAACTGCCGCTTCAATATTGCAATGGGCAGCTTAGAAGTGGTCAATTGTGTTTCCTAAAAGTCCAATCTACGTCTGTATGGAGCCCAAATTGCGAATTTCTACCTCATCGTGGAGAAATTTGTGATATTCGGCAGAAAATTCGAATTCCGAAGCAAGTATGACGTCACAACATGGCTGCCGCTGAGAGATTCTCTTAATTTCGAGAGATTTAGCGTTCGTATCGAAAAAAAGGCTCTATACAGACGTAGCAAAGACACGTACAAACACGGTGGTATGCATTTTTAATTGATTACTTACTTATTTAAGACGTAAAATGTATAGAAAAAAAGGCACAGCGTAACATGGCCAAATGCCTGCCGGCCCCCTTAAGAGAGACGGAGAATCTTACTTTTATTCCGACATATTGTATTTTGATTTTTGCTTTGAAACTCTTTCGGGACTGTTGGATGCTGATATTAATAGTTGGAATAGATTGTGTTGCGTTCTAACAAGAATCGTGGACATTGTAATTGTACAACCGATTTATAATGTCTGTTGATGTGTCAAAAAACATAAACATAAAATACAATGGAAAGCTAATAAATAAAATATAATTTTATTAAAGGAAATAATTGGCATAGACATTTATTAGAGTCTGTTCAAAATCTTCATCGCGAGTCCGACTCGACGTTGTAGTGGGTCGATGAAATTTCTTTGGGAAACCGAATCAGATGAAATCGCTGTAAAAATCTCTAACGAAAAAATCAAGAATATCCTTGTACATGTTTGCAGAAGGAACCACCCTCATTAATATCAGAAGCATCCCCCCAACCACGGCAGGGGCAACGCGAGCTTCCATTCGTGTTTATACGAGTGTCTTCATTTTCCACGGCATTGTGGAATGATAAAAAGGAGAAGTTGAAGTACGGGGAGAGAGGTTGATGTTACCGAAACGATAAAGGCGTGTACGTCTGGATCGGAATTAGTTACGATCGAATGCAAAATACTCGGGGAAGCCGCTATCCGTCGTCGAATAAGAGGAGGAATCGTAAAACGGGGTGGTTTCCGCGAACCGAGCCTGCCAGGTTCTCGCATTATGCTCGCTCGAGTTGGCCTCGGTCCTAAGAAATGCTTTCTGAAAGATGTGGCAGCTTGGGAAGAAAGAACGAAAGTGTGTGAGAGAGAGAGAGAGAGAGAGAGAGAGAAAGAGAGGGGGGAAGAGGGAAATTTCAAAGAGGGAAGAAATCGCAAAAAAGCGAGGAACAGGTAGAGTTTGCGTAAGAGATGGAGGGAGGAAACGATAACCGGGAACCTTCTTGTTACCATAAAATAAAACGATTGTAACCTGTGCTTGTCCGATGAGCGTAATCACCCCTCAAGAATCAGGGAAAGCTATCATACTGAAGTATTCATTTTTGTTGAACGTTCTTTCCTCCGTTGAATTGAACAAATTAATGAGACACAAGTTCTGCCATTTTGTAGCGTTTCACTTTCGTGTCCGTTGTACATACTAAAAATATTAGGGGTACCCATAAGTAATCAATTATTTCCAAACAATTTGTTTTGCCTTTAGTTCTGCAAAGATGGCAAACGGTCCTTGATGATGATGGAGATTATATAATAAATTATGAAATAAAAACCTGAATCTACTACATCGTTTGTTTCAGATTTCAAAATAATTCATTACTCCTCCTAATAAAATTGACTTTCCGACCAGCCTAAGAGAACAGCAACGATCCCAGCTCGGGTGCACGAAGCACAAGATGGCGATCCCTGGTCGAAAGCAATCGCGCGAACAAAGCGCGCGGCAACGTTTCTCAAAACGAAAAAATCGTTCGAGTCGAAACGAAGCGGGAAGAAGAAAAGCTTAACGAAAACACATTAATAAAAGGACGCGGGGCTGCGGGGTTGTGGCGAGAGGCTCGAAAGAAGAAAGGAAAGATTACTCGGAGGAAGGAACTCTCGAGTCAGGAACGGTTCCGAAAGGGCTGGTAACCCGGCAATTATATCATCCGTCCGCATCGTGGAAGTCGGCGGATACACTTGCGGCGGATTCCACGCCGGATAATCACTGATTTTCTTCCGTTTCTGATGACTCGGGGGGCCCCAGTCACTCGAGTCAGCGAGCCACCAACGCACCGCGCCGCCAGGTAGAAAAATACAGAGAACCAGAAGCCAATCTACGGATTAGTTTGAGTGCTCCGCCGTGTTCCTTCCGTTTTCGCTACCCTGTTTTCGCATGGAAGGAGTTAAAGACAAGACGAGGATATCTCGCCAGGATGCTACGGCTCAACAAAAGGCTAGCGAAACCGCGGGGTTATTCATTTTGCACTAATATCCGTGAAGTGATTTGCTGGACCGGGGTACGCTGGTCTTCGATGCAAACGCTAACTTGATTTCAGAGGTATACAGGGTGTCACCAAAATTTCGGAAGATCTGTCAAGGAGTGGTTCCCGAGGTCATTCGAAGTAACTTTTTCCTTTGCGAAAATGCTCTCCGCGGAATTGTTGAGAAGTTATTGACGAAAAACGTGGACCAATCAGATACCGGCTCGGCGACAGGTCCCACTAACAGTGGCGTTGCCGTTGGCCGAGCCGGAATCTGTCCGCCGTAGCCGCGCTCCGATTGGTCCACGTTTTTCGTTAATAATTCCCCAACAACGCCGATGCGGAAATTTTCGCTAAGGAAAAAGTTGCTTCAAACGACCTCGGGAACCACCCCTTTTAAAGTTTCCCGATATTTTTGGGACACCCTGTATGACCATCTACGCCGGAGACGTGCCGCGAGCATAATGGACGGTTTAACGTGGACTATACTGAAAGACCGTGTTTGGATACTGTTTGGCGAAATTGTGATTGCGAGGATCTTGTTGGGCCGAGTGCAAACGATACTTTTGTCCGGGAAATTGGAGTCTTTGGACTGGCTGGAATTAGCGTTTTGAATTGCAAGCCTTGGGTGGCGAGTCTTTTACGCAGTTTTAACACGTTGCACGCTGTGATGGTCACCAGAAAACAATTCCCATAAAACTCCATCAAGTATGCCTAATCACTAGACCGTGGATTTTATGCAATTATGACAAAAATGAGTAGGTGCAATTTAAAACAGCGAAAACATTAGAAGAAGTGAGCAGTAGGCTCTATTATATCATTTTCAACCGATTAAACATATTAAGAAAGCAAAAATAAGCATTGTGTATCGCTGCAGTTTGTTGTAACTCCGATAGAAAATTTTCATTTTGTATAATATATGTTCCAATACATAAATCTCCTATAAATGCATCTTCACAATCGCAATATTTGTGGATTAAAAAATTTAGAACTCGCCATTGTGTCGGGTCCCGCAAGTCTAGTGAAAAAGATCCTACTAAGATATAAAAATCGTCTAACCTAAAACCTTGAACACTGAAGGGGCTAATGCAACAACCCCTTGGACCAGATCATGCTAAATTCAACGCAAAATCATCGCTATTCCATCACCAGCGATTACAAATGAATTCTAACAAGGTCTTACAAACGTTCCCAACATCTCCCACGCAAACTTCCACAGCCCCCCCCCCCCTCTACTGGATCCAGCGTCTTCAGAAGCACCATGAATAAGCCGAAACACAAAAAGCCGACCCCTATAGCAAGACCTCGGACCACCGTCTCTCCAGTGGTCAGATCTTGAAAAATCCTCATAGCGGCCGTTGTTCTAAGGAAAATCGAGAGGCCGGCAGGTTGTTCGAGAGGAGCAGACTCGCCGGGGCCAGTCCTCTTCAGGGTTCTCCTCCGCGGAGCATCCTCCTTTTCAGGAAACTTGTCGGCAACAGACATCTTCGGAGGGCAACGGGCGCGCGGAGCAAGAAGCCTTCGACGGAATCGTTAAGATTGCGTTCCCGACTTTTTCCTCGGCCTTTTATTTTTATGCACGCGGCGCGGAGTAACGAGGGGGCTGCGCGTCCCGTGGCTCTGTCGAAGGGGTGAAGGGCAAGCAGGGTGAGAAGGAGGGCCGGCAACCGTGGGGGTGGCGGCAGGGGGAGTGGAAGCCCGAGGAGAAGACTCTTGCGAAGGAAGAAGCCGAGAGTTTAATGATATTCCTGATTACGCCGGCACGTGGAGAGAGAAAAGAAGGGCCGCGAAGATGGGGGTGCGGGCGGAAAGAGAGAATTTCCCAGAGAGAAGAGAGAGAGAGAGAGAGAGAGAGAGGGTGAGAGGGTGCAGCAAGGGGGTGGGTCGGAGAGATCGAGACTGCTCCGCGGTGCCTACCCCGCGTGCTCATCTGAGCCGACCACCCTCCCGGGCCGCCGTGGTTCTCGCATAAAAAGTATTGATCTGAGCTCCTTCTTGGCCCGTGAGCCCCACGAGCCGAGAGGGTTGAATCCACCCTAACTGCTTGCCCTGCCTTTATATTCATCATCCCTCTAGCGCCCCGAGAACGACGGCCCTGTCTTCCGAGGGTGGTCGGACCTCTCTCACCCCCTTCGAACAGCCTCCTTCTCTCTTTATCTCTCCGAAGACGTCTTCAACCCTCTCTCTTCTCTTCCGTTTCGTTCTTCATCTATCTAGAGGATTCTTCATCCCCCTCTCTCTCTCTCTCTTCTCTTCTCTTCTGTTTCGTTCTTTATCCGCCTACCTTCATCCCTCTCTCTTCTGTTTGGCTCTTTGTTTATCTAGAGAGTTCTTCATCCCTCGCTCTTCTCTTCTGTTTCTTTCTCTCTTCATCCACCTAAAGGGTTCCCCATCCCACTCGTTCACTTTCCCAGCTCCCCACCCTCCACCCTCTCTGCGGCTTCCTTCTTCTTCTCCTTCTTATTCTTCAGTCGTCACCCCTTCGTCCATCGCGGGAAATCCAACTTGCGCAACGGGGGTACAGGCTATTTTTTATACCGTCTACCGGCGAATGCCAATGAGCTTCCCTCTTCCATTATTTCTCGGCCGCGACGGGATGTCACTTTTCCGAACCCCCCCCCCCCCCCTTCTCCACCCTCTCCCGCAAGGGGTGGACGCAAGACCAACCTAATCGGCGACACGAGCGCGTGACTACTCGCGGACCGTCAGCATTGTGACCTGGAGGACGAATCGGTGGACATCATTGGTTGACCGGGGATTTTACGAATTTTTAACGAAAATGAGATCAAATTGAAAGTAGTGAAAATATCGCAGGGATCTAAAAATATTGTTATATGATTGTTGACTTATTATTACGATTAACACTAGATTTACGGGACCCGTCAAAATGACGGATTTTAATAGTTTTAATTTACGAATATTGAGATTGTAAAGATGCATCCATGAGGAATTATTTAACAAATTGATTTCTTTGGATATATATTATTAAAAAGATGGCCACAAATTTTGATAGATACAATCATGTTATTTTTGTAAAGTAATGTAAAATAGTCACTTTTAGTGCTCCGTAAACGTAGTGTTAAAAGAAGAAATAGTTGTGCAGGTAGCTTCAGCATTTTGCGATGAATGCAGAGAATTTTTATTTTGCATAAACATTAAGTATGTTATTTGCCTTTGACGAGAATTAATGATTCATTGTACGGATGTGTGATTTGCTGAATTGGGATTGACAGGTTACGGTGTTTCAGGAACTGGGAAGAGAAATTCGATGACAAATTAGCAGAACGAAGACAATTAAGAATGCAAATATTATGGGACACCCGGAGCATAAACACGATTCGTTAAAGGAAGGGTCTAGGGGGTAGTAGAAACAAGTGAATGGGAACGGAATTCAATTTTCGCCGCGGAATTTCGCCCCGCCCACCGAATTCCGACCGTGTTGCCGGAGCAAACAGTCATTAGCATCCGCAAAGAGCGCATTTGCGTAATTTTTCTTCGGCTGCTCGTTAACTTATCGCCGGGGAAATTCGATTAGAATGCATGGGAAACGGCGAGCCAACCCCCTCTCAATAATTCTTCCCTCGGCGAAAATTCCATCTGAGACGATCAATGATCTACAATGCCGTCCCTTAAACACAACCCTCTCTCACTCACAACCGTCGTCCACTGTTCTCTCACCCTTACAGACATCTACGAAACCTAAACAATATTTCCATTGGTCGTGAAACGTCAAATGCAACGGTAAGTTGAGCCCCAAAATTAAGACAATAATTATGAAGACAATAATTAACCCTTAAGTCAACTATTGGAGGCAATGGTTCCACTCAAATTTATGCCTAACTATCACTAACATTTCAGATGAAATTTCACCATTTCACTATGTTTTTTTATTTACCATTTCGATGGATATTAAATACGAATATGGTATTTTTAAAGTACAGTTTGAAGGTCCGCCGCAAGGTTAAGAATTATTCGCAGAACAATAAAATTGCTTCGGCAACGGACGAGAGATCTTTCGATTGCATTTCAATTATTCAATGAAACACTGGTGTCGATCATAAGCTGTGCTGCTCTTTAGGTGACTTGGCAGAATGTTTCCACGCCGTGTTTCCCATCGACGTTCGTCCGGCTTCCGGTGTTCCTTTTTTTTAATTCACAGACCCGTTGGCGAGTTTAATTTGTTCACCTCCGACCGCCTTCGGGGGATTCCGCATAAATTCCTCGAATCGATTAGCTCGATTAAGCTTGGCTCTCTCGCGTTTGCCGGAAACGAGATTAAATTTCTGCCGCATCGCGGTTAGAATGACTCGGCTTATGGCTTCCGGGGTGGGAGGGTGACGCGGATTTGCGTGAGCGATCAGCCTGGCGCCAGAAAGTTTCTTTCTGTCTCTCTCTCTCTCTCTCTCTCTCTCTCTCTCTCTCTCTCTCTCTCTCTATCTCTCTCTTTTTCTCTCGCCATGGCCGGTAACTCGATACTCGAACTGCTCTAACGATCCCGCACCGGGAACGATTTAAATGGCCGAGCCCGACGATATCAAGTGTAGCAGGTGAGTCTGTTGCCATTGGACACTGCCGGCGCAACGATGAAGGAAGGGCTCGTTGCCATGGCGACACGGAAGGGTTAGAATTCCGACCCCTTTCTAAATTCCGAGCGGTGAAGGGTTAATGAGATTGGGCGAACGCCGCGGCCTTTGCCTCCCCCCTCTCGCTCTTCAGCCTTTCTTCCCTTTTTCTCGCTTTTTTTTTTATTGCGATCCAACATGGCCGACGACGAGAAAGGCCTCTGTCGAAAGGGTTGGTTTGTCTCTGGCAGTCGATGATTTTTGGGGGGGGGGGGATTTGTTAGGTGTGAAAGCAGTGGCTCTTTCGAAAGGTTCTGCTTGGTTCGATTCTATATTTTTTGAAAAAAATAATTTTTTTAATTCCCCAATTAAATGTGAATTATTGAAAGGGTTCACTTACCTCTGCCAGTCAATGTTTTTTTTTTAGAAAATTTGTTGGCGGTGGAAGTTCAGCATATTCTGAAAGTGAAGTTTATCGAAAATTTTTATTGAGCTTGAGGCTCAGCTGTGCCAGCAACAAATTGTAGTGACAAATGTATACATATTTACCGTTCAGAAAAATGACTTCCTTCGGTCTTAAACCACTATGCGCCACCGAAACCCATTTCCCACCCCCTTCGCAGCCTTTCTCTCTCGTTCTTCCCCCTTTCCTTGGACCCACAACGACAACCCTAAGGCGATAAAACACCAGGACTCGTTTATGTATCTCGTGGTTCCTTTTACTACCGAGGATCTTGGCTTCGCTGCTTCTGGAACGGTGTCCGGAGCTCGCGAACCGTTTTTCTGAGGTATTTTGGTGTTTTAGGTGGGATGATCGAGCGATAACTTAATCGAGTGGAACCGGTTATTAATTGACGCCAATTACTTGCAAGTAAATCACAGTCAAGCCTTGCCATTCCTATGTGTATAGCTACACTAACATTGGAACATTTAAAAAATACTATAATTATTGTAATGTAACGTGTAATATGACATTATTGACGAATGTGAAATAAATATACAAGACTTGGTGCAAGAATCAATGTCGAGTTCTAGATTGATGCAGGACCACAAAGGATTATGTATTACTTAAACAAATGGCGTTTTCTTGAAACTGTTTGCACAGCTGGATCCCTTATTTAATAATGCACAATTTTACTGTGTACAACATTTTTTTATAACTCATGGAAAAATTGGTACACCTGCTCGCATCAAATATTATTTAAACACATTTAAATGCTTACGATCTTTATAAAATATGTACAGTAATATTCAAGTGAGAATATTTCTGTTTAAAAAACATTCGCATATCCCCCACTGTTGGAGCACAAAAGAATTTTAAAAAATACTTGTACTATGAGAATTTAATTTTTTCATTAAAACTACTAATATGTACACCTCTTTTTATTTAAAGGCTTTCAATTTTTCGATAAAAAATTGATCTCACTTGTGCCAAGCTTTCTAATGCCAAGGAAATAATGATATTGTCATCTGCACGAATGCTGCAGGATGAAGAACTATGAAAACGGCAAGAAAACGGTCCTGAAAATCACCTGTTGATTGCCAAAACACCAAACAGCCCATGCACAGTGCTACCAATTCCGTATTTCCAACAGAATTTATTCAAACATTTTTCCCCTCGGAATTTCCTTCACCGAAATTTCCATTCAATCTCGAGCAAGATCTCGAAAAATCGCCTTCATTGTGGCCCCGACAGAGGACGCATTAAACGCACAATAGTCTCGATTCGATCGCGAGCACGATTTAAATAAATAATCACGATCTGATAGAGAGCCGACGACAAAGATGACCTGTCACAACACGAGTCCTCCGAACGGCGCGACGAGTCCTTCGAAAGGATTCGGAATCACCGGACGATTCACGTTTTCGAAATATTTAAGTGGATCTCCGATGTTTGGAGAGATAGCCGGGCCTGGTTCTAGGATGTTCGACAGATCCTGTTGGCGATGCGCGTTCTCAGGCGAAAAAGGGTTCCCGGGTTAATCTGCGTCGAAAAGGGTACGGGGATCGAATACCACTTATGGGGGGCCATGGTGGTTGGAAAGGAAAAAGTGTAGGACGATAATTGTTGCTACCCAGGGAGGCTGTTCGGCGCGTTTTCTAACTGGAAACGACATCCGAAAGCCTGTCGAACAAAGGTCGGTCAAATCAGACTTTTTCTCTAATTTTCTATTTCAATGATTTTTAAAAATACCGACGAGTTATTTTTATGAACGTGCTACCATCGTATTCGCGACATTTTTCTAATTAAAATGACACCAAACACGGTGCAGTTTGGATAATATTTGCTTGTTTAATCCACGAAAGAGTGGAACCTCTATTATCCGAACCGACGATACAAGTTCCTTTTTCTCAGTAACTATTCGACCGATTCAGTTGAAATTTGGTGTGCTTACACTGCTAAGGGTAACGCGTATGTTAGCCGAAGAATTTTTCGAAATTCTGCCTACAGTTGTGCAATACAAAATCCGGTTGATATTTGACTGAAGTCGTTTCCCGTGGCGACACTTAGGTTTCCGAGCAAAACACGTGGTCCTGGAGGGTCGGATCCTCCCCTGGCCCTTCAGGACCTTCTCCACGGAGTTCCTTCCGCCCGAGAAAATATTTTCGTAGCACTCGATTCGTGTCCTACCCCACTCTCAGCCTCTCTTTTTTTTTCGTTTTAAGATAGAAAAAGCCAGTAACGCGTCTCCCGTTCTCGCCCCGTTCTCTTTTGAAGTTCACGTACACACGCGAATTCATGCAGAGGGTGATGGACACACGCAAGCAGGTATGCGTGCTAAGGGTGTGGGTGCTCCGGCATTCTTATTTCCATACAAAGCCGTACGATTTCACGAGGTTCGGGGCTCGATGGGCCGATGGGGATGAAGGGGGCGAGTCTCTGTGTCCCTGGACCCCTCGAGGCCCGCAGGTTGCGATTTTTGAATATTCCTGCGCTTGGGAAAAATTATGTAAACCGTGTCGACTCCCACAATATGTCAGGAAGGGGTGCGAACGCTGTCTGACGTGGATCGCCCGTTTAAATCGACTCTTTAAAGTCTTCCCGCGCCCCTTATGCAAAGCGTGGGAAACAGGTATTTCTCGTAGATGATTTCCGCGATTGGGCAACCATGAATGCGACCTGTGACCTTTTTCGGAAATGGTCGAGTAACGGGGGAAATCGAGACATCTGGCTCATCTGCTAAAAATATTCGCGAACATTTTTGCGAGAAAAATGATACAATTCATTCAATTCTCCTGGAGAGATCACGAACCATAACAGAGCCATACATTAAGACTAGGTTTACGGAGCATTAAAAGTGAGAATTTTACATTACTTTATAAAAATAAGAAGAATGTGTCTGTCCAACTTTTCAGCCATTTTTGAAATAATGTATCCCCAAGGAAATAAGTGTGTTGAGTAATTCCACGTAGATGGATCTTCACAATCTCAATAATCGTAAATTAAAAATATTAGAACCCGTCAGAATGACGGGTCCCGTAAACCTAGTATTAAAAATGTACAGATTTATGGTGCTCCATAGGAACCGTTGGATTTTCCTGAGCCAGTTTAATAAATTCCTGAACAAAGCAGAAGTGTAACAAGATTACAATCGCGATCAGTATTGTGTAGCAGGTTCGTCACAATTTGTCGTCTCCTTTCTTCGATTTTTACCAGGTTTTCCATACCCTCATTTTTAACCCCCATATACGCGGAATGTAAACGTTCTTTGTGCACACCACGATGAGGAATAAAAGCAAAATTTAGGAATGCGGGTGTCCACGTAAAAGAATTCACCAACGATCACACGAGGATTAAACTATGATTTAATCACCGTATGCGGTGCCGTTGTTCGAACTCGCGTAATCCGCTTGACGATTTTCACGTTCGATGCTGCTGGCCAGGCATTCAAGTCTCCATTCGTGATCGTGATTAACTAGCTCGCTGCCTGTAGAAAATTGGGAAATATTTTCAAATTTGAAGAACTCTGTTGCATTATCTTCAATGTGAAAACAATCACGAATGGAAACATGTCCAGTTAAAATGTCCATTTAAAATGTCTATAATTTAAAAATGTCTATGTGATATTAAAATAGTCCATTATAGCTTATGTGATTTTAAAACGTCCATTTAAAATGTCTATGTTATTAAAAAATGTCCATTTAAGGTGTCTATTCAATTAAAAAATGTCCATTTAAGGTGTCTATTTAATTAAAAAATGTCCATTTAAAGTGTCTACTTAACTTAGAAGTGTGCATTTAACCCTTTGCACTCGAGTGGTCACTCTGAAGCGCCACTAAAAATTGTCATTGCAGTATTTCAAAGAAATTACAAAAAATATTACACAATATTTGTTACATTACAAAATTTATATTTAACAGATTGCTAAACGTTTAAACATCATATGCGGGAATCGGATCAGTTTCGTATGATAAAAATGAAAATATTCTAAGACGGAAGAAAAATTTAGTTTTAGAGTTACGATACCGCCCAGTGCAAAGGGTTAAAATGTCTATCTGATTTAAAATTGTCTAGTAGTTTTTTAAAAATGTCTATGTAATTTAAAAATGTCTAGTAGTTTTTTAAAAATGTCTATTTCATTAAAAAATGTCTAGTTAAGTCGTCCATTTAATTTAGAAATGTCTATCCGCACTATTTATTCCGTACAGAGCTAGTTAGTTTCTTTCTGACGACGTTCACGAAAATTTACAGAAAAATCCAGAGTTCATTTTCTCGAGTGCGAACAACCTTTACCCACGTTTTTCTGGGGTCCCAAAATTGTCCGAGAAGAGTTTCCTTGGCCGGTCCAGGATCCGCGTAGGGGCATCCTCAAAAAAAAAAAAAAAAAAGAAAAATCGTAGGTCTCCAAGGGCGTGGCGGAGTATTTAGCGAAAAGGGCCCGGCGATGTCCTTCCTGGCCGAATAACGTTAACGCCTCCGAGCTCCGTTTTCTTGCAACAAAGGCCGACTGCCGACACGCGATTGTTCCACTCTTCCGGTCGGACGTGGACACGTCCTTTTCCCCGAGATCTGGTTTTCCTGCGTTTTCGGTTTCTCCTGGCCACGACGCGCTGTCCCACCGATCAATCTGGACAATTGTGCGGCCTCGAGGAAAGAGTAGAAGAGTCAGCTACGCCCTTCGAGGTCCGCCACACCGGTAGCATACTCGTATCGAGAAATAAACGTTGTTGAAAGCCGTTCCGAGTCTTGCAACGTCCGATTCCCGAGCCAGCTCCATTATTACCGAGCACTGTAACAACCACGGCGAAGCTGAGATCGATAGGAATTCGTGAAAAGGATTGTTAGCCGGTGAAAAGATCGATTATGTTAATAGGCGGAGCGGAGTCGCGCATAATGGAGTCATAAAGACCTCGTTTGTTGGCGATGACGGCTGACGAATCGTTTCGAAGAACATTAAATGGTCTTTTAACTTGTTTAGGGAGTTATGCGTTCATGTAGGCCTGAAATTGTTTATTTTATTAACAATTTTAAATGACAAACGAGTCATCAAGACCTCGTTTGATGGCGATCACGGCTGACGAATCGTTTCGGACGCGGAGAAGAACATTAAATGGTCTTTTAATTTGTTTAGGGAGTTATGCGTTCATGTAGAACCTGAAATTGTTTATTTTATTAACAATTTTAAATGACAAACGAGTCATCAAGACCTCGTTTGATGACGATCACGGCCGACGAATCGTTTCGAAGAACATTAAATGGTCTTTTAATTTGTTTAGGGAGTTATGCGTTCATGTAGAACCTGAAATTGTTTATGAACGAATTGCACGTGTGCGAGCGATTTTCGTGGTAGATCTTTTGAAATTCTTTGGAATGTTGTCGCTTGATATACAGTGTCAACTTCTGATTGAATAATGTTTTTCCTCCGCGAGGATTTATTACTTGTCAAAACGATTTGGAGTGTCGCAGTGCTCATAATACAGCGCAATAAGACAGATAATATCCACCCTCGAAATGATCTGTCATACACGGGAGAAAAAACACGGTTAGGAGCGAGAGCATGAGAGGAGAGCAAACACGAGAGCGCGGTGTATTATTGGAAGACAATCGCCAGAAGCGGGGACACGTGGACCGCCATTGACATAATGTCACTTCTTCTCACATACTTTTCGTCAGTGCATCGCATTCTCTGTGTCAGGAGAAGTTGATCGAAAGAAGGGGATGAGGGGGTGGGAAAAGTCTTCGAGCATGCTACACTAGCAAACAAAATTATGAAACCCCGAAAATTTTCAAAATACATGTTTAATATCTTCTCGCTCGCAGCAACAAAAATTCTCGGTTAATATTTATCCATATTCGTACGTAGTTCGACCAGAGTAATTATATTAAATTATAAAAAATTTAACATTGTCTAAAATAGAGTAGAACAGAATTTTCATTCTGAAGTGTTGAAGAGGTTATGTTCGGTCAGGCAAAGACAGTGAATTGTAGGAATTTCTTTTCTGAAAAATCGCAAGACTTCGTTTTAAAAAATGCTTACTCACATAAGCCAGGTCACTTTAAGGGATACCTTACAAATTTTCAGAAACATCTATCAATTGCAAAGTTATGGCGGACTTCTCACTCAATAATCGCATCGGAATTTTGAGGTTTCAGGAAGACTGATAAAATTGATAGAAAACGAATTGTATTAGATGTTAGTTCTTCCTCATTGATTCGGCCAGTATTTAAGTAATATTTCGGGTGTCTTATAATTTTTTCTAGCACGATTTTCCCATAGGAATGATCGAGAGGTTCGACTTTCTCAAGGAAGACAGATGCGACTCGGCTTGTTTGAGTTTCCTCCGCCCGGATCTGTTGTTCTTCCGTTTCCACGGTTTTCCTTCTCCACCTCCTCTCCCTGCTGGCTAATGTGAGAATCCTGTAATGTGTTTGCGAACCCTGACGATAATGAGAATATGACGCTCATCCAGTGATGGACTGTAATCGCGATTAGCTCGGACGTGCCAGGGAATAATTGATTCCCGAGGAAAACGCCGGAACTCTCGAGGAGAACTCCTTCATTCATCTCTGAGCACCTGCCACGGTCACATCGGTTTTAATCCTTGCGTCGATGAGCTAATTGCCCCAGGCTTCCATGGGAATACGATATGGACGATGGCTGCTCCGTCTGAAATGGAGGAGCTATCTCCTTGCAATAATTCAAAGTAAATTCCAGCGTTAGCGTGACTCATCTCGGCCGCCATTTTGTCTGAAGAGCTCCGACAGAGAACTTTTACTGAACCCTGAGCCGAGTTGTTTTTAGATTGATTTTCAATTAGACTCGACGTCATTTTGTACACGTTGACGAAATTCGAACGGGAACTTATTATAAACTGTGTGTTCATAAATTTTCTAATAATTGTGCCAATATTTCTTTGACAGTAATCTCGAAGGAAGTGGCGCTGCCAAAAGACATTATTTACATGATTTGTGCCAGCGTGCACAGGTGCCACAAAGCGTCTTAATAAACTCTTTCATTATTTTACTACATCCGAAAGAAGCTTGATATTGTTACAATAGCGTTCTCGATGGAAAAGGCGCTGCCAAAAGACATTTGTCATACAGGAAGCATAACACTTGGCCTGGGACTCGGTTAAAAGGATGCCCGATCACAGCAATCAGCGAACACATGAAAAACAGCCACTCATTCGCGATAAACTGCCGGCCTTGGAGCAGAAACGCGTTCTCGTAAACATCTTCTCACCCCCGCAGCATCATCGACACACTTCTCCCGTTTTTATCGCAGCACGAGCGCCGCCAGTAGCAACAGGCAGCAGATACGTGTCTCCGTTGTTTTCCTGTTTTCTCCATTCTTTTTTCGCCGTTTGCTCTTCCGCCTCCTGATCGCGATCATCGCATCGACACTTTCTGGCTCAATGGCGCGGGAAAAATGCCGGGATCTCGCGCAATTCATCGACACGTAGAAATAAACGAGGAGATTCAACTAAATTTAGGAGCCTCGGCCCACTATTTTCAACCTTTTAACCCTTTGCACTCGGCGCTATTTTCATTCTAAAACTAAATTTTCCTTCCGCCTTAGAATATTTTCATTTTATTCATACGAAACCGATTCGATCTCCACATATAATATTTAAATGTTTAGTAACCTATTGAATACAAATTTTGTAATGTAACAAATATTTTGTAATACTTTTTGTCATTTCCTTGAAATATTGCCACAACAATTTCTAGTGGTGCTTCAGAGTCACCACTCGAGTGCTAAGGGTTAACATCAATCGAGAAAGAAAGAACTTTTTATTTTACTCCCATTTTTAATAATTGATGGGGACAATTTTTATGTTCCTCAAAGATCCACAGTCTAACTCCTTGTAGATCTCAATGAAATTTGGTGCACTTATTGTACTAAAAATTAAATTTCAATTTTAGTACAAAACCTTGAAAGGGGTGGTTCCTCGGGTCATTGTAAGCAACTTTGTTCTCAACAAATATTTCCGCATTAGCTGCGTTAAGGAATTATTAACCAAAAAACACGGACGAATCAGAACGCGGCTACAGCGGACGGATTCCGGCTCGGCCAATAGCAACGCCGTGCTCAGCGGTACCTGTCACCGAGGCGGAGTCTTTTCGCTATTAGCCGCGCTCTGATTGGTCCGTGTTTTTCGCGAATAACTCCTTAAGGAAGCCGAAGTGGAAATTTTCGCCAAGGAAAAAGTTGCTTCAAATGACCTTAGGAATCAGCCGTTTCAAGGTTTTCGTTTTTGGGACACGCTGTATGGGTTCGAGGTGGTACAGAAAGTGTTAAATAATAATAGATGGCTGTGCCTGTGCACGGGAAGTTCATTAACGTGCCGCACCGGGAAAGCTGATGAGAATCATCGGAGGGTGAGATGGATCGAACACGTCGATGATTCGACTGCCCCAAAGCCATTCAAAGTTTCGGGGTGTATTGAGTAAACGGGTATTGAGCCCGCGGCATATGTGCGATCCCCTTTTTCCATCCGTGCTCGTCAAATCTTGGTCCTCTCTCCACCACCGTATTATGCAGAAAACTTCATTGTTGGACCTCAATGGTGCGGAGAAGGTGGGGTCGCTCCCTCTCTCTCTCTCTCTCTCTCTCTCTCTCTCTCTCTCTCTCACTCTCCGATCCCCGGACATTTTCGTTTTACATAACTCCGACAGAATTGCCGCCGGTGGGACGGGATATACGGTCCCACGAAATTTCGCACCCGATTCAAACGAATGTCCATCTCACGAAAATAGAATATCCGCTAAGTACGGCGTCGATATTACCGCGCCACGACGCCATTCAACGGCGAAATTGGAACTCGCTGCGATTTACCCACGAAATCTCGACCCTCGGACGAACTGTCTCATTGTTGCTGGGAAATTGACTTTTTGATTTTACTAACCGGTTCTACCAATATTTTATACTGATTACTTGGAAGTAATTCTATGCGCAGTGTCCATAACGTTTAGACTGCGGACCTTCGTGCGAAACAAGAAATGTCTGCCTGCAACAATTTTAGTAAGTTGGCAATCTGTATGCAAAATGAAAAATTGTCCGCATTGGTTGCGATAGACGGAACCAAGTAGAATGTTATTTCTTCACTTGATGATTTTAATGGATGAAAAATAGCGAGGTAATTAACCTTTACCACTCGAATGGCGATTGTAAGGCGCCATTAGAAATTGCTGTATCATTATTCGAAATATCTTTTACATTGTTAAGTTTGTTTGTATTTAATAGATTGCTAAACATTTCAGTATTGTACGAGTAAATTCCACCATTTTCGTACGTGTAACACGAAACAAATATATAGAAATATTTAGAGTGAAGAAAAATATATAGAACATTTAGAAATATTTCATTTTGGAGTTTAAATAGCTTCGAGTGCAAAGGGTAAAATTTTTAAAATTGTACAATTTCAAATTTCATATACAGTCTAGTAATAGTACATTGATACACTGTTTTATATTTCGCTTATCCGTATTTGCCACGAACAAATTGTCTAACAACGTTTCAACTGGTTATTTATTTTTAGATTTGCAGATCGGCGATCCCGAAGATGGTCCGTAGAACGTGGACCACGGTCCGTGAAAAAAATTAATCCAAAACAGCACGCGTCCGCCATGAAAGCCGGCGAGATGTTCACCGGAGCGTGCTCAAAATCACATCTGTTGGCCCTCCGGCAAAAAATCGAAAATCTCGGCCTAAGTCGATTGAAATTATTCGGACTTTTCGGCCGACGACGCCTTTTCGCGGCACGCTTTTAAACGCGTGCTAGGCGGATATCGTGGCTACCATCGGGGGCATCTGCGCAACCCCGATAATCTCCTTCCTTCCCTGAAGGAAACGTCTTATAAAAGATGGATTCAAGAACGAGTCTTCTATACGTTCATAATTGCTGGGATATCTGTTTGGATAACTTCTGATCTTGGAAATAAATACCCGGAGATCAAGACCGAATAGAAAATGATTAGATCTTGGATTTTCATGGCGGCGGAGATCTTAAAAATAAGGAACAGTAATTGTACGACGCAGTAACCAAGTGAGAGTTAATTTCTCTTTTCGGTAGTTTGGTTAAGTTGTAAGGAAGGTGTTCACCCTTCGCACTCGAATGGCGACTGTAAGGCGTGAAATGAAAGCGTTAAATTTGTTTGTATTTAATAAATTACTAAACACTTCAGTATTGTACGAGTAAATTACACCATTTTCGTACGTATAACATGAAACAAAAATATATAGAAGGGAAATATTCTGGATCGAAAGAAATGTTCCGTTTTGGAGTTAAAATGGCTTCGAGCGCAAAGGGTTAATATTCTTAAATTATTTTAATCTCTTTACCGTCCGAAATCGCACTCGCTAATTTTTTAAAATAAATTTATCAAATCTACAGTCTACTTCTCAGCATCCCTGCTAACAATTAATTTCCGTATGCTGAAAGTACGGTAAAAATGGCAAGAGAATGTTTATCGAAGTTGTTGCGTCAAATAGACGCGTCGATTCCTCGTGAGTCGCGCCGCCATCGTGTCGCGAGCGCGCAGCATAAATCAAATTAATTATGCAAAGGAGTCGTAACAACGTTTCGCCGGCGACAGTTATGAAAAGGAATGAAGTTCTCGAGCAGATGGGCCCTACAAGTCCGTGGAGAATCGTTCGCGTTCAACTGATTTATATATTTCGTGCGCGTGGGTGGGCCCTCTGCGTTTTCGGTAGCAGACGGAAAAACTCTTTAATAGTTCCACGCGCTATCGGCGTCTGGTAGAACTGAAAGCGCCGACCTGTCAGGAAAAAAAAAGTAAATGGTTCCCGAAATCATTAATCCCTCGGAACGGTCCGCCTGCAACACTAAATTCCACAAATGCGAACTACTCGGCCGAACGATTCATTACATGCCCCACTAATACCACATTCATTGTTCTTTAAGCAAATTACTTTGCATTTCGTCGAACATTGCTGTCCATTGTCAGTCCAAGTAATCTTCAAAAAACGGTTAAATCGCTTCGATAATCATTTATTTGTTGTCAGAAAGGCCACAGAAAATCATTCAGCGCTGCCTGAGCGTATAGCTTAAGTTGATGGGATATTTTTATCACGTTACGATCAATAATTTTCTACTATGTTCAAAGCTCCAAACAAACACACATATCAAAGGATTGTATGAATGCATAAAATAAGATGGCCCCTGGAAGAGTGCTATGGAACCAAAGCGTCCCGAATGGCCGTTTTCGCACTCGGCACCACCGATACCACGAATAAAAATTTAAGGCTCGCTTGTAACAAGCTATTAAACCACCCCCCAAGTCGTTGAGCAGCTGGGTTTAATTGAAAAAAGGAGGAAAGAAAAGGCGGAGCCGCAACGATCGCGGAAATATATCAAACTGGGACGGAAAGGGGACGGTTCCGCATTAATTGGTGCTTCGGCCGGTAAACGAGCGAAGTTTCGAGCTGATCAAGTTTCCTCCTGGATGACGTCGCCTCTCTCCTCGTCGACGACCCTCACGCTCCGCTGTTTCTAACACGGGCAGTCTAATGAAAGAATAAATACTTGATGCGCCGCGGACCTAATTACGTCGTTCAGCGAGAAGAACCACGCCGGATGAATCCGCAAGTGCAGCTCCGCAGAGAGAATGCTCTCGCAGAAAGAACGAAGGGGGCGCGATGGGACACGACAGCGAGGAGGTGGCCGATTCTCACACTCGAAGAAGGGAGAGATCTGAAAAGGTTTCGATCCTTGAATAATTGATCCTCGCTTGGCTTTACTTTTAAGAGCGTCTTTGATTCCTCGCGTGAAAACCGGCCGTTCCGCGCGGAAATTAACGGCTCCCTCAATGATTTCACCGTCAACCCTCTGAATGATCTTACGGTTCATGGTGTTTGCAATCTCTGCACTCTGGTTGTACCGTTTCTACACTCATTTCGACGATTTTCGTGTTGGTACATAGGCCGAGGTATTATTTACGATTTTAGGAGATTCTGAGATAATTTTGATTGTTTAGATGGAACCGTACATCTTGTGTGCACCAATCGACGCAGTTTTGTAGTCTCTAGAAAAAAGTATTAACCCATGCATGACGAGAAATTATTATTTCAGCCGATAGAAACGTTTTTGTTGCGGGTGTATTGGTACGCAAAGTTATCGTTAGTAAGAGAGATTTTTAGGTTAGGTTGTCGCGCGACATTTGATACTTTCGCTGCCAGAGTTGCTGCATACTTGATAGCTAGATATCAAAAAGTAAACCTAAATTGAGGATGAACAAAAATTCTTACAGCATGACAACTTTCCGAATATTCCCACCATATGATTCTTCGCAGATTCTAATGACGGCGAAACTGTTTGCACCTCGGCCAATTTCGCCGGCCGAGGTGACAGCTTTGATCCACGCGCTCGATCCAGACGATTTCTAGAAAAATTGGGATCGATCCAGCAGGAACCGTCTTGCTCGCAGAGAAACTTTTCTTTACCGCGTGAGAACTAATTTCCAGTCTCTCTCATTCTCTTCCTCTCTCCCGGTTCCCGGTTAATACGGTATGATCAAAAGGAATATTAGATTTTCGTCGAGGCTCAAAGGCCAGGAGCAATGGCCGCCGGGAGGCCTTGTACACACAGAAAACCAAGAGAACCCCGGTGGTGGCACCCTTCATCGTTCCACCATAATTTCCGAGAATGAGATAAGCTACGTCACGCTGGACCCTCTCTCGGACCGAGAGATGCTATGGGGGTTGCAACCCTCTCCCTGACGCGCGCAACAACCCCCTCGGTTCTTTGCTGCTGGGGTTGTATCCGGGAAGCTTTCGTGCAACTGACCAATGCGCCATTGGCTGGCCGTACTAATCAATAAATCGTTCTTTGCTGCGACCAAGCCGACGACCAAGCCAACCAAGCGCTTAGGCACCCCGAGAGCTCTAAGAGCGTCTTTCCGGTTCACCATTATCGTGGACTCCGGAATGGAACCCGACCGCCATAGTACACCGGACGAAATTTCTATAAAAAATCTCGAATATTTGTCGTTTTCAATGATTATTCCATGATGCTCTAATCAGGACAACAGTGACATTTTTCTGATTAATATCACACCAAGCGTGACACAGAGTCGTGTTTCCACCCTTTCGGAGTTCTACTAGATTTGACTAAAGACTAAAGCATAAGGTTCTTTATCAATTAATTTCCTGTAGCAAGTGTTCCAAATGAAATCCTTGATTCAGAAAAGCCCCCCTGATAAAATAAAATTAACCATATGGTTCCTCGTAAAATAATTATTTCTACCAAGTCTTCCAAATGAAATTCTTAATTCACAGAACCACCCTTTCGGAGTTCTACTAGATTTGACTAAAGACTAAAACATAAGGTTCTTTATAAATTACTTTCCTGTAGCAAGTGTTCCAAATGAAATCCTTGATTCAGAAAAGCCCCCCTGATAAAATAAAATTAATCATATGGTTCCTCGTAAAATAATTATTTCTACCAAGTCTTCCAAATGAAATTCTTAACTCAGAAAACCACCCCTTTAAACATTTATTAGATTCGACTAAGGACGACAAAATAGGGTTCCTCATAAAATAATAATGTCTACCAAGCGTTCCAGATAAAATTCTCGATTCTCAATCGTCATATTTTTGCTCATTGCTTTACCGTACCCCGGTGAAAAGGATGAATTATGAAACACAATGTCCCCAATAATTACTTCTGTCAAACGTTCTCGATCGAAATGCCAGGCGGAGAAAAGCCGGAAACGCATGAGGAGATAAAAGGGGAATAAGCATTCGATTTTTGGGAACGGGGGCGGAATTAATGTGTCGTTCACACGAACGCCTCGCTCGAGCCTCATGCCCTCGTCCGGTATAAGATCTTTCGCGTCACGTGGTGGCCACGATACCAAGGAGGATATACCTACGCTACCACACAACCGGCATCGGGAACACACATGACAAAACCGGATGACTGATGATGCCCGGGCCACCCTCTTGCCGCCCCGCGAAACTTTTGTTTATTCGCATCTCCATCACCATCGATCAATGGCTCCGGGGGTTTCCGTGAAGACGGAAGGAACGATAGGGCAAGGGAAGATGTTTTCACGGAGTCGAATTCTGGTTTCTTATCCTTCTACCTTCTACCTTTTCCTCAACGTCTTCAAAGACTATGGTTATCGGTCGCTGATGGGGACCCGGGAGGTCACCTTATTCTTCCCGAATCAAGAAATTCACCGTCTATAAACATTCTTCGCCGATTTGTATCCGAAACATGATGTTCTCATCGAAATTCAATGGCACTGATAACAGGAGAAAATATAGATCTTTGAAGTGGAATTCAAATGAAGGGGAACATTGGTGATGTCTGATTAGTAGACGCGATTGGCTCGTCAATGTTTACAACAATGAGAAAACTAGGCTTGCTGAAGCTTCGTGGAATCTTTAGTGTAACGTTAAGTGAATGTATTATGTGAATTTATTTAATACATATTCACAAATGAATCGGTGTAATTCTTGCAATTTGGATGGACATATTATTTAAATTTATTTAGTACATTTTTACAAAAGCATCGGTATTTCTCTTGCAATTTGTATCGATACATTATTTAAATTTATTTGGTGCATTTTTACAAAAGCATCGGTATAATTCTTGCAATTTGGATGGATATATTATTTAAGTTTATTTAGTACATTTTTACGAAAGCATTTGTATGGTTTTAATGATTGTGAGGAAGGAAATAACAGATAGGTTATTTTGAGACATTTTATTTATTTAACCATTATTAACCCCCATTGACGTTATTTTGCATAGAGTTGCTACATGTTTGATAGATAGGGGTGTCAACGTGATTGACTTGATAATTTTTAGTGACATTTAATTGAAATCTAAACTGACAATGTTGTAAATGAAACATAATTTCGAAAGGAACTAAAAACGTTTGAATCTATCATTTTTGGTAGAACATAATAAAGGTGCAACAGGGTGAGTTTTCAAGTTTGTGAAAGACGTTTGTGTGCAGTATCACTGTAGGGGATGCTACGACGAACAGATGCTATACGAACGAGGTTGTAGAACCAATTAGTTCGTTCTAGCATACTTTACTGCACAGGGTAATTAATTTTCTAAAGTAATTTATAAATAGATTGAGTATTTTTGTTCTTCTAGCTTTGTAGATTATTTTATGAAAGTCAGGATGAAGAAAGACTTTCTTTTGATGTTTAAAATACTCTTCATAATCGAAGTCAATAACAATGTGCGAGTAACAATGTGTAACAATGTGTACACAAATCTAGAGCCTGTTCGATGCATTCAATTTTGACACTAGCGGGTACAAAACTACTTAATTTTTTATTTCTCGTAAAAATTACAACAGTGTATTTGTTGTGATTTGACACTATCTTTATTGCAGTGTACGCGTAAATAAATGAATTTATTTAATAGATCAAGGTGCTTTAAATAAAGGTACTTTGACGCGTTTCGTTGTTCTAAATTAAGAAATCCAAGATGGGACAGTTTCATGCGTTTGGTAACTCTAGTGTTAATAAACGCATAAAGAATTACTGTTTGAGGATCGCGTTACAAAGGCGCGTATCATTTTTTATTAAAAATAAGTCAGTCTAGCGAGCCAAAGATAAATTAAGAAATCCAAGATGGGTCATTTTGATTCATGCAACAATTCTAGTGTTAATAAACGCATACGATATATTTAGATTGAACCAACATTTTTATTAATTTTCATTAAAAATACTTCAGTCTGCTGAATTAACTATAAATTAAAAAATCTGAGATGGGAGATTTTGCTTCATGTAATAATTCCAGTGTCAATAACAGCGTGAAATATATTTAGAACGTAAAAAAAAAATATTATTTGTTATTTATGATGCATAAAGAACGCCGACAATCAATTTAGTGAGTAAATTGTAAATTAAAAAATCGGAGATCAGTCGGTCTGACTCATTCGGTAATTTCGGTGTTAATAAATGTATAAGGTGCATTTGTAGCGTCAAAGAAAGATATCATTTGTTATTAAAAATGTAACAGAACAGGGGGTTAACGAAGAGCGTACCGTGGATCGATGGTTTCTGTAAAATTCTTCAGAGCTTTAACCTTTTTTTCTTTCCGGAAGCCGAGAGAAGCATAAGGGGTGGTTCCACCGTATCGGCTCGCAGTTGCACGTGAGCTCGGTTTGCACAATCGGCTGCGTTTTCCGGGAAAGTGGAGGGTCAACAATAGACGCTGGCTACACCCTGCCAGGTAAGGCCATTTTGAATACGCATAACGATCACTCATTGTGATCCCTGGTACGGTCCTACGGCGTTCCTTTCTGAGGATTCTGGAAAATTGCGGGAACATTACGCGATTCGGTTTCCGCGATCGGCCCTGGGAAGAAAAAACTGAACGGAACCCTAACCAAATCCGACGAAACACTCTCCGAACCTCCTACATTCGTGTGGGCGTCCTGGAAAAATAAAAGAACAACAACTGAAATCCATTGCTTTTAATGATACAAGGATACACGTTCAAGCGTTCATAATTTTATCAAAAAAAAAAAAACATTACCGTTGTACTTTGGTTAAGGGAAGAAAATTGTTCGCTTCAGTGGTGCAATTATCGTAAACGTACCTGCTCTCTGTAAAAATTGTTCAAACATGCTTCAATGTTCATAATGTACCAAAGAAATATCGTTAAGTTCAGAAGAATCTGCTGAATCTTTCTAGGTAAAAATCATTCGCCTAACCATTACGGTTGAGGCAGAAATAATTATCGAAGTTGCTCTATTTAAGAAGTCTTCAGAAATAACTCTGAAAATAGTCGTCTCAGAATTAAATTTCTAAAAAACTGGGAATGATAAATAGAAAAACGACTTGCAAGTCTAATCTATCGATCGTCGAACAATTGAGCAATTGAACAGCCCCCGTAGGCTGCAGGCGACTGAGTCGCGTTATTTATTGGTCGCAGCACTAATTGGTCCTCTCAGAACGATATCCGCCAAGTGTCGGGGCTCGCCCCGGGAAACGGTAATCCATTCTTGTAAGTAAATTCCTCGCAGTTCCTGTTTTATTTTCTTTCGGGGCCGTGGCACCGCCTCCCCCTGGGCACTACACGTTGTTCCGCCGGCTCGAAGTTTGTTCCGGCAACTTAAGAAGACATCTAGAAACGCTCTTAGAACTTCGGTAGGACGAGATAGGGTCCGGTTGCCCTGGATACCAAGTCGAATCCTCTTCCGACGTTTACTTACCCGTTTACTTCTTGCCGAATATGAAAACTTACCGTGTTATTGGTATATAACCAGCCGTTCTCGCCGTGCCAATGTATTCCGGGTTGCCATCAACCGCCGCCATCTTGATTTCGGCGTTCCCTTTCCGCGACTCCCGCCGTTCCATCCTTCAATTTTCGTCCCTATAAAATACTAGGATGTATTAGGGGTACCCACAAGTAATCAATTATTTCCAAAGAATTTCCAAAGAGTAAAGCAGCCTGTCTTCAAAATATTCGAAAAAGTATAATTTTTCTTTACAACCATTTTTCAAACCTTACAACCTTTTTCAAATTTAACTTGAATTTACTACACGGTTTGTTTTAGATTTCAAAATAAATGATTACTTGTGGGTCCTCCTAATATTTTTCTCTTTCTCTTTATGAAAATTATAATGGTAACGAAAATACCATCCGAAGGAATGCACACGAGCAAGCGAAACACCATCAAAATGGAAGCCACGGTCACAGAAGGCGAAGTTGTCCAGGTTGTCTTGCTGTGATAATGACGGTTGAAACGAATTGATTCGAATTGCATGTTTTCCTGGTGTATAAATCAGAAGATTGCAGTTTGTGACGTATAAGAGAGACGTCTGCACTGCAGGCGGTCCTACCAGGAATTACTATATACCTATGTTCCTTGCGCGTTTTCACTGGCACAGGAGTACGCTAAGTCCTCCAGGACGATGTTCAAAGGCGAACTTCTGAGTTTCCCACCCTATCTCCGACGAACTTTACGGCGAAGGCAACTACTCGTATATATCAGGAGTGCATTAGTACTTTAAAATCGGACGAACCGGTCGCTTCCACGTGAGACGAATGCGATCTGCTTGATATATTGTAACTCTTCGCGCGATTTACGCAAGGAAACTTGGGATCTATATGTAACACTAATCACTGGACGGCGAACTCCATGCGTTTATAATCAAAATGACGAGCCAAAATACCGAAACATGGAAGCATTAGAAATAATTAACATTCTCACATTCTTTGCAGTTTATTGAAATGATTAATAGCAGAAATACACTTTAATTGTATCCTTATTTCTCACAATTGATGTAGATAAGTTTCATTTTGCATACAAAGTTTCATGTTTTCTTTTCGTGTACTACAATGTTGAATAACGTGTGTCAAGTGAAAATTGTGAAACAGTTTTATTTTATTCTTACTCGATTTATTCATTTTGTGAAAATTGCTTAACGTTAAGTATATTAGACTCGAATAAATGCTTTAATAAGATTTATCAAATATTTGTTAAAACTGCAAACTGTGTCTTTGTTAAATGATATGCTCCTGTCTTACAAAAATTTTCTTTAACAACATTGAATAACGTATTAAAATTACAAAGGATATTCATTTTATTAATCGGGTGTACACAACGTTCAATAAATGCGCATAATACTGACCAATCTGACTTGCAACTGTTTTATATTTTCTTCTGCATACATCAGACTCTGGAATACAATTGCGGAAGATACTATAACATAGTTTATTCATCATTCATACAAGACGTTCAATAAATGTGCATGTTGTCACACAGGCAAACAACTTGCTCCTGTTTTATATTCTTTTCTGCATACATGAAACTTAAACGGAGCAAATTAACTGGTGCAATGAAAAACAAAACATTTACAGAACGTTTAATACATTTGCAAACTATTGATAATTCAATTTGATTATTTGCACCTGATTTATATTTTCTTTTGGATGCACCAGAGTAAAGTAAGTCGATCAGTAACACGAGGGAATTGCACTAAATATAAAATGTCCCGTTTAGTTCCGTTGTTTTCATGAAACGTTTAATCCATTTTTTGGAAATATTGGCACTCGAAAATCTGTTTCTGCGCACACCCAAAAGCAGTGTAACAGCATTGTAGCTTCATATTTAATCTGCCTATTTCTGTCATAAACGAATAAAATCCGCAGTATGACAATAAAATAAAGTAATTGTGACAAGTTAAAGAAACGGAGCAAAAACGATCGAAAGTAACTTTCTTCGCACTGGAAACTAAAACTCGCTTTAATCAGTAAATTAAGTAAGTAAAAGCCGGAAGCCCGTGCCCCACATAGACACACGTCACCGACTATCTTCGACAGCGATAACCATCGAAATAACTAATTTAACGAACACTTTTAAGGATTGCATAGATTGTCTTACCTCGCCGAGACTTAGAAACATTAGAAAAGACCTACAACGTCCAAAATCCACCGCCATCTTGCCGTTCTAATTCCGAAACGATGACTCACGAGGTAACCTTATGAACGTGTAATACAATTTTCGATATCCTGACGGGGCAAGCCTCGATTAATACTCCTTTAACAATTCATACCGCAGAGACGTTAAGTTTCATAAACATCCGGGGAAATGTAACATGATCAACGTGAAACTTTAATCGGGTCCCCAGAGCTTGCGAAAAGACGATTTTCATTCATTATTCTTTATAACTTGATCGTAGCTGGGATGTCCCCAAAATATTCACTAATGAATTCCTCGCACCTGAATTCCTGCTTAACTTTTTGCTATTATGATTCTATACTTCAAACCTAGAACATTCCGTCGACCCAGATCATTTTATAAACAAGAAAAAAATGTTATACTACTTTCCTCATTGCATTAATTCTTTCTTAACTCCCGATGTGAAAGGACTGGGAATAATGGATAATTATCTGAAAAATCTTCCACAAGAATTAAGAAACCCACGTAATACCTAACCTAAATAATCCATCTGGTTCAAAGCATTAGGTTTACTAGTGTACTTAATTATAAAAAAATTTTTAGTCATTCTTTTTATGACGAATACTCAAAGAAATAAATTCGTAAACATTCTTCGATAATCGTAAATTAAAAATACTAGTGTTAGTAAATAAAATGCAGTGCATTCAGTTGTATAACAGATAAAATGAATGTTGTGAAAATGATTTCGAATTACAGTAGAATTTTCACAGTCTCCATTCGAGTCGCAAAGTGTTAAAATCGAGGGTCGCTATTCATCGGGGACAATTAAACTGCACGGGGCGGGTATAAATTAAAAATAAATTAAACTCTCCGCTTTCGGAAAACAGGGGCGCGGCTAACAGCCATTCGTTTCCTCTGACGAATATAATTATATCGCCGTGCCGAGGAACGGCGAGCGCTTTTTTCTCTTTAGGGGGAAGACGGGACTTGATAGAACTTTGATGAAAAAATAACAAAGATAATTACACCGGGTGCAACTGCGGAGGTAAACAGTCGCAGACCCCCCCACCCCCTTCTTCTTCCTCTTCTCTTCTTCTACGCCCCCGCAACCAACGATCCACCAGCGCTCGGTTACTCATTTTTATTTTTCCAAACGATTCTGCTTTATTAAACATGCACCGTCATTACCGTATTTTAATGTCGTTCGATTTTCCACCGGGATACGGACAATTGCGTTTACACGCAGCTGTAATGGTCTCCCAACGATGCTAGCAAAATTGCGATATTTTTATTTTATGTGAATTTGCAGATGAGTCCTCGCCCTATTGTATTATTCACGGTTGTTGATATCGATTCTCCGTCTCATGATTTATTTCGTGATCGTACACGCACCTGCTACATTGTTGCTGTTATGTGAAAAATTGCAGGGGCTGCTCACACGGAGTTTCTCGCACTGCGTAATAGCATCGTTGATTTTGTTCATAAATTGTCCCAGGGAAAAGTTGTGCGATTAGGAACTTTAACAATTAGCAATTTCTAAATCAATCACACATTTATCCGCGTATTAACATTGCCTTTTTATCATGTGATATTGTGATGATTTCAACGACTTACAATATTATGACCTTCAAATGACTTTGATCGGAAAAATCACATTATTTTGGAGAGAATAGACACTACTTCGTCGTTTTAAACGTTGCTTAACCCCTTGCACCATAACAAACCAAAATAAACTTCTTTTTGTTGTGGATACACACACATGGAGGCATTCGATAAATATAAACACCCTCCTCCTTTTTAGAAATTATGACCGTAAGAAAAGTTCTAATCACTGCAACGATAAGAAATCGTACAGTAAGTAAGGGGTTAACGATAAAATGTTAATGTGTTTATGATGTGTTAATAATATTTAGCTATCATTTATAAAATTTCGATAATTTCGACAGTCCACATAATGCCACCCATTTTATCTGCAATCGTTGCGCTAACGGTAAAAGTGAACGCGATCGCATGTCGGCCGCAAATTACACGCTGCGAGAAATAAACAATCGCGCAGTTGTCGCGGCGGCGGTTTTGAATCATTTAGTCGGGCAAATGAAGATGGCGGCTCGTCGCCATTGCTGTCATAACAACCCTCGCATGTTGCCCTACAACGCGAGGGGGTTGCAAGATCCTCCTGGTCGTCGTCCCCCCACGGCGAAAACGGTCAGCTTTTACGTAAAAGGTTTCTCTCCTATGCGTTGCAGCTGTGAAACCCCTTGACCTCTGCAGTTGCATTTCGCCGAGGGAGGGTGGCGGGTCCAATGGAAAATTCGGATGGTGACCAACGTAAAAGGGGAACAGAGGGGAAAAGCCCGCACGTTGCACACTGACCGACAGAACCTCGTGGGGATGACCGATCGCGTGCTGCCTCGGGGGTGAATTCACGGCAGATGCTGCACTTTCGTAGAACTGCATACAAGATTGAATCAGGTACAATATTTTTTCCCTATCAAGCACATAAATTAACCCCCTGGCCGTTTCTTGAACGAACTTTCTATCCAGTTTTCTTTGTCATTTTAACCAGTCGATGTTTAATTCCATGTTTCAAGGGGCTGAAACTGTTCTGTACATTTTTAGTAGGATCCACATATTCAACCCTTAACACTGCTTACGGGATTGTCATAGTTAATAAACGCAATTCAATTAACTCCGTGTGCTGTGATTTATTTTCTGGTAGGCAATGATTCAAATTTCTCATTCGTTATTTCTCATTCGTTATTAAAAAGAATTAGTTATACATTTATGACTTTGATTGGATGTTAAAGTAGAAGAGGTTAAGTACAATGGGATTGTAATAAGTGCATTGACAAACATTACAAAGACGAAGGATCGAACGACAACGAGGACCAAGGATACCTCGACCGACAGACACGCCCCCATTTTTTCCAGCTTGATAAACATTCGAACGTCTTCGAGAGGCAAGCTGTAATTAGTGACGATGATCGCCTCCCGAAATGTTCGCACCCTCGTCCTTATTTTCACTTGCCCCTCGATCTCAGTAGTGAAAAAAACGGTCCCTGCCCCTAGGAAGCAAAACGTGACGACAAGCAGGGGTATCACGATGGAAATACCAGGAACGGCTGTGTAGCAACAACAATTGTTTCCCTCCGGGCCTCCACATGTCATCAATCCGTCGAAAAGGACGCCGGGACCTTGCCCTGCGCTCTGATTTTCCACCTCGGATCTTCTGTGTATATTTTTAACCGGGGGGTTTTTTTTTTTTTTTGTTCTTTCAAAGTTTTTGCGCCGCTTAGCACGAGCCTGCGATAATACTAACGACGACCTCTGACAGTTCTCGAACTCTCTTTTCACAGTTCCACAACCAAGCGATTTATATACTGCGGATCTGATGGTAAACACGAGAAAGAACATCAAGGTTTAGGAAGTTTTATCTTCAAAAACATAATATGGTAGATTCAGTCACGAAAAAATTTTCAATAACTTTACAGACTAGTCAACTTCGAAAAACTCTTACGAAAGATCCCTAGAAAAAAATCCAGTCCAAAAAAAAAATGAGTCCAGATTTGTTATTCTCTAATTCTTTAACACTAGGTTTACGGAGCACTAAAAATGACTATTTTACATTTCCTTATAAAAATAACACGAATATATCTATCAAAATCTGTAACCATTTTTCTAATAATATATACCCAGAGAAATCAATTTGTTAAATGATTCCTCATGGATCCATGTTTGCAATCTGAATATTCATGAATTAAAAATATTAGAATCCGTCATTTTGACGGGTCCCGTAAATCTAGTGTTAACGAAATTGTCACAATTTAAGCTTTAAAACGAGGTAATCATATCATTAGTATGCAATTTGGAATATGGTTATAATTTTAAAGCTTCGAGGTTTAAAATCAGGTAATCATTTCATTAGTATGCAATTTGGAATATGGTTATAATTTTAAAGCTTCGAGGTTTAAAATCAGGTAATCATTTCATTAGTATGCAATTTGGAATATGGTTATAATTTTAAAGCTGCGAGGTTTAAAACGAGTCCAGATAATTTATCGGAAGTGTACCAACATTTTTCTAGATCCACCGTAAGTGTCATCCATTGTCAACTCATGCTGTCTTCATCTTGCTTTAACATTTGCGCATAATACCGCCAATAGGTAAAAAGAAAAATGGAATGATAACACTCTGGAGATTCAAAACGACGAAGAAAAAGAAAAATTCCGGGACTTCATGTTCAGGAAATTAAGACAACAAGACAATTTTAATTCACACTTCTCGGAACCGGGCGCCTTTGAAATTAGGAACTCGGGCCCGGCCGGGCTTAGACAAGAGAACTCGGTCTCGAAAAGTCGTTACCGAGAGTGGTTTCGCAAATTATCGTGTGGCATCGACAGGCATATGGCGCGCGTGCCTCGGAAGCGTGTCGAAGATTGTCGGCGTGTGCCGCTTCTCTCTCTCTCTCTCTCTCTCTCTCTCTCTCTCTCTCTCTCTCTCTCTCTCTCTCTCTCTCTCTCTCACTCACTGCGTAAAACGTGAAACGCCTCGGAATGTTACACGAACCGTGAACGAATAGAAACTGATGGCCCACCGGCCATCATCTTGTCTTCGATCAACGGCCACGTGGATATTACGCGATTCCAAGAACTTTTGGATCGATGGATATCGAGGGATGTTGTGGGCCCGTGCTGCCACGCTAATTAAGATCCTATCGAATCGCTTGCTTTTCATGCTCAACTCTTTCTGGAAGGCTTGACTCGAGGATTTTGGAACTCGAACGTGTTAGCAAGGCGTGTATCCTTGCATTTGTAGAAAAATTGGAAAAGTTGTGTGCCGTTGCTGTGTATTTCTATTGAATTTATACCATTTTATTTGTTTCATTGGATCGTTACGTAAACAGGTTCCGTTGTATCCGATGCTTCTCATTAATCACTTCTTTCTGCGTTATCAGCGACGTTTTTATCACAATGTCCATTCAATGCACATTTATAGTAATCTATAGTAAGTCGTAAGTAAATTTATAAACCTGAAACGTATTTATCAGGCTCTCTTTTCATGTGGTATTGTTTAGACGATTCCTGTCTATGTGGTTTCTCAATACATCTTGTGGAAAAATAAAATGTAAATATATTTAATAGAAAGATAAAATACGTTCTGTATTGTTCCCACACAAATAGAAAATAATCTATTTAATGGAAGAATGAAACGTGGATATACTTTATGAAGAAAGGAAATATGGATGTCAGATTCGCAGTCTAACAATCTCCGATCTACTAAAACGATTAACCCTTAGCACTTGACTGTAAGGCACCACTAAGAATTGCTATATCATTATTCAAAATATTTTTTAAATTAATAAATTTGTTTGTATTTAATAAATTACTGAACATTTCAGTTTTGTAGGAGTAAATTGCACCATTCCCGTATGTATTACACGAAAAAAAAAAATATATATATAGAAGGAAAATATTCTAGGTCGGAAGAAATGTTTCGTTTCAGAGCTAAAATGGCTTCGAGTGCAAAGGTTTAAAGAAGGAAAGAACTCTCTGTTCGAACTTTCTAATCATCAAAATTCAATCCTTTCGCCGTCCTCCGAAGCGGAGTTGAAGCTCGAGGATCGTTTCGAGGGAAGCGTGTTTGCCCGGAGACGTTTTTGTGTATTGGATTAGCGGCGATTTTTCAGGGCGCAGGCCCCGCCGTGGAAAAATGGTGAAAACGAAGCGACCGGTCGACTGGTCGCATTCGTCTCCGAACGAGATAAACGACTGTTTATTTGTCCGGGAGGGACGTAAGTCCAAGCCTTTATACCCGTGTGTCCAAACATCGGCATTATAGGCGCAGGGCAAGGACAAGAGTCGCCGAGGCGTGCGATGATTTTAGTCACTGTGCCGCATCTCCGTTTGCCCGGAAAAGACTGCAAATCCCGAGGACGACTCCTCGCGACTATCCTTTTCGTCCTCCGTGATTCACCAAGGACTCGCGCGGCTCGAAATCAAATTACCGATACAACGAGCCTAAACTCGCCGGCCACGTTCAATGGGACCCTACAGCCGGATATTTGTGGACTCGTCTTATTCCGATTCGATTTGCTCAGGTTCGCGACGGCCTCGACTTCCAGGATCGACGATCGTTGTCCTTCGTGCACGGTTCAAGAACGCCTAATGGCGTTTCTGTTGCTCACGCGTGATCGAGCGCGGTCACGTCGTTTGACGCTACACGGACAACCGGTTCCACGTTTTCTATTTTACCATTGAGCCGTCTACTGCAAAAGCAGTGTAAGTCAATATTTAGAGAATTGGTTGAACCCCGTGTCTCAAGGATTTAACGACCTTGAACCTCAAGGTGAAAAGGTTAACGATTTTTTCTTGTTGCATCGTATTCTGTTCATCGCAAAGATAAAAAATGCAAAAGGAACCGTCTCTTCTCTTAAAAAATTGTTCTCTTAAAAAATTGTGAAGTTTTTTTTATTATCAAACCGATTTTATTTATATTATATCTTCATTTCTCACTCGGATATAATTTATATGCACAGCGTGTCATTGATGGAGCCGTTGGAAATGATGTCGTTGCTCTTTAAATACACCAAAAATTTAATATGAATAAAAATCGTAATGGAAAAATTTTATCGTAATTTTTTAAGAGAACCCCTTGAGTTTTGGCCCACGGTTTCTTCTGCACTTTTTATCCTTGTGGCTGGTAGAATAAAGATGAAAAAAGATTGTTGACCTTCCGACCTTGAAATTAATTTTGCGTCAGCTTGTACACATCGATTTCCGCGAAACCGAGGATGAAGACTCGACTTTCCCATCGTCGAACTTCGCTTCTTTTTTTCAGAGACCCTTCTTACGTTGCTTAAGAAGCACGCCGAACACGAGCTCCTTCGGATGCAGCAAATCCTCGGAAAGGAGCCGAGAAATTCGAAAATTCAGATCGATGCGCGGTGAACGCGTTTCCACGTAGTCTTCATAAGGAAAGAGGAGCGCACAGATACCTAATCGAGATAAGAGGTCCGAGCGTATTGTGGGCGGAAGGAGTTTTGTGCGTTTCGGACTTGGGAAAAGGGAGCAATCGGCATTGTTGCGTCACGGGCTCGAGTTTCTGCGAATCCGAGGAATTGGCCGTGGATCGGTGCTCGGTAAGACGAGAAGGGACCGTCAAGAAATCGTCAGGTACACGAGGCCTCTGTTAACAATTTCGTAACAACACCTGGACAGGACTACCTTCGTGTCGACGCTTGATAAAAGCTGCTCGAAAATATATTTCTTCCAGCAATATCACAGTCTAAATCTCCTGCAAACTGTAGTAACATTTAGGGTGAGCGACCCAATTACTGTGGGGGTACCAATTACTGTGCCTATATTAATTATACTTATTTTTAAAACATAATGCATATTGAAAAATAAATATTAAATTTTTTCATTCAAATCTGTTAATATGTTATATATCTCGTTTTTAATATTCATTATGCTTTAAAAATAAATGTAATTGGTACCCCACGGTAACTGGGTCCCTTATCCTATATATAAAGAAACGTTTGAAGAGTCTAAAAATATTGTTTTATTATCTTCGACTCGTTAAAACGATTAAAAATGCAAATAAGTGCCTATGCAGTGCCTTGCAATGAGTGCAGACCATTTTCCATAAACATTCATATCGTACTACTAAAGATTTGGTCTCTCAAAAAAAGTGGCAAGTCGTTTCAAAAGGGTGAAGGCTTTATTATCTTTGGCAGGTAAAATAGCAATGGCGGCTCGCGTATAGGCACTGTGGAACAGCAGCACCCCCTATTTCCACTTGATATTATCGATAACATTTAATATAATAAAAAGATACAAAAATCTTTGTACGCTTCCAGCGAAGCTAAAATTTTCTGGAGCAGCACTCCCACTAATTTTAGCTGCGAGCTGCCACTGTAAGATAGACGATCTTTATTCAAATCCCAATTTTCAACATTTTATTAGGTTGTCCAGAATAGTATTTTATGAATGCAAATGGCGTGCTTAAGTAAGAGGAAGCTTAGAATAACGGAATTTAATTTGTTTGTGCAAAAATTGTGTCCTCGATATCCTCCGCCCACGTCCATATTTGTCTACTCGACGTTCATATTGCTAACTAGAATCGCTGGAATATTTGCCGGATCGTACAGCAATCCCACAGCATAAATATCAAATTAGCAGCTGTTTACGTTGCAAAACTAGAACGGACGCCAGTCAGTTTTAATCAAACTGTCCGCCATCTGCATAATACAACCATCGGGACAATCAATATCGCATTATCCTCGCATAATCTCGACCAACTCTTCTCTAGACCGCTGTGACAAAGACTCGTACTGCCGCGGCACAATGGCCACAATATCCAGAATTTCGAGCTAGAAATTAGAAAAAACGTGAAAGAGAGAAAAGGGCCGCGCAAAAACGTTCGAGTGGGTTTGTAACCCTCTGGCCAGAGTCCTTTCGATCGGGGGGGAAAAACTTGGCAGAGAAAAAAATATGTAAAGGAGCGTATGCGGAAGCTGTCAAACGTAATCACCGTCAACCGCTAGGCAATGGCGTTTTGTTGTTTTTTTCCTGCCGGTCCAGGGTAAAAACGCGGAGTTTTCGGAAAAAGCGGAGGACGAAGGGCTCCGGCGATTCAAATTGGTCGCGTTTCTACTTCTCCTTCATCATTGTGGTTCGCACGCGGTAACGTTACGCGCGGTGTCGTGTTACTTTTTTTTTTTCTCGAAATCTAGGTAGGGTTACACGGGGCTACAAAGTGGATAGTTTCTCGTGCACCGTGGCGTTGCTCTTCTGGATCGAGATTTTGCAGTCTGGAATCGATAACAATTACTTTTCCGAGATGATTAACACTTTGACTGGCAAAACTAGAAACCTCAAAAATTCCACAAATTCGAAGCAAGTTATTTAATGCAATAAAAATTGAAAAAAGTTAAATGTATGATACTAAGTGTTCCAACAGCTTTCTTGCATTTTACAGACCCTAATTGAATTTGGTACAATGAATACATTAACGTAAAAATTAATTTTTAACCAGGACAAATAATTCCGTCACCCACGCATGGGTGACATGGCAGTCCACGGAATATTGTCAGTAGACTGCAGAATTTATGTTTTTGCTAGAAGTGGAGAATTTTAAATATTTACAAAGCAGGTATTTTTTCATTATTTTCAACATATTTATCGAGCACATAATGGGAGGCGTAAGCTTGTAAATTTTCTGAAAAACATTTTATGTACCTTGTGCAAGGTAGTGCTGGCGCTAAAACCTAACCTCAAAGGAGGGCGCTGTCGGGCCGAACGAAATTCACGGTTCGTTTTAGAGAAACCCGATTCCGATTTCGATCGCATGCCGATTTCCTTTCGTTTCCTGGTCGCGTTCGACGGAGCAGGTCCTGCAGGACGAACGGTTGCGAAACCGTTTCTTCTCGGGGAGCAGGTCGGGGTTTGCATTCGTTGCGAGAAACTGGACAATGACGGGTTTACGATCTGTTTGCTACAAACAGCTCCATTTCCCGGAGATTAAAGGATTAGGTGTAAGGAGTATACGCCTGGGTGGCTGTCAATAATGGAAGAACAATGAGGGGCGAGCCTCGCTTTCAAGGATCGCCGGTGTATCCTTCGAGCGAGGACAAGGACACCGCAGTGGGACCGAGGAGGAGAGACACTGTGTCGCCGACGCCTTCCGTTTTTCGTTCCTTTCGACGGGATTCTGTCGAAAACGGCCACCCCCGTGTCCACGCTCCAGTAGCCAAAGGAGAAGGGATTGTCGCGATCCTTAATGCTTCTTACTGTCAGCGTAATACCCGGCTAATGGCAGAAGCCCACCACTGACAGAAGGTGGCCCGGGCATTCTGCGCCGCGTAATTTTGCGGACGACCGCGGACCGAGAAACCACACCCTTTGTACCAACGATACTGGAGTGTAAAATGGGATTTTCGGCCGAGTACACCGACCCGATCCTTCCCGTTTTCCCGCACGCACTATACTATAGTCCTCTTTGCGGAACGCGATAACTGCCCACGCGAGCCGCAACGCGTTAGGTCTTGCACGTCCTTAGGTCACGCAACGGTTAGAATGATTTGGACTGCGGACTTTTATACAGATCGAAAAGTTGTCTCCAGCGATTGCGAGGTACCGAGCTATTTATTTTGTTTATGATTGGCGGGGGTAGGAAATACCTTTACATTCTTCAAATGTATACTCACGTCATATTAGGGGGATAAGTGATCAATTATTTTGGAATCTAAAACAAACTTTGTAGTAAATCCAAGTTTTTATTTCATAATTTAACCCCTTAACGCACAGTTTTTTCTTTAAAAACCGGCCAAAAAAAATCAATTTTTTATATACTGCGTTTTTGTTCCACGGAAAAAGGCTATATTTTGTTCTTGAATAAATAAGTGTTGTAGTTTACAATCCCATGTAAATGATAAATATCAATAAAACGATTTTTTTTTGTTTGCTCTCACATTGTTATTTTCAATTCTCGATTATATTCGAGTAAATTATATCAGCATAAAGTACAACGCCGCTCGAATTATCTCGAGTGTGCACAGTTTGGCCTGTTCACCGGTACTCGAATTAACTCGAGCGTACAAGTTAAGGGGTTAATGTACAATCTCCATCATTATCATTATCATTAGAATATTTTGAACACGGGCTGCTTCACCGAAAACTGTAAAAGAATACGTGTTTCCTCTTGAACGATCGGTACAGAACCAAAGACAAAACAAACTCTTTGCAAATAACTGATTACTAATAATTGCATAAAATTCGCAGTCTACTCATCCACAATGAATATTCCAGTTCAGTTTTCTAACAAGTTCTAAAATTTCGTGGTCGGTGAAAAATCGAATTTCGAGGGTTCGCGATTAGTTTGGTGTCCCGAAGACGAGTATCGGCGTGCAGTATCTCGATTTGAACGGTTAGAAAGCTTCCTGCTCGGAGCATGACCGGCGAGAATTAGTGCGAGCAAACCACCACCGTATGTATTCTATTTCGGTGAGGCAGGTGGTTGCGTGGGTGGAGCGGAATCACGTGTTGAGTATGCGTTATGGAGCACAAGTGCCGCGGACCAACCTTTTGGACCAACCCTTCGGTCGTCAATCATCCTGCTGAGGCGATAGACTTCCTGGCTGGGATTGAAAGAGGACGTGGCCCGGAAACTGTTCCGTGCAACTAGTGCTCGGCCAGCTTCACACATTAGGAGCCCGACAAATTTATCGCGTCCAGAGGGACCGACGTTAAGTAACTATAAATTCGGCCATTAACCATCGGAATTGAAACTGCGATTCTGCGGTTCTCTCCTAATAATTCGACTGAATGCGTGAAAGACAAAAATGAGAGGGTGCAGTCTGAAACAGTAAACACAGAAATACTATAATATTATAATATTTTTTAGTTTCCAATATTGTTCTCGTTTGAATTTGTCATGAGGCCATTTTTGATGGAAAATCTGGATCATTGAGAAGAGAATTTAGGACATTCGAGTAGGATATGTTGGATGTTGTTGGACACGGCGCAAGTTGTACATTCTGATGGATTTTGTTTAGTTATCAGGAATTCGTGGGTATATCTTGAGTGACCTGTGTGGCGCCATTTCTTATTTTGAAGTGCCATTTTTCATTTTAGAATTTTTGCTCTTTATTTGTCAGGGTTCGGCACATTTGATTCGGAATAAGATAACAAGTAATCGTTTGAAGTAATGCATTATTTTAAATACTGTAGGCTCGTAGATTTGATTAGAGTCGTCATGTTAAATATTGGTCAGCATCGATGTTGCAGAATTAAAGAAGTTTTCCTTGGGAAGTTTCTCACGTTACCATGACCACCACGTGTTCCCATAGAAAATTACGAGACACGGAGGATGCGTTTCGTTCCCAAGGAACAGGACCATCCGAGAAATCTGATTCCAGCTTGTTCGAGGTACATGTGCACCCTCTGAAATTATGGCAACATGACGTAGGCGGACGTCCGGTGGTCGAGGGATCAAGTGGTCAATGTCGTGGAGCTACCCCTGGCCTAAGATCAACATGTTCGAGGCACTATTTTCCCACAATCTTGTTTTCAACTATTCTCCACACCTTGTGCTGCATTTTCTTTGAAAATTGAACCATAGGAAAACTGAAGAAAGGGTTCGCCAAATCTTATTCTTCTGGTTTGGAATAACGAAACTTGACAGATCTGTATAATATAAACAAATATTTCATACGTTTTCTTTTTATTTGTTAGTAAACAAATTATTTATATAAATGAATGGTGGAAAGGACCAAGGGGGAGGGTTAAGTGCCACGCGAGCCAGTTCGATAGATTAACGAACGTAATTTATTAGCCACGCGACGTGCCATAACCGACGGGGGTTGTTTCTATCGTCGAATATGGCGTCTCTCGATCGCCTGCCCGATAGCGATGGGATATTGCGTGAGAATCGGTGCAAGAATCAATTTATGGGTCGCACGTGATCATGTTCGGTTGCATTCGCGTGACAGCTGGCCATTGGACGTCGACGGTGCAGTTGTCTTTGAGCGACGCGTAGAACAGAACGCGTTTGCATGCACCGAAAAATAAAGGCGAGCTGCTGCACTACCGTATAATAACGTGCCAGAGGATTTTTTCTTCACTGTAATACGAAAATTGATACTCTGCGCGGGCAATATATGATGGAAATCACTACTTGATGTCACTTCTTGTAGCTCATTTTCTTCTAGAATCTAGCGAAATCACGAGGCGTGCGAAATACCATGCATTCCCAGCTGCAAATTTCTATTATCAAGTTCCGATATTCTATTTGTGACGTGGGACGCGGATCTGCGTGCATTTAGGCCTCATGAAGGCTGTAAATTTAAAAAGATTAAATATTATAATCAAATCCTGCGTTGCTTTACTTATATTGTACTGAATTCATTAACCAGAAAATATTGAACAAAACGATCCACAGAAATAATTATACAGTGCTTTTACAGATTCTACAGACAGTTTTTACAAGTCAATGCACTTGTAGAAATCCGCGGGGATTATTTTCATCATTTGAATGCGTTCTGCGAATAATTAACGGACTGACAAAGTGCCACGAATTTGTTTGCGGGAGTCTCGAATTAATTTGTACGTGCCACGAATTAATTTGTAAGTGCCTCGAATTAATTTTCAAGGGCCTTGACTTAATTTTTAAGGACCACGAATTAATTTGTAAGTGCCTCGAATTAATTTTTAAGGGCCATGACTTAATTTTTGAGGACCACGAATTAATTTGTACGTGCCACGAATTAATTTGTAAGTGCCTCGAATTAATTTTTAAGGGCCTTGACTTAATTTTTGAGGACCACGAATTAATTTGTAAGGGCCTCGAATTAATTTGTAAGTGCCTCGAATTAATTTTTAAGGGCCTTGACTTAATTTTTGAGGACCACGAATTAATTTGTAAGGGCCTCGAATTAATTTGTAAGTGCCTCGAATTAATTTTTAAGGGCCTTGACTTAATTTTTGAGGACCACGAATTAATTTGTAAGGGCCTCGAATTAATTTGTAAGTGCCTCGAATTAATTTTTAAGGGCCTTGACTTAATTTTTGAGGACCACGAATTAATTTGTGAGGGCCTCGAATTAATTTGTCAGAGTGTCGAATTAATTTGTAAGGGCCTCGACTTAATTTGTAAGAGCTTCGACTTAATTTGTGAGGGCCTCGAATTAATTTGCAAGGCCCCGAGTAGCGTTGACTTTACGCAATTTTTGGATTGCCGAGTTCCCAGTGAAAGTGTTAGTATGAAAAATTGTAACACTATCAAATCAGAGTTTCAGTCAGATGAGAGGGTTCGCTCGATTTCTCTGAAAGACACAATGCACCCGACCGTCCCCGTCGTTTGTCTGATCCTCCTCTTTTATTGTCGGCGGGCACCCCGTCAAAATATCATAAAGCCCGAGCTTCCAGGTTAAAAAACGGTCCCTCGTAAACTCATCATGGTAAGTGGTTACTGTGGATTGCTGAAGAATTCGTAACCAGCCACCGGAGGTCCTTGAAAGGGTACTGAAACTTTGAAAGTGATACCACCGGCCACCTGAAACGACCTTGGATATTCTTCGAGGTCGCCATACAATAACACAGATACACTATTCTACAAAATTCTAGAGGAATCATTAAATTATAACCCTTTGCAGAACATTGTCTAATTTATTTTTCGATGAGTCCAATGTACCTATTTTTTCTATTAAAATAAAATAAAATAACATCCAGCGACTTTTTTCAAAAAATATTAGGAATTGACATAAGGGTTAACAACATCGAGGGAGGGTAAAGGGCCAAAGGGAATTGTCATTCTACTTTTCCTCTGGTCCAGCTTTCTCCAAATCCATTCTTCAAAAAATCTTTAAGAAATGTGGGGATTAACATAAGAATTAACAGCATTTAACCCTTAAGTGCATAGGTAAACTAAATATTAGGAACATGAATGCATACACGGGGTCCATTGAGGACCCCACTTACCTAATTCCTTGCTAACTTTGATTACAGCAACAATTTATATCTGTAAACTTTCGGTAAAACTGTAAAATTTCTGTAAACTAAAAATGGCGCGGCTAAAAATGTTAAGACAAAATCCGACACTGGGGACCCCACTCATGCATTTAAGGGTTAAGGGAGGGTGAATGGCCAAGGGAGATTGTCACTTAACATCCTTCGATCCAACCCAACCAGCAGCTTCATCTGTGTACTGAAAACAATCATACAAAATCCATTTCTCTTCTTTCACCGAAGAAGAACCATAAGCAACTGTGCTGTCTGCCGGCCTCCGGGGGTGGTTTCGCGTCAGGTAACGGTGCAGATTTAAGCAAGCAGTTAAACATAAACGGACACGACAGCTACCGCGGTTTTATTCTCCTAGGTTCGGGTCCTAGTCCATTTACCGGGGGCGAAGCGTTCTTTTTTTTTTCCTCCTCCCGTAAAAACGCAGACCGTCCTTTGTCTAAAGCATTCGAGCGTGCCCAGTGGTACAAGGGAGGAGGAGGAGGAGAGCCGAAAAGGAGAAGAGAACCGTCGTCCCCGGGGCAACAAAAGGAGCCAAGGCCAGCCAAAAGGGAAATTTATGTATGTACCGTGGCGCAACGACGCCATCTGCGTGGAATTCCGTCCGGTCCGTCAGTTTTTCGGTTTCCCGAAGATTTGGGTCAACCGGACAGTTGCGAGAAACCGTCGCCCCTTTTCGGGTTGAGCCGACCGTTCACCTAATGATCCCCGATTTCTCGGTGGGTTCAACCGGGCTCCTTTAAAGCTCGCCGAAAGCCCTCGCTCTCTGCCATGCCGCGAATCTTTCGTTAATGTAATTATACACGTACCGAACGACCCTCCGGACCCTGGACGCGTGTCGCGTTAACACTCGATTTCAGTTAATTGCTCCTTCTAGAGTTTCCTTAACTAAGGGTTAACGAAGCGTCACCACTCGTTCAGCCACGGTCCTCGAATTTCCTTATCACCTGCTCTCAGACTCGATGCCATAATCTGGAAAGAACGACTCTTCGAACAACTGCGGCTTTCGTGCAGTCGTGGAAAAATTTCGAAAAAAAGTTCGATCGCCGCGTCGGTAAGGTAGGTTTCCTACAGAGTTGAGTAAAAGTATGAACACACTTGAAGGATTTAAAAATACTGTTGCGTTGTTTTCATCTTTGTAAAATGATTAAGAAATAAACGCCCGTGTTGTTCCTGTGTCTTGCACTTAATACAATGTTTATTTTCCATGGAAACCGGCATCGATGAGGTTTCTCTCGAGCTTTTGTTAATGCTGATTGAAGGGTTTATGGTGGGAGAGATTTATAGAGCTTCGTTAAGTGGTATTTTTTGGCAGCATGGATATTTATGCAAATTATTTCTGGAAAGCGTTCAGACAATAAACAATTCAGACATTAGAGGCCCGGATAGTTGTGTAATAAACCTGTAGATGATCATAGTATTTCTTGATTGACTTCGCATTCTGAAATCGGCCATTTCCTGTGCCGCGACCTAATAGCAGAGTTCTCGCAGAAAACCCAACGGGTGGTCCGCGTGTTCCAGAAGACCTCGGTAATTGTCCTCGTCCGTGACATAGTGCCTTTCTCGCGCAACATGTTCACCAGGTTGGTCGTCGTTTGAACACGAAGCTGACAATAAAATAGACGTCCTCTGCTACCTCCGACACGTGTAAAATTTGCGTGAAAGCGTATTCAAACGGCAAGGTCGAGCGCAAAAAATTTCCGGTCAGTTCTATCGCGAAAGAGAGACAGTCGAAGAAGAAGAAGAAGAAGAGGGGGTAGACGATTTTCCTGGGCGTCCGACGGGAACATTTATCTCGAGTGTCACTTCACCGAACTTTCACCGGCACAATGTCACTCGGTTCCTTCCTTCCTTCCACCCTTGCATCCACCCCCGCCGTTTTCGACGTGGTTCTTGTCCACGTCCTCCAAAATCGTCGTAATGGAGCTTCATTCAACCGGCGGAGTGCGTCATTTGCATTTCTTGCGATTTATCTTCGTCGCCGGGCACTTCTGCTTCTTTGTCATAATAGATATACCGGTAAACGGGGAGCACGGTGATCACGGGGAGCCGAAGTCTGCGAGAGCAGGGCCAACAGGGAGGCGACATTAAGTCGAATTCTTCGGTTGAAGTTGCAATCGAGGCTTTCTTTGGCCCCGGCGCGGCGTGTCTGCCTCCGTGGCTCAGCTTTTTCTTAAGACGATGAGACTCGCCCTCGAGCTTCCCCTTTGATCGGCCTCCGGCTTTGATAAATAAGATTCTGAAAGGGTAGACGACGCCCCGACGACGTTCTATCTGCTACAGACCCTTCTAAATAATATCTTGTTACCAGAAACAAACAGAGTTCTCTGTCGTTCCTCGGATAGTTAATGTCGCCCATGTCCACTCTAAACAAATTTCAGATGTTTCTCTCAGTCGCCATTTTTAAACATTTTAAACGCTCAAAAACAAATACCGAGCCAACCAGCTTCTCAACTCATCACTCTCGCGATTTATTAGAATAATTTAAGCCAATCAACCTTGAAGAGAGGGGTTGTTCACTGTCAGGGGTATTCGCTCTAATGAGTAGCAACATGTGATCAAAATTGAAACCCAACCTCGACTAAAACATTTTTAAACGTCTCTGTTCACTTTCAATGTACAACAAACAAACAATGTAACGATGTAAAATATTAGGTGTACAAATTAATTCCCGACCTCGTCTTTATAAAGTTTACAAATAACCAAACTTATTCCTTATAGACAATCACCGCCATTTTCTACGCGCTTACACTATCTGACTGGTAACTGATGAACGCAACGAAAAGATGACGCGATTGGTTAATTATGAGATCCACGGATTAATTTTTCGGACCTCTCGCGGGAGAAATTCTCAGTAATTTCAATATGGGGGATGAATCTGTGACCGGCATCGTCCTCCAGGAGCTCAGGTCCGTCCACCTAAACGATTAGGTCCCTCGTGAACATTTCAATTAACCTAGTCACGGTAGAGTTACAGGCCCAAAGGAGTTATGTTCGGCCGTAGCGTCGGCGAGCGACAAAAAGGGTTGCGTTTTATGAAAGCGTCGAATTCACGGAACGAATTGTCTAACGCGTGGCTAACACGAAGCTACCCAGCTCGTGATGGCAGCGGAGTAGCTTCACAAAGCTCCTGTCCCGATATATCATTGCAAAGCAGCCGCGACTAAACGGAATCGTCGCCATGGTTTGAAGTAGTCTTACGTCTGCCGCCGGAAATCTCTTTTACGTCCTCGGATTTCACGTCCGACAGAATCCTTTCGTTCGCGATCGTTATCGAGAAGAATGTCCAGCATTCAGTGCCGCGATAATTCATTCACTCCTCGAGGATTGCCTGCGAAGTCATCGATTCCCGCGTTTCGTTCCAGATTCCCTTTTACGTCGACCTTATTGAAGATCATTGTCCCTGAACGGAGACGATGATGGCTTCCGGCGGTTCCTGAAGACTCGCAGAATGAACAATTTTTGGGGACCCTTTTGGTAGAAAAATTCGCATTGATTTCATTGTTCTATAGCCAATATTGGGCGATGATCATTTTTTCTTCGTCGTTTGAAGGTTAGAGAAATTTAATTTTAAAGATATGTAGAATTGTTAACTTTAAGAATTTTGTATTACCTAACCGTAAAATCTATAGTAATGATTCTTGCATAGAATTGTTCTTCAAGTCCTCCCAAATTCAACAATATATTCTTTCACGTTGTTGGGAACACTTGTTAAAAATTATGTTTGAAGAGAGCGTAATGCCTTTAACGCTGCAATGTTGTCGAACGTTTTCAAATTTAAGAATTTTTCCTGCACTAAACAGGAAATTTACGCGCAGCATTTTTACCTAGAAAGATTCTGTAGACTCTCCCGAATAGAATAGTATTGTTCAAAGGGCAGTGAAAAACATTTGGACATATTTAAACAATGTTACAAAAGAGTGGCACAAATGTTAGTATCCCGTCTTAACAGAAATGAATTGTTGAAGCCTTATTTCTCACATGTGAGAAAAGAGAGGTAGAAGAGTCAATGAGAAATTGATTGAAAAATCAGTGAGTTGATATGGAGCTTCGACGATATTTTTTCACTTTGAAAAGATCGTCCAGAGAGAAACAGCGCGCATTTTTAATTCTACGGCCTTTGACGAGGCAGTCAGAGTGGAAACGGTGTTGTTATTTGTCGTGCAAATGATTGTGGAAGCTAATGGGTCAGAGGGAGGTATGATTTGACATTTCGAGGATTTTTGGGAGTCGTCGAATGAGTTGATTTCCATAACTTTCACATAGGAACGGAGAGGAAAAGGCGGGATGCGAGGCACGAGCGAAATCGTAGCGATGCGGGAAGCGTGATGGGTAGGGCGGAGGACCCCCGTTCTGCAAAATATCAAAGGCTCAGTAGGGAAATTGAAAGGCTTTGTATAGAAATAAGAATGTATCGACTGCCCCCGACAACCACTCAGTCGGGGACAAGATTTTCGAATCTTATACTTGTCGCGGCGAAAGAATGCGCCGGGACTATATATTCGGAAATGAAAAGCGCCGTTCCGCTCGGTCGTATGGGAAATATAAAAATTATTATATACCTTTCTCTAGATGATTCATTAATTGTAGCAGTGTACAATTTGATGGCATGACTATTATTAATTTGTATAGCATTTTATGTATCTGTTTGAATTACGGATGTAGATTAAAAATTGTTAATTACAATGATTTGAATGAATTCTTTCTTTACAAATTTCTTTCTCATTCTTTACAAATTTGCGAATACTAATTTGAAATGAGATCTATAGAGACATCTACAATCAAGCATCTAAGATATTTATACACATGGAGATTCTTGTTAGTATCATATGGTGTTAGAAGATTGCACTACCATGCCTTTCTTGAACGGAATCGTTTCTATTTTATCGATTACAGACATGTACGATACCTATTGTATCGATTACGCTTGTTTAACCATTAGAGCCCCCTTACCATTTTTGTGTCACATCCTACCGTACCGGTCGGAACTAATATTGTGGATCTAGTATCACAGACGAGATGTAGGAGTACGCCAGTCACCTTATTATACTGTTTCGTGTCGCACGAGTATCTTGTATACTTCGAATAATCATGCATAAAAGTTACGACATGCTCAAGACATGCTCAAGACATGCTTTAAAAGTTACTCTGTATCTCGAGTACTATTAGCCATTTTTACTAAAAAGATTAGGTGGTAAGATAGCCAAGAGGGTATTCGACAGCATCATGGGTAAGAGGAATTCTTATAATCGTTAAACAAGCAGAGAAAATAAATTTATCAGTGTACATTTATCCATGGTTCAAAAGTTATTCTGTACCTTGAGTTTTATCATCTATCTACTAAAAAATTAGGTGACAAGATGGTCAAGGGAGTGCTCGTCGACATCATTGGCGAAAGGAATTGTTATAAACATTTATATTATAACAGGAGGTAAGGTTTATACAAACGGCGAGATGATAAGGCGGTAAATCAAGCGAGCCAAGGACGACGGACAGCGGATTTGATATTTTGGAATTTGGGAAACGATGGCCTCGCGACAAGTATGACAACAGACGTAAACAAAAGGTTTACGGAATATTCATGGCTTAAAAGTTATTCATTATCTCGGTTTCTGTAATTCATTTTTACTAAATAATTAGTTGGCAAGATGGTCAAGGGATTGCTTGTTGATACCATTACCAAAAGAAATTGTTATAAACATTAAGCAGCCAGAAATAATAAATTTTACAGTGAATTGTATACGATAAATTACTGCGTGCGAATATTCGCGAATTAAAAGTTACTCTGTATTTCGAGTTCTATAATTTATTTTTACTAAATAATTAGATGGCAAGATGGTCAAGGGAGTGCTTATCGACATCATTGGCGAAAGGAATTGTTATAAACATTAAACAGCCAGAAATAATAAATTTATCAGTGAATTGTGTTCGATAAATTAATACGTGCGAATATTCATGATTCAAAAATTACTCTGTATCTCGAGTTCTATTAGGTATTTTTACTAAAAAATTAGATGGCAAGATGGTCAAGGGATTGCTTGTTGATACCATTACCAAAAGAAATTGTTATAAACATTAAGCAGCCAGAAATAACAAATTTCTCAATAATTACTACCGCGGGGATCGAAATCTAGCGAAGTCAGTTTGGGGTGGGGGAGTTGCGCACCGCGCACCGCGCACCTGATCTCGGCGGCCGCGCTCAGTCCGTCAGTCGTGGTGCGCACTCAGGAGGGAGCGGAAGGGCTCCGGGACCAGAAGGACGAAGGACCTTGGAGTTGACCAGAGGTTCTCCAGAGCTGCCCTGGCCCACCCTGGCCCACCCTCGCCTACCTTCGAGTGGACCAGGGATTCTCCAGAGCTGCAGTGGACATCACTGGTCAACCCTGGTCCACCTTAAGCTGGCTTGCGGTCAACCAGCGGTTCCTGGAAGCCGTCTCCGCTGACCTTGGTCAACTTTCAGCAACTGGTAAGTGACAATACAAACATACATTTTCTATTTTGGAATACGTGTTTATTCAACGATCGCCGTCAATTATTATTTTTGTATGTTTCATTAGAATTTGCTTCGGAATTTTTTACAAGTTTCTTTTCTTGAAATTACATTATATTATATTTTTTTTTTTTAGGTTTGGCTCTCGTGAGCCGGTTAGATTCGCACTCTTGTGCATATTAGGTAGGCCGTACTCGTGTACGGGGTTAGCTTGGCTCTCGTGAGCTGGTCTTAGGTTTGGCTCTCGTGAGCTGGTTAGATTCGCACTCTTGTGCGTGTTAGGTAGGCCGTACTCGTGTACGGGGTTAGCTTGGCTCTCGTGAGCTGGTCTTAGGTTTGGCTCTCGTGAGCCGATTAGATTTGCACTCTTGTGCGTGTTAGGTAGGCCGTACTCGTGTACGGGGTTAGCTTGGCTCTCGTGAGCTGGTCTTAGGTTTGGCTCTCGTGAGCTGGTTAGATTCGCACTCTTGTGCATATTAGGTAGGCCGTACTCGTGTACGGGGTTAGCTTGGCTCTCGTGAGCTGATCTTAGGTTTGGCTCTCGTGAGCCGATTAGATTTGCACTCTTGTGCGTGTTAGGTAGGCCGTACTCGTGTACGGGGTTAGCTTGGCTCTCGTGAGCTGGTCTTAGGTTTGGCTCTCGTGAGCTGGTTAGATTCGCACTCTTGTGCATATTAGGTAGGCCGTACTCGTGTACGGGGTCATCGTTTCTTCATCGATTACTTCGGTGTTCCTTCATTTTGTGTCTAATTATTATTAGTCTGTTTCAGTTAAATCACAACAGTTCAGCAGAATCATCGTCAAACGAAGACAACGAATTTTAAGAAGACTTCACAGTATTTATAAGTTCGTATTAGTTCTCGAGCAATTATTGTGTTAGATTCACTTTGTTAGTTTCGCTTGTTGATTTGGGTCACAGCCTTCTGCTGTGACCAGTTGGTAGCGTCACCCTCGAACCAGAGGCTACTACTCTGGTTCGCTTCTTTCATTTTTCTTTCTCGTAAATCTGAGCCTTCTGCTCCATTTTTATTTTCTCTGGAATTGTTCAGAGACTTGTCAGATTTAGTTTTTTTTTTTGGCTCACAATAATTGCTCGATTCGAGTGCGTGCGTTAGTTATTAAGCTTGTTTATTAGTATTGTATAAATGTCGAGTAATTATTGCCGTAACTTCACTTTGCTCGGTTCGATTTTTGATTCCGACACAGCCTTCTGCTGTGTCGGACCTTGCTTGTATGTACCAGACCGGTTGGTACCGGTGCTCGGCGTAGATCCATTGAGAGGGATGTTCGAGAGACCTGTTCACTCGTGTAAAATCCTCCCTGCCGTAAGTCCACCCGAGTCGCCTCAACGCTAGTCGTTGCCTGGCGACAGGTGGGTGGGGGAAACTTAGGGTATCGTTTGAACGCTTCTCTCGACCATCGCTCTTCGTGAGGACACGTCGGGTATCGATGCTGGCTGGAGTTGGGCTGCAAGCATTGTACGCGTCGCGTCACCCCTCGACCCAGAGCCTTCTGCTCTGGTTCGGATTTGTTTCTCTCTTTGAAGGAATCAGAGCCTTCTGCCTGATTCGTTCTTGATCCCTCGTGGATCGGAGACTTCTTCTCCGATTCACACCTTTTGCTCCGCAATAATTACTCGATATACGCTAAATGGTAAAGTGACCTTTTCCGTCTGTGGAAAAGTAATCTTTCCCATTTAGCGATCTGCGATATTTAGTTTGTAATATTATAAATCGTCGTTGTAAGAAAGGGAGTCAGAAGGAAGCGTATTGAATTCCTTCTGGCTTCCTTTCGGGTCTCGTGTGCAGCAACCTCCTCGTGGTGAGACCCGGGCAATCGGTATTATTCTCTATTTGTAAGAACTTCTAGTATCTTACAAATAGAGTATAGTACCGAGCTAATAGCTGCACATTTATAATTTGCTTTAACATTGTAAAATTAAAATTTAAGACTCGTAAGTTATAAAAACTTGTGTATTCAATTGAATTGTGTCTGAATTTACTTTAGACTAGCCCGCAGAAGCACGCAGTTTTTGCTTCGGAATACCTTTTCATTTGCCCTGTTCAGCGAGTGTTAGGTTAGTGTTAGGTTTGCTCTCCTCAACGGGTTAGATTTACGATCAAACAGGTTTACACCCGTGTGCGAGAACGGTAGGTAGGCCGTACTCGTGTATGGGGTTCAGAGTCGTATCTTCACCATTTATCATAGGTATATGGTCTAAGCTTCTCGTGGATCTAGTTGCAACATTTATAATTCGTCAGCGTAGAGGGCCTAAGAAATCTAGTTGTTGTTAACGATGTCGGTATTCCATATTATGCGACACGAAACAGCATAAGGTAACTGGTGTACTCCTACATCTCGTCTGTGATGTTAGTTCCACAATATTAGTTCCGACCGGTACGGTAGAATGTGACACAGAAATGGCAAAGGAGCTCTAGACAGAGAGGAAATGAGAGTGCTCACGCTCGGGGTTTTAGTGTCCCCACTTTTCCTGCATCATCTTTTTAGCCTGGAACAGAACCTGCATCAACTTTTTAGCCTGGACCAGAATCTGCATCTACTGCATCTATTTCTATACCTCGTTTGTGACCAACGGAAACACAGACTTCTATATGTGTTGAGCGGTTTGCAACTGATGGCGCCACCAATCAAAGCTGTGCAGAGATTGATTTAAATTCGATTTTATAGTGCCCCTTACAAACGCTCACAAATGTCTAATTACTAATATATTATACAAGGGCAAGAAGTGCTACATTTTATTACTATTTTTCTAAGGTTTCATGAAATTTACTATCACATTTATTTAATATATGCACAATACCATTTTTCATAGATATAAATTAGATCCACACCATTCTTTTAAAAATCATACTTACTATTTTGGTCAAATATTTTCTTCTAGGGTATAGCAACACAAAATTTCTTACCAACAATTTTCCAATACTTTAACTCAAACGACTGTGGCTTTTCCTGTACAATCAAAATTCTTTGCTTCAATTGCGAAAAGTAAGAGCCAAATAAAATGTGTTTCTTTCCTTTAATGATTTTAAACAGTTGAAAATACTACATCGACGCTTCTAAATTTTCATAATGTTCTGCCCATTTTACATTTCACGTACTTACTTTTGCTATAAATACGTAAAATCCGTAGTCTAGTGATAGTAGTTCAAGAAAATGTTTCCATTACATTCTCAAGCTTCTCCAGTGAAGGATTGGCGATAGAAAGAATACACCGCTTATGGCATATAAATTTGTTTATTATCATTATCTGTATAATATATTTGAAACAATATCATTCTACAACATCGCATAAAAATATACAAAGACATGACAAAATGTCTTGACTCTCGTTTGATAAAACATGTTCATGAATAATTCGACAGCGTTGCACCGCCGTTGGTTCTAACGGAATTCAATCAATTGAAATAGGTCACTTTCGAAATTGCATCGTTTTGAAACATCATTTTCTTATTTCTTTTTACATTTCTCCCTCTCTTTTTCTATCTCTCTATGTCCCTTATCATTTTTTCTTTAGTACGGTGTCTCCGCAAACGAACGGATCGACGAATACGGGACGAAAATGAAAAGAACGCCTCGTTCGCGAGTCCCGTTCGCATTATTACTCGAATTATACGCGCTAAAACATAATAAAACAATGTTACAATGCTATCTTAACGCTTTCAACTGTATGTCGAGCTTCGGCGATCGTTACAAAATAAATTCGATCCCAATTCTCGTTTCTCTTTTCGAAGCGAACGAGGGACTCTCGAACGATGGCTTCCGGTTTCCGTTCAGCGTCTTGCGCAGTGAACAGAATCGGATCGAACAACAGAAGGGAACAGAAAAAAAGGAACGTTCATTGTCTAATAAGGCTGACACTCAACGTTTCTCGAGTCGAAAGTGAGTCCAAGGACGATTCCTCGAGAAGGGAAACAGGGACGCGTTTGTAATAATTGTTAACGCATTACTTACGATCGCGGATTTTTATGCAAAATAGAAATCATATTGATTTCAAGATTAGCTGTCCACACATTCCTTTTTTCTCTTAACTATACTCAATAAACGGATTTTATGTATTTATAACAAAATTGAATACGTAGAATTCAAGGCTCTGAAGACATTAAAAGAATTTATGAACATTACTGCAACATTTTCAACCTATTCAAATAATGAAAAGACATGTTCATTTCTTACAGTTCACTCAGAAAATATTTATTTTGCATAAAGGTCCGTAGTCTAATCTCCTATCCATACTTCACACAATTGTTATTGTAATTTCCGTTTCGATGACGAAGTTCATCACAAAATTTCCGACGAAAACATTTTTACAATTTCGATAATTGTAGAAAAAATTAAAATCAGTCACTTTCACTGGTTCGTGGATTCTAGTATGAAACGCATTTATTGGTTCTAGTGTCAAATGCATTTAGATGCATTTTTATTATTTATTTTATTATTCGAATGCATTCGCTGTTTCGCATTTGATCGGTTTTGTCTCAAACGCGTTTACGATTCAAAATTGCCATTTAGAAATCCCCGAGTTGTAAGTTCAAAGAAATTATGAAATAGTGATCGATAAGCGATGCGTTAGCAGTTTCGTTATTTTTCTTCGCTTTTCGAGCGAGCATGTGGCGGAGTGGAGCGTCGAGCGAGTCCAGGTCTCGCGATTTTTGCGAGAATTCGCGAGCCTGGATGAACGGAGTCGCCTCGAAGCGCGTCATAAACATGTTTAGAGAGTACACAGGCCAGAAATAAAGACGAAGGAGAGGGCAGAAGACGGTGTAAAGGACGATGAAGAAGCAGAGTCGACGGAGACGCGCGGAATCGGTTTTTCGGGAACGATGTGGCCTTTAGACGAAAAACGAAATCGGCTCACGATTCGTCTGGCTGCGCTCTCGCCCGAATTGCTATCTTTCTTTTGAGATCATTGGCCGAAGGATAACAATGATAATATTAATAATGACAATAGTAATAAGTAATAATCGTATGACAATAATATAATAATAGAATGGTTACTTAATGGTAGATAATGATAGCAATAAAAATAACTAAACTATCCTTTACCAACGGAGATATTTTACCCATTAGCTTATGTACATAATCTGCGTATGTGTATGTGTCTGTTTATCTCTCTCTCTCTCTCTCTTTCTCTCTGTATAATTCGCTTTTCTTTCTTGCTCTTTCTCTCTACTCAGTAGTTTTTCTGGTTCCCGTTGAAATTATGCATTGTTATAATTCACTGACGAAACCGCTCTCGTTCAGCAACATAAATAACGCAACGCAAACATTTCTCGTTTCGTTAATCTCGTTCTTATTTACAGGCATCGTTATTCTCGCGGCTCGATTCAGCTCACTCATTCTCATTTTCATTCTCCCTTTCGCATACGTGCATACAATCTTCCATAATCGCTTTCTATTCTTTTACATTCTCGTTCTTCCTCTTCTTCTTTTTTGTTTTTAATACTATTCGTTCATTTTTACGGAATCATTGCTGTCGAGGTTAGTCTCCTGGTGGCTCGCGCGTTGGATTCGAAGATGTGGGGTTCAAGGTAGGTCAGGAAACGCAATCTACATTTTTTTGACACATTAAAAATGGCGATTCTGCGACGTCGTGTTCAGCACTGCTAAATTTATTTGTGAATCATTGCCAAAAATGTCAGCACCCTTTGCACTCGACTCGGAGACGCCATTAAAAATTCTCACCAGACTGCGGATACATTTATGGCAAAAATGAGCGGGAGCAATTCTTTTTAAAAAGGAAACGATAAAATTATTTAAGAATGCCAACTTATTATTTCCAGCTTGTTGAAATTATTAAAGTCAGAATTATTAAAGTCTCTTGCAAATGACGCAATTTTTATTTCGCATTGCAAGACGCAGGAGCCAAATAAAAATTTCTTTTACATACCTTATTAAAGGAATAAATAAAAAGTAAATAAATGCAATAGACTGATGTTCTGTAATTTTTTGTGTCCACTGTTTTCAATTTTACCTACCCATTTTTGTCATGAATGCAGAAAATTCTAACGACTTCGGGTGCACTACTAAATTCATTTGTGACTGATTGCTAACAATTTGAGGATCCTGCGCGCCCGAGTGATTCTGAGACCCCATTAAAAATGATACAAGGATTGCAACTTGTAGCGAAATGGATTTTCTGTTTTTTTTTTTTTTGAGCATGTTACGCGAAAATGTTACTGTTCCCGAGATTGTCACCGTGTCCGTCACGGACCGTATCCCATATGACCCGTTCTCGGCGATTTCACGCCGAGAAGGGAGAGAAACGGCTTTCCTTTGCATTCTCGATCCCCTCTCGTGCACCGTCCACGAAGAAAACGCCATAAGATTGCGCTCAGTGTTCGCCGATTCCCCGTGATCCGTAAAAATCGCCGTCACGTGCTTCGCCCGCTTTCTCTTTATCTAACTCCCACCCACCGGTCTCGCGCCGGCAACGCTATTTACAATGATCAACAAGAGAGAAAAAAAAAAGAGGAAAAGAACCGAACCGCGACGCACCATGAATCACGTGTCTCGAAAACGGCAAACTCGATCCTTCATACTTCCCCGAAACGTATAATATCTGTCCCCTGCGTCTCTGGTAAATCGCGAGGGTGAAAATCGGTGATACGCGACATCGAAAGCCTTGCCAAAAACCAAAACAATTTGATTTTTTTAACTGTTTCTGCTACGAAATTATCATGTTTTTGGCCAGCTGAATTAATTCACCAGCGTCTATGAAAATACTAACAACTTCCTCAGAGCAATAAAAATTTCAGGAATTAGGTGTACGGTCCTGATGTCTGCTCTATCTTCGACCTGAAAGGGTTAAATTATTGCCTCAGTGAAAGTAAAAATCGAATTGTTAACGAAACAAACCGAAAGGATTTCCAAAACTCTGTGATTTTTCGTTTTCAGATTTTTCTTTTTTGGGAGGAGCTGATGTAGGTACCGATTCAAATTTCTTCAGTGTGTAGGTCTGTCGCAGTCAAAGGGTTAAAGGGCACTGGCTGTGATACGTAAAAATAGGAATTACTCTGAATTGTTCTTCTCGACAATATTCCCAAAATGTGTCAACCGTCATTCCTGGCAAAGGTCAGCGAGGTGCTTTCTGTGCACTGTGCCCGACAGGAATAAAAACTCGAAACTTTCACGGGAAAGGCGAAAAAGAAACGAAACATCGGACACGACACAATCCCAAGGCTGCGCGTAACCCGTGGTTCTTGTGTCCAATTTATTTTGCACTCGCTCGGGTCGCAGACTAGATCATTCTCGAATGCGATCCTCTCCTTACGCGATAACGAGGTCGATCGTCCCATCCGAGTATCCTCCCGAGTCGATTTCTTCGAGCTGCGGCTACGCCATCTTGCACTATTCGTAATAATTAAGCAGAAACTCGAGTAAACGGGCCCTGGAACGATTTTTTATACCATAAGTCGAGACTGCCGCGAGATTATAATTTCAGAAATCCAGAAAATTTTCAAACGAAATTCTACTTACTAATGATCCACCATATAATTATCCACTATTAATCCACTGATAAACGATCGTCAAGATAATATACCTATTTAGCTACCTGCCATTTGAAATTCGTTTATTTGAACTGCCAAATCATTTTTCCAAAATTATTTCGTAATTCGTACTCTGAAAAATTATATTCACTTCCTGTACTAAGAAACAATTTTAAAACACGGCTAAACTTTAATCATCAAACTACAAAAATTAGCATGTCGAAATTTAACCCTTTGCACTCGAAGTTATTTTAACTCCAAAACGAAACATTTCTTCCGACCTAGAATATTTCCCTTCTATGCATTTTTTTTTCATGTTACACATACAAAAATGGTGCAATTTACTCGTACAATACTAAAGTGTTTACAAACGAAATAATGTAAAAAACATTAACAATGTAAAAACTATTTTGAATAATGATACAGCAATTTTTAATGGCGCCTTGCAGTCGCCACTCGAGTGCTAAGGGTTAATAATTAAGAGGTGAAATTATTTCTTTTTTAACAATGTAATTGAATTGAATTCAATTTTGCGATACTTAACCGGGAATTTATAATTTTGTCTAATGAATTGTTTGAACCTCTCGACTATTTTGCGATCGTTCTACTTTAAACTAAAATTCGCAGTCTACCGATGGAGGAGGCTCCGGGTTGAAGCGCAAATACACCGGAAAATTTCTGCCGAAGCAAATCGAATTGCACGTCGAAGACCTCCGACAGTTCATTAATAGTCAGTGCTGGAAACCCGCGAGTTAGACCGACACTGGTCCGAAGAACGCCCGAAAATAGACCCGTTTAAATCCAGGGAATCCTGAACACAGGCGTAGATTCGATTGGGTTCGAAGACCGCAAGTCAAACACCGGGAGCAGTTCGAGCACGCTGGTCTGGGTTTCGAAGACAACCATAATGCAGAAGTAGAAGGCCCGTGTTCATCCGCGAGTCCCGAAAACATCTGGATGTTGACCGAATATCATCCCCTATCCGTCGAATCGTCTGCGATCTACTGGATCAAACAGTTTGTATGTTACAAAAACTTCGAATTACCGTCAGAAATCATTGGAAAATTCGTATCATTTCCAGCGACTCTTTTTCTGAATAATTTTCTGAAGACCGAAATGTTTGAACCCTTGGCACTCGAACGGCGAGTGTAAGACGCCACTAAAAATTGCTGTATCATTGTTCAAAATATTTTTTACAAACATTTCAGTACTCTACGAGTAAATGGCACTATTTTCGTATGTACAGTATGAAAAAAATATATATAGAAGGGAAATATTCTAGGTCGGAAGAAATGTTTCGTTTCAGAGCTAAAATGGCTTCGAGTGCAAAGGGTTGAAATAAAATGACGGGATATAGAAATACTATCAGAAATCATTAAAAAATTCCAGCGACTCTTTTTCGTCCGCTGATAATTGTCTGGAGACCAAAATGTTTTGAAATTAAAGGGAGGGACATAAAAATAAGTTTTTGTATCTTTTTCAGAGACGAAGAAAATGAAAGACTAATTTCTTCGAGGTACGTAAACGCGGCAGCCTTACATTACAATTTCCGTTTTAGTTGAAATGTGACAAAAATGGCCCCAAAAATATTTGCTTTTGAGACGACTTGGTATTTTTTATTGTCTCCTGTAGAAATTTGTAAACTGGTGTTTTCGAGGCAGTGGCGCGAGAATATCGGTGTTCGAAAAGTCGATTTTCGTGCGAAACGTGGCAACAACTTCGGTACCCGGTAGCGCCGTGACCAGGGCCGTAAAAGTCGGGTCGGGGCCCGCAACCCTCGAGAAGATCGTAATTTCACGAGTAGCTGGAACGTCGAATTGACATTTTTGGAGTTTCCATCCGGGTCTCCGGTGTGCCTTCCCTGCACCCCCGTAATCCTTATCCCTCATCGCTCCTACTCTCGCTCCTATTCTCAGTCCGGTCTCTCCCTAACCGTGATATTGATCCTCCTCCCCTGTTCCCGTCGACTATACGCGTTAGGCTGCCGTTCGACCTAGTGTCGGGTCGTCGCGCTGTGCTGCAAAACGCCTATTTTGCAAAAGCAAATTTCCCACCGATAACCGGCTCACTGAATTGTCGAGCGACCATACCATAATGAACCATAATGACCTGATACTGATCTTTCTACCTTGCCCCTGTTGACTATACACGCCAGGTTGATGGTCGATCTATAGCGGATGATAAAATTATTGCTGCCACTTACATTGAAATTGTCAAGTGAAAATTTCTTGCTGAATTATTTGTCATGGGAAAATTATTGGAGCAACTTATATCGATTAACGATTCGATATTGAAACAGTCAATTGGTGGATGAAAGTTTTGCTACAGCGAATTCTCATTACTCCTGCTGAATTAGCTATTTTGAAATCTGAAAATGTTTTTCACTAATTCCGAATCCGAAAAAGGACATAACTGTTTATAATTTTCCGTTTCCCTAGCGAAAGATCCCTTTAACAAATATTTCTTCCTTAAAACTTCAGTAGCCAGGAACTTTTGCAAATGTGTTTTGTGTTTTGAAAAGTTTGGATGATTAGTATGACAATTGTACTGCGGATCTTTATGTAAGTAATTATTGCCAGGCAATGGTTTACAGGAATTGGAGTCGAATGAAAATTAGTAGATTTAATGAGGACTTCGGTGAAGGTTCGAATAAAATAGAAACATCGTTGAAATTTAACAAACGTTCGAGTATATTAAAACCCTATTATATATTAACTATTTTATTAATCATTATTGTTACTTTATTAAAACCCTGGTATATATACAGAAAACCCTCTGTGACAAGTTTCAAGTTGGTACCCCTACCTACGCAATGGTAGTTATAGGATGAACACGGTTTAATGAATTATGCTCCATTTCTTCGGCTCAACAAAAAATAAATGAACATTTTACCTAGTAGCACGCATGACAGTCAATTATTTTTGAATTTTTGGTTGCAAAATCGATTTTTTAAAAAATCCCGAAGCATAAAATTGTCGATTTCATATTGAAGTTTTCAAAGTACCGCGTTTCCATAATTATGTTAGTTGTGTCTCATCGTGATTATTAATGTGTATTATTTTCAGATTTTCGGGTTACGCGAACATATTTAAAAAAATTGGAAATCTCTCACAATTCGACGAAAATGCATACTTCGTATTGAAGTTTTGAAGATACCGGTTTCATAAAAATTCGGTAATGAGATATTGTTGAAACCATCGTTCTTAATTTTTCTCGGAATTTTTTATAAATTGCATCGTCGTTTAAAAAAATCAAAATCAAACTTTTAGTCAAACTTTTAAGGGCTATACCCTTTGTTTTGAACATCCACGTCGGAAATAGTTTTAATTCAATAATAAAATATTCGTTCAACAACTTTTTTCTTAGAAAGTTCTGAGGATGAAGATAATCGTAGAAGAGGAACACGTCGACAGCGAACGTGTTAAGGATAATAGCATGACTTGGCCGCAGTGTATGGTTGTCCGAAGCTGTACTGTCGATAGCGTGGGTCTCCAGTGACCCGAGCACCGCGTGGCCGTGTTAACCTGCTCACCTGAGCAAGCCCCGACGCGTGCAGGTTAATAGAGACTCTCGTAGAGGATTAGTTTCGAGCGCGGAGAATCCGCTTAGCAACAACGGCCTCGAAGGAATCGATAATGACCGGAGTTTCGTTGGGAATCGTACCTGCGGTCGGGGTTAAGGCTTCCCCGTGGTAAACAATGTGTTCTGTGATCGGCGGCGCAGCCCCCAAAACAACCACAATACACCAAAACCAGGAATACTTCAAAACAATCCGATTGTCAAAACAATACTTCAAGCAGAACGTTGAACCTCGCAAGCTGGATGCTTTTGACGACTTCGTGGCAGCCTGGATCCCTCGAAATTAGTAAACATTCATTTTTGTTTACGTGTTTTTGAACCTACTTCTTTGGGATCGATGCTGACCTTATTGGATCTACTTTAACGCGTTAAGTGGCAAATATCATTCCCAGAGATTCTCTCAAAATCAGAGCAATTGAATTAATGAAAGCGAAACTAGAAATTTTAAATGTATTATAGGGGATGCTGTTTTGACCCTTTTGAGTTCTAAAGATCTTAATAAAATTCGGTTTATCTGGATATGTCTTAATAAACATGGATGTCTAAACCTAGTCAAAAATCACTGTCAGTCATAATATGTGACTGACATGGCAGTTAACGTGTGAACCAACTGGCTGCCATGAAATTTCGATGGAATTTACATGAAAATTTGTCCGGGTCCATTTTGTGCCCAAGCCCTGTCGTCTTGTGACGCAATTTAAAACAATAGATAAAGTTAAAACTATCAATGTATTAGTTCGGGCTTATTAACCCTTTGCACTCGGCGCTATTTTAATACTAAAACTAAATTTTTCTTCCGTCTTAGAATATTTTCATTTTATTCATACGAAACTGATCCGATTTCCACGTATAATATTTAAATGTTTAGTAATCTATTGAATACAAATTTTGTAGTGCAATAAATATACTGTAATATTTTTTGTAATTTCGTTGAAATAGTGCCACAACAATTTTTAATGGCGCTTCAGAGTCGCCACTCGAATGCAAAGGGTTAAAATCGAGAAAAAAATTCTATCAGCCACAGCGCGTGAAAATTTGATTTTCCTGATAACAGAAAAATGTCTCTCGCACTCCGTTCGGATCCAGGTGCCTCGTTTCGTCGATTTTTCTAAAATGTTTTTTCTAACTGTATCAAATCCTGGTCGCGGCCAGCTTTCGAGTTATGACAGGTCCGAGTAGCATCGAGTGTCTGGCTGTGCAACGGGTATTCTACTTTCGATTGTTCTACGGCAATTGGCGGAGGGTTGAATTTTTCATCCAACCGGCCCTCTGTTTGAGAAAACGTATTCGGGGGGTTGGTCGCGCGCAACCCCTGCCGATCGAAGGAATCGAAGCGGCGCGGTGGAAAGTTATTTACATATATATTAGGGGTAGAAAAGATAGAATGAATAAATCAATTTCCACCGGAATATTGCCGCCGTACTAAATACTTTCGTTTATTTAGTGAACGGGACGCGCCACGGGGGGTGGGGGGTGGTGTGGAGACGATTAAAATGCGAGAACGCGTTGGAAATTGCTATGAATCACCTGGCGAGCACTTTCTCCGAATACTGATTAACCCCTTGCCTTATACGAGGCATGCTTCATTAACTTTAATCCCGTGAAAATTCCACAGATATTTTTTAATACTAATCATACCATGGTCAATTGACCGTTTTCACAGGTTTTATTCGTCAACGTGTCCCATAATTTTGTTGTATTTCCTTGAAAGCGGTGATTCCTGACACAATTTGAAGTAACTTTTTCCTTTGCGAAAATGTTCTCCGCGGCTTTGTTAAAGAGTTATTAGCAAAAAACATGGGCCAATCAGAGCGCGGCTACTGCAAGCGGATTCTGACTCAGCCAATGCCAACGCCGCTCTCTGCTACAGTCGCGCTCGGATTGGTCCGCGTTTTTCGGGGCCGGTCTCCGTAGATTCGCGATAAGGTAGAGTGTCTACATTACCGACAAAAAATGGTTTCACGTGCCTCAAGTTTTCGTCCTTAAATAAGAATATTTTGACGCTGGTAAAGGGCTCATTCGAAAGAGGAAGGTTCAATCTAGTGCGCGCTGGTCAGCAGCTGCCGAGATTATGCAGATATTCGGTGACATAAGCGTTAGAAGTAGGCCAAAAATTGACGATGTGCATGCCGTGGAATCCAAGCATTTTTCTGCCATTGGATGAGTTTTCTGGATGAAATCGGGAGCAGCGCGCACTAGAAAATATCTCCAGCTACAAATTCAGCTATATTTTGTCTTGATCCTCTGCGAAATGAAGCGAAAAACTTGAAGCACTGGCGTCAGAATTCATAATATCGATAATACAGAACAGAAAATGTGACAAGTTTAGTCACAGATTTAGGAGCCGTCGGCTCGAGACCAAGACGGATCTTAAGTCTGCGAATGGAAATGATTAATTAAAAAGTCACGTGACTATCCCGGGCCCTTAATATAGCAAAACTGTTCCAGGCAAATGCAACTTACTTTTGGTCTCGAAATTCCACGAGACTCGGGGAAACTCCGGATCGATACGATCGGGGTTCGTTGTTTCCGTTAACGTCGCGATTATTTTCGGTCCGCAAATAACCGGGCGTCCGGAATCCATTGAAACGAGCGGTCTGATTTGTCGCGGGTTCGACGCGACCCGACAATTAGCAAAGTTACGGAGCTGGTAAATAGCCGCGGCCAATTCGACGTTTATAGCCGGGCCCCCGTTGGACGCGCGTTGTTTATTATCGAAACGCCGGGGCGGGCCGCTGCAGGCGACATTTCCACCGATAATATTTTGTTCTCGCGTTCTCCCTTGTCTTTGGCCGCTTTTTAAAATAAACGCGATCGAATCGCAACGCGACACGCGCGGTCAAAGAACACCGGACCCGGCGGCAAAACACGCGCAGGTAACCCTCGTGCAAACGCGACGACTGTTTACAACAGCAATTTTGATAACGCGCGTTTACACGAAACAACGTTCCATTGAAATCGCGTCCTGGTTAACTATCGGCCCGTTGAATGTATGTCCTTTCCGGTAGCTGCGTGCCATTTGTTGGCCGGGGATTTTTCGAAAAAGTGGGACAAAAATCAGCTCGACTCGAACATTTTATTCGGTCGCGAATAATGGAATTGAACACAGTTAACACTTTCGGTGCCGCAAAGCGTATGACCGACACGATCTTTCTATTAAACTTTCGAAAATCAATTTTCACAGAAATCCAAATAAAATTTGAGCCAACTAAAAGTTTCCTTCTTCCTTTAATCGTGTTAACTTAAAAATCGGTGCTTCCAAATAATTTTAATAGTTTATCTCGTCATAAATACATGAAATCCGCGGTTTAGCATAACAGCGACATAGTAAAATCGTTGCAATTTTTATCCCACTCGCCCGATTCACGTGAAACGTTCAGGATGGACGTTTTGAAAGTGGTGTGAGTCGACTGTTTGAAAAAAATTGAAAAAACGAAAGATTTACATACACTTTAATGTGAACTTTTTATTTATAAACAATGTATAATTTAAATTCTTAAAATATTCGTTTGTTTTAACCAATGGAAATTTCCTTAATAAACGAGACTGTATAATCACTTTATTAATCGGTGTACGTCCGTCTCCTGCAAACTGTAGTCGAGGCATCCATTATAAAAAAAAAAACAAATAATAGATAACGTTGTCCTAATCGTAGTATGTATATCTATGAAACATCGCGGATCTCGGTATAATTAAATTATTAAATTATTATAAATCACACGAAAGCGGAGCTGCTTTCTAGTTTAACATTCTTCCTTTTATTTTCAATATAGGGAATCGTATAATCGGCGAAATTAAATTGGCTCTCATCCTGGTATTTATAAAATTTAGTTGGCTGGCCACACAGTCTTATCAACTTCCTTTTTTTAGTACAATGATGACTGTACTGCGGATCATTATGCGTTTGTGACTTGTATCATTGAATCTGTAAAATACAGAATATTTGTAAACTTCTGTTACACAAATTTAATTTACGTCTCCTACAATCACCAAACTAGACTCTCGATTCAATTTATAACACTTTATCTACCGGAAGCCTATTAATACAATTTTCAATAATTATGCTGTACTAGACAGAAGCATAAAAATCACAAATATATTTAATCCCGAAATTACTGGATTATGTTATTGGGGTTATTTGTTGTTCTGCGATGAAAATTGCTATTGAATGATCTATTAAAAAATCTTTGTAATCTCGCCGGTCTATAATGTGTTCATAAATATCCACCAAGAATAGAAAATTGCATAACGATACACAGTCCAGCGACGACATTATATACAAAAATAAACGTTACAAATAAACAGCATATTATTAACAATATTCTTAAACTATGTTACTGAAGCATACCATCAAATAAAATGATCAATACTTACATTTCACAAAAACCTGCTTCAACGAAGTGAAATTTTTTTTTTCTGTACACCTTGAAAGACGCGATAAGACTCTCCAGCCAGCCCAGTACAAAAAAAAAGAGAATATTTGTAAAAACATCTGCTATAAATTATAACACGTTCAACATCAACGAATTCCACGGAAAAATACGACACTGGTAGCAAACGGATCAACTTTGTTTTTCCCAAGTTGACCCGCTAAACAAAATTTCCCGAACCGAACGAAACTGCTTTCCTCGCACCTTAAACGCATAAAAATTCGATTGTATTTCAAGAAAGACTCGTTTTACCGCCGAGACGTTCGACGAGGGTTACCTGTACTCCACGACGAGTTTCGAGAGCCTCCAGAGGAACGGAATGACAGATCAATTCCGGACCGAACATGTTCGATGATCGAGACACACGAGAGTCTCCGGATGACGGATTAAAGAAACGAATTGTAGGAACTCAACGCATTTTATTAATAACAGTTCGAGATTCAACATTGAACTTGTTTTCCTTGCTTCTCTCTCTCTCTCTCTCTCTCGTTTTAACTCTACGCGAAAATGCCCGTGTATCATATAAAGTTATAAATATTATAAATAATCGAGGTGCGTCCGTTCGGGCCGGAGGCAGCTCGACGAGAGCCGACACACCAGGAGACCATTTTTTCTTTACTCTCAGCCAGCAATCATCATTTCATTTTTTTTCTTTTTCTTTTCCTTTTTTTTTTTTTGTTCTTTTGTTTCCTGATCATTGTCGTCCGAGGCCGACGTTCTTTTCCTATCTAAACCGCGACGGGTCGCGAGAGAAAACACGTCGGCGTCCTTGGCCGCCATTTCGCCTGCAACCGGGGCTACTTCCGGTTCCGGAAACCTTTCGTAGTCCCAACGGGAAAGGTTCATCGTTCTCGACGGTCCAGCGGAAAACGACGTCGGGTCCTCGATGACCCACGAACGGGATTTCCGCCGATTTTCTTGAAACTTGTCGATCGTTGAAACATCGATCGCTCTAATATTGTTGATCGGCTGAATCAGTGTGATCGGCCACCGATTCGTGAACCCGAGGCACTGCGATTACTTTCTCTCTCTCACTCGCTCTCTCACACGCTATCTCTCTCACTTTCTCTTTCTCTCTCCCTCTCTCTCTTTCTCTTTCTTTCTCCGTGTTCTCTCTCGCCGTGTAGAAAAGAAAAAAGAAAGAAGAACGATCCACCGTTGACGATCGACACCATCGGCAGCACGCTTGTTGCTCTCGTTTCTCGTGTGTGCACGTGTGTGTACGCGGTTTTTCTTTTTGTTCTGTTTGTTTCGTTGGTCCCTAATACTCTCTCTCTCTCTCTCCCTCTCTCTCTCCCTCTCTTTCTCTCTGTAACAATCTTTCCTCCTGTACATCTTTCGCTCCCCCTCTCTCACTCCCTTTCACTCTGTCTTCGCCTTTCGTTCACGAAACCGTATGACAAAAACAAGGAACTCGTCAGAAACCAAAGGAAATCGAAAAAGGGGAACGGAACAACGTGCGGCGACTCGTTTCTCCTCTTCGTCCTCGATTCTCTCTCGATCTTGCGTCTCTCTTACACGGTGTTTCACTCGTTCTAGAGCACCTATAACTCTCTCTATTCTTTCACTTATATTTCTTTCTTTCTTTCTTTTTTTTTTGGTATTTTTCTTTTATTTCGTTTTTTAGATTATGTTTCGTGGCCCCAATATTTTACAAGACAATAATAACGCTCCGCCCGATGAGAATTTAAAAAAAAACGATTAATTATACTCTTCTAATTGTCGCGCGACACACCGCGTAACTCTCTCTCTCTCTCTCTCTCTCTCTCTCTCTCTCTCTCTCTCTCTCTCTCTCTCCTCTCTCGCTCTCTCTTTCTCGCACTCTCTCGCAATTTCTCTCTTTCTCTCTTGTTCGCTTTCTCTCAGTGTTTTAACCTCATTCGCTCGAGCGCGAGTATAATTATCAATATACTTATGACAAGCGAAACTCCGAATCGGAATTGTTCGTGCACACTTTCGGCGAACGGTCGAGGATATCTTTTTTTTTTTCATTAATATTCTTATACTATACTTTTCTCTCTCTCTCTCTCTCTCTCTCTCGCTCTCTCTCTTTCAACCGCGTGTCACTGTACATACACTCGGTCACTCCTCTGTCAAACGTTCTCGTCCCACCAGCTCCTCCCACACTGCCTTCTTCCTCCCCCAATCCCTTTTAGAAACGATAGTTTTGATTAGACGAACCGTGGATTCCCGACTCCATTTTTGCTTTCTTTATCTATGGAATGTATCACTATTTGGAAGATTAGTCGCGGCGTTGGACCAGGCGCCAACGAATTTCTCTCTGTTCCACCTTGAACCGTTCCTCTAATGCTAATCGATCACAGAAGAACGCTTCCCGTAGATCGCGCAGACAATCCGAAAGGTCCAATTAAAATTATCCCCCGGCCACGCCCATCGCTCCGCCTCTTTCGCCGTGCCGCCAGTGACGCGCGAGCTCCGGCTGCCGTGGGCGGGCGCTTGGTGGGAGTGTCGCGGGAGTGGGAGGCGACCTTGGGCGGTCCAACGGTTCTGTACCGCCTCCGGTACGCTCTCGGTGCGCTTCTTCGGCTCCGGACACGGGTCCGTATCCCTTTTCGAGCCGGTTTTCGCGTTCGGAACGATCCCAAAGGAACGGGAGACGATTCGTCGGCCCGTGAACAACGTCCGCACCTGACCGTGATTATTTGTGTGCAACTTTCTAGGCGGCGACACAGCACACTCTCGGAACTAAACTGAATAAATACGCTCGATCGAGGAGCTGTGCTCTGTCGCCGGGCTTGTATCTCGCTCGTCCCCACCCGCTGTATCCACTCGCCCCGCCCCTTTTCTCTCGCCTCTCGTATATAGCATTCGCTCGTTTTCGCGTACCAACCATTATCGTCAATTACTATTATCATTAATAATATTCACCTATACCATAGGGTTCCTTAATTTTAATCGGCTAAACTTTGCGAACTTATCGTCTCGAAATTCCTCTTCTAAACTTGTATACTTATGTACAGTCAAGGTTCTTTTTTTCTTTTTCTTCTAACTTATCCCCGGGACAGCAACACTAACACCGCGTCCTTAGGAAGGGTTCCCTTTCATTCTAACTATCTTTCGCTCGTTCTCTCTCTCTCTCTCTCTCTCTCTCTCTCTCTTTCTTTCTCTCTAGCGTTCATTCTCGTTCTCTCTCTCTCTCCTCCTCTCTTCGCAACCGTCAAACACGAACCCTAAATTCGAGGTGACCGATCGATCGGGCCGAAACCACGGCCCGCCAGGCCACAAAATTCATCGGATCGAATATATATCTCATAATTGACTTTCTGTTTAATTGTAGAATACGCCGTGTCCGCGGCATCGTTAAATACACTACGTTCTAGCCATTATTATAACACTGTTGAATCAAACCTTCCGGTGGAGGCGTGCACACGGTCGAGCACGGTCCGAGCGAACGCAGTAGCAAGCTTTTCTACCGTTGTCGGAATCATTGAACAACGAGACGGTGATCGATTCAACAAACTCCGGAGTGCGCGGACGAGCTTGTTTTGTTCGTTCGTTTGTTTGTGTCGTCTCTTGCCGGTGCGTTCGAGTAGCAACGCGTGAAAAATCAAGAGCAGAGTTCGTCGTTTCGCGGGGAGTGCCCGTCGAAGTCACCGGCGCCGGTGTCGTCGACGCGTGCACTCGAGAAATTGATCGATCCTCCCCTGGCTGGCCGCGATTCCTCGACGAGGGAGGATTGAATCGTCGCAAAAATGCCCGGGGCTCGAAACGGTTCCCAACATTTACCGCCCCGTCCTGCAAACCTTCCGACTAAAACAGTAACAAAAAGTCTTCATCACTGTACCACTGAGTTGCAACAACTGAGAATTTCGGACAACTGTTTCTTCCTATTTCGGTTTTTATATTGTCACTGTAACCGCTATATTTTTTTTTTTTTTTTTTTTGAGATACTGGTTCCGAAAAGGTTCTAGAATTGATCTTACTTTCGGTGTTAAGGTTCATTCTGAGCTCCTAACGATCGTTAACTCGCTGTCTTTAATCATTTTTCGAAAGTAAAGGCAAATTTATGTTTGTTCAGTTTTTTTTCTGAGAAAAGAATAGAATTCGATGTAAAAGAAGGAAGTTTCATCATTATGCAAGAGATGTTTATACTTTTGCGTCTGATTTGGTATAAAGATGTTTCTTCATCGTGACATGTAATACATAATGTATAATAATAATATATAATTTACACACACACATTTACATTTTTATATAATTTACAATTTTGACTTGATTGTGTAATTACATAATAAGCAAAATTATCGATTTATTTGGAATTTTTGCTTACACCGTATTCATAATTACCGGCATTCTTTAAGTGGTATGAGAAAGCTGATAAAGATGACGGTGTAGTCGAAAATATTCTGAATGCGTGGGGATGATTAAAACCTTTCTCAAATCAGTATTTCATCTGCCCATTCTGTGAATTATAAAACGTACTCATTTTTATAGTTTCTCTATATATCACGACTTTTATTATTCCGTTTGTCCGAGTTGTTTGTGTCGGCAGTAATATAATGCTACAATGTTTTACTGGAAATGAATAGCATGCACAATAAATATTTCTTTGTCTTTTCTGCGCAGAAACTGTTCACGAACCAGTCCAAGAACCATTTCAAAACCGATATGGAATTAAGAGGATAATAGTAGCTAAAAATTTCTCATCCTTACAATTATAAGGAATAAATCATTTATTTATTTGGAATAAATCTTCGTTCAGAACCATGTAAAAAATCGAAAAATTTTAACAGTTTCCAAGCCCCGGGGGAAAGAACACAAGAGCCCAGTTAGATGGGGGTGGGGTGGGGGAGGGTGAGAACAAGAACAATCGTCGGCGAAAGAAACGAACTATCGGCGACTATGACAATAGCCGCGGCTATATAATATATGAAAAAGATATCTCTTGATCTCCCACGCTGTCGACCGTGCGCCGTGTCCTCTATTCCTCGCCTCTTCATTCCGCTTTCGATCGGTTTACCGTTAAGAAATTCAATTTTACCTAAAAACGTGATTGCCTAGAAAGAAGAGTTCGCCAGCCTGTGAACTAGCTGCCGAAAATGCACTAGGACCGGTCTGATGGACACGCGAACCGGTTAGAACCGGTCGAGAGACCACCCCTTTCGAGGGGTTGCTGGGGGTGGATCGGAACTTTTCGCTATTCGTTACTATATTACACGTTCGATCGCGCCCATTTCGAAAAACGCACCCTCGGCCGAAAAATCGGCCAGCGTCGCATCGGTTTCGGTTCCCGAAAAAACATGTTTTCGGTCATTATTGTTTCTTTTTTCAATTTATCAAAAAATATTCCGTGCGATCTTTCAACGAGAACAATTTCTTGATCCCTGCGGTCAAATTATCTGTACACTGATGCTCGGCGTCGCAAGATAATTGTTTGTACGAAATTTGTTGAACTTCTCAATATTTGGATTTTGGTGATTTAACCTACACTATTTTTTAAGAAGCTCCCAGTGTATGAGTGATTCAGTCTGGATCTGAGCCTGGTCCGGACGTAATTTAGAAATCATAGTTTTTGATAAGGATTGAAACTTTTTAAAAATTGCCTCGAACGAAAAACTCAATTCGTTCGAGGTGTTCGGAGAGCTTAATAATCTGACATATACTAACAAAAAATTGCAGATGCTCATTAGTTTACGCATGAGCAGCCGAATTTGGATTTAAAATCCTTTTGAGTCCTGGAAGAGACTCACGTCGTTGGATACTCTTTGGAAAAATCCAGCCCGTTTCAAAGACCTCACGGAGACTTTTTTGAGCTTATGACTAATTTGTTTCCACTGATTTATCTCGACCGCCTAGGCTCGCTTCGTTCGCTACGATCGATTTGATCTACGTTACCGATCTCGAAACCGAGACGACGCGCGATTGGGTGTCCCCCACCGGTGGGGGACGACTCGAAATCGATCTCCCCCGGTCACCGGGTGTTTGTACAGCAGTGCCCACTTAAATTTCCAAACGTTAGGATCCGGAAGTCGAATTCTTGCGTCACAACGTGGCGTTTCTCTTCGAGGAATCGGCTCGAGTACAGCTCGACAAAGTAAGAGAATCCGCGGGGGTAAAAAATAAACGCGCCACAAAGAATATTTCAAATTCACTAATTTTTTCCCCTTCAAAACTGGTACCACTGGATTCTCGAGATTCTTCCGATTAAAACGAGTCCAAACACGACGCAAATCGGTCTGATTTAATAGACTTCATTCATAGTGATCATACTATGTCCTTAATTTTGTTATTTACATTAAGTCCACAAAACTGGTCCGATTCCCGTCGTGTTTGGACTCGTTTTAATCGGAAGAGCCTCGACAATCCATCGGCACTACTTTCGAAAAGGTAACACAAAATAGAGTAAATTTGAAATTCTCCGTATCGCATGATTACCTTGTAGCGGCACCTCTTTGAAGTCTGTCTCTTCTCCTCTGATAGCTTTATTCGATTTCCTTGTTTACCGAGACAAGCCCCCGCTGAGCTCGAGGCACTGAGTGGTGGGAGAAGAGTGGGGATGGGCCCGTGCAAGTTTAAGTGAAACAGATTTCCTTGAAATTTAAACGAGCACTGCTGCGCGTGCAGCCGGTTCTCGACCGGTTCTCGATCCAAGAACAACAACAGCCCGGAGGAGTGACTTTAGATCCGATTTCCCGAATGGACCGCCCGCGAGGCGTGGCCTTACAGAATATCGAGGTTGAAGCTCGCCGTTGAGTCGAGCGAGTTCAGCAGCTCCTGGGCGCTGAAGTTCGACGTGTCACCGGTCGGCAGGTTCTCCAGGAATTCGAGGCTGAAGTCCGCCGCGGCGGCCACCGACGGGTCCGTCGTCGTCACCGGTGGTTGGGCATGCTGTTGCTGAGGAAGGCTGCGCACACCAGGGCTGCCCGCTCCGTATTGCTGGTGCGGGTGTAGCGGCGAACCTGCAAAACGAATCAGCAAGTGTCATTCATTGTTTCTTGATTCGCTCTTTCGCCTACTTATATCTCTCATTCGCTGGTAGATCGCACGCAGAAGTACTGTGCGTTACTGAAAAGAAGACTGGTGGGCGGAGCAAGGCCGAGGGCGGTCCCTCGCTCGCTCCGCCCATCCCCACTTTTGACGCCTCCGTGGCTCCAACGTTTACGCGATCCGATTAACACAGTGGTTGCCAACCGAGTGACCACAATAATTGCTCAATATCGAGAAGTTAAGATTTATGGTGTAAAGTACTTTATCAATTCTTTTAATTTCCGTAAGAACATCTACAACACGCTATCTAGTACCGTAGAAAATAGTTTTTGAGTTTGGAGAAATAATCCTGTCTTACAAATTACCCGATAGGTCGGTAAAGACAACATTACGTTTGAAACGGGGCGTGTCCCTTCCACTGTGGCCAATAGGACACGCCTCCCTTTCTTTCGTCTTCTTCCTAGCAACGCACAGTAGCAACAACGCATATCTGTACACGTATTTTACAACAGTCCTGATCGCTTGATGAAAAAACAAATGAACCTATCAAGTTATATTATTCAGATTATTAACTTACAATTATATGTCTAGTCATTTCTTAACAAAATGTATTCAACTCGCAATGATTTCTAAACTACAATGAATAACGTTTCATTAAAAAATTAACATGATAAGGATAGTACTATTTAGAGTGCATTTTTTATAGTAACTGCATAAATTTATAATGATAATGAATTGTCTAGGTTGTAAATTATTTTAACACGCTCAGTACGGACAAATTATTTCCATTCCTAATACTGTGTAATTTTTTCAATGTTTCCATTTACTTGACTCGATATCTGTGTTAATTATGCCACTGAAATGTTTAAATTAAGTTGAATAAAACACCCGAACTTCGATAGCGATTTTTAACACTTTACAACTAAATATCCGCAACATAATAATTACTGGTAAATAATTCAGACGTCCGAAGTATGGCAGATGAAAATTCGAATAGTTAAAGTTTGACGCTACACATTTCGTAACAGTAATTGATACCGAACGCAGCTCCTTCATCAATTTAAAAAATTTCCCACGCGCATATCGGAGGGAAAAAAATTCATGGAAATTCAAGTTATGAAAATGAGATTCGCCGACCAGAATACCTCGCGATTAAACATCGCAGAATGCTTTGGATTCGTAATAAAGTATCTGAAATAAACACGATCCGAGAAGCGATTTGGAAACGTTGAATTTATTAATTCGTATCTCGATAGGACGATTATTGGCAGGTTCCCGAGTGTCCTCAATTTGTCGCGAGCACGTGGTACATGAAATGAATATTGCGAGTACGCGAAGATAACATCTACGTACAAAGAGGAAGCCAGAAAAAAAAGTCCAAATTCATCCTCATAGAATGCGTTAATTTTAAAAAGTGGGGTCGATAAACCTTGCTAAATGAATCCGAGTAGTATCGTTCAAAAAACTCGAAACTTTTTCACTGAATCAATAAGACCTTACCCAGCATAAGCAACTCATAATAATTCACATAATTTTAGCATCGTAAGAATTCATTTAGTAACAGAAGAATCGCAAGGAAAAATGTAAAATCAGTTTTCATTGTCGAAGATATTATTACGGAAATTGATGCCAAATGGTAATAAATAATTTAAGGCGGATAATGCGTTAACGATTGTGAATCCAAGCGGAGTTAGGCGAATCTGGAGCGAAAAAGAATTTTTGGCGAAGACTCACCGGTGCCGGTACTGCTGACAGAGTTGACCGACGAGGACTGCGTCATTTGCATCTGCAGTGACATCTGATTATTACTCTGCTGCATTGCCAGTGTCTGTTGCTGGTGTTGCTGCGACAGTAGCTGCTGCATCTGAGTGGTGTTGCCCATCCCGGAGCCAGCGATGCCTCCGCTCTGAGAGCGGATCAACTGTTGATGTTGCTGCATCTGTGCGGCGTTCATCTGCATTCCGCCCGTGCCGCCCATTCCGAACCCACCTGCAACACCAAACAAAGTAAAACCGTTTAGTTTCGGTCGGTATCGAACCGTTACCGTTCAATCTTAATCCCTAGGAAACCTTCAACGTCCCCGATTCGCTCCTCATTTGATTTCCGAAAATGCCGTACCTGTTGTTCATCCGAATGAACTTTTCTTTGCATCGATTCGTGAGGAAACGTGAGTTTCCGAAAGCAACTTTTAGTATTTTCGACGCCATTCGGTGGGATTGCAATTTTTTCAAAGTTTCTATCACGCAATTATATCGGTGACATTTTTCTGATTAAAACGAGTCCAAACACGGTATAGTTCGAAGCGCCTTTGCTCGTTTAATCCACGATTTAGTGGAACCTCGACTATCCGAACCCCGATACTATCTGATTTCTCTCTAAAGTTCAACTCTTCCGAGATCACCTAAAGCGATCCGTACACGGGATGGTCAGTAACTGGCGATATAGCTTGAAAGGAGATTCTATTTAAAAAAAATAATTTAAAAATTATAGAATAAAATTGTTCTATATAAGGCTTTATTTCCGAGGAAATCCGCCAGGTGCTTAGCATTTGTTAGAAGTAGAAACGCTGTTGTTCACTCACATCGCCTCATCTGAAATAATTTTCTTCAACTTTTTTTCGACTAATTTTTTTTTTATGTGGACTCACGCTCCTTCCGGTGGTACCGCCAGTCACTGACCACCCAGTATAACACGATAAATACATAAACAACATAAAGATTTAACCTATCTCTGTAGCTAACCATCTAACTCACGTTCCACTAGATTCCTAGATGATGCTGCCAATTCGACTGTAGGCCGAATTTCAAAAAATCCTTCACCCAAAATATGCATCACCGTCAGTAGTAAAAGCACACAAAATTTCGTCTCGAACTGTCTAATAGTTCCCGAGCAAAAGGAACACGTAGGAGTAGAGTTTCATCCGTTCGGATAATAGAGGTTCCACAGAATCGCGAATTAAACGAGCAAATATAATCCGAATCGTATCGTGTTTGGTATCATTTTACTCGGAAAAATGTCAGGAATATGCTGCTCACTCGTGCAATTGTAAATTCGTTGATATAAAGCCGCCGTGCGTAATTATTGGAACGTATGAAAATTTCAGGATTGTACATCGTCGGTTCGCGGGACGGTAAATGGAGCGGGTCCGCGCAATTACGCGGGCACAATATGGACGGTCGCTCCTAAGAGACAGAGAGACGCTTACCTTGATGACCTTGCTGGTTGAATTGCGATCGCATCTGCGTCTGAAAGCCCTGCTGCTGCATCAGAACGTGTCGCCACTCCTGCTGGGCGCCGCGGCCCGCGATGCTATTCCCAAGGCCGTCGGGCGGGCCGACGCTGACGTTAGGCGGCCGTTGATTGTTAGTCCTAGGATATCCGAGACGCTGGTGCATCTGATGCATTCCGCCGATGGCGGCCATACCGCCGCCACCCATGTACATGTTGCCACCGGCCGCGTGCAACGCCTGCTGTTGCTGCTGCGCCATTTGCGGCCTCATCATCGGACCTGCGGCGAGACAAAAACCGAACGATTACGTTAATACCTCCCTTTCTTCACGCGCGCATACCGTGCGAGACTATGATCAGACGCTGTTCGAGATCTTGCTAATTATTTACGTTGAATCCACAACGAATTTCAACCGGCAAATGATCTTACCAAGAAACCTTTCATTTTTTGATACGGGTCCCGTCTAGCCTAAAATACATCTTCCAAAATTAAAGATTGCTAACTGGACCGCCGGTTTTTGTGCAAAACAAAATTGTCTCTATTAATCTGAAGGTACAAGAGTCACGTAGACTCCGTTTGATTAACCTTTATGACTAGACTGCGGATTTTATAAATTTTTATAAAGTCGTTACAATCATTAAGAAAATAATCGTACGTCTATGTGGCTCCGATAGAATGAATTAATGCAATTTTTATTTTGCTCAGAAATTAGCAGCCTACTTATGACAATACCTATCGAACCTTTTCGTTGACAAATCGAAAAATATAGTTGTCTGCTTGGACAATTGTAAACTGGTTTAATCTTGACGAATATACGTTCGAACTGTGAATCAGAGCGTTAATGAATACTGTGGAATGTTTTGTGAGAAAAACCGGATACGGCAAAAACACGAAATGTTTTTCGCGCTTCGTACGCGCGAACCAAGTTGCAACGGGAAGACATCTTGAAAACGATGAAATCTCGCAAGGGAAGCAAGCCGCGCGCGCGTCTTTTCCTGTTTGCCGAAGAAACCGGCATCCTCGGCGCCCGATTCCGAAGAGGATAGTAATCGATCGCGAGGAGACGTCGTTTCATTTAGACCGGCGAGATACGCGAGCGGATACACATGCAGAGAGAGGGAACGCAACGGTTCACGGGTGTGGATTTTCGTTCGGATAGAATCTTCTGAAAGTGGCTCCGGCCAGATCGATAGAAGTCTCGCTCGCGCGCCGCGTACAAGTGTATAAGGATATTTACGAGCCCCCTTTCCCACCCCCGTGTTCCCCGGTTTTATGTTCTTTCGTTCTGATCTGGAGCGGATCCAACCAGAGGGAAACAGAAAGAGAGAGAGAGAGAGAGAGAAAGAGAGAGAGGGAGAGAACAAGATCGGGTTCATTTCCCCCGGATACTTGTCTAACCGATGATTAAGAAGTGTGTAAACATTGCTCGAATGGACGCCCCCGAGTCGAATGTTTTTACACGATTATTCAACGTTTCCTTCACCCCCCTGTCCCTCAATTCACTACCGTGAATCTCTCGCGATTCGGTTTGCGGTTGGATAATCCTATAATCGCGGTTATCCTCGCGAGCAACATCTACTCGCTCGCGGCTTCCCTTCCCGGCGAGGTGTAATTTGTTTAATGAAAAATTGTTGTGTACGCGTGAGAAGTTTCGAACCGAAATGTCGTGTACATAGTGTACAGATACTACTTCTTCATCTCCTTGCGTTAAACGCAAAAAAGAATTACGAGAAAACCATCGTCGACAGCAACGTATCGGTGAGGCAATGTTAATTTAGTGACAGAACTTTTTTGTTCGTATAATGATTTTTTAATGAAACTTTCACCAACGTATCCGTGACAGTTTTCTGATTAAAACGATACCCAACACGAAACAATTCGGATCGTATTTGCACGTATAATCCACGGTATAGTAGAACCTCGCTTATCCGAACCGTCGATATCCCACGCGATTGATGTTCCTTTTTCTCGGGAACTATTCGACCGATCGAGTTGCAATTTTGTGTGCTTTTACTACTGGAGGTGATACATATTTTTGTCAAAGGTTTTTTTCAAAATTAGGCCTACAGTATAATTGGTAGCATCATCTAGTGAGTCGCGAGTCAGTTGGTCGCTAGCTATAACAGTTATTTAGCAGACTGTAGATCTTTATGCAAAATAAAATTTTTCGATCGATGCTTTCAAGTTCTTTTAATCTTTCGACTGTTCTATATTTCACCTGCTAACTTTTGCCATAAATGTCACGAAATCTGCAGTATAGTTATTCAGCTACAGTTCCAGGTTAAATCTCCGCTGATTTGTAAAATAAATTGTGTTATATATAAATTGGTTTCAGATCGAAGGAGAGTTAAACTTCAGAACAATTCAGCTAGTATCGGTTCGGATAATGGAGGTTCAACTAAATCGTGGATTAGACGAGCAAATATGCTCCGAAGTGTGTCGTGTTTGGACTCATTTTAATCAGAATGATGCCAGTAAGCTCCGTGGCGTACTGGAGATAAATTTTTTTCCGCAAATATCGTGCACATTTTCTTTTCTACGAGATTCGAAGGGTTTCCAATTGTCGTTCGGCCGATTGTAAGCTCGTCAGCTGGCTGGAAGAAAAGCGTGGAAAATCGGAGCTCGGTATCGACGAGCTCGCTCACCGGGAGCCTGGTGCGTTCCGATGGAAGATGAAAGAATCGATAGCAGCGCGTCGGGGGTTCTCATTAGCCTGAGTGCCTTTAGACTCCGGGCAGCGCATATGAAAGTGACGGACCGTCGGCACTTTTAACGCAAAGGGCGAACCGGTGAGAATCCGGGTCGATTTTCCGCGTGTAGAAATCGCACTGTCTGGTGCCTCAAATTTGTCGAGCATGAATTACGATTGCATACAAAGTTTGTCTAAAGCACATTCTGGATCGATTTATCCATTTTCGGAAACACATTTTTGAACTGTTTAAAACTCTGTCGAGAACTAAGGAAATAATTAACTGAAATGCTCGAGTGGACACGCTTGTACTCGGGCACTTACGATGAAGTCAATTAATATGTACGTGTAAAATATAAATATGGAAAATATGTAAAATATGTAAAATATGTAATATGTAAAATATGTAATATGTAAAATATAGATATGTAAATGTAAAAGGAGTGATGAAATATGATTTTATTTATGATGAAAATTTTTATGATGATTTTGATGAAAAGTTACATTTTATGATGAAAAGGAGTGATTAATGTAAAGATTCAAGTGAACGCTTGTACTCGGGCACTTACAATGAAGTCAATTAATATGTACATGTAAAATATAAATACAAATATGTAAAATATGTAAAATATGTAATATGTAAAATATGTAATATGTAAAATATAAATACGTAAATGTAAAAGGAGTGATCAAAATACTGTCAGTATCTACGAAAATGATTAATGTAAAGATTCAAGTGAACGTTTGTACTCGGGCACTTACAATGAAGTCAATTAATATGTACATGTAAAATATAAATACAAATATGTAAAATATGTAATATGTAAAATATAAATATAAATATGTAAATGTAAAAGGAGTGATGAAAGTTCTGTCAGGATCCAGGAAAATGATTAATGTAAAGATTCAAGTGAACGTTTGCGCTCGAGTACTTAAGTATATTGAAGTGAACCAATCTACACAATACGAATGCAATACTGTGCAAAATTCATTCAGGGTCTCCAGAAAGTCTCGATGTAGATTCTGGAGTGGGCGCATTTGTATCCAGGCTGTTACGTGAGAACTACTAGCATGTAGAAATGGTACAGTCAGCCAGTTAGTCATATGATCGTCAACTGAAAAGGGGAGCAGCAGATGAATTGTCAGCGTCATGAAAATCCCATGAGTCCTTCGTATTACAATTTCAATTCTCCCGGGCGCGGTTGCGTATGGAGGAAGAAATTTGGATGAGAGTCTAGCGGATGGAGGAACAAACGGTGCGCGTATTGACTAACAGTATATTGTACTCACCTGAAGGTGGCATCGGCTGTTGCGTAACCCTGCGCATAGGCCCGGCATTGGGAAACCTCGCCTGCTGACCCATGCCGATACCGGCGTGCATCATTTGGGCCTGCGCCGCTGCTTTGTATTCCGGTGGCGGCGGTCTCACGCCTCCCATACCGCCGGCCATGTGCTGTTGCTGTTGCATCACCTGTAAAACAAAACAATGGACTTCAATTACTCCGGGTCCACCGGCTCCGGCGTTCCTTAAATGCTAATGCCAAAGCCCGTGGCCGACAGACGAATATAATTGGGTCCGATCGCACGATTTCTGCTCGATTATTAACCACTTACATGCATTTGCCCGCTCGTTGCCTATGCCAATCAATAGACGACGGATTTTGCGTCAAAATTAGTAGCGGAGACTTGAAACAATAGAGAACATTGAAAGAACGTCCCAAGAGAGAATTGCAAGTAAAAATTATTAATTGTCGCTATATTTTTCAACGATACCATGCATTTTTTCTTCGATACTCTTGTAGAGCTTCGAAAGACGAATCCAACGAGTACCATGACCATACCCTTCCGATCATTCCATCTCAAGATATACCTGTCTGGAAGGTACAACGCAGATACAAATATCTCAAGATTGAATGATCGGAAGGGTATGTTCATGGTACTCGTTGGATTCGTCTCTCCAAGCTCTACAAGAATATCGAAGATAAAATACAAGGTGTCGTTAAAAAAAAATTCCCATCAACTTGGAATCTGAATTAAATTATCTCGTGAAACGACTCTTCTCGCTGTTACGTGTGTAACTTTGTCCCGAACAGGTTCTTCGTACGACAGCTAATAGAGGCAGATTCTATTACCATCTTATACAATAAATAGTTGATCGGACGCTGTGATTTCAAAAGATTTTCCGAAACGTCACGGATGGGAAGCTTATCCCCGGCAAGATTGGAGGCTGCGACCGGCTCCGGAAGTCGCCGTCATAAATCCTTTCAGAATTCATTAATCCTTCGTCGACCGGATCGTGGATATCCTGCGAGAGGGATTCCCACCGGTCGCCTAATCGCGAGGACCCCTATCCAATCAGCGGCGCGAATGAACACGCTCTTATCGCGCGACGTAACTGGATCAGCCCTCGGGGCCTGGATCCATTCTCGCCGTTAAAGAATCCGGGAATTCGATCACGTCCGCGGGGTGGGTACGTGATCAAAGGAGCATACTATAGTCCGTTCGCTCTTTCTCTCCGGCCGCGTGGTATCAATGGGAAAAACGTCGGCGCGAAATTGCTACGTGTCGATGCCGAGGATGGTCAGTTTCCTCCGTTCACCGACGCAAGAGGGCGGCGACACGCTCGCCTAATCGCCGGTTGCATGCTCTCGCCCGATGGAAAAACACCTCCGCGGGCCGCTCTAAGTGGACAAAAATTCTCTGGCATGAAAATAACCCATTAAGATGGGATAATTGTACAGTTAAAGGGACCGTCCGGCGCAACTGAACCGCGATTACGCCCTGCTTCAGTATAGTCTGCGACCTTCTTAAGGGTTTCCCGTGTGCTAGGTTGGTATGCTATTTTAATTCGCTGATGGCTGAACTGGCAGCCGCGGACGTGATTCATTTATCATTTTTTTTTTTTTTTTTAGCAATTCAGTTGATCGATTTATTGCGACGACTACTTTATTAATACTGTGCTGTGCTCTTTAATTCCTTAAGCTTTTAGCAATTTCCCAAAAGAAAAATCTAAGGGAATAAGAGAAGAGGAAAGATAAACCGAAACGAATTATGTGAAAGCTTAGCAATGAGAATGATAAGGAGCGCGTGGCCGCCCACGGTAAAACGTAAGAATAAAGTACAACAATGGAATAAAATGTGTGCGAATGAATAAGTCAGCAAACACAGAAATGTCCGTCATTGTCGCGGCGTTGCCCGGCGACCGCGGAAGTTTTCGACCATCGATGCACGTTGCACAAGCCGTCGCCCTCTCTCCTCTCTGGCTGCAGTTGCACCGCGCTGCCCCCTCGCCGCTCGCCGCAGCGGATTGCATATTGCATTTCCACTTCCTGGTGTTACGCGGCCGCAACGAAAGCCCCGCGGAACGCGACGACAATGAAGACAACGGTGACGGAAGGCGAGCGCGCAGACACCGTTTTCCTCGTTACCAACCGATACGTTCACCGTCTCACCTGCATTTTCGCCTGGCCTCTCACTCTCTCCCCTCTCCTCCCTAGTCACCACTACACACTGCTCTGCAAACCTGCGTCAAAAGACGAACTCCTCGACTTCAATTGCGGAACGTTTCTCCTAAGCTAATCAGTTTTCGGCGTGCACAGGTCAATACATTTTTATAGAGAATAAAAAGCTTCATCGATCGGTGCATAATTAAAAATTCAGAGTAGGCCTTCATAAGTCCACGACGCGTCTACGAAAAAATTAATACCAGTAGGTGGAGCTCTTGTAACCACCGACAACAACGCTACGTACAATAATAATGACGTAAATCAAGGTGGTAGTGGAGCCCCACCCTTTGTAACAATCCCAAAGGAAATTATTAGAGTATGTGTTTTACACTCTGTAACACATTGTGTTATTGGTTCAAGGTTGCAATTGTTATGGCTGTTGAAGGATCTATTGAAAAATCTTTAGCCACGGACGGTAGTCTTTCCAAAATTAGGAAACAATGTACCTAATAACGTACGGAGCCATTGTGCGGCTTTCTACACATTTCGGCGGCAGTGTGGAGACATCACAGTGCAAGTTGCACGACTATTGTTGCTAGAAAAGCGGCGTCCACGCACCGGCGAGCCGGAATGCATCGTGCACTCGCTGCACCGAGTCAAATGCAAGGGAGGACGCAGTAAAAAGAGAGAAACGAGGAGTGGAAGGTCGACGGTGACGAGGGATGACTAACCAATTGCTTGGAACCTACAATTAGTAACTGGAGCACGATCGGCAGAGCTCGCTCCGGTATACCTTAACGTCGTTAGACCGATGCCTGTATGATAACTGAGTCATTCGTTAATAAATCGTGTGCAACGTGATCGCCGCGACTGCCGTTAATGCCGATGTCGAATCGAACGATATCGATCATACTCGAAGCTACAAAATTGCGCCAGTTTCTCCCCTGAAAATTATTATTTATTGCCCTTTTTTTCGTCTCTCTCTCTCTCTCTCTCTCTCTCTTTCTGTGCCGCGGATGACGCGCCACGAAAAACCTGAAATTAAATCCTCGAACGGAGCTGCATCGCAGGAAATTTAATTGCGGATCAATTAACCGTGATCCGAAAATTAGCGTGTTCGGTTCATGCTCCGAAGTGAGCTCACATTCGATTTTAATTGTAATTTTTCTCCTGACGATGTGTGCGAAAATAATTTAAGATTGGTGATTGCGCGTGTTACTCGTGAGTTTAGAATTGGATTTTTGTACGTGTTTCATTTTTTTCTTTTTTTTAACAATGCACAGGGGTTAAGATTTAATGAAAGGCAAGGAATTGTAAGAACATCAATTTGCAGTGTAATAAATTAGTTCGGTGAGGGCCACAATTTAATTCATATTTAAAAAATTTCCGTTCGAATTGGACTATTTTTTATTCAGCTTTAGCTACGGAAATGCCGTAAACAAGTTCTTCTGGTAGGTGTGAAATGTTCAATGTTGGTGTTCGGTTTGGAATTTTTAATTTTCTATGTATTGGAAGTACGGAAGATGCGCTCATGAGGAAATTATTATGCAGGTGTGACAAACTGTAGGCCACTAAACTGAATCTTGTCGCGTTCATAAAGCAGCAGATGCCGAGTCACTAATGATGACACGGTAAATTGAATATTGAATGGATAAATACGCTGTCCATACTTAATCGAAATCATTGATACGATTGATACGGTCGATATCTCGTCCGAGAACAACTCGACGAGTTTTCACGTCGTGGATCGATTTCCTATTTTTCATTCTATAATTTATTTGCAAACCAAAAAAAAAAAAAAAAAAAAAGAAAGAAAGAAAACGGCAACTACCGAAGCAAACAGCGTTCCTTTAAAGGAGACGAACGAAACAACACGCGCCGGCGCATCATTACATTTATGACAGGGCGAGGTCACAGGAAATTAAACCTATCATTCGTTTCTGTCTTAAATGAAGCAGGAAGTGCGACTCATCTAACTCGAATGATTCACTGCGCGCGGCGCAAGCCGTTTTCTAAATTCCAAACGCATTCCGTTCGAACAATTTTCTAGGAGACTCTCTCAAAACATTTTCTAAACTCGGCTGCGAGTGCATCGCGAACGATTATGTCTAACCGATTAATCTTCCTTGGTCAAATTGACCTGAAAGTAGCGTGAACTATTGTGGAATCGTCTGACACCGCGCGTCGTCGCTTCCTTATCAACGGAAATGTTAACGAATGCTATTTATTTCGGGCGACGAGGGAATTAACAATAGAAAGAGACTCGCAAGCTGTCCCTGCCAATTAGTTCACAGAACAATTTGTTCACACGTTCACCGAGTGTCCCGAGCTCTTATCGCGTAATTATGGCTGGAGTGCGGCGCTTAATGCATTCACAGCACGTGCACGTTTTTTAAATACAACGAAACACAGCAACATACATTAATGGCATCTCTTCTCTATTGTTTACCTTAAGCAATTTTTTGATTGGTAAAGTGTTCCTCATTTTTATAAAATAGGCCATTTAGGTTTAGTGTTAAGCACGGCGCGCTTGTCCGCAAATCTATCTCCCAGGTACGGCGCGCCTGTCCGCAGAAGGCACAGAAGCCACTATAGTGGCGTTACCGTTCGAACTGATGCTTTCCACGGAAGCCACTATAGTGGCGTACAGTGCTAAAGAGATTAAGAATCGAAATTAAGTTAAGAACATAAATTACCGACAGAGATCATGCAAATGTTTCGCGAGATAAACCGTTCCCTTAATTAGGAGACGCGTAGTTCGTTTCACATAATGCAACATCGTGCGATCGCATTATTTTTAACCTTTTTCCCTTCGTCGAGTGACACCGTTTAGGGTTTTCCCGCGATTTTGCATCGACGCGTAAACTCGTCGTTGCCCTTCGTCCCTTTGTTCACGCAAGGCGGAAAACAACAATGTTTTCTACCCGGAATTACATACGGTGCGCGTGCGCGTACCAGGTTGCTCTCCGGGTATAATGCGACACGAACAACTTTGCAATCAGTCAACATTTGCATGCGATCATTTACATCTTGTTCGGCCGGGTATTCTTCATCTTTTATGCATTCCCAATTTACATCCGAAGAAACTGTGTCCGCGAACCCCAATTACCGACACTCTCCGGGTCCAATATTTTTTCTGCCGTAATCGTACACGTTCACTATCTCCCATTCGGACGTCGCGAAAAAATGCAATCGCACTTTGCGAAATCGGGAACTGGCGTGGCTCAAGGTCGGCCACATTTTAGTCGAGATAAGATAAACGTTCCAGTAATTATTTCTAATCCTTTTTATCTCGTGTTCCATTCGCTTGGATTAATTTCTTCAATTTCAAATTCGTTTATTTTTAAATTATTTTCTACTTCGGTTCAAGTTTAACGTTCGAGGGAACGTTAGGCAAAAATAAGTTTTATTTAGAGAAAATTGTGTTTGGTTGAATTTACTATTATGGACGGGGCGTTTCATATGCAACGACCTAATAGAAGAAGCTCGGTAATTTTAAATAATAATTTCAGGTGTAGTTGTCACATTGTATCGGTCGGAAAAATCAGTTCAATTAAAAATGAAATTGCTTTTTTAACAATTTAGTGAGAAATTCATGATCTTCGGTTTGAAAGGAGAAAAATTATAAAATGATTGTGTACATTGTAAAATTGCCGGTAAGCGAAATGTTAACCGTTTGCACTCGAAGCCATTTCAACTCTAAAACGAAACATTTCTTCCGACCTAGAATATTTCCCTTCTATATATATTTTTTCATGCTACACATACGAAAATGGTGAAATTTACTCGTGGAGTACTGAAATGTTTAGTAATTTATTAAATACAAACAAATGTAATAAAGTGAAAAATATTTTCAATAATAATACAGCAACGTTTAGTGGCGCCTTACAGTCGCCATTCGACTTTTAAGGGTTAAGGGCCCGGTCTTCGTAGATCCGCGATAAGGTAGAGTGACTACATTACCGACAAAAAATGGTTTTACGCGCCTCAAGTTTTCGTCCTTATATAAGAATATTTTGTCGCTGGTAAAGGGCTCATTCGAAAGAGGAAGGTTCAATCTAGTGCGCGCTGGTCAGGAGCTGCCGAGATTATGCAGATATTTGGTAACATAATCGTTAGAAGTAGGCCAAAAATTGACGATGTGCGTGCCGTGGAATCCAAGCATTTTTCTGCCATTGGATGAAATCGAGATCAGTGCGCACTAGAAAATATCTCCAGCTACAAATTCAGCTATATTTTGTCTCGATTCAGACAAAAGTCAGGATTCATAATATCGATAATACTGAGCAACAAAATGTGATAAGTTTAGCCACAGACTTAAGACCCGTCGGATCAAGACCAAGAAGGATCTTGAGTCTGAAGGCTGCGAGTGAAAATGATTAATTGAAAAGTCACGTGACCCGGGCCCTTGATACAACACGGGGCCAGCCAAAAAATTTCGCGATGCGAGAACGATCGATCCGGTTAGGTGGCCCGCAAAGTGAAAGAAAGCGAAGACAGCTGCATGGACATATTATTCACCGTGGTATCATCCGGCGGAAGTGCACGCGAACGCAGATTTCCCGGTTGCAAGAAAAACTTTCCATTCATTGTTCCGCCGGCCGGTTGTAGAAGGAGCTCGTCCTATTTGCGCCGGGGGTTCTTTCAGCACGATGGAACAGAAGTTGCAAAGGAGCTGCGCGATACCTGTTGCACACGAGTGCATCGATGCCGCCGCAACGTGGAAAGAAACTAAGAAGAACGAAAGAGAAAAGAAGGGACGAGGGAACCGAGCTTAATGTTTCGGATAACGCGCCGGGCGACGATATTCGGATCGTTTCCACGGTTTGATAATCGGGTCCGATCGCGAGAAGTTTTCCCAGGGAATGCACCGGGCGCAGGGTTGTGTGCACCGAATGCACCGAACACGGAGTCAGTCGTCGGTCGCGACGAACCGGGAACGAGTTCCGAACAATTCGCCCCGCGTCTCGCGGCGCCGCACAGTGGGCAATTTGGACAAAATCGGATTCAAAATCAAGGAACTTTCGATAGATCTTTTTTAAATGAAAGCTGCAACTTTGTAGAATATGGGGAAAATAGAGAGATTATTACCATCCAATCATTTCAACGAAAAAATGACTTCATTAGTTTTTGTCAGAAAAATCTATTTTTTGCAAAATCCTGAGGTCGTAGACAAATTTTGAGACCAGATTTGAAATCAGCGTGAAAAAATCTATGGGAAATGATGTATAGCATGTTAAAAAAAAAATTTTTTTCCGCGCGTGCTATTGGAAAAACTAAAATTTTCTTGAATTTGTGCGCGTTTAACGAATTTTCTCGAGGTTAAAAAACGTTCGCACCACAATCTCTCTATTTTTTCCATATTCTACAAAGTTGCAGCTTTCATTTAGAAAAGATTTCATCGCTCTACCTCATTCCTATCGAAAGTTCCTTGATTTTGAATCCGATTTTGTCCAAATTGCCCGCTGTGCGCCGCCCATCTTGCGATCAAACGAATCGTGTAATCGGTATAGAACCAGGCCTGCGGGAACACACCGCAGAGAATGGCGAAGAGTGGGGGCGAGTTGTTGCGTGATCGCCGCGGACTTGGAAATTGTTAAACCGTGAAACGAGACGTTTGTGCTTGGCGCAACGCCGTCGATGGCTTACCGGGAATCCTTGACAGCCTCGACGTTCCAGAACATTATTGCAGAAATGCCCTCTGCGAGCATGCCCGACATCACGGCCGAACGTGGCTCGGAAAAATGTCTTCGTTGGCGGGAAAGAGAAACGACATTCCCCGGCGAGTCGTACAACCTTCTACATCGTTTTACTATCGTTCAGATCATGCAGACGTTTTTGCGGACACTTGCTAGATACATCTTTCGTTCGGATGTGGTCCGTGGATTCCTCAAATGGGATTTGTGGTTCGAAAAATACGAATTGTTCGCATCGGTACCGAGGCGAAGCGTATAAGCAACACGACTGGTTTCATACTTTTCGAAGGTAAAAAAAATTCGTGTCCTTGGAGAATCAACATTGTCTAAGCTTATTCTATGAAACGGGAGCTAAATCAATATTTCTTCCCTCGATCCGTCTGTTACGGTTCGTTAGAACCAAGAAACGAGGAATTAGAACGATACAAAAAACTATATATAAAATCAATATTGACATATAAAAAATTGTTCTGTACGACCAAAGAGCAGCTAAAGCAAAAAAAGACAATGTCCTTTTCTAGGTTCGGCGCGGTCGCAAGAAAATAGCGGCCCTACACGATCTATGTCACAGCACGGACCCGGAGGCTCACGATTAGATCAAGACTTCGCTGTATTCGTATTTGTAGGGATACTAGAGACATCAGACATCGACGATTCGGATAATCGGGGTGCTGCTGTAACGCGAAAATATAAAACGACACACCGCAAAATCGAATCGATCCCGAGCAGACCAAGTCTATCGAAAAGGTCGTTGTTGTTCCATCTACGCAGAACGTCGAAACCGCGAACGCGGAAATTGCTTGGATTAAGCGGCCGACTGTTTCCCAGTTCCCAGTTAAATACCGTTTCTATTAGCCGCGGATAACAATCGTTCACCGCTATTAGGTAATTGAACCATAAACCACCGGTATTCACGGGCAAACGCCGCGCCGCGCCGCGCCGGAGCGCGCTGCGCTGCTGCTCTCTGTTATCGATCGGCAACGACAAAAACGCGCGTGTGTGTGTGTGTGTGTGTGTGTGCGTGCGTGCACACCGGGAACATACACATATACAAACGTACCTGCTGGGCTCGCATCAGCTGCTGCTGTTGGAGGATCTTCGCGTGCTGATGTTGGTCCACTTGGTTCGGCGGCACTTGCTGAGGATGGCTGCGGGGTCCCGCGGCTCCCGCAGGCTGAGGAACTCCGCCGGCAGCCGCGGCCCTCTGTCTCAGACTCTGTTGCGTGAAGTTGATCGTCTGAGACTGAGAGACCGAACAGTAGGTGTCGTTCTGACCACCCGGACCCGATTGGTTCGGCGTCTGCTGCTGGGTGAAGTACATGCCCTGCTGAGCCGCCACCGAGACCTTCAGATCACCTGTTAGCTGCATGTGCTGGCCCGCGGACACCTGGAACAGAAAACCACCTGGGTTTAGCACTTTCATATAATACTTCGAGGTTGTTTTCACGTTTTCTTTACGAGTCTCTCTGTTCTTTCTTTTCTGCACCGTATTTGCAACCAGAGAAGACCGGACGCCAGTTGGAGCTAGCAGACTCTGGGAGATTTCGATTGGAACGCGGTGGCATTTCAGTTTATGTATCGTCCTTTGAACCTCAGAAGACTAGGGGCTACCTAGTGTTAGGAGACATTTGGAGGTTTCGATTAGGGAGGAATGGTTTTCAGGTTATTTATAATTTATAATTGACCCATTGATCTCTTTATTTCCGAAATTGCATCTACATGCTCCAGGAACGAAGCGTTCACGCGATCGAAAGAAAGATCACTCGAACCACGATAAACGAGGCTAAATAAAATATTTTCGATCATTTTCGAAGCTATCTGTCAAGCGATCGCGCGTGTTTCCCGTAACGCTAACATCTTCGTACACCCTTTTGCGAGGCGGAGCGTGCTGCACCAATTGTCCGGGTTCCCCTATGGTTGCGGCTCGCGATATGATTTCGCTCTGTTATGTTGCATGATCCACGGTCGAAGCTAGATCGGATCGAGGGCTGTAGCGGCCCTTTTCATCGCGGGAACAACGGGGCTCGCCGCAGGCGGGCTGGAATTTGGTTTCCGCGAAAAAATCGGCGGACAAGTGGCGACTATTGTCCTGTCGTCGCTCGGTATCGTTGCCTGCTGATACAAAATGGCTACCGTTCTTCAATATCTCATCCCGGCCGTAGGGGACGAAGTGCTGAAAGGGGTTGGTTGGGAAAACGCCGAGCCCACGACCTGGACGAGGACTGTACGGCTTCGATGACTCTTGACCCTGGCAATCGAGAACCGGTAATCCAGTCCGAGCTTCCGCTTACCCTCCATGAACGAGCTACCCCTTCGGACTCGTGCGATTCGGTAAAAAGAATGCGATTTTTTGACTTTTTTTTTAACGTGTTACATAGTTTTCAATGGTCGAGAATCAAAAGATATTCGACAGTTGTTTTCTGTATACAATTAGGGTTATTTTGAAAAGCAATATGTGTGTCTTGTTGTGTGATGTTCAACCCCTTGCAACCCCCACTACAATTTATATATAATCTATTAGGAAAAATAGAAAATTTATATTCATCGTATAACCACGTGTTCTGTAAAGGCTAAATACTGACAACGATAAAATAGAATTTCATTTCGAGTTAAAGGGAATTGATAATATACACTGGCTCACGAAAGTATTCGAACGCCCTTTAAAACAGCATAACTTTTTCTTTCTGACCAAACGACCTAACATTTGTTGAGCAATTAGAAGAATTGGTTTACCGAAAATGACGTGCAAGAAAGATTTTGAAAAAATTGCAATAGCTGGGGATTATACCAGCAGACAAAAAAGGCAGTTTCCGAAAATTTTTTATTTGAGCCTGTAATGAAAATGTAAAATATGCGTTTCGTAGATCTATGTTAGTTAGACAAATACTGAAAATTTCATGATTTAGTGTTAATTAAAAATCTCAACTCAACAGGTTGAACTGGAAGGACGTGGCAGCCATTTTCCTCGAAGTATTATGCTCAATTGTACGAATTTCTAAAGAAAAATGAAGTTGCGAGGGTTGATTTTCCGTTTCCGTTGAACATGTTGCATCTCGCGAGTGACATCGACGGTGTCGACTTTCTCCCGGTCATGTTCTCGAGCTTTTCCTTCCGTCATTATGCTGATTTGCCACATGCGGCAAAGATTACCTAGGCTTCGGGGAACCAGAATCGTTGCAGCAATGCATAAACTGGTAGAAAGTTGCGCGATATGGACACCGTGGACCGCATTCCGACTGTTTTTGAATTGGAAAGCTAGTTTGCATACGCGCGTGGCCGTCCGTGTCTCGGTTATTAGCGTGCCATTACTGGATTTTGAACAGTTTGAAGGCTGCCGCCTCGCCGGTGAACGTTCTTGCGATTGGCTGTTAGGCTTGACGATCTTGACGCATGAGAACGAAGAAAAAAATGTTTGCATGCATCGACGCAAGTTGAAGTAATATGGAGACTCAATTTCTGGTTTTCGTTTTGCATTTCTTCTTGGTTATGTTTACACTTGTAGCGGGTATAATTCCGCGACGTTCATCAACGAGGCCTTGGCGACATATATAGAGAAATCACTGTACAAGGAAACAATTTAATTCGTTGACATAGAAATAATACAATATCTGAGCTCAGGAAATGCACAACAGTAAAGGGATCTGCTTTCATAAATGGAACCTATATTTCCAAAAAATTGTACTTGGTAGGAATTCCATGAAAAGGGCACTTTTCAGAACGAAAGTCGACAGTGCCCTTTTCATGGGATTCCTAGCAAATCGGAATCTTTTCAAAATCTTTTATGCGCATCGTTCAATAAATAAATACTCCTAATTGTGAAAACAGAAAGTCAAGTCGTTCGGTCCAATTTGAAAACAGTTATTCTGATCTGAAGGGCGTATTTTCATGGTCCACTGTAGTTAGGAGAATGGTGTATAGGCGACTTTCTCCCAGAATGGACGAATTTAAGATTTGTTTCGCGGTATGTTCAAGGATGCGCCGACGGCATTGTTCCTGTAACTCGTGGCGGAGGAATCATCGTAGGCGGACCCGATTAGCATCGAGTCACCGAAAGACAAAAGGCTCTCGTCCCGTTCCCGTCGACAACTGAATTTCTATCGCGAACCGGCGAATAATAACAGCTCTCGCGACGACGACGACGACTACGCGACCGTTCCTCTTTGGCCTCGGACCACTTATTGGTCGTCTCCGACAGTCCTTTGTTTCATACGCGCCGTATGGAAATCGCCGATCTCTGGTGTACCTCGTCAGTGCGCTGTTACACAGCGAACACGACTTATGACCGGCTCGTCCCGGTGTCCCTAAGTGTCACAAGGTCCTAAAGCGCGCGGCATCGACTATGCATAATCGGGCCGAGCCTCGATCGTCTTCTGTGGACGCGAAATTTTCTGTGGGCTCTAAATCTTGGATGCCCCAGCTAATTAACACAAGAACTACCTAGGAATAAATGCGACTGGCGTACATATATTGCTTCGTAACAGTGACAAGACTGTGCCCATTCAGACTTCATACAACTTTGATTGTAACATGTGCTTCAATGAAGAGGTTAACAAATTTCCGATGAAAACATTTTTACAATTTCAGTGATTGTGAAAGAAAAAATTGGGAACCAGTCATTTCGACTGGTCCGGTAGTTAAAACCGTTTTGTAAAACAGGAAGACGTAAAAACAATTCGTTGCTCCACGAAGCAATAAAAGCTAATGTAGCATTCTATCGTATGGAACCTCTACTGGCTTTGTTGAGTACCAAAAGCTTTGCCGGAGTAATTTGTGCAGCATGTGGTCGCTAATGACCTCGAAGTTACATAAACAACATTATGAAAAGCAAAATTGTACAGCACGTTGGCACACATTGCATGGAGAAGATTATTTAGGATTACTTAAACGTCTGCCTTATTTGTTATAGCCGGTGAAAGGACGAGTTCAACGACCTAAATGATCTTCAAGGGATAGGGTACATATTAACACATCTTGAGCGGGAAGCGACTAAAGTCGTTTTTCACAGATTGTTGATGGATTGTTGTTATCGATGGGTTTTTGTGGTCGATGTGTTTTTACAATAAAATCGGATAGACGTACGTTGCAAAAATACAAAACGTGCGTGCGTTGCAAGCATGAATGCAACACGGTAAGACTTTTAAACAGACTTTAAAGACTTTCAAACACGGTTAACCCTTTGCACTCGGCGCTATTTTCATTCTAAAACTAAATTCTTCTTCCGTCTTGGAATATTTTCATTTTATTCATACGAAACCGATCCAAGATCCGATTTGTAATATTTAAATGTTTAGTAACCTATTGAATACAAATTTTGTAATGTAACAAATATTTTGTAATATTTTTTGTCATTTCCTTGAAATATTGCCACAACAATTTCTGGTGGTGCTACAGAGTCACCACTCGAGCGCTAAGGGTTAACCCTTTGCACTCGAAGCTATTTTAACTCTAAAACGAAACATTTCTTCCGACGTAGAATATTGCCCTTCTATATATATATTTTTCATGTTATACATACGAAAATGGTGCAACTCACTCGTACTATACCGAAATGTTTAATAATTTATTAAATACAAACAAATTTAATAATGTAAAAAATATTTTGAATAATGATACAGCAATTTTTAGTGGCGCCTTACGGTCGCCGTTCGAGTGGTAAGTGTTAATATGCATGATAGTGGAAAGAATCAGTCCAAGATGTTCAGGTATGAAACGGTTGAAGCATTCGCGAGGCAAATCTGCGAATCGGCGTGGGCATTCCATGGGACCCGTGTGTTTAACCCTGTCCAACAGCAACAACCCCCGGGTCCCATGGCGGGCCGTGTACCTATCCGCGAATAAGTGCATCGAACGCGGCGAATGCATTAACCACCGGGATCTTCCCACGCCAACAATGAGAGGAACAAGACGGGGATAAAGTGAACGTCAGGGAACGGTGTCTCGGGTAGTGTTAAAGTGTCCGTGCGTCCCATAGAAGGCTACCGGTCGACGTTCGTCTCGCCATATTAGTATTCCCGGTCCGAGCGAGCGAGTCCCGGTTCACGGAAGAATCTCTCTCTCTCTCTCTCTCTCTTTCTCTCTCTCACTCTCTTTGGGTTGGCAAACCTCGCCGAAACTTACGGGAACCCTCTTGAGCGGGAGATAACAAGACACGTGCTATGCAGATGTCGCGGCCCCGTAGCTCCCCGCGGGACCCGCCGCCGTGATTTAGGCTAATTATGCGAGAGAGCCGGTCGCTCCTTTAGCCGTCATAACTAAACGACCCGACCCCGACAAACACGCAACTCGCCCCCGCACGCGGTACACTCTATGCGCGTTACGTGCTACGCTTCCGGTTCACCTGGTCCTGCACACCTTGCGACTGCGTTGCTTCCGGTTCCGGTGACTGGAAAAGTCGCCCTAGCCTATCGAAAACGCTTCCAATCACTTTACACGCGTATCATCTTCTGAATCAGTAAACTCCGGTAATTAAAACTTACATTTTTCGCATCCTCTCGTCAAAATCTATGGGACTGTGTGAGAAAAAGTTGACAATTTTTGGTCCCCCAAAGTGAAGTTCAACCATGTTCCATAAACGTAAGCATGGCGAATACAGAACAGATGACTACTTGCTTGTACTATCTAGGATTAACCGAGTGAGTAATACGTTTTCGGATGTATTCACTTGGTATTTGCGACTCGGATTGCAAATCCTTGCAAGATAAAATTGAAAAAATACAGCGAGACATAGATGGAAAAATATACTGTGAATCATAGTAATGTTTGGACACTTTTAGAAGGACGATAACTTTTTTAATATTGCACCTTACGACTTGGATTTTGTTCGAGATGCTGGTACCATTAGTGTACTAAGTGATGTGAAACAAAAATGTTGAAAACATTGCAATCGGCCGGAACTACAGGGAAAGTACGAAAAAATTGTTTATATTGTAGACGTGGTGTATATAAGTAGTCTGTATTGAAAATATAAAAAAATATATATTGTAGATCTGTATCAATTACAAATATTCTGAGATTTTGTTCGAGATGCTGGAACCATTAGTTTACTAAGTGATGTGAAACAAAAATGTTGAAAACATTGCAATTTGTTGGAACTACAGAGAAAGTACGAAAAAGTCGTTTATATTGTGGTGTATATAAGTAGTCTATATTGAAAATGTAAAAAATACATGTTGTAGATCTGTATCAATTACAAATATTCTGAGAATTCATCAAAGTCACTCAAAACTGTTTTTCTCTTTTTGATAATTTTAGTAGGTCGAATATATCGACACCATTCTCGCTTCTTTCAATTTTTGGAACGTGTTAAGCAGCTGCTCGTTTTTGTCATAACCGCGTGAAATCCGCAATCATCATAGTCGTCATCGACCCATAATACGAGAAACCGTCTATAGATCTCGTAGGATGGTCTCGCAGATTTGTAGAATTCCGAGGTTTTGTTCGCTTGAATCGTTCAGTGATATTCCACGATCCTGCTCGGAGTTCTCGCAATACGGTCAAACATGATCGTTCTCAGTTTTTCCTGGCGGACGTGTTCGAGGCGGGGGCGGATGTTCACGCGTCGAGGAGCAGAGCGTATCGGGAACAAAAGGCACGATATTCCTCGGGGCAGCCTCGTGGGAATGAGAGACAGAGAGAGAGAGAGAGAGAGAGAGGGCGATTTTCATGAATCGAGTATTCCGAGGGATTTCCAATCACGATACAGCGCAATCAAGCGCCGTTAATGACGCCGCAGCCATTAACGATCAACCGGGTTGCTCCAAACGATTCCGGCGCCGCGGCCTCGCCTCTCTGGACAAGCTTATCGATCGACGATGAGAGGGGGGAGGGTTTGAGAGAGACCAAAACTGGCATAAACGGCAGACTCGCGTATATATCGCGTTTCTCTGCTCGAGTTTCGCATAATCGCCGTCTTCCGATGGTACACGGTCCCGGCGCCACTGCGGAACAGGTTACCGAACCTGTTACACGGCGACGCTTGCTGCCCGGCGGTGGGCGCGCATAGTACGCGAAATTAGAGGTCGTGTGTCAGGTATTAATTATTAATTACACGGGCTGTTAGTGCCGTCTAGCGTAATTAATAATATCCAGTTGAGCCTGTGATTGCGAGTCGCTGCGCCGGACCGCTATCGATCTGGAAAACCTGCTCCTCGGACGAGATGAAAGTTGCGACTATAGCTGCTCGAGCCGCGGACGATGCTGATATGCTTGCTTTCTGGAGGGGGATGAAATGATCGATCCGCACCGGTTTAATTAGGCGAAGATCCGACGAGTTTGCCGCGGCACGGGGGAAATCTGTCCCCGCTGCGTTATCCGCCGATTTTCTTCAGATTCGCTTCTTGTCCGGATCGTCTTATTAAATATTTCTGCTCGCCTGTGTCGACGAGATCAACGCTTTATTCGCCGAGAGGTTAGCCGTAATGGTGTGGTTCCGAGCCGACAATTATTTTATCGATAATGATTAGAATTTTCAGAATCGTTAAAAAATCCTCCATTTTTCTCCGGTATGCGAATTATAGCGCGTCGGGGCAGCGCGCGGCTCGCAGTCAGAGTTAATAGTTAGAGGTAACGCTGACATCTCCATCGTGCTGATGGCGTGCGGCTCGCGGTCGCCGCGACACGGAACGGATGGTAACGGTGGCCGAGGCAGTATAAATCCATCGTCGTTAGCGTGTTGCACAGGAGCGAGAAGCTGCGGGACACGTAGGCCACACTGCCAGCCCCCGTGACTCACGCGTGTCCGCGAGGAATCGCGCGTCTCTTCTCGTCTCTTCTCGTCTCTTCTCGTCTCGTCGCGGCTAATATCGCGGTGCGGTAATCGCTAATCATAGCGCTCGCGGTGCTCCGTGCAAACACCATGCGCCGCGAACGCGCTCGTCGAAAGATATACTGGGTGCTCGGTCACGTCTGTCGGATATTCCAAGAGAAATCGGACTAACTCCGACCAAAATCGACCGTGACGATTTTACTACAGCAATCTTGCCCCCAAGTTATCTACGCGTAACAACGGGTTGTAGATCGAATATATTTTAAATCGAAATCAAATTTGATCGTTGTGTATCGTCATTAGACTGCCGACTTTTATTCTTCCAGTTATTCTGATCATATTTACGAGGCTAAATCAGTGTTTTTTATACGGTAACTTGTATTTTCTCTTTGATATTCTTGTAGAGCATGAAAAGACGAATCCAACGAGTACCATGACCGTACCATTTCGATCATTCAGTTTCGAGATATCTGTGTCTGAAACCATCTATTGTCTTATCCTTCAGACACAAATATCTCAAGACTGAATGTTCGAAATGCTATGGTCATGGTACTCGTTGGATTCGTCTTTTCATGCTCTGCAAGAATATCGGACAGAATGCATATGGTTCCGTAGAAAAAATACCAGTGTCACTAAAATTTGCCTTAAGGAAAAATTCTTCCCACTATTACATGTATTCCTTGAGACATTACTAGGCTTGCTAATGCAGCAATTTTCAAATTGTATAAAATAAGCAATTACAGATTTAACAGACTGGCTTGGCGTGAGAATTAATAATAATCGATTTGACAGTCTAACTCTTCTAGTTCTATGAACGTTTCTACGTGGCATTCATCGTGTTAAGATCGACGCGTGATACGTAAATGACGAATCTCTTTAGATTGGCGCGTGGAATCATCTCTCTAAACGTTTGTCACACCCCGTACACAGGGTGTACAATTTAGAAAGCCCCATGGCCCAGGTTTCCGGTCCTCGATCGCCTCGGAGAACGTTGGAACGGGTTTCCAGTGAAACCGCCGGCCTGGAATTGTTGGTTACGAGCCGGGGATCGAGAGCATTGCCAGCTGAACGATGACGGAGGGAAATGTGTAATTGAAGATAACGATACCGGGAGAGATAGCAATCCCGTCCCGGTTATGAAATAGAAGGTACTTTGCGGGTTCATGCTACTTAGGGTCCCCGGGCTCTGGCCCGAGGTACTCGACGCCGAAGAAGGAACGCTGTCGTGAGTGTAAATTCGAAACACTGTACGACCCGCGATTATATATTGCAAATTTTATACTTCCAGAACAGGCGCGACTATTTTGAGCTCGAGGAAGTCAATTTTAATAGAGTCGACTTAATCTCCTGAAGTCGATATCAATTTAGTCTAAGGTCATGGGAAACTTCTTAACCACCACTTCGACAACTGGTTCCACTAAAACGTCTTTAATATTTTTGTGGACAAATAGCAACAATATCGCAGACTTTCGCGTTCTCGGATGTTCACCAAACTTTGGAGTTCTTTGGAAAATAAAAATTGTCTGTATTCATTGCGAGACACAGAAGCAATTTTATTTCTATTCGGAATCATTTTGACGAGACGATACGACAGCATTTTTAAATATTATAACAGCTTCAAACAGTTTCGGATTACGGTTTCGAGGAACGGCCGTGTCTCGAGGTTCACGTTTCTAGTCCAAGCTTTCTCGGATGCACGGAGCATCGGGGATTCTCGTTTCTTTCTCCGTAGTCCCTGTGCACACCTCCGCACGTAGGAAGAGGGAGGCAGGTGGGGGATTACACGGAGCATGCCATTGTTCTACGGTGTTAACTTTTCGACCGGATTATTCCGCAGCGAGAGAGCGCAATGTTCCCAGTCTCCTGTCCGTTAGCCGGCGGCCATTTTGGACCTGCTGCCACCCTCGAGGAAACACCGAACCTCTCCTATCATCTCGAGATTAACAGCTACCCCTTAAAAGAAAGGAGAGTTGAAGAAACAATAATCGGTGTGTTAAAATATGTGGAGAATTTTTAGAATTTTTAGGCCAAGTCTCGGTTAGGTTGTTATTATGCTATATTAAGTTGCATTAATCTTTCGGGAAGGGTACGTCTCTGACTGCTAAAATCAAAAGTCGGAGTCAGAGTCGCCTCGTTCGGAGCAACGAGGGCTCGCGTTGGGACTGTAGATCGTCGAGTTGGATCATCCCCAAAGATCGGACCGTCCCTAATAGGATAGATCCCATCTCTGGCGATTCGTTCGTCATCAGCGGCGTTGCTACCGCCGCTATCGTCGCGTCGACGACGACGATGATGACGATGATGGCGACGATGACGACGTCGATATGGGCACACTGGATGCCTAAACGCGGAGGCAGGAGGCAGAAGGCGGGGGTGGAGGTCACCGCCCGCGGAGGCTCGTGGAGTCTTCTTCTGCTCGACTGTCCCTCTCTTTCACTCTCTCTTTCTCTCTGTTCTACATCCATAAACCCGTACTTTTCAGAACGCGTTCCACAAAGAAAATTATATAACTCGCGTGACTTTGATTATCTTTACTCGAAAAAAATCACACGTACGTTTCAAATACCGATGAGCACGCGTGAAAAATCCCAGGGGGAAAAGGTTCGATAGTCTCCGTGAAAAAAATTCCCAAAAATGCAAAAACCCCCTTGAAAACCAGAATCCCCCCTCAAGCCCTCTATTCCCGTATCTCTTTCTCCAAAGTCGTCTGTCCCTCTATTCCCTTCTTCCCGTCTCTCCCTCCATCTCTGCCGGTTCTCCTTGGTCTTGGACAGTCCGCGCGCCTCTTCCTGCCACGCAATTGCGCGCACCGTTCTCCCGGACACGCTCGCGAGCAAGGAGGATTGCCTGCCGAGCGTACGCACGCGATGCCCTCCGGCGCAAAGAGGAGCAAAGAGTATCGGTCAGGATGGAGGAGGAGAGAAGAGAAGCGGAGGATCCACCGCTGCCGAGGTGTCCATCTCAAGGTCGGCCGACGCGCCGCGAGATGCATGGCATTCCTCGCGCGTTCATCCGAGTTATTCGCGAACTTGTATTCCACGGGAGAGCGTTTCAGTGGCTCTTCGGCCGGCTCCGCGAGCTTGTTGTCTCTTCGCTGATCCTCTTCAACGGGATAATTTACGGAACCCTCTAGGAACGCGGCGCGGTGGGCTTCGCTCGACGGAACGAGGATCTCCGGTAATTAGCCTTTCGTATCGCCGTCTAGCTGCGAGAAACAGCCACCGGGTCCTTTATAATGTTTCATTAGACCGTCTTTCTCGAAGCCGTTTTCTTTTTTCTTTTTTTTTTGTATTTCGTACTCCTCCCTTCAATTGATTTACGTTATCCTCTTCTTCTTTCTCCCCCGTTCACCGTGTCTCATCCTCTTTGCAGGACTCTTTCTCGTTCCTGTTTTCTGTTCCTCCTAATGGGCACTTCGTAATTTTTAATAGTAGACGAGCTACAACGGGGAGCTACAATTTATTTCATTTCCCAATAGTCAACAAGATTTCTAGATCATTGGAATATTTTCGCTGTTTCGAGCTTGATCTCGTTTTTGTCCTGAACGCACGAAACCCGCGGTTTAACCCTTTGCACTCCGAATTTCATTTCGATTTCGTTACCAGCAGCTCCCAACGCTTTTAAGTATTAAATTTGATATTTATTTCAAGGTCATTCGCAAGATCGTTCGTGTTATCCTCCTAAGTTACGTAAGTTTTCTCTCGCTTAATAATAATGATAACAATAAACCGGGTCGGTGAGAGCGTCGGTAACGTGTGCGCGACATCTATTCATTTGGACACGAAATAATGTCGAGTGGGACTCGACAATGGAGCTCCTGAGATAAAAACTAAAGTCCAGTCACACTCGACATAGGAGTGCAAAGGGTTAATCGTTAGGCTTGGGATTTTTATGCGAAATCAAAATTCTCTGTATTAGGCGCAAGAGACTGGAACTTTTGTGAGATATGTAGATAGATTAAGACGAGTCCGGTCGTAATATTTGTCTTTGCGACATTATCGCAATTTTAATGTCGATAATTTCTCGAGAATCGGAAACTCTTTTTGGGTCCGTTGGAACGTTCTAATTTTCTGGAGTTGCAATGACGGAGGATTTCGTCGATGGCAGGATGAGTGGTGGGATCAGGACGAAACGAGCAATGATCCGTCCGTTTCCGTCAACTCCGTGAACAGGGGCGAGAATCTCGTCAGGGTGTTAACGCGGGAACGTGTTCGACCGAGCCGGAGCCAGTAACTAGCAACCATCGCCGGTAAATAATTCAATTTGAAAAGTTAACCAGCTAGGACAACGGCGGAATCCGCGCTACCGGGATACGTGGTAATCCCTCTCTCTCTCTCTCTCTCTCTCTCTCTCTCTCTCTCTCTCTCTCTCTCTCTCTCTCTCTCTCTCTCGCTCGCTCACCTCTGTTCCTCTCCGTTGGAGAAGAACGGGAGAGAAAAGGCGTCGCGGGGGCAGCAAGAGAGGCAACGTATATACGTCCTCGGGCAATTTTATTTCCCCAGCTCTCGCATTACGTATTCGCATACCGCCATCGAAGTAAATACGAGTTTCCGCGAGAATTTACGGCCCCTCGCCCACCACGGGAAGATTTGAATTAGGTGCCGTAAGGTTTCCACCCTCGAACCTCAATTCCTCGAACTGTGAACCGAGCTTTACCTCCGCGACGATCCACGCTGCGTTCAAAATCCCCTTTCCCGGACAAAATTCCATTACTGGAAAATTATCAGCGACACGAACAATTGTTTCAGACGAAAGTTATAGGTTATCGAGGAAAGTACACGATGCTCGTGTTCGTTTGACATTGCAGTAACCTTGAAAAGCTCTGCAGAGATTACGATTGCGTATTCTTGGAGGAGACGCCAAGACGTTTCCAAAACACTAGAATACTTTTGCTTTCGCGTGAACTATTATCGAGATATAAGCGTCCAATGTTGTCGTGCAAAGTTGTCCTTGCAAAAGGACATTATAGTCGACGTAATCTTCTGTTGATTCAAAGCAATCATTTATACAGGGTGGTCCGAGAGACACTGGACCATCTTAAAATATTATATTCATACTATATCATAGTAAATGGTCTAGTGACTTTTGAATCACCCTGTACTGTGACCACTTCCCAACATTCTGATTAACTGTCCGTGAAACTAATGATTTTTCGACGTCGATAGCTTCATAAAATTTCGCAGAGAATAATAAGAACCGTGTATTAATTGTGAAGCTGATTTTTAGCAAAGAAAAAGTCGCTTTTTAGAAGACAGTGGGTATCGTGGGACATTAGGCGAATGTATGTTAGATCGTCTGGACCAGTTGGAGATCAGCAGCGAGTCGCAGAAATAATGGGAGAAATAAAACGAGAGAAAAAGACACGAGACGGAAGAGAACGCGAGCCGTGGCTCCTCTGTGAACTGTGGAATCGTTATTTCTCGCACCTAACCGGTCATCCACATTCTGCTCGCAGCACTTACATACACGTGAATTTCTCCCGACTACTCTCGGCCCCGTTGCAAATGATTTCAACGGAGCAAGCCTCTCTTTCTCCTTAGGCTGCTCAAACGTTGCGACACGCCAGACCGTTCCCTTTGACGAATTTTCCACGGCGGCGATATAAATCCCCGTGTAACTGCAACACCGTGCTGTAAATATCTGCCACCAGACGCTATGGGGATTTGCTAAAATAATATCTTAATACGCTTTGCTTTCACGCCGAACAATTAACCGCTTCGGGCCCCCGGCGACAGACTCGACTTTGATCTTTGCACCGATTCTTGTCTTACTGATTTACCGCGACACACGCGATTGTTCTGTAAGAAAAATAGAGAAAGAAACAGCATTTCCAAATATATTTTCAACTATATAAACTTTCAGAATATTTTAGATACTATCAGGAGCTTTCGGAATATTTCAGATTCTATCAGGAGCTTTCGGAATATTTCAGATACTATCATAACCTTTCAGAATATTTCAAATACAATAAAAAGCTGTCAGAATATTTCAGATACTATCATAAGCATTCAGAATATTCCAGATACTATCATAAGCTTTCAGAATATTCCAGATACTATCATAAGCTTTCAGAATATTTGAGATACTATCAAAAGCTTTCAGAAAATTTCAGATACTACCATACGCTTTCAGAATACTTAAAATACTATCATAAGCTTTCAGAATATTCCAGATACTATCACAAGCTTTCAGAATATTTCAGATATTACCATACGCTTTCAGAATATTACAGATAGTATCATAAGTTTTCAGAATATTTCAAATACAATAAAAAACTGCCAGAATATTTCAGATACTATCATAAGCTTTCAGAATATTCCAGATACTATGATAAGCTTTCAGAATATTTCAGATACTGTCACAAGCTTTCAGAATATTTCAGATACAATAGAAAGCTTACACAAGCTTTCAGATACCATCATAAGTTTTCACAAGCTTCCAGATACTACCAGAAGCTTCTAGAACTTTTCGGTTACTTTCTGATACTTTCAGAAAGTAATACTTTTAGAAGCTATCAGGTACTATCAGAAGTTTTAAGAAGATTTTAAATATTTTCAGAAGCTTTCAGACGATATCGGAATCACCGACAAGCTTTCAGGTACTATCAGAAGGTTTCGCAAGTTACTTTCAGAAACTTTCAGATACTATCACAAGCTGCTACTTACTTCGAGAAGCTTTCTGACGCTAACACAATCTTTCAGAATCTTTCAGGCACTATTAGGAGCTTTCAGAATCTTGAAGATTCTATCGTAAGCTCTCAGATACTATCAGAAATTTTCGAGCGCTAAGCTTTCGGAGACACCTGAGAAGCCAGTGAAAAAAAATTGTAATATGCGCAAGATCTCCCAGCGCAGTTCGTACAATGTAGAACCTAGACAAAGTGAAAATAGAAGGAACAGACTAATGAAGAAAGGGATTGCGTAAATAAAGCTTTCTTATTTACCGCGACGTGCCGACCTCTCCGCGAATGCAGGTCCGAAAGAAACTAGAGGAGAGAAAACGCGTTTGCATTCTTGTTCCGTATTATGTTCTCTTATAGTCCAGCACTCGCTGGAATTCTTGCTCGCTGCTGGATCCACAAGAATTTTTCGTCGACTCTTCCGTCGAGACATCGAGTAGGTTTTTCGTTACTGCAACGAAGACTTCGTATGCGGGGAAGGGATTAAAGCGTTAATGAGGGTGGAATGGAACGAGCAGGTTTCTCGGAAAGATTCCAGCGTCTTCTGCCGTCTCACGCGCCATCCTTGGAGCGCAGTTTCCGCAATATACTCTAATCGGAGCCTCTAGCTTTTGTTGTTTGAACTTTCTGGTACATCTTGAAAGTATTCCAGCGGCTAATCTTTTTGATAACGTAATTAACGGCGTTCATACGGTACGCTATTTCCAATAATTCAATTCATTTCCAGATTCATTAAAAAGAGATCGACTTTATTCACACAAAAAAATTTCTCTTTCAACGTGAAGTCAGTTTGTACAGGTTCCAATCATTTGATTACTACATTAGAATATTTCATGCGTTTTTCACAAAAATGGTGAGAATGGTAAAAAAAATTGTGAAAATATCAGAACTCAAGAAGTTGCATTATTTGCAATTCACCGAAACAATTTAGAAAAGAAAGAAACTGCTGTAGAGCTCCTACATCTTGTAGTCGATGCGCGGAAACTATTATTCTGCAAAATCCGTAATTTGTTCATCGTTTACTATAAAATAAAAATGTTCCAGACGGGAGGTTGCTGTTCTAGGATTAAATAAGTTCCGATTGCAAAGGGTTAAATCGTCCCCGAAGAGCAGAGATCGCTATACGGCGAAGTATAGTCGGCGCAGCCGGTTCCCAGTAGTATAGCCGCGGCTATTGTCAGACACGATAGCCTTTCTCCTAACGGAGCCGCTCGATAAGCCGGATCGGATCTATACCGGCTAACTGATCGAATTCACTTTTGAAAGGGTACCACTTTATTCGGGGTTTACAAACGGAAACGGTATTTAAGGGGCCGGCGATATCCTCTGCTCGGCTACTCTTTCTATTTCGAGGCGAGCCCGGGTACTTCCTCGAATGAATCGCTCGAGGAGAAGATACGGGGAACTTATCGATGTTCGATTGCTTTTGCGTTTCGGGGACACGATGTTTCGTTTAGATGACTTTCTCTCTCTCTCTCTCTCTCTCTCCCTCTCTCGCTCTCTATTTCGTTTAGACGGCTATCTGTAACGAGAAAACTTGCGATCGATCGCGTCAGGTATTTATTTCGTGGATCGTGCGCTTTTGACCTCTTAGGTGGTCGATTTTCAAAGTGGGTCGCGACGATTTATTAAGGGTACCCATAAGTAATCAATTATTTGCAAAGAATTTGTTTTGCCTTTTGTTCTGTGCCGATCGTTGAAACACGTATTCCTTCACAGTTTTCAGTAAAGCAGCCTGTGTTCAACATATTCTAAAAAGTATAATTTTCTTTTACAACCCTGTAATAAAATGGCGGCGTCCGTACCTTCCGAGGATCATACTCGTCATTGCATACTTCTTCAAATTTAACTTGAATTTACTACATGGTTTGTTTTAGATTTCAAAATAATTGATTACTTATGGGTGCCCCTAATATAAACATTTTGTCGATCACTGTGCACCTTTATGCAAAACAGAAGTTGTCTACATTAACTGCAAGGTGTAGGAGCTAAATGGAAAATTTGTTTTTGCTTTAATAATTTCTATATGTTCTTCTAAAGGCAAATATATATATAAAAAAATAAAATATAGGAATAATGGCATGGCATTATGTATTGGTATAATATATATTTTTATATATTTATATTTATATATATATACATATATAATACAAAATATATATGCAATATACATACAAAACTGTAACGCACTGTAACAGTTACTCTATAATGTATATGCATATATATGCAGTATATATTCTCTCATAATATTCTTCCAACTGTGGCTGAACGGAAAATGTTGTCTTTCTTTAATCACTTTTGTATGTTTGAAATAACGTACTGATATTCTTCAATTGAATTCTAGTGATCGTCTCATCGATTTAAATTGCATTTAATATCTTTTTACTTGCCGACGGCAGAACAAACGACAGGGTGTTTTGCACAAGGGCGTGGTCACGTGATTGTGACAGGGTTCAAGAAGAGGGGGTTGCCAGCAAAGTCCCATGAAGAATTCGGAGGCCACACGCGACCTCCGCCTACGCCTTCGTTTTCTTCTGTTCGAACTTTCAGCCCTCTTCCATCGTTTCCATTTCTCCTTCTACTTTGTAACCCTCCGCTTTCCGTTCTGGACGATTCACGAACCTATAGCTCTGTTTTATCCTTCGTCCCTTCCCCCTGTTCCATACTATAACCATACTTTTCATCCCTACCCTCTCCGTTCCGTACTACAACCGTACTCTTCGTCCCTTCGCTTCATCCCTCTTCGGCAACTGTACGCTCCACGTTTCAGTGGTGAATTCAGAGGTCGAAAACGTGGACAAAATTGAAACAGAAAAGGTTTCCAGTAGCTCGTGGAAGCTAATTAACCAACGTCAATACCCGGACTCTTCTATTTTCGACGTTCGATAATGTTGTACCTTGCAGTTTCCGCCGGGAATCGAAAGAGTTGAATGGAATCTATTAAAAAGTTCTGTTCGACTGCGAAACCGCTTTGAAAACGCTCTCGCATTATCAATTTAAACGGAGACCGATGAAAAAGATTCGCGAAAGCGAATGGTTTCGAATTTAATCAATTCCACGAGGCATAAAAATGAAGACACTCGCATAACAAATACTGAACGGTATTTAAGGAAGAATGTTACTGCAATATTAACCCTTCGCTGAGCAGGATGTTTTAAAACATTACGAACATTTATTCGCTACAGAATAATAGAAAAATTAGAATCTTCGAAGTACTGGGTCGACAATATTCGAGCGTTAAACTTAATGTTACCACGTTCCTTAATAAATATAAATTGGTACGTCACACGTATCAATTGACTCGCGAAGCTTGTTTCCACATTCGAGCAAAACCTCCCCCAGGAAAACAGGAACCGACCGCCGTGCCAATTATTATTCGCAATTTTTCCGAATGTCTCTCGCCGAGTGTCTATTTACATAACAACCTCCCGGCCGCGTACATATTTGTCTCGGTTTTTTTCTCCCGCGTTGCACGTCCGCGCGATAATTAGCTACTTAAAGCAGCATCGCTCGTCGACTGCGCATTTCTCGGTGGCGCCTGCGTGCGCTCGATGAATCGCATTCTTGCCGGCGTGTAAATGCATAATGCGTTCCCGTTTCTCTCTCTCTCTCTCTCTCTTCCATTCCCCCGTCGACGAGGCGCGCAGATGCAGCGACGAACCGGAGCGAAATTAAAATTATCACTCGTCCGACGTCGCGCAGCATTTCGCCGTCTCCCGTGAATGTTCCCGCGACGACGACGCCGTCGACGACAACGTCGAGGAGGACTCTGGATGCACGATAACGAGCCACCGTGAAAATTGGGGCGACGGTCAACTCGAAAACCGAGTAAATCTGTCGCGGCGGTATAACGAGACTCGGAAAATGTTTCCGCGCTTTTCCGAGCACGAAACTCCCTGGTTCCTGTTAACCCTTTGGACGCAACCTCGTTCGATTGTTGAGAGCAGCCCCTTAAATTGCAATTTATTTGCTGTCGATAACGCGCAGTCTCGCATTTACCAACAGATCGGTAAATTGGCAGTCTCCTGCATGAATTGAAGAGCTCACTTGACAATAGTAGACTTTGAGAATTGATTTCGTTGACAATTCGCACTGCCTAGTTTAAAAAGTAATAAGCATTAGTATTTTTCGCGAAAATAAAATACAAAATGTTTCGTTCATTCAGGTTACAAAATGTTGGTCTCTCTATCTGGATTCCACGGAGTTAACAAAATTATGTAACAAACAGGGGGAAAAGCTCCCACGTGCGTTAACCAAACGTGAAAAATATCGTTGAACAACGAACCCCAAAAGCGGGAATTGCTTTTTCAGTGATCACTTTTAACTCGTTTATAATATCGACACTACTAATATTGTTCCATTCCGGTTCCCCTCGCGCGTTTCCCACGGCACGTCGGCGCGATTAAACAGATTCGTAAACACGTATCCGACGCAGGATAATTCAAAAGCTGTGTCGCCGTTTTTTACGAAATATCATTTTGTCGAAGCTCGAATCTTGTATACAAACACTGCTTTCCTTCTTTACCGGTTGTACCATGATCGGATCCCACTATTTGAATTTTTATTGCATGATGCAGTCAAAAGTTGCTTTGTCTCGTAATGTTCAATATTATTTTGTTAAATCTTCTATGCAAATTCGTCCCTTCTTATTTACCAATTGTACCATGATTGAATACTGTTCGAATTTTGACTTGATGACGATGATAAACGATTCGAGAGCTGCTCTTTTATTTTATCGAAACATAAATATTGTATACAAAGAATGCTCTCCGTGTTTACCGATCACAGCGTGTTAAAATACAATTTGAATTTTTCTACGCGCAGGATTGTTCAGCATAAACCGTAGAAACAATGCCGCGAACATTTATTTAGAGATCATACCGTGATAAAATAATATTGAACTTTCATTTTGTTGCAGTTGACTCAGCCTATTCATACTTGTTCAACAGCTAGTTGGAAAGTAGTACGGTACACTAACAGAAACTAGTTTTAGGTATCGTGCCGTGTCGAGATCATTTTGTTCTTTGCAGTATGATTTTCTTTATTAATTTTTATTCTGGACATTACTGTAGACTAGTAACGTAAATGTGTAACCATCAGGTGAACACTTCATTTGAACATTGTTTAAACCTATTCAAACGTTTATAATGTTACAACAAAAATATTGTTGCATTCGAAAGAGTCTTTTGAATCGTTCCACGCAAGAATCATTCTCATAGCTTTCACAGTTGGCGCAGAAAAAATTCTTAAAGTCAAAAACACCTAACAATATCGAAACGTTAAAGGCATTTTCGTTCTCTTTCAACATGATTTTCAACACATTTAAATGTTCGTAATGTAAAAAAAAAATATATCCTCGTATTCAGGAAAGTCTACCGAATCACCCTACATAAAAATCATTCCCACAGCTACCACCATTAAAACAGAAAAAAATTCTGAAACGCAAAATCGGTGTCGCAGAGTGTTATCGATTTTCGCAACGGCTTTAATTAAGCACGTACGAGTATGTTAAGCGAATTGCAGCGTGGTTGAATTTTGTATCAGCCTGTACCCGAGCGAATATAGAATTTCTAGCTGAGTAATGTTCGAGAGAGGCTCTCCTCGCAGCGTTCGAAAGATTAAACGTCGCGCATAGCCCAACACGTCCAGCACTTGTTCCACTGTTATGATTCACACGACTCACGATCGCCGGTGTTAAATGGCCACACTCGTGAACCCTTACACCGGTCAATTAGTCGTCGTGCATTAGCCGGCTCACGTTGTCCGGGAGTTTCGAGCGGAAGGTAATTAAACTGATTACCGGGAGGAATCTTTCGCGTATATGTGCTGTCGGTCCCGGCGTTCCATCATGCGAGGCTACGCTTCCTGTTCGCGGTCACGAGATGAGCGCAATATTTCTCGGTCCTCGATGATGCCTCTTCACGGTATTAAACAGGGCAACAATTTCTATCGCCTCCATTTTGCTAGAAAAAAACCCATTTACTTCGCACAATTTTGTAGTTAAAATTTTTAGAAATGTCCCCATCGAATCTTACGACGGAATTCATAATATTTGGTCAAACAGGGAAATTTCTATCTGCCCTCCATTTTGTTGGAAAAGAATCCATTCACTTCACGCAATTTCATAGTAAACATTTTTAGAAATGTCCCCATCAAATTTTAAGACGGAGTTCATAATATTTGGTTAAACAGGGAAATTTCTATCTCCCCTCCATTTTGTTGGAAAAGAATTCATTCATTTCGCGCAATTTTGTAGTTAAAATTTTTAGAAATGTCCCGATCAAATTTTAAGACGGAATTCATAATATTTGGTTAAACAGGGAAATTTCTATCTCCCCTCCATTTTGTTGGAAAAGAATTCATTCATTTCGCGCAATTTTGTAGTTAAAATTTTTAGAAATGTCCCGATCAAATTTTAAGACGGAATTTATAATATTTGGTTAAACAGGGAAATTTCTATCTGCCCTCCATTTTGTTGGAAAAGAATCCATTCACTTCGCTCAATTTCATAGTTAAAATTTTTAGAAATGTTCCCATCAAATTTTAAGACGGAATTTATAATATTTGGTTAAATAGGGAAATTTCTATCTGCCCTCCATTTTGCTAGAAAAAAAAATCCATTCACTTTGCGCAATTTTGTAGTTCAAATTTTTAGAAATGTCCCCATCAAATTTTAAGACGGAATTCATAATACTTGGTTAAACAGGGGAATTTCTATCTCCCCTCCATTTGCTAGAAAAAAATCCATTCACTTCGCTTCTGATGATCCTAAATAACAGCTGTTAATTTAACGTAATTGCTAGAAAGTAATTAAATCGGAATTTTGATATTCTGGGTCATAACGGACCTAGGCTCCGTCGTTGCAGGGTTAACGGAGTGTAGCAAAGTATTTTTTAAATGTATTTCTCGACAATAACTTGTGCGTTACTGTCTGAAACAACGTTTTTGCTTATACTCGACACGATTAAGACGAACGTGCCGAGCCAATTAATTTACAATTTTAACCGTAACTTAATGAGCAGATTTTATTACGATCTGATCGAAGTTCAACATTTCAGAAGAGAGAACAAATTTTCTATAAGATACGCGAATAATCGCATGGAAAAATTTATCGAGCTGTTTCGTTCGTTTCGATTTCGAGTACCGTGCAGTTTGAATAATGGAAATTGGCGGGACAGGCCGAAATTCGAGTAGATCCGCTACCTGAAATATTGAAATACGTCCGGGTCTGTAGACCGACGGCTGATTAACATTTTAAGGACTGTAGCTACCCAGATTTTGACTATTTTCGGACACCTAATTTCTGCATAAACCCAGTTTCCATCGTTCGCGAACGTCTACATTAGTTCTGCATAGATCGACTCTAGAGAAAGCCACACCATAGATCAAGCACATTCTCTCGTAGTCATACAGGTCGCTCAAGAGTCACTCATGACTAGACTGCGGATTGCTATGCAATAAACATGAGCGAGATAGAAATGTCTTTCGTTCTCTTTTACTATGTTAACCAGTCAGCTGTTGCGACCTCTTTGAAAAATGCATATCCAAGTTGCGTCGCAAAAATTAACCGTATAGCTGTTTTGGCGAGTATACTCGTCGTGGCACAAAATATTGCCATTTCTTCATGACGAGTATACTCGTCATGGCACAAAATATTGCCATTCCTTCATGACAAGTATACTCGTCATGGCACAAAATATTGCCACTTCTTCATGACGAGTATACTCGTCATAAACAGCTAACTGGTTGACACCAAACCTTCCGAGCCTTAGAAGTAACACGTTGTCTTACAGAAATGACAAAATTGAATTTATTTCGATTTCGTGCGGTTCGTATTATAATCATTTCCGCGAAAGCATCTTTCTAATTTCAGTAATTGTCAAATAAAAAATCTGGAACCGGTCATTTTGACCGGCGGTGGTGGGTTTAGCGTTAAATCGGTACTGCTCAGTTTTTCCATAAAATCCGCTGTCCAATAACGATCAAATATTCGCACCCAGCGTTTCCGAGCCCGAGTCGAGGAGTCCGTCCTCCAGATCTGCAGGTGAAGAAAGAGGCATTCTTCTGGGATGGTGGTCGTCGTAGATCATCGTTAACCCGTCGTTACGGCGGTTTCGGTGCAATTTTCGGGTACAGCGTCGAGTGTCCGGTCGAGGGGCGGGTACACCGGGCAGCTTGCAATTGAACGCGTGGCTAATGACTCGTGGAAAGGGGTGAGCAAGAATGTAGCGAACCGAAGTGGTTGGGTTACACCGTGAAAGGGAAACGCTTGAATACGGTTCAAGCGGGGAGAGGAGTTGCGTTTCTGTCTCCCCCCCCCCCCTCTCTCTCTCTCTTTCTCCCTCCATGTCGAGAGGACAAGGGGGTTTCAGCGGGGGGGATGATATGGGGGTTGGAAAGAGGAGAGGGGGTTGTGCGCGCGTACAACTTCGGGCCGAAGGGGGTGACAAGCGTAATATTCTCGGTAAGGGACACTGGGCTGGTGTGCACGGGGCTTCCTGGTCGATACCGGCACGTTATGTGCAGTCGCTTATGTGCGTTCCACGCTTGCCACCGCCGCGGCTCGCCGTGGATATCGCTTAACTCGATGATTAGCAGAGCTCCGGGACAAACCGGTGGCAAACGGCCCATTCACACCGCGAAACGCACGCACGCGCGAACATCGATCCGACGTGCACCGACAACCGCCTCCGAGTATCGACATTGCACCGGCGACCTGCCAGTCGAAAAGTTGTCAATCGAAACCTCGATCGAATCGTCCCGTCTCTTTTATCGGCGACGCCTTTAACCCCGAGTTAGAGGAACTACACTTCGTCCAACGAGTCAACAAAGTTACATTCCTCAGACAGCGAAGCACGCACGCTCCGTGTTTTGTTTGTATACAACTGGCTCCTCTCGTCGGGTCGAGCACAAGGACGCACGGTTCGAGAACCTCGTACTATACTGTATTCCGAAAACGCCACCCTCTTATTCGCGTTAACATTCGTCGCTTCGGTACTGCAAGTTCCATTATGTTCAATGCGTCTTTGTACAATGTCTTTGTACACTTGAATGGCTTGGTTGTTTCAAACGATACGAGAAAATGTTACGTACAGAAGTTGCAGGGTTCAAGAAACTATATAATGTGGTATTAATGATATTCTTGCAAGTGGAGGCGTAGGGAAGATATAGAGGTCACCTTTGATTTTTTAACACTAGATTGTTGAATGAAAAAAAAAGGTATCTGGTCAGTCGGTGATTCCTTCTGACAAATTGGTGGTATTGTATGATAATGAGGGTGCTCGGATAACTTCATAATTCTATTAAAAATCAACATATGTTTAAAAAAAATCATTCAAGTTTTTCTATACATATAGCAATGAAATCATAAATGAGTCAAATTGACTCGCTCCGGTAATCTAGTGTTAAAGGGAATGTCCAATTTTTTACCCTCCGTTTCGATAGATTAAAGTATTTTGAGTGAGAAAGCGTATTTGTCCTATAACTTGCCGTTGCTGAGATATTTGACTGTTTTCATTCTGTTACTTCGTATTCGAGGAACGTATTCGAGGATGTGCTCGCTACGTCAAATGTAAACATTGGTAGGCTTCCGACGTCTCTCAGTGTCAGTCAGTTTCTCTGTTCGTGAACATGAGATAGTCGATATGAAATTTTCAACAATACTCTAACAATTAGAGATGCTTCCAATTTATGGAGAAAGAGAAACGCAATTGTGGCTCGAAATTTGTACGGTGAAAGGTATCCACCCTTGTGCCCTTCGCACAAGATTTTTGAAAGATTGTGTAAAAAATTGAAAGAAACTGGAAGTCTCGCTGTTCGTTAGATGAATCGTGAAAAGCCTGTATGTAGTGATGAAGATAATGAAATTAATGTTGTTTCAATGGTACGTCGTAATCCTCATATCGGTGTTAATACTTGGGCAATTTTTGAAAGCCTGTGGTCAATGCATAACGATTTTTCAGTCCTACAGTAAAAACAGCAATTTTAATTGTGAGCCAACAACTAACCTCTAATAACGTGATCTAATGACTTTATTTAGGATCGACTAATATTTCGAATGATATTTGCAAGCGTGAATTTTCACACTTACGAATCCCCCCCCCCCCCCCCAAAAACGTACATCGGTAAAACAATACGGAATCACATTTCCGATACAAATGCTCAAGATTGATACACCAACGAAACGATCAATTAAAACGTACAAACAAATGTACAAACAGTTTTTGAATCCATTGTAACGTTCAGTAAAATATTTCCGACCGCTCTGTGTACAGGAATCGAACCCGAAACATTTATTGTTACGGCAGTCACGTACCCGATACGATAATCGCGGATAATAGCTCCGAAACGTTCGCATGTTCTTTTTACACGAAATCACCACTCTCGTGCTCAACCCTCGATATTACACACACAGACACACGCGCGCGCGCGCGCGCACGGAAAATATCCCCTTGTATCTATCGCAGTTCGGCGTCACACGTGCGCCAGGTAGATGACATAATTAAATTTAATTAACCCTTCGGTAACAGCGTAAATTGATCCCGAGGTTCCACAGCGATTTAAACGGCGACGCAGGGAAACGCGCGGTTCTAATTAAAACGGCGAAACTTTTGCGAATTTCCGCGGGGAAAAATGTCAAAAATTAAATTAGTATCGAACCGGAGAGTCGACCGAGACGGAAAGAGTATGCGGTTCGGTTCACAAAGCCCGCGAAAATTTATACGTCCGTTCGCCCCCCAAAAAGGGGGCGGAAAAGGGGAAAATGGTGTGAGTTCGCGGACTGAATCATTATGACTGGACTGCGGATTTGTACGCAAAATAAAAATCGTGTGAATTAAGATGCAGGAGCTTTGTAGACTCTCTCTTCGTAACAATTTGTTGAAAATAATACAACAGGCTCTCTGAACAGTTCAAATACTTTCCCCGTGTTGCGTTTGTTTTGCCCACTTTAATAAACGCATAAAATCCGCAATCTAGTTATGACGAATTCAATTTTTGATTTTTCACAACTTAAACAATTTTTATTCACTGTAATTGTTTTCGGCGATCTTTTGGACCAAACCAAAACCATGAATGAACCATCCGGAACGTACATTCCAAGCGAAGTGGCGTAAACTCGCCTTCGTCGCGGCACGGGCCGGATATGAAACGGTCCTCGAAGGTCGTCTCATCCTCCCCCTCTTCCTCCCCCCACCCCTGATCTTTCTGTTATCCGTTTGTTCCGTTTCCGGGAGAGGTGTCGATCTCGTTTTCAGGTGGCCATTTCGTTAAGTACACACGGGATTCGATTTGCTCGACTAATGCTGTTTCAAAGCTCACCGATTACCGTCCCTTTGAACACCGTCGACATCCACACACACATACACACACACACAAAGACACGCACAGAACGTGTGCCGCCCTCGCGCGACACACAGGGCGAGAGCCGAGTTTTCACTGGCGCCCGTTAACTAATACTATTTATGTCCTCGAGTAAATTCCTACCATTGTTCGCCGGCGCGTTTACGCTCTCGAAACCGTTTTAACATTCCCGTGAAACCGGCGAGATTAATTCATCTACACCCGCGCGATTCTACTTGTTCGAAAAGTTGGATTCTTTTCCTTTGTTTCTCTTATGTCGGCGACGATCAGGATTTTTCTATGATCGGAGTACGAAGTTGACGGTCCTGTCATTGGTCAAGCTCCAAGATGACGATCCGTTTGTACGTGAGAATGATTTCAGTGTTGTTGACACAAAATATAAACAGTAAAGTTTCCTTTCGATATAAGACGACGACGTTCTCTTCGCAACAAGAAAATCTCTATCCCCTTTTGAAGTTGTCCACCGGACTTATTGTTAGCTTATTGTTAGCGCCAGACCGGGAGGGTATGTAATATTCTGTCATTTTCCAACGAAAGATGTCGCTGCAGGGTCGGCCATTTTATGGTCCACTGGAAGACTTTATGACACCAATAAACTCTCGCTCAAAAACAATGCCAAGCTGAATAGGTACCGTCATCCGCAATACAGTGATTTCTTTGTATATGTCGCCAAGGCCTGGATGATAAACGTCGCGGAGCAATTTTTGATTTTCGTTCTAAAAAGTGCCCTTTTCATGGAATTCCTACCAATTACAATTTTTTGAAAACATACGTTCCATCGATAAAAGCAGATTCCTCTACTGTTGTCCCTGTTCTCAGCTCAGATATTGTATTATTTCTATGTCAACGAATTAAATTGTTTCCTTGTACAGTGATTTCTCTATATATGTCGCCAAGGCCTGCATGATAAACGTCGCGGAGCAATTTTTGATTTTCGTTCTAAAAAGTGCCCTTTTCATGGAATTCCTACCAATTACAATTTTTTGAAAACATAGGTTCCATCGATAAAAGCAGATTCCTCTACTGTTGTCCCTGTTCTGAGCTCAGATATTGTATTATTTCTATGTCAACGAATTAAATTGTTTCCTTGTACAGTGATTTCTCTATATATGTCCCCAAGGTCTGCATGATAAACGTCGCGGAATTATCCCCACTACTCCGAAGTATACCCCGAAGGTCGAGAGGCTCCTGGACGATATATGTATGTCTCCTGGACGATATATGTCGCTGGCAGGACCCGTGTTGTTGACAAATATCGGGATCTCACTGTACGTCGAAAACCGCCTTATATCGAAAGAAAATTGTAATGAGCACGTGAAACAGATCTTGATCTTGATCTTCTCCTTGAAAATTGAATTTTGCTGTCCCGAAAGTGTATTTTTCAAATGCCTCTGTGTTCATTGGGTATCAGGCGCACGTGACCTTCTACGACTTTCGGCCCTTCGTGATTTAATCCACGACGATTAACGGGGTGTATTCGACTCTATTATTCGCGAGCGAATGAAATAGTCGAGCGGTATCGATTCGCGTCCGACTTTTTCGAAAAATCGACCGCTGCGGCGTCCCGCGCGGAAACCGGAAGCGCGCGCGCGGCGTACGTTCGGCACGTGCGTACGTGCGCGCGGCCGCGCAAAATCACGCGCGCGCATTGTTCGCTAACTGCCTCCGCAAACACTGGCTAGTTAACTGTATCGATCAACGGCGGGTGCAACTACCCGACGAGACCGCCTTCTCCCTTTCTCTCTCCCTCTTTCTCTCTCTCTCTCTCTCCCCAGAAAACTGTCGTCGGTGTGTTGTTGCGTGCGTGTGAAAGCTCGCGTGTGGGGGGGGGATGGGGGGGACACAAAGGGTTCTCTCTCCGAGGGCTAGGAGGAGAAAAGGAGCGGGTGTAGACTGCACGGAAACGAAAAAATGAGAGAGGAGACAGAGAGAGAGAGAGAGAGACACGGGGAGAGAGGGGGATGGAAGTCGGAGGGGGATGAAGCTCGTTCCGCCGAAATCGCGACGGGAAAACAGCGGGGCCGCAGTCGCGTTAAACGACGCGAAGACTGAACGAGACCGAAGTAATGCAATATGCTTTGAACATGATGCGACGACGTGCGTTTAAACTGCGTCGACGAACCGCGTTTCCAGCGACAAGTGCCTGGAGATTGGCCGACGAAAGGGGTAAGCCTTTTGTCTTCGACCGGGGTCCCCGATGCACTTTTCCTATTGCCTCGCTTAGGTTCGGTGGTGGAAATGGATTCGCACACGGGGGACACTCCTGCTTTTTTCGTTTGAGAGTCATCGATGCAGGTTTCCCGTAATTATGAAAATAACATTTTCTTGCACTCCTTACGAGGTACAGAAATCACATTATCGAAACCAAAATGTTTGGTGATTTCTCCATATATGTCGCCAACGCCTGGATGATAAACGTCGAGGAGGTATCCCCACCACCACGGTCCCCGTGAGGGACCAATGAGCTCGAGAAGCCTCGGACGCCGAGGAGCGTAAACATAACACGGGTATGTCTCCTGGACGATACATGTCATTGGCAATTGTCGTTGACATATATCGAGAATTCACTGTATTTTCACTGTTCCAAAGTATCTAGCACGGGCAATCGACCCCAACGCTAATTTTTATTTCCTTTTAGCTGCTAAGCAATGCTTTTACCTGAAACACTGTAAAATTTCAGATCCCTACCCCTCGTTTAAGGGTAACATGGGGCTGAAAACCCTAAACTTTGCCTCTCATTTTCTCAGTTATTCCTCAGGATATTCAGACGAAATAAAAGCGGAAATGAAGCTGCAAGCCAGCTTCGTTTAGGACATTTTTTCCAGAATTTTAGATCGGTTGTCAAGGGTTGAAATAATTGATTTTTCGGGGGTGGTTTTTGAAAATCCTTCGGGTGACCACCATTAAACAAATCAACGTGTAGAAATTTGTTCACGACGACAGCTTATGCTTTTTGTTATTCGGGAAGATAATGTGCATCGTTATCGGTGGAAGGATCGATACGTGCACAGGGTGGAGAAGAATCTCGGCCTCGGTTCGCCTCGGTGCAAAATCGTGGGGTTCGCGAGAACAGGCCGAGTACGAAGGAGCCGAACGAGGCGGAAAGAATTCGGGTCGGTGCGGGGGTGGTCGAGTGGGTGGTGAAATGAACGAAGAGAGGGTGGGAGTTAAGGGTCGCGCGAAGGAGCTAACCCTTTGAAAAATTCCTGGCGGCGCGACGCGAAAAACGAAACGCCGGACGAGTGGGTGGAACGAGTGGGCGTTCTTGGTTGAAAATTGTATAATACAAACATAAATACAGGCAGTGTGGAACAGGTAAATCTTTAGTGAGTTTGCTATTTCAATGTGCGATAGAACCTAGAACTAATCAAAATGACAAAATGCAATCAAATTATTTCGTACTTACAACGTTGAACTCAATAATTATTAACTTACATGTGGTCACGTTATATCTGTTTGCATATGCTTTGTCGTGCATGGATAATAGAGAATTCAGTTTGTTATTGAAGTAAGGAATCGATCAGACGAGTTCGAGAAATAGAAAATATTTAACGAAAAATCCCATGTTTTTCGAGGAATTTTTACAATCACAATCCCAAGGGAAGTTACTAGGTTATATTATACTACTGCATGAATTGATTAGTTCACTAACACGATTTAAATCTAATTTAGGCAATCCTAGATTTTGTGAATATTGTGAAATAATCGCCGGTAAGTAATTCGTAAACTGCGGGTATTGAGCAAAATAAAAATTCTCCGCATTATAAATGCATCGATACTCTTAAATTCTTCTAATTGTCTCCACTGTTCAGAATTGCACCCGTACGCGCTGTAAATGTGTGAAATCCGTAGGTTAGAATGTGTTAACAACATGAAACGATTTAGGGGTCTCCAGCGGGTAAGAACGGCCGTTTCCCCATCGCGATGGAGGACCTACTGAGATCGCGAGACGCGACAGAAGAGGGAGACGAAAACGATAGTGGAAAAGAGGCCGGTAGGGGAGGGTTGTTAGGGAGGTTTAGGGAGAAGGAAAGTGAAAGAGGGGCTCGAGGGGAGGGTGGCTGAGCTAGGTGGGGCAAAGGGAGGACAGGAAGAGTGGCTTTGCTGGCTGTGGCTCCCCGATATCGATTTCCGATAGCGGCATTTAGTACTCTGTATATTCCGTCTACTCCCATACGTGTCTGATATGGGGACGTATAGGTACAGGTATACGCGACGAGTGCCGCTATGATAGCGACAGAGAGAAGAGAGAGAGAGGAGAGAGGAGAGAGGAGCAACCCGGCTTTCAGTCGCTGCAGTGAAACGACGACGCAAGGTGTCGCAAAGGGCAGACCGTTTCACCAGGCAGTGTCTGACGTTTTCGGTAGTTTGGACTCTCTTTGTGCGAGGACCACACTGAAAGGCAAATGCCGAGCAAGGCCGACGACCGCGATCAGAAAACCAACGGTCAAATGTTAGTAAACCTGCCAGGAGTGCATCCTGCAAAACAAAAGCAGCAGGGCGTCGGGAGAAAGGGGGCACCGTAGAAATTCTCATGGTAATAATATTGAAAAATGCTGCTTGAAAACAGAACTTTTGTTTACTTCGTGGTCTGAAAGTATTTGGGGCCTCTGGAGGTCTTGATCCGGCACTGGTTCGCAGCACTGCGGAACGAAACATTTATTTCTTTGGCGAACGAAATGACGCTTCATTCAAAAATGACAGATTTCAAGGTAGTCGGTATTTTTACGAACGGTACCCTATAGTTTCGATTGGATATTCTTGTAGAGAATAAAGAGACGAATCAAACGAGTACAATGACCGTACCATTACGATCATTTAATCTCGAGATATTTATGTCTGAAAGGTGGGCACTTGATACTTTCAGACATAAATATCTCGGGACTGAATGATTGGAATGGTACAGTCATTGAACTCTTTGGATTCGTCTTTTTATGCTCTGCAAGCACGTATAAGAGAATAGATTAGATATCGTTTGAAAAAAGACCGATGACCTTGAAGTCTTCCGAACAGATGAGGGAAAATTGATCTCAAACGGATGACCGCGAGACATTTTAATATTTATAAACTCTGATCGCCGCTATAAAAATAGAACTACAAAGCTGAGGTGTTCAAAGAAGATTTGCGGAGCTTAAAAAATAAACAGCGATTTCACCAGGGAAATTCGGCGCCGCGAGTAATCAGGCGTCGACAACCAGATTCTGCGGAGTTCAATTATCCAAGAAACGGTCGCAAAAAGCGACGGTGAATTTGAACCGAGGCGTGGATCGGCGATCCAAGAGCTGCGGAACATTACACGGTCCGAGATCTCACGTCCCGGGTCCATTTGCATCGTTGCAGGCAGCGGCGAGAGCGATGGTCTCGCTTGGCCAGGACATAATTAGTCGGCACAATGGCGAAGAAGCCGGTAAACTCGTCATTAATCAAATCCTCGGTTTCCACAAGAAGCTCCGAGACCCCCACTATCGTCCCCCGAGGACGCCAGCCGCTCGTATTAATTATCGCCAACCCGTTCCTCCTTTGTTCAACGACCTCCCTCCTTGAAACAGGAAGACATCTCCTTCCCGAAAATTTTTTGGCATCCTGCTCCCAAAAATTGAATCCTCCACACTCGTCCGATATTAGTCGAACGGTAAAATGTCGCTGTGGTCACCGAAAACACCCGAGCTAGACTATAAAAATTGTAATACGGTCGTTTCACAGCAAATACGGCGATACAGTTTTTGAAATTTCGTTATCGACGCTTAAACGTGTTTGGATAACGTTTGAACCGAACCCTAGCACCGTTATCGCATAAATACTCTTTGTTACTTTGAATTTTGAACATTTTTCCTGCTTCAACCACAAAAGCCACACGAACGAGACTCGCATAGAATGATTCTTTAGACTATTTCAAGTGCGATATATATTTTTGTGTCGTCAGGGACGTTTAAACAAATTTAAATAATATTTAAACCGAACGAAGTTGTCGTATAAAGTTTCTTGGACACTTTTTAACTTTGGGAATTTTACCGGCTTCAACCATAAGAGCCACGTGAACGAGACTTGCATAGAATGATTCTTCAGACCATTGCAAGTAAAACAATATATTTTGTTGTGTCGTTAGGGACGTTTAAACAAATTTAAATAATATTTTAACCGAACGAAGTTGTCGTATAAAGATTCTTGGACGCTTTTCAACTTTGGCAATTTTACCTGCTTCAACCATAAGAGCCACACGAACGAGTCTTGCATAGAATGATTCTTTAGACCATTTCAAGTACAATAATATATTTGTTTGTATCCTTAGGGATGTTTAAACAAATTTAAATAATATTTAAACCGAACGAAGTTGTCGCACAAATTTTCTTGGATGCTTTTCAACTTTGGGAATTTTACCTGCTTCAACCATAAGAGCCACACGAACGAGTCTTGCATAGAATGATTCTTTAGACCATTTCAAGTACAATAATATATTTGTTTGTATCCTTAGGGATGTTTAAACAAATTTAAATAATATTTAAACCGAACGAAGTTGTCGCACAAATTTTCTTGGATGCTTTTCAACTTTGGGAATTTTACCTGCTTCAACCATAAGAGCCTCGTGAACGAGACTTGCATAGAACGATTCTGTGTACTCTCGCAAACACAACAGTATATTTCTTTGTAAGCGGATAAATGTTTAAACATGTCTATTTGTTAATTAATGGACTAAGTGTTATAGAGTAGGGATAGAGGCTAGTTCAAATTCGGTGTCTTCGGTCCATGTTTAAATTGTTTTAGGTAACTTTTCGGAGTAAAACGGATGACCGTCCCACATTTTCGAATAATCGAGGACCATGTTCTTGGTAGGCGGTGCAAAATCCGCCGGATAAAAGGAACCCAAGGATACGATTTACGTAACCGGGCTCCGAGCCCGGAGGTTTCCATTTGCCGGACGGCTGCTCTAACCAATTGACCACCTCCCCCCGGTGGTATTCCACCCCCAATTCGTAATACAGAAACGTCTGTCCATGAGATACATATTACGCAACGACGGGAAATCGATGGAACGAAAATTGTCCTGTGCTCGGCTCGGGAACCACGCTCGATCCTCTGTCGCGCCGACGCGACGCGACGTACGAAACTGTATTCGCAAAAGTTCGAAAAAACTAATTCTCTCGGTTGCGAAATTCGAGATTCAAGTCGCAGTTGTACATTAACAGGAAGAACAACCACTTTCATTACGTTGATCGCCTGCTGATTAACAGGATTGAGAATTTTTTTCGGAGAAAGTTAGTTGACTTCTTTTGCAAAACAAGCGGCTTATTTACAAGTATCGAAGAACTTGCACTAATTTTTTCGTCGCGGTATCCTTGAAAATGCCCGAGCGACAGCCTCTCTCCTAAACCAGAGTAGACAATCAGGCAAGCGATCTGGTAGCTTATCATTATAACGAGCTACTGCTTAACCCTATCGTTCTGATCTCAATTTTGAAGGTTCGAGAAAGTTACTGTAACTTTTTCAGATTTTTTTTTGGTACACAGAGTAGGGGTTGAAGATGCTGCGACGGACAAAGAAATTTGTAACAATACTTATAACTGGACTGGACATAGAAATAACATTTATGAGGTGTAAATTAAGTAGAAAACGGTGGAAATATTTTAATAATTTAAAAATACCCTTGTATTGTACTGTTTAAAACGATTGAGCAAAGGAATAAATGTCAGTGCAACTAATTTTTTCGTCGCGGTATCCTTAAAAATGCCCGAGCGATAGCCTCTCTCCTAAACCAGAGTAGACAAGGTACTGTTTAACCCTATCGTTCTGATCTCAATCTTGAAGGTTCGAGAAAGTTACTGTAACTTTTTCAGATATTTTTTGGTACACAGAGTAGGGGTTGAAGATGCTGCGACGGACAAAGAAATTTGTAACATTACTTATAACTGGACTAGACATAGAAATAACATTTGCGACGTGTAAATTAAGTTGAAAACGGTGGAAATATTTTAATAATTTAGAAATACCCTTGTATTGTACTGTTTCAAACGATTGAGCACAGGAATAAATGTCTGTGCAGCTCCAGCATATCGAAATGACTGCAGACGATTTTTATTTCCCACAAAAATCCGTGTTCTTTCCACAAAGAATCTTCGATAGTGTTTCAGGTAAGGTAAGTAAGGTTCCCGATAAGACCGGGAAGGGTTCGAGCGGACATCCAGCACGATTTCCTCTGACGTTTCGAGCGACAGTGCACCGCGGCGCTCGATACGAGCCTTTTAATAACAAGAACAGCACGCGGTAATGGCACGTAGACACGAGGAAGTCGAGGGCCGCATTATAGGCGGACCGAGTCTTCGAATATGCCGGAGAAATCGAAGGGGAAACGCGGTGCATCGAGGCTCGACGGGTATGGGGACTCTGTGAACACAGGGGCTGTGCAGGGGGGGGGGTAAAGGGAGGACGTAACCTGGGGGTGGAACCTGCGGGGGTTGGGAGGGGGAGGGGTGGCGGTCGGTAATCGATGCTCAGCACCAATTAGTAAAACCACCCTGCGTCGAACTGCTTTAAACCGGTTCACGGAGCAACGCACGGCAGAACCGAGCCCCGATCGATTTTCTGAAACTCCTTCGCCGCGAGAGCTGATCCTGCTGCGAGATCTGCGCCGCTCATCTCCAGTCGGGGATTAGGGCCGAGTCGAGCACCGGTGCCTTGTTCATGCTGCCGATAGTCGGCCGAGATGCACCGGCGATGCACTCGGCGCAGTCGGAAAGGCGATCGAGTCTTCCGGCTGCACCTGGGACCAGAGATCTTCCGAGAGATCGTTTCAGATGAGTTTGGTTGGTGAACCTTGTGCTAGCCTTGTATCGATTTTGTTAACCCTGGATCCAACGCCATTGACCAAACTACCGGTTCGGACAAGACAAATTGGTTATACAATATTTTAACAGTTTTATTAATCGATTATATGGTCACTACTATTTTCTACATCCCTTGGTTAAGCCTTATTTCAATAACTGGTCACCTCCAATTTCTTTGTGAAACTTCTTCAATATTTCTGTTGATAAGTAGCAACATTATTGTAGATTTTCACGTTCCTGGATGATCCTTTATTAATTTGCATTTCAGATGTAAAATTGTAAAGTGCAATATCATCGAATACATTGGAAAATTTTTGTCTAATTATTTAAATCCGCACTGATAGGCTGTAACAATTTCGATTACAATAATTAACCCTTAGCACTCGAATGGCGACTGTAAGGCGCCGCTAAAAATTGCTGTATCATTATTCAATACATTTTTCAAATTCTTAAATATGTATTTAATAAATTACTGAACACTTCAGCATTGTACGAGTAAATTGCACCATTTTTGTATGTATGACATGAAAAAAAAAATATAGAAGAGAAATATTCTAGGTCGGAAGAAATGTTTCCTTCTGTAGTCAAAATAGCTTCGAGTGCAAAATTACTTTGATACGTGATGTAATGTTTTGGAGGTGCCTGTTTAGAGGTCAACGGGCAGAGGGCGTGAAGGTAAGCGAAAAGCTGAAAAACAATTTTTGACCCCCATAACTCCCCAGCTAGGGACACCGCTATTGTTCAGACAGCGTTGTCTCATTGCTACGACCCCCTCCCCCTGGTTTCCTCCGCCCCCAGGTGCCCCTCCCACGGCCACTGGCCGCCCCCGTGCCCCCAGGAGGATTAAATCGCGTCTCATCCACCGGCCCGGTCGATATCCAACTCGGCTACCGATGGAAGAACGTTGACCAGGAGACGAAACTTCCCAAGGATACACTTTCCGCACGTATCCGTCCTGCGCGCGCACCAATATCGTGCCCCCCACCCCCGCCCCCCTATATATATATACGAGCACGCTTTAAGTAGGACAGCAGAACGACACTGGCCGCCAACCGATACAGAGAGGATGCTGCGCGATTCCCTTTCGCATCGTGAAACTCGAGCTTCGCGACAGAATTCGGTTTCCAAAGGGTCATGACTCGTCTGGTTCACGTGAAACGAGCATGACGTTTAGGAATTTTTTCTCTGAGAAAAGTTAGTGCGCAATTTTCCCAACACAGAGCATAATTAACAGTACATACAATTTTTGTTGTTGCGACGTGTTCGGAATTGTTTGAGTGACAGCCGCCGCCTCGCTCCTAACAAAAGTTGTCTGAAAGACGCGCTGCGACTCCGCTGGTATTTAGGAATTTCTCTTTTTCTTTTGGGAAAGTTAGTGCATATGCTTCTGAAACAGATAGCCTACTTAAAAGTACAATTTTTGGTTCGCGATATTTTGGATAATGCCTGAACGACAGTCTCCCAAGAAATGACTTTTCCGGAATGTTTTCTTGAAAAGTGAACTTTTTCAAAACTAGCACTTCGGTGAAATGATACGTGCCTACAATTCCGTGTAATTGAATAACGGAGAAACAGGTTTTTCCAATTTGGCGAGTCCTTCGAAATTTCTGAAGCCCCCTGTGACGAGAATCTGGTTTCCGGGTCGCTCGTATCCAACGCACCCTGAAACGCCATTGTTCCTGTGCACACATCACTCGAGTTAGCCCCCGAACATTGGATCCTACAATCTCATCAGAGCTGACGGATGAAAAACCGGTGATGCGCGGAGATACCCCGGCAAATACCGTGCACGATACACGAATCGAGAACGTGGGGGTGAAGGATTTCCCTACTTTGCTTTCAAAGTAGATTAAAATGTCATAACTGCATAAAATCTCCAGTTCAAATACAATTAATGCCGTTCAGTTACTTAGCAGTTAAACGATTTAATTGTTCAGCAGTTAAACTTGCGTTAAGAAGTATCACTCTTTGCAGAAACTTCCGCAGTCCGGTCTAATCTAGCGAAATCATCCGGGAATCTCCGACGAATGTCTTTGTTAAGTCTCCGCTGCGTGTCTTAAAATAGATTCAATGAAATATTGCGATCGTGAAGACTGTCAGCGAAACAGACGACTATACCGAACGTGTTATGCGTTACGTGTTAAGCTCGAAAACTGGTCGAGTGGGTACACGTTCTGTGGAATGAAGTTTGGATAACGCGTCCGTTCATTACCGGCTGTTTCTACTAGTTGCGGCCGGCGCTATCACTACACTACGAAACCTTTGCATAATAAACGTTTCCTTCTCTGATCTTAACAAACAGACGCCACGTGGACAAAAACAATCACATGTTCGCGCGAACCACCTGCCACTTTACTAAAAATTAATCCATAATCGAAGACCACGTACTCGTCCACTAGATTAAATCATACTCTTCATAAATTCTTCGTTTCTAATCATTCAGCTCTGAAGAATTATGCAACGAGCCTGAACAGATCAATCGTAATTTACGACCACTCTTTAATTGTGCATACAGGGTGTCTCGACTAAATGGAATTATCTGAACGTCTGCTCTATTTACTGTCGTATGAGAAAAAGTTTTTAAAGGCATTCTATAACAAGGTGCCAGAGTTATCGGTAAGAGACCTCGCATTTTTTCTTTGATATTCTCGTAGAGCATGAAAAGACGAATCCAACGAGTACCATGACCATAGCATTTCGATCATTCACTCTCGAGAGATTTGTGTCTGAAACATAAGACAATGGATGGTTTCAGACACGGATATCTCGAGATTGAGTGATCCGAAGGACATGGTCATGGTACTCGTTGGATTCGTCTTTGCATGCTCTGCCAGAATATCGAAGAAAAAATACAAAATTTCGTTTCAAAAATAATTCCTCGTCGCATGCGTCCCTCGAAATTTCATTCTGGGCAGATATTTATGTGCTTCGATTACGTGTCAGTTTTTGAGATTGTATACTATATACAATCTTACTCTATGAGAGATTCTGTAGTGACTAAGTTCTCTTTAAATGTTTCTCTCACTCGGAACAATTTTAATCGACAAAATACCATCTGTACAGTGTTTCTGAGGATGTTAAACGTTTCTGAGAAGGACTGCTATTGATTCAGAGCAGGTAAATCTTGACTCGGGACGATTCAGCGACGAGGGCGACGCAGCCGGCGTCGACGTAGGGCGCACCGGTGCAAAGTAACGGCGTGATCGATGCCGCAACGCTAATTAATTAACATTCCCTCGCGGAAGAGGTCTCTGGTAGACACACCTATACGAGAGAGCGTCCTCTCTCTTTCCCGCCAGGTTCCAGCCCCTCTCTCACAACTCTCCCCCCACCCCTCTCACTCTTTCTCCCTCGATCCTTCTGTGTTTCTCGCTCCGCCTCGTTCTCCCTCATCTTTATCCAGCTCGTGCGAGTTTCCCGGCTCTTTCTCCAGCGACCATTCTCCTCTCCGCTCTCCACTCTGTCATCTCTCTCTCTTTCTGTCTCTCCTTTTCACTCTAGCGACTTTAACGCCAACGATCGTTACCGTGCCGCGATAACGACGACGCCGGCAACGACTGGCAGCCGATAGGAATATTCCTGAGAGGATTATTCCTGGAGGACCGGCCCGGAAGAAGTTTGAAGAACGATTCCAGGGCGAAGGATTTTAGGCTCGGAAGCAAGGTCTGATTGGGTCCTTGTTTCAGCCGAGATGGACGAATCTCTGTGTGTCGCGATTTTAAAAAGCGCATCTGACTGGCAACGCGAGAATTCAGAAGAAACTGCTCGATCCTTGCGCAACGGTTATGCGATTTAAACATTTGTTAGCGGACTATGGAGTTTACGTGCCCTCTCGCTCTTCTACTTTACCCTCTCTCAAATTCTCTCAATCACTTCTCTAAACTCTCACAATTTCTCTCATTCGCTCCCTCTTATCGCTCTTTCCTCTCTTAATTTTTCTCTTTCTCCCTCTCCTCGGACGTGACAAGTTATCACGATACTCATATTTTTACTAACATACTAATAAATGAATCGCACTTTCACTAATTAAGTTAATCTTTTGCAATAGGGTGAAGTCTGCCCATTTCAATGACCCTGAAATATGTCGTCAAGGTCAATGTTCCGAACAACTTCTCTCTGTGATGCCCCGTTCAGTTTTCGTTCTTCAGATATCGGCAAGAACGTGTTATAGATTAGTATTTAAATTTAGCATTTGAGTTTAGATTTAAGTTTTAATTTTAGAATTTCATTCGTATTCGACTGGAACGAAAGTTCGTAGCGTTTTTAAATTTGAAGACAAAGTTAAGATATTTATTCATAGATTTATCACCAGTGCCCGATTTTTCCAACACCATATTTACCATTCTGTTCTATTACGTTTTGCCATTTCTGAGGTAACTCGTCGACTAAACCTGCGAATAAAGTTTTATCTTTGAATTTTAATTGAATAACCGTCCCAGCCCAATATATCGAAGAATATTCAGGACAATGCGTATTTCGTTTAAATAGAGTAATTATTTTCAAAGCTACACTAATTTCTTTGACGTCCTGTTACCATCCTCGCTGCGTTCGAATTACTGGTGTATAATCCGAGAAGAATCTCAGGGTGCAATTAAATAAAAATTGCCTCGATTTTGAGGAACTTTTATGGCCCCCGGTTCGGCAATGAACGCGTTAACGATAATCGATAACGTTATCGCGAGTATGGATCGCGAGCCATGCGTCGAACTCGATCGATCCCCGCGGGCAATGGTACCGATGCACCGATGCACCGTATATGCAACACTGCAGGATGCATCGCGGACGTAGAGGACGCAGGAAGTTGGAGTTTCTGCGTCCGTGGGTCGCTATTGATGGATTCTGGAAGGGGTATCGAAATAGTTCGCATCTCGATAACTGACAGGACATTTCTATAGCCGCGAATTTTCGGCAACATCTTCGCGAATTAATTAATCTTCCACTGCCGACCTAGATTCGGACGTGTCCAGATATTTCATCCTTCTGACACTTTACCCACCACTGGTTTCTTTTTTTTTTCTCGTTGAAAAATTTATTTTATTATTCTCAGCGAATCTCTCGCAAAATGCAACGGGCTTTGCGGGATAAATTGTATTAACCCTTTGCACTCGAGGCTATTTTAACTCCAAAATGAAGCATTTCTACCGACCTAGAATATTGCCCTTCTATATATATATTTTTTTTTTTCATGTTATACATACGAAAATGGCGCAACTTACTCGTACAATACCGAAATATTTAGTTATTTATTAAATACAAACAAATTTAACAATGTAAAAAATATTTTGAATAATGGTACAGCAATTTTTAGTGATGCCTTATAAGCATCATTCGAGTTTATGAGTGAAATTGATTGAATGAATTCCTGAATGAATAAATCCCACTTGAAAAAGAAATGAAAATTGTAGAGTGTATATGTTGGAATGGTTATTGGCGAGGATTTTGAGTCGAACGGTTCACTGTGAGACGGTTCCGAGGCAGCAGGGAGATCATGCGACGCCAGGAGGAACCGGAAGCAATCCTCGCGAGAGTCAACAGCTTCGAGATCTCGCACGTTCTGAGTGGATCGAATGTTTCTCCGTTCGACTTCTTTCGCGAAACCGGCGAATAAAAATTCAGATTAGCGAACTCCTTCCCCGAGCGCGTTTCAGGATACTTAATGGCCGGACGAATGTTTTATTCAGGCGACGCGTCGCGTCGCGTCGCGTCGCTTCGCCTCCCATGGTTCAAGGGGATTGTTTAACCTTTTGACAAGCGGGCCTGCCGGTCGCAAATTAGACCGCCATGGTGCGTTAAAATCGTCGTCTAATGAAACGTCGTTGTACTGTGAATTTTAGAAATTATATTTGCCTGATAATATTATTATTTTACCTGATAATAGCCACGATAAAAATGAAATAATTCAGACACAGATCGCAGAACATTGTCGTAAGTCTAGACTGCGGATGTTTATGCAATTTTCAATTTTCGTAGACAGATTTTACGAAGGTGGAGCGAAGTAAAATTTTTCATAGGAACAGAAAATGCAAAACAAATGAAAATCGTACTGAATTCTATCGAATCTTGTGTTATAGCATTTTCCGAAAATTTTCATAAGCCTTAAATGCATAAAGATCCGCAGTCTAGTAATAATATTTTGGACGTTGGAAAAATTGTGGGGATGCAGGGAGTCATCGAAGAAAATCGAACCGGATGGTAGCGAGTAATCGCGTTCATTTGCTCGAACATCGGGACACGAGTTCGAGCATCGAGTCTCCGGTTTCGAGCTATCGAGATCAATATTTGAATAGACTCGAACGCATCCGGTAGCTTGGTAACGACATTACAAACCGACGAGATTACAAATTGGAGCTCGACGATATCGACGCGCTCGATATCGAATAATATGTACTGTGGCCAAACAAACGTGCCAGAGCTCGAAAACGTCTTTCAACGTCCCCGAATCCGCAGATGAAATACGCTTGTCGTCTTTCAATGGATCATCAACTCCTGATTTCCGATCTCTCGGCTGTACCACAATCGAATTATTTCCAATTGTGTCGGAGTGATTAATTGTTGCCGAAGATTCGGAAGATGTAACTGATGCATTTCGCTCGAGTTGGTCACCGAAGTGTGTACAATGTGTGTGTATGTGTGTGTGTGTGTTGCAAAAATTAGTTAAATAAGTGAAAGCTGTTTTCAATAGCGACCCTAACACATATTCTAATCGACTACGGATCTTTATGCACAATAAAAATTTTTCTTGGATCAATAAGAATGTATTTTCCGTCTTAACAATTGTAATAAGTTCAAAAGGGCAGAAATTTTTACTGTTTTATATTTCATCGACTCATCTTCGCTGCAAGTGTATAAAATTCGCGGTCTATCAATTAAAGAATTACCACAAAAATCTGCAGCATGTTGCAGTAATTATTTCCACAGCAACATATTCGCGACAATTTTCTGATTGAAATGATATCGAACACGACACATTTTGCACAGTATTTACTCGCTTAATCCACGACATACTAGAACCTCGATTATCCGAACCGACGACATCGTTTAACGTGTCATTTCGTCACAGGTTATATTGGAATGAAACAACGTGATTCGTCGTCCAATATATCCACTTTCAAGCGTTGGTAGGCCCTTTCAATTTTCATAGATTCATAATTTTCCAACAAGAATATCGCAGTGAATTAAACCGATAAAATACGCTCCGAATGATGTCACGTCTGGATGCATTTTAATCCGAGAAATGTCGAAAATGTGACGGTACAAGTTTCATAAAGAGATCATTAAAAACAAAAAGGTATTGACATCGAAATTAATGAAATACAGATTAAACGGGGAGATTGGAAATTTTTGCGAGAATTTATGAAAAATTGACGTACAATGAACGTAGAAATTAAATACATCATTGGTTCGGAGAATCGAGGACCTATATGCTGCGAATTGTACCGTGTCTGGTATCGTTTCAATCAGAAAATCGTTACAAATATATTGCCAAAAGTTTCCTAAGGAAACCATGAAGAAGAGCAAGGATCTGTCGATCAAGAACGATCACTTCAATTGATCCAGTCGGGCTGGATTGAGCAGGGTCTCGTCGACCAGACCCGCTAATGAACGAAACCGAATCGATCGAGGGAAACGCGGGGCCGTTCGAACGGCGAAAAGGAGGAGGAGGAGGAAGAAGAAGAAGAAGAAGAAGAAGGGGTGGCCAGCGTGGAGGTCATCGGGCGAACCGGGTCGAAACGCGGTTACAGAAGTAGAACGAAGGACATGCATACCGAGTCAGGGACGGATAAGACAGAGAAAGGCGACAATTCGAAAGCTGTAGGTGGCACGACGACCAGGCCAGAGCAGAGAGAAAGAGAGAAAAAGAGAGAGAGAGAGGGAGAGGGAGAGGGTGCGAGAGGGTTGGAAACGGGTCGTCGAGGGATGCCAGGACGTGAAATGGAAGAAGCCCCGAGGACGGCGTGCCACCTCGTCGCCCCGCTAATGCAACATGACGCGATACGAGCGAACTTATGGTTCTCAGCCGCCCGCGGGGAGGGGGGTCTGAAAAACGAGAGAAAATGCGCTGTTCGAGAGAGCAGTCACCACCCGCCCCCGCGGCTGTCTCCGGGAATGTTCCACCAATCGCGAAGCACCGCAAGGCGCCCCGTTAACAAACGAGGCAGCGCCGAGCGAGCATAATTCAGAAGCATAGCTTCTCTAGTGTACCAAGCTCAAGAAGTGAGCCAAATCGATTAACCAGAATTTTTTTAGATTTTGCAGTATCATCACCGTAACTGTCGCGAAGGTCTCCATCGTAACTGTCCAAATTTTATCCCCACCACTGGGGGGGATCCCCCTCGGAACCAGTCAGGCGGTAAAACACGTTCGACGACCGAGCCAGCGAGAGGTTAAGTGTCGGTGAGACTCACAAGCCAACCAAAAGATTGCAACTTTTCTAATTTTTGATTGTTTTTTATGAAACATTTAGCATCGTAGCCATCTTGTTTTTCTAATTGAAATGATACCAAACACGATATAGTTACCAACCAAATACGACTTGTATTGTTGATACATTTGCTCCATGGTTAACCTGTTCCGTTTAGTATACATTTGGATGGAGGACTGTAGAGGACCGAAGATAATAAATATATGTATTGAAAAGTTGTTGAAACAGTATTGCTTAGAAATATTGACGAAATGAGAAAAGAAATGGAGGGGGAAGAGGGGAGTAAGAGATCAAAGAATTAATAGTGGGAATGATAAGATGGTTATCAAATAAATAATTCATATCCATTGAACAGGTAATACGAACAAGCAGTGTATCATTTCAAACAGTTTCCCCCTTTTTACATTAATTTCAAATGAAATTCACGAGCTCTGAAAATAACGATGTGTTTCTACGTTTGTTTACAAGAGTACGTAAGTGAACGGAAATCAGGATAATGATAATAACCAACAACGAAATTCGCGAATGTTAATACGCTCCCCGTAAATTTTATAATTCGATGCTCTGTATTTATTTTTATGTTTTTTTTCCTCAGAGAGAGAGAGAGTGAGAGAGAGAGAGAAATTAGAGAGGGGGAAATTAAATGTAAGGATAAATCACCAGTTTTGCAGAATCTGTTCAATTTAAATGAGAAGATTAAATGAGCTTTACAAAATATACAAAATGTTTATTTTCCTCTTAATAATTCACAATTAAATGCTGCGTTCTCTGAACTCCGCGGGATTTTAATTAATTCTGTCGGGTGTAATGGGCGCATGAGAAACTGGTGCATATTGGCCACACTCTTTTTATCTTCTGCAATTTTCTGTGCCAATTTATTTCGATGCGACCGATTTTCGGTGTGGTCGTTTTTCGTTTGCGCAAACAACTATCTACGTGTCAAAACGCAATAGAAAATTTATTCATAAATAATACGAATGATGATAAATATACAGAAATATTAGATCGGTAACACTATGCCGTGTAACTCTCAGTTACATTTACAAACGGCGTTTAAATTTTCACTATAGGCTTAGGTAAAGCAGTTAAAAATCGTGACCTAAACATGTTTCAATTCAACTTCAATTTTTCATTGCAAACAAATTTTTGAAAATTGTATAAATCGATTCGAAAACTTTTCCCAAACAAGCATACTCGTCTCACGTGAAAGAGTCGCGAAACCCGGTATTCGCGACGTTCTATACCGATCGCATAATTTTTCTATTATCGATCACCGAACGCATCCTAAACGCGGCGTTATCCGAAGATTCAACAGCCCCGGGGCATGAATCATTATCTCCGAATCGGGGATAAACAGTAGGCTAGTCGACTTATGGCTACACTGCCGCGGAAGACAGGAAGACGGAAGGGAAACGCAAGAGGATAAACCTAGAACCTTGGTGGCGGTTAGGGGATGGTGGGGTGGTTAGGGGATGCTGCTGTTGCTGGTTGCGTCGCTGGTTAGATCGGAGAGCCGAGAATCGTGCATCCTTCGGCGGAGGGGAAAGGTAAGGTAAAGAATTATACTACGTGCCCCGAGTGTCAAGTCGTGGGGGTGGTTTATGGAACAGAAGCGGGAGGACGTTACGGGGGTGCTCTTTCTAACGTGACGGCGCACGTGCAGGACACAAAATATTTATTGAGGTTGACCTTTCTCGAACGAGTTTCTGTTTGTACGTTGTGAAAAGTGGGCGGACCTTTTTGTTGACATTTTGTACACCTTTTCTTACGGATTTTGGTTACAGAATCTGTCTGATTTTTTGAGATTTTAGAAAAATCGACTGGGTGGTGTTCAAGATACCACAAAGATGATTTACAGTATTTTGATAACTTTGACAAGTGATAGAGGTCGAGACTTATCTCTGATGCGTTGTTTCTTATTTTTGCCTTATTCTGTGATGCTTCAGCTACAATTTAGCGAAAGTTTCATCGCTCTATTTTAATTCTGTCAAAAGTTACACGATTTTTTAGGGGGCAGTGTTCAGGAAGAGGGACAGCTGGTTTCTTTGATTTACAGTTTTTGGTAACTTGGATAAATATTTTCGAGGTCGAGAAACACTTGTCAATTTTTGTTTCTTATTTTTGCCTTATTCTGTGATGCTTCAGCTATAATTTAGCGAAGGTTTCATCGCTCTATTTCAATTCTGTCAAAAGTTACACGATTTTTTAGGGGGATAGTGTCCAGGAAGAGGGACAGCTGGTTGCTTTGATTTACAGTTTTTAGCAACTTGGACAAATATTTTCGAGGTCGAGAAACACTTGTCGATTTTTTTCCTTATTTTTGCCTTATTCTGCAATGTTTCGGCTACAATTTAGCGAAAGTTTCATCGCTCTATTTTATTTCTATCAAAAGTTACACGATTTTTTAGGGGGTAGTGTCCAGGAAGAGGGACAGCTGGTTTCTAGGATTTACAGTTTTTGGTAACTTGGACAAATATTTTCGAGGTCGAGAAACACTTGTCAATTCTTTTTTCTCATTTTTGCCTTATTCTGCAATGTTTCAAGAATAATTGGGTAAAAGTTTCATCCCTCTGTCGCTTGATTGTTAGTGTAATGGCATCATTTCAGTCTCCTCTCTGGAAATTTCGTTTTACCGTGTTTTACATTGGAAGATGGGAATTGGACTCGCTAAACGGAAGCCGAACGACAAGAAAGGAGGAAAGGAGCAAACTGGAAACGAGATCTATACTCGCACAATTCGTCTTATTCAAAGAGTGCCCCGGGTTCGGTGTCAAGTGGCCAGGAAAATGTTTGGAGACTACGCTCGGCCTCACCTTTGAGCTTTTAGATCGGAGAGGAACGTGGCAATTCACGTCGCGAGAAAAAAACTCTTTCATGCCAAACAATCCCAATTCTGACATCTTTCGACACTTTATTAAAACACCTCCGTTTACGCTGCGATACTCGCAAACATCTTGAAAGAGGCCTCACTCCGTTGCCAATTTACGAATACGCTCCCAACTAATCGTTCTATCCTCGTCGAGATAGTTTCATTGAAATGATTAAGAAACAGAATTAATTTATAACGCGTCGATTGCGGTCGAGTCAGAACATTTTTATCCGAAAGATAATTGCATTTCGCGAATATTCGACACAGATGGGCCGACCCCGACACCCGCGAATCCAAATTGTTTTTCTCGGCCCGCAAAAATAACCCTCGGAATCGAATCGCATCGCGGCTGAATTCGCGCTTGCGAGAGGAGCGGAGCGGATCGGAGCGGATCGGATCGAAAAGGGAACAACAGGAGAGGACTCATGCCATTCTTAGCATCTGCGAAGCATACTATATTAGCGTATCGCGAGGCCCGCGGCATCCCGCGGTCAGAATAGATTTCTCTGTTCGAGCCAATTCACCGTGGCGCGTCGCGACGCCTCGCACACACCGATCCACGTCAGAGAGTTTAGTCACATTTCTCCCTTACAACTTTTGTGCAAACTCTCCTTTCAAATCCGTCCTAACGCATTATAGTTTTCGTCCCTCCTAACATATTTCACGAAAAAATATATTTCAAGCGTCCATGAGGGATGATTTCCAGTACTTTATGTGAAAATGGTACAATGGTAAAAATCGAGTGTAGCCATTTCATTTAAAAATTCATTGTTCAACAAAGTTAACACAGTTATATAATTATCTAGTAGCTAAGCCTAATCTGTAAAAATATATTTAAAAACTTGAATGCACAGGAATTTTATAAAGACATCATGTAAATATCCACCATGCGAGGGTTAGATATAAAATTTTCAACAGTCTGCAGAACATTGCAATTTTAAATAATGGTACAAATGTACAGGTCTCAACTAATGTACGCGATTAAATTATTTATGCAACTTCAGGAATTAAACGTATAATCGTTCTCAAAGGGTTAAAAAACGAGGAGAACGGCTTTCGAGTACGCATGGTGTATGTAGTTTACAAGGAAACTGTTTTTCAGAATTTTTCGTTGCAGATTTGGGTTGGGTATTCCTCGTCCGGTTGAAAGTTTTATCAAAGCGTCACTAAACTCCTTGATCCAGAGCACGGTCGGCGTCGCGGCGCTACTCTGGCACTCGGAATCCGGCGACGGCGTCTCGGCCATTCACGTCGACGACGTCCATCCCGAAAATACACGGCCCGGATGGACCCTTCCAGCGGTTCAATTAAGATTTCTTGCGGTCTACTTGCCGCGAAATATTCTATCCGCGAATTCACGCCGCCGCGTTTTGTCGGCCAAGGCGAACGGTCCGAAGTTGTTGTTGTTGTTACCGACAACGGAGGCTCGTTGCACGCTGTACCGATCGTTACTCGTTTTCCGGGCGCCAAATTAGGGGGGGTTTAAGTCATCGTTTCGCTGATTTTCATTTTGTGTGCGAAATACCAGCCCTTGAATTTCGAGGTTGTTGTTTAATGCGCGGCGCACTGGAAGCTTCGAGTATTTACTGTGACCTTGATTTTGAAGATTGTGTTGCGGGGCTGGGCTCATTTTGTAGGCGAGGTCTCGAGGAATGTGAGTACATTTTTTCAAATTTTTTGGACTGAGATTTTGGGTAGAATCTTTATGCGGGAGTGACGATGAGTTACAGTGCAGTTACTGTTTACTTGGAGCGTACGCTGTTATGTTGGTATTAAAAACTGGGAGGTGGGACTAGGCTCAATTTTCCGTCAAGATTTCAAGGAATGTGAGGATATTTTTTTGAAATTTTTTCGCCATTTATCTTGAGAGGAATCTTTATGCACAAGTGTAATTGTCGGTGAGTTTTGTGCACTCACAGTGAATTCTCGATATAGGTCAACAACACGGGTGTTTCCAGCGACATATATCGTCCAGGAGACATACCTCGAGGCCTCTCGAGCTTCGCGGCCCCTCACGGGGTATACCCCGCGGTGGTGGGGATAATTCCGCGACGTTTATCATCCAGGCCTTGGCGACATATATAGAGAACCACTGTATTGGTTTCTTGAAGCGTGGCGCTCTGGATCTTTGACTTTGGAGACTATGTTATGACAACATACTTATACATCATTCCAGATTTATGATATACAAATTATTCCACATTTGGCGGAACACGTTGTTCCGCGTTTACATCTACAATATCGTTAATTCTCCCCGTCTCTGCAACCCCGTAAAACTTTCCGATCTAATTACGGCTCTAAACAACCGGAGCATCGCAAATGAAGCCGACGACGCGAAGCTCGGCCCGTTGAAACAAAGGGCAGAGGGAGAGGCAGCAACAGGGAAACATACGTCGGTGTCAAAAAAGAACCGCGGCGAAGGGATGATTTAGATAAAATTGCCGTCAGGTCCGCTGAACTCCGTTCCGGCCCCGTGCATTTGCCGAAATTTCAGAGCCGCGACATTTTTCTCTGCGTCCTCTTCTTTCTTTCTTCTTTTTTCTCCTTTTTTCTTTGTTCTGTTTCTGTTTCGCACGGTGCGTCGAGCCGCATCCGGCTTCATGGAGCTTTCCATTACTCTCGCGAGCGCCAAACGCGAATCTCCGCGTCTAATAGGAGCACCCTTTTAAATGTACAGCGGCGTGTTTGTTTCCGCGAGTACTCGCAACAAAAATTCCCCATCCATTCTCATTGTTTCAACGTTCGCCTGCCACGACGCGGAACAGGCTCTCTCTCCCCTGTGCTCTCTGCGCGTGTGTCCCTCGAATCACATTCGCGACGCGACATTAACCATACATTATTTCGAATACTATGCCGGATAGTTGCTATTAAGTGCACGAATTTATTCGGGGCCCCGACAATGGATTTATTTCCTCGAGTGAAAGCAGTCGTCGCTGTTTCTCCACATTGTTCTGTAATCAAGGGGATGTTCGCGTTTTCGCACGAATTTTTCCCAGAAAAACTACTGAACCGTTTGCAACGGGATTTTGCATACGTATTTATCCGTATTTCAAGTACGTCTGTGTTTTTCTGTAAGTGGAAATAATCAAAATTACGCCAGTTATATATTTTTTTACAGCCCCACCTCAAATCTCGTTTCGTGCGGTCCTTTTCTATGCGAATTTTATTTTGTGCGATTTTCTTTTATGCGCGTTCTGTACTACGACGAGTAGTATTGAATTGTGTGCATTTTGAAAATTTCTCCATGTTCAAAATGAGAAATTACATTTTTTAAAAATATTTCCATGCGTAATTTAATGATTTATTTCGTTTGGAAGGCACTTTCTCGCTATTCCGCAAATCTTTGACATATTTTCTAAGTGAGACTTCTTTTTTTATGCGGTCCCTCTCCACCGCATAAAAGAAATTCTCTTTAATATGTTGTAAAAAATTATTTGTTATAGCTGTTTATAAAGTTTCTGAATATTTTTCTGTGCCTATCTACCGCACAAAAAGAGAGTCGACGGTATTTATCAAATCAACAGTTTGTAATTTATAATATACGTATTTCTCTCAAAGTTATGCTCGCAATATGCGAAGAGGAGGGTTCGAAGAACATGTATACTTCGTTTTACGTAATTCAACAAAAAAAAAAAAAAAAAAAATGAAAAACTGAAGAATGCACTGTCCGCCGTACGTATTCTCGCCGGAAGTGGACGGTGCGTAGTACTCGTGGATCTATTCGATATGCAAGACCACGGGCCCCGTCCGTAGTCGATTAAACTTTTACCAACGCGGAAGAATTTCGATCTGCGGCGTAATGCGGCTGCACCGAACTCGACTTGCACTCGCTGCGCCATGCCACGGGCGTGTCCTCATTTAGCTAATGCTCCTGAGATCGCGAGAATTACCTTCTGATAGATTCATGATCGTCTCTGGGGAGAGCCCGGATGACGGTCACGATCCTGGGTCACGTTCGACCGGGGGCCGTTCCTGAATAACCCATATCCCGGCCGGCGTCGTTCGACCTGTTTCCTTGAATCATTGTGAAAAAGACGGGACGCGAAGTCGGGCCAGGGGCTAGGCCAGCAGCCCTAAAAGCTTTGCCAATCTAGCAGGAATATCGTTAACACTAGAACCACCGAGCCCTAAACGCGACTTCGACTTATCCCTTTATAATAACAGCAAGACTGAATTTGCTCCGGTTTCATACGATTTTTATGGTAACATGTACTCCAAGGAAGAGATGTGTATATTAAACAATTTCTCGTGAAAACGTTTTCATAGTTTCACTGATCGTTAACCCCTTAATTTGCACGCTCGAGTTAATTCGAGCGCGCTACACAGGCAAACTCACGACTTAGACTTATCCCTTTATAATAACAGCAAGACTGAATTTGCTCAGGTTTCATACGATTTTTATGGTAACATGTACTCCAAAGAAGAGATGTGTATGTTAAACAATTTCTCGTGAAAACGTTTTCATAGTTTCACTGATCGTTAACCCCTTAACTTGTCCGCTCGAGTTAATTCGAGCGCGTTAAACAGGCAAACTCACGACTTAGACTTATCCCTTTATAATAACAGCAAGACTGAATTTGCTCAGGTTTCATACGATTTTTATGGTAACATGTACTCCAAAGAAGAAATGTATTAAACAATTTCTCGTGAAAACGTTTTCATAGTTTCACTGATCGTTAACCCCTTAACTTGTCCGCTCGAGTTAATTCGAGCGCGCTAAACAGGCCAAACTGTGCGCACTCGAGATAATTCGAGCGGCGTTGTATTTTATGCTGCCATAATTTTTCACACTCGAATATAATCGAGAATTGAAAATAACAATGTGAAAGCAAAGAAAAAACAATCGTTTTATTGATATTTATCATTTACATGGGATTGTAAGCTACAACACTTATTTATTCAAGAATAAAATATAGCCTTTTTCCATGGAACGAAAGCGCAGTATATCAAAAATTGATTTTTTTGGCCGGTTTTTTTCAAAAAAACTGTGCGTTAAAGGGTTGAAGAAAAAATCATCCACCAGTCATTTTGACTGGTTCGGTGGTTCTAGTGTTAATACGGTTCCATCGATTCTTTTTTGAGCCACCGGTACTGAAACACAGTGAATCCTCGATATATGTCAGCAACAAGGGTCTTGCCAGTGACATATATCGTCCAGGCATACCCCGAGCCGTGTTGTGTTTAAACTCCTCGGCGTCCGAGGCCTCTCGACGTAGAGGGGATAATTCCGCGACGTTTATCATCTAGGTCTTGGCGACATATATAGAGAAATCACTGTACAGTATTCTCTCCGTCACTGTCGAAACGATCTCTACCGTAATTGTTCAAGCTTTACCACGTGACCAGGCCGTGGTAGGAGAAACAGCGTCGTGGGAGAGGGAAACGCGTAGAAGTGTATGGGTAGGCCAGGTACCCTAAGCAGACAACGGAAGCGGAACCGAGCCGGTCATAAATTGTAGGTCGCCGATGAGGCTCGCGATGTTCTATTGTTCGGAAGTATCCTGATTGCTGTTATTGTCGGGAAATTCGATGGCAATGATTTCGGAAGGCTACCTGCCTAGATAATGGGACCTTTTATTGACACTAAACCTACCACGGTCAGAATGACCGGTTTCGTATTTTACGATTATTGAAACTGTAAAAATTCATTTATGGAAAATAGGGTGAGGGACCCCATTACCGTGAGGGTATCAAGTACCGTGTCTATATTAATTATACTTATTTTCAAAGCATAATGAATATTGAAAAAGAGATATATAACATCTATATTAACTAATTTTAATGAAAAAATTCAACATCTCTTTTTTAATATTCAATATGCTTTAAAAAGAAGTGTAATTAATGTAGGCACAGTAAGTAAATTTCCTTGTCCAAGCATTTGTTATATTGAAACTACGGGACAACCTCAATAAATTTAGGGGTGTCATTTTTATAAGGCAATATTTACTAGATAATGTTAATGCTTGGTAGGTTTAGTGTTAAGGGCCATTTGGGGAATATGCTGCACTAAAGAGGTCATTCGCAAATTGTAATATTTCCAATTGAAAAGGACCTAATGCTAAGGTCCAAATTTCGTCGCAAGACTGAGCACCGGGTTTCGGAAACTGGCAGCCATCGGTTCGACATGCTCGACGAATGAAAGCCGTTCGCGAGAGCCGCCTGCAAGTCGCGATCGATCGCGACGCGTATATAAACCCGTTTGATTTTCCAGCGGCGCGCTGCGAACGCGGCTTAATATCGGGAACCGACTCCACGGAAAATTGGATTAGCTTTGATAACGCGCCGGCCGGACCGGTTAGCCCTACGTCTTCAAGGATACTTCTTCTTCTTCTTCTTCGAGAGAGAGAGAGACTCGATTACGCTCGCGATCGATGCTCGATGAGCAACTCCTTCTGAACACCTTGCTGCGGAAGGACGCGAGGACCTTTTCCTTACAATGATTCCTGACTGCGTAATGTGTCAGATAATTTGGATCGTTGGAAGTAATTAACCCCCAATCTACAACCGTATTTTTGTTAACGCTGTCTGCATATATCGTTTATGTTGACGACTGTCGACTGTTCTGGGTTTTCAAAAAATCTAAAAAAATTCTGGAATACGTATTGAAGTCTATACATGTATTCTCTATATATGTCGCCAAGGCCTGGATGATAAACGTCGTGGAATTATCCCCACTACCGGGGGGATACCACGTGGGGGACGCCGAGGAGTGTAAACATAACACGGCTTGGAGTATGTCTCCTGGACGATATATGTCGCTGGCAAGACCCGTGTTGCTGACATATATCGAGAAATCACTGTAATTGTTGGAACCTCAAATGTTTAAAGCATCGATGGGAAAAATAGCTATCGAGAAGAAAGAAAGGAGTTCCTAAATGGCTCCAGTATTTAGCAATTAATGCGGACAATTTATATTTTCCATAAAAATCCGCACTCTACGTATCGCAGCGATTGAATTTCGGTTTGAGCAACTGTATTACGAGAATAATTAATCTTTGAAGACAGACGAAGATGATTGTGTCGCCTATACGCGACCGACACGGTGGTCAACATGTTAATAACCACTTGGTAATCTTTCATTTCGACTTCCCGACAATTATAGCATGAGTGACCGCTATCGCCTGCTTCTCCGGACGATATTCGAGTATGGCAGTAAAAAGCGGAGGAACAGAGGCCGGTTGGGGGTTGCGTTGGGCGACGGAGGAAGGGGTGGGGGTGGGGGGTGGTGGCAAAGGGTGGCGCCGGACAAAAGGACGCGGCGATGAAGACGGGGAAAGCGGATAAACGTGTGCCGGCCGCCGTTAGGCGAACACGGGCCAGAGGAGAGAGCGTTGTGCACATAACGCGCGTCGCCCGACGTCGACGTCGACGCCGACGCCGACGCCGACGCCGACGCCGACTGCTGCAATGCGGCGATGTCGGCATTTTAATTGAAAACGCCGGCACTCTCTCTCTCTCTCTCTCTCTCTCTTTCTCTCGGCCTAGCGATACCGCCTCTTCCGGCGCTAACCACTTCTCGCTTCTTCGCTCATCCATTCGTGGTTTATTAACGAACGTTAATGTCGTAGGAGCGCGCCTCGTTCCTTTTAATTGCGTCCCTGAATTATTCACCGTGCAGCCGCCCCGTAGCACGGCCGTATCGCGCTCGTCTCCACGCTGCTGCACCGGCTTCTCGTATCGACAACACGCGCCGAGATTCTGCGATGCAACGCGGTGCAACGCGGTGCAACGGACTGAATTCACCCGTCGCGATGGGTCACTTCGCGCCGAATCTGGTGCGAGTGCTAGGCGAACGTGGTGGGAAGAACGCAGACGTATGTATGCGTCATATGGCGACACGGAGCCTAGGCGAAAACCTGGAGGACGTGTACAGTGAATTCTCGATATATGTCAACAACACTCAAGAGACATGCCTGAGCCGCGTTGTGTTTACACTCATCGGCGTCCGAGGCCTCTCGAGCTTCGTGGACCTTCACGGAGTATACACTGCGATAGTGGGGATGATTCCGCGACGTTTATCATCCACGTCTTTGCGACGTATATAGAGAAGTTACTGTATATACGTATGGAACCAAGTGGAAAATCTACAGGACGTACACGTGTGTCTGGAGCCTAGTGGAAAATCTAGAAGAGACCCAACATGGACCCAGAGTCTAGATAAAAATGTAGCAGACGCATATGCTCATCTGCAATCCAATAAAAAATCGAGGAGGCGTGTATATTTATATCTTGAATCTAGTGGAAAATCTAAATGAGGCATACATGGACCTAGAGCCTAGGGAAAAATCGCGAAAAAGGCATACATGGACCTGCAGCCTAGGGAAAAATCTAGAAGACGCATATGTTCATCTAAAAACCAATAAAAAATCGAGGAGGCGCGTATATGCATATATAGAATCTAGTGGAAAATCTAAATGAGGCATGCATGGACCTAGAGCCTAGGGAAAAATCGCGAAAAGGCATACATAGACCTAGAGCCTGGGGAAAAATCTTGAAGACGCATATGTTCATCTAAAACCCAATAAAAAAATCGAGAAGACGCGTATATACGTCTAAAGCCTAGTAAAAAATTTAAGACACGCGTAAATGCCTCTGGAGCCTAGTGGAAAATCTAGAAGACGATTGGAATCGTGCATACCTGTGTTGCATTGAGCCTGCATCTGGAAATCGGTGCATCATCTGACGGATTTTTGGGGAGGAAAAATTGATAGAGACTTACCTGAAACAAAAAGAAAAAATTTCGTTAGTTATTGTCGAGTATATGCGTAATGTGAATTTGTTATGCTACAATGAAAATCTATGCACAATTGTCACCGAATTTTCGGAAATATAAAATCATCTTGAACACATATGTGGATTCGACCAGGTCAGAAAATAGTACAACATCATGACGATGGATAAATAAACATGTGAATGGATAAAAAAAAAGACCCGAAAAAACAGGGTTGATCAAACCCTCGAGTGGAAAACTTCGGTATACTTTGCGGGATGTTGCAACGATGAGTGGGGAGGAATGAAGACGGAGCAAAGAGGAATCTAGGGACATAGCGAGGGACAATGAGGTATTGTGGTGGGGAGGACGCTACTGGATAACCTTGAGCGGTCAATATTCCCTGTCCCGAGAACAGTGTGGACCGGTAGAGCCGAGAAACCTGGCACAAGAATATTCACAAATCATGAGACCTGTGCAGCTCTCGTACACAATACATATTCGCATTATACACAGACGTAACGTGTTTATATGTGCAACCTAATTTATACCCGAGCCCAACAAATAATGTAATTCACTCAGATAATTATATTTATATTCACCCTTCGACGAATTATTTATACAACTAAGTCGTCAACTCCATCCGTGTAAATTTTGTTTAATAAACTGTCCCGTGTACGGTCCAGTAAGCTTACATGTTGTTACACTCCGGATTTTATGCATTTATGTGTAAATCAAATGCGAAACCGTGAAAACATTTAAAAATGCTGCTGCATTATTTTCAACTCGTGAAGATTATCACTAGAAGATATAAATGTCTATTTAGCTCCTGTATCGTGCGATCACTAAAGTTTTCATTTTGCATAAAAATCCGCAGTCCAGTTATAATGTGTAAATCTTCAGTGGAAAATGAACAGAAGAAATAACCGGAAAACTTAGCGTACCGCTTGCTCCGTAACAAAGTACAACGTTCTCGATACACGCACTTACTATGAAACGAAACAGATAATCCGCAGTCAGATTAAACACCAAACGTGCACGATTAAAAATTGTTTTTATTTTCTCGGAGCGTCTCTCCCCCACCGTTCGCGTCGATTCAACAATCGACGCTCGATTTCGTTAATTCCCGGCGCGGTATCGCAGCACGAGGGAGGGAGCAGTAGCAGATTAGGCGAAATTTTAATTATTAATTAACGGCCGGGTGTCGATGATCCGCGGAATCGTTGTCGTTGCGGGAAGATTATTAAACCGAGTGAGACAGGGAGAGAGAGAGAGAGAGAGAGAGAAAACAGGCGGGAAAAGACCTGGTCGACGTCTGTGCACTATTCGAGGGTGGCTGGTGCGCAGGGGGTAGCTACCCCTTGGAAACAGTGCCGTATCAAACGGAGCCAGGGCCCGGCAGAGATCGATGCGTCGCGAGGCTCATCACTTATTTACGCCTTCATTACTGTAAACAATGCGTCTCCCTTTGCGTCCGGTCTCTCTCTCTCTCTCTTTCTCTCTCTCGTTCTGTCTCTCCTGGTTTCGTTCTCCCTGCTTGTCAGCCAGCCGACGCTATTCTATCTCGTCTGGCTGGTCCGCGAGACCCCGGTGGTTATGTTCGCGACTGTGAGCCGTCCATTTCCGAAAGTGACTTCTGCGAACCTCGGTTCAAACGAGGAGACTCTACTGTAACAGCTGAAGGGATTCTCATAAATTTGCGAAGGAATTTCTAGAAATTGTTCATCCATGCTCGATCCTTTTCAATCGAAGCCATTTCGAATTTCGGATATTTTAAACCCAATCTTCAATAATCTTAGCGATCTTCAATATCTTTTCGAACAATCTTAGCGATCTTCAATATCTTTTTTCCAATTTATTAACAATGCGTTCCGAAGTACATCGAGCAATGATTAGCACATAAAGAAGTACATTGAACAATCATTTATGTGCATAGAGTTCCGCAATTCTGAAGTGCAGGCTTACAATCAATGAGTTCATAATTGTTCGACACACGTAGCTACGTAAAATTAAAACTAGATCTGTCAAGTTAGATGAAACCCCACCGAAAAATATATGTCGCAGAAATGGCTGGCGCGTGCTTCCGGTTTGAGATATTTAACTCCAATTTTTCGCAAACACTATTCGAACCGTCATATAATACGACGACCTGATACGGATCTTTAAAATAAAAATATTTTTATGTATACAAAGAAATTATCGAATTTCCTTTATTTTCCAACTGTTCAAAGGCACTCTACGACAATGCTATGGGAAAATAGTTGCCACGTCTTTCTGATGCGAGCTGTTTGGCTGAATTTTTCAGCGAGTACTACTTAAACGTCGCACGATAAGATGTGTATATTAATTCTCCAGAAAACCTTAGTTCTGAATATTTAAAAAATTGTCAGATCTTCCCAATTGAAACGTACGCGACGCCTTGAATGGTTCCGTTTCATTTATTTAGGCCGAGTTTAGACACAGTTATGGCAGTTCCTACGCCTCGGCGAAGCTCCCCGAGGCGTTCCCGATTTTCTCGTTGAACGTAGAGAATTTCCAATTAATCGTAACCGAATGAAAAACACGGGGGAGATAAGAAGCGGCGCAAGCACGCGGCCCGATCCGACGGCCATTATGCAATATCGGCGTCGCACTTCTCGCGATAACGTGTCGGCCGACCTTGTCCGTGTATTTCTGAAACTCGCGACAAACACGGCGTCGGGTTTCGCATTAGCCTGCTGCTCGACGGGTAACCTAATTATTCAAGAACTGGACCAATTTGGACAATCGTTCGCGAGCGCGCTTACACACAGGCACACGTACATCAGCGCGCGCACAGCCTCTTGCATCGTTCAGAGCATTAATTTTTTACCGGCCGAACGAGGAAGACCGCAATTATGTGTCCCGCTCATCGTTAAGAGGATGTAATTCGTTGGCATAATCGAGTGTTTATCGCGGTTTATCGCGAAACCGTGACCGAACAATCCTGGACACCGCGTTGACGACTTCGAGTGTCGCTTTCGAAATTTCCGAGCATTTCTGCGATTCGGTGACGTCCTCCATTAGCGTACAAACTTGCTATGCGTGCACGTAATTGCGCTCTTTTCCTTTGGGATTTGTAATCGTAATAAGTCCGCGAATATTGTATGTTCGTTTGAGCAAACAAATAAAAATGATCAACCGAAGACCTTGGCGCAACAACCAGATGCATTTTGTTTTACAGAGAAATTCTACTGGTTGCAATTTTACACATTTTTCTATATTTCTGATCGTTTGGTGCGAATATTATACAGGGTGGTCCAGTACGTATCAGCACATCGTTGTTTCCGCTGTTTTGGAAAATATGACAAAACTTTACCAATCAAAGTGTTTCGATGCAAAGAGTAATATGGCGATAACAGTTTCTTTGTAGGGGAAAGAGTTTCAAGGTCACCTTCAATTTTTTAAACAGGAACATGTATTTTTCTGCGCACCATTCGATGCAACTCGTCATTCTGTATAAAAAGGTATGAACCCATGTATGTCGAGAAATCAACAATTTACGAGATATTTCAACTTTAATTTTCTTGAACCCTAAACGAAACTTTTTTAAAATAACTTTAAACTTTCTTTAAAACGTTAGAAGTTGGAAGGCTTAATTTACCAGACGTATAAGTACAATTTCGAAAAAATTGTATTAGTTTCACGAAGAAAAGAAAAAACGTTTAGACGACTACCTACAACATCTTTATCCGTGCATTTAACAAAAATTGAAAAAAATCAAGTGCTTAAACATACACAGCATTCGCAACGAACAATTCGAAGCTCGCATATTCTTCTTCCAGAATGAGGATATGCATTTGACAGACAATTTGTTCTATTGCATACTGTTTACCACACTCGTCGGCAATTTTCGTTCATGCGATGTAAACATCAATACCGTTTGCGTGTGAATGAAAGTCCGAGCGAATCCCGTTTCATTAAAGCGGCATCGCGGCGAATCGCAACACGGTATTTATAAATATGAATCAGAAGGTGGTCGCGGTTATCTTCAGACCGCAGAAAACGAAGCGTTTCAGAGCTCGAACCCAGAGTCGCCAGATCAGGGGAATCGACTCGAATTGAGGGGGCAGAAGTTACCCCCTCTCTGCCTGTACCGGGTCAGTCACGTGACACTGTGACACGCGCACGACAGAGACGAAACGCGTCACGTGACCGGGCCGCGGCGGAAGCGTGGGGGAACAGCGTCGTAGAAGGGGAAGATAGAGTGGGGGGTCGAGTCTTAAGGGCCCGGTCTTCGTAGATTCGCGATAAGGTAGAGCGACTACATTACCGACAAAAAATGGTTTCACGTGCCTCAAGTTTTCGTCCTTAAATAAGAATATTTTGTCGCTGGTAAAGGGCTCGTTCGAAAGAGGAAGGTCCAATCTGGTGCGCGCTGGTCAGCAGCTGCCGAGATTATGCAGATATTTGGTAGTATAAGCGTTAGAAGTAGGCCAAAAATTGACGATGTGCGTGCCGTGGAATCGAAGCATTTTTCTGCCATTGGATGAGTTTTCTGGGTGAAATCGAAAGCAGCGCGCACTAGAAAATATCTCCAGCTACAAATTGAGCTACATTAATTGAAAAGTCACGTGACTATCCCGGGCCCTTAATTCCATGTAGGAACCTTTGAAAATTTTAATCTTCGTAATTTTTTAGACTCGCGAAATTATTTGTAATTTTCAGTTTCCCATAATTTTCGAGCCACTCAGTTTTTAGCTTCAGACCAGAACTTTCAATTCACGCGATTTTCAATTTCAACCGGGAAATTCAAATTTTCCCGAGCGCTACAATTTTATTATGATATTGAACGTGATGTCTGCGAACATGTGAACAACTCTGGAACACTCTCTCTCTCTCTCTCTCTCTCTCTCTCTCTCTCTCTCTCTCTCTCTCTCTCTCGGTTCAATATTATTCCAGCTATCGGCGATACCGCGCGCGCACCGAGTTTACAATCTACACGCATCGTTCTATTTTCCAGCCGCTGGCTACTTGTTTGCGCAACCACGCGACAATAAAATTCGTACACGAGTGCATTAGGTTCGCGCGCACGGCTTTGTGCGATAGCCACTTCCGCTCCACTTGTAAATCACGAATTTAGCGCAGTGTCACTCGCGTCCGCGGGCTCTTTCCTGCTAAACCCGTTTCTTATTGTTAGACCTGTTTTATGCAAATTCTCGCGTTCGTGAACGATTTCCTAAAAATCCGAACGGTGGAGCAATAAACAGTCTATTTGTTGTCGACCGTGCTTGCCTAATCAGGATTGCACTGCATAATAATAGAAAATATCTTAACGAATACTGCCTCTCGTATTTCAAACAGTTTTTAAAAAATTATTAGTGCCAGCCGTAAGAAACATAAATTTCTTCGCATCGAATAAACATTGCCACGTTCAAGTGTGATTTTCTGTACTATTGAAATCATACAGTTATAATTGGACTATGGATTTTATGCTGTGGATTAAAATTATTAATGTTTACTTAGCTCCTGTATCTCGTGATCGTCCGATAAGGCTCGAAAGATGATTCGATACCATGATTCGGGAAAACGCAATCTCGTACATCGACCGGACACGTTCCGAATAAGTTTCGAGCCGAGTCGTCAGATTAAGAACGGCGTGGATAAAAAATTTTTGCAATATCCCGAAAGCGTGGAATAAACAGTCATGTAGGACCTCGGGGAAGATTTATTTGAACGGCTAAAGATATGTGAAGATGCGGATGGTCGAAATGAAGGTTTCCCATTGGAGAGGCTCGAATGAAAGATTTCCGTGGGCCACAGCGAAGAAGAGCCTCAGCGAGAGAGGAGGTTCCCGTTCGAATCGAGAAGCATGTTTACAACTTCGAGCATCCACGTCGGCCAGAAGCCGAGTTATTTGCAGTCGCGCGATTGCACGCGAACCACGGCCTGTTTTTGCGCCGAAGAGGAGAGACCAGAGCCATGGTTAAACGGCGCATCGAGGACAAGATTATCGCACACTACGCGAGCCGCGTTCCGCGATTGATGTTCGACGCTGGAGCGAGCGATTTTCGCGAGTTGCAATTGAACGCGAGCCGGAAATTTCACCTGCACGGGCGACGATGGAAAAATATTTTTTAATCATCTGTGGTTGGAATTATAAAAATTCTTGTTCAATGCGGGATCGTTTTTCCATACCGTTGTAGTGGTCCATAAATGGAAAAATATTCGTTAGTCAACGTGCAATTGTTCCTACGATCGCAAAATATTTAGTAGCTCTGCGGATTGACCCGCAGAATAAAAATTGTCTGAAATGAAGTCAATCGTGAAGATCAGTTTCCAAAGGTCAGTCAACAGCAAAGTGCCACAATAGTCTATTTTCGCAAAAAAGACGATCTCGCCGATGATTTTCGCATAAAATCGCTACCTACGCATCGCGCGACCACGTCAAATCATTTCCGCAGTCTATTTCCAGCGTTATCACCGTCCCACGCGAATTTTCGTGTACAGTAGTACTCGCTCGAATTTGGTAAATCTGTTGCACTTCGATTTGCACGTGCCATTCCCGCCCTGCCCCCGTCGAATCCCGCGAGGAGTCTAATTTCCGTAAACAAGAAAAGAGAATAAAACTACCATAGTTGAAGAGACACAAATAAAATTTCGAATTCAGTGATTTTTGTCTTACCTCCCCAAAAGTAGTACCAGTGGATTGTTCAGATTTTTCCGATTAAAACGAGTCCAAACACGACGTGAATCGGACTAGTTTTACGGACAATGTGAGTAACATAATTAAGGACATACGCGTGATTAGTATTATACGAAGTCCGTAAAAGTGACCCGATTTACGTCGTGTTTGGACTCATTTTAATCGGAAGAAGCTCAGCTATCCATCGGTACCATGTTCGAAAGGGTAGCACAAACATTACCAAATTTGAGATTTGCAAGATACTTTCGAAGCGTCGAATCTCGACAATTTTCGCTCTTACTTTGTCGAGCTCGAGTCGATTCCTCGAAGGGACACGTTTCTAACGTTTCCAATTTGACTTCCGGACCCGAAAGTTTGCAAACTGAAGTGAGCACTATCGAATCGGCTGGACGCAACACAGCAGCAGGAGGAGAAGAAGAGGCTTTCAGAGTCCAAAAATATCCAGCCGTCGGTTTATCGATAATGGCGGCATAATACGAAACGCGTGTAGAACAACCGGCCTATCTTTAGAGGCGAGCTATCTCTGGCCGTGGAAAGAAACGCACGCGAGATCGAACGAGCAGATGAGAGATCTCGAGCGCATGAGCGCGCGTCTGCTGCTTCTCGCGAACATCCCATAGCTCTCTCCTCTCTTTCTCCCTTTACTCTCTCGGTCTCTTCAACCGATCCGTCCCGTACGTCAGTCACAGAAAAAACGAACGGAAAAACCGGCGGGAAAAAAGGAAATAGACGACCTGGAGACCTTAGGAAGACGTATCGCGAGGCTTAACGGCGCGAGCACCACCGCGCCGGGTTACTATTTTCGAGAGCAATGTTTATCTGGCCCGGATCAAATATATAGTTATGAGTTCCAGAAGGCGGCCGATAGTTCCTCGAACGAGTCATTATTAGCCGGGCGGACCGAAAATACGCGTAGTTGCGCGGGCTACTTGCCGACGAATTTGGAATCCGCGAGTTTCGGCCGACTGCCAAATTGAGGGGTCCCTCTCGGATCGAGGGGCGCTGGATCACTTCATGGATCTGTCGGAACGCTCCCTGCGGTCCGCTAGAAATCTGGAATTGCGAGGATGTTCGCGGATGGCGCCTCTTGTACCACGTGCTTGCGGAAAATGTGGCCCCACGATGATTAAAAAGGGATGAACGAAAGCTCCGCGAGGAAATAGTGACACATTTTTATAGTAAATCAGGAATTTTTTACAATTTTTGTAATTTATGTTTGCACCAATGAAGACATCGATTCAACGTGTACTGTGTGCGCCGCACAAGAAGTCTCGTGAAAGGAATGCGGGACTGATTGGTCAGAGTGGCACGCCTCTAGCTTCTCTATTGGCTAAAGCGGTGGCACATACTATGCAGCGTGTGACGTCAAAGCCTAAGCATTGGCCTACTGGAGCGTCAACGGTGGGGATAGGCGGAGCGAGCGAGTGCCCGCTGTGACCTTGTGCCGTCCCGCGAGACTTCTTGTGACGCACTGACAGTACTCGAAACATTTTTGCAGTATTCATAATTTTAACATCTTTCTGTGGTAAATGGGGAAACGTATTGGTTCGTGTATGAAATATTATGGTAGGCGCTGCCTTATGAAAATTACAACGCAACTTCTATAGCGAGTGATCGAATCATTAAAGCCATGAAAAAATTAATTTTGTTGCGATGAACAACGTTCTGTAAACAATTTACTAAACAAAGAGAGAAAATTCTACTCCGCTCCTGTTTCTCGCAAATGGTGCAAACGTTATTTTGCACAAAGGCCCCCATTGACCTAGTAATTAATGTAATATGCAATACGGCGCAACGGGAATAATGTAAAAGAGATTTTCCAACTGTACTTTGTGTAAACACCGAACCCCTACTCGCAGACACCGGAAGTCACCTAAATTGTCGACGATTTTCAGCCGATTTTAGATATCGTGCGCAACCGACGGTGGTAAAAATATAGCGTTCGTGCTCATGAATTCGCAAACGTATTAGCGGAATCGACCGTTCGAAAACGGATTCCACGGTGAATTGCGCGCGCCCGGCTAAAATCGGGAAAGCACGAAATCCTGGATAAGAATGCCGTTTCCCGTGGCTATTAGCAGAAACGCGGATCCCAATCAGCCAAGAGAATTACGAAAAGCAAAATCGACCGATAATTTCCGGGGCGAGTCTCATCGAAAATTCGTGCAGCCGCCATGGAAACGGGGCCCCGGGAAAAAAGTGAACCGGTTAAAGGGCTGTCGGGATCGATACCGGGGAACAATAATTACGTCGATAACGCCTTCGCTTATATGGGGGCGATTAATTACTATTGCCGGACGACCGAATACGCTCCGAATACCTTTTACGGCGAAATTCCGAAATTCACGGAACGAGTCGTCGAACTGTGCTTCGAAAACTCTTGAAAAATATTCCTCTGTATTTTCTATATGTTTAGTTTGTTTTGTAGACGAAGTCAGTAACAAATTCCAACTTGAAACAAAGTTCAAACGATCAACCGTGAGGAATTCATTTGTGCACCTAATGCCGTGTCTCCTCCAGGTTAAAAGTAATACAGTGAGTTCTCGATATATGTCAACAACACGGGTCTTGCCAGCGTCATGTATCGTCCAGGTGACATACTCGAGTCGTGTTATGTTTACACTCCTCGGCGTTCCAGGTCTCTCGAGCTTCGTGGCCCCTGACGAGGTATACTCCGCAGTAGTGGGGATAATTCCGCGACGTTTACCGTACAGTTCTTGGCGACATATATAGAGAAATCACTGTTCACGTCCAATATGGGTGGGTAAAGAATTTGTACTGCGGATCTTTGTGTAATTATGACTTCTGAAAATTAAAAAAAAATGCTACAATATAAAATTCAACAGAATTCAGTACGATTCTAATTTGTTTCAGATGTAGAAAGATACTACCACTGAAAATAATATGTTATTTGATTCGACTTTCTTGAAGTTCGTCTACAAAAATTGCAGATTGCATAAATATCAGCAGGCTAATTATAAAACGCTGTTCAGTTACCGAGAAGACTGGCTCGCGTAATTACAAATAATACCGATCTGGCGATTACTTTTCTTTGTGATTTTGTACGAGGAAAAGCTTGAATCCAAACTGTTCTATACACTGTAGAACAAAAATAGAATAAAACAGCAACCAAAATTAAAATTTAACGATTTTGCGATATATTCCATTTAAGTATTATGTAACGCTAAATTGGGAGCTGTCTCATAGAACCGTGGTATAATTCTTGAATAACTGCGCACAGGGTGACAAAAGATTTTCCCTCGCGGATTTTCGCAGCGTGTAAAATCGCATAACAACTATGTACAGTTGGACTTCGATCGGCAACACCTCCGACGACGATAGTTCCTAAGGCGGCGGTAAATTCGCCGGTGAGTCGGCTCGCGTCGCACCGGAGAATCCGGTTGACTTGCTAATTTTAACTCGACCATGACACCGCACAAGTGCACCATACCGTCGCGGTTTCGTACGCGCGATTGTCTCGTGCCGCTCGACCGGCGGGTTCCAGCCTGATAAACAGGAAAGAAACGAACAACACGAAGCAAAAAGAACGGCTCAGGAAAAAGATGAGAGCCACCTCCACCGACGTCGCCGCGTCGAACGGGTTAATTAAACCGTTGGCTAATTATCGAGACGCCTACCACGCCAGACGTTGCGCTGGATGGATCGTTTTGACCCAGTCGTAAAGTTAACGATCTCCGTGTACATGCAGTTTTTGAGCCTAATGGAATGTACCTTCATTCCTCAATTTTCATTGCTGTCCAATTTCTCCTACATTCGACCTCCAGTTCAGTGTTTATTATTTATTAGTTTCCTGAACATTTGGTCTCCAATTTCTGTTGTTGGGTAGTTACTTGAACATTTGACCTTCAATGTTCTCATTGTTTCAATATTTTTTTATCTTCTATTTTTGTAAAAATAATATCTCGAATATTCGATCTTCAATTTTTATTATTGGATAGCTTCTTGAATATCTGATCTTCAATTCTTATGTTACATTTTCTTGAATATTTTCTATGTTACATTTGATCTTCAACTTTTTTAATTGTACATTTTCTTGAATATTTTCTATACTACATTTGATCTTCAATTTTTTTAATTGTACATTTCCTTGAATATTTGACCTTCAATTTTCTCCCTGTACATTTTCTTGAATATTTGATCTTCAATTTTGTTTATTGTACTTTTTCGTGCATATCTGACCTTCAATCGTTTTTATTGTACTTTTTCTTGCATATCTGATCATCAATTCTTATGTCACGTTTTCTTGAAAATTTGATCTTCAATTTTTTTAATTGTACATTTTCTTCAATATATGATCTCCAATCGTTTTTATTGTACTTTTTCTCGAATATATGATCTTCGCTTTTTATAATTATACATTCTCTTGAATATTTGGTCTTAAATTTTGTTTATTGTACATTTTCTTGAATATTGATCTTTCTTGTGTTACATCTTCTCGAATACAAATATTCAAGATTAAAATCTTCAATTTTGTAAAATTATGTATTTTCTTGAGGATTTCTTGAATATTTGGTCTTCAATTTTTTAAATTGTGCATTTTCTTGAATATTATCTGTTCTCAATTGTTGCTAGTTTCCTTTTTGATCAACATTTTATTTTGCGATCGATCCCGAAACCTGAGAAAACTACACCCAGAGGCAAGAAAATCGGAAGATCGGAGAAACGTCCACTCTATTTATTTTTTTCTTGCGAATGTCCGGGGCTCCTTGAATCGAAAATGGAAGAGTACCTTACGGGTCGATGATCCGGGTAGTTAAATTGGTGGAAATGGTCGTTAAAGAAACTAAAGATTGTTCGCCGAGTTTCTGAGAGACTATCGAGCCGCGCGGCCGATCCTTTTTTACCTGGCGATGTAATTGGAAACGGAAACTGTAGCAAGTATCCTTGAGAGAGCAAGACAATCGATAGAACCTTCGGATGTTTGGGAAACAAGAGCGCTGCTGGAAACTATGCAACCAGTGACGGCAAAGAGCGGCAGTAATCACTCTGGAAATCAGTTGCTGTTGGGTATCTTGCAATTCCTTTTTTATAGTGCGAGATTAGCACTTTAAATGCCGGAAGTCTATTAATAGGCTATTTTACATTAAATTACACGGAAGTGCTAATTTTTCGCGGCTGTTTTCATCCCCGAAATATAAATGACAACTGCCACGAAAAATACGTTGACAATTTTTTAGGAATATTTCCCCGGTTCGTAATAATACAAAATTTTGAAGACTAAATCATTGTTATTTTTCTGCTTCAAATGTAGATCGATTTATAAATATTCAGGACAGAAGAAGAAGTTCATAACAAGTTTGCTGTTCGTAGAGAAGAATAAACAAAAAATTTTCAAGATAACTTAAATGGTTAAAAGGTCACTGAAAGTCAAAGGTAGAAGAATGTTTAATTCTAACATTTGACATCGGACGACCTTTCAACAATAATTTGTTAAAATCACCTCAACATCGACTGTTACATAAGATACTGTGTTAAATAATGTATTACCAGCTACTTTCTTATCAAGCACATAGATAAAAGTGTTTGTAAACAAAGTTGAAGGTCCTCGTATTTAATACTTGTCTGTGAACGCAGCTGTAGAATCAATCTTAACTTTTTAGTGTAACTCTGTAACTGCAATGAAAAACGAAAGATGATTCAGAGCGCATTAACGTGATTTAATTTGACAAGGGCTGTCGGCCGAGATTATAAAAATCTTTCGAAAAAGTAGTAGACTTCCTCGTTTAAATGCAAATCGCAACAAAAATTGAAAGGAGCTGTAACGCGACGTTATAAAAATGTTTCCGTAATTAATTTTGTAATAGACTACCTCATTTAAATACAAATTGCAACAAAAATTGAAAATTCTGTCTCTTGGAATTATAAAAATGTTCTGTAATAGACTTTCTTATTTAATCACGTACTGCAACAAAAATTGAAAAGAGCTGCCTCGTAAAATCCTAAAAATATTTCCGTAAGAAAATTAGCAACAGACTAATTTAATTTGTCACAAAATCGGCCGAAATCTCAACAAAATTAGGCTCCCCCTTACTATAAATGAGCCATTTATTTTGAAAGTGGCCCAACTCCACTTATACTTACATTGAGATATTTAAGAGTTTGTGTTTCAATAAAGTGAAAAATATACGTATAGGATACCAATGTGTCATACTGCTGAAGTGTATCTAAAAGAGTTAAGTTTACAGTTCCTATTAAAATAATAGCAATTATTAAATGAATAATATCTGTTTTCTTACCAAAAATGGAGTTGAGCCACTTTCAAAGTTAACAACCAGATTCGTTATAAAATGTGAAATTGTACGCGTAATTGTAGACCAACTTGAAGTTGTACACGTAATTACAGGCAACAAAAAATAATTCAACAAATGGACTTAGGCCACTTTCAAAATGGACGGCTCAGATGGACGCGCGTCAATCGTTCACAATGCTCGGTAATTACAATATTAATCTATAATTAATTCACCTATGCTTAATGTTACCCGCTTGGTACTTCCATTTCCCATTTTGGATACCGTTAAAAAATGGTTTATTTTTGCATGTTTGTATTGCGAGTCTGTATTCGTTTGAAATGCGAGAATTCGAATGAAACATACTGTAAATAAACTAAATTGTAAATAAAAAGAAAAAAAGAAGGAAATGACCATGAGAAGATACATCGCACAATTATTTCTGGAGCACTGTAATCGACAGCACTTAAAAATTAACCGTCTCGCCCCACCGTTGGCAAATTGCGTCAAAATCAAGGGAGCAGTATTCGCAAGTTCCGCGAACTTCGGAAACTTCGCGGAAGCAACGGAACGCGGTTCGATAGCGAGCGGCAAGGTTGCACCGGATATTCCATAATCGTTGCGAAAGCGAGAAATTAGCGGGACAGAGTTGTCAAAAGTAGTCAGCGGAAAGGACACGCGGGAATGACCGCGTTAGACACGGATACTTTACTCTCGGTTAATATTTATGCGTTGCACACCGCGCGGCGGCAGCGTCGTGTTTTACATGCAAATATTCGGGGGAACCCGAAAAAAACTGCTGTCATTGCGCGGCGCAAAAATTACAGCGGCCCATGCGTGATTTATATCGCGCCGCATAAAACGGGTAATGAATGGGATCGCGTGTGCGGGTGCCTGTGCCTGTGCGTGTTTACCGTACGCACAGTATGTACACCGTGTGTATGTACCCTGTGTGTGCTCCGTGTTGTACTGCGTGAGAATTTGCGCGCACGCGTGCGTTCGGCACGCACCGCAACGCGCGAAAACTCGCGTAATCGATACGGGCTTTAAGTTTGCACGGCGTCGACGACCGAACGAACCTCTGCGACCCCAACGAATGGGCTTCAACGTTTCACGGCCGCGACACTATCGAAATAATCCATGTCGCCACGCCTTCGTGCGAATTTTATGCATTCCCCAAAACAGACTAAAAACAGTAATCAAGAGTTCCGTGCAACGAACTAGATTTTGTCATGCATTGAGATAAATACGTTCTTCATTTTGCGAACTAATTTTTATTATCTGATATTTAAAATAATGTAATTGAATTTATTGTCTAACGTTTATTAACGTTAAGTACAGAATTAAAGTCAATCAATTATAAGACCGTTGAGCATATGTGGCTTCCACTTAAGTGGATCTCCTGAAAATTGAATTCCGAGGAAAATCTCTTTGACTAATTAGAATATTCATTGTAGTACAGCGAATTCTCGATATATGTCATCAACACTGTATTGTACGGGAGACAAAGCCCCGTGTTTTTTTATAAACTCCTCGGCGTCAGAGGCTTCTCGAGCTCATTGGTCCCTCGCGGGGACCTCGGTAGTGGGGATACTTCCGCGACGTTTATCATCCAGGTCTTCGCGACATATACAGGGCGAGTCCGAAGAAACAGAACACCTAAATATCTCCGTTACTTTTCGTTATAGAAAAAAACTTGTTAGGACGAAGTTGCACTGTTCGAAGGGCCACATGTAACGGTGTAAGGGAAAAAATTGTCAAGGTCATTTTCTTACGAGATTTCAAGGTCATCGATGTTTTTTTAAATGGAATGATATATCTTCGTTAACGTAATGTTGTAGCCGACAAAACAACGAATTCATCCATGTAACACAATATGACCTAGAAATGACCTTCAACCCAGAAAAATGGAATAGATAGAAATCAAGGGTTGTAAGATCTGGTCCAATCCAACGATTTGGAGACTTGTTATTCAAGAATTGTGTTACGACACGTGAAGAATGGGCTGGACATCCGGTGGCAACCGCGAAAATAATTCTGTAAATTCTGGAGGTTTGCATGAAAAAAGAAAATTCGCGATGCGCCAACAAGAAACTGGAACACCGCGCTCGCAATTTTTCAATACACCAGTTATCAAACGTCGGCCCTCTCCAAACATCACGATGTAACACCGCGTTCGCCAATCGAGTACCGGCATCGTAAAAACCGTCCTAACGATCAGCAGAACGCAACAAAAATATCGTGTGCGCGGGCTCTCTCTCTCTCTCTCTCCTCGAAACGGGAGGTAAAAAAAGAGAAACAGGAAGAAAAAACAATTAAAGAGAGGATAACGACGAGACTCTCGGTCCCGAATGCACAACGGGACGAGCGAACGGTATCTCGTCGCATCCGAAATGGAAACGGCGGAACTAAAAATCGAATCCGCTCGTTTCGTACGCGCCGCTGACCGCCGATACCATGACTGTTCCGTATATACATTAACAATCTCTTTTTTTTATCGGGATTCGTCGACTTTCCTGGAATCTTGGGAAATGCACGAATGCCTCTGGTAAAATCATTCTCAAAATTTTAGAATGCAATTCTTCACAATATGCTGCTTTAATCTACAATTATTTTCTTAATTCTTCGACTGCGACACACACGTAGCTGTACGCTCTTATAAGACTATTAACACTGAACCTAATTCGTGGATTCCGGATCTCAGTGCAAAATAGAAAATTTGTGCATCAATTGCAAGACACAGGAGCTAAAAATATAAATTTATATTTCTTTAATTTAAATTTATATTCATGGTGAAAATAATATATTTTTATTACGATTATTATGTATTACGTCGACTGAGTTCACTAGTACAGTGAGTTCTCGATATACGGGGTGTCCCAAAATTCAATCAACTCCGTGAAATGGACGGTAGTGGGGAGAATTTCGCGACGTTTATCGTCCAGGCCTTGGCGACATTTATAGAGAAATCAGTGTACATGTCAGCCATCGCTTTATAAAATTACTAAAATTTTATATCTAGCCAATTATTACCCACAAACGGAATGCAATGTAAGTGTTTGATGAAATCAGAATTTATTAGAAAACACAAGAAATAACAAAAGGATTAATACAGAACAGAATGTTATTCAATTATCGCAGTATTTTTGGCGACATATACAGAGAAATCACTGTAGTTGTATAACGAAGTGAAGAATTGTATAAATATACTAAATATTCTGTATCATATATCATGGTAAAATATTTTTCATAATCGCCAGCACATATGTGCGTCCTAAAGTTACCGTTTAGTTGTTCATTATATTCTAGCTATATCGACAACAGTATCCAGTATTCTTGTTGAAAAATTGACAATTGTTAATTTTGGTCAATAATTCTCTCGCTGCATCGTCAATTTGACACCAAGGAACAAATGAAGTTAAGGGCGACGAATCGATATTTTTCAGCGAAATAAGGAAAGGAATATTCTTCCTTAAAGATGAATGGCCGACAGTGATGGGAGAGACAAGGAAACAATGCGTTTTGCCGTCGACTGTACAGGCAGAGGCGATGTAGGTTACAAACAGAGGTAACATGGATATCGATTTCAGCGCGGTATGCAGCACCGTTGTGGAATGGCGCGTTCTAACGTTCTGACGAGGACCGGATACGTTGTAGTATGTGCGTGGCAGGAGCCAGGATAACCAAGGATCATTGTCCGCGAGCTGTTCACGGCCGGAAGTCCCATCTTCCTATCTTACTATCCTCCTGGAGGCTCGCGACGCCCGCTAAGCGAAATTCGAGAGCAACGTTTCCTAACTGACTAGAGTCTAACTCATTTTCTAAAATTTCAGACAAATCGGTCTTCGTTTAACACTAGAACGACCGAGCAATAAATGCGACTGACGTATATTGCTTTGTAACAGTGACAAGACTGTGCCCGTTCAGACTTCATACAACTTTTATTGTAATATGTGCTTCGATGAAGAGGTTCATTAAAATATTTCCGATGAAAACATTTTTACAATTTCAGTAATTGTAAAAGAAAATATTAGGAACCAGTCTTTTTGACTGCTCCGGTCGTTCTAGTGTTAAATTGGTATGCAATCGTGGTAAGACGAACGAGCAAGACATGGCAGACTCTTGCCATCCTAATAGCAAGGTTGACGAGTAGACCGTAGATTTTACTTTTTCTCTTCTTTTCGTTCCAGATTTGTCCTAGATCTTCCTAGGTGCCGCGATCAGCATCAAACAGGATTCACAAGGGTTCTCGGACCTCCCTCGTGCCGGAGATAGGTCACCGAGCGTGGATTTTCGAGGGTGAAAATCCCTCGCTTCTTCCCGGCCTGCCCTGGGGGGGCTCCAAGACGACTTTCGAAGATTTCCCGCGCGTGGAAAATAGAGGAGAAACGTGTCACCGCGCCGAGTGTAAGAAATATTCCAGAAACAGAGGAAGCTTTGCGACCGAACGAGAAAGCAGTCGCGGACTTCCTCGCTCCGGATAAATCTGGGTTGATTCTTCCTGTCGCGAAAGGAGGGGGGAAACTTCGCGAATTTTATACGGATTCGAAAACCATTCTGAAACAATGCGTCGGAGCGTGCAAAAAAGTCGGGTCTTCCTATGATCCACGACCGAGTCTCACTTCAATTTCAAACCTGCTCGATCCGAAATCGAAGAAACATCGCTTAACGCATTGATTTGAATTAATAAACTACAGATGAATAGGTGAAATCAAAAAATTCTGGAGGCATTGAAAGAACACGAGAATATTGTCCTACAATATCGACTCATACTCGTGATGAAGATTCTGAACAGAGTCTAATAAATTCGTATGTGATTAATTTCCTTTAAATCGAAATAAAATTCTATTTTGGCGTTGTTGACCTACAGCTATTGAAGAACATATTGGCATAGAATAGATACAAATTTTCTCCCTGTTTCAGGAACTTAAAAATAAATCCTAGTGCAAGGGATTAACATTTATTTTTGACCATCGGTAGGAAAAACTCGTTTAATTTTTGTCTCTTGCAATTGACCCGACACTATAGTGTTGTTTCCACCCCTTCGGTACAAACGCTGGCCTAGTAACGAAAAATCCGTGCGGAATATTTTTTGAAGAATTATTTCTCAGCTAGGTTTGACTAAGTTCGACCGGTATGATATGAGTATGTGTTCCGAGTGAAATGTCAACTCGCTTCTCGCTTGCCGTTTCTTCACGCGGGATGCAGCGTAGAATAGCTGACCGATTTCCAGTCGGTGCGCCGTGTATCTAATTAATAGAAAACAACGCGGTTGTCGACGCGCGTTGCACAAGAGAGGCGGCTCTGTCGCGAACGGTCACGTTAATATCTGGACCACACATTGCGACGTTCGAACAACGCTAGACGGTTCTGCGGTTTCTGCGCGCGAAAGTCGCCTCGCCCGAGTACTGTTTCATTATCGAATCACGTTTCAACCGGCACGCTGCTGGCCTATAGTTCTCTGCAACGTAACGATCCGACTCGGACGCTGTTGTTCACGCCTGTGTTAACATTTCGAGGGCCGGCCGGCCCGTTGTCGCCTTCGGCTACCTCTTTTGTACCTGCGCGTACTATAACGATCACAGAATAGAGCGAATTAACCACTCCTAGCTGACTTTCGCCACGCATCTATTATTTCGTTCAGGATTTCATCCGAAACTGTGAATCAGTAGATTGAAAACGTAGGTACATTGTTAACCCTTTGCACTCGAAGCTATTTTAACTCCAAAATGAAACATTTCTTCCGACCTAGAATATCGCCTTTCCATTGTATATATTTTTTCATGTTATACATACGAAAATGGTGCAGCTTACTCGTACAATACCGAAATGTATAGTAATTGATTAAATACAAACAAATTTAACCCTTCGCACTCGAGTGGTGACTCTGAAGCACCACTAGAAATTGTTGTGGCATTGTTTCAAAGAAATTACAAAAAATATTACAATGTATTTGCTACATTACAAAATTTGTATTTAACAGATTACTAAACATTTACATATGTAAAATTGAAAATGTCCCACCATATTAACCATATGCACTCGAGTGGTGACTCTGAGGCGCCATTAACTGTGGCATTATTTCAAAGAAATTACAAAAAATGTTACAGAATATTTGTTACATTACAAAATTTGTATTTAACAGATTACTAAACATTTACATATGTAAAATTGAAAATGTCCCACCATATCAACCCTATGCACTCGAGTGGTGACTCTGAGGCGCCATTAACGGTGGCATTATTTCAAAGAAATTACAAAAAATATTACAGAATATTTGTTACATTACAAAATTTGTATTTAACAGATTACTAAACATTTACATATGTAAAATTGAAAATTTCCCACGATATTAACCCTATGCACTCGAGTGGTGACTCTGAGGCGCCATTAACTGTGGCATTATTTCAAAGAAATTACAAAAAATATTAGAATGTATTTGCTACATTACAAAATTTGTATTTAACAGATTACTAAACATTTACATATGTAAAATTGAAAATGTCCCACCATATTAACCCTATGCACTCGAGTGGTGACTCTGAAGCGCCATTAACTGTGGCATTATTTCAAAGAAATTACAAAAAATATTACAGAATATTTGTTGCATTACAAAATTTGTATTTAACAGATTACTAAACATTTACATATGTAAAATTGAAAATGTCCCACCATATCAACCCTATGCACTCGAGTGGTGACTCTGAGGCGCCATTAACGGTGGCATTATTTCAAAGAAATTACAAAAAATATTACAGAATATTTGTTGCATTACAAAATTTGTATTTAACAGATTACTAAACATTTACATATGTAAAATTGAAAATGTCCCACCATATCAACCCTATGCACTCGAGTGGTGACTCTGAGGCGCCATTAACTGTGGCATTATTTCAAAGAAATTACAAAAAATATCAGAATGTATTTGCTACATTACAAAATTTGTATTTAACAGATTACTAAACATTTACATATGTAAAATTGAAAATGTCCCACCATATCAACCCTATGCACTCGAGTGGTGACTCTGAGGCGCCATTAACTGTGGCATTATTTCAAAGAAATTACAAAAAATATTACAGAATATTTGTTACATTACAAAATTTGTATTTAACAGATTACTAAACATTTACATATGTAAAATTGAAAATGTCCCACCATATTAACCCTATGCACTCGAGTGGTGACTCTGAAGCGCCATTAACGGTGGCATTATTTCAAAGAAATTACAAAAAATATTACAGAATATTTGTTGCATTACAAAATTTGTATTTAACAGATTACTAAACATTTACATATGTAAAATTGAAAATGTCCCACCATATCAACCCTATGCACTCGAGTGGTGACTCTGAGGCGCCATTAACTGTGGCATTATTTCAAAGAAATTACAAAAAATATTAGAATGTATTTGCTACATTACAAAATTTGTATTTAACAGATTACTAAACATTTACATATGTAAAATTGAAAATGTCCCACCATATTAACCCTATGCACTCGAGTGGTGACTCTGAAGCGCCATTAACTGTGGCATTATTTCAAAGAAATTACAAAAAATATCAGAATGTATTTGCTACATTACAAAATTTGTATTTAACAGATTACTAAACATTTACATATGTAAAATTGAAAATGTCCCACCATATCAACCCTATGCACTCGAGTGGTGACTCTGAAGCGCCATTAACGGTGGCATTATTTCAAAGAAATTACAAAAAATATTACAGAATATTTGTTGCATTACAAAATTTGTATTTAACAGATTACTAAACATTTACATATGTAAAATTGAAAATGTCCCACCATATCAACCCTATGCACTCGAGTGGTGACTCTGAAGCGCCATTAACTGTGGCATTATTTTAAAAAAATTACAACAAATATTACAGAATATTTGTCACATTACAAAATTTGTATTTAACAGATTACTAAACATTTACATATTATACGTGGAAATCGGATCAGTTTCGTATGAATCAAATGAAAATATTCTAAGACGAAAGAAAAATTTAGTTTCAGAATGAAAATAGCGCCGAGTGCAAAGGGTTAATAGTGTAAAAAATATTTTGAATAATGATACAGAAATTTTTAGTGGTGTCTTACAAGCACCCTTCGAGTGCTAATGGTTAAATTGTAAGAGCTAGAATATTAATATTTATATTTCTTCAAGTACGTCGGAATAATAGCTGCAATGTTGCAAATTTTCTTCGTATTTTAAGTGAAACCTCGTTCGAAACGAGGAAGGGATGAGGAAGTCAATTCCGTAGCGTTTTGAAATAAAAATTCGAAGATAAAATTCGGATAAAATTTCAGAAAACTGTAAAAGAATACGTGTTTGAACGATCGGTACAGAACTAAAGGCAAAACAAATTCTTTGCAAATAATTCATTACTTATGGGTACCCCTAATGTAACGAAGTCTGTGATCAATTGAATCGTCAATATGTCCCACTATCATTTTAATCAGTTGGAATTTAACGGTTTCAGATGCCAGAGACGCTACACCGCCGATCCGCCAGTCAGATTTAACAGATTTCGCGAGTTGAGCTCGGTTGAGTGGTTTCGGGGGGAGCCAGACTTCGCATTAGACGTCTAATTTCGCCGGGAGTTCGTCAGAGTTACAGGTGGCACATGATCTACACTCTGGATCAGCTGCGAAAACCTGTAATACAGTGCCGCTCGCGCGCGGCGAGAGAACGGATCGCGAAGTAGCACGCTGCGCCATGGCGGATCTAAATGCAGAACGCAGCGAACGTTGAACCGTACAAATCCTTGTTTACGCGCCGCCTCCAGAAAAATGAATATTTATGGAATCGATATCGAATTTTCCTGGCCGTGTCCGACCGGAAAAACGAGAATAGACCGCGCGAGGATTATCGCCGGGAACCATTCCGATTCGACTCCTCTGCGAAATATTCGCCACATCGATCGGCCGCGGTTCGCAACATTTTCGCGAAGCTGCAATTTACAGACAATCGCCTTCCCTTTTTCACGTGGTGGTAATCGCATGATCGCATAATCCCTGGGGGAAGAGACGGGGACATGTGCAACTCCCCACAAGACAATCGCCCACTGTGTTGTTAACTTTAACAACAGGCTCGTTCAATTTTATTCTCATGTTCCGTATAACACCGAAGTCGCGTGTCAATTTTTGTCAATGTACAGTTCTCCCTCGAACAACGCGGGAGTCAAGGACACATACGTTATTACCCCCTCCCCCCATATGCGCAATTTTATACAGGTTGTGTCTTTTAACTATTCCACCCCTAACAGCTTTGTTATTTCTACCAGCCACAATTGTTTGGCGAGAAAGTTATCGTATTCGGAGCCTGCTTGGGCGAAGGTCATCTCAAGGTCATACCTCCCGAGATCTCACGAACAGTACTGTTTCTTTAAAATGGGATGACCCAGGTTTCATATATATAATTTAATTGTTTAATGTTGCTTCAACGTCAAAGGTCATTAGCAACACGGTACATTTTCTTACAATATATTATACATATTTGTATCCTCGATATACTTGGCAAGACCGGCGATATACTCCTTAGAACTTAACAGATTTAACAGATTCTCATATTTTTTGCATTCTATTATTAGGTGGTTTATGTTAATTGGTACTTTACATATATCGCAGATCGTATTTTCTTTCGTATTTAACAAAAATGAATGGGTTATTTCTGAGTGCCAAATTCTGATTCTAGAAATTGAAGTTTGAATTTGACGATCTACTGGACTTGGAAATTTGTGTCACTCAAAATCCGCTCCTTCATTATGATATTTTTGTACATAACTCCTTTTAATTTTGTCAAATACCTGTTGTATCGTGAATCGATTAGAAATAACTGTAAAAAAATTAAATTTGTCAACAAATCCGGCTTGTTCGAGGAAGCGCTGTAATTGTATTTTGTCCTGTCATGTCTCCCGCGAAACCCAGGAAGTTACGTATTGTCAGTTATTCTTTCGCACCGAGTGAATTCAATTTTCGAGACTGCGAGTTCGTTGTTAATTTGTAATGTTTAATCTAGGAAACGGTATTTCGTCAGAAATTCGGAGGGTTGAGTAAACTTTCGACAAAATCGCAGCGTGTTGGTCTTGGCTGGTTTTTGGTCTTTCGCTGACATGTAAATCACGAAGGGCCGGGTCGATAACCCTTAAACCCTGGTGGCCGAGGATCGGCCGAAACGAGCACGCGTATCGGATGCGATCTAGCAATGGTGGACGACAACAGGGTTCGTGAAAAGAAAATGGGCTGTGGCACACACACTCAAACACACACACACACACACACACGGACAGATATACGGGTGTTCGAAGAACCAGAAGAAGAAGGTGGAGGCAAACTTTCCAAAGGGGCGAAAGAGCGTATAAGCGAGCGACGAGGCGACGCAGCGTCATTATCATGCGAACGCGCCTCGGAGCGTTCTGAACGATTTGAATATTTCGTCAATTAAGCCGATGCACGATTTGCATAGGTGAGACAGGGTCGGCAACCGGCGACAATTTATTTCCCTGTGCGTGGCAGGACGCGCCTGGCTCTGATCGATACCGATTCTCGATTCCACGGCCTGACAAGATACGATCTGGCCGCATCCCTTTCGGTTCTGCGTTCACCTCGATTTTTCCATCGCGTAAATTGCTTCGAGGGCCAAGGGAGAAAAGAACGGCGGATCCTACCCCCGGGCTGGGATTCTCAAATTTTATCCGTCGCCGGGGAGCAGCGTCAAATTTTCGAAATCCTCCCGACGAGAGATTGGCGCCTGTGCAACACCCGTGCAATTCTTATCAGCATCAAAATCCTCTTGCCACTAATTTTATTCATTTGGAGACAGTCGAATCAACGGACGATCTAGCATTTTAGCTTTTCTTGCAAGGGAACGTGAACTTCGGTATACGATATCTGTACGATTCAGGGTGTCCCAGAAATGTACCTTCTTAACACTGGAACCACTGGATGAGTCAAAATGACTTGCTCCTAATTTTTTCTTTTGAGAAATATTGAAGTTATAAATATGTTTCCATGAGAAAGCTTTTTAATAAACTGGTACGAAATCTAAAGAAATGCAATTTTGTTTGGTAGTTGGTTGTTAAAAATGCACTGGGAGAGGCGAGATGATAGGAAAATGTTCGATGCGAGGGGAGCACGAGGAGAAATCGTTAGAAGCTACCGATCGAGAAAACGGTGTCCGAGTTCCTCCAGAGCGTCTTGCCCGATTGTATAAAATCCCTGGGCTATTGTGGTCGTTTTGAGCAGATCTTATCCGGCTGTCCCCCCAGAAGAACGGCTTCGGAACGCCACCGAAACGTTTTCTCTGTCCCAATAGCGTATGGACACGTCCGTCCCTCGTAAATCACGCCACCGAGCAAAACGTATTTGCATGTGAATGCGTCTTGGCGAGCGACGCGCCTCCTTCCTCGACGTTTCCCGTCTTCGAGCCACGATTATGCAGTGGCCCGACGATTCTTTTCACTTCGTGACGCCCGTTGCACTTTCGGCCGGTGCCACGTGCACGAAAACTCGTGTCCGCGTCACCGAAATCGTGTGCTCGAAAATCCGAAGCCCCCACAGCCTTGCATCACTCAATTACCTTTTTTAAATTTCTGGGGATCGGTCTTATGAATTTGCGAGATTGAACAAACCATGATACCGAATTTTTGAGCTTGTCATCGGACGAAGTTTTAAAGGTGTAATATATGTATCCAAGCTAATGAATTCATTCCTCATTATATTTTGTAAATTGAGCGGAATAACCACAAAATTTCCCAGCAAAATAAAAATGTGTCAACGGAGGAAGTTGCGCGCGCACGTGTCAGTGCCCGTATTCCTCCATTTCCGGTCCCGAGACAGCCGAAAAATTTCAAACGGCGTCGTCCGGTCGAAGAGTGCTATCTCAAAGCGAATTTGCATATCAGTTCGCGATGGCAACGAACACGAATTAAAAAAACAGTAGTTTTAGTTCCCACGTTCGATTTTCATCGCTTCCATTATGTTACGGTACATTTTTTACGATTTTTTAAGCTTGATATTTGACGGAGTTTCAAATGTTGAAAATATATTGAAGCTAGTACGTCAATTCGTTGCGTCTCCTGTATTTTGCAAATTGTGCTCCCTTGCTAAAATTTAAGGGAGGGTCTCTGTCTGTTACAACACTATTTTATTTGAAAAAGTATTTCTCCCGAACCAAATATTTTATTTCCAAAAATTTTTATGTATAAAATAGAGTAGGCAATTTACTATTCACCATGTGAACGAATCGGAGAATAATCAAATATTTTATTCCCAAAAATTTTGATGCGCGTCTGAAATACAGTACACAATTTACTATTTACCATTTGAACGAATTGGAGAACTGATAAAATATTTTATTCCCAAAAATTTTGATGTGTGTCTAAGATAGAATGAACAATTTCCTATTTAATATTTGAACGAATTGGAGAATGATAAAATATTTTATTCCCACAACTTTTTATGTGTACCTAAAATAGAATTTACAATTTTCCATTTGAGCGAATTAGAGAATTAATAAAATATTTTATTTCCAAAACTTTGTACGTCTAAAATAGAATAGACAATTTACTACTATTTACCATTTGAACGAATTACAGAATAATAAAATATTTGATTTCCAAAAATTTGTACGTCTAAAATAGAATAGACAATTTACTACTATTTACCATTTGAACGAATTAGAGAATAATAAAATATTTGATTTCCAAAACTTTGTACGTCTAAAATAGTATAGACAATTTACTACTATTTACCATTTGAACGAATTACAGAATAATAAAATATTTGATTTCCAAAAATTTGTATGCCTAAAATAGAATAGACAATTTACTACTATTTACCATTTGAACGAATTAGAGAATAATAAAATATTTGATTTCCAAAACTTTGTACGTCTAAAATAAAATAGACAATTTACTATGTACGATTTGAGCGACTTAGAGAATTATCTTTTCAACAGATAAATTGCCATTTACTATTTGGAAAAGAATTGTACCCAGTTCTAATTGTGGAGCTCTGTGCTAATTAAATGTATCGGTGAGATGATTAATACGATCGAAAAAACGATTAGATGATCGAAAAATCAGTGTAACCGCACCTTCAGCCAGCAATCGCACCGGAAGTCGCGAAGCAGCCGAAACGAGTCTTGCTGCATCGAAGGCGCGTCCGTGTTCCTCGCACGGAAAGCTGCTGGAATTATAACGACCACGCATTGTTATCGGATCGAGACGGTGACGCTTGGAATGCAAACGACTCGGGCATTTAGGTCAGCGACGCCGCACACACTCTGTATTTCGTCCGATGGACAAAGATCAAGAATTCGAAGGTCCGAAGAACGGAGATCCAAAAAATCGTATACCACGATACACGGGATAGGCTGAAAATTCATGATGCGAACGAGGTCGAAAGGACAATGCTCCTCGAAATAACGATCAAATCATGCTGGCTTGATCTTCGAGAAAAACGCTGCTAAAAATCATACATTCGCATTAAAATTTTTGCGAAGACTGAATATATCAGATATTTTAGAAGATCTTTATCGGGAAATGAAGGAAGCAAAATCATTGAAAAATCTTTATGCAAAATCAAAATTGCTGAGAAACAGCAGCGAAATAGAAATTGATTTTGCTATACGAAGACATAACTCTAGGATTCCTTTAATTCTTCCGCAGATTCAAACTGCACTTACTCGTTCTTGGTAAATGTATAAAACCCACAGTCTAATGATATCAATCTAAAGGAAACCAGATGAAAGTCATATGTAACAAATTCGCCAAATCAGCTGCATTATCAAAGAATCTTATACTTCGTGCTTCACTTAGAAAATTGCATTTTATTCGCCGTTCTGAGAAAACCCATCACTACCGTTTCAACTTGCGTCACTTGCTCATTCTTAGCATAAATGCATAAGTCTCGCGGTCGAGTAACGTCGATAATGGAAAACATGCAAATTCAATTTCAGCTTGAATGAAACAGGTAAAGTTTATATTTAGCGAATTCATATAATCAACTACAATATCGAAGACCTCCGTGCTTCAGAGAATTGCATCATGCCCATCGTTCGTAGCGAGACGCAGCACTGCACCGCGCAGCGTGCGGGTAGTCGCGAGTGCATCCCCGCGACTACCGTGCGTTGCGTAGCGTATTGACGCGGCGGATTGTAGGCGCGGGTTAAATCGAGCAGACGGTAGCGGCGTCGCGACGCCGGCTGCGCGCGTCCGTGCACCCCTCCTGCTAACCCTCGGCAACCCCTCCGTCGAGGGACAAACAGCGTCGCGAGGGGGTGGCGGTGTGAGAGTGGTGGTGAGAGGGTGGGGGTTGCACCGAGAGGGAAAACTCGAGATAGGGGTGGGGGCAGACTACTTGTTGCGCGTCGCGGCGCCCTCGTGACGCCGATACCCCCGGCGTCTCATTCCCCCCACCCGGGGAAAGCACCGGCACGCCACGAGCGTCGATAGCGAGCCCCTTCGCTGGCGACGCCACCGGCGACGTCGTTACCACCACCATCCCCAACGAGCCACCAGCAGCGTCGCGACGCCGGCGTCGCCGTCACGAGTCGACGTCGGTGGTGGCGACGACGCCACCGACGTCGCCGCCGCCGCCGCCGCGCCGTCCCCGACAAAAATAGACGTGTCGTCGTCGCGACGCAACAGATATCATTCGGCCTCCAACGACACGCGCGCGGAATCCTGACGAGGTCGAACTGGAATCAGGACTCTGGGTCCTTGCGATCCTTTGTCCTTCATCGTTCGATAGTAAGCATTGACATAGATAGGGTTGCGGGACATTTTAGTGCGCTCTGCTTCGAATAGCGGTCATAGAAACTGTTCCAGAAAATGTCTTCGTAATACACGGTGCATCCGAAAACCAATTAGGACATGAAATTTCTATTTCTCCCGAAACTATCGAAACCGTTTCAAAACATCTCAATTTTTCGATACACAAAATATCCCGCTTTCCATATGTAGATATTAACGCTTTGCACTCGGCGCTATTTTAATTCTAAATTTTTTTACCGTCTTAGAATATTTTCATTTTATTCATACGAAACTGATCCGATTTCCACATATGATATTTAAATGTTTAGTGATCTATTGAATACAAATTTGGTAATGTAACAAATATTCTGTAATATTTTTTGAAATAATGCCACAATTAATGGCGCTTCAGAGTGACCACTCGAGTGCAAATGGTTAAAATGGTGGGACATTTTCAATTCTAGAATGCGGAGACATAAAAATCTTTATTGATATTCGATCCTAGGTCTAAGATCTGACATCGGACTTTCCAAGGAAATTGGAAAATACAATAAATGATCTTCTGTTTTATGTAGGGAATTGTTAATGTTGAAGATGCTCTAGCCGGAGTGCTCGCGAAAGAAATTCACCGATCGGACATCGGACTTTCCAAGGAAATTGGAAAATACAATAAACGATCTTCTGTTTTATGTAGGGAATTGTTAATGTTGAAGATGCTCTAACCGGAGTGCTCGCGAAAGAAATTATAAGACAAGGTAAGACAAGGTAAGACATTCGTTGAGTGCCCCGCTAAATTCGCATGACGTTCCATTCACGTGGGCCACAGATGGTCCAGGTTCCTACATTTATTATGTACACTCGTAAAATATTGGGAAAACGAGGACATTTTTTGCCACGAGTTGTTTTAACTTGAGTGAACAGAAATTGATTGTTAAGGGAGCGAAGAATGTGAAGGGTGTTTTTAGAAAAATCCTAAATACTTAAGAATCTGCATCACTCAGAATTAGTCGTCTAACAGTTTGGTAACACTGTGTCCTGTCCACAACCATGCGTAGTGAAGCGAGATTTTCACTCGTCTGACTAAAACGATCTCATTCTACTTCGGCGGTCAAACCTAACTGTGGATCGTTACACAAAATCAGGATTCGACGAATCTTTGGTAATCGTGTCACTCGTAACTAGACTTCTAGGTAAAAATAAGATAATCAATTTTTTCAAATGCACAAAACTTCCAACAGACATCCACAAAATATCTGAATGTGAAACGCCGAATACAGTATTCCCTCTGAGAGTGAACGAATCCGAAGACTGAAGATTACGTTACTTGTGTTTTACCAAACATTTTTACAGTGAGTGAACAACAAAGAGGTACTGAGAGTCGAGGCAGCCAATGCATTTGCAATGCAAATAGGAAACGTGTTTATTTTTGGTTCTCTTTTTGCATAGCTGTAACCAACATATTTGTTAAAGTTTTCTGATTGAAACGAGTCCAAACATGACAAAAATCGGATCATACATGCTCCTTCGATTGAGGATTCAGAATACTGAATTCAGAATACAGAATACTGAAATCTGAGAATTCAGATATCTGAATTCTCCATTATTCAAATACATTTTCAAACAGTTCAATCGAAAGCGATCTACACAGTACATAAAATTAACCTAACACTAGCTAGATGCTGTTCTACCTTACCGAACTCCCAAGTCCCACTGATTTGTTCGGATAATCGAGGTTTCATTAAGTCGTGGATTGAACCAGCAAATGTGATCCAAAATGTATCGTGTTTGGTGTCGTTTTAATCAGAAAAGCGTCACAAATATGCCAGTAAAAGTTTCGCAAGAAAATCTTTCAAAACAAAAGAATTCACTGAACTAGTCTTTTGACCATTCTGGTAGCGTAACACGTAGTCCACACGGACCGATAAAACAGTGCGAGTCCACTAACCTGAATCTGATGCCCGGGGTTGTTGATGTGTAGCTGCTGCGCCTGGTTAATTTGCAGGGAGGAGGTACCCGATCCCGAGGGAGGTCTCGGCGGCGTGGAGCTGGTGAAGGGCGCTTGGGATCCGGTTTGATTGGGTCCGGCTCCCTGCGAGCCCCTGGGTGGAAGCGGATACCCAGGACTGCCATGATTCGGCATGGATCCCGGGCTGCCTCCGTACGGCGAATACTGCTGCTTGTAACCTCCACTGGGTCCTAGCATGCTAGGTTTACCACCGGTAGCAGGTTGGGGTCTCTTCATGTCCGCGAGGCCCTGAGCAAACTGCGTCTGGGACCCGACGAACATTTCGGTGGGCTGCTGACTTTGGAATCCGGCAGTGCCATTGTTCTTATGATAGGACGCAGTCCCGGAGGTAGCCTGGGACTGTCCTCCGGGTGGACCGGTGCTACCGGGACTACCAAGGTAATCCGAAGTGCCACCAAACTGGGGGAACTCGGCGTAAGGTGACCTGGCAGTTGGTCCTCTAGCGGCTGCGGCTGCGGCAGCTCCGGGATTGAAACCTCCCAAGCCAAGCTGCTGACTCTTGTGCTGATGCTGTTCGGCCATCTGCTTCAGGGTCTGTGCAGCCGGACTCATCTCCGACTTGAAGTCCAGGCCAGAATACGGCAACCTCGCCGGAGAGTACTGCGCGGACCCGAGACCTCCGGGACTCGAGTTAGCAGGCAGAGCGTTCCCGTTGTTGGTGGGCGTGCCGTTGTTCACGTTGTTGCTGTTGGTATTCCCGTGCTGCTGGTGTATCGCGTCCTTGTCGTCCTCTATCTTGATCTGGCCGTTGTTCGTGGCTATGCTGTTGTTATTGTTGTTGTTGTTGTTGTTAGCCGCGGCAGCAGCGGCCGCGGCCACCGCCGCGTTGTTCGCCAGCGCCTCCACCGGTATCTTATCCTCGAAGTCGAAGTCCTTCATGAACTCCGGATGGAAGTCCGAGATCTCGGAGATCAGGTCCTTGAACGCGTCGGAGGTGATGATCTCGTCGCCCGTGTCGTCGCCCATGAAGTCCGAGAACCCGGGGAACCCACCGCCATTCGCAGCGGCGTCCTTCTCCAACGCAGCCGCGCACTGTTCAAGGTCGACGAACTCGTTGTCAGGTTCCTGTTTGCACTCGACCAGGTTCCCGATGTCCACGCAACCGATTCCACCGCCGGTCGCTGGGCCACCTGTGCCACCTCCACCTCCACCAGGCCCACCGCCGCCATTGTTCCCGGTCTGGGACCTCGAAGTCGCGGAAGCGGGCGTGTCCGGCCCAGACTTCGGCGACGAAGACGCGTTCAGCAGATCGCTCTTCACCGAGGCGTTCGTTAGCGCCTTCACCGTCACGTTCGTCGAGATCTGCTGGGCCTGAGAGTTCGCCGCCGACGTCGTGAACTCCAGCTGCTGCACGATCTCCACGGAGAACTTCGTCAGGCCCTCGTTCCCGCCTCCGCCGCCGGTGTTCCCACCGCCGCCGTGCGTCGGGCCCGTCGAGTTCGCGCCGTTTCCGGGCGGGTGCTGACCGTGGCTGTGATGGGGCCCACCCCCACCACCGCCGCCGGGCCCTTGTTGGTGCTGATGCTGCGCCTGCGTACATTGCAGCTTCACCGGCGGCTCGCCGAATCCACCGTCGCCGCTGCCGCCGCCGGATGGCTCCAACTCCTCGGCCGTCCTCTTCACGAATTTTTGCTGCTGAAACCAGATACAACAAGGGACGATTAGTTTCACGCTGACCATTGCACCGCGGAAAATAATCATGGTCCGCGATCCCCATTTCGGGGGTTTTCGAATTTTACGCACACCACTCGGCGCCGCACAGTGGTCCAAATCGAGAAATTCAGTGACTTTTTGTTATAACTTTTGTACCGTAAGAGTTATCGGGATGAAATTTGCACTAAAATTCATTAAAAAAATATAGTCAATTTGAACTAAAGAAAAATTAATATTTTTTAAATTTGTTAAACAATAATTTCTTATATAATTTTCATTGATATTTTTCACTAAAGAAAAATTGTTTAAATACAATCTTCCAAACCATTTTTTCTGTCTAAGTGTGTATTTTATATTCGTTTCACACATGCAATGTTTAATGAATTGGGAAAAATGTATATTTGAAGAGTCGGGTAAGGTAAAAACGTCACATAACTGTGTCAAAAGATATTTTTTATAATAATTGATAATATTTGTAATATTGTATATAATATAAAATAATTTAGTAACATTTTTGTAAATCTTTTGTGATAAAAATGTGATAACAATGATGGTTTTATAATATAATAATAATAACATGAAATATGAAAAAATAATATTTGTTTATACTTTGTCAGTCTTCATTCTCAAATGGTTTTGTCTAGCATTATTTTTTATAGTCCATCCATTTCAAAGCCTGCCTTTTCTATTATTTAATTATTAATAATTCAGCTTCTGGTTCTAAATTTTGTATTCTTTTCTTACATGATTTCACTCGCATTGCTGACATGTGCGGGTCCGATTTCAATAAAAGTCTATAAAATACATCTTCATTTGTTAATATTCTGTCTGATTTTCTTGTATGTTTGTATCTAAATTGTTTAAAGTCTTTGTGACGTGTTTCTTGAGCCTCCTCCGATAATTGTCCGATTGGTAATAATGCGTGTTTTATTACATCTGCACCATGCATTAATAACTTATGGACTGAAGCAGGCATGGGATACCAATCATGATCGTAACATTGTCAGTTTTAAACTGCTATAATTTGCAAAGGCGGAAGAGTGCGGAAATAATTTTTATACCATCATATAGAGGAAGGTGTACCGAAAATAGTCCAATTTGTTAGAAACTGGGACTTCCTGGGACTTTAAAGATATCTCTTACCGAATATAAAAAATTTTTTTAATTTTCTCCATTTAGTCCAGCATTAACTTTTAATACATTGTGCAGACTAATTAATAATGTAAGACACGATTTCTTGTCGCAAAAATCTGCTCTTTAATTTAAAAAAAAAAGCGCGAGAAAATATTAAATAGGAACGTCAGGGCATCGCATCAAAGTGAAGCAATTTTTCTTGTGAAAAATACTCTTCTTAAAATGTCCAACTTTCAATATTTATTACAACTATAATATTTAATAAATTGTACTAATTTCTCCATTTCCGAGGTCTATGGACATGTGGGAAGCAATGTTCATTGATCAGGTATCGATACATGAAAGTTCATTTTCGGGCCAAAAGTCACTGAATTTCTCGATTTGGACCACTGTGCGCCGGAAATACAGAATGTCCCGTAACTGGTGGTACCACTGAGCAGAGGATGATTATACATGAAAAACTGAGTCGAAAATATAGAATAAAATTGTTCGATACAAGGCTTTGTTTTCGAGAAAAATGAGTTTGAAAATTTGTCTAGTGCGTGTGCACTCGGCTTACTTGCCGCTCAACGGGATTCGAAGAACGCTAATTTTTCAACAGGATGGAGCACCACCGCACTACAGTGACAATAATCATAAGTGACAATTATCAGTGCCGGATCGGTCGCGGTGGCAGAGTACCTTGATTTGTCACCGTTAGATTTTTATTTGTCGGGTCAGGTGACATAACGAGCATCGAACACTTCCAACAAAAAATTGTGATAGCGTTTCAACGCTTAAAGCAACATAATAATTGCACATTACAAGAGGTTCAAATGAATTTAATACGAAGAGCACAATTGTGTCTACAACAACGTGGACAGCACTTCCAGCAATTTATGAATTAAACGAATTCCTCAAAGGTCATTCTAACATTGTAATCTCGACCTTCGATTTATTCGATGTATACAAACCTCGAAAACCTTTTGCGAAAAAATGTTGAGGTAACTCGGAATAAAGTCGGTTGAGCCGCAAGTAAGCCGTGTGCACGCGCGCTAGACAAATTTTCAGGCTCATTTTTCTCGAGAACAAAGCCTTGTATCGCAAATTTGTTATTCTATATATTCGACTTAGTTTTTCATGTAGAATCATCCCCTGCTCGGTTCCACCACCAGTTACGGAACACCCTGTACATTTGGTACGACTGACAGTTTCATTCCAAAATTTGGCAGTTAATGGATTAATCGCAGCAACAACATAGACATTTCTTTTTCTTCTCCAATAATTTGTTGAAAGTAATGCAATAGGATTTTTCGATTTGAGAAATGTTCTAACAGTTTTGATGAAATGCTGAATACAGGGTGTCCCGCCTAAGTCGAGCATCTTAAACACCTCGCTTAGTTCTGACGATAGACGAAAATGTCAGAGGACAAAAATGTTTGGTACAAGGTGGGCAAATATTGTAGGTCGTATTTTTTGAGACAGCAGGGTCATCGAAGAGTTTTCCAAATGTGACTGTACGTTTTCACGGTACGATAACGATCTCGATGGCCTGTAATGCAATGACCTTCGCGTGACCTTGACTACAAAAAATTCAGAAAAATTCGGCAATCGTTATAAAAATTCCTTCACTATACAAATATTAAATTCACAGTTGAAACGTAGCCACGGTACTGAACAATCGCTGAACTCCTGGATCTAGATCAGGGCGCATAGAGTCACGCGTCGCGAGTCCCATTCGCGGATGGAGATTTATGCCTGCCGAGGGGTGGCCACGAGCCTAAGCGGGTAGGAGTGGTTCGCGGCGACCCGCACAAAGACGGGTCGCAGAAAAACCGTACGCCGGTATTGACAGGCACGGTGAGAAATCGCTGGGTTAATTGCGAAAGAAACGGGCCGGCTTTGGATCGAGGCATCCCGTTCCCCGAGTTAAATATCCTGCGCTACCGGTTGCTCCCAGAAAAACCGGCGGGGGTTTAAAGGACTCGATTCGCGTTTTGCCTTGACCCACGAACAGAATGCGATCCGGTCGACCGACCGGTCTCTCTTTCTCTCTCTCCCTCTCCCTCTCTCTCTCTCTCTCTTTCTTTCTCGGTCGCTCGAAATGGGAAACGCGGCCGACTGCGCGGGATTTAGAAGCCATTACCGCGTTCCTCCCGTTTTTCCTGCGGCACCCGTTCACGCTGCAGCCTTCAGGGGCTGCGATCTCTTCGTGGGTGGCTCACGAGGAGGACGGAATCCTCCTAACACCTCACTGAGAAGCGTTCCCTTTCGCTAAGCGATGTTCCCCCCTCTGTCTGAGAACTTTCCTCGACTGACTCGATGAGCGCCGGGATTAGCCGGGAATCGGCGCTGATTTTTCCTTAGCTGCTCTCGTCGACCAGAATTCGACGACTCCCACAGACTATTTTTCACTGCGTTATGCATAAACATTGAATTTTTTCTGCTCGTCAGGCTGTTGCGAGAAGAAGATTTTCATCGAGAAACACTGGGCACGAACTTTACTTTTAAATAAACTTCGACGCGAACCAATGCGATTTTCCTGCACTCTTTTTTATAGGAGTGGAAAAAGGTAATGTTACGTGATGTTTGGTGAAAATTCTTTTCTGCCTGGTGCGATTTTTTCAGAATTTTTCGTACACGTTCCTTCGGACGGACACTTAACCGATCTGCCCAAAATGTTCTGGTTCAACGACACTGTAGGAGAGACTGGAGGATTCGGAGGAAACTGTTTCTGTATTTTATATTATTTATCATATTCTAAAGGTATTTTTATATTTTTGGTGCGAGATCAGAACGGTATGGGTTGGTTGCATTTAATAAAACATTTTAACGCAGGCGGTGAAACAAACGATGGCAAATGTGATAAACTGTTTTAAACATTCTGGAAACATGAACATTATGCTGGACGATCAAACTGCGACATATGGTGCGTTGCGGCATCGCGCAGAGTTAATAACATTTAAATCGCTCTGGAATCAAATTCTCCGCATTTTCATCCCCTTGTCGAATTCGCCAACGATCCGCGTTTAAGCAAAAAAAAAAGAAAAAAAAAATTGTGCGAATTTTCGCTTTTTTTCCCTCTTATTTTCCCCGCTCTCGACGCTGGAATATTTTCCATGAATCGCGCATAGTTTGCTAGTTTTCGCGGTTTCGTTCGAACTGTTCAACGGCCCGCGGTCGCGATAATGAAATGTAATCGCTCTCGAATTTTATTTTTCTCGGTTTTTTTCACCGGCATGCCATCGTTGCCGGTTTGAATTCCTTTTCAATTTTAGGGGGAGCGTGAACTGTACGCGTGAACGATGCAGTAGAACGATTTCCGGTTATATTGTACCGGGTGATTCGCCTAACTGTGCCACCGAAATTACTTGTTAACTGTTTGATGCAGAGAACAATGGTTGAAATGAAAAGGTGTGCGATGCTACGGGTAATACAAATTTAGTATTTAGGTGATAGATTGATCTTTGGGTAATCCGTTTTAGTTTTTAGTCTCAATATTTTCCAACCCCTGTGTCAATAACCGGGAGTACGTTTCTTTTTTGTAAATTCTTTAATATTTTTCTCGAAATATAAACTGATCTGTGATCAGCCTAGATCGTCAAAATAATTCTGCTATTTCTATCGAAATCTAATTAGTTTGTAGTGAAACTACTGCAATATCATTGAACACCGTGGAAAAGTTTGGTTATCGACGTAAAAGTTAATCGTAACGACAATTGAATGCAATTGAAACAAGCTTTGAATTATCAGCAAAATTCTGGCAACAAACAGTAAAAATATTCGAGCAATTGCTGTGTTTGCAATCTACAGAAAATATTGAAACACGTGTTCATTCAATTTCCATTTCTTCAAATTAATGCAAGATACTTTGCAGAAAAGTGTGAAGTCTACCAACAACTTTATTGGACTAATGCAAGTATGAACATTCGATTAAAAGAGGTGGCAGTAATTCGGTTGGCACGTTCAGACGGCGACTCACCTGATATTGGTTCGGGCAGGTTGGACTTGACACGCGTTCGCGAAAGCGTTCTCTCGAATTGGAACGGGAAATGGACCTCGAACTTTCAACGATCGCTTCAAACTTCCCGGGAACGCGAGGAGGCGGCCCTCTTTAATCCGTGTATCCAAGAATTCGTAGAATCCGTTCACGCGACCGGTCGATCATCCGGTAGCTCGTCTATTTCCTCGATTTACTTCAACAGCTTTTAATTATCCACGTGAAAAGATCGACCCTCGATTCCCACACTTCCACGGAATTCTATCGGCAGAGTGTGCTTCAAGTCGATTTCACTCTTCCGCGAAACCCTGCAGTTACGATACAGTATTGTACTGAGTGCCCCGAAACATTCTACACACACAAAGGTGTCTCAAAACGTTCTACATGATTAAAAGTGTCTCAAAACATTCTACATGAAAGTGTCACAAAACATTCTACATAATTAAAAGAGTCTCAAAACATTCTATCCAAAAGTGTCTCAAAACGTTCTACATAATTAAAAGTGTCTCAAAACATTCTACATGAAAATGTCTCAAAACCTTCTACATAAAAATCTTTCACAACATTCTACATATTTAAAAGTGTCAAAATATTCTGTATAAAAGTGTCGCAAAACGTTCTATATAAAAGTGTCTCAAAAGATTCTTCATATTTAAAAATGTCTCAAAATATTCTATATAAAAGTGTCTCAAAACATTCTACATGAAAGTGTCACAAAACATTCTACATAATTAAAAGAGTCTCAAAACATTCTATCCAAAAGTGTCTCAAAACGTTCTACATAATTAAAAGTGTCTCAAAACATTCTACATGAAAATGTCTCAAAACCTTCTACATAAAAATGTCTCACAACATTCTACATATTTAAAAGTGTCAAAATATTCTATATAAAAGTGTCTCAAAACATTCTACATATTTAAAAGTGTCTCAAAACATTCTACATATTTAAAAGTGTCTCAAAATATTCTATATAAAAGTCTCCCAGAACGTTCTATATAAGAGTGTCACAAAACATTCTACATGATTAAAAGTGTCTCAAAATATTCTATATAAAAGTCTCCCAGAACGTTCTATATAAGAGTGTCACAAAACATTCTACATGATTAAAAGTGTCTCAAAATATTCTATATAAAAGTCTCCCAGAACGTTCTATATAAGTGTCACAAAACATTCTACATAATTAAAAGTGTCTCAAAACATTCTACATATTTAAAAGTGTCTCAAAGCATTGTATGTAAAAGTGTCTCAAAACGTTCTATATAAAAGTGTCTCAAAACGTTCTATATAAAAGTGTCTCGAAACGTCCAACATAAGAGTGTCTCAAAAAATTCTACATGTTTAAAAGTGACTCAAAACATTCTACATAAAAGTGTCTCAAAACATTCTACATAAAAACGTCTCAAAACCTACACAAAAATGTCTCACAACATTCTACAATAACGTACTTGGATAAGAATTCAGAAATCAGTTCGGATAACAGAGGTTCCACTAAATCGTGTTTCACAGGGGCAAACGTAATCCAAATTGTATCGTGTTTGGGCTCATTTTAATCAGAAAAGTGACGCGAACGCGCTGGTGATATTCTCGTCAAGAAATAATTACAAGTAGCAAACTTATAGCTGTGAATTAGTATCGTCTCGCCGACACGCTGGTGTAGATACACCTGGTTTTCTTGCTATGTTCAAGTGAGATTTTGCGCATCTAACGAGGCACTACCGTGATTAGATCTAAAATGAGGGTGGGAAGTAGAGAGGGAGAAAAAGGAAAAATGGGAGAAGGGCGCGAAGGGAGGAGTTGATGAAACTGAACCGGACGGGAATGAAAGTCGGGAAAGATTTATGTCCGTGTTAATAACTGCGTCGTCGTTCGCGGTATCGGCGTCGACAGTCACGATTATGGTCCGCGGCGGCGAGGAAAATCGGTGAACCCTTCAACAGGCACTTTCTGTACCATTTACTCGCGTTTCGCTGCTACTGCGGATCGGACACCTCCAGCGAAATATGATTCCCTTGACCGAGACAAATTTATCGCGCTTTTTACTTTCGAACGGTTCATCTTCCAGTGTAATGGACCGTTCCTACTTCGGACCGTTACTGTCTGCGCCTCAGGATTCGCTGGTACTTTCCAGATTCACTTTCTCCGAACTTTTAGAAATCCTGTTGCCGTAGTCATTTTGTCTATAGTTCCAGTTAGCAAAATAAAAATTGTCTGCATCAATTGCCAGGAATCGTAGTCGCGTTACAGTCTCTTTCTTCTTACCGACATTCTGAAATTATTTTAATCTTTCTACTGTCTTAAATTGCGTCAACTGATCTTGATAAAATCCGCAGACTGGTCGTCAGAAATATTGGTAAACAACTGGGAGGCCACTATTGGCAGAATTTCCAAAAAATCCTTGTCCAAAGTACGCGTCACCCTTAGCAGTAAGAGCACATAAAATTTCAATTCGATCGATCAAATAGTTACCGAGAAAAAGAAAGTTGAAACGGGTGGGACATCGGTTCGGATAATCGAGGCTCCACTAAATCGCGAATTAAACGAGTAAACACGATCCAAATTGTGTCGTGTGACGGCTCATTTTAATCGGACAAGTGTCACGAGTATGTTGGTAAAAGTTCCATTAAAAAATAATTAAAAACAACAAAGATCAGTATTGCTAATATATCTGGTATAAATGTTTACTTTCTTTCCTCTTGATCTTTTCAACGACCTTCTGGACATTTCAAGGGGTACGTCATTTCGGGGGTCTCATATATAAATTATTCGGAAACATTGTGCACATCTCGCTCGCATAAATCGAGACATTACCGTGCTTTGGCTTCAGGGCGACGTCCAGGCTCTTTATCACGGTCGAAGAATTCGTACGATCGATTAATCCCAGCCGCTTAGCGATTGCAAATTAATAGGCGAGCAGCCCGGACCCCTGAGCCCGATTTAACCACCCCCTTCAACCCCGACGCTGAGATCGGTTAACGACTGGCATCCTCGAGTTTGCCGAACTTGGCCCGACATTATGCTAGTTCGGCCGGAAGTAACGCGCCGCTACACCGCGGGCGTGTTTGCAGCCGAGTGTGTTTTGAATGCGTGAGAACGAGGTGCGGTTGCCATGTCCGAAAACGCTATAGCGCGTTGATTCTCTTGAGGATGCAAAGATCCGACTCCTTCTTCTTCTTCTTTTGCTAACGTAAAAGAAGATCGCTATGTTTCCTTTCGGCGCAGCAGAATTATTGAAAATCCTGTTAATAGACTCCCGGTATATGAAGTATTAACAATATAAAAACGTTTCAATATTTTGTGAAAGAGGTGCGTTGCATTTCATAAAACATTTTCGACACCGTCGCGTCAATTGGACATGAAGGATCCGACTGAGGGTGTAGAAGTAAGAGGCAGATGAGAATGTTTGTTCCATACATACAGTCTATATAATAAGACGAAAATGGGCGCGGAAATCGATTCGCTGATCCGATGCCGCTTTCCTCGCAGCGTCTTTCCTCTCGTTAAATGCTACGCCATGAATGAAGACACCTGTTGGAGCATTTTCTAAAGGTCCCTTCAGCCAGAGATCAGTGCTGCTGACATTAACCCTCGAAAGGCGAACGCTTTCGACGAGTTCACACGTTCAGATGCTCAAACACGTTAAAATTGTTTACCGATCATGTGTATCAAAATTATTCACAATTTTTTTCATAAATTCCTACGAGCCTATTTCTTCCCTATTAAACGGTTCGACTTGCTATTTAACTATTCTACAGATTCGCACAAGTCTCAAGGAATTCTAAAAAATCTCAAGACACTCGACAAATTGATAAAACCCCATAACTCACAATAAATCACGACTATCTCACGACTGTCGGAAAATTTCCGAAATAATATTGGAAACAACGATCCGAAACGAAATTGTTTGCTTATAATAATGATATTTTGTTTTAAAGCATAACAAATATTAAATTCTTTTCATTAAAATCAGTTAATATACATATATGTGATATATATATATCTCTCTTTTAAATATACATTATGCTTTAAAAATAAGAATAATTAATATATGCACAGTAATTGGGTCCCCTAACCTACAAAGAGATGAAGAGCGCAGTGTCAAAAAGGAGTGGCGCGAACGGGACACATCAGGGATCGGTCGATTGATTTTGTTCAGGTTCGTCGCCGGCTCAGAAAAATTGAGCTCCGATTCGAAGTGTGCTACAATAAAACGGTAATTGTGGCGGAGCATCGGCCGCGCTGAATTGATATTTATACGTCTGCGGCTAAATTAGAACGGCTTATAAATACCCGAGCCGCAAATAGCGTTCCATCGCGACACGTGCGACCACATGAGATGCGCCTCGTCCGCTGTTTATTATTTACTGTTTACCCCTCGAAACGTCACCCTCTGGTTACATGAACGTCGAGCTGCCGAGAGTTTCGCGTGTTTCTCCCAGCGAATCCTGCTTCGCCTTTTTCCGTACGCGTCTGTCAAACTACAGTAATGTCTCGCTACATGGTAAAAGTCCGTACCCTCCGAGGATCATATTCGTCATTGCATACTTTTTCATTTTCATGCGGGATTTAATGTAACAACAAAGAAAATTTGCGACGTTTATGGAGATGTATTGAAGGTCAACAAGTGTCAACGTTGGTTCAGAAGGTTTGCTGCTGCTGATTATGATTATGATCTCTCTGACAGGCCTCGGACGACCAGTTGAATTTGATAACGACGCCCTAAAATCTTTAGTGGAAGCTGATCCAAAATTAAGTATACAAGAATTATCGAGAAGCCTTGGGTCCGCATGGTCAACTATACAAAGGCACCTACGCGAAATGGGAAAGGCGTATAGGCAAGGAATATGGGTACCGCGTCAATTGTCTGAGACCAACAAGAATATTCGTCGATCAATTTGCACTTCATTGCTATCCAGATTTCGTGGAGATCCATTTCTTAGCAGAATCGTTACCGGAGATGAAAAATTGGATTCTTTGTGATAACATAAAGCGTTCCAAGCAATGGCTTCCTGCAAATCAAACCGCAATATCAACCCCTAAACATAGCTTATCGCTTAGAAAGGTGTTACTGTGCATTTGGTGGGACTGTCAATTCACTTTGAGTTGTTGAAACCTGGAGAAACAGTTACTGCTGAGTTGTATTGTCAGCAATTACAACGGCTGTATTCGGAACTATTGAAAAAGAGGTCATCTTTAGTCCACAGAAAAGGTGTAATAAATTGACAATGTCCGGCCCCGTACAGCGAAACTCACTCAGGAAAAAATCAAAGAATTGCAATGGGAAGTTTGACCGCACCCCCGTACTCACCGGATATTGCTCCCTCTGATCTTTTCAGATCTCAGGAGCATTATTTAAGAAATAAAACGTAGAAGATGTTAGGAGGCACCTTGAGTCATATTTTGCTCGACGAACCCTGGATTTCTATAAGGGGGATTGAAAATTTGCAGGGAAAGTGGCAAACTGTCCTTGATAATGATGGAGATTAATAAATTAAGAAATGAAAACTTGAATTTACTACAAAGTTTGTTTTCATGTAACATCTGTAGGAGTAATTTCTTTGTACAACGCATGATTTAGACGTTGTTCGAGGTGATCGGAGTTAGGTGCCGCATACGACTTGATGGATAGTGAAGAATTTTGACCAGGTTTCGGCGAGCAGTCGAAACATTGTGTGGCGGTGCGAGAAGATAAGAAGAAGCGTGTCAGTAACCTTGAGGCCTGCGAGCGTGCTCCCTCCTGCGTGGGAGGATACGCCGCTCTATTGAGCGTTACGTTTCGTTAACGACGCTCTCCGCTAGCGAGGCGACTGTTAACACGACCTAAATATCAGCCGGCGAGCCGACAGTGTCGTGCTTTTAATCCTCGAAACATGTCCGAGCCAAGCGATCATTCGTTGCCGCCCGTTTTATCGATTCCCGGGCGAAAACCAGCGGACGACTGAAACGAATAACCCGAAACGAACCCGCGAGAGTCTCGGTGAAATACAAAATATCAGGCAGCTTGCAATTTATATCTTCCAAAATTATTCTCATTGAATTATTCAATCTAAAACTAGTGGTGTTTCACTCTTTGAATGGCGGAGCTGCTTGTCTCGAAGAAGCTTCGACCGCGGATCTTTATGCAAAATAAACGTTCTCGGCAATTGCAAGATACTGGAACCAGATAAATATGTATTTCTTCCGTTGAAAATTTTAATAGCTTGGCGCTGCCTAATAGAAATTTTCAACATAAATCGCAGGATACTGGAACCTGATAAATATTTCTTCCGTTAAAAATTTTAATAGATCATGAAAATTCTCAAGAATTAATTTCAAGATACTGGAATAAGATAAATATTTATTTCTTCCGTGAAAAATTGTAACAGCTTGGCGTTGTAGAATAAAAATATTCAACATAAATTTCAAGATACTGGAACAAGATAAATATTCGTTTCTTCCGTTAAAAATTTTAATAGGTTGACGCTGCAAAATAAAAACGTTCAACATGAATTTCAAGATACTGGCAACAGATAAATATTAATTTCTTCAAAAAATTTTAATAGGTTGGCGCTTCAAAATAAAAATGTTCAACATAAATTGCAAGATTCTGGAACCAGATAAATATTTCTTCCGTTAAAAATTTTAATAGGTTGGTGACAATGAAAATTCTCAAGAATTAATTTCAAGATACTGGAATAAGATAAATATTTATTTTTTCCGTGAAAAATTGTAATAGCTCCGCGTTGTAGAATAAAAATATTCAACATAACTTTCAAAATACTGGAACAAGATAAATATTCGTTTCTTCCGTTAAAAATTTTAATAGGTTGACGCTGCAAAATAAAAACGTTCAACATGAATTTCAAGATACTGGAAACAGATAAATATTCATTTCTTCTAAACATTTTAATAGGTCGGCGCTTCAAAATAAAAATGTTCAACATAAATTGCAAGATTCTGGAACCAGATAAATATTTCTTCCGTTAAAAATTTTAGTAGGTTGGTGACAATGAAAATTCTCAAGAATTAATTTCAAGATACTGGAATAAGATAAATATTTATTTTTTCCGTGAAAAATTGTAACAGCTTGGCGTTGTAGAATAAAAATATTTAACATAAATTTCAAGATACTGGAACAAGATAAATATTAATTTCTTCCGTTAAAGATTTTAATAGGTTGACGCTGCAAAATAAAAACGTTCAACATGAATTTCAAGATACTGGCAACAGATAAATATTAATTTCTTCAAAAAATTTTAATAGGTCGGCGCTTCAAAATAAAAATGTTCAACATAAATTGCAAGATTCTGGAACCAGATAAATATTTCTTCCGTTAAAAATTTTAATAGGTTGGTGACAATGAAAATTCTCAAGAATTAATTTCAAGATACTGGAATAAGATAAATATTTATTTTTTCCGTGAAAAATTGTAATAGCTTCGCGTTGTAGAATAAAAATATTCAACATAAATTTCAAGATACTGGAACAAGATAAATATTAATTTCTTCCGTTAAAGATTTTAATAGGTTGACGCTGCAAAATAAAAACGTTCAACATGAATTTCAAGATACTGGCAACAGATAAATATTAATTTCTTCAAAAAATTTTAATAGGTCGGCGCTTCAAAATAAAAATGTTCAACACAAATTGCAAGATTCTGGAACCAGATAAATATTTCTTCCGTTAAAAATTTTAATAGGTTGGTGACAATGAAAATTCTCAAGAATTAATTTCAAGATACTGGAATAAGATAAATATTTATTTCTTCCGTGAAAAATTGTAATAGCTCCGCGTTGTAGAATAAAAATATTCAACATAACTTTCAAGATACTGGAACAAGATAAATATTAATTTCTTCCGTTAAAAATTTTAATAGGTTGACGCTGCAAAATAAAAACGTTCAACATGAATTTCAAGATACTGGAAACAGATAAATATTCATTTCTTCTAAACATTTTAATAGGTCGGCGCTTCAAAATAAAAATGTTCAACATAAATTGCAAGATTCTGGAACCAGATAAATATTTCTTCTGTTAAAAATTTTAATAGGTTGGTGACAATGAAAATTCTCAAGAATTAATTTCAAGATACTGGAATAAGATAAATATTTATTTTTTCCGTGAAAAATTGTAACAGCTTGGCGTTGTAGAATAAAAATATTCAACATAACTTTCAAAATACTGGAACAAGATAAATATTCGTTTCTTCCGTTAAAAATTTTAATAGATTGACGCTGCAAAATAAAAACGTTCAACATGAATTTCAAGATACTGGCAACAGATAAATATTAATTTCTTCAAAAAATTTTAATAGGTCGGCGCTTCAAAATAAAAATGTTCAACACAAATTGCAAGATTCTGGAACCAGATAAATATTTCTTCCGATAAAAATTTTAATAGATCATGAAAATTCTCAACGTTAGTTTCAAGACGGTGGAACCTAAAACGTAAAACACCAACACAATTATTTTTATTAATATTGCTAGTGGTCTTGCGCTTCACAAACTTGGAGTTGCGAGAAAAGATCCGCAGTCCAGTTCGATATCAGTCACGATCAAAAATGGCGTGGCCGCAGGATGCAGGATCGTCTCGGGAGCCACGGAGGTAGACGCGACGACCTATCTGACCTCTCGAAGGACTTTCGTAATGGCGTTGTATCAATAATATAAGGCCGTAATAACTTCGGAACCAGGGGCTGCCACACCCTATTAACCGCATCGCTTCCACCGCAATTACAGTACGCCGTCGTACACTCGTGGCTTGACGCGATATTACTAGGCACTGATAATAAAGTTACACAGAGATAGTCCGGCGATAGTGGACGGGGGGCACGACTCCTCCCGCGCCCGCCAACGGCGGATAAATTGTTTGTTAATTATCGAACCGGAAACGCCTCGTGACGTAGAACCAGCCTAAAAGGAGAACGATTCTTCGAACACGTTCGTGCCTCGACCTCGTCGGTCGCCACAAACCTCTTAACACGCATACTTGACGCATTATTTACATTATTCATTATTTACTATCTCGAAATTAGACTGCGGATGTTTATAGAATTTGCAATCTTTTGTAGACGTATTATCAGAAAGCGGAGTTAAATAAAATTGTATTCTCGGTGTTAGTAGCCTTTTTAAATAAATAAAACTCATACTAAATTCGAATGTCTGGAATTTTTCCAAAACTTTTGCGGAACCCATAAATGCGTAAAGATCCGCAATCTACTCATAATCTTGAAAAGCCCATGGATTCCGTGGCTAGGTAATTTTTAGTGGATCCTTGAACAATAATTTTAAACCAACAAGTCACCCCCAGCAACGTAAACGAATTATTCTCAAATATCTTTAAATTTATGCTCGCGATTGTAAACTGATTGAGATACGTTGTCGTTAAAGCGATTTTTGTGGTGGAATTGGGAACTCAGGCTAGGACAAAATCCGTGTCGAGCGGACTCGCATAATCGACAGACGGCGACAGAAACGATCGGCCCAGTGGCACAATGAGTTTCGCCGGCGGACAAGCGGGATATTCGATGGTTAAACGCGCACGCCCACGCGCTATCCGCTCGGCTAAAAGTAACCGAACCGATATCCAGTCTAAATATGGATTTGCGTGTACGTTGGGCCTTGTGGACAAGCTCGTGGCCTGCTCGATCCTCTCCTCGACCATATTCAACCTTATCTCGCAGGAACGATACGTCGACCGGATAAAGGACCGAATAAAATTACCGTAACGCGGTTTAGAGTACCCCGTGTTTCACCTTCGAATAGTAACCATACGCTGTTTAACGCTGAACCCTAACAGCGATGGTCGAACAGCCGGTTCCAAGATTTTTATTAGACGATTGCAGAACTTCCCGATTTTGTAAATATTAGGGGTACCCATAAGTAATTATTTTGACATCTAAAACATTATTATATAATCTCCATCATTATCAAGGACAGTTTGCCATCTTTCCTGCAAATTTTCAATCCCCCTCTTAGAGAAATCCAGGGTTCGTCGAGCAAAATATGACTCAAGGTGCCTCCTTGCATCTTCTACAGAATGTTTTATTTCTTAAATAATGCTCCAGAGATCTGAAAAGATCAGAGGGAGCAATATCCGGTGAGTACGGGGGTGCGGTCAAACTTCCCATTGCAATTCTTTGATTTTTTCCTGAGTGAGTTTCCCTGCACGGGGCCGGGCATTGTCAATTTATTACACCTTTTCTGTGGACTAAAGATGCCCTCTTTTTCAATAGTTCCGAATACAGACGTTGTAATTGTTGACAATACTACTCAGCGGTAACTGTTTCTCCAGGTTTCAACAACTCAAAGTGAATTGACAGTCCCACCAAATGCACAGTAACACCTTTCTAAGCGATAAGCTAGGTTTAGGGGTTGATATTGCGGTTTGATTTGCAGAAAGCCGTTGCTTGGAACGCTTTATGTTATCATAAAGAATCCATTTTTCATCTAACGATTCTGCTAAGAAATGGATCTCTACGAAATCTGGATAACAATGAAGTGCAAATTGATCGACGAATATTTTTGTTGTCTCAGATAATTGATGCGGTACCCATATTCCTTGCCTATATGCCTTTTCCATTTCGTGTGGGTGCCTTTGTATAGTTGACCATGCGGACCCAAGGCTTCTCGATAATTCTTGTATACTTAATTTTGGATCGGCTTCCACCAGAGATTTTAGGGCGTCGTTATCAAATTCAACTGGTCGTCCGAGGCCTGTCAGAGAGATCATAATCATAATCGGCAGCAGCAAACCTTCTGAACCAACGTTGACACTTGTTGACCTTCAATACATCTCCATAAACATCGCAAATTTTCTTTGTTGTTACATTAAATCCCGCATGAAAATGAAAAAGTATGCAATGACGAATATGATCCTCGGAGGGTACGGACGCCATTTTATTACAGAGTTGTAAAAAAAATTATACTTTTTAGAATATTTTGAACGCTGGGTGCTTTACCGAAAACTGTAAAAGAATACGTATTTCCCTTCAACGATCGGTACAAAGGCAAAACAAATTCTTTGCAAATAATTGATTACTTACGGGTACCTTTAATAATTTAGGTTAAAACACACATTATTTTGCGTAAAGTTTGCGTACAGTCTAGATCACAGTGTACATTAAATAAATAAATGTTTAAATGGAACGGTCTAGCTACACCGAGCTTATTTTTCTATACAGAAAATTATGAATGCATAGTTAAGTGGCTCTAGTAACTTGGTCACCCGCTATACTTAAGCACAAATATGTTTTGCAATTGTGTGTTTCGTTCAGATATTACGTAGCCAGCTATCATAACAGACAACATTGCATTACGTCATATCAGACATTGCACAGTCAGCTTCCGTAATAGAATGATTGATAATAAGAGACGTTTGCTCGTTACGATAAGCTAGAAAATTGAAACCGAGATGTTTGTATAAAATCGATTGTATCAGTTTCGAATATAACATTGAAAAATTGTTTTTAAAAAAAAGTTTATAGCTATTAAAAAAACAACTTTTAGTATTGTCACTTTTCAATTCTAATAAGAAAAGTAATAACTTCTCGAAACAATCCAAGTCGTTTGGTCCAATATTAAAAAAGTCACCGTTTTTTTTAATAATGTCCGAATATTAACACTAGATTGCCGGAGGGAGTAATTTTGATTTATTTACGCTTTTATTGCTATATGTACAGAGAGAGAAACTTAAATAATTTTTTTTTAACATATGTTGATTTTTAATAGAAAAATGAAGATAGATACCTTCTTTTTCATCCGGCAATCTAGTGTTAATGGCAGTCAGTGTACATATTTTGCAGTTTCTGTTTGAAATCTTCATCGCGAGCCTGACTCGATACTATAGTACAAGGGGTCAATGCAGCCTGGATAGAGGGTCGTTATTTGAGGGGTTGGAAAAAATTGGGTCAAGAAGTTCGAGGCCCACTTCCGCTACTCCGACCCATCGGAAGATATTCCAGTGTTTCAGAGTCTTGCACCCTTCTTTCTCGCATCATCCCCCCTGGCCTCGTCGAATCCTAAGGGTAGTTCGTTGACCGGAAGAATGCTGAACAGATCGTTCCATAATCTTCACGCGTCCTTTCTACCCGGTAAACTAACCTTCTTAACTAAACCGGGGGTGACGAGTTAATTCGACGTAACAGTTCATTACCACTACACTTTTCTTCTATCTCTCTATCTTCACTGAGAGGGTAGTTAAACTTTTCGGCTATTTTCCCTACTTATTCAAAAATTCTGAAAAAAAATCGAACAGCTGTCAAATACCCAGACACACGTACAGCAATTAATTCGGATTTTCACGGGTGAACATTCTGCTTTTAAGAACTCGAAAACCTCGAAAAATAAAAAAAATGTCGAACTCGCATTGAAGTTCCAGAGCGACATCGGTGATATTTTTACAGTATCACCGTATAAGTATTGTTCACGGATTTTTTGGTGCGCCGTGGTAAAAGAAAAAATGAAAATTGTAAAATTCAAGTTTCCGCTCGGTGTATTAATGCCGCGAAACGTTTGTCGACGCACAAAAACACCTAAGCGGTGAAATTATCAACGGGAACTATTTTTGACCAACTGATGTGCCTCTCGGCGGGGGTTTCGAGGAGCGAACGCCGTTTTCACGAGCGAAATGCGATTTTGCGGAGAGGGTTTCGGAATACGGGACAAGCTTCGCGTTCAGCCGGTAGATGATATCGCGCGTCAACTATTACGGCGCGCACGATAGATCCGCGTGTCACCATGCAAAGCGGCGAACGGCGAACGGCGGCCGTAGACTTTCGTCGCTTGATATGCAGATTCCAGTAATTACAATAACAAATCGCGCAGAGGCAGGCATAATGGGATCACGTGATTGTAACGTGCGTAAACGGCACACACGTACATGCATATACAGCAGGCGATACCGGGAGCCGGATCGTCGACGCGCGGCGTCGGGCTACCTACGTCAGAAATCCTCGTAAATTCGCGAAACACGGAAGCTCGGTGCACTTTGAACGCAGTCTGCGTGCGAGTCACTCATCACGTGTTACACGCGTTTCGGGATTGCATTCTATCGAACGTCGAGTGGCAAAAATTGCGGTTGCTGCAACGAGACGGCTGCACTTTTTACGGATTTTACATATTTTATCTGGATGGAGAAAAATTGAATTTTTATTCGGTGTAGGAAAGAGGTAGCTCCGATTAATAAATATGGCAATTCTGGAATTTGAGATCCGAGGAAGCTCGGTGCACTCTGAACGCACTGTTAGACTCGTTTTGGTCCCGGGGTTGCACTGTGTCATCGGTGGAGTGACAAAAATTGCGGTTGCAGAAACGAGACGGCTCCACTTTTTACGGATTTTACGTATTTTATTTCAATGAGGAAAAATTGAATTTTTATTTGGCGTAGAAAAGATGCAGCTCCAATTAATTTTGGAATTTGAAATCCAAGGAAGCTTGATGCACTTTGAACGCAGTCTGTAGGCTCGTGAAAAATTGCGGTTGCAGCAATGACACAGCTCCACGCTTTTTACAGATTTTACGTATTTTATTTCAATGGAGAAAAATTGAATTTTTACTTGGTGTGGAAAAGAGGCAGCTCCGATTAATTTTGGAATTTGAAATCCAAGGAAGCTTGATGCACTTTGAACGCAGTCTGTAGGCTCGTGAAAAATTGCGGTTGCAGCAATGACACAGCTCCACGCTTTTTACAGATTTTACGTATTTTATGAGGAAAAATTGAATTTTCATTTGGTGTAAAAAAGAGGTAGCTCCAGTTAATAATTATGGCAATTTTGGAATTTGAAATCGAAGGAAGCTCTGGATTTCAGCTCCACTTTTTACAAATCTCACATATTCTATGTCAATTTAAAGAAGCTCCGAAGGGAGTTATTATAAATTTTCTGTTTTTCCTAGGAAACGATTATAAACGACATAGAAATTTTCGATCATTGTGGACGTGAGGAGTTAAACTGAGAATTCGATCGTTTCGAAGAATGTTCGTTTTCCAGAAGCCATGCAGAACCCGCGTACAGGCAGAACGCGTCATAAAATTCCGAGTAAATAGCTGTTTTGCATACGTCCGTTAATTAATCACGCAACAAAAGAAAGAGAGCCGCGGAGGTGCGCGTGATTGTGTAACGCGCGCCGTTGGTATCAGTTGCATTGTTGCAATACACGGTGGTAAAGCACGGGAGAGAGCTTTCTTTTGCAAATGTTCGTGAACAAGCGTACACGAGATGCGCACGCGATCCGTTGGGTGCATTGTACAGTGCGACTCAAAAGTACGCGAATATCCCCTCCGTTGCAGTTGCATAAAACAAATAGTCAAGAAATCTCTAATAAATTCACTAACACGAAACGTTACGCGTTGCGTTCCCCACAAGTACGTACACATTATCGTTAATAATTAATAACTTAATAAATAATATAATTAACCTTGTCGCGGTGACATTTTGACCCATTTATATTTTTCTTTCTTTAAAGATATGGTGATTGTGCAACAGTTTTCAACCTAGTCAAGTGCTCAGTATGATACACACGGGTGCCAGTTTTAACGAGTGAAAAAGTGAAAGAATAAATAAATTAAAATTGGATTTATCGCAAACATTACAATTTTCTAGCAACCAGTTTAAATTAGCCATTTCTAACGAGTATACTGCGGATCTTTATGCAAAACAAAAACTTTCTACATGAATTGCAAACAACAACAAAGTGGGGTGAAATAAAATTTCAATTTCTTTCTTACTATATTTAATAGATTGAGAATATCTTGAAAGTTTTCTAATGTTTCTACCGTTTTAAATTACACCTACTCTTTTTCTTTGACAAGTGCATAAAATCCGTAGTCTACTAACGAGCATTAACGTTGATCTAAATAAATACGTTCAAAAATACGTAAAAGAAAATCGAATCTAGACTGTCAATCGTCAAAACTGTCCACGTTGCAATTAATTCGGCAACAATGAAATTGTAAGCGTTAAAGCTCTGGACGAAAAAGTGTGAAATCACAAGGATGACCTAATGGATTCGCGAACACTTATAATTACAAGCTCCACATGCTTGTCCATATACTTTTGAACCGCAGTATATGCAGAATGCGTCCAGCAGAGTGTCGCGTGCATGCACTCGCGTTTTGCAAACTGAATGTCCGGAGCTTTCAACGAACAATTTTACGGGTGTTTCGCGAACGACGTCCGATCGTCAACAACGTCGTCGACGCGCTGATAACGTTGATATTATCCACCGATTGTCCACACTCGGAGCCTATTCTGTCATTCTTTCCCCCGATGGCAGCTCTCTTTTTTCCCCACCACGTGACTCCTCTATCAAACTGACTGTACAATGCGTCGGGTGCGAATTTCGATAAATCTTCGCGGACACGCGAGCAAATGAACGATAAGCCTCGGACAGTTGTAGATGGAGATAGTAAATAGCTTATGGGGTACTTAACGGAACCGTAATATCCTCGATGTGAGTATCGCCGAGTAGAAACTCGAATCACTAGTTATAATTATTAACGTTACACACTTGCTGAAATATTAACGTTGAATGCACCGCTGCTGGTCGAATCTACAGATTTTTTAATTATTACCATTCAATTACACGGATGCTGTGTCGAGAGATTTCTTTGGTCGAGCATGTACAGGGTGTCTCGTTTCGTATTCTGTTTCTTAGAATTTACTTATAGAAAGAAGAAATTTTTATATTTATGAACTTTTACTGCTACAACCGTAGTAATTGTGGTAACGATTCTTGTACTGAACGATTCTATGGGTTCTCCCGAATACAGTTCTTTGATAACGTAATTTCCGTCGAAATATTTAACGATACCATTCGCATCGTATTTACACTAATTTTCCGTTAATGTAATTGTAATGTGACTTCCATCGTTCATTACACAAGTGAATATCATCGGAATTATGTCTCGGATCTTATGTATCGGAATATGTTCGCGCAAGTCCCATAAAAAAATAATTAAAAATAAAGAAGTTTTGTTATTGGATTAGTAGTGGTCTCCTGATCGCACACCAATAGTGCTTCCTCGAGCTTCTTGGCCCCTCACGGGGCATACCCCGCGGTAGTGGGGATAATTCCGCGACCTTTAACGTAGAGGCCTCGGCGACCTATATCGCGGATTCACCGTACATCGATTTTTTCTGTGTTTCCTCGGACATTTTTCAATTCATTTTACAACCCAATCCTAGAAGGTAAAATTTAACCATGCCACTCGATAGAGCAGATCATTTTCCACAGAAAGGCGTAAAAAAGGTTAGAATTCACAACTTCTTTTCACTGCAGAAATTGTTGAAGGGATCAGAAACACACGAGGTAACTGGTTAATTCGCTAATTTTTGCAGGGACTTATCGCTCGCAAAACGTTAGTGTACTCCTGGTCTGGTGAACACCAGCTGAAAACACGGTTGCGGTCATTGCTATCGGGAAGATCGTTCTAATATGTATCAGTGATCGGAATATTGTGATCAATATTGGAACAGAAGCACGATCATGCGCGCGAGCTACGTCCGAGCGGCGAAGTAAACGTGCTGGAGCAGAGAATTCTCATTGTCAGTTTCCGGCGGACTCTGAGGCACGCAGGTTCTCCGGATTCTTCAGGGTTCTTGGAATCCCCTGAACTCAGGGATTCGGAGTCAGAGCTGCAATGAGCGGAGCGACTGATCTACCCGATACTTCGAAAACCGCTTTCCCCTTGGACCCCCTAGAGGGTTGTAGGAAACCCTTGGGTAACGTCAATCTCTTCTACAATCCTTCGAGCTTCTTCATCCACCGAATGCTTTCTAAAATTGTTGACTCTTTTGTCCGAATTTTGAAAAATTGTCAAAAGGCTGCCATGGAACACTCTACCGCTGCTAAAGTATGTGTAGGATGGGCGAAATTCTTCGCAACCACTTACAAATAATCAAGAACCTACCTTTGACCTCAAGAACCAGACCTTTGAGCTCTGGCCATCTTCAAAGTATTTTTGGAAATATTTTGAGTCTGTCGAACGGCTCTTAAAAAATGTTCGAAAGGTTACAAGACCCTCTAATGGCACTAAAACTTGTCTTAGCCTAATTGTAAGTGAATTTTCTTGAGTATCACAAAAATACTTTGGGATCCTTCGGGGTATTTTGCCATTTCTTAGTTATTTTGAGTTATTTTGCCATTTGTTGTTTGAGCTTCTTTGGACACTCAGAAACAACACCGAACACCCGGAATAGTCTCACCGGAAGAGAAACGTCGCCGGACGCTCTCGCCACGGTATGGATCGCTGTGGATCGCTATAGATCGTTGGATAGGAGAAAATTGGAAGCTTACCGACACCGGTGGCAACATTCATTCCCCGCGAATCTTACGATAAATTCAGCTCGTTCCTATCGGAGCCATCGTCTTCCAAACAGGCGACAGATTACTCCCGTCAATAAATCAACCGCCTAACCTCTCTCTCCTCTCTCTCTCTCTCCCAATCCGATCGATTTAATGGCAGCCAGTCGAACACTATCCAAAAGGATAACATCCTCGACAACGGCGCGGGGGAAAAAGTCGGACCACCGGCGTGATAGGGCAATAAATAAGCAATTACCGACAAGTGTGACGACGAGATTGCATAACTCCGAGCCCCCTTCTACCTACAGCTGCTCTATCCGCTAACCAGTGGCTCTCTTTTCTCTCTCTCTCTCTCTCTCTCTCTCTTTCTCTCTATTTTGCTCGATCTCTCCCTCTCTTTCTCTCAGCGAACGCGACACGCGAGCATCGACAGTGAACAAGAAGCTAACGCAGTGTTTCCCAACCAGTGCACTGTGACCTGCTCCTGTCTGAGTGCCTCAGGTGCGATGATGAAGACAGGTCACTGTCTCTGATCCAGATCGTTCGATTTTGAATCGTCCAGGCTGACGAGTTCTGGAAATAAGAAAAGTTCCCTCGAAGAGCTAGATCCTCTGCGTAGGTCTTTAACACTGGGCAAAATGAAAACTGAGTGTTGATTGTCTGTTATGTGCATGATTAAATTATTTACTTGCGACTTCAGCAATCATTTAACATAGAAAATCTGATTTTAGATTGTTCTGGGTGAAGATTTTTGCGAAAATTGAGAAAAGCTCCCTCAGAGAGCTAGATCCTATACGCAGGTCTTTAACACTGGGAAAAATTAAAACTGAGTATTGATTGTCTGTTATGTGCATGATTAAATTATTTGTTTGCCACTTCAGCAATCGTTTAACATAGCACATCTGATTTTATGTTGCTCTGGGTGAAGATTTTTGAGAAAATTCAGAAAAGTTCCCTCAGAGAGCTAGATCCCGTACGCAGGACTTTAACACTGGGAAAAATTAAAACTGAGTATTGATTGTCTGTTATGTGCATGATTAAATTATTTACTTGCGACTTCAGCAATCATTTAACATAGCACATCTGATTTTATGTTGCCCTGGGTGAAGATTTTTGAGAAAATTGAGAAAAGTTCCCCCGGAGAGCTAGATCCCGTACGCGAGTTTTTAATACTGGGAAAAATTAAAACTGAGTATTGATTGTGTGTAGTATTGAAGATTTTTGAAAAAATTGAGAAAAGTTCCCTCGGAGAGCTGGATCCAAAAAATTAAAATTGATTTAGAAACAGTAGAAACATTACAAGAATTTAAATCAATCTCTCATTATCGCCCTACTAATCATAACGAGGAAAATAAATTTCTACTCCAGTCCAGTGTGTTGCTATTCCGGCAGAAAATGTATAATAGATAAAGATCCGCTAAACGTGTTTTGTTATATGCAAAGATGTGGTTATTCGGTGATTTTTGCGAGGAACGTGTTCGCGCGTACCCGCTGAAGCGTTCGAACTTGGTAATGGGCTATTATCGGCGACTGCCTTGACCCCGAACACGCAGAACAGGGAAGGAAAAGGAAAACTGCAACAAGCAATGCGTTCCTATGACAATACGCATACAAATTTTTCGCGTTACTCCCGGACGAACGGTGCAGGGTGCACAGACATCCAAAAAGCCGCTTTCATTGGCCAAGAATCAGGATTTCAAATTCATTGTATTGAACAAATATTGTTTACCGTCAAATGACAACCCTATTAGTCTTCGAAATCCAAGATGGTACTCGTTTCAGATGATTTAATGAATAAAATACACGATTGGGAATAAATCTTTTCTAAGTCGATTTTAATTCATGGAAAATAACATTTTTAAATTCTTGTTAAAGCTCCACAGTTTTGTGTCCAGTGATCAGATGCAGGAGCCCGAATTTATTATACCATTTAAACTAAATAATTTAAGGTTGTGTAATTGACTGTATACTAATTTAAGGTTGTATAACTGACCGTATAATTTAACCCTAAAAAATTAGAGACTGTACAATTTAACACTAAGAAATTAAAAATTGTATAATTCAATACTAAAAAATTAAACATTGTCTAATCGAACACTAAAAAATTAAAGATTGTCCAAACCAACTTGTACAAACAACTGTACAATTCAAGCCTAAATAGTGCAAATGTTCTAAACAAGTTAGAGAAGTGGTCTGTGCGAAGTGTTCTAAACAAGTGGGGTCACAAAAGACCCCGGTATACCACGTTAACTGCCACGTCAGTCACATATGAGTGAAAGTGATTTTTGACTAGGTTTAGAAATTCATTTTTATTGTGACATATCCAGACAAGCCGAATTTGATTAGGATCTTCAGAATTCAGAAGGGTTAAGACCCCTATAATACATTCTAAATTTCTAGTCTCGGTTTCATTAATTAAATTACACTGATTCCGTGAGAATCTCTGGGATTGATTTTTGGCATTTGACGTATTAAGTGTTCAAATACAGCCGTACTTGTTTCAGCGAGGACCGCGTTCATAAAAATGTTCACGATCGACAGATTAGTCCGGGTTAATCGATTAAACATTGAACGACCTGTTAATTTCGATCTATTCAATTTCAAACAATACGATGTTGTATAACACGGGCTCGGATATTCGAGAGACTATGATTCTCGAGTTACCCGAGGGGGACTCCCGTTCTGAAAATTCTGTAATCTAACCCGTTTTATTTTTTTTTTTTTTTTTTTTGTTATTTTCATTGCACCAACGTTTTCGTGACTGGATATCGTCGAATGACTCGGTCGATAGATTTGTTTAATAATGAATCGACGAGATCCCCTTATGGGGCCGGTGGGCTTCTTTTATTCATACAAATTGCACAGCAGCGGTTGCATGGTGCCATAACCTCTCACGGTGTTTTAAGTGTTTCGCGCAATATCGCGGTGCGCAATGTAAACTATCGTCTACCAGAGCTGCCAGAGACGTTTATGTACGTCGAAGTTGTTAATGTAAACTCTTGGAAATGTAAATTGATGAGCAAACGAACTTAGAAATTTATAGTCGTTGTAAAATGGCTTAACGAAGGCTCAGAATAATGCAACAAGTCTACTGTTGATTTGTGTGCACTTGAACTTGATCATAAATTCATAAACAATCCTCTGTACTTGTAGCTCGGGCATAAAGCAATCATTTTTATTACGATTTCAAACGCAAAACTGAAGTCTCAGACGATCGAGTCGTCGCAAACATAAAACGGCTGGGGTCAATCTAGTAACATTATGATTTCTCGTCGAAAAATACGTATAAGTGTCACGAAATAGACCATAATTAATATAATCTGAAAATCTAAGAAGGTTGCAATAATTTGCTGGAACAACAACTGTATCATAGCGACTATTTTACATCACTTTCTAAGAATAACGAAAATATGGCGATCCAAATTTTTAGACATATTTTTCGTAATATATTTGATAGAAGAAATAAATTTGTTGAATAATTCCTCACGGATGTTAGAATCCAAATAATTGTAAATTAAAAATATTAGAACGCGTAAACCCGAATTTGTGACGAAAATGAGTAGACGCGATTTGAAACAGTGAAAACATTAGAATTGAATTTAGAAAATAGAGAGATTATTTTCAACCTGTTAAACATATTAAGAAAACTAATTTCTACTTCGGGTCGTTGCAATTCGGGTAGAAAATTTTCATTTCGCGTAAAGATAACAATTCTAATAACAACACCGTTGCGGCAAAAAATCGTTGGACCGCTTTCAAAAACGGTTTTAGGTACAGTGTCTACCAACCGGCAGCCTGGATCAGCTATTTTTTTATCAATTGGAAAACACAACGAAAGCGCTCGGTAAAAACGCTCGGCTGACAATCAGCTGCTCGATAAGAAGATTATGCTCAAAGATTCGCCTGTGCCGGGGTTGTCACCCCTTCTATTCGGCACACACTTATCGTTCCATCACCGATCGATCGAATCTCTCTCCTCTCTCTCTCTTTCTCTCTCTCTCTTTCTCTCTCTCTCTCTCTCTGTCATTCCCTGTCTCTCTTTCTCTCGGTTACGTTCCCTCGAGCCGAGCGGAGCGGCGCAGAGGAGAGGAGAGTAATTTTTGGAGGCGGCAAGGAGAGAAGGAGAAGAATGCAGGGTAGAAAACGCAGATCGATCGGGCCGGGCCGGTGCAACGGCGCTACGGCTGCAGGCTGGGCCGCATTTTCGACGCGACGATAAATTCCGAAGCTTCTGCGAAAGCGGGAGCAAGCGTGTTCGTTTCCCTGCAAAATATTTCAGCGCCTTGGCACCGCTCCCATCGGGGCGTCGAATTGATTATTGAACAAACACCGAGATACCTGACGACTTGGGAGAAAGTTGCCGCTATCCCTCCGCTTAAGCAGCGAACTTCCTTTCCATTTTCATTGTTTTCTCCGTTCGCGCACAAATCCGATCTTGAAAAGTGTCCCTTTGGAAACGTCACCGTAAACTCTTAGCCGTTAACGATTCTCTTTTAACACGTTCACTGCCACGTCACCCATATGTGGGTGACGGAATTATTTGTCCAGGCTTTAAAGTGAATTTTCACGTTAATATATTCGTTGCACCAAATTCGATTAGGATCTGTGAAATGCAAGAAAATTGGAGGACTACTCGATATCATACATTTAATTTTTTCAATTTTTATTTCATTAAATAACTTGCTTTGATTTTATGGAATTTTTCAGGTTGCTAGTTTGGCAGTGTTAAGGGCCAACGGTAGTCACGTGACTTTTTCAGAGTCAGCAGGTCGGCAATTGTTGTATAATTTCCGTTCACAGCCTTCAGCCACTGACTTGAGATCCGTCTTTTGATTACTACTTTAATTACTGCGTCGACAATCTTTTCAAAATGTTTGGAAAAATTGAAGATACCAAGCTCACTCACGAATTCGTTCGCTAGGCTCGCTCCCCCGACACTTACCTGTAACTAAAAACGAACCTGAACATTATTCAACGAATTGAATATTTTCAATCCTTATATTAACTCGTTATAGTTATTCTACGAAGGATTCGATCGTAAATTAAACACAGAATTTAGTACGCACTTTCTTTACGCAAAATAAAAATTGCAAATACCAGGAGTCAAATGAAAAGTTCTTTCTCTAATCATCCTAATAAGTTGGAAATAGTATGTCGATGTTTCTAAACGCTCTCAATCTTTCCAATGTTTCAAATCGCACCTACTGATTTTTGTCCTAAATGCATAAAATCCGCAGTCTACAGGGTGGAGCATTTAAAACAGGTCATCAGAACAGTTGCTCAAACTTGCTTGCTCTTGAAGATAAGAGAAAATCGTATCGAAGGGCTCATAATCTGATGTTACCAATTTTTTTATAGGTCGAGATGTCAAGGAGATCTGAAGGTCAACTCTGTCTTTTTAAATGGGACGGTATGGTTTTCTATTTACTTCTGATAGCGTGTGTTCAAGACGAATACAATGACCTATTATAAATGTCATTCAAGGTCACTCAAGGTCAACTGCAATAGAAAATAAATTGTCTCAAAGCACTCTTCTGTTTCAAATTCCCCACCCTGTATATATTGCATGCTACACGAACAGAGGCTTGTACCATACATTCTTAATACTTTCAAATTTTCTAACAAATAATGAAGGTCTTTATTACCAACACATAAAGATCCGCAGTCCTCTCATTGCTACACACATTTTAAAACTACTCGTATTTTAAAAAAGTGTACAGGAATGCGTAAAGATCCACAGAGTAATGATGGAATAATGATCGAATAATGAGCTACTCGTATTTTAGAAAAGTGTACAGGAATGCGTAAAGATCCACAGAGTAATGATCGATCACTGGAATTTTTGGGAGTTTTCAAGAACCTCCGGCTGCAACCGCAAACCAATTCGCGGATCAGTTTCGCAGAGCAAAGCGTCGAGCGCGCAGTGAACGGTTCTTCGACAACTAATTAACCGATGGGCAAATTGACTTGGTCGTAGCGAGAGATAAGACAAGCTCGGCAGAGAGAAGTTGCGATGCTCGTGTTGCCAGAGGGTCCGCGCGCGCGTAGTCTGCGAATTAGCGTAGTTCGGTAGCTGGAATAATAATGTTCCCTCGGAGCGGGCTTATGGTCGAGTTAGGCTGCGCGTGGTGGACGGTTAAATTACACTCGTTTCCGTAGGCGAGCACAGATATTCGCACCCGCGAGTCCGGCGCGGCGGCGGCGGCGGCTGTACGGTATCTTTTTTAATTAAACGTTCTCTGTCCCCGCACCGTCTGATGACATAGATGAATAAATGATAACTAGGAATAATCCTGGGCCAACGCTGCGTGCACGCCCTGATGAATATTTATCCGATCCGGTGGAAACGCGTCACCGACGACCGAAAATTAAATATCGCCATTTTGCGATACTATGATATCCTAACCAGCAACTGCGTATAGACAGCCTCGCAAAAATTACACAATTTTATGAAATTCGTCGAGATTCGATTCATTTCGATTTTTCGCAACTTTTGCAGTAATAATTCGCATATTTTCGACTCTGTAATCCAATAATAATGACACGGTAATAAATCGAAAGGGGTTCCTAGCTAAATACTGCAAAGGTTTGAGTGTGGGTGGTTATTTTTATTTCAATTTCTCGTTGAGTGGAAACAGGAGAATATAATAATAAACTGGACTGATTTTATGCATTTCAGGCAAAAATAATGGAAAATACAGAACAGTTAAATGTCAGAAAGATTGAATAAAATTTCGTCAAGTTCATTTGGCAACGAAATAAATTTCTCTAGTTCATTTCTATTGCTTCCGATCAACGTAGACGATTTTTGTTTCGCAGAAGGATTGGTAGTCTGGCAGCAACACGATAATAAATCGGAAGGGGTTGATCGCGAAATGAATAATACCGCGGGGGGTTGGAAAGTTCCAGCAGAAAAATGATCATCCGCCGTGCACGAGCCGGGTTGGCATCGATTTGCGAAATTTGCCTGCAAACTTCCCAAGTTATTACCGGAGGAATAGAGACGCGATCCGCTCAGGTTCTCGGTCAGAGAGTGTTCGGTCCCTCGGGGGTGGGAAACGCCGGGGGTTGGAGAGTGCAACCTGCGGAGCCAGCAGGCAAGCAATAAGAACAGCTGTAAATTGCATCGTCGTTGGAGCAAGGAGTCTCCAGGCTGGTCAGTTATAAATTTCCGGGGGCTCGTTTATTAACCCTCCCCCGCCCCTCCGCCAGCCCCTGTTTCTTTATTCTCCTCGGAGGAGGCTAGCATTTTCACTCTAGCAAGGAAACAGAGTAGCGACTTAGGAGAGTCTAGAAAAGGTCTGATTAAATTTCCAGAAGCTGACATATTTTTTCCCCCCGTTTTACTAGCACACGTCGAAACTGTTAGCGGAATCGTAACAAACTGCACGGCTTCGATACTTAACTTGAAAAGGATTAAAAGTAACTATGCCATGCGTTCTGAAAATGATTAAATTGAATTTATTTAGAATTTGCTCGATTTTTATCACGTGTGAACGATTTTTAAAGTCTTAATAACCGTAGAATAAAAATATCCATACAACCTGTCATTCTGATCATAGGTTCAATAATAGCGCTCTCCCTCAAGATACAATTAAAACTTGATTGATCCATCGCTTTCTTCCCAACCCCGTCGACCGCCCTCGAAAACATCCTTCGAAACAGAAACGCCTTTAAAGTCCGAACTCGCAACTCGAAACACCGAACCACGCACGCTCCATCGACGAACCACTCCAAAAGCATAAATTCTAGCTTAACGTTTCCCACACACACACTCCCGAAGAATGAACCTCGCGGACTCCAGAAAAAGGGATCGGTAGTTTTCACCAGTAAAAGATAATCCTCCCTTAACTGCCGGGGTTGTTCTCGCGTTCCGCAGGTTGTCTTTAAGAGGTGATTGTTTCGCACACGCTGTGCGCGCACGGCTCGACAGGAAGTTCACGAAGAAAGCACGAGACGCCTGTTTGCTCGTGTCTGCCGTCACTGGTCTCGTCTTGACCCCCGTCTCCGGAACTTTGCTTTCGGTGTTCCGTCGATGGCGTCTCGTTCACCTTAACGAGAGAACTCCTCGTTGTATATTGTCGGTAATTATCCCGGGGAATATTGTTGGCTGATTTGTTCGCCGACACCGTCAACCGAGCCGCTGGCAGTTTCAAGGAAGTCCCGGTGAAAGGTGGAAGGATTTAGAGCCCCGAGGATCGGTTCGGAGACCTTCCTTTGTGAATCATTTGCGAGCTAGCCGAGTGTTTTGACAGTGGCGCCTCAAACTCCGAGATGAACGCGTGATCAGTGCGAGGTTATTTTGCCGCGACTGTTGCTGTCGTTGTAATTATTTATTCGGTTGGCTGTTTATCGGCTTGGGGCACGAGTCGAACGAAACGGTTTTACCGTGGCGTTGCTAGAGCGGAGTGCGTGCTATAGACAGGGTGTTCTGTGTTGGGAGTAAAAAACTTCGTTCGTTGTTAGACAATTGGAGATGGCGAGGTATATGTCGGAGAATCGTTTGTTCGTGTATGCGTGTGGTATGAGTTGTTAGGAAATTAAAAGACGTTACATGAGGCAGGCGTTGAGAGGTTGGGAGATATGAAATTTTAATGTGTGACTACAGTCGCAGACACGATGGGGCCGCACAGAGGGTGATTCTTTCGCCATAATCGTCACAGAAATTACGTTTGTCGTGCGATTACGCTATCAATGTGTGTAAGGTGATAATTGTGCTGGGCAAAATATAATAATCGTCAAGTTTCATTTATTTTTCGTTGCTTTGTGTATAGAAAGTGAAGTTTAGTAAGTGAACAGAATCGTCTTACAGACTTAAGAACCGAGTAAATTGTTAACCAACACTGAATCATGCAATTCTCAGTTTAGATCGCCTTCGTTTCATTATAATTAACATTTCCCACGATATTCAACGATGCTGCTCTTTATACATGCATTCAGTGCATACTTTGACGCCTCGAGTATAAATTAATTCCTGATCAGCCGAGAACAATTGTGCTATTTGTCAATAACAATGTTAAGGAAGTTATGAAAAGAAATTGAAAGAGCGTACCCGGTTATTAATATAAGGGTTAGGGTTCAAATCGTTGAATTTGTTTCTAAAAAAATTAACATCTGAAGAGAATAAAGAAACATTGCGTCCTCGGATGAAATTGCGAAATGAAAAATTGATTCCCATCGAAAGGAACAAAGCGTCGAGCCAGCCCGACGTTCGATTCTGCGTGGACGATCACTCGATCCGATGCGCAGGTGAGCCAGAAACACCGTGTCTCACTTACTTCGATACTTTTGACACTGTGATATAGTGTCGCGGTGTACAAGAAACTCCGCGAAAGTTCGCGAACGAGGAAGTTCCGAGTTCCAGCTGAAACTAAATAAGGAATATAAGGATGTCGAGGTTGGTTCGACGTGGATTCCTTGGGGGCCGAAGTCTGCGTGAATATTTATGCGACTGTGCCCTTTCTGTTACGTGTATGTGCAACGGCGCAGGTGAAATACTATCTGCCTTTGCCATAATCGCGTCGGAAAGCCCTACATCAACGAACCTCATAGAAACATTCATCTTTGACCCCGACCTTTAACACTGCGATCCATTCAATAAAAACACAGTGATAATTGAATAAAATTCCTTCTGTTATTTCTTGTATTTTCTAATCAATTCTGATTTCGTCAACCTCTTACATTGCAATCCATTTATCGGTTATTGGCTGGATACAAAATTTAATTTTTAGTAATTTTGTAAAGCAATGCTTGAAGTGTACAGTGATTTCTCGATACATGTCGCCAAGGCCTGGATGATAAACGTCGCGGAATTATCCCCACTACCGCGGGGTATACTCCGCGAGGGGTCGCGAAGCTTGAGAGGCCTCGGACGCTGAGGAGTGTAAACATAACACGGCTTAGGTACGTCTCCTGGGCGATACAGGGCGATACGACATATATCGAGAATTCAATGCATCTCGTTGACATATTTTTCTGTTCATCGTTCTCTTCTTTCCTATATTTTCTAATAAATTTTGATTTCATCGGACCCTTGCAATCTATTTATTGGTAACAATTGCCTAGGTACGAAATCGGATTTCTATTAATTTTATGAAGCAATGGTTAACAAATATCTCATTCACATATTTTTCTGTTCATACATTTTTTAATTGACACCTACGCCAAACTTTCCTGTTCTTTTAGGGAATCCGCAAATATGAATCAATATTTTTTAATTATTGCAGCTGGGAAGAAAACCGTGCAAAAATTCATTGGTTCGAAAAATAATGTTTTGCTCTCTCGATACGCGTGGAGAGTTCGTGTTTTTGTGCTTCAGTTTTGAAAAGCACGGAGGGAAATTCGCATTATCGGTGAAATTACGGAATAATTAGCGAAGGATTGTTGAAACGGAGCACGAACGCGACTGGGTCAATATTTCGCGAGCGAATTGGTGCTAGTGGGGTTCGCGAACTATCCCATGGTGTTCGCAGAGGATCATGGGTTGCGAGGCAATAGGAATATCGTTTAAAATTCGCGTCGCGGCGGCCGCGTTAAGAGAAACCCGGGTTTTTAGCACCTCGTCGACGGGAAGCGGGGTTAAACGACTGGGCCACCGGTCGCGATTTTCGTGCCGACGCCAAATATCGATTCCGTTCGACCTCTTTCACCCTCTGAACGCGTTCGAGCTTGCCGGAGGTTGGCTTCGCACGAAAGTCGTCTCCAAACATATATACAGTGGCTTCGAAAAGCACACACAATTCGCAACACTCCAAAAAATCGTTGTAATAATTAAGCTGCCATCATTTCTGAAAACGTAATCGGATATCAATAAACCTGGTCTGATTTTAAAACTCAAAGCCTCTACTTTCACACGCCATCCACCATTTTCTTCTAACGTGTTCTTGCATTATATAGGGGATGAAACTGAAGACACGGTCTTCCTAAAAAATACTACAAATTGAAACGTCTGGAAAAACATTGACAAATTTTTTTCGTTAACAAATCCGCCATAGATTTGAAGAATATAGCTTCTTCTTTGCAATGACCCCTTAAAACTCGATCTACAATTTTTTTTTTGGTATTTTATGAAACAAAAATGAGAAACAAGTTTGCTAAAGCTTTCTCTGTGTACATCGTTTCTAAAATGCTACAAGTTGAAACGTCTGCGAAAACGTCAAAAAATTTTTTCCGTGAACGAATCCACCACAGATTCGAAGAATATAGCTTCCCCTTTGCAACGACCCCTTAAAACTCGATCTACGATTTTTTTTTTCGCTGTTCTGTAAAACAAAAATAAGGAACAAGTTTCGTCATATAAAGCCCTCTGTAATTATCAACTTGACAGTACTCCTCCCATTCAAAGATGAATAGATCAACAACAAAAAATCGTAGATCAACTTTCGAGGTACCGTTGCAAAGAAGACACATCAATCTTCAAATCTATGGTGGTTTCAGTCCCGGGAAAAATTGTTCAATATTTCTACAGTCATTTAAAACTGTAGTATCTTCACTAGGAAGATCGTTGCGCAAGGAACTAATACATTTGAGTTCAAGCGAAAATAGTCAATTGTCACTTGGACAAAACTATAGCATATCAAATAATGTTTACTGGGACACCCTGTATAATCGAACGAGTTTCACAGAATGAGAGAATGAGAGAGAGAGAGAGAGAGAGAGAGGCAGAGAGAGTAAACGAGAGCAGCAGTGAGATAATGGGGCGGGGGTGGAAGGAAAGGGGTGCGAGTGTCGGCACAGTCTCGTGAACTTTATCCACGGGGGGTGGGGGGCAACTTCCGGTCGGCGACTTGTCTTTAAGTCTTCGCGAAAACTTTCTCGGCGAGCCAGGCCAAACCCGAGACAATGTTTTGACTTCCTCGGCTGTGTACCTGGCGCAGGATATTGAAACGCGGTTGACATTCCTCGTGGATCGATGTCGTATCGATTGTTGTTCGATAGAGCTGCATCTACGACGCGTGGTTTATTTGCGGGAGACTGACCATACTTAATCCCTCATTTTCTGAACTGTGCGCCTGTCGGTTTTCATTGTTATATTGTATTCGAATTTTTAGTAACATAATTTGTCGTGTGTGTCAATCAAAATTATACTGGAATTTCTAATTTATACAACATTTAGTGTAGTAGTAGGAAGGAAAGAATTTTTTAGAAAATTGAGGAGTCTATAACATGGAGGGGCAGCTACCCCTATTTTCAACAATATCTAAAGATTGATATATTTGACTCTAAACATTACAGACTCTAAAAATTATAGATTGTATATAATTATATTGATGTGATTATGAACATACCAATGAGTTTGAGAATTCGGTAGGTTCGTTACGAAAGTAAATTAGAATTAAAAAATAATCTAATTCAATTTAATTTGAAGCGAATCTGATTATGTTTGTTTAGTAGCACCGACAAGAGTATTTTTAGGGCAAAATTCCAAAATCAGAAACTTCCACTCAATCACCGAGAAACACTCCACCTCCGCCTCCATTAGCATCCTCACGATGTTTCAATAATCGCATTCGCACGTGTGAATGGTTTCTATGAACAGCAACACGACGTAGACAAAGGCGCCTGTACCCAGCATCCTAATACAACAGAAGTAACCCTTGCATAATCCCGTAGTTAATAAACCAAAGGTACGCCTAATTGGCTCTTGCCGTGAGCCGTGAGAAACTCGAGTTTTATTCAAATAACAGACGCAATAAATGACAATCTACACTACAGTAATCCGTTTCAATTAAACACACTATGTACAACTACTTTGTTACGCAGGAGTTGCCTCTACGATCCCGACTAATTCGGGTAAATTGAAGAGGTACTTGGCTTACTCACGAATACGTTCGCTAGGGTCGCACCTCCGACACTTACCTGTAACAGAAAGAAAACGATTCGGTCAGAGAAACGTGCAAAATTATTTAACGAATTACACCTTAGAATAAATTAAACATAAAAGGTGGTACACATTTTCCAACACGATTTGGGGGAGAGTAGCCGAATTTAGATCGGCGCATAGGTTAGACCTAATTTATAAATTATAGTAAATTAACACCACTAGTAATACTGTAACGCAGAGCTGTTCAGCGTCTGTCCGCACGGGCTACGATTTTCTTGCCCTGGGCATACGCTAACTGTCGTCAGATGAGGGGAGGGAGCAGGAATCGAGGGGAAAAAGTTACCCCTCTCTGCCAGTGCGAGGTTGGGGAATAACGGCGTAGAGGGGGAAGTTAGAGTGGGGGGACAAGTCTCAATCTGACGACACTGTACACAGAGCGGCGGGTACGAAGCCACGCCCCTACGGGCAAGGCCGCGTGTCACACGCATTGTCACAGCTACGTGACCAGCTTCGGCTATGCAACGGCCGACCCACCCCCACTCCGCTAAGTCACTTGTCCGTAGCTGTGCCCACGGGCATCGGCGGGCGCCCTTGCCCGCTAATAGGCACGTTGAGCAGCTCTGCTGTAACGTCTCCTACCACACACATACACGAACAAACGATTCTCCGACATATACCTCCCCATCTCCAATTGTCTAACAACGAACGAAGTTGTTTACTCCCAACACAGAACACCCTGTCTATAGCACGCACTCCGCTCTAGCAACGCCACGGTAAAACCGTTTCGTTCGACTCGTGCCCCAAGCCGATAAACAGCCAACCGAATAAATAATTACAACGACAGCAACAGTCGCGGCAAAATAACCTCGCACTGATCGCGCGTTCATCTCGGAGTTTGAGGCGCCACTGTCAAAACACTCGGCTAGCTGGCAAATGATTCACAAAGGAAGGTCTCCGAACCGATCCTCGGGGCTCTAAATCCTTCCACCTTTCACCGGGACTTCCTTGAAACTGCCAGCGGCTCGGTTGACGGTGTCGGCGAACAAATCAGCCAACAATATTCCCCGGGATAATTACCGACAATATACAACGAGGAGTTCTCTCGTTAAGGTGAACGAGACGCCATCGACAGAACATCGAAGGCAAAGTTCCGGAGACGGGGGTCAAGACGAGACCAGTGACGGCAGACACGAGCAAACAGGCGTCTCGTGCTTTCTTCGTGAACTTCCTGTCGAGCCGTGCGCGCACAGCGTGTGCGAAACAATCACCTCTTAAAGACAACCTGCGGAACGCGAGAACAACCCCGGCAGTTAAGGGAGGATTATCTTTTACTGGTGAAAACTACCGATCCCTTTTTCTGGAGTCCGCGAGGTTCATTCTTCGGGAATGTGTGTGTGGGAAACGTTAAGCTAGAATTTATGCTTTTGGAGTGGTTCGTCGATGGAGCGTGCGTGGTTCGGTGTTTCGAGTTGCGAGTTTGGACTTTAAAGGCGTTTCTGTTTCGAAGGCTGTTTTCGTTGGGTGGTCGACGGGGTTGGGAAGAAAGCGATGGATCAATCAAGTTTTAATTGTATCTTGAGGGAGAGCGCTATTATCGGACCTATGATCAGAATGATAGGTTGTATGGATGTTTTTATTCTACGGTTATTAAGACTTTAAAAATCGTTCACACGTGATAAAAATCGAGCAGATTCTAAATAAATTCAATTCAATCATTTTCAGAATGCATAGCCCAGTCACTTTTAATGCTCTGTAAATTCACCATCGAAGCGTCCCTAGAGGATCGAAAAAATATCTTTCAGCTTTCGAAAATAGTATAAATCAAGACCAAGTCAATTAGTCCGAGAAAATCGACGTTTTCCGCAAAAAGAGATGAAAAACTGCCTCCGTAAGGATCAGGACGATCGGTCGTAACGCAGTTCCTGCAATCCTCTCGAATTTCTTAGCTGTCAAGACCCTCGGCGGACGGAACAAGGACAGAGGGCCCGTGTTACCTGGCCCAACGAGCTTTATTAACCGTTCCGTGATTTACAGCGACCCTCGCGGCTGATATGTTTCCCTTCAAAATGAGCGCTCGCACGCGCGCGCGATTTAATTGCGAAAGAGTACGCCGGATGATTTACGGCTGTTCCGTTATGGCGTCGTTCCCGATACGGCTCGTTACAAATCTTCCGTTACGCGAAACGTAATGCGACCGACCGATGGAACCGAGAGGAAAAGGATAAATCGCAGAAACCGCCTCTCGATCCTGCACACGATCCTCCGCGATTTCAACGCGCAGAGGAAACCCTCCGGTCCGATTTTCGAGTTTCTTCGTTCCGCTCCAGATCGCGCCGAGCAGCCCTTACTTCGAATTTACCTTCACCAGGTAACTTCTTTTTACTTCGTTTTGCACTCTCATTTTGTTCACTTAGCACTAGTTTCCTACGTTTGTTGGATTTTTTCATCAGTTTTTGTGTGGTTTTTTTTTAAATTTTATATTGTACATTTATATGGTTTTAAACGACGATTTATCAGTGTGTGTTTTATATTATTTGATAGCTTTTCTTTCTTCCTTTTTCTTTTTAATATGATACTGTGTCTGTCTGTGTTAAGTGATATGATCTTTCATACTAATTCGTTCGAGTCGAATTTTTACTCGTACTCGTTGACTGCCACAGTATGAACAAATAATTCCCAACTTTAATTTTCCAGGTTCAATTTCATAAACACTCTTTTCACCGTTTCACTGTGCTTCGAATGAAAGATTTACGCTAAAACATTTTACTGTTTCACTTTGTCGCTAAACTGCGGATTCTTATGCAAAATAAAAATTGTCTTCATTCATCAATAAAAAATAGAGGAGTGACATTTTTATCTTTCCCCAATGACATTATATTATTGAAAAGAATAATTTCAAAATTCTTTGAACGCTTTCACTGTTTTGCAGTTTGATCTACTCGGCTTTCGTCATAAATAAAATCTGTATCCTGCGGAAACGTCTTGGAATAAAATGAACATTATCTTCAAAAAGACTATGTGAACCAGTTACTTTTCTTGTTCGGCTTAGTGGAAAATAATTTCCAAATAAATCAGTGAGCGGTCCCAAGCGTTGTAGCAATTCTTTTAGAAGAGAATGTACGGTTTTACCATTTCAGGGTTAATGAACAAAAGCAGCGAGGCAGCGTTGTCTATCGATCCCGGGGAGTTTCGTCGCAATTAATTGTCGCGAGGTCGGCCCGCGCCGAATTCGCAGCGCACACGTTCATCGATTTCGAAAAATTATTTACGCGGTGGTCTACCCGAAAAACCGGCCCCGTTCCGCCGCTTTGCATACGAATCGCCGGATATACATATTAATTCGCGATGGACCGCGCGATTGCTTCCGGAGAACGGACCCGAGGACTTTGCTGTTCCACGATCGTTACACGCTGTTCCTGTTTGCTGTTCCGCCGTTGAATTATTGGTCGAGCGTTGGTCGTTGTTCCCGTTGCATTAACGCGAATGCTCGTTCGGTTATAATTATATGGGAAATGTCGTTGCCCGCGAGCTGATTCACTGCGCAGAATTTTCTTTCGAATATTTCGTAGCACGAACCGTTTTCTCCGTTTTATTTCGGATCTTCCTATCGTATCGTTCAATCGTATTTATGCGATATTTATTGATAGACGGTCTTTATGCAAAGTGCGAATTTTTTACCTCGATTACAATCTAATAAAATTTCGTCTACTTGTAAAAACGTAAAATAAAATGCAAACCTTTCTTCTTAATATTTTTAATATATTAGAAAATTAAAATGTGTAATTTAAAAATTCTTCTATATTATTTTCAACCTATTAAACGTATTAAGAAAGAAAGTAAACTTGTATTTCACTTCAGTTTGTTGCAATTCAGTTAGACAATTTTTATTTTGCATAAAGATTTTTTCTGTTTTAAAATTGTCTAGTAAGCTGGTTAGAATAGCTGAGAAATATTGCAATTTTCACTGCACACCATGTAATTGGCATCGCTGATAAATGTAATGTAACTCGGTAAAATAAGTTGTACCCTGAAATTTAATATTGAGTTTAAAATCAGGAGATGATTTGGTTCCCGCATGTACTATGATTTAAACATTGCAAGGACCGAATATAATTTTGATTTTTAATTTTTGAAAATTGAAGGAAGAATTCGGTGATTTTTATTTACTCTGCCCCACCCCTTGGAGTCTTTATGAACACGTTATCGATCGATGACGAATCAACTCGTCATGCTGTCGGACCGTTGTTGACCGATGACGATCTCATTCGTCATCAAACAGATTTACGATTACTGCCTGCACTGATGGCTTCGAAAAATCGAAATATTTTGTGGTACAGAAAGAGATTCGTTTGTACTCCTTGAAACGTGACCGAATAGAAACTGCTTTCTCTTTTCAATAACATCAACAATCTGAAAATAATATACATAATATATAAATAATATAATATATTTAATATTGATTAGACTGCGGTGTTTATGCACGTATGACAAAGAGGAGTAGCTCAAACTGCAAACAGTGAAAATATTCCTGGGATTATTGGCACCGATTAAATAAGTTAGTTTCAATTATCATTATAGGTGATTAATCAAAAAATTGTTATTATACCGCCTGTGTTTTATCTCCCAGTCGAACGTTAACCTTGTAGCTTCCGTGTCTTGCGACGAACGCAGACAATTTTCATTTTGCATAAAAATCAGCCGTTTAATGACGGCTTTTGATGAGCGATGGAAGGCACTGTCGCTTTATCGCGAACATTTTGCGAGTCGTGCGACGGCAATAATTAAGAATACTGTTCGTGATATGTCCGACAGGTCTGCCCGCGTTCTATGCACCTGTACGGCTTCCGGTAATACTTGATCGATAACGCTGCATTCGCGGCGCGTTGCAGAAAATGCTTCTCGCCACGTGCTCTTTATTTCCCGAGCGGATTTTTCGACGATTCCTTGCCGCGTTCCGCTTGCAAATTTCACCTGGTAACCTTATCTCCTATCAGTGCACCGTTGTCGCGCGGCTCGATACGCGAAGAGCATACGGAATCTCGATTCTTGAGATTTGCATCATGTTCATCAGAAATTCGTTGAACCAGTAGTGCAATTATTATTCTTAACCCGGAAGCAACTGTTGTACAGATTTTGTACAGGTGCACTTAATTTTGTCACGAATGCATCGAATCTGCGGGCCGAATCGTTAAATCCCGAAGCGGTCATTGTTGACGCAGCAGCGAAGCATAGTTCGGAAACATTCGGGAAAGCGAGGGAACGAGAAACGGGAGAACAGTTCCCGAGGGACCGAACCTCGACGATTCTTTCGTGATCGATTCTTTCGTCGCGAAATTAACAGCGCGGGGAATTAATTAACAGCGACGAATTAACGAAAGCGAGCGTCTCCGGGCGCGTATCTTCCGACAACGGGGATTAAAAATACCCCGGGTGCGTCGCGGCGAGGCGAGATAAATGCGCGGAGATTAATTCGTCGCCAGTGAAAACATTCGAGCCGTCGTCGTCGTCGTCGTCGTCGTCGTCGTCGTCGACGTCGACGGGGATACCGACGCGGTGCCGTTCTCGCGAGATATTAAACGGCTGAACTCCTCCGGCACACGTTTTGTCACCGATAAACCGGTTGACTTTCGACGCCTTCGGGACCGAGATAAACTTCTTACCAATAAAATTCAGTTCGGACGCCGCGCCGAGCCTCGCGAACCAAACACGATGCCATTCAAAGCTGTTCGGACAGTTATTTCGCCGTGAAGCGCCACTCCGATGAATATCTCAACTCCCGTTCACTTTCTTCGGTATCTATCGCGATTTGAACTTCTCTTCTGTTCGGACTTTTACGTCAGAAAAAGAAAGTTCCCGTTGATTGTGCTCGCGGAGATTCGTTATCGGTGTGCGCAGCACTGATCTACATACAGAGAGCTATTTTATTGTGTGTGTGTGTGTGTGTGTGTGTGTGTGTTTTTTTTTGTCTATTAGAAACATATACGTACGTATTCGCAAAGCTTGCTACTTGCGGTGTGACGCGGAATTGTCGAAACAATGGTGCGCCGTGGAAGTTTGGACAGTTGTTTATGCATACAATATGATTTTTAAGATTGATTTGAAATATGATTGTACATTGTTTATATACTGCAATGATTATATCGTTTGTATTCCCGCATTTTTGCTAATAGTGCCGCTCAGAAATGTTTAAAAAGTGATAAATCCTCTTTCGTTTCTTTTATTGTTGTTCCGTGAAATGTTTACCAGTAAATCGCTGGTATTCTTCCGATTGAAATGAGTCCATGCACGGTACAATTCGGGTCATATTTACTCATTCAATCGACGACATACTTGAACCTCGATTATCCGAACTAATCTGTCGAAATGTGAATATTTTGGACGATACGACCTAGCTACAGTACTAGATTAAATATTTACTGAATTGTACAATGAACCGTATATGGATCGCTTTGGATTGAGCTGTTTATCGGTTCGGATAATAGAGGTCCTAGTAAATCGTGAATTAAAGGGACAAATAAGTTCCGAATGGTGTCATGTTGGGTGTCATTTGAATCGGAAAAACTTGACGAATACGTTGGTAAAAATTCCATAAAGAAACGACCCCGAACAAAAAATATCTGGCGTTAAATAGATCCTGTATTTCGTCGAAATAAATTTTTCCCAAATATCGGGCACGCGTGTCTGGCATGTACGAAGACATTGCTGTAATTTCTGTGGTAAATCTTCATCACCGCGGTCGGAATTCGTCGGTTCGAGCGGAATTGGTCAGTAGGATCGTTCCCACGACACGCTCGGTTTCAATCAGATCGAGCCGCGTAACGGCGCGTAGGTGTCTCGGGATCGTGGAGACGCGTAAGGAAGCGTTATTGGCTTCTTCTCCCCCGTTTCTTCGACGTCTAGGGAGCTGGATAAGGACGGTCAACTGCTCAGAAGGGAGACGGAAAACGAGAGAGCAAGAGAGAAAGAGAGAGAGAGAGAGAGCAAGAGAGAGGTAGAGAGGGAGAGAGAGAGAAAGCTTGATAGAGGGGTTGAAGGTGGCCGAGAAACGTTCGCACGAAGGCTCTACCCGGTTGCTTTTCCTCCTCGCGAGGACTTCAACGTAGAGGGAGAGAGCACCAAAAGAGAAACCAAGAGAGTGAGAACGAAAGGGAGAGAGAGAGAGAGGGGAGAGTAAGGGTGGTGAGGGTCGACGAGCTTGCGGAGGGTGGAGGACGCGTAAAACCTCCAGCCGCAGATCGATAGGAAGGTCGGAGGTGTGTCGTGTCTGTTAGACTTTGGCCCGAACTCGCGATTATGTAGCCAGGCCTTTGCAGTTCGGTTCCCCGAGCCGTGTACACCGGCGATTTCCTAGCCGGATCGGTTAAAACCTGCTTCCCAACTTACACGCCGTATCCTGACTTCTTGGACACTGCCCTAATCGATCTCGGCTACTCCTGGAATGCGCTCGTGGATCTCTCTAGGCAGCTCGCTGAAAGACACACATTTTTGTGGATGGATGCTAGCTTCACTAGCTCACACCAGCTTTACTAGCTTCATCGCTTGCGTCATCACTAGCTTCACTAGTTTCATCGCTAGCTTCACTGGCTGCATCACTAGTTTCACACTAGCTTCATCACTAGTTCCACACTAGCTACACTAATTTCACATTAGTTTCACTAGCTTCACTAGTTGCACACTAACTTCACTAGTAGCACACTAGCTTCGCTAGCTTCATCACTAGTTCCATACTAGCTCCACTAATTTCACATTAGTTTCACTAGCTTCACTAGTTTCATCGCTAGCTTTACTAACAGCACACTAGTTTCATCGCTAGCTTCACTAGCTTGAGCACTAGTTTCACAATAGCTTAGCTCATTTCATACTAGTTTCACATTAGCTTCACTACCTACAATAGTTTCATCACTAGTTTCATCACTATTTTCACACTAGCTTTACTAATTTCACATTAATTTCTCATTAGTTTCACTAGCTGCACTAATTTCACATTAGTTTCACTAGCTTCACTAGTTCCATCGCTAGCTTTACTAGATTCATCACTAGTTTGACACTAGCTTAGCTAATTTCATACTAGTTTCACATTAGCTTAACTACCTACAACAGTTTCATCACTAGTTCCACATTAGCTTCACTAGTTTCATCGCTAGCTTTACTAGTGGTACACTAATTTCATCGCTAGCTTTACTAGTTGCACACTAGTTTCATCGCTAGCTTCACTAGCTTCAGCACTAGTTTCCCACTAGCTTAGCTAATTTCATACTAGTTTCACATTAGCTTAACTACCTACAACAGTTTCATCACTAGTTCCACATTAGCTTCACTAGTTTCATCGTTAGCTTTACTAGTGGTACACTAATTTCATCGCTAGCTTTACCAGTTGCACACTAGTTTCATCGGTAGCTTCACTAGCTTCAGCACTAGTTTCCCACTAGCTTAGTTAATTTCATACTAGTTTCACATTAGCTTCACTTCCTACAATAGTTTCATCACTAGTTTCATCACTAGTTCCACACTAGCTTTACTAATTTCACATTAATTTCTCATTAGTTGCACCAGATTCACTAGTTGCACACTAGCTTCACTAATTTCACATTAGTTTCACTAGCTTCACCAGTTCCATCGCTAGCTTCACTAGATTCATCACTAGTTTGACACTAGCTTAGCTAATTTCATACTAGTTTCGCATTAGCTTCACTACCTACAACAGTTTCAACACTAGTTCCACATTAGCTTCACTAGTCTTATCACTAGCTTTACTAGTTTTATCACTAGCTTCATCACTAACTTCACACTAGCTTCACTAACAATCCGTCGTTCCCTGAAGGATGCGAATGAAATTGTTCGTCCAGAACTAAAGGACGACAGAGCACACTAAATTCAGTATTAATGAAAAATGTGGAGCGAGTGATGGTTAACGACTATTTGAAAGTTAATTAGGGTCACCGTAGTCGCGTTTCAGGTTTACTATGCAATCTATTTTTCCATCCAGCGACCAGGAGAAATTCGAGTTCGAAGAAAACGCCGATTTCTCATCATTTCGCCGCAGATGGACGCGCGATAATCTCGCATCGCGTTGACGTTGCACGCGTGCCTCTCTCTCTCCTTTCTCTCCGGCGGTCTCTCTGTCGATGCTGTTACTGTCCGGCCGAGTGTTTCCGCGTTTTACGACGCGATAAACCGTCGTGTTGCTCGGCTAATTTCCAGCGTGACGAAAAGTCGGTTCCGGCCGTGAATCCTCTCGGGCCCCGCCGCCAGAAATATCACCACCGGGAGCATCCATCGACCTGCGAGATTGTTCAACTCGTTCGCCAGACGCTGCCGAACGAAACTTACTGACTTCCGTTCCTTTCGAAAAGTTCCTATTTGCATCGGAAAAACCGACGTCGTTTTTTAAGAAGATGGAGAATTTCCAGTCCCGGCGATATTTTCAAAAATGCAAGAATTTCGTCGTTCAAGCAACAATTAATTCACTGTAGCTCTTTAATTACACCTGGTGCGCTCCTCGAAAGTCGGACATCATTTTCACTTCTAAATCTTCTTTATTTTGTATTCAATACGTTAGCCTTTATATTCTTTTACTTTATCTTGTTTTATTTTAACAATCTTAACCCATCCAATATTTGTAAAACAAAAAATTTACTAAGATTCTGCTCGAAATACTGCTCCGTTTTGGTGCATCTTTTTAGGTGATGAATTCCGTGGGATATTGCGATTAAAGGAGAAAAGGCGTCGAAACGTTCGAGAATCGAGTACGATCGCTCGATAAGCGGGGGGGGGGGGGTTCCCCCGTCTATAAGCGAAACGGTATCGTTCCCCGCGATTTCTAAACTTTCCAGCTCCAGTTATTCAATCGGGAGCGAGCGTAATTCTTCTATGCTAGCTAACAGTTGGAGAAAGAGAGATATTGGTCGAACTAGTCGCTAATAATAACAACATTATCTATCCGGCCGGCTATCTCTGTCGACTTCGTCGAATCGCGGCTCTGCATCCGCGATATACCCCGCCACGAAAAAGCTAAATATATCTCCCGGCAGACACGGGGGCTATCGACAGAGAGAACAGCAAGACGCTGAAAATCTCGTTTAAAGCGTAGCCTAATAACGCCGGCAAGGTCGCCGAGGCGTATTTCGGTGCTTCGAATCGAGAGTTACGGGGACTGCGCGCGTGTGTACCGGGGAATTAATAGTCCTCGAGTGACTGGCTGCTAATTACGTCGGCCCGTAACTAGACGGAGACAACGGGCCGCCGAACGTTCCCTTCAAAATGCAATTCTATTACAGTCGCCTCGGGAAAAATAGAAAAGTCAAGTATCGCGGACGTGTCCCGATTCAAATGTCCCTATTGACATTAAACATTAGCGAGCACTAGACGTAAACCAGCTTGCGTTGCATTGTACAAACGAGAAAATTGTATTATAATGTTTTCTTCAATAAAACTGCTTCAAAATGCAACTCTATTAGAGAAGTGAACAGAGTAAAAATTAAGAAATGTGTTTCTCACCGTGTCTCTATGTCATTAACATTAAACGTTACCAAGCATTAGAAGTAATCAATTTGCATTGCATTGTAAAAATGAGAAAATTGTGTTATAATGTTTTCTTCAATAAAACTGCTTCAAAATGCAACTCTATTAGAGAAATGAACAGAGTAAAAATTAAGAAATGTGTTTCTCACCGTGTCTCTATGTCATTAACATTAAACGTTACCGAGCATTAAAAGTAATCAATTTGCATTGCATTGTAAAAATGAGAAAGTTGTATTATAATATTTTCTTCAATAAAACTGCTTCAAAATGCAACTCTATTAGAGAAGTGAACAGAGTAAAAATTAAGAAATGTGTTTCTCACCGTGTCTCTATGTCATTAACATTAAACGTTACCGAGCATTAAAAGTAATCAATTTGCATTGCATTGTAAAAGTGAGAAAGTTGTATTATAATGTTTTCTTCAATAAAACTGCTTCAAAATGCAACTCTATTAGAGAAGTGAACAGAGTGAACAAAATGTGTTTCTCACCGTGTCCCTATGTCATTAACATTAAACGTCACCGAGCATGAAAAGTAACCAGTTTGCGTTGCATTGTAGAAATAAGAAAATTGAGTTTATGCAAATTTTTCGCGATTTCAATTATAATACGTGCTCGAATGATTTATTCCATTCTTCGCTAAAGCCGGAAGACAGGTCTTTACAATATTAATAATTGCGATTTAACAATATCACCTGACCGATATCGGTAGATTTAGTGTACAATTTTTCTCGAGAAACATGTTCGATAACGCTTGCATAATACTCGAGCACCGCGATAATTATTTCCTGTACATCGAATTAATATTCCACATCTCGATGGAAAACTGATTTATCGTGACATTCCCGATCTGCCTCCTCGGGAAGAATAAATTTGCAATATTATACTGTGTTTCCTTTGACAAAGTTGACTTTATGACAGACGAAGAAGATCCACAGAAAGTTTCGAATTCCAGCTTCCGTTCGACTCGTTTGTACGCTCGTTTGCGAGCACAAGTTTCGAGTTTACAATAACGCGTTGTAGCGAAAGAGATGACAGAGAGATCAAGAGACAGAGGATGATGGTTGCCTAATGAGTGAGCAGTCTGTTGATAACAGCGCGGAGATTGAGGAAAAAAAAGCGTGCGAACTCTAATGAAATTGAATGATACGATTATCGTGTATTCAAAACGTAATAGCGCTAAACAAACGGCCGAGCTTTTTCACTTGCAACTTCCTGCTCCGCGAAGCGAACTCGATCATTGTTCTTCAATTATAGCGTGACTGAATTCGATCAAATTTTTATTTACGCATTTCGCAATTGAGATCGACGTCTTGCTGAGTTCATATGAATATGGATTTTGAATGCAGATTTCCTGCAGTTATGGCAGAAATAAATTGTAATGAATGTTTCTTGATCAAAGCACGCTACTTCATAACAGTACATATGCAAGAATCTAATATAATTACAATTAAAGCGTAATCAGAAAGTTTAATGCTTCTGAACCGTTTAAAAATATTTTAGCAACGTCGAAAACTGACAATAAAAATGTCTTTGAATTTCGTCGACGTTTTCGCCCATTTAAATGTGCGAAAGTGAAGTGACCGGTCGAAATCGGAATAAGTCAATTAGCTCTGGCTGTAACGGTAGTTCGAACCATAGTCGCCGGATTAAGACTTGTGTCCCCACTCTAACTTCCCCCTCCACCGCGCTTCCACGGCCCGGTCACGTGACGCGTTCCGTCTCTGTCGTGCCTGTGTCAGAATGTCACGTGACTGACCCGGTACCGGCAGAGAGAGGGTAACTTTTTCCCCTGAATTCGCGCTGCCTCCCCTCATCTGGCGACTATGGCTCGAACGCACCTAAACGACACGACGTCACCAGTTTCGATGCTCGGGGCCCGTTCGATATCGCGGAAGCAAAGTATGCCGGATTCCCCGCATCGATGCTCGACAGAACGATGCGTGCGAGATACTCGGGCCGAGCCCGCGATTCGGCCGTTTCCGGAGCGGCTCGGTTTCTACACCGCGCCGATCCGAAGTGCTCCGCACCGATCCGAACAGCTCCGAGCGACGCGTGTAATCAAGTGGTATAAATAATTCCGACGCGCAGCCATGAGTCGGCCACCCGAGCGCGGCTCATTCTCCTGTTATGACACGCCGGAATCGGGACGCACAATTGGTCCGGAACTAAACTGTACCTCGTTTTCTGAGAATATAATTTTTTCCCATCGACGATTTTGTCGAATTCTGTGCGGAAATTGAATTTACAATTTGTAAATTATGTTTCATCTGTTATCAATTTTCTGTTATGACCTTGAAGTAACCTTGGATAGAGATCATTGTAATGAAAGATTGAGAATTGTATGCATTCAAAGGGAATGAAATAAAATATAGAATGGAAATAAAATATGATAAAATATAAAAAATATTGAAAAATGTCGGTCGATTGGAACGATATCAAAGAGATGAAACCGTGAACGAGTTTAACAACTGGACCCTACGAACGTGGTAGAGTCGTTACAAATTTCGAAATGATAATTATATTATAATAGTACAAAGGTCACGCCAGAGGTCACTAAATTCTTCGATTCGGTTCTTTCGCGAACGATCGCAGCAAACTAGTCGAAACATTGTTGCCGAGGCCATTTTGGCACGCAGCCCCCTTTTCGTAGTTTTTCGCAGTCGCCGACCCCTTCTGGTGAACTATAGTGCGTGATCGAATTGCAGGGTGCGCCAAAATAACCGAGTTACGTAGTTTTAACCCTCGTGCTATCCTGAGGGTGGAAATTCGCATTTTTTTTCTTTCTCCGAGACACTGTAAAACGTTCCATTTCTTCCCGTTTGAAAATCGTATTTCTTGAAAGTGTGGGATTATAAACAGAAAATAAATTTTCCTCGTGTTCACGTAAAAATACAATTTTTACAAATTAGGAACCCACGTGATAATGATGGCGTGTTGCTTCAGAAAAATGAGCAACCATCCAGAGCGACGCCTAACCTACAAAAAATAAACTGAACTAATTTATTAATCTATTTTCCCATTGTAGGCATTTACGTTATTACCATTATATTAAACACGTAAATAATAGACTATAACATCATGATCGAGGATCTACAGGATTGAATCTCGAATCATCCATAATTATAATTAGTATAATGTATGCAATGTCGTTTTTCTAGGGCTTCATAATAGTCCCAAAAACTCATTCTTCGTTTGTTCGGTGTAAACAACGTGGTGTGGCGATTCCGAAATAAAGGGGTACCCGTAAGTAATCAATTATTTGCAAAGAATTTGTTTCACCTTCAGTTCTGTACCGATCGTTCAAGAGGAAACACGTATTCTTTTACAGTTTTCGGTAAAGCAGCCTGTCTTCAAAATATTCTAAAAAGTATAATTTCTTTGTACAACCCTGTAATAAAATGGCGGTGTCCGTACCTTCCTATAGACATTGCTCCCTCTGACTATCATGTTTTCAGATCTCTGGAGCATTATTTAAGAAATAAAACATTCTGTAGAAGATATTGTGCTTGACGAACCCTGGATTTCTATAAGAGGGGGATCGAAAATTTGCAGGAAAGATGGCAAACTGTCCTTGACAATGACGGAGATTACATAATAAATTAAGAAATGGAGAGCCCGCGGGCCCGTTAATCTGTGATTGGATCATTTATCGAACGCGAGAGGATCGACCAGAGAGTTTACACGGAAGGATAGAGCGGAACGTTCGCCGAGAACTCAGCTGCGTCGTCTCTGGGAGGTCTGAGAGTTCTGTGCTCCTCTGCAAGCGAAACGACCACGGCTTGCCGATTCCCGACTAACGCCCCGGTCGTTAGTGCAACGGAACCGGTGCGCCTGGGACAGAGAAACGCGGAATGTCCGCGAGCTCGCGCTGGATGCCCCTATTATCGGTCGTCCCGACCGCCAGAATGCCGTTAGACGACGGCCAATCTATTGTTCTACGTGTGTGCATGCGATCTTGACGCTCCTCGGACGCCGGGAGCGAGCCAGCCAGCGGCCTAACCGGCACCGAATCGATAACGTTGCTGCTCCTCCTCGTTTCTACCGATCCACGATCCCTTTTTCCCAAACCCTCCGTCCACCTAAAAATTTCTCCAGTAACGTACACGGTTTGATTTCGATGCAAGACGACGCTATCCGCTTTTCTTCTTTCGAAGTTGTTCTGAAGTGCCAGAACGAAACGGTATGTCATATTCTTGTGGGAGCCATAAACTATCGAACAAACCGAAAGCTGGTACCGAGCCGTCGTCTTATACCGGAATAAAATTAACCGAAACAGGATTGACACTGTTGTACCGCTCGAAAAATTTGTTCAAGAATACGAGAAAAATGATAATATTCGCGAGACCGTAGGTTTTAGGCGCAGAAACGTGAGATCCAGGTTTACGTCAGTGTGTTCGCCGTGTTTTGTTTCGGAAAAAGAAACATGGCGGCCTGTTCGCTCGATCATGGAGAACGATCGCACCGGTACCCGAAGACCACGGCGTGGCGAACAAGCTCGTGTTATGCTCGGAGGGACACGCATCGCGATTCCAATACAAACAGCATTGCGGCTTGTATGGCGCAATACAGTTACGCCGGTCGGACGTTTCCGGTTTCTTTGAATCTTCGCGAGAGGCCGCGACGCGTGGCCTGGAGACCGGCAGAAATTGATTCTGAACAATGCTGCTGAACACCGAGCATTATTTTATATCCCGAAATTAACTAATTTAGACCTAGCCTACTATATACAGTTCGGTGAAAACAATTTACTAACAAATTCGGTCAAGCTTAGACTAAACTGCTTCATAGAAAATAAATAAAAATCTAAATAAATAAAAATTGATTTCCTCCTTGAACAATTCTGCTAGGTTGACGTTAATACACTTAAATCCCTTTTGTCCCCCCGTTTTTTCATGTTTCACCTAATATTTGCATAAAATCCGCCCATCATAGTGTACCTCAGTGAAATTTAATTTTGTAAATCCAATAAAAATCTAAATAAATAAAAATTGATTTCCTCCTTAAACAATTCTGCCAAGTTGACGTTAATACACTTAAATCCCTATTATCCTTCCGCTGTTTCATGCTTTACCTAATAATTGCATAAAATCCGATCATTGTGTATTCCAGTGAAATTTAATTTAATAAAAAGATGATTTTAGAATTGTTTCCTTACACATGGAGCGAAGACTACAACGGACACGTTCGAATCGGGCGTGGACGAGCGTGCGGAAATAAATCGCGCGCGTTTTCACCGGTTCCGCAGGCCGCGGATAATTTTTTTATCAGGCCGAGAGTGAGAAAGAGAGAGAGCTCCGTTATCTGGCAGTGTTTCGCGCGCGTGCGAAGTCACCGGCAGCGCAGATAAAAAACATTCACGAATCGATATCCTTTATCTGCGTTAACGGCGATCGCGGGGGTGGAAGCCTCATGGCATTCGTCGTCTCCCTTTCGCCTAACTTCGATCCCGAAAACTGGAAGGTGTACGCTGTTGCTGCGCAGCAACGCTCAAATTTCGTCTGAGAGTAGCTACGCAGCTGTTTACATGAACCGAGTATACCAACTGTATTTTCAATAGTAATAAAATTTTCAACGGGATTAAGAAGCTGGCTCATAATGGTACACATTCAGAACGGAAGACCGAATTCTACAAGCGTGCAAGGTTTCAACTAAATCGGTGACTCGAAAATCCCGCAGTTTCCTTTCGAAAATGCATTATCGGTTCGGATAATCGAGGTCCTACTAGATCGCGAATTAAACGGGCATGCAAGCTTCAAATTGTGTCGTGTTTGGGCTCATTTTAATCGGGAAAATGCCGCAAATCTGGTGGTACAAGTTCCATGAAAAAAGGGATGTCATTAGATTAGTGTTGTCTCATTATAACGATACGCTTTTCTCAACGATCGAGCTTAGAAGCCACATAAGTAAAATTTCTCACGAATATCCTGCACGCATATTTACACATGAATCGGGGCATTACCGTGCTACAACAAAAATAGACAAGATCATTATTTTTTCGGACATACCATCATTCCAGGCAGTCTAATGGAGCACGAGCGGCCACGCTAGCGCGCGAGAGAGAGATTTCCTTTTTACAGGGCGGCCACCCGGGCCTGTGGCCCTGGTTGGTGGGGGCCCACCATGCCCCTCCTCCGATCACTTGTTCGCGCCACTATAATATCCGCACTATCACACTGCCGGCGATCTCCTCCTCGGGAGCAAACCCACCAGTCTCCCAAACTACAGAACCATGTTTCCGAGTCAATCCGACTTCAGAACTTCTCAAGAAACCTTGCAGATCATTCTCCCTCGCGCCGAAAGAGCACAATCTCAACAACGTGGAAACAACACTCCGGTCCTCTGCGCGGCTTCCTCACTCGGGATCTGCCACCGGCAGCACCTTCGCGAACATCTCACATCCGCTAACACTCTGCCAACCACAGAGAGTGACAATCACAAGACCGAAGTGTACACCGTTGTCCTGGATCAGCAGGCTGATCGATCAAAACTCAATGAAAACCCGAAGGAACACTGTCTCGGATCGGCAAACTGATCGAACGAAACCCAACCAAAAACTCGGAGAAGCACCGTCTTATCCGATCGATCGATCGCTCGGATCAGCAACCGATCTCTCGCCGATGAAGCTCAAGGAAACACAGTCTGGTCAGACGGAATCGATGATCGCTGATCAATGAAACGGAACAGAAACTCGTAGAAACTTGTCCGTAAGCTGGCAGCGTCCTTGGGTCCTGTACAACCCCTTCGGGTCCGGCGCCCGCTGCGGAACAGTTTCGATGCCCGAAAAACGTAATGCCCTTGCTTTCGATCACTTGACTAGCTGGCTCGCGGCGAGGCGGGCTGCTCGGACGGTTCCCGCGCGCGTTGACGGCTGCGCGTGCACGCGAGCACGCCGTCCTCGACGTCGACGACGAAGAAGAAGAAGAGGACGAAGAAGACGACGACGACGACGAGGGAAACGGGAAACAAGAATCCGGGAATAGAACCGGAAAGACGATGGTGGCCCCGCGCTGCTGCTCGTCCCGCTCCGAGAGCATATCAGCGGCGCGAGCTCCTGTCGCGATCGGTCTGCTGGCGACGATGCAGCGAGCAAGCCCCAAAATCCACGGCTCGAGGCGAGTTTGCGTGCCGCATATCGTTCGACGGGTTCCGTGACCTCCGACCTTTCCGACGTCCCCCACTCTCTATCTCTCTCTCTCTCTCTTTCTCTCTCTCCGAGTCGTTCGCTCTTTCTCTTTTCAGGCCTGTCACTGGCGTTGATGCGCGCACCCGATAAGCCCCGCTAACGGCGTCTCGATAACGAGCGAGAAACGAAAAACAGTCCTCGCCCGGCCGTCCCGCCGCCGAGCATACTTAGCACCCGAAAACACCCCGCGAATTTGCATCTCAATCACCACCGAGTCCCGCACACGTCGACCTATGACCCCCAGTCATCCCGAAGCGATTCCCTGCTTGCCTGATCCCTCTGACCTTGCTCCCTTGCTACCCGGTATCACCTTCGCTACTGAATCCTTTTGTAATATTTCAAGGTTCGGGGGTTCGATCAGCTTTGCTACCTCCTAGCCACGTCTTCGAGCTCTAACGCTTGGGTGTCCTGCAGCGATCAGTATCGGTGATCCGAACATCCTCTTGCTAGGCCAAATTTCACCTCAACTTCCTTGCTGTACAAGATCACTATGTCTTTGAACTCTAAAGCTAGGGGACTCTTCGGTGATCCGATTATCTCTTCGCTAGGTCAATCTTCCCTTTCTCTTCACTCTCTTGCTCCGCAAGATCACCTTTTGTGCCTTCTCTATGCTTGAATCCTTGAACTAGGGTGTCCTGCAGTGATAGGACCTCGTTCGTAGATCAATTTTTCTATCTCTTGCTGCGCAATATCACCTCCGCTACCTTCTGCCAAGCGTATCCTCGAATCCTCGAACTAGCGAATCCTTGAATCAGTGATCAGACTAGCCCCTTTCCAGCTGAACCTCTCTTTTCTCTTCGCTTCCTTTGCTACCGCCTGCGTCTGTACCCCGATGGCAGGGTGTCCTATTAGCCAGAGGCTGATCAGCTCGATCGCGAGGCACCGCGTCGAGGCGGACCGCCGTCGATTTTCCCTCGTAAATCGTCAACAGGTGGTTCGCGGAGCGACGACTTGGAACACGCGTGCGAGGACAAGAGTCAATTCGACGGAGCTCCTCCGGGGCACGAGGATCCGGACGATCGCGGCGCACCAGTTTCAATGACGAGAGTTTATCAAAAAGGACCGTGGTAACGCCACCGCGAACTTCTTTTGTTCCCGTGCTCGACGGCCGCGACGTCACGGCGCGCTTATTTTCGACTGTATTTCGGTCGGTGAGCAATCTCGATCGTGCACACGTTCCCCGATACGTCACTCGAAGACGAGAGGCGGCGAGCCGCTGCACCGACGAACACACCGAGTCCTCGCGTTACCCTGCACACACTGGCGCGTCTGACGTGTACACAATCGTACGTGTACGCTTCTGCGTGTACGTGCACGTTCGCGCGGTTGTACGTCTAACGTGTACACACTTGCTCGACCAACGTGTGCACGCTCGGGCCGTCCAACGTGTACACACTCGGGCGTCTAACGTGTACGCACTCGGGCGTCTAACCGTGTACACACTTGTACGTCCACGTATACGCCGGCGCGTCTACGTGTGCACTCCTACACGTGTACCGTTCGCACTCTGACGCCGTACACTCGCGTGTATCGCCGACGATAACACGGATTCCTCTTCTCGGAGGCTCTCTCCTCTCCTCTCCCGTCTCGCGGCACTCTCTTTCTCTTTCGGTTCTTTCTCCGGCGCGTCGCGGAGACTCGACTATTTTCGTTGGCGACGGAAGAAGTAACGGCGGCGGCGGTAGCACGCGTCTCTCTCCCCCACTACTCGGCGCGGTCGTTCGTCGCTTTCCTTCCTCCTCGCCGCACGCTTCTTCCCTTTCTCCCGCGTTCCACCGTTTGTGTCCCCGTTTCGCGACGACGACGGGGACGGGGACGGGGACGGCGACGGCGACGGCGACGTCGACGACGCTCCTCTGCGTCTTCGTCTTCGTCTTCTTCCTCTTGGCTGACGCGCACGGGCCGCGGCTTACAGGAGGGTCTGCCGACGGCGCGTTGCCCCCCTGTCAGCGGACGCACGCCGGAAACGAGAGGAGGAAGAGGCGTAGGAGGAGGAGGAGGACGAGCGGGCCTTTTCATACGCGAACATCGGCCGGGACGGTGGTCCTCTCTCGTACCCCAGAGTACACCGGGCCCCCGTCGAGATTACTCGCGCGGATTGTCACCTTCACACGCTCTACCATTCACCCATTTACTTCCTTCGGGAAAGACACGGCGCCGTGTTGCGCTCTGCGGGACGCTGCAGTTGTGGCAATCGTCGGATGAACAGGTCGTCGGAAGAAGACCAGCGGAGAAGAAGACTTGTCGGAGAGATGTGTAGCGTGGCCTAGTATTGGTTATCGAGTCGGAAGGGAAGCGAGAGCGTGAGACCGCAGAGCGAGGGAAGAAGAGGAACCAGAAGAGAGCAAGGACCCAGACGAGAGAGGTGCTCGTCCTATCGAAGTCCGCGAGCGATTGACTCCCGCGCGTCTCCCGGCCTCGGGACCGTGTGGCACGCGTGAGGGGAGTACCGGGAGGGGGGGCGGTGTTCTCCCGTGGGAGGAGAGGCACCAGCGCGGAGAGGGATTTCGGGGCGAGAGGGGGAAGAATCGGTGGCGGTCGCGGTAGAGCCAGTGGAAGAGGGGCTGTGGAGCAGGGGGGAGGGGAGCAACGTCCAGGAAAGAGGGGGGAGGGTATGGCGCGTGCCACTACACGCTAGCAGGTGGAGTGCGCGTGCCCAGAAATCTTCTCTCTTCGGCTCTCGGCTCTAGTCCCCACTCCCCTCTCGAATCGTTCTCTCCTTTCTTTCACTCTCTTCTCTCCCTTCTGCCGTTCCTCCTCCGGCCGTTTCCTCTATCCGCTTATCCGTTCCTCTTTCTTCTCCGTCGTAGTCTTTCTCTCTTTCTCTCTCTCTCTCTCTCTCTCTCTCTGCGCGCGGTTATATGTATCGCGCGTCCACGCTCTCGGTGTCCCCGCCGCGGCGACGAGCGACGACTCGTTTCGCAAATACGAGTGTACGCGTTCCACACACTCCCTCCTCTCCCCGTTTTCTTCCTTGCGCGGCCGTTTCCTCGTTCTTCCGGCCCGCGGTCGCGATTATTCCGTTTCTTGTCGCAGACGCTACCCGTTCCGCGACTAATTTACCCGCGTTACGTACCCGGCCGTCCGCGGTCCACTTATTACGTCCGACGATCACGGATCAAGACGAACGGTTGCGGCGTTGCTAGTTTCTCCAGCTTCGCGTTTCTAGCTTTCGGTGATCAAACCAGCCAGCCGCTCGCTTCTCCACGCCCCGGTGCTAATCGATTCGAACCGATAAGTTCATTATGGTCTATTCGTCGAGGATAATTCCTCCCGCGTTGCACGCCGATCCAGCCGCGTACCAAGCACGAACATTCTTCCGCTCGTTCGCAGTGTTTACGCTCTCGGCGCGCTGTCAGGTTATTCTCGCGTAGCCCAGATAAGAGTCGCTAACGAAAGTCTCGGCTGCGATAACCGTCGAGGGCACGCAGCCAAGCCATCGCGACGAATTTAATGCGCGACGCTCGAGACTCGACCGGAACCGTTGACGTTCACCGATCCAAGAAGAGCAGAGCGACTCTAGAACAATTTCTCGGAGGAATCTTGTGGGAATTAGTTTGTTATTTCAACGGTCTTTTGGTTTACCATTTCGTCGAAACACACCACTCCGAATCGAACGCAACACGGATCGCAGCCGACGACCAGAGTCGAACCACACACGGAAGCTCGTGCACTCTCAACTGTCAACGGGACGGTTGAACCCACGAACGAAACGGTGTGTACACGAGCGTACGGTTTTACCCCACGATCGAAAATGACGAACGCGGCTCGAAGAGGAAAGGCTGCTCGCGTCGAACGGCAACGCCGCGTTGCCTGCCGACGTCTGTCGGGAGCTGTCACGCTGCGCACGTGGTTAGCAGGGAGCGCGAAACGACAACAAGCCCCACACAGAGAACCTGACGGCCCGAGGAGTCGCCAGCCACTGACTCTCCTCCGGTTCGGCTCGTCGATTCGGCTCGGCTCGGCTCGACTGGCCTCGCCTCGCTTCGTCTAGTCTCACCTCGCCTCCTCGCACCGTCCCGCTGCGTCTCGTGTCGTCTCGTATCGTCTCGTGTCGCGTCGCGCGGCGTCGCGCCGTGTCGTGTCGTACCGTACCGCTTCCCTTCGCTCCGCTCCGCTCCACCCCGCTCCGCTGTCGACCCGAACCCGTCTCCGGCTCTCTCGCCTCTCAACCCGACACGACCCGACCCGACCCGCCACCGAAGAGCCACGCCACACGGCGAACACCGACGCGCACGTAGGACACGCGCTCTCGGCTACGCTCGTGCACCGAACCCGAACCCGAACCCGAACCGGCCCGAGCCGACTCGTCACGACTCCGAATCCGAGTCGAAGTCGGATTCGCGTTCCGATCGGAGCTTACCCGCCTGCCTACTCGCTTTAACGCCACCCGTATCGCGCCACCGCATAGCGGGTCTGCAAGGCGGCCTACCGTCCACCGAATTAACGTCTTCCCATCGATTTTTTGATCCCTCTTCTAGGCCACTGTCCGTTTTATTGCTATCGTCGAGCATGACGGAACTTGTGCTGATCAGTTTGTCAAATAAACTTTATCGATAAATGAATAAACGTTCACGCGTGGTACCAGCAAATACACCCCATGGCTAAAGTTTATTTTACAAACTGGTCGACGCAAGTTCCGTCGTCCTCGACTATAGCAATAAAATGGACTGCGGCTAAACTCGGATTTTGGTCATTTATTCCAAAATTTGTAGGTGGAACACAAAATGGGAGATGAATTTAACCCTTTGCACTCGAATGGCGACTGTAAGACGCCACTAAAAATTGCTGTATCATTGTTCAAAATATTAATAAATTTGTTTGTGTTTAACCCCTTGGCATACAAATTAAATGCAGAGATCCTGCAGCCTTTACGTAAACTTATTGGCAATATTTATTGTTAACCTCTTACCGTACGTTTTAGCTCGGAAGAATTCGGGCCCAAGCGCCAATTCATGTTTGGTTCGAACTTTTGAATACGAGTCATACTCGTGATATTTATGTTTGACGCGATATTACAACTACGAACCTGACTCGCAATGTTAATTTTTACGTTTCGTCCGAAATTCTCATGACGAGCCAGACTCGTCAAAGCATGGCAAGGGATTAATAGATTACTAAACATTTCAGTACTGTACGAGTAGATCGCACCATTTTCGTATGCATAACACGAAAAAAAAAATACATAGAAGGGAATTATTCTAAAATATTCTAAGTTTTGGAGTTAAAATAGCCTCGAGTGCAAAGGGTTAACATTACCGACACTTTATCGGCGACCTATTAAATTTATTAAGAGAGGAAATTAATGTTCACGCAACACCCCTTTCTCGTAATTTTTATTTCGCGTAAATATCCGCAGTCCAGTGTCCAGACGAAAAATCCACTTGGAACGTCCGAATGACGATCGCGTTCAGATGATACTAATCATGTTGATCTCCGAATGATAAAATTCGAGAATCGGATTTAGGCGACGAAAAGCCACCTTCCAGGGCACGGTGCGCTAACAGTACAATGAGGCCTAGCCTCGATAACTTCTGCTCTGATGGGTGACTGTACCGTAACACGTCTACCATGTATAGTTCCCCGATGGCCCTACGTTGTATGTCAGTACGTCGTCAGGCGAACGGAGCCGAGTCGATATGATGCACCCGTGAACTGTGAGAACCGAAAGCCAGTTGCACCGATGAGCGACGTGCAGCGATTGTTGCACTTTGAACGCCTGCTGGTGGCCACCGCTTGAAACCGTTCCGTAAATAAACCGTTCAAAACTGTTACATAAAGGTTTTTCATTAAAACGGTTCTCGGGAACCTTGATCCTGAATTGCTGTTACGGAAAACCGTAATTACCAACCGTCAGGCTGACTGTACCGATTACTGCTCGGTATCGCGGTTTGATCGTACTTTATTTTAACACGATCGATAGCACGTTGATAGTAGACGATAGTTGACATTTTTTGGGCTGTTTGCGATAGTGAATCGGAATGTCGATTCTCCAGAACTGTTGTTAAACAATTTCAGAGTTGTGCTCGCGATGCCGAAGCCGAAAGAGCTGACGAAAGACGACAAGAGGCCTAGATTGAAATTAACGATCTTCGAGCAGAATGATCGTTTGGTTGGATCTAGACGGGGGACGCTAGTGTTCGTCGTCTGGAAAAATATAACCATTGTTCTTTAACGCGAGCTATAACCTTCAAGTTCTTTAACGCTAAATCTGCCAAGCAAGTGTCCAGTTGCCCCTTAAAAATGGCAACACTAAAATTGAGATTGTCCGTAATTTTCAATATAATAGATGCTCGGACAAGAAAGCTTATTCCATTATTTTTATAATTTCCATAATTCTAAAAAATAATTGGTCAACAGAGACCTCTGACCCATATGTGGGTTGAGCGGAAAGTTCTCTCCGTGTTTGTATACAATTTCTAGACACAAACACTCATAATCTCGCTAGTATTGATTCAACTTCGACCGACGCGTCATTGGGCAGATCTCGACCAGTGTAAACAAAATCTTGTGAACATGAACAGTTTCGTGTAACAATCGAGTAACAAATTTTGTAAAGTTAGCATGACATTTTGCAAAGGTAGCAAAATATATGTGGCGATAATATGTAACCTTTAGAACAAGAGTATTGTTTATGGTTGCCGTTGAAAACTCATTAGGCTCCAGTGAAGTTCAAACTTCTTACGTGTTCGGAGGGTGTATTCCCGGATAGAAGTTTACAAACAGCAGCGCGAGTGAATTACGTTAATGAATTTATAGATTTTGTGAAGACTATGCTGCAGGAATACGCGCCGGTATTACCTCAGCCAGTTAGAATATCCGCATTCGAACGCTTATCGATCTTACAAAACAGGCTATAAGCAAAAACGACATCGCATTGTGTAACACTGCGATTGGTAGGCTACTAATTATTATGTGCCATTCAACCGTGGACGAGTAAATAGATGAAAGATCGTCTGCGTGCCTGTGGAATCACCGATCTATAATGATCTTGCAAAAATCAGATTCTTGATAATCATTAAAATTAGATACTGTATCTTTCCGTAAAAACAAATTGGTCTGCTCGAAATATTATTCCATGCATCGTTAATCCTGCGATTCGACTCTGAGGTGCCCGACTATAATTCTCAAATAGCAATAAATAAAGCAATTTAAATAAAGCTGTTGATCTCTTGCGTTAAAAACTAAGTGCAGTCTGCTTTCTCAAAAACCGAAACTAGATTTATAAGCAAGTTTGGGTGATACAGTTAAGTGTCGCTAAACGGAACCGCGCTGCACAGGGCGCCTAGAAAATGTTGTACTTGAAAGGGATGATTCCTGAGGTCATCTTCAGTAACTTTTCCCTTTGCGAAAATGTTCTCCGCGGTTCTGTTAAGGAGTTATCAACGAAAAACGCGGACCAATCGGAGCACAGGTCCCGCTGAGCCAGGCGTCGACATTGGCCGACCAGGAGTCCGTCCGCAGTAGCCGCGCCCTGATTGGTCAATGTTTTTCGTTAATATCTCCTCAACAACGCCGAGGAGAACATTTTCGCAAAGGAAAAAGTTACTTCAAATCACCTCAGGGACCACCCATTTCAAGATAGTACAATATTTTCGGGACACCCTGGGTACCGGCGCTCCGGATCTAGTGTCAACGTTTTCCGACACGTGGCCAAAGATTTTTGGAACGCAGCGAGTGTTCGTACGAGTAAATACGAAGGCGCCCGAAACTTTCTCCGAATCGTGAAAACGGTCGCTCGGGTTCGATAAGGTCGCGAGCGCGACTTAACGCAGCGACTGCCGTGCAGCTGGCAGCGCGGAGCTTTTACACAGGCGCATTCGCGACACGTCGCCCGCACTCCCAACATCCACCAACACTTCGCCGTTGCGTCATCATGGTTTCACGGTACGCCGGGATTCGACGCGAGGAGAACGCGAGCGCACAAACGGGACCAGTGCGAGCGACGCATCTGTACCGCTCCGCTTGCACTTATTACAAATCCGACAGTGATTCTCAACCGAATCGGCCCCGTCAACTTACTCGCTCGACCAACGACGGCTCTCGTTCCCGGAAAATTACTCGCGGAGACCGTACCTCGGCCGTTCCGCCACGGTTTTCATAAAACTTTGCGAGTTTGCGGGAAATTGGACGGAGACGCGGTTTTTTCATCATTCCTAAACTCACGAACGAACCTGGCCGTGTTCTAATCCAGAGGATCATCAAAAAATCATTTTGCCGCAGCAATTCCGGAGTTTGTGCATTTATGACGAAAAGGCAGTAGATCGAATGCGAAACAGTAAAAACCATTTAAAAATTTTAAAATACTGTTGTATTGTTTTTAACTGTATAAAGCCACTGAGAAAAGAAATAAATCACTATGTAGCTCCTATGTCTTGTAATGAATAGGAACAATTTTTATTTATAGAAATATCACTTGCATCGTGTACCGGAACTATTGTAATTTTGCTGACATAATTTTTTTGGTTTTAGTCATATTTTTTGTGAAAGTATTGCCATTGTATTTGTGAGCTCCGTCCGATTGCAACGAGTCCAAGCATGACACAGTTTGGATCATGTTTACCTGTTTAATGCACGATATAATGGAGCCTCGGTTATCCGAACTAATCAACGTGGAGTGTTCAGATAATACCATCATTGGTCAAACGGGTGATTTGATATATTTTACTCTCACAATTATCCAAATTGTAAACATGTTTCTATGATTGAGCCAACGAAGGCTTCGAGAGCAACGAAGCCACGCCCACAAAGGGTGCTCTACATCAGGAGAGCAAGGTATCGAGCCTTCTGTCTCGGTCTCTATCATTATCTGTCCTGAAGCTTCACTCTTGAAGGCAATCCAAGGTCAGACGTGAACAAGTACCATTGCGAGACACTGATTTGGCCCCCATCGCAATGGAGAGCAATGAAACCACGCCCACTCAGGGTACTCTACCTCAAGAGGACGAGTGATTTCGTCTTCTGTCTCTTTGGCTAACATCGTTCGTTTTGAAGCATCACTCTCGAAAGAAATCCAAGGCTAGAAATGGTCAAGCGCTCTTGCGAGATACTGACTTGCTCCTTGTCGGAACCAAGAGCCACGAAGCCACGCCCACTGAGGGTACTCCATATCAATAGACGAAGATTCTCATATTTATATATCCTCTTTCTCCTCCTATACCCCAACAAAGCCTAAACCGTCGTTTCCAAAACAAATCCACGGCTGAACCATGGTGCTCCCAGTGGCTCCCAGGGGCCACAAGCTCCATAGTACCACATGGACCATGCCCAACACCCATCCTACAATCCCAATCCCTTTTTCTCGTACTGTAACAACTGTTGAAAAGTAACCGCTGCAGATGACTCGTTAGTTAAGCGTTAAGCGTCGATTAATTAACGCACAGGTAGCAGAGCACACGATGATCGAGGGTTCGGGAATCAGATCGTTGGTTCCGCGGCGGCGGTACGACGCAGGTGATGTGTATCTTCGAAACGAGCAGCAACATTAACAACTAGAATGTCGCGTGCAGATATTGCGGGAAGATCAGTCGGGCCAGAACGGGCCGGGACGGCCGAGGGAGCAGCAACGTTTCTAATTAAATGTCCGGACACGGGGTATCATAAAGGCGATTCGTGTGAGCGACATCACCCGCGCAATTGATGGTCGTCCGGCGGACATTCTTTGCATAGTGGAGGCCGCGTGTCGCGTTTCAATTAATACGGACGCTACACTAGTGGCAATTTTCTGGACAAACGATCCGGCTGTGCGCGCTGTTTAGCGTCCACTCTCTCACTCTCACTCTCTTCTAATCTCTTGCTCTCTCTCTCTCTCTCTCTCTCTCTCTCTCACACACTCTCTCTCTCTCCCTCGGTTCACGAACCGCGCCCGTGTGCACGATGCGCTGTGTCGCGCGCCGCGATAATCTCTCCCTACGCAACTGTGACAAGTTTTCCCCGTATCCGTTGATAACGCAACACCAAATTTGCGTTTCGATAACCATTCTTATAGATTTTCACGCACCCAACGCGATCCGAAGATCGTTTTTCTCTATCGTTTTCAGCTCTCGAGGGATTTAATTTTCCATGTAAAGGTGAATCGGTGTCTTTAATCATTTTTTTGTGCTTTATTGGTAGGAGCTGCGGGGATGATTTTTATGTAGAATGAATCTGTAGACTCCTCCAGACACGGCGATATTATCTTTTGTTACAGTATAGACGTTCAAACGTGTTTAAATAATGTTCAAAGAGAGCAGGCGTCTTCAGCGTTCCAATGTTCCTGGACATTTTCAACTTTGAGAATTTTTTGTGCTGTAACCGTACCGGCTATTCGAATGAATCTTGCGTAGAACGATTCTTCAGACTCCGGCAAAGAAAACAGTATTTTTTGACACCATTTTAAACATCGTGTTCGAATGATATTTAAACGGATCAGAACTTAGGAGAAATTGGGAACATTTGCGTCCTGCTTTGCATCTAGCGCGCCAGTAGGCGTGGCTTCTCCGCTCCCGCTCTCTCCGGAGCAAGGCCAATGCCCCACAGGGCAATCTCGTTCTTTCTTCAAAAACGAACAATTTCTGAAATTTCTCAGCAGCGAATACATTCGAAACCATGCAGGTACAGTAATTGCGGCGATAAATAGGGCCGCGACGATCGCAATGGGACAAATAATCAGTCGGTTCTCGGGGCATATCGTGGAGGGACGGTGCACTACACTCTCCTTTCTCTCTCTCTCTCTCTCTCTCTCTCTCATTCTCTCTTTCCCTGTGTACAGCCGAGGGGGGCAAGAGCGCTAGAAGGAGAGAGTGATCTCGCAAATCAGTAGAAGGCGGCATCGACCTCGGCTAACTGCGTCTTCGTCGCTCGAAGATCCCTCTCTCTTTCTCTCGCTCTCCTCTCTGGTTCTCCGCTTGTCCCTCCCGCGGAATCCTTTCTTCTGTGTGTGCATTGTGCGGATATTATCGGTGCTGGCTGCTTTTACCGTGACTGTGGGCGAAAACGAGTCGGGAGATGCCACGGAACGAGGAAAAAAGTAAAGAAACGATCGGTATTCTTCGCCGTTCTCTCATTCTCTCTCTCTCTCTCTCTCTCTCTCTCTCTCTCTCTCTCTCTCTCTCTCTTCGTTCTTTCGAGACTGCAATCCCCGCCTTCCTCAGCGCGCATTTTCGAAAATAGTCTATCCTAAAAATATGCAGGATCGCAGGCGTCACGTTCCTCGCTTGTTCGTTCGTTCCATCGCGACGCGTTCGATACGAGAACTTTTAATAACTCATCGACGACCACTCGCTAATCTCTTGCGCTGGTAAATGAGCGCAACCGTGTACGGTAAAAAAAATTTTTCAGAAAAAACGGAAGGATCAGGGCGCATGAAAGAATAGAAAAATAGGAAAATTCAGAGAAAATTTCTCGACGTGTGCGGCACGTCATTTTCAACTCTGGGACAAACCTTTCGACGTGCGCGGCACGTCATTCCAGCGTCCACTCCGAATCCTAGTCAAAATTAACACTGAAGTATTGTATCTTGCTGGGATTATTGGTAACAAAATGGAAATTTTACTATCGCGATATAATAAAGCACTGTTTAAAGATCCGTAGCCCAGTTTGGAAAATTATTAACTGGACGGTACGCTTCGTTTCTAAATAGATGGAACAGGAACCATATAACAGAAAATTGACATGTAAAAGTTTTAAATGAATCCATCAACTGTGCCAATTCTGTCAAACCTAAAAACGTTCAAAAAATTGAAAAATATTAGCAAATACTCTCCAATTTATTAATATTATGAACTGGACGGTCCGCTTCGTTTCTAAATAAATGGAACAAGAACCGTACAACAGAAAATTGACAGGTAAAAATTTCAATGAATCCATCAACTGTGCCAATTCTGTCAAACCTAAAAACGTTTAAAAAAGTTGAAAAATATTAGCAAATCCTCTCCAATTTATTAAAATTATGAACTGGACGGTACGCTCTATTTCGAAAGAACCGCGTAAAAGAAAATTGACGTGTAAAAATTTGAGTCGGTCTATGGCTGTCATAGTCAAAAAAGTCCGGCTCCCTAATGAAAAGCAATATCGAATGCGGAACTCATTTATCTAACGATCGAATAAATTGGAATTTTTCGCGGTTTTTCTACCAGTCGTTTCGGCTGACAATTGACGAACCCGCGGTCAGGTATTCGCGCTAACGAGCAACCTGTGCTATAGAGTCCGCGCAGTAGACACCTCAAGGATGACAAATTTCAATTACTTGACGCTCGGTATTCCGCGGCAACAGGCTCGCGATTTATCTCGGGGCGTACGCCTAATCGCGCGATTCCAGCGAAACCTGTCGTCAGCGAATTCCATTCGCTCGAGCGAAGAAGTCGCGAGGATAGAACTGGCACTTTCAGCTGCTTCAATCGAGCGACCCCTTAAAAGCAGCGATAGTTAAACACGTAGAACGTGCAAACATTTTCGCGAGCCCCCCTGCGTGCATCTAATTCTGCGAAATACAATCAATCGTGTTGTAGATCCCCGAACTATTATTGTTAGACTGCGGATCTTCAGGCAAACTAAAAAATGTCGTAGTCGATCGTGAGAAATTAAGGCTCGATAAAAATGTATTATACAAAAAAATGTACAAAAATACAAAATGTAAAAAAATGTAAAATGTATTAATGTATTTTTCTTATTTCTAATGTTTTTTTTTTTAATGAACCTTCTGATAACAAGTTTGTGACTTTTTTCTGATTGATACGATTCCAAACACGACACAGTTTAGATCATGTTCAGTCGTTTAATTCACGATACTCTTATAGGTAGAATCTCTGTTATCTGAACGGATGTACAGTGATTTCTCTATACATGTCCTCAAGGCCTCGATGATAAATGTCGCGGAGTTACCCCCACTACCGCGGGGAATACCCCGTGAAGAGTCTAGAAGCTCGAGAGGCCTCTGACGCCAAGGAGGTAAACATAACACGGTTCGTGAATGTCTCCTGGACGATTCAAGACGCTGGCAAGACCCGTGTTGTTGACATATATCGAGAATGCACTGTGTTCCACCTGTTTGACACAGGGTCGCCAGATTAAGACTTATTCCTATAGACTTCCTATAGACTTCTGTCTTACGGCAAAATAAAAATTGTCTGCAACTGCAAGACACAGTAGCATAGTCGCCAGATGAAGAATTGTCTCCCCTACTCTCGCTCTACCTTCCCCTTCTGCGTCGCTATTCCCCCACGTTTCCGACACGGCCCAATCACGTGACGTCTCTGTCGTGCATGTGTCATAATGTCACGTGACTTATCCAGTGCTGGCAGAGAGAGAGGATAACTTTTTCCCCTGAATTCGCGCCAACTCCCCGACTCTGCTTCGTTACGATTCGCTCGGTATGTCGACTTGAAAATGTCAATAAGTTATTTCAATTTTGCAGAAAGAGTATACATATTATGCATTCGGATTCGGTGATCCGGTGAAGAGGAGAATCGCGTGTCAAACGATTCGGGACTCGGCGCACTGCGTGCAGGATCGCCGCGAGAGGAGCGGAGAGAAGAGGAGAGGAGAGGAGAGGGGAGAGGGGGAGAGAAGAAGCGTCGCGACATTTATTTCGTAACAGTGTATTGCCGGTTAATAATACTAGCTCCGCGGCCCAGCCCCGTCCTTAGCAGCCGACGAGTTTCCCGTTAATTGGCAGGTACCCGCGCGTCGATGGCAATTTAACGACGGATTCGTCCGCCGATTAGGCGTGCCCCGTCCCCGGTTAATTACACGGCTCGCGCGAATATTAATGAGAATCACTGCCGTGGAATGACATCCACTACCTACTTGTTTTCATTAGTGCCTTCCCCGTGGAAGTGTGCGCGCCGCTCGCAGAGAGAAAGAGAGAGAGAGAGAAAAAGAGAGAGAGAGAGAGAGAAAACCTGTGTTTATAGAACCGCGGCCCCGTAAGCAGTATCGTGCGCGTCCACGTAACTGAATCACGCCCGTGTCGCCCTCGCTAAACAGATACGTTGTTCCTGGGAAGCCTAGCTTTCATGGAAATGGGCGACGAGGCTTGACCGTGAATGAGAAACACCGGGGATCGATAGGCCCCTTCGATCACGCGACTTTTCTTCAGACGGAACCAGCCCGAGCGCTGGACTTGCTACGCTACTGCGAGATTTCGACGCGATTAGTGTAGACGCCGAGAGCAGTTCTACGTAAATTTAGGAATCGCTGACGACATTCTTTCTACGGATCTCTTGCGTATCAGCAACTTTCCAAGTATCTAATCTGAAACTTAGAGCACCGCTTGCGTGGCCGCTGCAGCGTTCGAACAAGATTGCTGCAGCTATCGGGTGATAGATTTTTAACCGAGTTTAGGCATGGCTGACGACAGTATTTCTACAGTCAACTTGCGTTGCAATGATTTTCTTTTCATGGAGTATCTAATCTGGAACTCGCTACAGAGAATTACTTAGCTGCTGCAAGGTTGAAACAAGATGACTATACCCAATTGGGAGCTAGATTTTTAGCAGCACCGTGGGAGCTAGATTTTCACCTGAATTTAGGGTGGTTGTTTTTTTACTGTCATCTTACGTTTCAATAATTTTATTTCCACGGAGTACCTTACCTAATCTGGAAGTTGCTACAGAGAATTCCTTAGCTACTGCAAGATTGAAGCAAGATGACTATACCCAATTGGGAGCTAGATTTTTAGCTACTGCGGGATTTGGACGTGTTTATTGCAGCTATGAGGAGCTAGATTTTCACCTGAATTTAGGGTGGTTGTTTTTTTACTGTCATCTTACGTTTCAACAATTTTATTTTCACGGAGTACCTACCTAATCTGCAACTTGCAACAAAGCTTGCTTAGCTACTGCAAGTTTCACCCAAGATTGCTGCAACTAGTGGGAGCTTTTAGCTGGGTCTATGAGTCATGAATGACATTCTTTCTACAGTTCCCTTGCATTTCAATAAATTTCTTTTTGCGAAGTATCTGATCCGAAATTCACAGCAGAGCTTGCCCAGCTACTGCAGAATTGACGCAAGATGACTATACCCATTTGGGAGCTAGATTTTCAGCTGCTGCGGGATTTGGACATGTTACTGCAGCTACGAGGAGTTAGGAAGGAAAACGAAGGAAAACGTCGTCGCGACGACGAAACGAGAAGAGAGATTCGTGGCCTGGTTTCTCGGGATCAGGGACGGCGTCCTCGAGAGTAAACACTGTTGCTCGCCTCAGCCTTCTTCCTTGTACTCCCCGGAGCGGGAGCTTCCTTTCATCGCGATCCTACTCGTCTCAGCCATAGGTTTCTACTCTTCGTCGCTTTCAAAAATGTCGTCTCTTCGGGAGCTAGAAGCATCGCAGCAGATGTAGCGTTGCTCGCTTAGCTGCTGCGATTTTTCCCTCGTTAGCTGCTCCCGCGTATCCCCACCTCTTCCCGAAACTACAGTCTTGTTAGCCTCTCTTCTGTCTATCGTTCATTTGAGAAGTTCAATCGGTGGACTGTGGATTTTATTCTTTTGTCACAATTTGGACGAATTTAACGTGTGTGTGATTACTTAGTTGAATATACTTCATGGAACGTAGAAGGAAAGGAAAATAATTCTGGACTGCGTTGAAACACGTTAACATTCATGCGTGTGACTGTTAAACATTGTACAGAAATAAAATCAAACGGTCCAGTAACTTAAACCTCGTAAGCACTGTACGCCACTATAGTGGTTTCCGTGGAAAGCATCAGTTTGGACGGTAACGCCACTATAGCGGCTTTGTGCCATTCGCGGCCAGGCGCGCCGTCCCTGGGAGACAGAGTTGCGGACGAGCGCACCTTGCGTAAGAGATTAAAAGAGTTGAACATAGGAATAAATTTTTATGTAAATCCTGCCACTTGGAATTGGCGAAGAACATTTTTATCTTGCGTAAAAGGCCACAGTGCAGTGATCAGATACGTCATTAAGGTCCATGCCCTGATCTATCTGAACTATTTTGCGACCTAGCTGGAATTTATTTCACGATAGGAACCTTCGCGGACGAATTCAAACCCTTTTCCCATTCAGAAAACACCGCAAACAACAAATTGGTAGAACTGCAAACCGAGGGACCCCCCGAAGAACAATTTCCCTCGCCGTTTTTTCCTTTCCTTTCAGTCGATCGACGTAACGAACGCGAGCTCCGCGAACCGGCAGCCAGCCTTTTAATTATATCGAGCATTGTGTTCGCGAGCGAGCGTTCCTCGCTTCATTGAAAAATTGCCATGCATTATTGCTGTGCCCGATATTGTTGCCGATCGGACGAAAGTCTGCGCTGAACAAACCCCTGCCTGGCCGCCTTTATTATTCCTGCATCGATTCGTTTTATTTCTGCGAATGAAAAATCAGGAATCGAGGGGATCTTGTTGCCGCGAATGCCGAGCATAATTCTGCAATTTTTGCGGATTGGTTGTATCGAAGTTCGCGGAATTGCATCCCGGCGATGCTAACGTGTTTGGTCGTGCTCGACGAGAGTTGTTCGCGAGAGACTGCTAATGTGATTTTGCGAAGCTTGTTCCAATTTTGGTTCGGTCGTAATTGAACCCTTCACCGGCGTTATGGGTCCTTTAGGGTACGGCGAACATTTATTGCTTTGTTAGCATTTCTACTAGATATATTTTTAGTTTTAAATTTGATTTCTGCTAAATATTTTTCTAGTTTTAAATTTAATTTCTACTAAGTATATTTTTATTTTTAAATTTAATTTCTACTAAGAACATTTTTAGTTTTAAATTTAATTTCTACTAAGTATATTTTTATTTTTAAATTTAATTTCTACTAAGAACATTTTTAGTTTTAAATTTAAGTTCTACTAAATATATTTTTATTTTTAAATTTAATTTCTACTAAATATATTTCTATTTTTAAATTTATTTTCTACTAAGTATATTTTTAGTTTTAAATTTAATTTCTACTAAATATATGTTTATTTTTAAATTAAATTTCTACTAAGTACATTTTTAGTTTTATATTTAATTTCTCCTAAGTATATTTTTATTTTTAAATGTAATTTCTACTAAATATATGTTTATTTTTAAATTAAATTTCTACTAAGTACATTTTTAGTTTTATATTTAATTTCTCCTAAGTATATTATTATTTTGAAATTTGATTTCTACTAAATAAATTTGTATTTCTAAATTTAATTTCTATTAAGTACATTTTTATTTTTAAATGTACTTTCTCCTAAATATATTTTTGAAATTTAATCCTACATTTCACACTGTAATAATGAGAAGATTGGATTTGACATTTTCTTGGGCCGTTGCGAGTTCGCATTGAAAACGTAACAAGATGCTCTTCTCTCCAGTCTTATCTCTTCATTTCTCGGTTCCGTTTCGCAATTCGTATACATCGACGCGTTTCGCGACAGGCCGAACCTGCTGCGAATATTTTCGCAAGCTTTTCCACCGTCATGCAACTCTCCCTTTCTCCATCTCTCTCTCCCTCTCTCTCTTTTCATCCCCGCATCGAGCATTTCCCCGAAACCTATTCGTTTCCTCCGGTCGATCATCAGTTTCCCGATTTACATCTCGATCTCCGATTTCCCTGGTGATCGGTCGCAACGAGCACACCATGCTTCCACACCGTGAAAAATGCGCCGACGAGACGGTTTATTCGACGATCGAGAATACTCGAATTAATCCCGATACGACTCTAACCGACCCGCGACACTCTCGAAACGGTCGACATATGTACGCATGTACACCGATTCTCGATCTTTGATCCATGACACGATCCCTCGGTCCGATCGGACATTTTCGGAACAAAAAGTTTCCACTGGAAACTGTGTTGGTGTCGTTTTTAAATTAAAATTCGAAGATAAATAATTCTATTATTTTTATCACTTATCTTAACAGATATTTATTCATTGGGTTAAAGAACCGTTATATTTTATCACATTTATTTATATTTATTTTCATTTCTATAATCGCATCGCGTAAGCTATACGTTTCTCTATTATTTCAAATAACAATGATACCCCAGATAGACAAAGTTAGTGATTTACTCACTTTCCACCGACTAGTTCGGATAATCGAGGTTCTGCTACATCGTGAATAAAACGGGTAAACATTCACTCAAATGTATCGAGCTTCGACTCGTTTCGACCAGAAAAATGTCACGAATATGTTGGTAAAAATTTCATAACAAAATCATTAGTAAGAAGAAGGTTTTATTATTACTGTCTCACCGACACGGTGTAGTAAATATTTTGTGTTCTTCCTACCTGCGCGCAATACAAATTACGTGTTGTATATTATTTTATAATTGTATATTATTATTCCCAAGGTATGCACATATAACGAGGCATTACTGTACTCCGTTAATCAACTCTCCAGGAGAAAAGTGAACGGCGCGCAGCGTGTCAAAGGGTCACAGGGACGACTATCGGCACCGTCTCTATTTTTCCTTCCTTTTCATTTATTGGATTCGAATTACGGGAGCCTGTAACAGAATCGCAATCAACGGGATTGATTCGGGGACGATGCCGGTGCGTTACCCGGTCCCGGAACACGACTTTAATGGCGAGATCTCGCGGAGTCCCGGTATGAATCAGGCTTAAAGGAGAGAGATTCAGCGCCACAGTCTTCGAGAAAACACTACAAACTCGAATCTTCCGCGTACGAGATCCAGACAAATTTTTGTCCAAAACATTAGTAATACAATATACTTTTTTTATACTATCCACAATTTTTAGTGAATACATGAATTTACCGTCAAAACTGAAACTTAGAATCGAATACAAACCTCGGTTCCCGAAACACGTGCTGAATGATTACTCGATTAATTTAATTTTTACAAGATACGTATAACATTAGACGGCGTTCCAAACCGCATAAAAATTCTTTTTAATTTTAACAATTTCTCCCAATTTTTGCTGTTAAACTTTTGTCGACTCGAATTTTTAAAACAGTAGCACACCTCTCCGGTGTTTTGCATACTTCTCGACCGATCGTTCTTGTTTGCCCGATCTTGCCCGAACTTGGCCGAATCGGTACGCAACCGGTAGCCGCGTGCATCGCATCTCCGACAACCCGATAAAAAAATGTTTCAAACAAAAGTTGCTTAGTAGGACAATAAATTGCGATGAAATAATTAGCGAAAATAGTTTTCACTTCCACTCTTTTTAGCATAATTGTATTTGTTTTTCAGATTAATCGACGTGCCCTCGAGTCCTCTTTGAAAAGGTATCAGAGATCTTAGGCCGAGAACCGATTAGTTTAGAAGTTATTAATTCTCTGCCGACTCCCATAAGAGTCCGATCACTGTGCGGCGCGGTCGCGTTCATTCTTCGCTTTGATCAGTCCGCCACGGCGTTATTGCATTCGTAGGCCAGCGGTTTTCGTCGTTTACGAGGAGCCCCGAGCGTGAATCGCTCGTAATTAACCCGTTTCTCGTCGACCAGCGACGATTCCACGATTCGATCCTGATGTCAGCCCCCTTTTACGAATACTACCTCGGAAAAACCGATCGACCAACTCCCGTTTTACCGATCCGACCCGGCCAGTTCATTTTGCATATTGGATTCGCGTAGAAGTCAATGAAGTCCTGCCGATTATGTTTCAAGGCAGGACTTTCTCGTTTTCCAGCGAAAAATAACGACCTGTCGCGCACTCTTTCGAAAACACAGAGTCCCAATTAACTAACGCAACGTTCAAAAATTAATTATTGTACCAATATAACGACGGAATTGGTGACTAGACCGCGGATATTTATGCGAAATAAAAATGGTCCGCAACGATCGCGAGAATCAGAATATTATTTCTCCCCTTAACAATTTTAATAGATGAAAAATCATCTTCGAATTTCTTAAATTGTCCTACAATTTTAAATTCGCTCAATTTTCGTACCATTGCGTGCAATCAACAAACTGTACAAAAGAACAGTTTCGGAAAATGCAAGGTAACATGTAGCACCAATAGCATTTATTTTTTATAGTGAAGTCTCTCGGTTCAGGGAAATTTTTCCTAATTCCGATTTTTATTCAAAAACGAACGAGAATTTGTCTGTTGATACGTATCAAACGGTTAGAATCTACAAGATGCAAGAAGATGAAAGAATTATAAAAATTTTTAAAGTAATAAAATAATCCACGATCTTCGCATTGTTCAATCGTCACATAAAGAATAAAAGTTTGGAATAATTGTGCAAGCTCCGCCAATCAAACGCGAATTTTTCGTTCCTCGAGAACGACGTTGTGCGAATTGGTCTAGCGGAAGTTGAAGTTTGTTTGCAAAAGTGTGAGCCACGGCAACTGATGAAAGATTCAAGGAAATCGGTAGCGAGAAGTCGGGACGCGGCGCGCAGCGACGGGCTTTTACAGCGGCGTAAGTATGTAGAACAAATTTCTAATTTGCCTCTTCCCGTTGCATCGTCCATTCCACGTCTAAACCATGCAGAAAACTGCGTTGCTAACTAGACCGTGCTGGAGCCGAGGCTGGTGCACCGTGCGATTCGCTCGGTTTTCGTCTTCCCGCTCCACTAAGTCGCTTCTACTCGCCCGAACTCGCCTGATCATCGGTCAACACGACGATCTTACGAAACCCGGCAATTTTCACTATACAAGGTGTCCGAACTGATGGTACAACCGTACAGGCGATTTCTGAGAAAATGAGACAAAAATGTAAAATCCATTTTTCCCTTTGGGGCTTTGTTTTCGAGAAAATCGACTTTAAGAACTTGTTCAATTCGTTGCAATTATATCATTATCCTCTATATCCTAAAAACAAAAATACCACGTGTCGTAAAATACGCTACACTTAATAGGGATTCGCAATATTAAAATTAAAATATCTCCCGAAGTAATAGTTTTTCGACGTGAATAGATTCGTACATTTTTACTCAAAATATCCAGGTGCATCAGATGCCGCATAGAAAATTATATGGTTCCACTGAAAAAAGTAAAGATGACCTTGACGCGTCCTTCATGCGTACACTTACAACCGAAATAGTGGCACTGGGTTACATCGCTGTCGAAACAGGAAAGGTTTAAACATTTTTTCAAATGACGAACATTTCTGGAGATAATCGCATTTATTGACTAAAATGAGACACCCAGATTTCATGCAATTTCTACAACGGATATATTCCGGGATAAGGGGATGTATCGAATAGTTTTGAATGGAAGCAGAGCTTTATAATTTCAATAATAATAAAATAAAGAATCAGTTTTGAGAAGGATACTTGGAAGATCGTAAAAAAATCGGCAAAATCGAATTTCGGGGAATAGACCGGAAGCCTGAACGAAGGATCGGTGGAATCGTTCCACCTTGGGTTAATATCCAAGGGTTAATATCCGCGGAATCGCAAAGTTCCTCAGGATAGCTAACCGAGGCATCTCCGCGCGAGTTTTTATTACGCTTGTTCCATATTTTCTGCTCGCCCTCTTTCGAGCCTCTATCCCCCTCGGTCCCTTCTCGTTCCCTGGTCTCCTTCGATTCGACTATCTCTCTCCCTCCCTACATAGCCTCTCTTTGTCTCCTCGACGGTCTCTTTGTCCCCTTTCTCTCTCGCACCCCCTTGTATCGCGCCTGGTCTCCGTTCATCCCCCAGTTCGGTCGTTCTCTCTCATCTATCGTCACTCCATCCGTCCCCCTTTATCTTCGTCCTCGTCTCTCTTGCGTCCCACCGGTTGCCTTCACCTTTCCCTCTCGCCCCTCTCTCTCTCACTCTCTCTCACTCTCTCTTGCTCCTCTTCCTCGGCCTGGCTCCACACCTCCGCTTAATAATACACACCAGCCAGCCACCCGCTACTACAACAGCACACCACCGGCACCGACAGTGTGGCATACCACTTTATTGATCTTCTTTCCCCGCTTTCACAGGTTTCAACCCGAATTTTCCACCACTTTATGCAAGCGTCGCCCTCCTGCCCGTTTACGCGCCAACCACCCCCGCGCACACCGATCCAACCCTTCGATAAATCGAACACCAGACCCGCCAGGACTCGAAACCTACCCGCCACTCGGCCAGATCCCTCTGGATCGCCGGCGATCGAACCAGGATGTCGATCTCACACGCTGCCTCAACTGTGAAAGGCGCACTGCGGATTTTATGCATTTGTAAGAAAATAGAGGGCGAAGTTTAACACTACCGGATCAATTAAAATGACTGGTTCATAATTTTTTCTTTTACAATTACTGAAATTGTAAAAATGTTTTCATCATAGAAGCACTCATTACAAGTATGTAAGTAAGCAGAATGTACTTTTTTCATAGAAACACTCGTTACAAGTATGTAAGTAAGCAGAATGTACTTTTTCATAGAAACACTCGTTACAAGTATGTAAGTAAGCAGAATGTACTTTTTCATAGAAACACTCGTTACAAGTATGTAAGTAAGCAGAATGTACTTTTTCATAGAAACACTCGTTACAATAAAAGTTGTGTGAAGTGTAAGTGGACACAGTCTTGTCACTGTTACAAAGCAATATACGTCGGTCGCATTTATTGCTCGGTGGTTCTAGTGTTAAGACCATGAAGACATTAGAAAAATTTAAGGATACGGATATACAGCGATTTCTTTGTATACAGTGAATTCTCGATGTAAGTCACCTGCGCGGTTCTGACGAGTGACGTTTAGACGATATCTTTGGTTGTCGCCGAACGTTGCATTTGAAATACACAGTGCACGCTGGAAATGTAAAAGTCACTATCCGTGGTGGTGCGGGTAGTCCCAGTGACCTTTAAACGCGAGGCTCGCGGTGACTTATATCGGGAATTCACTGTATTACTTTCATGAATGATTTCTAAAGGAGGGAAGTCTTCAGTTTCTTGTAATCAATGGGAATAAATTTTCTAGGGAATTACTAGACTACGGAGTTTACGCGTTTATGACAAACCTGAGCGAATCGAGCAGGAAACGGTAAACATTTCAGGAGCGTTTAACACTAAACCTACCAAGCATTAACAGTACCTGGTAAATATTGCCTTATAAAAATGGCAATCTTCAATTTTTCAAGATTCTCCGTAATTCTCAATACAATAAATGCTTGGACAAGGATTCCATTATTTTCCATAAATGAATTTTTATAGTTTCCATAACTGTAAAATATAAAAACCGGCCATTTCGACCGCGGTAGGTTTAGCGTTAAGGATCAAATAATTTTACTTCAAAATCCCGTTGCATGTTACCGATGCAGATAACTTCTATATATTTTTCAAAAATGTCCGCAGTACAGTGATTGGACAGCTTAGCTCTCGAGACGGAAAGAGGCGTCTTGGCACGCGGATGAATACGTCACGGGAAAATCCGCGCGGCGCGAAGCTGTGCGAGAGAACCGTTCGATGAAAGAAAGGGTCGAGATTCGACGGGGAAAATAAAATAAGAATAAAACTCTCTCTCTCGGAGGGAGGGCGAAAGGGCGAAGATGCTCGAAGGTGGATGCGAGCCTCCGCGGAGTCAGCTCGAGAAGGAGGGAGAAGAGAGTAAGAGAGAAAGTAAGAGAGAGTTGGTGGAAAGGTAAGCCGAGCAGCTCGAACCCTTGAACGTTCAAGAGGGCGTAGGAAAACGCGAAGTCGATTGCGTGCGTCGTCGCAGCTCGTTTTTCTATTGGCGAACACCCCAGGACGATTTTGAGAAGCGGATCCTTCCTCGCCGCAGGATGAACGACCGCGGGACAGGATCAGAAACGAATGGGAACAGCCACGGTTCTGCGCGCTGATAAAGGGGAGCACCACGGGAAAAACGTTGCTCCGAGATCACAATCTTTTGCTTGATAGAACAAATAATTCCGATTCCGAACCGCCGGATGTATTCCGTTGAATTAAGGATCGAGACGCGAGCCCCTGCGGCGAAATGATTTTAATCGAATTTATGGCCGACGGGGTTGGCTTTTGACGGCTTTATTTTCAACCGACAGGTAGGACCAGCGAAACTTTTTTCGGGAGAGAGATTGTTTTAAATCAAGGATTAAAGTCGAACGAATGACGCAAGACAGGAGCCTTGGATCTATCACGAAGAAATTTTTTATACGGGGTTTTGTTTTAACTGCGATCAGTTTTTACCGAAGGCTCGAAGAATGAAGCTTGATTTCTACAGGTGGGAAAACTGGATTTTTCGAATTAAGAATAGAGAACAATGGCAGCTCCAATGAACTGGTTTTCGCCGAATTTGTGTAGAACGTTGTTTCTAGTTTTTCAATTAATTGGTATTGGTTTAAATATGACGGCGGAGAATGTGCATCTTTTCCTTGGTGTTTTCAAAATTATTCCTTTAAAAGAGAAAATTAAAATGGGGAATATTTTCCAAGACAGCAACTTGATTATTTCAATAATTTCGTATCAGTGTATATTTCCTTCTCTTCGATGAAATTACTAGGAATGAGAAATTAATTATCTTTTTTCTCGGTATTTTAAAAATTATTTCTTCTAGAGGGGATTAAAATGAGGAACCTGTCGAATCACTTTCCATGATAGCAACTTGGCAATTTCATTAATTTCGTATTAGTATAGTACTTCCTTCTCTTTTATGAGATTACTAGGAACGGAAAATTAATTATTTTTTTCACGACATTTTAAAAATTGTTTCTTCTAGAGGAACCTATCGAATCATTCTCCATGATAGCAACTTGACAATTTCATTAATTTTGTATTAGTATAGTACTTCCTTCTCTTTTATGAAATTACTAGGACCGGAAAATCGTTAATTATTGCAGCTGAGAAGAAGGGTGTAAGGGGTGAATGCACCCGAGAAACCGAAAGAATTGTGCGGAGAAAATTCAGAATTTTATTCCAGGTTAGAGGGTCACGTTTTTTGAAGTATCGCGGGGATCGTCGTTCCGATGACTATCAAAGGGGAAAAACCACGGGAGGGAAAAACGGTTTGACAGGGCTGGAAGGTGGAGGATCGGGGGTGTCTCTTTCTGCCGATCACGTTCTCGCGCGAAGATCAACCAACCCCCGGGCAACCTTTAGCAGTTACCACTCGACGACGAAATCCCCCACCAGCTACCACCAGCTATACAGCAGAGACAGGCCAGACTCTTTCACAAAGCTCACCCTCCACTCTTCGTCTACTACGTCACTGATGGCCACGCGACCAATGGTGGGAGAAGAAAGGGAATACATCTCGGTGAGCAGCTTTCCGCTTTTTTCCTTCGATCCCTTCCCCCCCTCTCTCTCTCTCTCTCTCTCTCCCCCTCTCTCTCTCTTGCTTGTTCTCCTTCTTTTTCTTGTTCGAAGGAAATCCATAGACGCGTATTTCTCGGGGGATGAGTTTTCCCAATTCGGTTAATAGCCGTGTCTGATTTATTGGACCCTGTCGCTGGTAATGCTGTACCGTTGGCCGAATTCGATACGGTTTCGAAAATAATTGTTTCAAATTGTTACCGGGTTGGGACGAAAGTTCGTAGCGTTTTCAAATTAAAATTCACAGATAAAATTAAGATATTCAACCCTTTGCACTCGAAGCTATTTTAAAACGAAACGTTCCTTCCGACCTAGAACATCTCCCTTGTATATATATTTTTCTTATGTTACACATACGAAAACCTTTATTTTATTTTATTTTAGAGAGGTAGAGATTACCTTTATCTTCGTGTAATTTTATGCAACAAATTTGAAAATTGTTTTACGGTTCACGGATGTACCATTGTAAGAAGATATAAATTGTTTTAATCACCACGCGGACAAAGTTGTTATTGGCTCCTAACGCTAAAACGTGGCGTCTCACCTACAAAGAGTTTGCTCTGTGTGATGGATTAACCCATGACACTATCGTTCGGAACTTCATGCACAAAAAGGATAGTTTATATATTTTTTTTCAGTTCATTTATTGTTCCCCTCAGGGTTACAATTCCATTACAACTCCTTCGTTTCGCCGCTGCTATCCTAACCTAATCATAACTTACAATTACCTTATCACGCGACACGCAAAACCGCAAACAACTAGATACACAAAAGAGAAAGAGAGAGAGAGAGAGATATTGTCGAATTTGAATAAGATAGTTTATATTTATTGTAAGCCTATGTTTTCTCCAAAGGATGTGTATCAACCACAACGAAATAGACTTTTATTTCTTAAAGGAAATTAATAATATATTTATAGGACTCTGTTCAGAATCTTGATCACGAGTCTGACTCGATATTGTCGAATTTTAATAAGATAGTTTATATTTATTGTAAGCCTATGTTTTCTCAAAAGGATATATATCTACTACAACAAAATAGTACTTTATTTCTTAAAGCAAATTAATAACATATTTATTGGCCCTTGTTCAGAATCTTGATCACGAGTCTGACTCGATATTGTCGAATTTCAATAAGATAGTTTATATTTATTGTAAGCCTACGTTTTCTCAAAAGGATATATATATCTACTACAACAAAATAGTACTTTATTTCTTAAAGGAAATTAATAACATATTTATTGGACTCTGTTCAGAATCTCGATCACGAGTCTGACTCGATATTGTCGAATATCAGTAAGATAGTTTATATTTATTGTAAGCCTATGTTTTCTCCAAAGGATATATATCAACCACAACAAATTTTATTTCTTACAGGAAATTAAGAACACATTTATTGGACTCTGTCCAGAATCTCGATCACGAGTCTGACTCGGCATTGTCAGGCAAAAGGGGTTGATTGTACAATCTTTCCCGCAAGACCGAAAATTCGAAAATTTCGATCGAGAAACCGAAGTGCGGGTGGCAGGGTGCGTCGACGCGATAGCTTGCCCGCCAGCAGAGAGCACACAGTGGCTCGGGTTAATCCGAAAAGCGTCGCGGCGCCTACTCTCCGCAGAGGGTTAGCGCGCGCCGGTTGTTCCACACTCGCGGCTGGCTCTTCGGCATCGTTCTTTCGTTCGGCGGGTCGCGTCGCGTCGGTGGAGGGTACAGAGAGGCGACGGGTTGGGTAGGTACAGATCTAAAGAGGGAGAGAGGAGAGGGAGAGCGAGAGAGCGATAGGGAGAGTACAACTCGCAGCAAGAGCAAAGAAGAGCGAGAGAACAACCCACGGCGTGAGAGAAAGAGAGAGAGAGAGAGAGAGAGAGAGAGAGAGAGAGAAAGAGAGACATGGATAGAGAGTAGGCGGGTGGGAAGGCAGTAGGTGCCTTCCATGTTATGCAGCCCCACCACCGTCACTATCCTGACCAACCGGCTGTTTACTGTTTGGCCTCCCGGGATATCGATCCCAGTGGCGTAGGAACCGGCAACCTAGGGACGCCCGAGAGATCGGCACACACAAATCCCAACACAACGGAGCGAGAAAGATGGACGCTAGAGAAAGAAAGAGACAGAGGGAGAGGGAGAGAGAGAGAGAGAGAGAGAGAGAGAAAGCTAGCAAGGCTTTTGGCCGTGGGCGGTTGGCAACCGAGCTTGTTGATACGGCATGAATCCGACACTACTTCTAACCCCCTTGGACCAACGCCGCGCCACTCAAACAAATTGACTTGAACGGACTGGCAGCCCCGGCTTTAATTGGAGATACAGTTGCCCCCCTCCCCTCCCCCCTCCCACAAGGACCTAGAGTCGCGCGACAGAAAACGAAGACACCCGTTGGCCCAGGGTACTTGACCCGCGAATCGATTCGCTCTCTTCAACGCTGAATTATTTCCTTTTTTTTTTGTACCTTTTCGAGCTCATCCTCCTTCAACAGTCGCCATCCCCCCTTCTCCGTCTCTCTACCGCGAAAGAACATCTTGCGTTAACTCTCGGTCCATGCTGATACCTTAAGGATGCTCGTGCGAACATCGATGCGCGCATGCGTGGGGAAGTGCACGATTCATTCTTTGGTTCTACGTGTAGGGGCACACACAGTTCGAGGGAGTTATCGTGATTAACCCTTTGCACTGTTCTAATTCTAAAACTAAATTTTTCTTCCGTCTTAGAATATGTTCATTTTGTTCGTACGAAACTGATCCGATTGCTGTACATAATATTTGAATAGTAATCTAATCAATCTTGTAATGTAACAAATACTTTGTAATATTTTTTTGTAATTTCTTTGAAATAATGCCACAACAATTTTTGGTGACCCTTCGGAGTCACCACTCGAGTGCGAAGGGTTAGTACATCAGTTAATCTAAGGGTAAGGTCTCATGCTCCACCCAGACAACTGTAGTCTCTGCGTTGTCCCAGAAATGTTGTAGTTTCTTAAAAGGAACGATGCCTAAGGTCATCCGAAGGAATTTCTTTCTTTGCGAAAACGTTCTCCGCGGCTTTGTTCTCGAGATATTCGCGAAAAACACGGACCAATCGCAGCACGGCTACAGCGGACGGATTCCGGCTCGGCCAATGGCAACGCCACACTCAGCGCGACCTGTCGCCGAGCTGGAATCCATCTCTGATTGGTCCGCGTTGGTCGTTAACAACTCCGTAACAAAGCCGCGGAGAACAGTTTTGCAGCGAAAGTTACTTCAAATGACCTTAGGCATAGTCCATTTCAAGGAAGTACATTTTTGAGACATCCACTGCTATATTTAGCCATTTTTAAAATTATATTCTTGGTAGTACTTCTCACGGACATATTGGTCTTTCACCATTATTCATTATTTATTATTTTTTTCTATTTTATTTTCCTCTAAGATATTTTCACACGAGGTAGCAGACGAGAAACCTAAGACCCATTGCTCCTCAAAAATGCTATCAATTGAAACCTCTGTGAAAACATTAAAAAAATTTTTTCGTGTATGAATCTTCCACAGATTTGGAGAGCGAAGACTCCCCTTTACAACGGCACCTTAAAAATTGATGTACCATTTTTTTTCACTGTTTCGTGGAGTAAAAACGTGGAGCAAGTTCGGTAGTGTAAAACCCTCGTGCTGTACTGTATGTCGCTGCAAAGTTGCCCGTAAACGATTTTTAAAAAATCGCTCATCAAGTTTTTTTGCGTCGTTGTAAAGGAGAGACTTCAATCATCAAATCTACGGAAGATTCGTTCGCGAAAAAAATTTTTCAATCTCTTCAGAGACGCTTCAATTTTACATTTCTGGAAGTTCTCCCTCGAGATCTTCTTTTCCACCCTCTGCGCTTCGTGTCTCTTGTCTCCGTTGTTTTGATCGTTTTTTAAATAGTTTTGTTGTTTCTCAAGCGACCAGAAGCGCAACGAGAGATGAGTCCGTGCACCAGATGGCCTGCACTGGACAACCGAGAAATTAGATACGCTGGACGAGGTTCTGAGACCAGCCACGATCGAATCAAGTTTGACGATCGGCTCCGGATCGATATACCCTGGAGTTATGGTTCCGTGGGAGAGTCTCTCCCGCGGGTTGATCTTGGCAAAAGTTGGATAGCAAGTTGACCGAGCGATTCACAAATGCGTTCGAAGGATCTAGGAACCTTTGGTTGTCGTTTCCAAGCATTTCCATTTTTGCTGTCACAATTGTACTTGGTAGAAATTGCATAAAATGATCGACATAACGCGTATACATGTCGTGTGAAGTAAATGTGTGTTCTCGTTCGTAATCAAGTGATAACACCATCTCATATTCGCAGAATTGTTACATTAAATTCATTCCAAGATCTCTGTCATACATTTCGTATTTTATCAAACATGGTTGTATCCATGAGAAGATCCTAAAACAATCGTTGCTACTGAACGTCTTCCTGTTCTGTTCCTACAGTGCCTACTCGATATATGTCCACAAGCCGGGTCTCGCCAAGGACATATATCGGCCAGGAGATTCTTTGGTCCACGTCCAACGTAAAAAAGGACAGAGTCGACGCGGCAGTGGGGATAGTTCTGGGACTTTTATTGGTTAGACATTTGGAACATATATAAAGTAAAAACTGTACTGTGAATTCTCGATATATGTCAACAACACCATCGGCGTCTCCTCGCGAGGTATACCCCACGGTAGTTGGGATAATTCCGTGACGTTTATCATCCACGCCTCGGCGACATATATAGAGTAAACATTGTATATCAAAGATGGCGTCTAACAGTCACGAGTCCGTTAATTGAACCGTGTAATCAGGCTGTCGTGGAAGTAAGATAGACCCGAAAAAAGTGAGAGAAAGCGATAGCGAGGCGGCGCATTTATCGAGGCACAGGTCCCCGCAGTTGATACGTTCGAAAACGGAAGCGGGAGCGGCCATTGTTGCGGGCAAGGGGCTCGAAGAATGAATCTTGCCCGCGAATGGGTTTCGGCGTTCCGGGGGATTAAGAGTCGCTCCACTTTCGATTCCATTCGACGACGGTGCAACTTATTGTGTCGAACGGCCGCTTCAATAACCTTCGCCGTGCGCGGAGGCTTCGCAATTTCCGGACCAGCGAATTTTGAAATAGCAACGCTCGTTGTCCGGCGAGCGCGAGAATCCTCCGCGTACGTACCCGGGTACGTACTGCGTACACCTGCGCGTTTTACCTGCAGGAAAGGGGGACCTACATTCCCGCGAAAGTGAAAAATGCAATCTCCTCCACTGTTTCACCTATTGTCCGGGCGAATTTCTAACCGGCAGCTTTCGTTCACGATGAAGATCGTTCTGCTCGCTGGCGGAATCTTTGTCGCGCTGTTTCTTGCTTTTGGTGGAAATTGATGGACATTAAACGGCACCTTTCTTGACGGCTCTAGATGAAATTAATATTTTTAAAAAATCGATGAACAATCGGCTAAGTGGAATCAAAGATACGGATTTCTATAGATTTCTATAGATTTCTATCACAGCGATGTTCTATACCCTTCGGTGGAAATTGATGGACATTAAACGGCACCTTTCTTGACGGCTCTAGATGAAATTAATATTTTTAAAAAATCGATGAACAATCGGCTAAGTGGAATCAAAGATACAGATTTTTATAGATTTCTATACATATCTATCACAGCGATATTCTATACCCTTCGGTGGAAATTGATGGACATTAAACGGCACCTTTCTTGACGGCTCTAGATGAAATTAATATTTTTAAAAAATCGATGAACAATCGGCTAAGTGGAATCAAAGATACGGATTTCTATAGATTTCTATAGATATCTATCACAGCGATGTTCTATACCCTTTGGTGGAAATTGACGCAAAATTAACTTTGGCCTTGAGTCTCAAGGTCAAATAGGTCATCAATTCAAAATTTGAAATCAATTTCACATCGAGTTCCACCAAACCGAGGGTGTAGAATCGTGATAGTAATTTCTTGTCTCGAAACCGTTCGCTTTCCGATTGTCGAAACGCGACTTTGGCTAGTCGAAGAAATGGGAAAGTGGTTCTGTGTAAAACGGCGCATGCCCGGCAGAAGGAGGATCACCGTGCGGATGTATTGCAACCATTGCATCCATTGCATCCCGGCCTCGCATCGGAACACGTGTCCCGTAGCGTGTCGGACACGCGGTATCGCCGATCCAATCTTTCGACTCGCCAATCCGCGCCCAATCTCTCCCCGATCCCCGTTCAATGGCCCGACAAGCCTCGCGCCGGCATCCCGACTATGATACGCGATTATCGTTTCATAGGGACTGAACCGCGAAGGGTCAAGACACCCTGGCTATCCACGAATCCCCGTGAAAACGGCCCTTATTGTCGGGCTTCGGGATATCGAAGGGGTTCCCCGTTTGCCCCGGATAGTGTTATTCAATTGACTGAACAATTTGTTCGGGTGCTTATTGTACACAAAAATGGACCAGATAAACAGTTCGGCTAGTTTCAAATTCGGAATCAGAAATTCAAGGGAACAAATTCGAATTTCTTACAGGTTAGTAGGCTACAATTTTGTTAACCTTCCGTTGGGCTTCGGACTTTCAAATTCGGAATCTGAAATTCAAGGGAACAAATTCGAATTTCTTACAGGTTAGTAGGCTACAATTTTGTTAACCTTCTATCAGGCTTCGGACTTTCAAATTCGGAATCAGAAATTCAAGGGAACAAATTCGAATTTCCTACAGGTTAGGCTACAATTTTGTTAACCTTCCGTCGGGCTTCGGACTTTCAAATTCGGAATCAGAAATTCAAGGGAACTGAACTTATTCCAGGATAGGCTACAATTTTTTAACCTTCCGTCGGGCTTCGGACTTTCAAATTCGGAATCAGAAATTCAAGGGAACTGAATTTCTTACAGGTTAGGCTACAATTTTGTTAACCTTCCGTCGGGCGCCATTGATCTGACAAGCACAGCGCGGCAATAGCGTGACAATATTGTGAGAAAGAGGCAATAAATATAAACCTCCTCTTTTTCTATGAAATTCTGAATGATGAGGAATTTCTAATCGCTATAACCACGAAAGAAACTGTGGTCAAAGGGTTAATGGCGAAAAGAGAGTTGTATACGGTTACAGCTTCTGGCACTCGATGCGAACAATTTTTATTTCGCACAAAGACCTAGTAATTATGAATCGTTCGAAGGCCTACAGGGAAGAGAAAAATAATCGAGTCTGAAAAAATACGTAGGACATGAAAGGACATGGTGAAAGACACGTTAAAGGACATTCTGTAGGAGAATGTCACTCTTTCACCTCTTTCACGCGATCGTCGGGTGAATTTCACAGTTAAGTGAGAAGAGAGGTTGGGAACGAGGCGCGGAAGGCATCTCTGATACAATATTCGATATATTTGTTCCGGCGTTAACAAAAGCCAAGAGAGGGGGGGGGGGAGAGGGAGAGAGGGAGGCATGAAAACTGGCGCAGTCGATCCCAAGAAAACCAACATCGATCTGAAGAAAAGTAGAGGTTGTATATAGAGCTCTGCAGGGTTCTTGAAAAACGCTCCTGGCGGAGCCGCGGAAGTGGGTCACTCGACCATCAAACGACATGACTGCTTAACTCGACGCAAACGCTCGCCGAGCATGAAGGCAATTACGTGGACGCGAATTTTTCGAGTGCTCGCCCCGATACAGAGGATCCGCGTCTCGTTCATTGACTCCTTTCGCAAAAAACTACAAAATCGCCACCAAGATTTTGGACCCCCAAAAATCCCCATTAACCCGAAATTCATCCAAAAAGTATTTCAGCAGGAAAACGTCTGACGCTCAAGAAATCCCTTCTTATAATTTATAATCAGACAGCGGGTCTTTGTGCACAATAATGATTTCCCAGCCGAATCGCAACAAACTGAAATACTAATTTATTTTCTTTCTTCGTAGTTCCATTAAAAACCAGCATACGTTTTAAAAAACATTATTTAAGTTTTTCTACATATATAGCAATAAAATCGTGAATCAGTCAAATTGACTCGCTCCGGCAATCTCGTGTTAATAAACTGCAAGTAATCTATCGATCTACAAATTCTCCTGTTTTTACTGATTCAAAATTACACCAAGGTATTTTTGTAACGAACGCGTAAAATCTACTTCTAACTGCTCTCACAACTTTATTAAACTGTTTTGTCCTGAAACAAAATATCTGTACACTTTGTTATCCAATGAAAACACCTCCGGAGTTTCGAAAGCGAGTTAAATACTTTTCCACGAAAAAAATTCCTGAAATTCGGGCACGTATCTTTTGTTTTCTGGAACGGTGTTATTTCGAGATGAAAATCACAATTAAAGTAGTCGGTACAAAAGAAAAAAAGGAATAGTCGGCAGTATGTCTCTAGTTAGGTCGATCAGGATGAAGAGGAAGTTATCAGAATCGAGCCGGTGCATAGAGTCGCAGCTGCAGCGCCGCCTATGCGGATGGCATCGCTGCAGGCAACCGCTCCTCGGCGATGACAGTTTCAAAGTGCATTTGACTCGTCCTCTCGCAACCCGTTCCGCCTTTTTCAACGTGCTCTCTTCTTTCCTATCGTTGTCTCTAATTCCTCCTCTCTCTCTCTCTCTCTCTCTCCCTCTCTCCCCGTAGCTCTCTCTCTCTCTCTCTGCAAGCCGCAACGATGCATTATCCTACGAGTGCGCGTGCACGTACGCGCGGTGGCCGGCCCCACACACAGGTCTAGGCTTTCTCATTACGAAACGAGACTACGCGACTCTGAAGAAGCGGGGAGGCTCTCTCGAGTGGCAGCCGCGTCGCTTTAATGCGCGCCAGCGTGATATACGCCTGGTGTATATGAATAATAAACGAGGATGAGCACGCGCGCGATCCCGTACTCTCCTCCGCTGCCTCCTGCGCACTGCGCGCACACGTACACACGGACGGCAGACTGCTCAGACGCATGCAGTTGCACACCCGCCGCCGCAGGGGTCACGTGATCGCGTGCAACTGCGCTCGCCGGGTTGCCCAACGAGCGCACGCCTCGCGGACTCGACGCTTGCCTCTCGCGTCCGTTGCCACTTTGTCGGTTTTCATTCCGATTGTTCGCGCTCCGACCTCCGGATCATCGCAACACCGCGACGCGTTGGCTCATCGCGAACATCTTGATGCGATTTTTACAGGTTTCTTGCGACATAAGATGTGTTTTTTTCTTCTTCGCAACAAGAACAAATCTCTAAGCTGAAAACCATTGCTTGGAACGCTTTATGTTGTCATAAAGAATCCATCTTTCAATCTCCGGTAACGATTCTGCCGAGAGATGGATCTCCACGAAATCTGGATAGCAATCAAGTGCAAATTGATCGACGAATATTCTTGTTGTCTCGGATAATTGATCCATATTCCCATATCATTCAAATAATCTCAAATAATTGATCCATATTGACCCATATTCCTTGCCTACATGCCTTTCCTATTTCGTGTAGCTGCCTTTGTATAGTTGACCATGTGGGCCCCAGGTTTCTCGATCATTCTTGCATACTTAATTTTGGACCAGCTTCCACCAGAGATTTTAGGGTGCCATTATCGAATTCAACTGGTCGTCCGAGGCCTGTCAGAGAGATCATAATCGTCAGCAGCAAACCTTCTGAGCCAACGTTGACACTTGTTGACCTTCGATACATCTCCATGAACGTCGCAAATTTTCTTTGTTGTTACATTAAATCCCGCATGAAAATGAAAAAGTATGCAATGACGAATATGATCCTCGCAAGGTCGCCGCCATTTTATTACTGGGTTGTAAAAAGGTATTATACTATTATATTATATTATATTATATTATATTATATTATAGGAAATTGTTCTCTCGAAATCCTCGCAAATTATTAGGGGCACCCATAAGTAATCAATTATTTTGGAATCTAAAACAAAATTTTTTAGTAAATTCAAGTTTTTATTTCTTAATTTATTATATAATCTCCATCGTTATCAAGGACAGTTTGCCATCTTTCTTCAATGACGAATATGATCCTCGGAAGGTACGGACGCCGCCATTTTACTACAGGGTTGTAAACAAAAATTATACTTTTTAGAATATTTTGAACATAGGCTGCTTTACCAAAAACTGTAAAAAAGTGTTTCCTCTTGAACGATCGTTGCAGAACCAAAGGCAAAACAAATTCGTTGCGAATAATTGATCACTTATGGTTACCCCTAATATTTTCGGAAGGTCCTTCTGTTAGATTCGGACAATTGAGGGCCTACTGTATTGAATTGGCAACCTCCAGGTGGACCACCCTGTACATTCGCACGTCTAAAAAGGTGCCTACACACCGGCCGAAGGAATTGTCAGAGATTCGGAAGCACGGGTCGGTGAGTAATGCGCGAAGGAGTGTTCCTCCGGTTGTCCGGCGCATGCGAAGCGTTCAGGAACGCGGGAAAAGGGATTCCTCCGTGCAGGAGAGGGTAAGGATCGAAGGGAGCCGTGTCGGGTTTGGAAAAGAAGCCTCTATTACGCTGTGCGGGGGGATGAGCAGGCAATCTGTCGGCTAAGCCGCTTCTTATTACTTTGCCACCATCAACGACTGCCGCGGCGAGGTTCGCCATTGCGGAATCCGCGTGAAAACGTACATCTTCCTGCACATACGTATGCATACACCACCATGTACAGCGGCTTTCCACGAGAGCTCCCGGAAGATGTTTGTAAATAAAACATGTTTAACTTTACAAAATGTTGGGTTGTCCGGAAAGTTTGTGCCGATTTTTAAGGAAAACTCGAACGCAGTACACATTTAAATTTCCATATACATTTATTGAAATTATTATAAGTGTCATTTTGTTCCGTAATCTTTTTCCATCTTTCAGGCAACTTGCGTTTGTCGGCGGAAAACTTTTAGATGTGAGTTTTTATGTCCACCGAAGTGTTAATGTTTTTGTCATTATGGGAATTTTGTGTTGACCTAAAGAGATGAAAATCTGAGAGTGTAATGTCTAGTTAATGGGGTAGCAACCAAGCTCCAACAGCTTTTGGAAGAAAAAAGCATCAAATGCCTATAATGAACTCTGTTTCCTTCCATATTGAAGAGCGTATAAAACTAACAAAAATTAATGTATCATAATCAAACTTTTTTCTAAAAATGCCTGAAATATCACCTTTTAGACTATGTACGCATACCATTCGTTTTCAATCATTCTGACATATTCAGACCTATCCTAATGCCACCTAGAGAAAAACGGCACGAACTTTCCGGACAACCCAATATAACCCATATAATATTATAAAATATGTTCACACTGTCTTTATTAAAATAGGAATTAGAATAAGTCTTTATTAGAATAGGAATAGTCTTAATTAAATAGGAATAAGGCAAGTCATTTGTTTATGCTTTGGCGTATTTTTGTATTTGTAAACTTGAAAAAGGAAATGGGAAAGAAGACAAAACGACGGATTCTAATATTTATAAATTACAAATATTCAGATTGTGAAAATGCGTCCATGAGGAATTATGTAACAAATTGATTTCTGTGGGTATATATTATTTTAAAAAACGGCTACAAATTTTGACAGATGCATTCATATTATTTCTATAAAGTAATGTAACCTAGGCGTCAACGTGTTGATTCGTAAAAGATCGTGCTGTAGTTTTCGACAAAAGTGTCGCTACTTCTCTAAAATTTAAACAACTTCCGGAAGCTCTTGTTGAAACACCCTGTACATTGGAGCACGTCGCGCGCAGACTTGTAACCTGTTTCCCCGGTGTCGCGAGAGCGTAGACCTGCTTTTATGCAGCCTATATCAGAGCCCATGTGAATATGCATTCACAATGCACGCCCGAACGGTCCATGCCACCCACGAACGATGCACGAGCTACACCGTCACTTTACTCTTTGCAGTCGCGAGCATTACGCTCGCTTTGTGCGCAGGTGCACGGGCGAGTCGCGACTTGCTGCGCCCCGAATCAAGATTTTACAGTTTCGGAACAATACTGCTCTATGCAAGAACATTTCTAACATGACTTTTTACTGGCATCTCGGTGAGTCAACGATGAGGCGATTTGTTTCGGCGAGGAATATTGTTTTATAATCTTATTTATAAGCACATCAAGTTTCACGAGCCCGTGATAAGTCGTTCAATTATGGCAACGTTTTTAGTATGCGTATGTTCCATTCGATTGTCACTCGTCTTAAGAAATGTCTGCAGTGATTTCTCTATATATGTCGCCAAGGCGTGGATGATACATGTCACGGATATACCCCGTAAGAGGACGCCGAGGAGTGTAAACATAACACGGCTCGAGTATGTCTCCTGGTCGATACAAGTCGCTGGCAAGACCCGTGTTCTTGACATATATCGAGAATTCACTGTATTGAGAACGATTATCGACGAGATCATGCGTATGCATCCTGATTCCTGAAGTTGTAGATGTACAGGATGTCAAAAAATTATATGTCACGGCCACCATAGCGTGATTCTACATCTACGATTTGGTGGACATTGACATAAAAAGCTCCCCGCAAAATTGACCTTGACAATCAAGGTCAAAAAACAACAATTTTTTGTTTAATCGTGTTCTACTGGTCATAAGGATCGACTTTGTGAAAGAAACCGTGGGTCGCATCTGAACCGTTCTCTTAAAAAATGATGTTGCATTTCTTATCATTTTTGCAGCTTCTTTATTTGTAAATTGTTTACATCCAGCGCCAATATATAAGTAAATAGCGTACTATCATACAGCGGGTACCATCGGTAAGCTATCTCGTTGGGTATGAAATTATCATAATCATGATACCCCTGTTTCCCTAACTACAGAATGAAAGAAAGAAGCTGCAAAAATGATAAGAAATGCAACATCATTTTTTAAGAGAACGGTTGAGATGCGACCCATGGTTTCTTTCACAAAGTTGATCCTTATGACCAGTAGAACGCGATTAAATAAAAAAAATTCTTGTTTTTTGATCTTGATTTTCAAGGTCAAGGTCAATTTTGCGGGGAGATTTTTATGTCAATTTCCACCAAATCGTAGGTGCAGAATCACGCTATGGTGGCCGTGACGTATAATTTCTTGACACCCTGTACAACTTACCGAGAGCAAAAGAAATTGATGAATCACCCTCAGAATTTCGTCTAGCGTAGAAACAGGAAAAGAATGTCAATGGAGAAACTATGCAGGTCGAGTTCGACGGAAGCTGTGTGTCGAATGGGAGCCCTGTGTTCGATGGGAACGTTGTCTCCGCGATAGGGGGAATCGATTTTCCTCGATACGGCCGCGATCGGCGACGAGAGTCGATCGGAACGCTGCCGCTCCCGATATTATCGAAGGCAGCAGCGAGCAAGGCGGATTAATAGGGGCTGATAGGCCGATCGGTCTAACAAAACGTACGGATTTCCGATCGGTCGTCGTCGTCGTCGTTCCCTCGGTGGTTGGCTCTTGTGCCTGGCGATCGTCATGGTCAGTCGGCTAGCCGGCTGACGTCTGACAAACGAGAATTCCACGGGAAGATCACTGATACCGCCTCTGTTGGGAACTCCGGCGACCGGTTTCCGGGTACAAGGCGAAAGGAATTTCTTCTCGTTCCTCAATGTGTCTTCGGTGGATTCCACCGTTGGCCCCCTCCGTTTCGCAAACCCACGAGGAAACGCGCGAAATTCAGTTTTTTACACCGGGCACCGATTTTTTCACCGACCCCTCTCGGATCTCTGGAAACGGTGCCTGGGCGCCGGCACCTTCCGAACCCTGTATCGAATATTCTTTCGACCCGACGAATCAGAAATTTCGGCTCGAAATCCCTTCAATTTCACATCCCATCAATTTCGAGGCGAGGTGCCTTCAATTTCAAGTCCCATCAATTTCAAACTCCACCAATTTCAAGTTCCATCAATTTCAATCTGAAATTCCACGAAATTTCAAGTCCCATCGATTTCACTTTCGAGTTCCACCGATTTTCAAGTACAATTTTTACATCATTTTACTCTACTGCTAAATAACTTTCTCGTAGTTATATGTTTGTATCGCAGATTTTTCCTTGTGTATAATATGTACACGTGGTTGCGACAGATATTTTGCGCCGGGAGTCTCATTTTCCCTCCTCGGAACGCTTTGGGATTTTTACGTTTGATCAAAGGCTTCTTTTGTTTCCAGTCAAGATCCTCGTGTCCAATCGAAAAAGCGGGATTAACGTGGCGTGAAATTTGAAGAACGGTCGGAAAGGGCCATTTTGATGTACAACACGCGTTTCTGTTTCAATTGGACACAATTTCTGGCCAGAGGCAAAAGAATCTTTTGACCGAGTGAAAAATTTAGAACGCGTTTGGTACAGGAAATACGCGACTGTAAAATGACACTGAAAGTATTTCGGTCTGGAACTTTTCTGTTTGAAACATTCCAGTCATTTAGCCTGTGTACCGTTAATTTTTGCGTGCGTGTTGTGAAAAATTTGTTTCCAGGACGAAAATCGTGGTTGGCACACGAGCAGAAATTATGCAGCAACCCAATAAATCCGGAACGACCGTGCCAGCCTCATTTCGGTTCATTAATGTAGATTGTCTTCCGAGTACCTGCAATTAAACCATAATCCACGGTGTTGGACGCGTTACAATCTCGCGAAGGCCGCCAGCCCAAGGAGACAATGTCGGCCACGGAACAATCGGCGACCGCAAATTAACAAGACCCGTAAACTGTACTTAAATGTTCAAGGTACCATCCAGGATCGCGCGATACCTCGCATCTCTTAGGGATCTCATCAACGCGTTGCGCAATATTTAATTAGAGTGGAGCGTAGTTGGGACACCTCGGACAATGTCAACGAGAACCGGAAGAGAATGTTGTACTCTAACAGTTGTCGCCTTGCGATTTTACATTGCAATTTTCAGTGGCAACATACCGTGAAAATGTTGCTCGAAAATGTCATGCCTCACTTCACGTGACAAAGCTGTGGCGGTTCTGAGACATTATTGTGAATTGCGATTCATTTCTATTGTACTTTTTGATGGTGGAATATCGTGAAAATGGTCTCTGAAAATTTCATGCTTGAACTGGTTGAAATGATGAGGCCATGGACGATTTTTAAATAATTATTAAGTCATTGTATAAGTTGCGTCGTTTTTGTTAATACTTCGGAACTTGATAACGATGGTTAACACGTTAATGCTTGTAATACACATTTTACATTGTCGAGAGGATCCTTAACACTAGGTTTGCGGAGTACTGAAACTGGCCATTTTGGATTATTTTATAAAAATATCAGGAATATGTTCAGCCAGATTTTTAGCAGCTTTTACCGTAATATATGTTCCAAGAAAATAAATGTGTCAACTAAATTTCCTATAAATGCATTTTTACAATCACAGTAATTGTAAATTAAAGAATGCTCGTAAATCTAATGTTGAAGACTGCGAATTCATAAAAAATTCTTAGAAGCACAGGAACACTACAAAATATTGATGTGCACAAAGTTTAATAACAAAAACCGTAGCTTGCAAACGATCTGACAGATAGGGTTAGGGGCCTAATTACTGTGGAGGTACCAATTACTGTGCCTACATTAATTATACTTATTTTTAAAGCATAATGAATATCGAAAAAAGATGTATAACATATGTATTAACTGATTTGAATGAAAAAATTTAATATCTCCTTTTTAATATTCAATCTGCTTTAAGAATAAGTATAATTAATATAGGCACAGTAACTGATACCCCCACAGTAATAGGGTCCCTTATCCTACCTTCCTTTCAGAAACGGTCGATTTCGAATGTACCGTTGAAAGAGCTCTTATCTCTACCCCTCTGCAGTTCCGCTAATCTCCTTCGCAGACGATTAGGAGAACGGACTCATCAGCCAGTGTGTTCATCTAAAGCGTTAATTCGATCGGTTACAGCGGTCGTTTAACGGAAATTTGATGTTCCCTATATTCAGCTCCGGGCTCAGCCAAGAAGGATAAGGGCAGGCATGACGCAGCAGCTGTCGATTGAATTTGAAAAAGCGGAAAGGAACTAATTCGGCCATTCGCAGTTCGCGAATGGGCCGGCTGGAGCTTACCGGATCACGGGCGGTCCACGCGAACAAAAAGAATCCGTATTCCCCACTTACCTGTAACAAACAGAACATTTTCATTAGTGGAACGAACGGGATAGAACATTCGATCGAGATTCGCAGCAGGGAGAAGGAATAACTACAATTTTTTCTTTTGCTTCCTTTCGCAGTACAGCGAATTCTCGCTATAAGTCAGTCGCGCGGTTCCGGCGAGGGACATATAGACGAAATCCGAGGTTCTCGCCGGACGTTGCGTTTGAAATACACAGTGCACGCTGGAAACGCAAACGTCACTGTCCGTCGCTATGTCATAGGTTTATGACACAGGTTTATGATAGTGAAGGCTGAGAAAATGTTTTTCTCTGATACAATGTTGCACGTAGAAACGGACTGCACGTATACCCCGCGGTGGTGTGGGTAGTTCCAGTGGCTTTAAACCGCGAAGCTCGCACTGACTCACAACGGGAATTTACCGTATCTTGCGGACAAAATTAAGAGGCATTGCGGGGACTATTAAAATGATTTCGATCCACCTAGATTGGCGATCCGTCACCGCGTGCTCCGACCAGAATCGACAGAAGGTCGATGTACTTATACCTGTTCCGAGAGCGTGTCCATCTATCTGCGAATCTGAACCTGCGGCGGACCTCTCTTCAGCCCGTTGTCGATAAATCACCGGTGCCGTTATTAAAGGACCTCGAGGATCAGAGACAAAGAGGTGTACGAGACCGGGAAAGACATGAAAGATAGAGAGAGAATGAGAGAGAGAGAGAGAGAGAGAGAGAGAGAGAGAGAGAGAGAAACAGGGCGGGACGGAAGCTAGATGGCCGGGAGAAACGACGATGAACAACGTCGAAAGTGAACAAGGATCCTAGATTGGACAATGGGAGGTGACCAACACGATTTTCCATTTAATCCCAGTTAGAATATTTATCGTCGTTGCCCGGAGAACGTAATTTTTTAATTTCGGTATCCCGCCGCTGTCGAATTCCCGCGGCGAACGCGGACCGCTTTTGTCTCGAATAATGGGAGTCCGTGCACGGTGAAACGAACGCGACGAGACTTTTCCACGGAATGGAGGACGTTCCCTCGAATCCTGCCGATGGAATACGGCCAGAAACGATTTAACAGTCCTGCCGCATTAACTTCCAGTCTGATGTAGTATATAAGACTGTCACAGCTTGTTTAGGGTACGCTAATCGATCGGCCGGGGTGCTGGCGAAACGGCGATGCTCGCCGTCAGGATCAGTTTTTTGACATTTTTCAGGGAACGATTAACACTAGGTTCGGTAAAGGTGACTATCTCAGAAAAATATCACAAGTCTGTCCAAGTTTTTGTGCATTATTTTTTATAATGTGTAGTCGAAGAAATAAAGCATGAATGCATCTTTACAATCTCTGTAATATTTAATTTAAACTGTTAGAACTCGCCACCGTGACGTCAACGTGACGTCAACATTGCGCCAACATTACGTCAACATGACGTCAACATGACGTTGACCTAGTGTTAAGACGACATTTGAACCTCGGACGTCAGATCATTCTTGTAACTAGGATTTTATTCATTCGTGACGAAAAAGACTGGACGCAATTAACAGTGAGAAAGATTGATTGGAACTACACGTGAAGAATATCACAAGTCTGTCCAAATTTCTAGGCATTATTCTTTCTAATGTGTAGTCAAAGAAATAAATCAAAAACGCATCTTTACAATCTCCGTAATATTGAATTGAAAGTGTTAGAACCCGTCAACGTGACGTCAACCTGACGTCAACATGACGTCTAGTGTTAAAATGATATTTGAACCTCGGACGTCAGATCAGTCATGTAAGTAGGATTTTATTCATTCACGACGAAAAAGACTGGGTGCAATTAACAGTGAGAAAGATTGATTGGAGCTGCACACGGAGAAAAACAAAATTATTCCGATATCTCCAACTCGGTAGCACGTGGTACGATTCGTTCGTGTTGGATGGGTCATGATTTTGCACTTTTCTTCCCGCTGGATTATTATTATTAGGTAGACCGCTGTGCAGTCCACTTTTGATAGAGGATAGGAGCATCTTTTTTTCCCCACGACGCGATGGTTATCGCGGGTAAGGAAATCGAGCTTTCGCCTTTCACGAGGAGGGTCAGCCGTGCACCGCAACGTCTTTGTGTCCTGGGGCAAAGATGGCTGCAGGGCGAACGTGTCAGAGAAAGACGAGCAGAAAGAGACGGAAACAGAGAACGACAGAGAGAGAGAGAGAGAGAGAGAGAGAGAGAGAGAGAGAGAGAGAGTCGCGATAGCTTGCCACGACGATACGATCTCTCATCAGCAACATGAAGCTAACAAAGCTCGACTCTGCCCATGGTAACCGATAACACGAAGCGTCGAGAGCACACCGACCCTTTGCTACTTTCACCGTGCAATTCTACGCCCTTGCTTCCGTCAAAGGGAACGATTCTACACTACTCTCTCTCCCCCTCTCTCTCTCTCTCTTTCTATCTCTCTCTCGCTCTGACCCGTTCGCATCGGTTTCGGGACTGTATCGGCCGGAGATCGTTTGCTAGTTGCCACTATAAACGTTCTGATTCCATCTGATCCGCGTTAACTCCGACCCTGCCAATTTCTTGCTGAACTCTGGCATTGACTTGCCGCGAAATTGAGGTCCCCGAGAAAACGATTACACAGATTATACCGATTGTCTGAGGGACGTGGAGTGGTCCTTAATGAACCGTTCGATGCTTTCGCTGAATGTTTAGCTGACGAAATTGTTTCGTTATCCTGGTTTGATAGCCTGATTAGGGGACTGTGCATTTTTAACTGGGCTGCGGGTTTTGTGTATTTGTCACTAGATTTTATGGATTTTTCAATTTACACAATTTGTTTAGAAGAAAACATCGCACGCTACTGATAGATCTTCGTGCAAAATGAACATTTATTAACCCTTCTGTTGGCAACCTATTAAGCATGCAATTTTAACACTAGATCTACAAAGCACTAGAAATGGCTATTTTACATTACTAGAAAAAATAAATAATAACTAATATTAGAAGAATTTAATGAAAGTCGTAAGAAAAAAATTGCAGACTTTTATTTTGCATAACTAGGTGTGAGGATTCGTTCGAGTGGAAGTTCGAGTATAGAGTACGGTATAGCACGTATAGAGGTCCTTCTGTCGTGTATAAGCGTCGCGACGAAGTATCAAAACGCGTTACGGAAGTTTGCCGAACGGAGGCCAGGTGACTACGACGGCCGTCCGAAAATAACGCAACTTTCCCTCTCGGAACAGGCTATGCATACAAAACGACGGCGGTGGTAGCTCGTCGTCGGCCAATAATCGTTTTCCGGCAGAAGTGCCACCGGTTTCGCGAGGATTCGCAACTCTTCCGCGTGTTCGCGCACGCGCCTCCTCTAATATCCCCCCTGTAAACGCGCTCTTACTATGCTGCCTTCGCGGAGAACACTCTGTTGCGCGAATTTGCTACGCGCGGACCATCCTTCCCGTACCCTGAACGGCTCCCGATCGTTACACATCGATCCGATCTCTAATACAAAATACAAATTTTCTGTTTCAAAGAACAGGATTATTCAATAATTTTAACCAGTTATGGGCCCGGAGTAGTCACGTGACTTTTTAATTAATAATTTCCATTCACAGCCTTCAGACACAGACTTAAGATCCGTCTTGGTCTTGATCCGACGGGTCTTAAGTCTGTGACTAAACTTGTCACATTTTGTTGCTCCGTATTATCGATATTATGAATTCTCACACCAGAAATTCATTTTGCAGAGAATCAAGACAAAATATAGCTGAATTTGTAGCTGGAGATATCTTCTATCGCTGTTCTCGATTTCATCCAGAAAACTCATCCAATGGCAGAAAAATGCTTGGATTCCACGGCATGCACATCGTCAATTTTTGGCCTAATTCGAACGCTTATATTACCAAATATCTGCATAATCTCGGCAGCTCCTGACCAGCGCGCACTAGATTGAACCTTCCTCTTTCGAATGAGCCCTTAACCAGCGACAAAATATTCTTATTTAAGGACGAAAACTTGGGGCACGTAAAACCATTTTTTGTCGGTAATGTAGTCACTCTACCTTATCGCGAATCTACGGAGACAGGCCCCTCAAGTGTGGAGATTAATTTTAAAAATCCCTCACAGGGCGCGGAATGAAAATCAAGCAATGACGAGTATACACGTCGAACGCAGGCCAAATGCCGCTATTATAAATTTTACGAAAAAAGTATAGCAAAATGTGAAAGAATTACATTTCTATTCGATAAGAAATTAACAATTCATTCGCATTAACCGCACTGCAATAGAGTTTTGGATTGACGTGTATACACGTCGAGCACGCTTAACTGGTTAATAAAATATGTTTCCTTGAAAAGACATGGTGATTCCTAAGGTCATTTGAAGTAACTTTTTCCTTTGCCAAAATGTTCTGTGCGACTCCGTTAAGGAGTTATTAACGAAAAACGCGGACCAATCAGACCGCGTCACCAGCAGAGCGTGGCGTTGGCATTGGCCGAGCCGGAATTTGTCCGCTGTAGCCGCGCTCCGATTGGTCCGCGTTTTTCCTTAATAACTCGTTAAGGAAACTACGGAGAAGATTTTCGCAAAGGAAAAAGTTACTTCAAATGACCTGAGGAATCACCCATTTCGAGGAAGTATATTTTTCGGACAATATATAGTTTATAAGTATATAGTATATAAGTTTACTTATTTTCGTCGTGAACGCATAATAGTAGAAAAATGATTTTTGTCCCGAAAACCTGGTTTGTCAAACCCGACGAACAAGTATTGTGTACGAAGTTCCAAGAAAATTCTTGTTATTCAACGTTCTGCGGCCGAATACACGCGAACACACAGACACATACATAGAAGCGTCTATTCGTGGTCGCACAGTAGTTTACGAGCGAAAGAAACGACGAGTGGATGCGTTTTATGCATTCGTTGCACGAGCCCCGTTTATTGTTACCACACCTAACGGAGGAGCCCGAAATTGACGACAATTGCGCACGGCTGGAAAGGCTTGCTCACTCTCTCGATGAATCATCATCTCGAGCGCGAACTTCTTTTCTGACCTCTTTGTCTTTTCTGGGCCCCAATGACTCGGCCGTGTAACAGAATTAACCGCGATTTCTCCGGAAGGCATGCCGAAAATACCACCCGTCATTAAGCCGCTTTTGCGAACTATGCCGCCGCGATTAGGCGGCGAATCGTCCTCGGCAAGGTGGCCGAAAACACTGACCTCGTTGTACCATTAACAATCATTGCTACGCTCATCAGTGGATTGTGGATTTCTGCGAAATAAAAGTGAAGTGAAGGGGGAGTTGTGTGCAAATTGATTTTGCCTCTTAATCATTCTATTAGGTTACACATTATAGTATCTTTGATTTTGTATTTCACTAAATTTTTGTAATTAACTTTACACCGTTGTTCTTCAGCTGTTGAATTTAAGAGAGTTTTCTGCTTTTACTTGTAATTTTTCTGTGAAGCGATCAACTCTACAATTACAATGCCTGACAAAATGGCGAGTTCGAAATATTTTGAATTGACTACTTAGTAAATTTATTTCTTTGTACACATGACAATGATGATACAAATGGCTAAAAGTGTGGATAAATACATTCTTGTTATTTTTCTAAAGGGGAGTGAAAAGCTTAAAGGGAGATTGGAATGTATTGAAAGGGTTATGTAACCGGAAGTCATCCAGAGCGGAAAGGCTCGAATGAAGAATAAATAGATGTGGCTAACTAACTGGATTTTCTAAAAAATTTTGTAATAATTATTATTTAGTATTTTTATTTTTTCTAGTAATGTAAAATAGCCATTTCTAGTGGTTTGTAGATCTAGTGTTAAAATTGCCTGCTTATTAGCGATGTTTTCTTCTAAAAAAAATTGAGTGAATTGATGATATTTTTACAATTTTCTATTTTATTTGGTAAAAATGTATCAAATCCGCAGTCCACTCGTAAACCACCTAATTACCCCGGGAACCCAGGAATAAAAGAACATCCAAGAGTGACTGGACGGAAAACACGGATTACGTACACTAATTAGGCGGAAGGAGCGTGGCAACTCGTGGGCTGATCAATTATTGTACGCGTTCGCGAATTAATGCGATCCTCTGCCGAACAATGGAAACGATTTCTCGCGTGGGCGGCTAATATGAAGATACGTCTTTCGCCTCGATATACATATATCGGAAAGGTTGTCGTCACCTAACCACGCGTGGGCGTCGCATACATGCACGCGAAGCTTTGATGCGCGGCGCGTGCAATAAACCGGCGGACATTACAACCGGGCTGCACTCGATGCTACGTTTTCGAACCCCGTGTCTCGTCTCGACAGCGTGTTTCCACTTGTGACGTTAATAAAATATTTTATTTATCAATCCTATCAAGAGATAGGAGCTAAAAGACTATCCACCAAAAAATTGTATGTAACACATATAAATGATAGTAATAAATACATTGCGAAATAGAAATAAAAATTGTCTGTATCAATTGCAAGAGGCAGAAGTTAAATATAGGGACCATCGATATTCCCAAATTATGTGAAAACATCTATCTAATTTTATCATAAATCAATTTATCCTCAGTCTACTAATAAATCTGTCGAGCATAACAAAATTTATTTTTAAATCAGAAGGCTTCGTGACTAGACTGTGAATTTCTAAGCAGAATAAAAATTACCTGTACGATTCACACGATACTGAAGCCATTCACAGGATGCAATCGCTTTATTTTTTAATCATGTTAACGAGTCGAAAACGATACAACAGTGTATGAAATTCTTTAAATACTTTCATTCTCTCTATTCGCTACACTTGCAATTTGCAGCACAGATAACAATAGTTTGTGGAGTATTTTACGTCGATTGCAATGCAAATACGTACTGTTCATGTAGTTAGATTGTGTAAAACATATCTAGCGTAAATGCAACAAAGCTTCGTAGAATATTTTAGTTTTAAAGAGAATGAATGTGAAGAAAACGCAAAAAGGAACGATCGTTAATTGGGATGTAGAACATTTTCAAGATTTTTTAGCGTACCGATAGGCAAACTTCAAAAGGAAATAAGGTGTAGGAATAGTGAATAATCGAAAGGCAAAATTATTTGGCCACATCGTGGTCGAACGACGATTGGAAAATGTCGAATAAATTATACAAAAGACGGGCTCGTTTCCACCGGGTTTTTTCGCGTTACAATTTTCAGGGGCGTATTGAATTCAGCTGAAAAAAGGCACAGAGACACGTTGAAAGATTCGGTAGGGAGAAACGGGCGTCTGAACTGTTATAAAAATTCAGCGTGTCCCGGGCACATGGCCGGTTGTGTGTGCTCATCGACCGCAAAAACCGTGAAACAGGAAACAATTGGAAAATTAACGCGACCGTCCCGGTGAAGAATATGCCGCGAAATAAAACTGGATCTCTGTATCTGAGTCTACCAGCGAATGTTATTTACTGACTATGTAAATTAATTTTTAGTTCGGCCGACTGCCATTGGATGCATGCAACCGTAAATTATTCTTTCTTGGGCAAGCAAACCGGTCAATGGCGGATCTCGTGCGTTTATGACAAAACAGAACAGGCGCAGTTTAAAGCAGATTGAAAGAACTTAACACAATTTATTAGCTAATTTTAATCTGCCAAACTCATTAATCCTCGGACTCCTGCTAGTTCTAGGCCTATGCCGGAGTCATTCCTGACCCACGTCTCGCTTTAAAAATTGTTTAAACATCGTCAACCATTGATAATGTTATTTAAAAAAATACCATCGTACTCGGAAGAGTTTGTACAATAATTCCAAGCAAAATCCTTGTGCGGTCAGAGTACGAAAAATTCTAAACGAGAAATTCTTCGGGAAAAAATATTCCCTCCAAAATTTCTCAAAAAAAAAAAATATACAGAGATCAGATGAATCTGTTCTCATGGCGGAGTTTCGGTCACAGTCTTGTGTAGGACGCCGCCAGCCATTAGTCTCGAATAAAACAGGGCCGCGTGTGGGTGGCGATTTAATAATCCGGTAATTATCCGTCCGTCTAAAACCCTAATCACGGGGCCGCGATCAATTCGAGTTTTTTTTTTCTCAGCGGAACGAGCTTCGGTGACCGAGCTCATCGGCCAAGGAAGCCGCCAATAATCTTAATAGCGGTTATAACAATGAAGAGAATGACGCGTGCGCCGCGATGCACCGCGATGCACCGCGGCTATGCAATGCACGAACGACACGTGTCTTCGTGGAATGCATACACCCATTACCACTTATGTCAATATCTAGTTACACGGATACCTTTTACCAATCCAGTTTCAAAATTTGTTGAACATTCTTATTGGCAAACGGCGAAATTCCTAGAAGACTTCTGTCTTATGGCAAAATAAAAATTGTCTGCAACCGCAAGACACAGTAGCATAGTCGCCAGATGAAGAATTGTCTCCCCACTCTACCTTCCCCTTCCACGACGCTATTCCCCCACTCTTCCGCCACAACACGGTCACGTGACGCGCTTCGTCTCTGTCGCGCATGTGTCACAATGTCACGTGACTTATCCGGTACTGTTAAAGAGAGAGAGAGAGGGGGGGGGGTAACATTTTCCCCTCAATTCGACTCAGTTCCCCTGATCTGGCAACTCTGCATAGCAGTAGAAGCTTCTTTCCTTTTTTTTTTTAAATAAATCGAGAAACTTGGAAACATTTTCAAAACTAAACCTACCGACAATTAAATGTGTCTTTAGATTTACATTTTCCCCTCAATTCGACTCAGTTCCCCTGATCTGGCAACTCTGCATAGTAGTCGAAGTTTCTTTCCTTTCTTTTTTTTTTAATAATTCTAGAAACTTGGAAACATTTTCAAAACTAAACCTACCGACAATTAAATGTGTCTTCAGATTTACATTTTCCCCTCAATTCGACTCAGTTCCCCTGATCTGGCAACTCTGCATAGTAGTCGAAGCTTCTTTCCTCTTTTTTTTTTTTTTTTAATAATTCTAGAAACTTGGAAACATTTTCAAAACTAAACCTACCGACATTTTAAACGTGTCCGCAGATTTTCTGCGATTTTTATTACAATGTATGCTCGAATAAGGAAGTGTCAGAGCACACGGTCAAGCATATATGACAGCGCATGATTTGCATAACGATCGCTCGCGAAACGCATAACTCCGATTGGCGACCGAGCGGATTGACTTCGGCGAACCTGTATCCAGCTTTTCTTGTCCGGTTGACATTGCGCAAGCGTGTCTGAACTCATCGACATCGTTCCAGCGTTATTCTAACACCTCGATCGGCAAGCACAATAGCCGAGAGCGGCTCCCGGCCGCTCGCTGCGTGTTTATTGAACAAACGAGGCCTCCTCGTGTATCGTACGACTCTCTTTGCCCTGCAGACGCGTCGCGATATCCCTCCACCGTTCATCGAAAGTCAAGAGACGCAAAATACCTCGCAGAGCTGCACTGGCCAACGCCACCCTATTCGGCAGAGTCTGCAAAATCATTCCACGCCAGAATTCGTGTAGCTTCTACGGTCGAATCACGAAACGTTTTCGGTTAGAAATGTAACTTTTTTAACACTAGATTGCCAGAGCGAGTCAGTTTGACTCATATACAGGGTGTTTCACCTAACTCGAGCATCTGAAATATCTCGCTTGTTTTTTGTGATAGAAATAAAATGTCAGAGGAAAACATTAGTTGGTTCGGGAGGGCAAATATTATGATATGAAAAAAAAAAAATTTGTTCAAGGTTATATTTTTTTGAATGATATATTTTTATTATGGCTATATGAGAGCCGAGGTCAAGACGAATCCAACGACCTGTAATATTATGACCTTCGCGTGACCTTGAGTTTGTCTGCTTGCGCAATCCAGTGAAATGTAATATTTTCATTCGTCGTTTTCGATGGAAAAGAATTTCGGCGAGCCACTCGATGTTGAGATGGAGAGATTTAGTCTTTTATAATGCGAAGACGCGTTAGAAAATGTTAAGATTACTGTTCTACAGAATTTTTAAGTCTCATAAGAAAATGATAAAAGACATAAATACGTAATTCGAGTCAATTTTCAAGTTTCACAGAAAGACCAGGGCTGAGCGGTGAACTGTACGATCGACAAGAAGCTGCTTGCAATCTCACGATTGATCGAGCATAATTCCACACTCCATTAACAAATAAAATGAGACACCGAACACAGAGACGTATTTATGTTTCGGCCGAACAGACTGTAATTCGTATTGGTTTTCAAGTAGGACAAAACGACCGATGCTAAACGCGCAACCACTAAACGAGGGTAACCGATGAAAAACGCAACGGCCTCGGGCGTTCGTACGTAATTTAATAAACGCTATCGGAGAACTGGTTCGGCAATGGACGCGTATTTCTCCGGCCCGGTACATTTCACCTTACGCGCGAGTCTCGGCTAAGCCAGCCCCGCGTGTCCGCGAGAGCGTAACCCTATGATCATTTCAATTTCAGAATCCGAACCGATTATGCCAATCAACGAAATCGGTCTCCCAATACGGTGCACAGCCTAATGCGTCGCTGAGGCCGAATTACCGCAGACCACGCATCCTACGTTGCATTGATACGAGTGTGAATATTTCAGGTCGCGAAAGGATCGATTCATTCAAGCCTGCCATTACGCGGCGCAGTCGTCGTGTACATGAAAATCACCGGTGTCGCCTGCAATCGGAACTTCCGATTTTCCAGGAAAGAGCTGCGCCGACGGAAAGTCATCGTTTCCTGGCGGTCGCCTGACTGCTTTTGCGAAAGACAAAATTTCATTTGGTACACGGTCGCCTTCAAAATCGCAAGATTTGTTGAATTTTTTCCTAGGATCATATTCGTCATTGCACACTTTTCCATTTTCATGCGGGATTCAATGCAACGGTAAGACCTGCGTTGTTGACATACAGTGACTCCCACTAATATTCGGACGCTTTTAAAAATCGTATAACTTTGTTATTATTGGATCATACGACAATTGGTTTGCTATGTAAGGTGAAAAAAAAAATGTTTACAAAAATTGCAATTGGTCGAAATTGCAGGGAAAATACAAAAAGTTGTATTTTCCCACTTTTTTATGTGGACTTATATTGAAAATTCAGAAAGTACGATTTGTAGATTTGTATGAATTATACATGTTCGGAGAATTTCATCGAAATCGGTCGACGTTGCGATGAGCTACAGATGTTTCAAAATGAACACATAAGGGCGAAATTCCCTGACAAGACTAAAATTCTGCGATTTTCACCCTTATACACTTTGAGTTGTTGAAACCTGGAGAAACAGTTACTGCTCAGTTGTATCGTCAGCAATTACAACGGCTGTATTCGGAACTATTGAAAAAGAGGGCATATCTTTAGTCCTCAGAAAAGGTGTAACACTGCAAATTGACAATGCCCGACCCCATACGGCGAAACTCACTCAGGAAAAAATCAAAGAATTGCAATGGGAAGTTTGACCGCACCCCCGTACTCACCGGATATTGCTCCCTCTGATCTTTTCAGATCTCTCGAGCATTATTTAACCCTTTGCACTCGGCGCTATTTTCATTCTAAAACTAAATTTTTCTTCCGTCTTGGAATATTTTCATTTGATTCATACGAAACTGATCCGATTACCACATATAATAATTAAATGTTTAGTGATCTGTTAAATAGAAATTTTGTAATGTACCAAATATTTTGCAATATTTTTTGTAATTTCTTCGAAATAATGCCACAATAATTTCTAGTGGTGCATCAGAGTCAAAGGGTTAAGAAATAAAACATTCTGTAGAAGATGTTAGGGGGCACCTTGAGTCATATTTTGCTTCAAACCCTGGATTTCTATAAGAGGGGGATCGAAAATTTGCAGGAAAGATGGCAAACTATCCTCGATAATGACGGAGATTATATAATAAAAAACCTGAATTTACCACAAAGTTTGTTTCAGATTTCAAAATAATTGATCACTTATGGGTCCACCTAATGGAAGACCCGCGACGTCGCACGAATATTTTTGGATCGATCGCAGTTATTTTACAGAAACGGGTGAGCGTGCGGCGCAGAAGGTCCTCGGATTGATCAGGATGCGAGCGAGGGATATCGATCCCGGTGGCTCTCGAACGGCAGTCGCTCGAATATCTCCTCTGTGTTTCCCTAACGAACGCGTGGAAGCGAGCGGAACGAGAGTTATCGTATCGAAGCCGGCAGAAAACGAAATATAGGCGGTTCCCGGTGCGTGTCGCCGGCTGTTTGATGCACGATCCCCTCTGTGCCGACGCCAATGGTTGACACGTCCGCGCGGAGGATATGAAAATATCGGCAGACACCATCCGCCATTCCTGAAATGGATTTCCCGAATGCCGTAACCCATCGATTGGCGGTCGGCGCTGCAAGCCTCCCGTTCCTCTTCCGTCCGTTCTACCTATGCCTCCGCGTATCACAGGTACAGTCGGGCACACAGTATCGGTATAGCCCGCGTTACTATACCCCCGCGAAAATCCCGACGTGTTCCAGTTAAAAAATCTGATCAAGAACGCCGCGATCGATCTGCCGACCTGTTCCGGCGAAAATGAATTCGCTGCGAAATCCGTCGAGCGATTGCATTCTCCGCGCGAAATGCAACGAAAATAATCGTGCCTGCCTCCAGAGGAGCATTTGCACTTCCGGATCAGTGGATGTGTGCAAAAGAAACTCGCCTCGAAGTTGTTTATAACGAAGAAAATTGTAGGCAAGTTTTACTTGACCGGGAGAGGAAAAGTTTTTTACACAATGACAATTTACTGATTCGGATGTTTCTACGAGGACGGGAAAATTGTTTCCCTAAATCCATCATAGATTTCGAGATTGAAGATTTTTCTTTAAAATGACACCTCGAAAGTCGGTGTACAATTTTCTTCAGCCGTGTAAATGAATTTGTTGGCAAGGTTGACTCTGGTGTTACAGATAAGTGACGTCTAGAAGTCCGCAGTTGGTTTAGCCCCTTGCACTCGACCGTACCTCTGAGGTGGCAATAAGAACGCTATAATTCGAAGCATTTCCTACATTACTGAATGTCTTCGTGTTTAATAAATTTCTAAACGTTTAAGTGTGGTAAATGCATGTCTACTGTGTCTTGAAACTGACTCGCAATTTTCGCCGTGCATTTCTGGACCTTGTAAAAACAACTTACAACTATACTAAAGATAGTAAAATTGTACACATTTCATTGTTTAAAGTAATAGTACCATAATATTCGAACGAGTTTCTTCCCTCGTTTGATGGAGATGATATTTGGTAAAATATTTTGCACACTCTAGGACAAATGAAGAATTTGTATCGGATAGAAGGCTCGCAAGATTTCGCGATGCTTATCTTCAGTGTTTTCGGGGGGGCGTATCTCACGGTGAGCCGAACCGTGGCCCATTGTCGTTCGTTCTTTTTCTTTCGTGTTTCCTCCGCGTCGTCTCCGTTCGCCGTTATTTTGTCTCGTGCCACAAAATGGCATTTCACTTTCTCCGGTGGCAGGAATTCCGCCTGGAATTCCAGGGAAAAGGGTGCGGGCCGATCGGCCGTGAACGCCCTGCGATATATACACTCGAATCTAAGCGCGAGCGGTCGAACCGGCGATAACTCACCAACGATTCTTAAATCGCCATTGTTTCGCGCTAATTGCTGCGTGGCTTCCTACTATCTCAACGCTCTCTCTTTCTGCAAATCTCGCATGCTATTCTCGCACTAGTCTGCGGTTCTACTTGTCACAAAAACGCGTAAATATTGAACTATAAATATTGCGCATCAGTAGAATTTACGAACATTACAGTATTTTGCAAATTCTTAACACTACTAAGAGACCAAATAAATTTGCTGTACTCTTATTCCTTGTTTTCCATAAAGATCCACAGATTTTATGCACTTATGACAAAAATTTGAAAGAGAGAGATTTGAAAAATTTAAGAATATATCAATGAACCAGTTTCGGATTATTAAAGTGATTAAGGAAAGATATGGGAACTTCTGTTTCATAAATTGTTGGGCAAATTTTAACGCGTAGAATAAAATCTCGATTCCGATATCGGTAAGCATTTGGATCCATTGGTGTAATAAATCGAGCATTCCACAAACCACTTTCCCATAATCTCCTCGAACGGGCAAACTCGGATGATTTAAGGAATGGAAAGTATCCACGGACGCGTGTTCCAGGAATCAGCCGCCTTAGAGTTAAGAGACGCGTGTGGTCTAGAAGAAAGAAGATGGCACCTGGTAGCAAGATGGAAGTGGCAAGACGAAAGGCGGTCATCGTTTTACAATCGAAATTTCTTCGTTTCGACGGGAACCGACCAACAAGCCCGTTTCACTTTCAAAGGCCAAACATCGCTATTGAAAGCCAAACTTAGAAACTGTCCGAACAACCGTTGGAAATCTTCGTTGACAGAAGAGTTAAGGCTTTTCGTAACAATTTCAAGGATCGAAACGACTCCGCTGGTTTCCGGGCCATTTTGCAACAGCGCTCGCGTCGACGGTCTCCGTTGTCGCGCTTTCTTTCGCCGCGACCGGAAGTGAAAGATCGTCGAGTCATGCTCAAACAGACGTCAATGGAGAGCCGTTCCTTTACTTTTGCGATAGCCGGCCTCTCCTCTGATAACGAATCATCGGGGAAAGTGGCACTCGTTTTCTTATTCGAACACTTCGGAACTCGACTCTCGACAATTACAAATTACAGTTACCTTATTTCATTGTACTCAGAAATCTTTCGCGTACCTCCAGATCATAGAATTTTTAAATAAAATTATACTTCCGTATCGATTTCAATGAATCGAGGATAAAATGAAATAAGAATGCTAACAAACATTTCTCCGGCAGAAATTTTCTCTGTATAATTCGCACGATAGAAATCGATTGATTTAATTTTTAAATGAAATTGTACTTACTCCGGCATCAATTCCAATGAATTAAAGAAGAAAATGAAGTTGCAACGAATGTCACCAATTTTAACAACTGGATGAAGAATCCTGGACGAAGTTCCTACTTTAATTGCGCTCTTTGCGATATGTGCAACTTATTGTCGAAATAATCCCACGGAATAGAGAATGTAGACATTTCGTTGAACCCGGAGCAAGTTCGTCATCGCCGAGTTATCGGAATCAGGAAAATATTTGAGCATCGATAGGTACCGATACATGAAGCGGGACACGTAATCGGATCGGTTTCCCAGATTGGATCTCGCGATCGAAACCAGTTTCCGCGAGTCGCGCGCTACTCGCCCGGTGAATCGGTGTGATTTTATGCAAGATATACACCTGTCCTGTTGGTTGGCAACGTCTCGTTTCCCTGCCGGTTTTTACGTTACCCTGGAAAGTTTCAGTGGTCCGCGGGGCAAACCGTTACGGACCGAGGCGGAAGAGACTGCGCGATTGCGATTGCTGCCGCGCCGGGAGGGTGAAAGTGTCGTGAACGGACAATGGAGTAGCTAGGAAAGAATGCGCTTTGACTGACAATTACTCGAAACTTTAATTATTTCGCGCGCTGTCATTATTACCGGCACAATGGCGCCGCCGCGCCGACTCGATCGACTATGGCCGCCGGCGAGACGAAAATTGGTATTCGTGGTTTCCGATTAGTAATTCCTAAACGTTAATGCAATTCGATTTATCGAACGATTATATTGTTGTTTCGCGAGCGAATCAGAATTCCTTCGTGTGTGTGTGTGTGTGTGTGTAAGTTTCATTTTAAATAGACCACCTAATCGTCTCCTCCACGGTTACAAGAAACCATTCTGCAATTCTTCAAGTTCGAGGTTAAGTTTAGATATATTGAAATGATAATTTTGATGTTTTACAGGCAAATCATAATTGCTTCGTATATTTAGAAAAATAGATGTACAAGATCACATAAAATAAATCACCTAATCATCTTCTTTAGCTGTCGCGGTACTAGAAATGTTTGTGAAACCTTGAGCCTCAAGGTCGGTGCTAATTTAAACATTCTTCGAGACCGAGGTTTAACATTAAATATCAAGTATGAAAATTGGGAATTAAATTGTGGAATATATTTGAAAATGTTAAGGTTCAAGGTCATGTGAAGGTCATCCCGTAACATATTGACGAATGCATAATTTTTATGAACGATTTGAAAAGAAACATTGAAACGTCGTGTTCCATGATGGATATAAAAAAATGGTTCTTCCGTTCGTTTCGTTTCTTAAAACCATTTAAAAGGTACATTATTTCCATTATACAATAAACGATGATACTGTTCATTTTTATTTTTGAATTACCTAGAATTCATTCTATACTAAAACGTTCAGGGTTGACAAAATCTAACCACGACGAAAACTCAAGTTTCAATGACTCTTTCTTACTCATTTCTCCTAGAAAAAAATTGTTTTTTTCAAAAAGTTTTGTAACACTTAAGCGTGTGATACTTTATGAACATTCTACGTTGTCTGGTTTTTCCTTTCTATGCGCTGTACTTTTTCTCCTGTAGCAACGGGACTTCAGAATGTTGAACTTCAATGTACAAACGACAATATATCATTCTTTGAGAATTTTTCACCGAAAAAAATAGTTCCAATTTACAATTTTCTGGCGTCGGAATTCATGATATCGATAATACAGAGCAACAAAATGTGACAAGTTTAGTCGCATACTTAAGACCCGTCGGATCAAGACCAACACGGATCTTAAGTCTGTGGCTGAAGGCTGTGAATGGAAATTACTAATTAAAAAGTCACGTGAATTGTATCGTTGATGTCGATGACAACGACGATCGGTTCCTGCCCAGTACGATGAATCGGCTAGAAAAAAAAAAGAAATGATTGTTTCAACGAGCGGCAAATCATCTGCTTCGACAGAGCGTTTCGTTGGTCGATTGGCCGAGCGCGGCGAGCAACTTTCGCAATAGTGAGAGGCGTGTGCCGTTGCACGCACCTTTTGATCTCGGGTGTAGCGGCAGGTCTTGCGGCTCGTGTCACCGTTGCACCGGCTGCGTTACACTGCGCGCGTTGCAACTACGTTGCATCGCGTTGCGTAGCTGCTCCCCGAGCTTCGTCACGCATTTGCAATGCAATCCGTGGAACGTCCGCGGCTTGCCGAGAGAGAAAGAAGAGAGAGAGAGAGAGAGAGAGAGAGAGAGAGAGAGAGAGAGAGAGAGAGAGCCGCTCGCCGACTGCAGGCAGCAACGGGCTGACACGTAGACTGCGAATTTCTACGTAGACTGCGTTTACGGCGCTCGCGATTCTCGCGTTAAAAAACGCAATAAAAGAACGCTCCGACCGGACTCCGGAGCTGCCTTTACGCTGCAACCGTAAAAATAGAATTCCCTTCGCAGTAAAAGATAGAAATTCAACATTAGAATTTAACACTAAATCTACATTCGTAGCTTGACTTTTTTCTAAATAGAACATAGTCAGTTCTGTCTGCTCATCTAAAGAGTTAATTCGATCGGTTACAGCGGTCGTTTAACACAAATTTCATGTTCCCTATGTTCAGCTCCCGGCTCAGCCAAGAAGGATAAGGGCAGGCATGACGCAGCAGCTGTCGATTGAATTTGAAAAAGCGGAAAGGAACTAATTCGGCCATTCGCAGTTCGCGAATGGGCCGGCTGGAGCTTACCGGATCACGGGCGGTCCACGCGAACAAAAAGAATCCGTACTCCCCACTTACCTGTAACAAACAGAACATTTTCATTAGTGGAACGAACGGGATAGAACATTCGATCGAGATTCGCACCGGGGAGAAGGAATAACTACAATTTTTTCTTTTGCTTCCTTTCGCAGTACAGCGAATTCTCGCTATAAGTCAGTCGCGCGGTTCCGGCGAGGGACATTTAGACGAAATCTGAGGTTCTCGCCGGACGTTGCGTTTGAAATACACAGTGCACGTTGGAAACGCAAACGTCACTGTCCGTCGCTATGTCATAGGTTTATGACACAAGTTTATGATGGTGAAGGCTGAGAAAATGTTTTTCTCTGATACAATGTTGCACGTAGAACGTTCTGTAACAAACAGAACGTTTTCATTAGTGGAATGAACGCGACCGATCGAGATTCGCAACGGCGCGGAGGAAGCTGACTATGCAGCTGACTATAACGCGGCGTTGCTCGTTATGGGGTGTCCCAAAAATATTGTACTTCCTTGAAAGGGGTGATTCCTCAGGTGATTTGAAGTAACTATTTCCTTTGCGGAAATGTTCTCCGCGGCCTTGTTCAGGAGTTATTAACGAAAAACACCTACAGCGACAAGACCCGCTAAGTGCGGCGTTGCCATTGGCCGACCGTAATCGGTCCGCTATTGCCGCGCTCTGATTGGTCCGTGCTTTTCGTTAATAACTCCTGAACAAGGCCGCGGAGAACATTTCCGCAAAGGAAAAAGTTGCTTCAAATCACCTCAAGAATCACCCCTTTCAGGGACGTAGAACATTTTTCGGACACCCTGCACCGAACTTGAGGATGCGATCCAGAAAACCGAATCTTGTTATACAATTCGGTTTCTTCCTCGATACTTGATTTTGGTATGGGAAGTCTCAGAAAATTTAGATTTGATCAAAGAACAGTTTCGCACCGATCACGAACAAATCGATCTCGGTTAGCTTACAAGGAAAACAGTATAGTTTCTCGTTGGTTGTGTCAACGAACACAGGGCATCCTAAGCGAGAAAATCGTATCTGGTGGATCGATCGAAAGCGTTCCGGAACCAGTGAGGAACCGTTTTCTTCGTGTTGAGGAGGAGGACGCTGCGACGACCATACAAACTGTTTGTCGATCGTTCTTTTCCTGTTGTTCACGGGTGATGTAATCCAGCCGGTATTACCGTTCGAAGTGTGCTCTCTAATCGACTTATCGTCTTAGCGTAATCGATCCACGCGATCCGGATCCTCTGGCGTCCACGTTCCAACGGAGATGGGAGAAGAGGGTGCAGCAGGGGGCCCCGGCCGGCTCGTTTGGTAACGAAGCGAGCGAATCAAAAGGAGCCATTGAGAACCGCCATTCTTGTCGGTGTTCGGTAATGTAATCGTTTAATCGGGGCCGGAGGCAAATCAGCCCGCTGACGAAACTCATGGTAATGCCCACGGTTGCTACCAGATTTTTCTTCTTCCGTTCTACCGGGGACTGCTTATACATTTATACCAAAACCATGTAAAATATCGCTACAAGCCACAGTTTCTTCCAGATTTGTAGATCTAACACGATTCAATTGTTGTTCATTTGCGCTGAACATAAGGCCCACTAGAATTTTTGCCTAGTCTACTGGATTTACGAAATGAAAATTGTTGTTCAAGTAGATTGGACTTAGTGTCCAGTGGAATAAAATCGTTATTCACTCATGACGATCGTAGGACCCACTATAGAATAAAATCGTTGTTCACTCGCAATGATCATAGGGCCCACTGTTGCAGAATAAAATTTATGCTTAGATAGTATATTAGATTTAGCAGATTAAAGTCGTCGTTCGAGTAGAATGGACTTAGGACCCACTCGAACAGAATCGTTATTCACTCGCGACGATCATAGGACCCACTATAGAATAAAATCGTTGTTCACTTACAATGATTATAGGGCCCACTGTTGCAGAATAAAATTGATGTTTAGATAATAGTCCACTAGATTTACTAGCATAAATTCGTTGTTCGAGTGGATTGAACTTAGGGCCCACTCGAACAGAATCGTTGTTCACTCACACTGAACATAAGGCCCACTGTTGCAGAATAATATTGTTGTTTAGCTAGTCTATTAGATTTACTCGAATAAAATTGTTGTTCGAGTGGATTGAACTTAAGGCCCACTCGAACAGAATCGTTGTTCACTCACACTGAACATAAGGCCCACAGTTGCAGAATAAAATTGTTGTTCAGCTAGTCTATTAGATTTACCAGAATAAAATTGTTGTTCGAGTAGATTGGACTTAGGACCCACTCGTATAAAACCGTTGTTCACTCCCACTGAACATAAGGCCCACCGGTGTAGAATAAAATTGTTGTTCAGCTGGTCTATTGGATTCACTAGATTAAAATCGTCGTTCGAGTAGATTGGACTGACCCAAATAAAATGACCGCCATGACTGGTATCATGACCATTGGGCCCACTGTAATAAAACACGTTTCTTTCCAGCATCGTGTATCGTGTAGGACACATACCCGAGTCGTGTTATGTTTACACTCCGAGGCCTCTCGAGCTTGAACCCCTCAGGGTGTATACCCCGTGGTAGTGGGGATAATTCCTCGACGTTTATCATCGAGGTCTTAGCGACATATACAGAAAAATCACTGTTAGACGTCGCTATCGAACCACAATCCTCATAACACCCCAAGAATCAACTCCCGAAATCGGCCATCAACAATTTTTAAATTCCCAGGATAGCTGCTCGCTCACACTTCTAACGTTACCAATGTAATTTTCGGTGCGGCCAACAGCATGAAGGAGAGCGGTGTGTCGTCGGGACCCGGGGTCCTAAAGCACGGGACAAGCTCGTTTCCTGTTGAACGAGAGGATAAAGCACCGGGTCCGTTCGTTATCGCGGCGGTACGGTCCGAGGAAATCGCTGGCGCAGCCGGGGGAAAGCTCGGAGCTTCGGATTTTCCACTGACTCTCTCTCTCTCTCTCCCCCTTTCTCTCTCTCTCTCTCTCTCTCTCTCTCTCTCTCTCTCTCTCGGCCTCGGTATTCGAGCGGCTTCTAGAGGCGCACCAAGCCCAGCAGCCGGCTGTTTCCTCGCGCTTGTACGCGCCCGGTATGCATGTGCCCGCCGCTCTGGCACAGAATCGCACCAGCCAGTTTCCAGGCGACCCGGAGAGAGATGCAGAGGCTGGCTGGCTGGCTGCGTTTCTAGCATCTATCGATCCTATCGGCGAAGCTTAGGCGACGTCGACGGCCACGCCGAATACATTTTCACGCTCGCCGCCGACGAAAATGTCCGTACTCGCTGGGAAATTTAAAGGCACGGCTGGAGGACTGCTGCCCCGCGACCATCAGCGCATTCGGATTCTGTCTTCCGGAGTTGCGATTTTAGGAAATTTCCAGCTTTGGCGCGGGATCTTGCTAGCGGAAATGCCGAACAATCTCTGATCATGTTGGTCATCAGACGGATGGAATGGTTTGCGATGTCGACTGTGAGTAAAATAGCAGAGAAAGTGCTTACTAGCTGAAGGGACTCTTGGCTGCTGTTTGTGCACGAAGTTATTTTCCGAACCAGGACGTCGGATATGAACTGACCTAGGATATTTTCAGTGTACACGATTTCTCTATTGGGTGCATATGAATTTGAGTGTCACATTGTTGTTTAAATTTTTCGAGATTTATTAACTTGCAGATGGCAGGTGTATTCGTTAGGTCCCTTCGCGATCCGTCTGCTAGTATTAGTCCTTACACCTAGTCGATAGTCTCTAGTTTCTAGTCACTAGTCCCGAGAACCTAATCCTCAGTTTCTAGTCCCTAGTGCCTAGTTCATTCCTCCCTAGTCCCTTTTCTAGTTGCTTTCCTAGTTCCTATTGTGGTCGTCAATCCTCAGATCTTAGGTCCTCAGTTCTTAGTCTGGAGTACCTAGTTCTTAGATTCCCTAGTTCCTAGCCCCTGGTACTAATGTCTATTTCATAGTCCCTAGTTCCTAGCCCCAGGTACTAACGTCTATTTCATAGTCCCTAGTCCCTAGCCTCTAATATCTAGTCTCCAGTTCCTAGTTCTTAGATTCCCAGTTCCTACTCCTTAGGTCCCTAGTTCCTAGCTCCTGGTACCTAGTGTATATTTCATAGTCCCTAGTTCCTAGCCTCTAAAACCTAGTCTCTATGTTCCTAGTTCTTAGATCCCCAGTTCCTACTCCTTAGATCCCTAGTTTCTAGTCTATTCCATAGTCCCTAGTTCCTAGACTCTATAACCTAGTCTCTAGTTCCTAGTTCTTAGATCCCCAGTTCCTACTCCTTAGGTCCCTAGTTTCTAGTCTATTTCATAGTCCCTAGTTCCTAGCCTCTAATACCGAGTCTCTAGTTCATAGTTCTTAGTTACTAGACCTTAGATCCCTTGTTCCTCGTCCCTAATTCCAAATTGTTCGACTCCTAGTTCCTAATTCTTAGTTCTTAGATCCTTGGCACCTAGGCCTCGGTTCCTAGTACACTGTAAATTATTAACTATTCACATTACGCCCAATAAAAGGATTAACTTCGTCTTCAAGTAAGTGGGTCTTTTCAATGGAGATTGTTAGACTCACCCTTTGGCGATTCCTATAAACAACGATTGTTTTTCATTGTTTAAACCTGTCGACTGTTTCCAGGCGTAGTTGTATTGGGACTTAGGGACTTTTATTCGTCGCAATCGTCCGATGGCAGAGCGGTAAGTCGAGCACTCGGAGGTGCAGGCGTGGATTAGAGCTTCCAGCCGGCATCGATTAAGCGGAGAATTTCGATTGACGTACGTACCCGTTAATTAATTGGTTGCCAGCATGTAATTCACCGCTTCCGCATTCTAGATCACGATTGTATCCCATCGGGTCAGGATTCTTGCCGCATACCGACGGATGCCGAGGATGTTTCTTACACGCGTACCTATCCCCGATATCTGATTGCGAATCGGATTACATCTCCGATCCAGCGACAAGCCGCGTAAATCGCTTCCTTTCTGTTTAAATAATGAATTTGTAACTGTACCGACGGAACTCGCGACGCAGTCCAAGCATACAAACTATCAGAAATACGTACCGACGCTGTTAAAATCAAATCGGTGATTTCGGTGGTCTTCCCACTGAAAAAGTGCAGATTCGCTAGAAAAATCAGAAATTGACAACAGCGCCAACTTAAATACTTGAGGTAAATACTTGAAGAACGTATTGACAGGTCTCGACGATGTATGTTGAGGAACCTAACATCGCCACAGTTACCAGTTCCTACTCCTTGGGTCCCTAGTTCCTAGCTCCTGCTGCCTAGTGTCTACTTCATAGTCCCTAGTTCCTAGTTTCTAGTCCTCTTCTCTAACCTAGTTCCTAGTTCCTAGTCCCTAGTTCTTAAATCTCTTCTCTCCCCAATTCCTTTTCTTCCCTAGTTCCTAATCTCTTTCCCTTCCCTACTTCCTGGTCTCCTTCCCTTTTCTAGTCCCCAGTTCCTAGTCCTCTTCTCTAACCTAGTTCCTAGTCCCTAGTTCTTAAATCTCTTCTCCCCCCAATTCCTTTTCTTCCCTAGTTCCTAATCTCTTTCCCTTCCCTACTTCCTGGTCTCCTTCCCTTTTCTAGTCCCTAATTCCTAGTTCTTAGTCCTCTTCTCTAACCTAGTTCCTTGTCCCTAGGCCCTAATTCTCATCTCTCCCCAATTCCTTATCTTCCCTAGCTCCTAGTCCCTTTCCCTTCCCTAGTTCCTGGTCCCCTTTCCTTTTCTAATCCCCAGTTCCTAGTCCTCTTCTCTAACCTAGCCCCTAGTCCCTAGCTCTTAATTCTCTTCTCTCCACAATTCCTTTCTTCCCTAGTTCCTTGTCAGTTGTCCTCTTCTCTAATCAAGTTCCTAGTCCCTAGTTCTTAAATCTCTTCTCCCCCCAATTCCTTTTCTTCCCTAGTCCCTAATCTCTTTCCCTTCCCTACTTTCTGGTCTCCTTCCCTTTTATAGTCCCTAGTTCCTAGTTCTTAGTCCTCTTCTCTAACCTAGTTCCTTGTCCCTAGTCCCTAGCTCTTAATTCTCTTCTCTCCACAATTCCTTTTCTTCCCTAGTTCCTTGTCCCTAGTCCTCTTCTCTAACCAAGTACCCAGTCCCTAGTTCTTAAATCTCTCCTCTCCCTAATCCCTTTTCTTTCCTAGTTCCTAGTCGCTTTCGTTGTCCAGCCAGTCTCAAGTGAGCAGCAATTTGGTGATTCGCGGGCTCCGACTGTTGACGGAAAAATCCTGGTGGTAGTGTTGGTGAGTTAAAGAAAAAAAGAAAACAAAACTAACGGTCTTTGGTGCTCTGTCGTCACCGGGTCGCGTGGTCGCCCCGCGCCGGAACGGCGTCGTATTATTTCATGCGAGCGGGAAATTACCATGACAAAGCCGAAATTGGCCGGGCTCGGGCTCGGGCTCGGGCTCGGGCTCGGGCAGAGTCCTAAGCAACGGGCGCTCGGCCGACGAGCCACCGGCGCGACGCTCGTGTGTAGTGGCGCGTTGTTGCACGGCGACCGTTCGCCTAATTGCAGGTGACGGCCACTGGAAATCCGCCCTTCGGATCGGCCCATACGCTTCCTCTACCGATCTGACCCGAACAGACAGAGGTATATGGTCCGTTAGAAAACATTATGAACAGCCACAGTGATTTCTCTATATATGTCGCCAAGGCTTGGGTGATAAACGTCGCGGAATTATCTCCACCACCTCGGGGTATACCCCGTGAGGAATATACTCCTATATACTCCTACACCCCGAGGGGTATACTCCTCTACGATATATGACACTGGCGAGACCCGTGTTGTTGACATATATCGGGAATTCACTCCATCTCGAAGGACAATTTCCTAAAAATTGAGAGATCAACCATGGAAACCTAATAGACTTCCTCGTACGAAGTTCTTCTGGTTTCCTATCGCACGAAAGCAGGTGACCAACCATAAATAAGCAGAAGTAAAAGAAGAACGTTACCGAGGTAGAATCGCAAGTTAAAGCACGGCTCGCGTCACTCGGAGCCGAGAGTTGCCACGTTGTTGCCGGCAATACGATCCAGCTATTATCCCGGCCCGCTGCAAACACGGCTCAACGTGCACGTCGTTACCGCTCGGGAGACCGCACTTTTGCGACGGAGCTGCAATTACAGTCGAAGATTTTCGTGGCGAGAGACCGGAACATGCCCACAATGAAACGTGTAATGAACGACGAGATACGCGCGTTGCGTGCCGATCCCTGATGAACGGTTCGCGGTTACCGCTGGTTTTTAGCCTGACCTCGGAGGTGTTCGGATTTCGCCGCGTTTAAGGGCGCCGCGGTGTAATGAGTCCGTAAATCCTGTTAGATTTATGAAGCGCGCTGTTGCCGATCTCGTCATCCGCGAAAATTCCTCCTATCGATCGCCTCTCGCACCTTGCAAAACCATACGTCGGCACTGACACGAATATGTACATTGGAAGCAAATACTTTGTTGATACTGCGACGTGGTCTGACCACTGTGTGGCGCACGGTTAAATTAAACTAAATTTTCATTGGGAAATGTTCATTCGATGTAAGCAACATTGATTCGATAGTTACCGAACGCTGACACCTTGGGACACCTTGCAATAACTGGGATTTTATTCGACTTCACTTTGAGGGACCAAATATTTTCAACTTTTTTTTATGTAATCCTACAGATTTTGACGAGGAAATGCCAAAAATGTAAGTTTTAATGACCGCGGTTCACTGGTGGAAAAGTTGTACGCGTGTAAAATCTCTCGGAGAGACTTTTTCCCCTCAGTTCGTGCTCCCTCCCCTCACCTGGCGACACTGGTGTGACGTAGCAGCTCTGCGTAACTGTCGAACAATGCCAGGAAAAAGAACTGTGGAAATTCCGTTGCAAGACGGAACAGCCTGGGAATCCTTGCAATAACTGGCATTTTATTCGACTTCACTTTGAGGGACCAAATATTTTCAACTTTTTTTTATATGATCCTAAAAATTTTGCCGAGAAAATGCCAAAAACGTGAGTTTTAACGAGCGCGGCTCACTGATTCAAAAGTTATACGCGTGTAAAGTCTCTCGGAGAGATTTTGTCGCCTCAGTTCGTGCTCCCTCCCCTCATCTGGCAATATTGGTGTGACGTAGCAGCTCTGCTCATTCGGTAACGCGTAAGTGTCGAACAATGCCAGGAAAAAGAACTGTGGAAATTCCGTTGCAAGACGGAACAGCTTGAGACACCTTGCAATACCTTGCATTTTATTCGGCTGAACTTCACTTTGGGGGACCAAATATTTTCAACTTTTTTTCATATAATCCTACAAGTTTTGACAAGAAAATGCCAAAAACGTGAGTTTTAATGACCGCGGTTCACTGATTCAAAAGTTATACGCGTGTGAAGTCTCTCGGAGAGACTTTTTCCCCTAAATTCGTGCTCAAAATTCGTGCTCGTTTCTCATATCGCGAATCTGACGTATCTTCGAGATCGTGAGTATCAACGATCGAGCGGTTAGGTTTGCTCCCCTTGCAGAATGAGTGTCCCTGTCAGGAAGTATTGTGGATACGCAACGGGGGCCAAGGCGCGTGTGCCTCGCTACTTTCCTGTTTCCTCGTTCTGCGTTCGTCGGAGTGATTTCCACTCTGTAGCGGCGCGGCCTCGCGAAGGTAGGTTGCTCTGCTCATGCTCTCGGAAGGTGGGTGTACATCGCGACCCGTACGTATGTAGACGAGTATACAGCATGTGTACGAGCATGTACATATACACATACGGTAGATACGTACTCCGAACGAGGGCTTCCACTATTCTCAAGTTGGCGGCGCGCCTCGAACCACGATTGGGTACAGCCAGCGACACTGATTCTTGTTCGACGGTTCTGGCTCTCCTTAGGCTGACTGTCCACTTCGATGTTAGGCTAAACTGCACCCCACACTCCTGTTTTCAGTGTAATTCTGCGGGCAGTTCGGTAATAATTCGATTGCAGATTTTGGGCAGTTCTGGCATCCAGGATTCTGTATCTTTTGAGATAGAATGGTATTTATTATAATCGACAGCTGCGCCTAGCTTTAATTTTAATTTTGCCTTTATACTTTGGACTTCCTTAACACTAGGACCCGTGAAAATCACGGGCTCTGTAAATTTACAAATATTGAGATTGTAAAGATGCATTCCACGATGACTCATTCCACTAATTTATTTCTTTGGATACATATTATAAGAATATGGCTAAGCAGTCCGAACCATAAAATGAAAAATCTTGTTCGCTTACTAAATGGCGGTATTTTGAAGTGGCTGAAACTATAAATTTTTCTTTGTATTTCTCAGGCTCTGGCACGATAAGAAATAAGAAAAAATTGACTGATTTTCAAAATTCTTCGTGCGTGGAACGACAGACTAAGTGCCAAAGATTTTCTGAAAATTTCGAGTCGATTCGTCAACTAGGGACATTGTACCAAGCGTTTCGAAAAAGGTGGTTTTGAGCAAGTTGCATTCTTCATACGCCTATACGTTAATTTTACGAATTCGAACAAATCCTTCTGCGCACGTATTCTACAGCAGTTATACCGAAAGAAAAGTTTTTTCAAGGTTCCCGACTAGAAGACCCCTTTTCAGTTTGTTCGCTATCAGACGAAAAGTTCGAGTCTACGACGACGGTGACGTGAATAGCAATTTTCTAAAAAGTCTACACTGTTCGGCTCGAGGAAAATGTTTTCCGGCTAGTGTGCAGTCCGGATACGATCTGAATGCGATACACGTGTCCTGTGCACAGAGAGCCGCGGACCGTCTACTCTTGTTGTGCCACATTGAAAACTCGAAATCCTCCGCGGGGGGGAAAAATCGATCGTCCGTTCGTTCCTTGATCGGCCCACGCATTTATGTCCGTCCAGCTCCCGGTTATGTCATAAACGATAAAACGATTACGCGCTCGCAGCCGAGCCGAGCCGAGCCGAGGAGAGCCGCGAGAGATTTAATCGACCTTCGCGTGGCAACTGTTGCAGCAACTTCTTTGACTCCTCGCACAGCCGGCCAGTGCTATTTCTGCACGGCTGTCGTCGGTTCCGTGGAAATCAGTCGCGAGAAGACGCGTCTTCCACGCAGATCGATCTATCGCTTCGATTCGACGTTGAACAACCAAACGAACGGTAAAATACAAACAACAGACGATCTTCCGCTCACTACTTTCGCGAAACCACTCGACTTCTAACCCTCCGACGATTCTTACAACTGGACTGCGGATCTTGATGCAAAATAAAAAATATTTGCATTGATTGCAAGACACAGGAAGCGAAATAAAAGTTTCTTTCTTCTTTTAATTATTTTATTAAGCTAAAACCGATACGCTGGTGCCCTTAAATCTATTTAACGTGTCCACGGCTTTAAATTGTGCTTACCCATTTTTCTCATAAATGCATGAAATCCGCAGTATACTTGCAACTAAGGAATTTATGCATTTACGATAAAAATGCCTGGTTAAAATACTAAGCTGTGTAGACGTTAGACGGAATTAAGAATGTTGTTGCATTCTTTGCAATTCTTCTCAATTATATCTTAATTCAACTCCCGTTTCTTGTAATCGATGCGGATCATTTTTATTTCGCACAAAGGTACGCAGTCTACTACATAATTGATAACTTTTCTAAACATATTGACGGCGCCCTAATCGCTCGAAATCGGCCAACTTTACACGCGCACAACTTTCGCGCCGATGAACGCCGTCCATTAAAAGTTTTCGGCATTTTCTCGTCAAGATCTATAGGATTATATGAAAAACCAAGTCGAAAATGTTTAGGCTTCCGGTGGATAAAGCGGTTAGGAACGCGTGATTCTCGAAGCAGTTTCGACAAACGATTCCGAAGCAAACGATTTTGCTTGCTCGAACGCAAACGTCTCGTGTTTCGGGGTCGCAGGACAAAAGAAAGGAAAGGTCCGCGAGAGAGAAAAAAAGAATTCCTAGACAGCACCTAATTCGACGCGAACCGTAATTTGCTCTCGACTTTCACGGAGATCAGCGAAGAAAGTGCACCGAAGAAATGGGAACGCAAAAGGCGTTGCCCGGGAGAGGATCTAAGTGGCAAGTTTCTCGAATAATCGAGAGCCTCGGTTCGAGGTTGCATCGGATAGTCGATTCGCTCCTCGCCGCCGAAACCGTAGTTTAAACATTAACCGGAAAATACGGGAGCTGCGCGACGACGACGCCTTGGAAACGAATGAAAAAAGAAACCCCCGGGAACGATACAAATTAAATATTATCGAGGATGTCGAAGAGACTCGTTAAAGCGTGTCAGACGACAGGCCCCGACTCCGGCGACAAGCTCTCCTGCTCGCCTTTAATTTCCCAGTGTTACCTGTCCAGTAAATTCGGCCCGATTCGTGTAAACGACGCAGGTGTGCCACGAGAAGTAATTAACCCTCATTATCGATACTTATTTTTTATGATAAATATGTGGAAGATGTTATTCTTTTTTTAGAGAGCCAGCTCGACTTAATGTGACACATAACGATGCCGGAGGGATTGTATGTATGTACTTTATTTTATTAGTCAACGACGCGAATGGTATCCTGTTAATCGCTTAGGCTGGAATTTAGTCGACGAATAGAATTTGCTAAATATAAGCGGATCTTCCTGTATGGATTTGATCAGGTCAAAAAATGTTACACGATAAAGCAAAGAAGTTAAGGAAGTCGCGAAAAAAATGGAGGTCGCGAAGTTAAATAAATAATTGTTTCATGAAACTTGCAGAAACATATTCGTGACGTTCTTCTGATTAAAATGAGCCCGAACACGACATAATTCGGAGTATTTTTACTCGTTCAATCGAGGATTTAGTAGAACCTCGACTATCCGAACTGGCAACTGAATTCTCCATTATACGAAAACACATTTGTCGATTATATTTCATAGCAACAAAACTTTGTACATGTATTTAACTCACTTAAATCTACAAAATGCAATCGTGACCAATAGCAATTTAAAAGAAAAATTATTTATCACGTAGTAAGCTAATCCTTTTAACACCTAAAAATACTCAAGGTACAATTTTAAAAAGCTATTCGTTTTTTAAGGATGTACAAACACTTTCTACTATTCGAACGCTCACGTTCCATCGATCAGTATCGGATAATCGAGGTTCCACTCAACCGTGGATCAAACAGCCGAACGGGATCGAAATAGTGTCGTGTTGGGACTCATTTTCATCAGAAAAATGTCACAAATGTGATGGCAAATGAATCGTAAAGAAATAATTAACAAAAAAAGAATGTCAATAAAACAGTTATTCTTCGTTCTAAACCAACCTTCCGAGACCACCCTCGTACATTGCAATCTTCCGGTATTATTCGTTGCCAGATTGCGAATCTCATAAATAAAAATTATTTGGGTCTGGATCCCAGGAACCAAATAGGAGTCTGTGAATTCTAAACAAAGTGCTGACACTCTCAAATTCTTTTAATCCGTCTCCTGTTCCAAATTGCCATATTTAAACGCACAGAATCTGCACAGTGCAGTCACGAAATCGGTGATCGCGGAGCACGCGTGGGCCATCTTCCTATCGGTGGAGGCGTAAGGAACTGGTTGAGGAAATCGCGCGAGCTCCGCGTTTCTCGTAACGCTCACGAACAGAGCGGCGCGTGCAATATTCCGCGAATTAATTCGACGCATAATTGCGAGACCGTTCGCCGCATCGGGGAAAAGGTTCCGTTCGCCGGGCAAAATCGGAAAGGGGGTGCCGATTCGTAGCTCAAAGCTCACAAACGCCGGGGAAATCGAGGGGCGCACTCGACGTGGTCCAGAAACAAATCGCGCTAATGAAAATTGAACGGCAGATTACACCGAACCGGCGGGACAAACAGCGGAGCTTCGTAACAATTCAGCGGTGAAATTGGGCACGGCTCTGTCTTCCCCCTCCCCCCCCCCCCCCCCCCACTCTCTGCCCATCCTCTCTCTCTCACTCTGTTATTTTTTTTTTATTACTTTTCCCTTTTCGTTTTTGCAGACGTGCACCACCTCCATTCTTCCGCACGCTCTGAGCTTCGCAGTCGAAACTGTCCTTTTTTCTTTCCTCTCCACTCTCGTTTCGTTGCGCCCCTTCCCCCCCCCCGCCCCTTTTCTGGTCGATGCTCTTTTCCCTCGGAACTGACGAGAACACAGAGACCGAGGGAACGAGATATACCGAGAGAGAAAGAGAGAGAAAGAGAGAGTGAGAGAGAGAGGGGTGGGGGGAGGAAACGCGCGCAAGCTCTCGGATTTGCGTGCCGCCTCTGCCCACGCTCGAATGATGCTCGTCGCTCAGAAACAGCGACTGGAAATGTTCACGTCAGAAAAAACTGCTTCTTTTCCCCGGGTAAAAGCGGGTATAACTCCGCTCGCAAAATTCGTGCGGGAACGATGTTACCGGGCCGTGGATCGACCGCCGTGAAAGCATGCCCGACATCAATCTTTCCCCGATTTTTGCGCTTCGCTTTGCATTGTTCCGCCATACCCCCCCCTCCCCTCTCTCGCCCCCTTTCCCCTGTCCCGCCCCTCGGCCATCGTCGAAAGCGCTAAAAGCCCCCGCGAAAATTCGGCGACTCTAATGGCTCCTCGATACCCGGCCCCCGGGATTCTCCTCGTATCGACCCTTAAAAACTCGATGCGCGCTTAATAATTACCGCTCGTTACCGTCCACACCGTCCTCCGGCCGCCATTCCACGACCTACATTTTGAACTTCCCGCCACCGGCCTCGTTTAGAGCATTTTTAAGCCGAAAACGAAAAAGGAGTAAATTCGTACGGAAAATTCGGGCACGAACCGATTGTACCGTTTGAACTTTTTTGTGCTATTATTTATGCGTTTGTTTAAGAGCCCAGAGTAGCCACGTGACCTTTGCAGAGTCAGCAGGTCGGTAACTGCTGTAGAGTTTCCGTTCACAGCCTTCAGACAGAGATTTCAGATCCGTCCTGGTCTTGATCCGACGGGTTGGCTTTGTTTCGCAGAGAATCAAGACAAGATGTAGCTCAAGATGTAGCTGGAGATATTTTCTAGTGCGCGCTGCTCTTGATTTCATCCAGAAAACTCATCCAATGATAGCGCTTGTATTACCAAATATCTGCATGATCTCGTCAGCTCATGACCAGCGCGCACTAGATTGTACCTTCCTCTTTCGAAAGAGCCCTTTACCGGCGATAAAATATTCTTATATAAGGGCGAAAAGTTGAGGCACGTGAAACCATTTTTCGGCTAATTTTGTCGGTAACGTGGTCACTCTACCTTATCGTGAATTACGGAGTCTCGAAGCTAGAGTCGCCAGATCAGGGGAATCCAGGGGAAAAAGTTACCCTCTCTCTGCCAGTAGCGGATTAGTCACGTGACATTGCGACATATGCGCGACAGTGACAAAACGCGTCACGTGACCGGCCCGCGGCGGAAACGTGGGGGAATAGCGTCGTAGAAGTGGAAGGTAGGGGAGACAAGTTTTAATCTGGCGACCCTGGGAGGATCGAGGTGAGGTTCTGCGTCCAGATACAGTGAATTCTCGATATATGTCAACGAAAAATATTCTCATATAAGGACGAAAAGTTGAGGCACGTGAAACCATTTTTCGGCTAATTCTGTCGGTAACGTGGTCACTCTACCTTACCTACGGAGTCTTGGCTCTCAAGCCGAAAATGAAAAAGGAAAGCTCGATTCCTCGGCGAAGATGTAAATTCGTACGGAAAATTCGAGCACGAGCCAATTGTATGGTTTGAACTTTGTGCTATTATTGCTGCGTTTGTTTAATGATTGTTCGAAAAAATCAGTCTAGAAAATTATCGAGGAGAATGATCTCGTTAACCAACTACAGAAAAATCGCAGGTTCGGTGTTTGCAGAAATTTCGCGTTCGACCCGCAATTTCGCATTGGCCAGGCTCGGACGTCGACGATGAAATGGTTAATATTAAGTGTAGGACGTAGATCAATTAAACCACCCACCGTCGGCGCGCTACCCTTTCGCTGTAAAATGGTATCCAGTCCTGTGGAAAGAGAGACTCGCTGAAATGTCAAGCTATTTTTAATGACCTCGAGTGGAAGGGACCAGCAGAGCCACGTTTCTCGTGGGTAGCATCTTCTCTGAACGTTACGGGGTAAAGATCCACGGATCAAAAGAGACTCGGTCCAGCTGACCGAGGAACCTGAAGAATAAATTCCATCGCGGCGTTCCCGCTTTAACCGCTCCGATGAAACAATCCCTACCCCTTTCGACGCACGCAGCCCTTCCATCCCACAAAACCCAGCCTGAAAGTCCATTCCTGGGATATTTATTACAATATTTCTACCCGAGGGCGAAATTATAAAAAAATGTTCTAAAACAGGTTACTCGGAAAGAGTCGCCGAGGCTGGTAATTGTTCAAGTCTGTTGCCGAAGGGCCTGGTTGACAATGAGCGAGCTTAAACCGTGCCTCGTTCTCCCTGTCTGTTCTTGATCTCTGTTCTGAGCACTGCGACTTCCATTGAAAAATTTTTGAGTTGTCTTTTTGCCCGGAAAAATTACTTCCTTGCCTTCGACGCGCTTAACCAGAGTCGTCAGATTAAATGTTGTAAGCTATATCCTTGCGCGTGAAATATATCGAAAATAACTAAAATCAGAGTTTGATAATAAAGAGAAACTTTATCCTCATTTTTCGGGAGAACGGTTAAGTTCAGACCCACGGTTCCTTCTGCACTTTTTATCCCTGCGATGAGTAGAATAAGACGCAACGAACAAAAAAAGAATTGTTGACCTTTTATCGTTGAAATTAATTTTCCGGCAGCTCTGTTGCGTGAATTTACAGGAAACCGAGGGTGTAGACGGTCCCGACATATAATTTCTTTGCAGCCTGTACACTGGCGCATTGCGGTGCCTCTGTAGCAGCCTACAAAGGCCCCGAAGAGAGCTGAAATAAAGGAGAAGATCCCGAGGAGCCGGTGGAACGCGATGACGACTAACGATCGTGATTTACGATCGATTTTCGCGTGGCCAGCGAAAGAGCAAGCACGAATTAATCGGCGCGGATGCGTGCAACCGGCTCGTTACTAACGTATCCCGGAAATCTAACGCGCGTCTTCGTCGATTCTAAGGGGCGTCTTCCACAGAAGGGTTAGAAGACGGGGTCACAGGGTTCAAGGGAAAGGTTCGAAAGGACGATGCTCGTTCCATCGTTCCGTGTCCACCTGCCGGGCCGCGTCTTAATTGCGCCGTTGGGCAGTTCTCGTTAGCATCGACACACACCGGTCGCTCGTACGGACGCGAATACCGATCGGCGAATGGCGAATGCGCGTACGAACGAATATTTTAACGAGCAGCGGGGCGCGCGATAACGATTCCCGTGGAAACGGGATTCGACTGACATCGATGACAAGGATTCACGCGGGGAACACTCTCCCGTTCGTTCGCCTCATAAATTGCCTGTAGGGCCGCCGCGCCCGTAAACCTCCTGATTGCGATCGATAGCGCGATTTTTTTCCCGCCGCACCCCCAAATATGAAATCGCCGGTTCGGTGTCGAAGTGTTTGCGACGTTTAACGCTAGGCTCACTCAAACTGACTATTTTACTTTATAAAAATGACAAGAACGTGCTGCCCAAATTTTTAGCCATTCGCTTTTTAATAACATATACCCGAAAAAATAAATTTGTTGAATAATTCCTCGGGGATGTATCTTTGGAATCTTAATAATTGGAAATTAAAAATATTAGAACCCATATTGACGGGTCCCGTAAACCTAGTGTTAACAGTGTCATTGTATAAAGAATATCGTTATGATATTCCCGCCTTGTGCTTTTAATCGTCACCTTGATTAAATTTGAAAATCCCACCGAATACAACCCGAATTATCGCACGTTACAATACAAAAAGGTCATCTTTACATCTCGATAAACCATCGACATCAAAAAATTAATGATCACATTACATGTCTTATTCGACATAAAGGCACTTTCGTTTGAAACTTTTTAGTATGCAACGAGCAGGTTACGAGTAAGCTTAGGTGGTGCAGTTACGTGACTCACCCTGGATACAGTCTTTTTAAAATAAGCTGTTACAGCTGTAATTCCGCTGTTAATAATTAACTGTTCCTTGAATTGTATGGAGCATTAAGATCGATTGATAACATTAATTCACGCGATGAATTCGCAAATTAAAATTACAGCTGTCAGTGCACCTTCGAGCGACAGAGCGTAGGTCACCGACTATCCCGTTGACAGAAATCGAAGCTGTCTAAGACGATAATTTAGTGGTAGCGCCACGGTGCGTCGCTTGTAAACTGCTCGTAAAGTGCAGCGTGCGCACGCGCGCGCGCACGATCCCGGGGCAGCTGCACGTGTAATCTGATAATGCAGGTGCAACGAGCCGACGACGATGTCGGTGACGATATTAATATACAGGAATGATTACAAGCGGCCGCGCATTAGCGCCGATTCGTAACATACCGGGACCCGACTTCACGGACTTTACCGGCCGGAGACAATTATTTCTCTGAACAACCAGTGTCCGCTAATTTACACACCTTTCCAGCCGTTTGTCGGTCATATCCACCACAACGATCTTCCTCAAATTGTTTCGCTATCATCTGTCCTATCTATCGCACCGTCTCTTAGCAAATCTGCCGATCTTCCAAACGATTTCTGCTTATGCCGAATTTATTTCCACGGAAAGGTATAAAAATCGATACTCGATAATGTCTTCACCTGTTGAACTGGGAAGACGCGTTTACTCGTAATTTGTACGCATCTGTGCTACAGTTCTCTTTCGATATAAGACGACGAGGTTTTGTGCGAAACAAGAAAATCTCTATCCCCTTTTCAAGTTGTCCGGCTGGACACCGCTCGGTGCCAGAACGAGAAGGTTCTCTTCCAACGAAAGATATCGCTGCTTGTGCACAAAGTGAAGCCGCGTATCTTCATCCGAAACACGACGAAAGCCGCCCCCGAGCCATCGTCTTATATCGAAAGAGAACTGGATTGCTTCTATTTAAAAGAGAATTTATCTAAGCAAATTTTAATCTACCGTATTTATGGCAAAAATAACTGTAATTTCAAACGGTAGAAAGGTTAAAATGATTTATGAATGCTGTTATTCTCAGCTTGTTAAAATTCAAAATGAGAATGAACTGTCTGCTGGCCCCAGGCCCTCGCAATGGACGCAGTCAATTAATTTAAACATTGGAACGGTACATTCCTGTTATTTTTGCAAAGTAATGTAAAATCTGTCACTTTTAACGCTCCGTAAACCTTGCGTTAATCATATAACTTACACACTCAGGTACCTAAATATACCTGTACAAGTAGAAATAATACCTCCAGTTTTGGAAATAAAAGAAAAATTAGCGAAGGGTTGATATTGGAAGATATATAACTGTCTGCTGGCCCCAGTCCCTCGCAATTGACGCAGTCAATTAATTTAAAAGATGGCTACTTTGGATCGGTACGTTCCTGTTATTTTTGCAAAGTAATGTAAAATCAGTCACTTTTAACGCTCCGTAAACTTAGCGTTAATAATATAATTTACACACTGAGGTACCTAAATACCCGTAGAAATAGATGTAATACCTCCAGCTTCAGAAATAAAAGAAAAATTAGCGAAGGGTTGATATTGGAAGTTGATCCCGTGCAAAAATCAGACATGTCAGAACGCTTCGTCTGTTTGGTAATAACCAGGGATGAAGAAGAGTTTCGCGAGAGGCACGCGCAGAGGGAACATCGTCGGTTTCTGGGTCACGGAGGAAACTGCAGCGTGAAATTCGCGGTCGCATAGTGCGCCGACCAACGGGAAACTTGCGTGGGTGACACCATAAAATATCTAACGAATGGTGGATCCGCGCAGCCTCTTCGCGGCGCAGACCGCATTATGAAAATGCATCCGTCAAGCCTGATATTTCATGAATGATACCGCCGCTTCTCCAGCGGCGCTCCGGAACTTACGATCTGCCATAAACCGAGCACCTACCGCCCGTACCTGTTCTCTCGAGTGCTATCGCGGGAATGCTCGCCGGGGGCACGGCGAAATATCCCGAAATGGGAATTGCGATTTAGGATCCGCGAAATAAGACTCCGACCGTTCCACCGGATCGATCTCGAACCGATCCTCCGTAGGTCAATGTTACAATTAAACATCCCGTCGAATTACTTAAAAATTTTCTAAGACGAAATCAATATTCGGACACTTTTTCCTAGAATGCGGATTTTATAATAGAAATGGGTGGATGCAATTTAACACTGAACCTGTTATTTTACAATTACTGAAATTATAGAGATACATATCATTTCTCCATGAGAAATTCTTTTATTGATACTTCGATAAACATGGTGGATGTAATACGCACTGTTTTAATATTTGCTAGGTTAAAGCAGTAAACAGGTCAAAAATAAAATCAAATAAAATTGTTAAAGGAAGAATTTCTTCTGGGCTCCTCTTTGACACCCAATCCGCCATTTTGACCAGCTCGGTAGTTCCAGTGTTAAAAGGGGTCGGTCTCCATAGATTCGCGATAAGGTAGAGTGACTACATTACCGTCAAAAAATGGTTCTACGCGCTTCAAGTTTTCGTCCTTAAAGAAGAATATTTTGTCGCTGGTAAAGGGCTCATTCGAAAGAGAAAGGTTCAATCTAGTGCGCGCTGGTCAGCAGCTGCAGAGATTACGCAGATATTCGGTAACATAAGCGTGAGAAGTAGGCCAAAAATTGGCGATGTGCGTGCCGTGGAATCCAAGCATTTTTCTGCCATTGGATGAGTTTTCCGGATGAAATCGAGAGAACAAATTCAGCTATATTTTGTCTTGATTCTCTGCGAAATGAATTTCTGGAATTCATAATATCGATAATACGGAGCAAAAAATGTGACAAGTTTAGTCACTGACTTAAGACCCGTCGGATCAAGACCAACACGGATCTCAAGTCTGTGTCCGAAGGCTGTGGATGGAAATTATTAATTAAAAAGTCGCGTGACTGCCCCGGGCCCTTAAGATTAGACGTTTCCCGAATTTTATAGTGAACGTCGCGAATTTCGGTGGACGCTTTAGCACGCGATTTTCGAAATCGCTCTAACGTTACCACGAAGGCATCCTCGATTTTTGCTTGCAAGCAATCCGGGTCACGAATTTCGTGTTACGTCTGGAGGCAGGTCCTATCATCGGCATCTCGGGCTCCTGTCGATATACTCTCTCGACGGAGGCGGAGGCGGGGGCGGCGACAGGGGATTCGGAAATACTCTTTCGCACTTTCCTTCGGGAAGAAAGTTATTTCCGTTCTCTTTCCCGACGTTTATCCGCGGGACGTGTCAATAAGGATACTCCTCTATTAAATCTATACACGCGACGATGATTAAGAGCAACTCCGTCGCCTACGTCCTCGGGGTAAACGTCGATTCGTGTTAAGGAGACCCTCCGGCGCGTTAATATCGACAAGGATGATCGAACATTACTCGCTAAAGCGACAAGCAATCTCTATTAGTGCAATGAAGACCGCCCGGGTGACGAATTTTCAAAGACCATTAAAATCTCGAAAATGCCGAACACGAATTTTCTCGGGGCATTAAAATCTAGAAAATTTCAAACACGAATTTGCTATGACCTATCCGTGCAATTTTCTACCGAAAATTTGAGAGGCAAATTTCACCGACTACACAAGAAATGAAGAAAAATTTTATAGATTATAGAAGTGATAACATTCTGAAATCAAAGTTTAAGGGAAAGAATTGTTCGCGAATAGGACGTTCACCATCGGGCGAGAAGATCGATCCGAAATTATGAAAATATACGCACGGCGGACGGCTACGTAAATTAATTTGCGTTTAACACGACGTTACGGCGCAGTAAAACACGGCTACGGCAGCTCGGGGGAATCGTTAAAACCGTAATGCATAATATCGCCGAAAATTTCGCGTAATCCAGCCGGGTGCCCCGTTAAATCACGAGCCGTCAAAGTGTTCGCCAACAGTATCCGATTCCGCTCGAACAGTCGACATGGCAACGTCCCTTTTTATGTACGATTCTGTTTCATTTTTCGCAAAATGCGAACGTCGCGCGTCGTATCAATCTACGTCTTACAATTACAACAGAATTTAAATCACTGTGCCGCGCAATTTTTACCTTGCGTACAGTTCAGAAATGAATATCCATTTAACTCCTGTGACCAATAATTACTGTAGAATTGAAACGACTGCGTCGTGCAATTTTTATTTTGCACACGGTTGGGAAATAAATATCCATTTAGCTCCAGCGACTAATAATTATTGCAGAATTTACATTACCGTGTCGTACAATATTCATTTGGCTTAAAATTCAGAAGTAAATATCTACATAGCTCCTCCCTCTCTTAAAATTACTGCACCACCGTGCAATTTTTATTTAGTATAAAGTTTAAAAATGTTTGTGTAGCTCCTGCGTGTTAAAATCACTGTCTTACAATTTTTATTTTACTTAAAATTCAGAAAGAAAGATCTATGCGGCTCTTGAAATCTGTATTTTGTTTGCAGTTTAACGACGAACGTTTAACATTTGTCTAGTTTGTTGCTCGATTAAAATTTCTCGAGTTCGTTGCTCCAGTTTGTACACGATTTTGTTTAAAACGAATATTATTTTGGTTCTGGCGACGCTGGAAGGGTAATTTGCCACTCTGTAGGGAGAAGAACGTTTTCGAAACGTTAAGCTCGAAGAATGAACTTTCGGGAAGAAAAAGTCGCTTTCCAGAGCATTGTGAGTGGCCAGGATGTTGCGACAAAATCGCCGGAGCCCGAGGTTTCTTTCTCAAGAGCCTTTCCACCGTGTCGTCAATTGCAAACGGGGTCAATGTTTACGACGAAGACCGCGGAGGCGCGGCTACAACGTTGCACGCTACAACGTTGCACGCGCGAAAAATACACCGCCGAGAATGGAATCGCGAAAGTCGAGATGTCCACACTGTCAGCTTTTCCCGCCGCGGAGAAAAAGATAAAGCAACTCGCGCGAGTGCCGTTACCTTTTTAGCACAGAGAAATTCGAAAATCTCTGCTGCTTTCGGGATTTTTCGATCTGTGCCATTTTCTTCCACTCAACCTTTCCCTATTTAAACGCTCGAAAGTGTGTCACTTGCACTTATCGCGCAAATGAAAAAATTAACAATCATTTATAAAGAATATCATCAGCAATTATTAGTTCTTCTTGCAAATTTTAGATATTTTGTTTTGAACAAGAAGTTCAACTCTAAGAGGATTGAAAGAAGTGTGAAGAAAAATTACGTTGTACGAAATTTGAATGATAGCTGCTGTAAAATTGTTAAAATCGTCCACCGGGTCCACCGGTTAATTTTAATCGATACGACACAGGTACAATGATGGAGAATCCACTTTCGTGGCGGGAGAGAAGATTCAGAGTTGCTCGGGAATAATGGGCGAGATTGAAAATATAATTTACAGGATTATTTATTTAACGCGCTTAATTATCGGAAATCGGTAATCCGCGAAACGTCTACTCGAATGTTCACGTCGCGTCGGCCGTCCCGTGTCGTTGCTGGAGTTAATTCTCGGCAAAGAATAGAGCTTAATTATAGCCGCCGATATTCGGCTATTGGGAGTGTGCCCAATAACGTTGTTTTACCCCTTCCGCTACGGGGTGAATGGTGAATATTTATGCTGGTACCTATTTTACAAACTGCCATTTTCATGCTGCGCGCCTAATAGCGTATGCGCCATTCGCCAATTGCCCGCTCGTATTTAAGAATCGATCATTTTGGCGTAATTAACCGGATAGGGATAAACGAACCTCGAGTATATATACATACATATACATATATATATATATATATATATATATATATATATATATATATATGTGTGTGTGTATATATATATACGCGTGATTTTCACGCGCGATATACCCACTATCTGTAATGAATTCCTCGGTAATTTATCCGATTTTCGCGGAAAAACACATTACAAAATTCCTTCGCGTGCTCTGACCGTTTAACAAACATATCTGCCTTTGCGTTCGAACAATCATTTGCATTTCAGGACTGGGAACAATTAGATTTTTGAAGTAGACAAATAGAAATGAATATTTTTATTGTTTCGAGCGATACAAGAATTGGGAAATAAATTTTTTTGAAATAAGAATTAGATAAAGAAATAGCCGTTTCTTATATTAATCCCAATTCGTGCAAATACTATTGCGAAGTGAGTATATCATTGACATATAAGATAGAAGTATTTGTAATAATATTTCCATAAATTTATATTTCCAATAATATCATTAAAGTGAACACTTTCTAACTTTAACACGTAGGTGGAGTTTTATCGATAATATAACACATTTATTTATGTTATAAATAACATAAAATATTCCATAAAAGTAATTTATACATGTTACTGATTTACTTTATTTGCTTTATACAGACCATATTTTGCGACACGCATTGTCTATTTTCTATATTCGAATGTAAATAGTAAATAGTGTTATGTTATAATCCAGTGTAAATAGCAAATAGAATTTACTCAAGATTGAAGCATGAAATTAAGTATTTTCAACTAATATTTAATTCAAGCATTAAAGCAAATAAATTGAAGAAAAAATTACATAATTTCACTTATTACCAATATCGTATTAGTATTGTAAGACAACATCGGTTCGGATAACAGAGGTTCTACTCAATCATGAATTATAGAAATAAACGCAATCCAAACTGTACCATGTTTGGACTCATTTCAACCAGAAAAACGTCACCGGTACACAGACAGAACTTTTCCGAAGAAATAATTAATGACAAAAACAGGACATAAGGATGTCAACTATATAAGACATATCGCGTCACGGCGCCTAATCCTTTTCCCGTCGCTCCCAGCAAACTAACGGCGAGAACACCGTGCTGGAACTTTCGTCGGATGGTCTCCCATGGTCCTACGGTATTTGTCGTGCTTCTCTCCTCTCTTTGACAAGCGGAACGAGACGGAAAAGCGCGGAACCCGGCCGAGAGGAAACGTTGGAACCCGCGGCTCCGCAAATTATTTTATTTTCGTCGCGGGCTGTCTCACCGGGATTCAAAGGCCGGTCGAAACGAACCGGACAAACGAACGAGAGAACGAAACGATGGATCCCGAGCACCGTCCGATCCCTCGCAGATTTGTTGCGATCGCGATCCACCGGCGATGCCCCTGTCCGTCCGCGCGTCGCCCGAACATTCGTCGAGCTTTCTACTTGACACGGAAGATAACCCGGATCCTGTCCGGCTTCCGTGACGGCGTGGTTCGAGCACCGATTCTGATCGGCTTCAACCACGTGATGGACGACTATCATCGACCGATTGATCACCCGGCAATTTATATCGCGTGTTTCGGAAAAAATAGAGAATCCTTCCTTTGTGTGGAAATCGTTTGATCGTCGTTGGAAGAGGCCACAGTGATTTTAGGCGCCGCGTAGATATCTCTGAACTTTATGCAAGATAATAATTTCAATCCTACAGTAATTGTAATGCACAGGAGGTACCATAGATATTTATTACATAATTTTACGCAAATGAAAAATTGTACGACACAGTAGTTGTAATTCTGCGCCAGTTGTAAAACTCTGGAGCTGTAACAATATTTATTTCTGAATTTTATGCAAGATTCTCGGAATTTCGGAAAATCCTTTGGTTGAGATACGTGTCAACCATAGTGGTAGAAGCACGCAAAATTTCAATTCGGTCGGCCACTGAGAAAAAGAAACACGAAGTGGGTAATATCGTCGGTTCGGATAATCGAGGTTCTACTATATCGTGGATTAAATTGAGTGAATACGATCCAAATGGTATCGTGTTGGGTATCATTCTAATCGGAAAGGTGTCACGAACATGTTATTACAAGCTTCGTTAAAAAATCATGAGAAGCAAAGAAGTTTTTTCGCTGAATTAGTATTGTCCTTAAATAGATAATTCAAAGTGCTTAACTGTGTGTCCCTGTTATGGAATCTCTTTTAGCAAACATGCTACCACAACTTCCCACAGAATCTTCGTTAAACAGATTCTACAGTATTCCTACTTAACACGAGCATTTTTCAAAGACGAGGGCAATATTTCTTTCCAGAAAAATTTCAACAGACATGCTCCTGAACGAAATACACAAAGTTCGAACAAAATTCTTTGTGGAAACGAGAGACAACTTATTTCGAACTCGTTTATCTCGATCTCTGCTGCCGCACGATCGTTTTCTGGCGTCGTCTGAGGAACGCTGTTTGAAAAGGGTTAATCCGAGCATTGAGAATCGTCGCTGAGCAAACCGTATAGCCTGAAGAGCTCAGAAAATTCGCGTTGGCGCGTCTCGGTGGCGATCGTCATCCCGAAAATATCAATATGCACGGAACGGCTCGACCGGTGATACAGGAAGCTGACTCACACCACGTCGCGTGTAGATACCCGCGTATCCGCGCGATATTGCACAAGCATTTACACGTTCACGGGTTCCCCTCGCGGTTCGAACTTCCCCCGATTCCTCTGCAACCCCTTCGACCCTCCCACCATCCTCAGCAACCCCCTCTAACGCGTCACTCTCGCCGTATCCACCCCTCTCGCCACTCTCCCCTCTCCGGCGCCCCACCATAACGATCCTCCCCTCCCGCGATTCGACTGTCCCACCTGCGGTGAACAACACCGAGTCCTTGTCTATGAACTCGTGAGTTCGTCGACAGGACCGGCGGAATGAGCGGCCGGGAGAGGGGGCAGCAGGGGAGAGGAGAAAGAGAGAGGGAGAAGGGGAAGAGAGAGAGAGAGAGAGAGAGAGAGAGAGAGAGAGAGAGAGAGAGAGAGAGAGAGAGAAAGGAGTATGCAGAGAACCAAACGCTAGCTTTCCGCGTATCCTTTCTCCGCGTACAGTTCGCGTCGATTTACCGGGGAGGAAACCTGGTCGACCGACGATCTTGCAGAGCATTTTTCGCTCGTTGCTCGGTCTTCTCTAAGAGATTGCAACTAATCGCATTAATTTTCGGACGCGATACTATCGATGTTGGCTGATTTCTTCAATTCTGCAAAACACCTCTGAGAACGAAGCTACGCTATCTCAAGGTCATTTTCTGACGAGATTTCAAGGTCATTAGTATTTTTTTTAAACGGTCGTGTCTTCTTTCTTAGACATTCTCGTAGAGCGCGAAGAGACGAGTCCAAAGACTACCATGAGTGTACCGTTTCGATCATTCAGTCTCGAGATATTTGTGTCTGAAAGCATTGAAGTCTTACTTTTCAGACACAAATATCTTGAGACTGAATGATCGGAACGGTACGCTCATGGTAGTCGTTGGACTCGTCTCTTCGCGCTCTACGAGAATGTCTAAGAAAGAAGACACGATCGTTTGAAAAAGATACGAGTGACCTTGAAATCTTGTTGGAAAAATATCTGAATATTAATACAGAATACCAGATCAGAAGGAAAACGCACACTCAATCTGATAGGACGACTAACGTTCGAAAACATGTAACAGAAAATTAACCCGTAAGGATTTCAATGGATCCAGAGCTACGAGCCACGAGATCGCCAAAACACGCGAACCGAAGACGCCGATCAGACGGGATCAAGTCTGTATTATTGTATTTCGTTGATAAACTTCTGGACACAGAACGGTAAACTTCACGACAAGTGAAATGCTCCGACCAAAAGAGATCCCAATTCCGTCGAATCCATTGAAACTCTCCGAGTTTCCTCTCTCCAATTGTCGAGATCACGCAGGTGCTTTCGCACGGGGAAAATTCTTACGGCTAAATGTACCGGTTCACGATCTGGTTACAAAGCCGCGGCTCGAACTCGAGCAGCATCTCTCTCTCCCTCTCTCTCTCTCTCTCTTTCTGTCTCGTGCAATATTTACAAGAAATTACGATCCGCTCTCGCGACACGGCGGAAGAATGTAATATAAGAAAATCAGCGAGAGCCGCACGCCGCCGCCGTGGGAATCCCACAATCAAAATGACCGGCATTCCAGCCTCCGATAACATCTGCATAACGGAGACCTATTTCACGCTAGGCGAAAGGATTATCCCTTCGGTCCTCGGGACACAATCTTCCGCGCTAACGAAACCCCCGGCCAGGCCGGGACGCGTCCAATTAAAACGAAAGGAGGGAGGCAGGGAGGGAGGGAGAGAAAAATCGAATTCTCCGATCCACCGGTGTTCCAATTATCGTTTAATCATAGACCAATCGGAATTACTCGAGCCCCGGCCGTTCCTCTACAAAGCGGCCAAAAGAAACGACTGGAACGCGACGAAAGAGACACGGTGGCGCTGTTTCTCGAAAAACTGCCCGAAATTCCGCTGCTCGATGCTGGAACAGCGTTCGTGACAATTCCCGGTATCCATAGAAACGTCTATAAACGTTTGCGAGTTCGATATTTGTTCATAGAAAGGCATCGAACTTTTTAATGTTGCAGAAAAGCTTCCAGTAACTTGATCGCGTGAACGGTAGTTTCTCGATTTTGTGTGATAACTCGTTGGTTTTTGATTATTTTTGTACGAAACTTTCAGCGATATATGGAGGACATTTTGCCGATTAAAATGATACCAAACACGATGCAGTTCGGGTCCTATTTACTCGTTTAATCCACGATATAGCAGAACTTCTCTTATCCGAACCGACGAACCACACCCGCTTCAGGTTCTTTTTTCTCAGCAACCATTGGACCGATCGAGTTGAAATTTCTTATGCTTTTAGTACCAGGTCCAATACGTCTTTTAACCAACGGATTTTTTACAATTCTTCCTACAAACCGATTAGCAGCGTTATCTAGGACCTGGACACTAGATTCAAGAATGCGAAAGTCTACACATAGGTTGTATAATCCTTTCTATTCGGTATTTCAAAATTCCCTTTGACCAAATTGCGCTTCCAGTAGTACCCTAAATGCTCTAAAAATTTGAAATCGATATCTCCAGTAGAAGTTTATTTGGCCACGTTCTCAAGTCAGACTGAGGAGCCAACAAACAAAGTCGTGTCAACAATTCCGAAGAAATTTCAAAGCCACGTGCCGAATAATATTGTGAAACGTTTCGAACGAAAAGAAACAATGCGTTCTCGTCGGTTTGCGTAGTTCGAGGCTCTTAGCTCCAGGGTTAACAACGCGGAATGTTGCAGATTTGTAACGATACGCGCCGAAGGGTTAAAGCCGAGGTAAATCCGCGAATCCGCGATGCAATTCTCTTTTTTCCCCCCGTTCGAGTCTGTTTTAAAGCTGGCAGTCTGGCGGCAGTGCCTGGCGTTCACCGATCGATCCTCTTTTTTCCAATTAAGAGATTATCGACGGGGAGGCTAAGTTGCGCGCACGGCAGCGGGTTGTTTCAATGGTGTGTACATCGTTCTGCCATGGTTGTGCCTCTGTGGCGTACCCAAGGAGAAACCAAAGCGCAGAGAGAGAGAGAGAGAGAGAGAGAGAGAGAGAGAGAGAGAGAGGGAGAGAGAGGGAGCTAGGTAAAGGTAATGGTTAGCTACCGCGCGGCATCACCCAGTTTTTCGCCGCGCTCCTTTCTGATTTCTGTAATCCCGGCTAATCACCGCTCTCAACAATTGCACGAACTTTTATGTAAATAGCGTAATGCCGGAGTAGAGAACCGGGCCCCGAGCTATAGTCGGCGCAAAAATTCCGCGTGTCCCGCCGTTCGCGATCGCCGCGAGGCCTCATGTTGCGCCTGTACACCGAGCGAAAAGTACGCCGCGAGAACAGAGGCCGAACACAAATGTTGCTTGCCAGCCACGCAACGAGATCGTATCTCGTGGCATAATGCAACTTCGATCTCTCGTGGCACGGTGCAACTTCGATCCCGCGATACTCGGCGCTTGCTGTGGCTCTTCGACGGATCTTGAGGGCCGATCGAAATCACCACCTTCTGGCGAGGCCGTCTTCGAGAAAACGTCAACGCTCCGCTTCGATTTCAACACTAACCGAGCACGAAATGCGACTGGTTTACGTTCTGTTCTCAAAATTGCAACACTGCATTTATTCAGATTTCTCGCAATTTTTGTGACAGCGTGTGCTTGAACGAAGAAATTTATTTCATCACTTCTACAGAAAGCATCTTTACAAGAACTGACGCCGTGTTTGATATAATGGGCACAAATTCCCCAAATATCTCGCGAAGTATTGACCTTTCGATGACCTTGGGTTAGTACCTTTACACGCAGTATAATAAACCGGATCGATTGGTTTAACAAAAAAATTGGGGTGCATTTTCCTCTATCGTTTGTTCATATTTCGATTTAAAGAAGAGCGGTAACCAGTCTCCAGAGTCAGCCAATACAAAAGAAAATTCAGAAAATTTCTATGGTGCCCCCTCTTCTCCCTAAGCGCGTGCTAATTTTGCTTATTGATCCAGCACTGATTCTCCACGGCGAAGAGTCTTCTTTGCCCGAAACGAATTTGGCACACTATCGAAGGAGACCTAAACGGGAGCCAACGGTGTCGAAACAAGAATTGGAGCCGAGTCGACCGGAAGAGTACGAACGGCAAGACCAAGAATGATGACGCTATAGTTCTCGACCGAATCGGAACCGCAAGTTTCCTCGGGATTCGGCGGTTCGGTTATCAGGCGTGGCAAATTGGCGAAGAAATCTGTGCTCGCGTTTGCTCGCGTTTCGCGGCCCCGAGACGCATTTGTCACGGGCAGATTATCATCTCGCGGCGGCAGCCAGTGTCCTTGATCGATAAAACTCGAATAATTCGCCTCGGAGGACAGAGGATGCAGAGCCGGCTCCGGCTCCGGCTCGGCTCTCGAGGACGATATGTATCGTTCTGTTGGGTGTTCGCTACGCGGGAGAAACGTTTCTTCGGGCTTTCTAGAACGCGGGCTGCTGTAAGGTAAGAGAAGGTGGGCGGCTGCAAGAGAAGGTCGATTCGTTGTTATTACGTGGCACCGTTACGCAATTCCGCCGCCGCCGCCGCCTCCGACGACGACGACGCTTCTGGAGCTAAGCTGGCCGAGCTGACGTCGAAAACGTTCAATTTCGATCGCGTACTGCTCGGCCGGTTCAACAACCAATTATTTGCCTAAGTAGCAATAAATGCGAGGAAACCGGGCGAGCGCTGTGTACGCGAATGTTGCAACCAATTTGCAAGCATTCTTTCGGATAACTATCCGAAACGTGGTCGGAGCCGTTGACCCTCCGACAGCGGATCTTTTCTATAACCATTAGGTCCTCCCATAAGTTCGGGATACGGTTTATATTATTACTTTTGAAAAGTATTGTAATGAAAAACCATAGAAATTTTATAGTGACGGTACGATCCAAAATCGGTATGATTATCGGTATGATTCGGTCTTTGCCAAAAAGGTCAGAAGAGGTTTAGAATTGAAATGGTACAAGAGTAAACGGCACGAACTTATGGGACGACCTAATATACGCCGTGTTTCTCAATTTTTTAAACGTACTTTCGGAGACATTCTCGAACAGAAAATAGAAGAAACATTAATTCGATGTTACATCACTTGTTGGAGATTATTAAGAGAAGGAATCAATTTTTATACAACTCCCTTTCACTGTAATCGATAATATTTTATTCCGAAGAGATCCGTAATCTACTCTTCAAGAACACCAGCCTCTCCAAAACTTGGCGGGATCAGCTTCCAAAAGTTCCTGCCGTCTCTCCGAAGCATCCAACAGCATCCCCAAACTTCAAACATCGAAGTTAAACAATTCCAAAAGTGTCGTCCCAGGTACAATTTCAAAATTGCCCGTCCAAACCCCAACAACCTGAACCGCACTAGCGTCTCCAAACTCCGACGCTGTCATCGGCATCCAAAAATTCTCGCGAAGAGCATCCTCAAGCTTCGTGCATCGAAATCGAGCAATTCAGAAGGGCAGTGTCTTCGTACAATTTGCAAATCGTCCGTCCAAACCTCTCCAATCTCAATCGGACAAGCCTCTCCATACACCGGCATCGCGAGGCCGCAAAAATCCTGTCTCCCCGAAGCGAAACATCCCCAAACTCTACAGCAAAACAATTCCAAGGGTGTCCAACGATTTCCACCCTGCTCGCGATCGAATCTCGTTTCGATCGTGCTCCCTGGATCGTTCTCCGGGAACGAAGGAGGACAAGCAGGATAGTAAAGTGCATTCACCGGATCCTGCCCGGTAGAGAGGAAGCAGAAGAAGAAGGAGAAGAAGATGAAGAAGAAGGAGAAGAGGATAGCGAACGCGTGTAAGTAGATAAGGAGAAGAGGGCGAGACGCGGAGGAAATGTGTCCGGAGGAAGGGGTGTCGTAAAATGGAGGAGCTAGACGTCCGAAGCCAGAACGAGGGAGAGAGGGAGAGAGAGAAGAGGGGAAGAGAGAAGAGACTATTGGGAATAGGAGAGCGGAGAGGCAGGGGGCAGGAAATAATAGAAGGAGGGCGCGGCGGTCGGTCACTTGTTGCGATCCTGTTAGTTCACCTCTTCGCGGCCGTCTCGTCGTCTCGTCGTCTTCTTTGCAGCGGGACAAGGATGAAAGAAGCCGGCCAGCTGGGCACGACAAGGACGAGACAGCCCGGCCGAGAGGGAGCGAGACGGAGGGAACCTATTTCGCAGGGTGCGCCAACACTCCGGAGAACTATAGCTAGCTACCACGAGGGCATCCTCTCGAACGACCACGACCACGGACAGCGAAGCTTTCCTCTTCCTTCCTTCCTTCCTTCCAGCTTCTCTCGAACGCCCGACAGATTCACTGCTGCGCGCTACACGGGCTAGCTTCTTCGGCCACGATCCAGATAATTCGTATGCATTCGGTGCACGCTGCAACCGCCGTCGACTAGAGTCTAGACAGTTGTTCGGGACAACTCTATTTTTCCCGGGATTATGCGCTACGGGTCCACGCGATCCTCCCGGGACTCGCGGAATGCATCGTCCTTGGGATCGCGAGGCTGTTACGAGAGCGGAAAGATTGTTTGCGGATTGTCTTCGAGGTGTTGCGGATATTTATGCCGGCTGGTAGCGCGGCTGGCGCGCCCGGTGCAGCGGTCCGGCCTGCGGAAGATGCACTTTCCAGCGACAGAAAAATTGAACCTCCGGTCATCCTCAAGTACAGACAATCCTAATGCAGAGGAAGAGGCTTTCGGAAAGTGCAGGTTGCACCGAGTTACAAATTATGTCTATTCAAGTTTCCGAAGGAACACAAACTTTCGACGCAGTGACCCACGAAACAGATATTCTGATCATTTTAAGCACAGAGAAAATCATTGTGCGAGGGGCAAGCATATCCGAAACTGCAGTTTGCAATTCCTGCGAGCTGACCTTCAACAGAAAAACAAATTTTCGATGCAGTCACCCACAAAAGCAGAAATTTTAATCGTTTTAGGCATAAAAGAGAATCATAGTGCGAGGGACAAGCATATCCGAAACTGCAGTTTGCAATTCCTGCGAGCTGACCTTCAACAGAAAAACAAATTTTCGATGCAGTCATCCACAAAAACAGAAATTCTGATCATTTTAAGCACAAAGAAAATCATAGTGCGAGGGGCAAACATATCCAAAACTGCAGTTTGCAATTCCTGCGACCCGATCTTCGAAGAAAACAAATTGTGGATGCATCATCCCCCGAAACAGAAATTCTAATCATTCTAATTCTAATCAAAGAAGTTCGTAGTGCAAGAAGTAAAAAATACCTAACACTGCTGGTTTGCAATTCCTGCGATCTGGTCTTCGAAAGAAAAGCAAATTGTTGCAAAAACGGAGGTTCCAATCATTCGGGACATAAATAAAAAATCGTAATGCGATACAAATTTTCGAAAGCCACAGCTCGCAATTCCAGCGATCATGGCTGAGAAAAAATTGTCGATGCATCGACGAAAAGTGAAATGGAGGATAACGGAGGTGCGTTTACCCTCGATCGCATGTGCTCGTGGAGCTTTTAAATCATCGTCGCGTTCATTTACATGAGTCTATGGTGCGCCGTGGTTCAGGAAGCTACGGTGTCCCAACACGTATTGTATAACAAGTCTTGCACTGTGTATGAGAGGTCTATAGATATACCGTATATATGTGTGTATATATATATTATATATATATATATATGTACTCACGGTACTCACTATAATCGGTTACAGAGATAGGCGGCAGCGATGGTGTACCGTTATGCTTAGACTTACCTGAAACAAAAAGGAATGCGTGCATTAGAGACGAGAGAGCTATATACATTGCGCCTGGCAAACTATACTGAAAAATCTCGTTTCGCTTCGCGGTTGAAGAAAGAGCGTATCGCTTTACGGACGCAAAATAGCATGATGTGACCTGCTTAACGGAACGTTGGCGAATTCGTGACAATCCTGGTCGACTGATAATCTTTGTCACCTTTTTTTCACCGAACGTTTATTCGTGTCAATCTTCATTAATTCGATCAATTTTTTTAATAGGTTCTTTCGTAATATCGATCGCACAAATTTCATTTTAATACGACAGCAATTACAATAGGCGATCAAATTTTTGGAGCTGCTTACATAAATTGACGAATTTATATTAATACTCCGTTAAATTAGATTTTAAAAACCGCTCAAAACTTGTTTTATCTTTTCATCATTGTACAATGTTACTTCAGTCGAGGATTTAAAAGAATTAATTTGTGCACGAATGTCTAGCAACATTGAATTTTTCCGATATTTATAAAATATTTTATGAAGTATAAGAAGCTTCGTTTGGACAAAGGTTTCTTCTGTTTCAGGGACAGAACTATACAGTTTAAAATTGAAATTGCATATAAATCAGTGAAGACTACTAAAAACACTTGTACTGTACATCAAAATGATTCGTTCCAACCATTCCTTATATTTAACACTACATTGATTCTTCTACGCCATTAAAACAAGACAAATCATAAATATTGCGGCAATAAACCAAACCACAAAAACTCGAGTCGAGCTCGAAAGAGGGAAAGTGAAACGGCAGAATGGTAGAAAACCAAAAAAAAAACCGAAACAATACAAAAGGAAACGAAAGTGTTCCGAGTTAAAATTTCGTTTGAATGAAACATAAGCGGCAGAAATTACGGCATCAACCGCAAAACTGCCGGGGATCGATAAAAACGTAGGTATAGTAGACCAGAAATAATTCGCGCCGCTTGATGGATCAAGGGCTGGAAAGTTTGTATTGTTTCGCCGAAATGTATTTCGTCCGCGTTTCGCCGGCGATAACACCGATTATACGTCCACGCCCGGAATGCCGTTTTAATTTTCAGGATCGCGCAGCGCCGCGGCGAAAAGTTGCCGGCTCGGACATGTAATTAAGTAATCTCATTATGAGCGGCGTATCGCGCGGCAAACGACGCGAAGAGGCTGATACGCGTGACGGGTATTACCGCGTGACGCGGTGACAGTGCTCGACAAAAGTATTGGCAGTGTACAGCCTTCGCAATATGTACACACATTCGTCACTGTTGTGGGCATGATAACAGTGGAATTCCTCTTATCATAAAAACATGGCCTAAGTGAACGAAGGAACTTTAATATAAAAACTTGGAACGGTGAGCATATATCAGAGTGACCCATAAGCAATCAATTATCTTGAAATCTAAAACAAACTTTGTAGTCAATTCAAGTTTTCATTTCTTAATTTCAGTTGCATTAAATCCCGCATGAAAATGAAAAAGTATGCTGTGACGAGTATGATCCTGATATGATTCTGATAGTGTGTTTCAAGACGAAAACGACAACCTATTACGAAGGTCTTTCAAGGTCACACATTTTTAAACGATGATCACTTACAAACGTAGAAAATATATATTATATTCGAACTTTCCGATAAATGGACGCAACAATTGTGCAAACAATTTAACCCTTTGCACTCGAGTGGTGACTCTGAAGCACCACTGGAAATTGTTGTGGCATTATTTCAAAGAAATTACGAGAAATTTTACAAAATTTGTATTTAACAGATTGCTAAACATTTAAATATTATATGTGGAAATCGGATCAGTTTCGTACGATTAAAATGAAAATGTTCTAAGACGGAAGAAAAATTTAGTTTTGGAATGAATATAGCGCCGAGTGCAAAGGGTTACTTATGTTTGTGAACAGTTTAATTGTGTTTGTAACCACAATTTTGTGGTAAATTATGTTTGTATTGGAAAGATTGTATTTTTCTATGTTCGAGACTTTTGTTCAGTACTGTATACGCGCAGGCAGCACGCGATAAGAGTCCACGCGCGATTATGGTCGTTCGCAAATGAAGACGCACTCCCGCGGAAAGTCTCGTAACAATATCGTAACTGTATTCAAAGCGAGCGATAAGAGCGCGTGCCACCTGCTCAACCCGAGATTACGAACGATCGATACAACGAGGAGATCGTAAAGAAACAGATCCGATCGAGAAACCTGCGTCTCCGCCATTATTCTTTGGCAACTACCACCGTATTCTCTTTAACGTGCTTAAAAGTTTATCATGGCAAAATTTACCACTATTGATCGAATTGCTGATTTTAGATTCTCTATTTCACAGTTGTTCGAATTACCTACACGCTCAAAATCTACTTCGTTGAACGGAGTGATTCCCGAAGCCATTTGTAATAACTTTTTCCTGTGCGAAAACGTTCTCCACGTCTTTGTTTTCGAGTTATTAACACCTGGTTTACGGTACCCGTCAAAATGACGGGTTCTAATATTTTTAATTTAAAATTAAGATTCCAAGGATGCATACATGAGAAATTATTTAACAAATTTATTTCTTTGGGTATACATTAGTTTAAAAATATTGCTAAAAATGCGGGTAGCACGTTCTTGTTATTTTTATAAAGTAATGCAAAATAGTCGCTTTTAGTGTTCCGTAAACCTAGTGTTACAGAAAAACACGGACCAATCAGAGAGCGGCTACAGCGGACGTATTCCGGGTCGGCGAGAGGTCCCGCTAAGCGAGGCGTTCGCATTGGCCGAGCCAGAATCCGAGCGCTGTAGCCGCGCCCTGATTGGTCCGCGTTTTTCGTTAATAAATCCTAAACAACGCCGCGGAGGAGATTTCCGCAAAGGAAAAAGTTACTTCAAATCACCTTGGGAAAACATCCCCTCCAAGGAAGTAATTTGTGTTGGAGCAAGTACTGAAATAAAAGAGAACACCGGACCGCAACGGGCTAATGTAACATAACAAAGGTCGGTCAAAGTCTCAACAAATGTCCTCCCGCAATTTCAGCAGGGTAAATTAAGTTACAGTAATTAAGTTATTAAAAATTGTAATAAATAAAGACAGCATATGCAGAGGAAGCGAAAGAAGGGAAGTTTCCCGGAGCATTTGGAAGAAAGCTGCGGGCCGCAATTGCGCATTGATCGGGTCGATACCGAGCGGACAATCGGCGAGCGGCGGGGCCGGTCGAGGCGAGTCAACGTTATTACAAAGTTATTAACAGCGCGTAAACGGATGCGCGCGGGCTGCGCGTGAAAGGAAGATTCGGTTCGGTGTATAGTCGATCGGCCATCGCTTGGAACGCGCGCTTGGCGAACGAGCGAGCGAGCGAGCGGGCGAGCAATCGAGCAAACGCGTTTCCCGTTCGCAAAAGCGCGGGATCGGGTTGCGAAACTATAGGCGCGCCGGATGCGTTTGATCGCGGCACAGGTGCCGGTGCTTGTACGGTCAATTGATACGCGGCGCGAGATCACTATGAACTATTGACACGCCGTCACGGGACTGTTATTGCCCCGTCGGGCCCCGGTACACGCCCCCACGAACAGGGACAATAGATTCGCCGGCCCTGTGCCTCGGTCGCCGCGACGTCGTAGTCTAGGGGATCTAATGCAGGCCGTATAATTATTGCGTAATTAGCAAATTTGAGCACCACGGCTGGATCGATAATCGTAAATTATTGGGATTGGTCAGCCGAAGCTGATGCATTGCTTACGGCGATGCGCGCTCACCGCCGCCGCCGATGCAACGGCTACTGCCCGATGCAACCTACCGACAAGCACTGCTCTGCAACGCTGGCTTAAAACGGAAAATAATTGTTTAAAATTGTGCCGCGTAAAATATCGGTCGTGTAATGACGTTACTGCTCGGTCTCCTGCTGGTAAAACGGGGAAAAGCAGCGAGAAAATGTGAAAGAGTATCGGGGGGACAATTTATTGATATCACTTGTTTTGCTGTTTTTACCGATTTTTCTGTGAAACTTCTACCGACATACTCGTCACACTTTGCTGATTAAAATGATACCAAACACGATACAGTTCGGATAACATTTGCTCGTTTAATCCACGATACAGTAGAATCTCGATTATCCGAACCGATGAACCACATCCGCTACATGTCCTTTTTCATTGGTAACCAGTTGACCGATCGAGTTCAAATTTTGTGTGCTTTTAATGGCATTACTGGTACGTATTTTGGCCGAAGACTTTTTTGAAAATCGGCCTAGAACTGGACTCTTAGCAATATTTAGATTGAAGGTAACAATGAAAGAACACTCGTTTTAGCAGTGGATGTAGCCAGAGGTTAAAATGAATCCGCTCGTTTTGTGCAGAATTCGGATAAGCGAGGTTTTACTAAATCCTTACTTTACTAAATGTTTGGTCTAATTTTGATCGGGAAAATGTCACGAATACGTTGGTTAGAATATCGTACAAAAATAATGCAGTGGCATATCCCTATCATTCTGAACAGATGTCCATGATTTTCAACAACGTTCAGTAATTATTGTAGTAAATCTTCGTAGTCGACTTTATTCTTCGACTTCGTGATTTAATGTTTGTGTTCTCAGTAAGAACACGAAGAAAATGATAAAGATAAAATGGAAGTCGGTACCAGGTAATGCGAGGTTAAATAAATTCGCGAAAAATTTGCGAATATTCAGTTAACACGAAGCTCTCCGCTTAAAATGCAAGAACCTCCCAAAGATGGCGAATTCAAGGCGGATTTCCATAATTCCAGCACGAACAAAGCATGACGGGGGCCAGTTACCCGATCGCTATTTAAATCCTTTTATATCTCCGGAGGTTCATATCGAATATTTCTCTTCTCGGGAACTTATCGACAGCCGTGGCCAGCATCGCCTATGCTACTGTTCGAACCCCATGTTTGCTTATGCTAACGTCCAACAAGCACTGATATTAAGCCGCGAGGTGGATCCCGTGAATCAAACCGTGGTGTATAGCCAGGCACACCATCGGTCCGACTCCAATATTGGAAATCCACCATGAGAATGCCGTCCTCTGGACATGGCATCTCAACGCGAGGACTAAATAGACAGGGTCCATCTGCGCCCGCGATATATTTCATTCTTCTCCATCCCTGCCTTTCCCTTCTTTTTTCTTTTTTTTTTTTTTTCATTTTTCGTTTACACGTTGACCGTTCAATAACACGTCGAATAGCATCGTCACAACGAACACGGGCTTTCTAGCCTCGCGAAACCAAAAAGAGAAGCGCCATTGTCGAACACTTATTTAAATTCTAGAGCGCTTAGTGTTGATTGATTTTGCAATAAAGACAAAAATTCGACGCGCATTGGTTCAGTCAGACACAGGGAATTCGAGAAAATTGGATTGCCTGATATTTTTATAAACTATTCTTCGGTTGCGGCAATTTGAAAATAATGCGCTGGTGTCCCCAAACTCTCCTAATCTTGTCACTATACTTGAAAATTGACCCACCCATTCATGTCATAAATGCACGAAATCTACAAGTCTACTTACAAAGTAAATAAATATCAATTTAAATACAGTGATTTCTCTACATATGTCGCCAAGGCCTGGATGATAAACGTCGCGGAATTATCCCCACTAGGGGAACACAACAGGGGTAAACACAACACGGCTCGGGGTATGTCTCCTGGACGATATATGTCGCTGGCAAGACCCGTGTTGCTGACACATATCGAGAATTCAATGTACAATCTCTGCAGATCTATTTAAAAAATATGAGAGAATATACAAGGGCTGTCGCTGCGGCGTGGTCTTGGTTTGCAACTAATTCGCGAAAAGATCCTACCCTCCGCGTCGCGTCGGTAAACATTAATCGAGCGACCGGCGGATTGCAAACATCGCAGCGATACGGGATTTAAAAATAACTTTGGCTATCTTAATGGTCCTTAGCTCGGTAATTACGTGTCGGGCCGGGTCGCTATCAATCGGCGTACATTCGCGAGACCGTGGCGAGCAAACACTCGCGCCACTGTGTCCTTAGAAAACGATTGTGTTCCGTGTGTTCAAACACTCCGGAGAGACGTCCGAGGACCTGAAATATACGTCTTTGACGGGAGATTCGGCTGTCCACTTCGCACTGCCTGCAAACACCGGTTAAATGTTACACGTGTAAACTCGGAGAACCTGAACAGACGCAACCGGAGGGATGCAAAATTCCCGCGACCTTCGAATTAATTGGCCTCCACCTTTGCTAGAGAACGCTTCGGACTGCTTTCGCAAAATGGCGCTTAGACCGTCCGGAATTGAATCAGCGAATTTTTCTTTGGCTCTAGGAAATATGAGCTTTGAGATAGAGGACGGTCAATAGACTAAGGACTTTATTGTTTAATAATTTCAGAAAGTCGAAACCAATCGAGCCCCTTCAATTCTTTTATACTTCTTACTGTTTCAAATTGTAGCTATTAATTAATTTTCCTCGACCCTTGCTAGAGAACGCTTCGGGCTGCTTTCGCGAAATGGCACTTAGACTGTCCGGAATTGAATCTGCGAATTTTTCTTTGGCTCTAGGAAATATGAGCTTTGAGATAGAGGACGATCAATAGACTAAGGACTTTATTGTTTAATAATTTCAGAAAGTCGAAACCAATCGAGCCTCTTCAATTCTTTTATACTTCTTACTGTTTCAAATTGTAGCTATTAATTAATTTTCCTCGGCCCTTGCTAGAGAACGCTTCGGGCTGCTTTGGTGAAATGGCACTTAGACTGTCCGGAATTGAATCTGCGAATTTTTCTTTGGCTCTAGGAAATCTGACTGGTAACTTTTATGCAAAAATCGTCTCTCTCTCTTTTGCTAGAAACAGGGGCCATTAAGGCCTTGATGCTTTAATAATTTTAGATATTCTTCGATTCTGTTATACTTCTTACTATTTTAATCTGTAGCTATCGATTTTCCCGTAAATGCATAAAATTCGCTAATGTCCAAATTATTGGAGCAATCTGTTATAAATTCACGAGTTTACGTTCAAACAGTAAATTTCCAGGTGCAAGCCTGCCTAGACTGAATGTGATAGGTACAAATAAAGTTGTTGAACAATTCCGCAAGCGACGCAGATTTTCGCCTATTTTCCGAGGGTCGAACTGTTCATTTCGTACACTTTCGCGTCGAAATGGAAGATAGCGGGCAGGAGGGAGTTTCGATTCGTCGTAGATAGGAGAGAGGGCGGTTCGGTGGCGAAGTTGCGGGTGTATTGTGTTGGGTGAAATTAAACCGGATTTCACGGGGGATTAAATGGCATTTCACGACCCGCGGGGATACGGACGTCCCCGCTCCGCTTCTGCTCTGCTCTTGCTCTGCTCCTGCTCCTGCTCCTGCTCCTGCTCCTGCTCCTGCTCCGCGCCCCCTGTTTTGAATTTGGGCGTGAATGTGACAGTTGGTTTATACGATTTTCGGATTGATGGGCTCGCCGCGCGGAATGCCAGGAAATGACGAAAATAATTATTATCCGCGGAGTACTCGGGAACCACCCGGTTGTTCGCCGAGGGTTTGCGCGCGGTCGCGTTTTACGCGTGTGCGAGAGAACGTTCGAACACGCTCGAAACCCCGGGAAACATCGATACCCCCTCCCCCGGCCTTCCGATATATCGTGGATATTAACCGGACGGGGAATCATTGCTCCGTGTGCCACCGCGTGCCCGTTCGTGGTCACCGAATTGGCAAAACGCGAATTCACTTGTTTCCACGATAAAAGTTCGACCGCCCCGCTTGTCCGGCTCGAGAACATCGGCCGATATCGGGCTCCGCACGCGTCTGAAAACTGTATTTTTTCTTTTGTTGCATTTTCGGAATCGCGCATTTCATACCCCAGCTGTTCAGGCTTCTTCCGTTTCTTCCGTTTCCGGGGAAATTAATATTACTTCGACGATCTGCAGATTTGCCGCGGTTTGTTCGGCTCAGAATATTTTTCATTCCTTCCATTTTTATAGCTACATTCGACATTATTTACATCTTCGTTCCTCTTTTCTTTTGCTCGCAAGCATTTTGAATCTCAATTGAACTCGCATTAATTGGACTTATGTAAAATTTAATTTTTAGTTGAAAATATGTACTTAACGAAAGAAGTGTACTTGAAAAAATTCCTAATTTTAAAATAACTAGTAGTCAATTGTAAAACTGAAGTCCGCCATTTCAACAGGATCGGTAGTTATAACGTTAATCTTCTCATTGACGAATTGTCATAGATTTCTACGTTTTTAGACAATTACTTTGTATACATTCAAGGCATCGAAGAAACGTAATGAAATTCTGAAGTGTTATCTAACATCGTAGAAAATGTTGAGACTTGAGAGTCAGAATAAGGGAATTCTAGGCAATTCTTGCGATAGAATTTTTGGAAAAGCCGACTGTCCAAAGGGTTAAACGAGTCAAGTCCAAGCAGCATAAAGTATTATCGCACCTGGCGTCGGTGTAACGACTAATTCCTGGTTCATTAAGCTCGCCGAGCTGTGTGTACGTTACAGCGAATTGCTCGGTGGCCATTTACCTGCACACTGCACGCCTCGACACGATGCAACTTGCCGAATTGCCTTCCGAGCATTCCTCGAAAATCGAATGCCTTCCATATGAATTCGGATCGATCCGCATCGAGAGAAGAGTTCCAGAAATTCAATCGGCGCCGAACAAAATCAAATGCCTCGACCAAAACTCAATTCTTCATCCTCTATATTCGAAGAATATAGGTATTTCTCTGATTTGTTAAATGTGCAAGTTTGTTAAATGTACATATACACATGCACCAAGATTTTGTAACATAATATATGTATTTGTTACATGCTGTTATAATAGGCTGTTCACTCTCGTATACCGAGTATATTTTGTAAGTTTAATCGAACAAAGCATATCTCGTCGACAGACTTTCGATCTTTATGCAAATTAACAAATGTTTGCATTAATTGTAAAAAGTAACAATGTCTTACTAACTTTAACAAGTCAAATATAAGAACGTTTTGCAATACTTCCTAAATTTTTGCTGTTGATATGCACTGCACAATGGTGACGTCGACGCATCAACTTTGGAAGTTTATATGTCGAAAATAGTTCATACAAAAATCATTCTAATGTTTTGAAAACGCCTAGGAGTCACCTTCAAAAATACGCAATCAAAGATACAGTTTTTCACTGTAAATCTCAATTGTAATCTCTACAGAGAGCTTCTCAAGGTTACTGCAATGTCAAGCAAATGCAATCGTCCTGTACTCTCCTCTAAATCCTGCAACATACGTCTGAAATATTTTCTCGTATAATTTTCAAGTGATGGAATTTTGTCCAGAGAACGCACGGTGCGCCGTCGACAACGATGCACCGGGATGCACCGCGATGCATCGCGCGTTGCAACGGCGCGACAGTATTGCGCAGAGCGGCGCGACCCGTCTCGTCGCGTCGCCGGCTGGTGCACGTATCGCCTAACGAAGACAGACAGATCAAGTAGGTGAATGAGCGAGAGTAGGAGAAGAGTCAGACTCGGAGGAGAGGGGAGAGCGAGCCCCACCCCTCCCGTGCCCCTCCGCCGGCGCCCCACTCAATCGTGGCGGTGGAAGCGTGGGAGGCGTGGTAGGGGAAGCGTGGATTTGCGACGTTGCCGGCATGCGCACGCTGCCGGCGACAGGTCAATCGCGTGTAATCGTAATCGTAATTGCAATTGCATTCGTGGCCGTGCTCCCAGAGCAAACACGAGTGGACCGCGGGATCTACCGGCACCGACTGCCAACCCGTACTGCCAACCGGATAAAACGTGTTAACGGGAAGAGATACAGAGGAGGATTCGGCGGAGCGACTTTTCGGGGGTTGAAACCGGGGTGGGGTTGGAAACCAGACTGGGAGAAGGCCAATGGAGGGCGCAGAGGGTGCTATGCTACTCTGCGGCGAGAGCTACCCCTACGCTAATGCAGTCGCTCCACTCTCTTCTCTGTTTATTAACCGGAGATCGTCGACACCTGCACCAGAATTTCCACTGACGCTCGAGAGCACGCTCTGCGAGTCTCTAGTATCACCATTTCGAGTTGCAGCCATCTGCACCCTTCAAGTTAGATGTTCCTGGACCAGGAGTCTTCATGTTAAATTACAATTTCCGTCAGATAAAAATTTCTTTAATTTAACCTATGGTCAAGCGACCGGTTTTCTGTTTCACAATTATTGAAATTGTAAAAACTTTCATTGTAACACGAATGTGTTGTATTATAATGAAAACCTAAACACAAGCAATGTGTTCCCTAAATACGAAAAGAGCTTGGCAAATAAAGGTGTTACTTCTGTAGCTTACGATGCAAATGGGTTAGCAAGCCCCGACAATAGGCTCGATGCAACTCGCCGCAAAATCGAGCGGTCCCGGCGGACCGTTCAGAGTGGAGGGAAGAAGAAGCGGCAAGAAGACAAGAAGACAAGAAGACAGATTTGTAGATTGGTTAAGGATCAAGAGGAGTGAGAGGCGACGGAGGGCCAGATAGCGGGTGGTGACGCTCTCGGGCGCGTTACACCTGCACGAATGCAGTTCGCCTCTTACGTCGGATCGTGTGGGCGCGGTGGTGTCATCTCTCGGCGATCTCTCGAGTGACCTGTGTGCGTCCCCTCCCCGCCCCGATTCCGACGGTTCCGTTCTTCGGAGGCACGTCTAACCTAAACTAACCTAACCTCTCGCCGCGCGCGCGTCCCGTCGTCCCCCCCTCCCGCCCGCCACTCGCCCCGCGGGCTTTCTTTTCCCATCGGCGTGCCCCGGTGTGTCTACGATACCACGAACCTCCCCACCCCTCGCGTCACGCTCTCTCGCTCAGCCCCCACTCCTCGGTCTTCACCTAGTGTCCACTCTCGGTGGGAACCGATGGGTGGGGTAGGCGCACCAGAAACTGGAGGGAGGGGGCAGAGGGCGAGGACAGAGATACTGCTCCACAACGCTGTCTTGCTTTCCTGCCTCTTCGTTCACGGTCACACCCGCCGTGGCGCTCAAACGGGGGGTCGAGCGTGCTGGGCTGACGCGACGCTACGGAGACCCACCGTTTCCTCAACGCTATTAAAACACTAGATTTACGGGACCCGTCAAAATGACGGTTTCTAATATTTTCAATTCACGAATGTTGAGGTTGCAAATAATGGATCCATGAGGAATTATTTAACAAATTGATTTCTCCAGGTACACTAACGAGCAAAACTGAGTCCACACTATGTGAAGCAACATAACTTTTTAAAAATTAGATCGAATGACTTGAATTTTATTGAGAAGTTAGAAGGATTAGTTTATCGGACGAGGCGTACAAAATTTTTGAAAAAAGTTTGAATCGGTCGGAATCGCGAAAGGAATAGTAAAAGTTGGTTTTTTCAGCTTTTTTATCTGAGCCCGTATTGAAAATTTGAAGAATGTGTTTGATTCGCTCGAATAAATTATATCCACGCTGAAAATTTCACCGATATTGGTGAATTCGTTGACGAGTTATAAACGATTAAGAGTGCGATTTTAAGTCGAAAATTTTTCAAAATTTTTTTACACCTCGTCTAATAAACTAATCCTCCTAACTTCTCAATAAAATTCAAGTCATTTCATCTAATTTTTAAAAAGTTGTGTTGCTTTAGTCGCTTATTTTTGCGCTACAACGGGACCATGTACTTAATCGTTAAAGTTGTAAATGAATAATTCATTCATTGTGGTAGTTAATAGGATTTAGTTGCCTAAGGAAAATATTGACAACATTTCAAGAAATCGTCGTCCGCAAAGGTTTAACGTCTGGGAGCCGTTAGGCATCGTTAGCCATCTTACATTCACAAGGGCGGTTAATTATTAAATAGGCTCTGTAGTGGGGTGATTGAACGAGCTGCATTGCAGAATGTATACTATGTACTTTTACCCAGAATCTGGCTCTAAATTGAAACTCCCTTTTGCATATCATACAGGGCGGCCCGACAGACCATTTTAAAATTCTATGCATTTTTTTCATTTTATGCATATGATACCGATACAATTTACTCGTACAATACTTAAACGATCAGTAATTTATTGGACACGAACAAATTTAATGTAAAAAATAATTTGAATAACAAAGCTGAACAAAATCTGAATAAAACAGTGAAAATCTTCAAAGAATCTATAAATATGTTTTCGATTTATTAAAATATCTAAGAAAACCAAATCCTATATTTTGTAACGAATCCCGATGAGCCTTGTTACTTCGAATACTACCGCTTCAATTTGTACGAATTGCGCAGAAAAAAGTATAAAATTCTAAAACCCCGCACACAAATCTCACTCGAAGGACACTACAGGCAATCGCTCCACGAAAACGTAAACTTTCGCCAAGTACCCACACGTGACCGATCGATCGCATCGGCAGAGCAATGTATGCGTTAACAGGTTAAATAGCCGAGTGGCTTTCGAACGATTCTGTGCATTACCGAAGAGACGTGAAGCGAGACGAATTCGAACCGTTCGCGAAGCATCTGCTGATAGAGAAAGTATTTGCAGAACTCGAGGACAATAGTCCTGAGCGACGTGTCTCCGTGGATCAGGGATCCGCGGATTGACAGCCACTGAGGGTACAGTATCAGACCGGCTCCACCTAGCATAGGGTGAGCGGGTCGGAGGCCGCTGGTTCCTCATAGAGTTGCTCTCTTCTTATTATTATTACACGAACGCGAGCGCACACGGGCACGCTCGGCTCGTCGCACCAGCGCGCACGGTCTGCGCTCGCACGCACGCACCGTTCGGACGCATGCGCGAGCCGATTGGTGGGAGAGACGGCGAATAGTGGGGAGGAAACGGTCGGAGGGAGAGGGGGAAGAGCGTCGCGGGGCACGTGGTGGGGTGGAAAACAGGTTGAATCGCGGGCGAGGCAGCATGCTCTGACCGAAACTGCTCAGGGAAGGGGGAGAGGGGACGTCGCCTCGTGGTAGGGCAAATCAGAAACCGGCGAGGGTCGGGGGAGGGGGGACCGATGGTGGGGACGAAGAAGAGAGTGGGGGGCAGGGAGGAGGTTGCCGCACTTACTCCTCGTCTTACCGCGGATTACCATTATCATTATTCCTGCTTGTCGGGCGCCACTGACAGCTACGTGTCAGAGCGACCGTTATGATCGGGATGTTATGTATATAAGCGTTATCGTCGTCGTTTTCGGGCTATCTATTCCTACGTATATCGCCGCCTTTGTCCTTGTCTCGAACCCGATTAATATAGTCGACTTTTCTTCTTCTTTTAGTTCGCGGGATTTTTCGGTGTGGAGGAGGTGTTACAGATTAGGATGATACAGAAGGGGATGATGCGATTGAATGATCGAATCAAATTTGATTTTATAATGTATCGCGCGTTTGTTCCTATCGAGTGTAAAGTCACGCGTCCGTTATCTGCGGTTTTTACGTCTTGCTTCGCTCCGCCGAGAGAATTTTAGCGTAGCGTTTTATCGGATTACTACCTCTCCGTGACTGACGGATTTCTTTACAGCGATTTCGAAGCGTTGTCAATTATAATCGTTTTATGTGTTCTCGAATTTTTATCGGCAAAATTGGTTGCGATTACAATTTCGTTACATAATTATATTAAAATGTTAAGTAGACGGTCACAAGATGCTTTGTTACACGATGAAAATTACACGATGTATACCAAGAGCCAGCTCGCGCTGAAGTTTCATTAAAGTGCAATATTTTACGAAACACCTGAAGAAGAAGAAGAAGGAGAAGCATGAAGAAGCACAATATTGAAAATCTACCTTGTATTAAAAGTAGCTCATGCTAAAGCTTATGCTCATGTCCCACCCCAGTGAATAAACTTAACAGTTAGCATGGTTCATAATCAGATGACTAATTTACTCATAAATAGATTGCGGATTCTCATGCAAAACAAAAATTATCAGCATCAATTGCGACGAACTGAACCAAAATAAAAATTGATTTTCTTCAGTTATATGTTCAAAGTTAAAAGTTCTAAATACTTCTAATATTTTTACTCATATTTTCTCTAATATTCCCTCCTACTCATTTTTGTCACGAACAAAAACCGCAATCCAAAAAATTAATTTTTAATTTTCAATCAAAGAAAGCTAAAATGATCGTTTCTTTTATAGGTACTTTTGTATCTAGAACATGGAGGACTGTTTGATTAAAGATGCTGACCATTTTGTACAAGAAACGAGAAAGTTGCGCTAGTTGTTGCGCAGTATGTGGAAATCTTAGATGCTGGAAGCGCAGTATCGTCGATTAATTAGTGTAGTTTGGTGCCTCTCCGTTTTCCCAGCGAAGAAAGCGTCTTTTTTCGACGCGTGCCAGCGCAAAGGTCGCTTTGTCGCGCGAACGATTATGGAAATTTCGCTTCAATCAATTTGCTTATGGTAAACAGCCTGGAAAACTGTAGACGGTCTCCGGGAGCGCCTTCCTCTTTCTGGATTACACACTGTAACTTTCCTTTGTCTCTTGTTATTCGTCTTCTGACCATTATCGTGTCATTTTTCTTGCGCTCGGCAGCGCGGCCACGAGCACGTCTCCCTCTCTCTCTCTCTCTCTTTCTCTCTCTCTTCGTCTCTCCTGGTTTCTCGCAGAGACAAGCTTGAATTATTATTAGACGTAGGTTTGATAACGGGCTTGGTGACGTTTTGACGAATGACAGCGTCTGGAAGACGAGCTCCCGCGTCGGATATAGCCATTCAAGAAGTATGGCGAAATCATAAATAATAACTGCAGAGACCACGCTCCTTTGGTCTTTGAAGACGTCGCCATTGTGTGTACATCGGGGATTCTTGAAATGATTGTGGCCAACTTTTTCTTACTGTTGGGTCATCATACAATTTGTGCCATTCCTTACTGCAATACTTCATATTAACACTAAACCTATCACCGCCGGTTAAATTATGTATACTGTTAATGTTAATCGCAAGATACAGGAGCCACGTACATTTATTTCTTTCCTGGTTAATTTTAATGAGCTACATGTAATGGGACAGCAATTTTAAATATAGTTTAAGCAAGTGTTCACTGTTTTCCATTTGACCTATTCATTCTGTCAGACTAGACTGCAAACAAAATAAAAAATGTTAATAGCAAGACCCAAGTTCCACACGAACATTTATTTATCCGTTTAATGACCCTAATGAATTACAAGTGATACGACACTAGAATGAAATTCATGTTCTTGCCGTTTTGCAATCTGCCCATTTCTGTCAAACATGCATAAAATCCAGTAATGACGGTTAATGGCAATCGTCGGTAGCAAACATGAACGCGAACCCAGCAGCATCCGCGCCATGGCAAAGCGGCAAAACAGGGTGGGTAGGCGAGGTAGCAAGAAGAAGAACCAAATTGAAAGGTAGGAGGATCAGAGAAGGTCGCAGATAGTTAGAGAGCAACCGCTGATGAAGCTACAGTTGATTGGATTGCATGTTCAAAGTCGAAGCAGCTATCAATTGGGCTCGTAGTTACATTCAGACGCAACGTTAAGTAAACCGTGATCGGCCCTAATTTAAGGGTTGTTTCCATGGCTCGCGGGGAACGAATCGGTGTCCTTCGATCGACGACAGCCTTGGGGACCGGGGGGGCGAATCAAATCACTGCGATCTGCGTCGAGACCCGGGAAAAATATAACCGACGATAATTTAATCGGGACATTACCGAACGGTAATTGTTAGCTGTCTAGAAAATGTGACTTCAAACAGCAGACTTCGGCTGAGAACTTGCCACTCGAGTGGCGCTCTTCGATTTCAATCAATCTTGCGCGGAGCTTCAAACCAGAGAACAACATTATATCGACGTTACAAAATCACAATTTTCACAATTTCCGACATTCCACGATTCTCTTTAGGTGAAATCCACATGGTACTACATGCTCCCAAAATTTGAAGCTGATAGTTGCATTAGATTCGGAGAAAAAGAAAGACAAAGTTAGCGTTCGGATAATCGAGGTTCCACTAAGTCGTGGATTACACGAGTAAATACGGTCCAAATCGTATCGTGCTTGGACTCGTTTCAATCGGAAAAGCGTCACCGATATACCAATCAATGTTTCGCACAAAAATAATGCAAAACAAAAAGGTTATTGCATAATGTAGTCTTACGCTTATTGCTGGAGCGAGCATCCGTGGTTCAGCCCGAGGTACGCGGGGCAAATCGTCCAGAGATATCGTGCAGATCTCTTTCACGTATGTCCAGGCACTACTATGATAACCTGAACATTTATTCAATTCGGTTCGTTCGCGGTGCAGCCGCACCAGATCGGTTTCTGGCCGGTCCCCCTCGTTCTGGCATCGGAACCACGGATTCCCTCCGGGAGTATAATCGACCACCGGGCTAATACTAATGGTACGAGCCGGGCCATTGAGGACCAGTCGATAAATACACCCCAACTGCGTAAATCCACTTTGTTCGGGTTGGCACGCCGAGACGCGCCGCCGCTGACTTACGAGGCGGCCCGGTGACTTACGATCGTTATTTAAAGTCGGCGAGTTTCGCGCGCGCGTAGGTCGGCCACGGCCGGCAATAAAATCTCTTAGCATGCGGCCACGGTACGCCTAATGGGCACCGGCTTTTTTTTTTTATATAAACGGGCGCGTATTTCTTAAATTACCCGCGAACGAGTCCTCCCTTGATTCACGAGATTAGTTTCTCGCCCGGCCGCCGGCTTGGGCGCGCGAGTCCGCGCGCGCGCGCTCGAACCTGTGCGGGGAACACAACCACCATCACCCCGTTTATTTCCAGGGGGTGGCTGATCGCACGGCAGGATCTGTTTGTTATCGCGCCACCGCCGTCGCGTAAATAAGCCTGTTTACGATCTTACGTGTTACGCTCCCGCGCGGATCCCGACGCGGCGCCGAATACGTATTCGTAATATTTCTGCGAAGCCGGTAGCCATTTTCCGCCCGAGAAATAGATTACGATGTCCAACAAATCTCGACTCTTCCCTTTCTGCGGCCTGATCACCCGGAGACGATTTTTTAGTGCTTTGCGAATGCGAGTCTGAAGGCCGTCTTTCTCACCCTCGCTCGTCAGGCCATCGTTTCCAATAGAAAATTTCACCTTGCTGTTTCTCAGAAGATAGTGGAGCTATGAACTTCACATGTTCAGAGCATCTGGTATGGTACTAGACGCGAATTTCTACCGAATGGGATCTTGAAGTACCGAATAGAAACGGTTATTCAACCCTATCGACGCGTGGCTGGTTTGCAATCTTCGATATAGAGTCTAGGTTCTAGATGACGCTGTCGATCCGGCTGCAGGGGGAATTTCGAAAAATCCTTTGGCTAAAATACGCGTCGTCTCCAGTACCAGAAGCTCACAAAATTTCAACCTGATCGGTCCAATGGTTGCTGAGAAATAGTTAGACGAAGAGGGTGGGTATCATCGGTTCGGATAATAGAGGTTCCTGTCTATCGTGGATTCAACCGTTAAGCACGATTTAAAGTGTATCGTGTTGGGTATCATTTTAATCGGAAAAGCTTGGCGAATGTGCTGGTAAAAGTGTCATTAAGAAATCATTACAATCAAAAGTGTATTATCAACGAATTAGCGTTGCCCCACCGCGACTTGTTTCCGCGTTATCCGATTCTAAAGAACAGCGTCTGTACACAATGTAGAAGCCATTTCGCTAAAAGAATGGCACAGTCGTGGCAATTAGAACGATTTAAGCTTTACCAAACAGTGTTTACAAATTGAGCCATGAAAAACTCGGATTCATAGTGTCCGCCGCATTCGGGTAGCAAATACCGTAGCGTAACTCACGCACAGCCAGAAAGAGAGGAGAGAACGGTCTCGCGACTGGAACCTCTCCTCCGATAGGAATGCCGGATGCCATATTCGTTAAATCATTCGTGGTCGGTCATATAGAACGGTCGAATGCAAGCGCGCAATTACCGTCCATTCTGAACCAGAGCCATCTCTGAATCTCTTGGACCCCACCCCCCCTCTCTCTCTCTCTCTCTCTCTCTCTCTCTCTTTCCCCCTTATTCTCTCCTCCCTTTTTCTTTCTCCATCGATGGCCCCTCTTCTCCCAACCTCCCCCGCCATCGAGGTTCCACACCATCGAGACGCTACTCGACCTTCGAAGAATTCGACCTTGAGCCACCGGACCGCCCGAACCCGAACGCACCTTTAAGTGGCGACCTAGACGATCCTGTCCCCCCACTCTATCTCTCTCCGCTCCTCTTCTCGGGCAGCGACCAATGTAATCCAACTTTCAATTAGGCCGAGTCTAATTGCCAATCGCCACCGACGACGCCTGTGTTCCCTTTCGGTTCCCCGATCGAGCGATCGAGGATAACCGCGCCGCGATTGTTAGCGGACAGCCTCGTAACGGGGATATTCGATACGCTGTTGCGTCACACAGAGAACCAGTTGATGCTGCTGCTTTGCTGCCTTCTTGCCTCGCTGCCTTCTTGCCTCGCTGCCTTGTTGCCTTGCTGCTCGGTTGTTTGCCTAGTTGCGAGAGTGCTCCTTTCGGAGATGCGGGGGCGTTCGAGACTGCAGTCACGTGACTTTTTAATTAACAATTTCCATTCACAGACTTAAGATCCGTCTTGGTCTTGATCCGACGGGTCTTAAGTCTGTGACTAAACTTGTCACATTTCGTTGCTCTGCATTATCGATATTATGAATTCTCACGCCAGAAACGTGCTTCGAGTTTTCGGCTTCATTTCGCAGAGAATCAAGACAAAATATAGCTCAATTTGTAGCTGGAGATATTTTCTACTGCTCTCGATTTCATCCAGAAAACTCATCCAATGGCAGAAAAATGCTTGGATTCCGCGGCATGCGCATCGTCAATTTTTGGCCTACTTCTAACGATTATGTTACCAAATGTCTGGATAATCTCGGCAGCTGCTGACCAGCGCGCACTAGATTGAACCTTCCTCTTTCGAATGAGCCCTTTACCAGCGACAAAATAGTCTTATGTAAGGACGAAAACTTGGGGCACGTAAAACTATTTTTTGAAGGTAATGTAGTCACTCTACCTTATCGCGAATCTACGAAGACCGGGCCCTTAGTAAAAAAGGACTTTTTTAATATTGGAAGTTAGAACACTTTACTACGTGACACGAAAAAATTTTTTAAAAAAGTGGAACTGGTCGGAATTGTAGAGAATATACTACAAGTTGGTTTTTACAACTTTTTTGTGTGTACACATATTTTGAAAATCTCATTAACACTAGGTTTACTTTATGAGAATATTGATTATCATATAAACTCGCCAATTTATGTAAGTTGCTTTAATAATATGATCACTCTCGATCTCGATTAGCGCTCGTGATAGTCCCAAGGAATCGATCGCGTTATTCGAATACTTGAAATACAGGATCTGGTTCAGTTGGAATCCAGACGAAACCGCATAAAGTATGTTTATCATTTTTAGATGTAAGATTCATATATAATTTCTCGTGAAACTCCGGTCTCAATTTTAACGTTCACTCTGACAAGGTCAAATGACCGGTTTCCTATTTTGCCAATATAGGTGCTTGCAGTTCCACTCCTCTGCTGATTATATCCAATATAATTTATATTTGCATTCCTCTAATGAGCATCTAATCATAATGTATTTCGATTCCGCTGATCAGTGTTAATTCTGAATTAGGCGAGACTATTGCATTCGATAATTGCGTAGATACTTTACTTGTTAGATAGTCAATTGTATACATCTTCGATATAATTAGTGAAGAAAATTGTTTGAAATTGTCTTTTGAGGTACATTCTACAATAAACCACTCGAAACCACAGGAAATTGTTGGGAAGAAAATTTTTTTAAAATTCAGAATGCGGAGGATTAAAATTGTGAAGAGGCTTCCGATGAAACGACTGCATAAATTTCATTATTAAGGCATACCGTCGTGATAAAAACCGTGCAAAATTTGGTCGGTCATGCTCGGGGTTCGTTAAGAGTTCGCCCGGGCGTCCGAGCCGCGGATCATCCGAGCAAATGGCCGCGATTAGGGGCGATCACGCGAACGTAGAAGCATAATTCGGCGGCGCGGCGCAGCGCGGCTGCCGAAGGTTTGCGTAACAAACAGCGAACCGGGTAATGAGATTGACGTAAGGCAGGCCGTGCCGCGAAAGCGGAAGGATTAATAAAGTTAATTGGAGCAGATCGGAGAGAGAGAAGAGTCCCGGCGACAAATGGCACGAGTGCTGCCTCTCGTGAACGCTTGGATTATCCATTGTGTACGAAACTTGTGTCGAAGTGCATCCGGTTGCCGCTTTAAAGCCTCAACATTGTTTATAATGTTCAGATGATGCCGCCATGCCGGCTGTGAGCTGAATTTCAAAAAAACCTTCGGCTAAAATACGCGTTCTACTCACTAGTAAAAGCGTACAAAATTTCAACTCGATCGGCCGGATGGTTATTGAATAAAAAGAACATGAAGCGGGTGTGAACCATCGGTTCGGATAGTGGAGGTCCCACTCTATCGTGGATTGTACGAGTAAATGCGATCCAAATAGTGTCGTGTTGGGTATCATTTTAATCAGAAAAGCGTCGCGAATACGATGGTGGAAGTTTCGTAAAGAAATAATTAAAGACCAAAGAATTATGTCACTAATTAGTATTATGTGAGTTTTCCAAGGGTTGCACCTAGAGCGTTTTTGGGGCTAAATTCTTCATAAATACCGTGCACATCTATTTCACACATTTCAAAACATTACTGTAGATATTAGGTACTTCTTGGCAATTCGAAAAATTGTCTTCAGAAGCCATTTAGAAGTGGAATAGTCGCTGATAGAAGGTTGTGAGAAACAAAAAGGATCGGACGGAGAGGAAGATCAAGTTTTCTGCTGTCGCAACAGAAAAACAGGCTAATTTCCGGACCTCGAGGTGCGATTACATATTTACACGCGTAACACGCGGCGTAATAATGGCGACGATTTTCCATAGGGAGCGCGAGCTAACCGAGAAAACCGTGCGAATCCTGCGGGGACGACAACCGGTTATTCGACGGAGCATTTCATCGAGTACTGTCGCTTTTTAATTACGCCCGTATCGCCGCTGACACTGAGCAACTGCGAAGAATGCGTCGGAGTTGTTGGACAGGTTACAACGAGCTTCTAGCTTTCTCCGCGACGGAAAAAACGCGCGTTTCGTCACCGCGGGGAGGAATTCGCGTGCTAGAATCTCTGGCGAATTTATTTGCAAATGTACCAACAGTGTGAACGAATCTGGTCAATTTAACCGAGCCTTTTTTCTGTGATCATCGTAGAATCTTGCAATTTTCATTAATAGTTGCTGAAGAAGGTCTGCAACGACTATGAATTTGCGTAAAGTTGCTCACCAAGGTGTTCGACCACTTGCACTCTAAATAATCAATAAATAAAAAACACATGTTAATCTGAAGTTTTTAGGTGAATATTGTAATTAGAAAACAAAAAAATCTGACAACGTATGGATGTAACTTGCATAACAGTTTTGGTACCTGTCACTGATGAAGCTCATGAAGGCATCTGAACGTTTGCATTAATTGGATATCATATCATTTTCATTCAATTTTCCAAAGTGCACCACTTGGACCACTTTCCTGTAAATTTTCCTGCTCATATGTTTGTTTATAATATTTATAGTTTTATTTTAAAAATTCTATAGTTCTTTATTTTATTTTTTAATGTTTTCTTCGTTGATGTTTCTCCACTTTTTAATATATCCAAGCTCCATGGAAGAATATTTAAGAAATAATAAAACACAAATAAGAAAAGTTTATTGTAATAAAATGTACACAATGAATGCTGTAATTGAATCGTCCATTTTCAGTTTTGTCTAGATTGACAATTCGCCACATCGTGGGTCGTGCGGATTTCCCCGTATTATCAATTTTATATAGAAAAGTGGAACTTACTTTTGAAGTACGCAAAGTTTAATAAGGAGCTCAACTTTCTGAATAATTCATGGCTCGGTATATTTAACGTCCGACTGGTGGGCTTTCACTTGTCGTTTTTCTCTCAATTTGCAACATTTTAGCATTTTCATGAAAACAAAGCAGCTACTGTAACGCAAGCATCCTGATTTTGTCCACGTTTAATTGTATTAACAATAACTTTTTTAACCACGCACGGTAGAAGCAGGTATACAAGAAGTGTCTGAAGCGTTTACCTTCAAGCAAGAAATCGTTATCTCAACTTTGAATAAAACATTCCGTGAAAATGACGATCGAAATGAATGGATTCACATATGGACAAATGTAATTATAAAATCTTTTTGTTTTCAATTATTTGTGTGCGAAACTTTTGTTGACATATTTGTGACATTTTTCTGATTAAAATGAGCCCAAGCATGATATAGTTCGAAGCTTATTTGTTTGTTTAATTCACGATTGAGTGAAACCTCGATTATCCGAACCGACGGGACCAATCCACTTCATGTTCTTTTTTCTCTGCGACCATTGGACCGACCGAGTTGAAATTTTGTGTGGCATTACTACGAAGGTAGACACGAATTTTAGCCAAAGGCTTTTTTGAAATTCGCCCTACTGTGAGAATAGCAGCATCATCTAAACCCTAGATTCTAGATTCAAGAGGGCAAAAAGTTCACACAGCAATAGGGTTGTGTAATCTTTTCTGTTCGGTGTTTCAAGATTTCCTTCGGCTGAAGTGCTGATCTAGCACGGTACTGGATGCTCCGAAAATTGGAAGTTGATGACTGCAGTAGATACGGAGAAAAAGGACCATGAAGTCCGATCGAACGATCAACGGTGCGATCTAATACAAAGTCTACAAAAATCTGCAACTTGCCATTGAAACAGCAGCTATGAATATTCCTGTGGCAGAGGTTGATGAACCAAACTTCAGGCTAGCAGAAACAACTAAAACAACAACAACAGCCTTGCTAAACCGTGTATCACGAGCGTCACCGCTTACAGGTACTCCACCTAGGTTCTGCAGTTGCTGGAATCCCACTCGGCCGGTACTTTCGGTGCACACGTGAAATTAAGCAGCATTACACGAGTGTCCACCTTCTACGATTACCTAGAAATACGCTCGCTGCGTTACCAACAGGTACGCTCGATATTGCCGCGGTTATCCCCCGCCGCTAGGATAATTGCCACTTAACCGTGCGGATTGTATAAAAGACCCGATAAAAAGGACGGTTTAACTACAACTCCTCCTTGAATCAGTCACTTGCCTCGAACGCTTCTTCAGCGTCGCGAAAACCGACTCTTCAAGGTTCATATTGGAACCGACTTTTCAGGAAAAGTACTCCTCGAATCTATTATAGATACGGAGCATCTTTTTTTTCATTTGAGCCTCCAAAATTCCGATCGTGCCCGATTTGAAAATAACAACAATTATTTTATCTTCCAATAACTGTTTTACAAGCCGGTGGTTTCTTTTTTTATGAGACCTATGTAATTGTTCTTAAAAAGTCTTGACTCAAGACTCTTGAAGCCCCCAAAAATCGGGCACGAACGTACATAGAAAATAAACGAACTTCATGTTGCTTGGTCTCAAAATCTACTGCAGCTATCAACTTCAAATTTTTGGGATACCTAGTACCATGCTATGTGTGCAATTTGAGCCAAAGGGTATCTCGAAATACCGAATGGAAACAGTTATACAACCCTATCAACGGGTGGCTATTTTGTACTCTTCAACCTAAAATCAACGTCATAGATGATGCTGCCAAACGGGCTGTAGGTCGAATTCCAAAAAAGTCTTCGGCTGAAATACGTGTCAACCTTAATACTCGAAGCTTCCAAAATTTCGATCCGATCGGTCGAATGCTTTCCGAGAAAAAGTAACATGAACAGGGTGGGTACCATCAGTTCGGATATCAGAGGTTCCACTATATCGCGGATTAAAGGAGCAAATACCACCCAAATTCTATCGTGTTGGGTATCATTTTAATCGAGAAACTGCGGGGAATATATTGGTGAAAGTGGCATAAAGCAATCATTAAAATCAAGAGAGTATTATCAACGAATTAGCACTGTCTCATCAGAAGACTGCGATTGCATTAAAACTGCTTTCGACTCATTAAAGCGGTTGAAAAACAAAATTCGCTTTTGTCTAACTTCTGTGTCTCGGAATGAGGTTAGAAAATGTTGCTCATTGATCGCAAACCAGCTGGACTGATACAATGTAAAATCCGATTGTAGAAAGTTCTTCGACGAAAGAGAGCGGACACTCCGGACCAGAAAGGTTTAATGAGCCCGCGGAATGAATCGAACTATCGCCGTGGCCAGAGTTTGCGCGCGAGAGTATCGCGCACCTTTTATCTGTCATCCGCGAGTAATAATCTTGTAAAGGTAGGCTGTGCTTGGGTTATGGGAGCAGGGAGAACGCGAGGAGGATCGAGAAGAAAACGAGGAGAACGAAGATGAGAATTCAGTGGAAGAACGAAGAAGAATATGGCAACGGGAGGACGAGGAGGAGGATGAACAAGAGGCGGAGGAGGAGGAAGAACAGAAGACGAAGAAAGAGAAGAAAGGATCAACAACCTGCGGGCACTCCTCTGCATCGAAGGTGGAATCCTCCTCCGGCGAAAGCAATGAGCTATCCTGACAACGGCAGATCTATCCGCGCCTCGTCGCCGCCGTTGCCTTCATGCCCCATGCCTTATGGCTTATGCCTATAAAACGCGTTATCCACCCGAGAGCTTCTCCGTGGCCAGGCTAACGGTCGCAAGAAACTCGCGAGAGCATTATTGCGCCGATCGGCCGCGCCGGGGTACCTGTTAACGCGTAGCCACGCAGATATTCACCGGGCTTGCCGATCCCCTAGCAAGGTCAATGCCACCGGCTTCGGGATCGAGCGGGCTCGAATCTACTAGTTATCGACCACACCCGATTTCTTCGATCTTCTGTTCGATCTGAACATTTCGTCCAATAATCAACCCACTGCTTCACTAAATACCTGAACTTATAAATGCTCATTCGCTCACAGGGATACAAAGCTATCTGAAATTTACATTGTACTGCAAATCGTACGGCTGTTCCTTTTCTGACACCTTTACCAGTGCATTCGCGACAATTTTCTGATTAAAATGAGTCCAAGCACGATACAATTTGGAGCACATTCACCAGTTTAATACGCGATAGAGTGGAACCTCTATTATCCGAACCGAAGATACCCGCCCTCTTCATGTTGTTTTTTCTCAGTACTCATCTGACCGATCGGGTTCAAATGTTGTAAGCTTCTAGTACTAAGGTTAACACGTATTTTAGCCGAAGGCTTTTTTAGAATTCGGCCTACAGTTGGAATGGCAGCATCATTGAGGACTCAGATTCTAGGTTGAACGATGCAAAAAAGGCCACACATTGACAGGGCTGTATAATTGTTTCCAGAAGGTATTTCGAGATTATCTTTGGCTAAAATGCGCATCTAGTATGGTACTAGGTACTCCAAGAATTTGAAGTTAGTGACTGCGATAGATTCGGAGAAAACGGAGGATGAAGTTAGCGTAAAGAGGAGTATATCATCGGTTCGGATAATCGAAGTTTTACTAAATCGTCGCTGGAACGAGCAAATGCTCTATGAACTATATCGTGTTTGGTCTCATTTCAATCAGAAAAGTGTCAGGAGTATGTTGACGAAGATTTCGTACAAAAATTACATATTCGATATAAGAAAGTTTTTGGGAATTTTTTCAATTCTGTTTTCTAGGAACGGGCTCTCCAGAATTTACATTTATATAAACGTAAGAAAAAAAATCAATGAGACAAATTCTAATATAAAAATAAATAGAATGAAGTACTATACTATGCTTAACGTTTCCATGACACTGGGTCTACTCTTTTGCCGAATGTTCGATACCGATTTTATCCGGCCGATATTCTGATTCACAGCACTAAAGCTAGGACATCCCGAGCAACGAAACCGAAATAATCGTTTTTTAGCGGTCCACATACTCATTCTTTCACGGTGTGACTCGCGCGAGCTGCGAGACCGATTATTCACCGACTAATATTAGATTCGTAATGTTCGCCGGGAAAGTGGACCTGTAGAGAGCGAGCCTTTACTGGAAGAAAGTAGACACACTACAATAACTAAATTTTTGCAGAAAACCTCTTTTCCACCAAAATGAACATTTTCATGAAGGGGGACACAAACAAGATCGCAGCTATAGGCTGAACATAACGAAAAACTGTAATTTTTATTATTTTAATCGTCCGCATCTCATTGCAACTTTAACCAATTGTTTAAATTTTCATTCCAGGATCAGAGAAGAATGTTGTAAAAAGCAACATTTGCCATTTTCTTCGCGATCCCGACCGGATACAATTTTTCCAAAATTTTCATTATTGCGGATTTCATGCATTCACGATAACAACGAGCAGATCAAGTACAAAACAGTGAAAAGATTTAAACAATTTAAAAATAATGTTCCATTATTTCCAGAATTGTTAAGAAACGAAATTAATGTCTGCGTAGCAGAGATTTTTTATTTTACACACAAATCCGCAATCTACTCTGATATAGTACATTAATTCTCCCAGCGTCGCAGAAAAATCTACTTATTTGGCGCACGTTCGAAAATGTTATTCTAATGTATGAGTGTTCGAACAGTCGAGTCGCTATAAATCAGCCCTTGTAATCAAAGTATTTTCACAGATATTGAAAGGAGGAATATTTCTTCGAATAGTTGAATGTTTGAGTTGGTTTTGAAGTAATCTGAAAAATTGAGAACCCCTGCGGACGGAGGGTGCATAACTTCGGGACCATATTACACGGTAGGTCCGTATGGGTTCCTACACCGAGAGACTTGTCTCCGCGCGGGACCAGCACAGCTGTTTCGAATCTGTCTCTCTCTCTCCATCTCTCTCTCTCTCTCTCTCTCTCTCTCTCTCTCTCTCTCTCTCTCTCAGCGTTCATCCCTAGCATCAATCTGTCCCCTTCTATTTCATCTTGTGCGCCATCGACCCTTCTGCGTAAACGCAAATCCTGCGAGCCCTCTCCTCACCCCCCACCCCCCACCCGCGGCCCTACAAGTAGGAAAAGCGTGGAACGCAGCCTGTTCAAGGTTACGCGCCCAATTGTAGAAACCGAAATAAACAACTACATTCCTCAAAAAGTCCTGCTCGCTTTAATGTTAAAAATTGCGAAAGTTACAGTTTTTGTTCAACCTATTTTTGCCGTTTTAATCTACTATTCGGCGATTTTTATTTTATCACCCAATTGACCAGTTTTTAATGAAATGTTCAGCACGTGTATAACTTATCGTACATGAGCCCACAAAACGCATTTTCTAAATTTTCGTTACAAGCCCAAATAAAAAAGTTATATTTATAAGAAAGTTATTTTGAATAAAAGTGTGTGTCATAAATTATGCCTGTAGGTGTGTTCAAGAGCATTTTAGGTATTCTTAGTTGTCTTGGTTCGGGCTGTAATTGTTCAAATACTTTGATCTTGCATTCGAATGAAGAGAGTCATGACGCAAACGTGAATCAATATTTCGTGATCTAATAATGAGCACGTAATATCGATATTAATTAGCGTCGCAGAGGTTTGACCAAACAGTGCCTAACCAAGGAAGCAATAATTCGATTGATTTCACCATTGATTTACGACGGCTGCCCGTTGATTCAATGTTGACAAACGTCATCGGTAATTAGATAGATGTTGTTAGACGGTCCTGGGAGCGTCATCAATGTTTCAGGACGCCGCCGATGTACGTACGCCAAGCCTGATCACGCGAACCGTGACTATCGATTCGATTAAACCTACATAAGTAATTTCCTCGCTATTCTCCGTCGTGCGTCTCGTTATAATACGATCGTTCATTATAGACAACCTTGTCCGAACTATATCGTCGCTCTGTCCATAAGACGATGGTTTCTTTCAGACGATGACCGTACAAATGAAAATGAAGAATTATTGCTAAAAATTTGGATCTACATTACCGATCATTACGGCTCATAATGTTACTAAGTTATCATAGGCGGAGTTGCCAAGGAGATATGAAGGTCAACTCTGTTTTTTCATTAAACGGAACGGTACGGTTTTCGATTTACAATCCGACAGTGTGTTTCAAGACGAATACAATGACTTATTATGCGGGTCGCTCAAGGTCACTCAAGGTGAACTGCAAAAGAAAATAGACGGTCACCACGGTAACCACATGTTTTCGTTTGAATCAGAATTCATGTAACACTTGGAAAATATGTTCCCAATTTTGCCAAAAATTTTGCGAAAACAAAAATGTATTGCCAATGCTCCAAGACGAGTGTACTCGACATAAATAACGGAACACTTTTGATCGCAGTGGTCGCAACGACGAGAAAGAGGGGGGAGATTCGCGAATCGGCGGGACGCGCCGCGATTTCCGGCGGGCATGTTCCCGTCGCGTTGTCGAATCACTATGATTCGCAACTTAAACAATTCATCCGAGCGTGGCCGGCTCGCATTTGCAAGTGCCAGTGCGCCGGATACGGTGCCGTACATGTAATTTCGAAAATCTGCACTCCCGCGTACAGCGCGGTGTTTCGCAGGCTTCTCGAAACTCCGGAGAGAAGGAGAGGGGAGGGGAGGGGAGGAAGAAGGTATGTAATGCCGGTTTTGCGTTATGTGCGCGAGTATGTGCGGCCATCGGTATCCGCAGGTACGGTGTGTACGAACGTGTAATTCACTTAATAGCCTTCTCTCTTTCACTCGCTCAGCTCGGCTCGCATGTTTCCTCCGCCTCCTCTTCCTCCGTCTTCTATCGTCTGCCTCTTCTTTCACCTCTTGCTTCTACTTCGGCTTCGATTCGTGGTTGCGTTTCTTTTCCCTTCTACGCGAACGCAACGACTAATTACCTGTTACACACTCCGCGGAGTAGAAAATGTCAGTCTCTAATTCCCGCGCGCACGCAGCGCCGGAAGCTCGCGTGTAAACGGCTTCCAAAAGCTGGACGATTCGGGGAATGGTTGTTGTGGAGCCGCTTTTACTCGGAAATCGAGCTTGGACGACTTATGCGGGCCGGAAGTACGGTAACGTTTCGATGCGAGACGTTTGGGATTGAAATATTATTTATAGACTGCTCGTCGAATTTTCTACTTTTGTAGGTGAACTTTAAGGAAGTGGAATCAAACGAAATCCCATTTTCAGTGGTGACATCGACACCAGAATAGACAATACCGAAATAATCGTAAAACTGTTTTGTTCCGAATTAGTTTTTCATGAAACTTTCACTAACATGTTCGTGACGTTTTCCTGATTAAAACAAGCCCAAACACGATACAATTTGGATCGTACTCACTTGTTTAATCCGCGATTAAGTGGAACCTCTACTATCCGAACCGTGATACCCCACCCGCTTTATGTTTCTTTTTCTCAGCAACCATTGGACCGATCGGATTGAAATTTTGCAAGCTTCTAGTATTAGGGTTGACACGTATTTTAGCCGAAGGCTTTTTTAGAATTCGGCCTACAGTTGGAATGGCAGCATCATCTACGACGTTGATTTTACGTTGAAGAGTGCAAAATGGCCACCTGTTGATAGAGTTGTATAACTGCTTCTGTTCGGTATTTCGAGATTCCCTTCGGCTAAAATGCATACATAATATGGAACTAGGTATACCAAAAATGTGAAGTTGATGGCTGCAATAAATTCTGAGGAAAAGGAACATGAATATACTATAGGATCTCCGAATATACTATGACTTTGGGCAACAAAATGACTATCCCTAAGTGGATTGCCAGATTGTAGACTCTTATGATCAATCTTTTAATCACATTTAAACAGAACGATTTCGAACAGTAAAAAGATATTTAGTTATATTTGAGTAATTTGTCTATATTTGTTATACTTTTAAGTACGTTATGCGTACATATGCTCCGATAATAATAACTAGGATAAGAGCGTGTATGTATCGGTAATGATGCAAACGGTTTAAAGGAGGTTTCGGAGGCATAGGGGTTCGAGTTAGGTTCGCTTAAGTGTCCCGGGGCTCCCCGGGATGAGCGCCGCTGTGCACAGGAAACGTTTGTAGCGTGATTAGTACGGAGAGGCGTGTACTACCTCGATCGCGTACGTTTGCTGTCAGCTGTCGTTGAAGAGGGTCCAGAGCAAGCAACGAGCATCGTCGCGCGAGCAACCGAGCAACCGAGCGAGCTAGCGAGAGCGTGCGGCGACCTTGCCAACCAGTTGTCTTCGCCCCGAACCGACTAATTAATGCCCCGTAACGTAGCTCTCTCGCGGTGTACGTGTGTGCGTGTGTGTCACGCCACCGACCATTGATAACACACCGCCGAAATACCGAACGCCTTATCAACAAACTCGGTCACACACCGTGATTCGCGGTACCCGTCGGTCTTCAAGTTCTCCTTCGACGACCGCCGAGAACCAGAAGAGACTTGTTGACTCAGCTCGGATACAATTACCAGCCCCGGGATTCCTCTCGATCGAGATTCGCCCCGTAATTTAATCGACGTAATCCAAATTAATTTGGATTAATTGTCCCGGCGTTTAATCGTTCCTGCGATTCGATTGCGACCAAGACGGAACAACGCGCCGATCCGAGAGAACGGGGGGGGGAGGGGGGGGAGATCGATCGAGGAGCGATCGACCACACGGAACCTTTGATCCCTCTCCGCGATCTTTATAGGCCGGTTTAAAATCGCTCGAGCTTTTTTTCTTTCGGCCGATTTATGGCCCGTTTTTTCGAACGATATATGCACTTGGTTGTGGACCTTCTTAATTCGAGGCTCGTAATTAAACCGCGGCCGGCACGGAGATTTTCAATTTAAATGTTTGGGGCGAATGGAACGTTCCATTATGAGAGCCTGCTTATTTATGTAGCTTCCGGAGTTGCAAATAATTAATACAACTATGTATTTGAGCTTTGCACGATCGGTGCTTTTGATGATTTCGTGACCGGCATGAGTAGATCGTAAAACGAATGTAACCGGAAGTCATCCGAAGCCGAAAGACCTGAAGAGTAAATAGGTGGTACCGAACCTTAAATGACCGGTCCTTAAAAAATGTTATTGTTAATATAATTAAACGTGGATAATGGTGAATTTGTTGCTGAATGAATTAGTAGATGAACAACTTCCATAAAGTGACGATACAAATTATATAATTGCAATTATATAAGAAATACTGCGATGCTCTCTCCTCGATTTACAAAATCGATAATCCAGCAAAATTATTTCATATTATTCTGGTTCAGTCTTTTTTGGTTGTTTCGAGCATGCGCATAATTTTCTAGTGCCTTGAATTACTGACTATGAATCGTCCAGAGAACAGGATGAAACGACTGGCAGGACCACGGTTTCAGTGTCGCAGGATTTACGTTCGCCGTACAAGAGCCGCTAAAAGCAATCCTTCCGCGTTCGTTGTAGCTATTAGCGGTCTATTTTCACAGTCTACGGTGAAAGTGTCGGTTGTCCACGAGGAGAGGACAGGAAGCGTCAATTTCTCCGCGAGATCGTGAACGACCCGGGTCACTCGCGCCCAGGTGTTATCACGAAGAGGATCGCCTCGTTCGCCCTGCTTTCCAATGCAACGATATCTCACGTTTGCCACCAGTCGATCTTCGGCGATCACAGGTTACGTAAAAATAGGGGAACATATGGAATTAATTTCAAACAAATAGTCCAAATTAAAAGTTAGTATCCAAGTTCAAAGTTAGACTGCGGATGTTTATGCAATTTTCGATTTTCGTCGAGAAATTTTAAGAAAGCGGTCCTATTTGCATTGGTCATATTCAATTCTACCGACGCTTTTATCCTTTTGTATTTCACACATTTTTGTGATAAATTCAGAGGATCCACGGTCGTAACTTTTATTGCAGTTTTAACATAATCGCGCATTCAATTTTCGAGCATTGCAGACGGCGGAGAAGAATTCATAGCGATTTCGCAGAACGAGATATGCGGTCGACGATGATATCCACCGGTCCTGCATATTAATACGAGGAGTCTCGTTGCGCAATTCGTAGGTTACTCGGTTACTTTCTACTCGATCGACGAGTCTCTCCCTCTCTCTCTCTCTCTCTCTCTCCCGTTCTCTCTCCGAGAATCGTCTCGATCTCGAATTCCCTGTCTGCACTCGGTACAGACACACAAGGTTACCGTCTGCTCGTCGTCGTCGTCGACGGCCGACGTCGGCAATTACCGCACCTGTGATTCGATAACGAGCAACCGCTGATCAATCCTATCCACCTCCGTGGAGAGGATAAAGGTCTACGCGGACGAGAAAGTGAATCGACGCCTATAAAACTGGTCCCCGATCGATCTCCCGATAAAAACGGCTATTTTCATCGTATTAAACGAAAGAACGTTCCGTTTCGATTGGACCTCTTTCTGCGAGACCACTGCGACAAAGAAACTACGGTAGATCCATACGAAATTGTTCTCTCGAAATCCTCGCAAATTATTAGGGGCACCCATAAGTAATCAATTATTTTGGAATCTAAAACAAAATTTTTTAGTAAATTCAAGTTTTTATTTCTTAATTTATTATATAATCTCCATCGTTATCAAGGACAGTTTGCCATCTTTCTTCAATGACGAATATGATCCTCGGAAGGTACGGACGCCGCCATTTTACTACAGGGTTGTAAACAAAAATTATACTTTTTAGAATATTCTGAACACAGGCTGCTTTACCGAAAACTGTAAAAGAATACGTGTTTCCTCTTGAACGATCGGTCAGAACTAAAGGCAAAACAAATTCTTTGCAATTAATTGATTACTTATAGGTACCCTTAATATTTTAGCTTCTCGTTACAAATTGAAACTTCGCGTCGCAGTCTTGCCATCTTACAGTGTCTTTATTTTGCAAATAACACTCTCAATAAGCTGAATAGAAAAATGCAATTTCCATTAGATCTAGTGACGGAGTTGATAGTTTCTCAAATTGTTCGAAAGATATTTTAAAAAATTAATTGATCCAGCTCTGCGGAACACGTTGCAATGAATGTTCGCGCAGAAACATGTTCATGAGAATATTATCGTGTTCCTAAAAGGAATCTTATTTGACGAATAGACAAACGAAGGAGAAGATAATAGTAATTGTTTGGTCCGCTGTTTCATGGCTAATTAGCCAATCGCGTCGCGCATCGCAACAACGATCCTTCGATGATAGTACCCACGTGCTCCGAGGAAAACAAAAGAGAACCGAGTCGACGCCGAAGGTCGTCAATAATATTTCTTCGTCGCTGTTACTATGAATCACTACAGCCATTCTCGAGGCCTAAATTCTGCTCCTACCTGTTCTGACCGCTCAATGAGTCGGGTGAATTACTTTACTACCGTCTCGAAACAATTTTTTCTACTGTCAATACACTCTGTGTCGACCCATAGAATAGGTCGTGATACTGTTTATGGTACGTTCAGCCAACTCGAATTTTCGTAAACCTGCAGAACTGTTGTAAAAGCGTCGCGAGCACTCTTTCCGAAAACTTTCGATTTGACGTCCCCTAAATTGATTTAAATTATTCGTTCCACAGCTGCCCACGTGTACAAGCGTTCGTGCGATTACTATCGTGTCCATTAATTCCGCAGTTACATTCCGCTGGAACTGTACGCAATTACTGATTATCAGATACAGGATCTTCATGCGTTTATGCGAGTTATAAATTTGTCAAGAAAAGCAAAAAACACGAAGTTCGATAAAATTTTGATCAATTATCAAGAACGAAATTTTATTTATATTTATTACCATAGCGTAGACGATTCATAATTTTTTAGTATTAAATATACTATATGTATAAAATCGTTAAAGAAATTTTCATCGCTCTCTTTCATTACGTTTCCGTATTATGCCTTCCGGAAATATCGAAGAAAATTCGCATTGCCCGATAAATTCATAGATCTCTCTAAACAAACGGTCACGCACTTTCCCCGAGTCGAACTATAGCAAACGACCTCTGTACGTTTCCGAAATGCACCTCGACCTCCTCTATCTACCAGTTATCTCTCCGCAAGCCTCGACGACCAAAAAAGAAAAAAAGAAAATGATCCAGATCTGTCGATCGAGTAAGTCACGGGAATAAATTAAAAAAGTTTTCAGCCCGTTAGGAGACGGAGTTCGCGGAGAGACCAACGCGGAGCGGCGCGCGGACGCGATTGGAAAAAGGTTTCATTGTCGAGCGGCAGGAAGTGTAGGTGCAGGTAGTTTATAGGTTTAGACGCGAGCAGCGCGACGGCGGGAGAATGGAAGACAAAGAGAAATGGAGAAGATGACGGAGAGAATGAGCGACAGGGAAAGAGAATTGGAGGAAGTGAGAGCGTCCGAGTGAGAAATACTGAGAGGAAGAGAGAGGATGAGGCACAGAAACGAGAGAGAAATTGAGGAGTTGGTGGAGAGAGCGAAAGAGAACTGGAGGAGGAGAGAGTGTGCAAGAGAGAAATAGAGAACGAGAGAGTGTGCAAGAGAGAAATAGAGAACGAGAGAGTGTGCAAGAGAGAAATAGAGAACGAGAGAGTGTGCAAGAGAGAAATAGAGAACGAGAGAGTGTGCAAAAGAGAAATAGAGAACGAGAGAGTGTGCAAGAGAGAAATAGAGAACGAGAGAGTGTGCAAAAGAGAAATAGAGAATTAGAGGAAAAGGGAGAGAGAATGAAGCACAGAAGCGAGAGAGAAATGGAGGAGTTGGTGGAGAGAGCGAAAGAGAATAGAGAACGAGAGAGTGTGCAAGAGAGAAATAGAGAATTAGAGAGTGTGCAAGAGAGAAATAGAGAACGAGAGAGTGTGCAAGAGAGAAACAGAGAACGAGAGAGTGTGCAAGAGAGAAATAGAGAACGAGAGAGTGTGCAAGAGAGAAATAGAGAACGAGAGAGTGTGCAAAAGAGAAATAGAGAACGAGAGAGTGTGCAAAAGAGAAATAGAGAATTAGAGGAAAAGGGAGAGAGAATGAAGCACAGAAGCGAGAGAGAAATGGAGGAGTTGGTGGAGAGAGCGAAAGAGAATAGAGAACGAGAGAGTGTGCAAGAGAGAAATAGAGAACGAGAGAGTGTGCAAGAGAGAAACAGAGAACGAGAGAGTGTGCAAAAGAGAAATAGAGAACGAGAGAGTGTGCAAGAGAGAAATAGAGAACGAGAGAGTGTGCAAGAGAGAAATAGAGAACGAGAGAGTGTGCAAAAGAGAAATAGAGAATTAGAGGAAAAGGGAGAGAGAATGAAGCACAGAAGCGAGAGAGAAATGGAGGAGTTGGTGGAGAGAGCGAAAGAGAATAGAGAACGAGAGAGTGTGCAAGAGAGAAATAGAGAACGAGAGAGTGTGCAAGAGAGAAATAGAGAATTAGAGGAAAAGGGAGAGAGGGAGTGAAGCACAGGAGCGAGAGAGAAATGGAGGAGTTGGTGGAGAGAGCGAAAGAGAACCGGAGGAAGAGAGACCGCGCACAGGAGAAATAGAGAACGAGAGAGTAGGAGAGAGAGAGAGAGAGAGAGAGAGAGAGAAAGAGAGAGAGAGAGAGAGAGAGGGGGCCCACCAGCGTGCCGCTGCTCGAGTCTACACTGTCGTCCTGCAATAACCGTTCGCTCTTTGTCCGCTCAGCTGCCTGCTGCCCGCCAGTGGTTCTCGATCGGATCCATCGATCCCTGTTCCTCCAGCGACCCAGAACCTTTCGAACGCAACCCGCTAAGTTGAGTAATAAGACCGTTCGCATTTCTTTGTAAGAATGTTGCTATCAACGGTACGGAACCTTCCATATCTGCATCGGTAGCGAGACAAAGGTAACCGAACAAATAAACGTTCGGATAGTAGAACAGCCATTTCTTCTACGCTGATTCATCCGAATAGGAATCAGTTGGTGACTACTACGTTCCAGTGCTTGATGCATCGGATAAGCAACCTAATCGAACTGTTGAAAAACTGTCTGCTTCTATTGCAAGAAACAGGAGTCAGACAGTCGATTCTTACTCCGATTGTTTTGGCAAGTTGAAAATAATACATTGGCGTTCTTGAATCAGTTTAATCTCTCTATTGCTTTCAAATGCACCTACCCGTTTTAGCTGTGGATGCAAAAAAATCCAGTCCAATCATCACTAGACTGCCGATTTTATGCATTACGACCGGACTGCGAATGTTTATGCAATTTCCAATTTTTGTAGCCAAAGCAAATAGAATGAAATCGTACTACATTCTATTGAATTTTGTATTATAGCATTTTTTGATAATCCTCATAAGCCATACAATGCATAAAGATCCGCAGTCTAATTATGACAGAACTGAATCGACGAAATGCAAGACTTGTGAAGACAGTAGAATAATTTAAGAGCACTACTATGTTATTCCCAGCTTATTAAAATTATTATACGGAAAAATGTTCTGTCATTTCTGCTCCAGAGAATTCACCTCGAAAACATTTGTTTTGCATAAAAATCTACAGTTTGATCACTGCCACTAGCTGTCCGGTAAAAATTTATAAAAACCCTCTACACCTCTGTAACTGTTATACGGGGACCTCCGAGTTAGGATTATTTCATTTATCTCAGCTTATTGAGATTATTATACGGAAAAAGTCCTACATTTTTCTGTAATTTCTGTTCCATACAATTGAGCCTGGGAAAAGTTTATGTCGCATAAAAATCTGCAGCGTGGAAAAAATTCACAAAAATTCTGTACGCCTCCGTAACTGTTACACGGATACCACCGAGTTAGGATTAACGCGGACGATCGATTGATGAACCGAATCGAAGCCGAATCTGAGATAGATCGGGGCTCGTGCCCGTAAGATCGTAGATTACACGCGGGCTCGGCTACAAATTATCGCGAATTGTATCGTGGTAATCACGAGGCCCAGGATTTCTGTCAAGCGCGCGCCCGGCCGCTTCCTGCACGGTTGATTTACGCGTTAATTAGCAACGGCGAGATTATTTATTGGCCGAAGGCGGCGCAATGTCTCCGCTCGCCTTGGCCGGAATAATTATTAACAGTCGGGGATAATTAGCCGGGACGTACGCACACATACGCCGGATTGTTTATGGGACGCTAGGCCACGACTCGCGGCCATAATGTTCCGCCGAATATGCTATTTTCAGGGCCGTCATTCGCGAACAATTAGCGAACGCCGCGATATTTGCCGAAGTAACGCGTCTTCAAGGCGATGAGTCGCGATTTCCTCGCAGAACTCTAGCAGTGTGATAACTGAGCTGCGAATCATTGTGCGAAAACATCTGTGTCAGTTGCAAGAATTTCATCAAAAATTTGTTTCTCCCTTTTCAATATTTCGCACGAAATTTCTCGCTCTATTAATTTGTATTATAATTCCTAGAAATAAAATCTGCGTGAAAAATCGTTCGATTATTTCGAAGCGTTTAAAATAATAACGCGCTCGCGACAAAAGAGTCGGCGCTCCAGGTGGTTGTTTAATTTCCAATCGTACTCTTGTCCCGTTCGTTTGCATTCTTCGTTCGAGCGTGTGCGTATTTTTCCCGGCGTGCAGCCGCTCGGGTCACAATTGCTCACTAATTCCGCCTGCATACAACCGCTCGAACTCGTCCGCGGTAATTACTTATTGCCAGTTTACTAATAACGGCCATTGCCGGTGAAGAGTAATTGTATTATAAGGTGCTCGACGGGATTATAACGTTGACAAGGAGGTGGAGAAGGGTTCAGAAGCCAGAAGAGCCAGGGGATGGTGCATCAGAGGCAGGTCGCTCGATACTGACCACCTCACACCTAGTGCACTCTGTTGCACTCGGTTGCACTCTGTTGCATTCTCTCTGTTCTTCCTGCTCCCGTCGTGTGTTCGCAACTCCTGCTATTATTTACTCGCAATTTCTCTAATCCGAGGACCGCGTTTCTATTTTTAAATATATTTTTCACCAAGCTATAGTTTACACAGTCGATCAACAATTTCCGTGTTATGCTCGAGCGTCGTGCCGAGGAGGGCAACACCGTTTTTTCCCTGTCCTTCGATAATCCCGCGAAACCTCGAACCCTATCGTGGCTCTCTCCTGTCGGGCCAGCCCTCTGCCCGGTTCTAGAGTTACATCAGAGTGCCTAACTGCGGGCATACAGCTACTGCCATTGAATCAATAAATACCCTACCTGGCCACGTCGAGGACACTTGGCAGCTGTACTCGATCCTTCGGCGCTCAAAGGTGCACCGCACAACGAGATTTTCGAAAGTCCTACCTACAGACACCAGCCACCTGCCTTTCGATCGCCGGTTTTCGAATAGGATTCGCTGAAAAAAGTAGCCCAGCAGAATCTGTATCCGGAACACTCCACACACGCTTCGACACAACTCCGAAATCCAAGACTCGATTTTTAAAACTCCCTCGATCACTGCTGACCTGCGGATTTATATGCAAATGATTGTAATATACAAGATATAGACATTTTTCTCCTCATAATTCCAGTGAGTTATAAATCCTTTAAATATTTCTTCTTCCGTTTTTATTTGACATACTCAGTTTTGTCATAACTGGATAAAATCGTCTAAGCGTTACATTAACCTAGTTTTAGTGTTTTATCGACAGTGTTAGGCCATTTAGTAATTCTAGAAACACGTGGATACTAATTCTCAATTTTTACATTCTTCATTTTTCGATTTCAGATTGCGGAGAAGTGTTAGGACACTTTATTTTCTATTTTTGATCCTAGATTGCCCGATTTGTAAAACAATTGATTAAAACTTGGAGTGGTTTAGGTGAAATCTGTTGAGCACTCCACAAACGCTTCGACACAACTCCGAAATCCAAGACTCGATTTTTAAAACTCCCTCGATCACTGCTGACCTGCGGATTTATATGCAAATGATTGTAGTATACAAGACATAGACATTTTTCTCCTCATAATTCCAGTGAGTTATAAATCCTTTAAATATTTCTTCTTCTGTTTTTATTTGACATACTCGGTTTTGTCATAACTGGATAAAATCGTCTAAGCGTTACATTAACCTAGTTTTAGTGTTTCATCGACAGTGTCAGGCCATTTAGTAATTCTAGAAACACGTGGATACTAATTCTCAATTTTTCGATTCTTCATTTTTCGATTTCAGATTGCGTAGAAGTGTTAGGACACTTTATATTCTATTTTTGATCCTAGATTGCCCGATTTGTAAAACAGTTGATTAAAACTTGGAGTGGTTTAGGTGAAATCTGTTGAGCGATCCCTGGATGTTTTTGTACTCGAGGAATGAAAATTTGAGCGTCGCTGTCTTCTCGACACCATCCCCTCGTTCGCTACCTTTGCCATAGACAGGATGCTATGGGGTCGAAGCAGAGCCCGCCACCATGTGGACCATACATCGCCGCGCAACCCTTCCTCGGTACATAAAACATTACCACAGACACCATATGGTTATAAATGTAGCTTTCTACGGTGGCTTAACCTGGTTCTGCAGGCTACGTGTTCTTGGAACCTCGTTTCTGCCCATCGATACACCATCGACTGCTGTCTTCGATTATTAACGCCCAGACATTCTAAACGAAGCCATTTGCTCAAGTATTCCCCTCCTTTATAGACGCTCGAGTTATTACAGACAGAAAACTTACACTTCGTTTTGCTCTTCACATATTCATACACAATTTTAACCGAAAATTGACGTTGTACCAAAGCATGTGTAGTTAGCGTATTACGTATAATTCTAATTTATATAAAGATGATATATGATAGTTTTAATATAAAGACACGAACAATTTAACACTAGGTTTACGGAAAAATGACTATTTTACATTTCCTTATAAAAATAACATGAATATATCTATCAAAATCTGTAGCCATTTTTTTTTAATGATATATACCTAGAGAAATCAATTTGTTAAACAATTCCTCGTGGATCCATGTTTGCAATCTCAATATTCGTGAATTAAAAATATTCGAATCCGTCATTTTGACGGGTCTCGTAAATCTAGTGTTAATCACCCACTTGTGCATGCTCTCTTAAAAAAATAAAAGACGTCATCATACGTCAGCAAAATAAAAAACCGAACGAAACGTTTCGCAAGAAAACCAGTACCGGCACAACCGCATTTTCAATTTCATTCCCGACCAAATTTCAAAGAACAATGTCGAAGTTATTCGTCCTAATTGGACTGCACATGACAACGAAAGAAACGGCAAGTGGATTCTGACGACGGTGCAAAAGCGGATTCTTTTTTCTTTTTTTCTTTTCACGAGCCCAGAGTGGGGAGACTTGCTGGAAGTTCCGCAATCTTTCCGCAATTTTTTTTTTTTTTTAACGCGTTTCTCACAATCACAATGCGAGAGCAACGGGCGAACGTTGCGCAACCGCTATACTCCGTGTTACTGGATCATGTAAATCGCGCGCGGACAATAAAGAAACATTGTGAAATCGTTCATTACGCTTCGCCACGGATTCCGGGGACTGTGTGTCCGAGCGTATTGTCGCAATTCGCGCTATAGCAAACGCACGCGGCGCGGCGGCCACTTTTTGCGCGCAACTCGCCGCCTTGTAAAAGTCTCGGCGACGAGGAAAATCCCCTAATCGCATTACGCGAGATCATACCCGGGATTTTTGCGACCGACGTTCTCCCCCGGGTTCGAGACCTTCGAGAAACTGCGCTCGAGAAAAATTAATTTTTTCCCACGTGTATCTTAACCTTTCGATTGGACATATCAATTAATCGAATGAATTCAATGAATAAATCGTTCACTTGCGTTGTGGTGTTCATATACACTATTCCGTTGTAACATAAATTCTTTCGCAAATATACATTTTAATTGTCATAGTTTAACTGTGACCTTTAATCTTACCGTATTATTTGTTGAAATCACAAAATCCTCAATTTCTCTTTCAGAAACGGAAATACATCCAAAATGACAAAGTGCAATGTAGAAATGGACACTAACTGACATAAGGAAAATAGAATAACAGACTCCACGATAAAAGTTCAAATTAGAAATTAGATTCCAAAACCGACAAGGGAGCACAATATTACACGGTAACATTTTAGTAAATAACTCGTATGTAAGTACCAGCTCAATAGCATGTAAGGAAAATTTGTTATAAATTATTGTAGGACTAGTTTGCTTTGGGCAAATATAGCTCCGGCTCTCCAACGCCATCTCTATGTATAATAGAGTGAAGAATAAACCAACCAACCATCCAAAATGAACATGAGAACCACTGAAATACACTCGGCTCGAGCATCGTCAAAACTGTTTAGAAGAGAGGAAGCGGCAACAGCGCAGCGCTCGGCGCGCAGGCGACACTGGTCCACGCATAGGCGTAGACGCAGCACGCCTTTAAATTGGAATAACTTCTCTAAAATTGCGTCAAAAAGCTTGAACTCTTTTCGAAGACCTAGAGAAATTAGTGCAAGCGCAAGTTGTACGGTTCAATATTAAAAATTTACTTTTCAACACTAGGTTTACGGGACCCGTCAAAATGACGGGTTCTAATATATTTAATTTACGATTATTGTAATTACTCAACAAACTTATTTCCTTAGGTATATATTACTTAAAAAATCGCTGGAAACTTGGACAGACACATTCTTCTTATTTTTATAAAGTAATGTAAAATACTCGCTTTTAACGCTCCGTAAACCTAGTGTTAAGAGTGTCCGAATATTAACAAGGGTCACGACTATGATTCTCAGCCCGGCAATATAGTACTCTCCGTGCCTCAGAAGAAGTCTCGCGGGACGGTAGAGGGGCAAAGGGGGTCCTCGCTGGCACGCACCGGTTAGGCTTCGACGTCACACGGTTTTCGGCTAGAACCGAAAACGCGTGTGGAATCGGACGGATTGTTGCCGCATTCCTGCCATGGGACTTGCGAAGCTCTAGCAATATCGAATGAGAGGAACGAAATGGGAACCACTGGTGCACGCTCAGCTGGAGCTAAGCAGAAAACGGTGGGCAAGGAGAAGAGAGACGGGAGGAGGTGGCAACAGCGCAGCGCTCGACGGACGGGTGGCACTGGTTCGCGCATAGGCGCAAGCGCGCCCCTTCCGACGGAAAAAGAGAGGAAGAGCAAGACAGACACCGCCGGGTCGACGGGATACGCGGGCCACGATACAGACAAAGAGAGAGAGAGAGAGAGAGAGAGAGAGAGAGAGAGGGGGGGGGGGAGACTGACTGACAATGAGAGACGGAAGAGAAACGCACGGCCACGGTACGAGCAACTATGCGTGCGTGCGTGCGCTCGGACCGTGTGCGTCGCGTGAAATGCACCGCGGTCGCAGCGAGGCACGCGCTTCTGCACCGAGCACCGCTCCCCTCCGCCAATGTTTTTACGTACAACGCACCGCGCCGCGACTCTCTGTAGTCTGTACCAATTGGTAAACCATCCGACACGACACCTACGAGTCCCATCTGGCCCCAGAGAGAACGTGCGCGACGCTAAGGGGGGCTTCTCGTGCAACGACACCGAAAACTGATTTTTAACAATTTCTTTGCGGAATAACTGCTCGACATACGGGACTGGACCCTTTCGGGATGTGAACAGGTAGTCTTGGAGTACGAGAAGCTATTTTTTAGTTCAATTTTTCTTATTATTTATTGTATATTACGCACGTTTCGAGAAACTGCGTCTTCCAAACTGGAGGGCACCGATAACTGAGAAACTAGCGAAGTAATCGACAATCATTTCTTCCTAAAACAGATATTTGATCTTTTGTTTATGAAAAAAAATATAAACTTTTCGATGGAACTCTTTTCCAAGTTTTCATATTGTTCTTTGAAAATAGGTACAATCCCTCGGACTGGACCTTTTCGGGATGCAAACAGATGGTCTTGGAGTACAAGAAGTTCTTTGTTAGTTCAATTCTTGTTATTATTTATTGTATATTACGCACGTTTCGAGAAACTGTGTCTTCCAAACTGGAGGGCACCGATAACTGAGGAACTAGTGAAGTAATCAACAATCATTTCTTCGGAGATTGGACCTAAAATACATATTTGATCTTTTGTTTATAAAAAAAAATGTAAACTTTTTGACGGAACCCTTTTCCAAGTTTTCATGTTGTTCTTTGAAAATAGGTACAATCCCTCGGACTGGACCTTTTCGGGATGCAAATAGATAGTCTTGGAGTACAAGATGATCTTTTTTAGTTCAATTCTTATTATTATTTATTGTATATTACGCACGTTTCGGGAAACTGTGTCTTCCAAACTGGAGGGCACCGATAACTGAGGAACTAGCGACGTAATCGACAATCATTTCGTCGGGGATTGGACCTAAAATAGATATTTGATCTTTTGTTTATAAAAAAAAAATGTAAAATTTTCGACGGAACCCTTTTCCAACTTTCCATATTGTTCTTTGAAAATAGGTACAATCTCAGCAAAAGGTATTTAACTTTCAGAAAATTTATTTTGAAAAATAACGGATTATTGAACATTAAAAGCATATTCGTCGGGCTCCAAATGACATTTATGCGAAGGCGTCTCTCGTTCGCAGCCGAATTGTGTCGAACGGAGAAAGTTTCTCGAGCGTGTCATACCGAGACTAGTGGGAGGCTAAAGACGACAACCGGGTGTCTGTGTGCAAACGGCACGCGTTGGGCAACATCCGTTTCGCCGGGGCCCATTGTGAAGGGAAAGGTAATCGTGACTAACAGATTTTTAACCAAAGGTATCGCCGTTCTATCTACCGTTAGCCCGAAATTTCCTGCTTGGTAATTCCCTTTTGACTCGCGTCCGACGGGGTGCCTCGAACTGACCAAAACTATTTTAATACTATCTCGAGGCTCAAGGCCACGGTGTTAGGCTGCGTGTCCATTCGAGAGTCAAAATGTCGCGAATTATTCTCGAGAGACGTCGGTGTTTTATTTTGCGCGAAAGGTATAGCACTCGCAATAGCTTGTACACTGACGAATTTTACTCTCGAGAGTAATTTGCTCCATTAGAATTAGAATTAGGGCCATTAGAAAATATGACGATCTTGACTTTTTACCATTGACAAAGATACCAATATTTCGCTGAGCAAGGAGTTAGATAATGTTATACAACTCCGCCATTTTGTAATTTTATGTAATAAAAAATATATGAAAATAAAGCTAATATGTTGCTCAATGTTCCCTAAAAAGATCTTTTTTCTACAGTATCTTTATACACGAAAAAAAATGTTAGATTTACTCCATTTTATTAGGCTCACAGGGTTGCATACCCCCTTAAGTGTTCGTTCATTTTACAGATTCTCCAAATCTTTTAGTTGGGGTCAATTTCTTCCTAGGGTGAAATTCTTATCGATTTGGATATAGATTTTGGAGAAAATTGAAATTTCGATTTTAGCTGGCTTTTCGAACCAGTCGTGTGCAGTGTCCAATTGTGAGAATGAGAAAGCAACAGTAACTGGGAACACGAGTTCGTGGAAACGGTTTCGGCGAAATAGGAATCGAGCAGAGGTATTTTTGTCGAAGGGGTAGCAAAGCTGACACTCGATCGTAACAGAGACCCGATGACTTCATCGGCTCCCCTCTCGTTTTCATTCCATTAATCATAACACCGCACGAGGTTACCCGTGCATCGGTGCACACTGCGACAGATCGATAATTTATCCGGCGTGCGCCGAATCAGTCTCTCCACAAATCCTTGTCTCAAACAATGCATCGCATTTGGATGCATACAATCCAAAATTTAAGTCGGCAAACTCCAAAAAGACTCGAATCGTATTCTTAAAATGTTTACGGATGGACTCCGGAGTTTCCGCATTGTATCAATCGTCTAAAACTGGAAAATTCTGAGGTGGAATTGTCGTGAACATTATTATTGTTGTTATTATACATACGCGTTGTGGGCCCATCCCGAAACGAAGCCACGCACCGGGCCATGTTTATTATTCAGCCGGTCGGTTTGTAGCAGCTAGTATTCGCCTATCCCTCGGCACGCATGCGAAATTATTAACATCGTTGATAAATGTCCGGCGCGGACGTGAGCGGGCCCGGCTCACGTACGAAGCTGAACGGAGCTGAGCGAAGCGTAGAGGCGCGACAATAATTTCCATCTAGCACCGGGACCAACCGATCGCAGCCGGACCACCGTCTAAATAGGAATAAATAGCCCATTGTCGTAATGAACGTATTCTGCGTTACGTCAATACGCCGGAATACATTACGTCCCGAGATACACACGGACAAGATGGCTGACGCGCGCACCGTCAACCGACCACCGGTGCATTGTTAATGGTTCCGATCGGGTCGATTAACTTTCAACACCCTGCGGTTTCGTGACCCACCAAACCTGCAAAAACCTCGGGAATCATCCGTCACGCAAAATCAAAACAGACCGTTGGGCCTAACTAACTCATTTTTGTAAATTTTTGCCAATTTTTTAAATTTCTTCTCCTATTTTGTCCACATTTATTGCGATCTTCTTGTACTGATAATTCTTCCTCTTCGTCTTCCCCATAGTTCTTCCTCTTTGTGCGGTAAACAAAATTTATCATAACTAGACTACGGACTACCTAATTCCGTTTTGTCAATTTTCGGCAATTTTCAATTTCGTCTATCTTTTTGTACCGATGGTTTTCCCTCTTCGTTCATTCATTCATTCTTAATTCATTCTTGCCGAATTTTTAATTTCTGCTTCGTCTACATTTATTACTCCTCTGACAGCTGCATAACAGAGATCGAGATCAATTTGATTTCAGTTGAACAGAGATCGAATAACACACATATTTAGTGCATTGTGTTAAAAATCTTCGTCACGAGTCCGACTTGACATAAGACAGGGGGTTGGTACATTGCAATACAAAATGATTTGTATGTTTGACAAAAATAATTTGTATCGTTCATACGATCGACACAACAATTGTTTAAATGTTAATTAGGCAGAAAAGAGGTTCGAAGGATTATCAGATTTCTGGGCGGAGTTCGAATTGGCCCGGTCAGGGAAAGCATTGATATTTATCAGGATCGCGGGGCCGGGAGGGGGGTGTCGCGATTATAGCTATCGGAGGAGCAACCAATCGGAGCAGTTGACCGAGGTTAGGTTTGTGCGGGTCGATTTCCATTCTCCGGTAGAAAAGCTGTGTTTAACGAATAACGGGCCACCGAGTCCAGAGAGCCGCGTGAGCTCTTTGTCGCGCGTGCCGTCGACGAACCCCGCGCCGGAATCGAAGAAAGGAAGGAAGGAAGGCTATCGGCCATTGTGGAGATTACCGTCGGGAATAATAATAATGCAATTGTCGTGGTGGAGAATGCCGACTACGTTCTTCCTCCACCGTTTGGCGTTTATAAACTGCTGCGCCGCGTGTTCCCGTGCTCGGGCAGATACTGATGCGCCACTTTGTAACGCGAAATTTTACTCGGATCGTACGAGCCTTCTTAACTCTATACCGACTACAGTTAGATTGTGCAGATCCGTATTCGATGATTTATTTTATAATTGTTGGAACTGTTGAATCTTCTACCGAGGTACACGTTGTAATAAACATCCTGGATCAAAATGAATTCAGTGGCCAAATCAGTGCCCTAAGGAGCCATCCGCCTTCTAAATTGTTCCTGAGGAAAACAAGAGTAAAATAAGTCTCTATCTTCGTGGGTAGATTAGAATGAAGTATATTGAGTGGGCGTGGCCTAGTTGCCCTGAACGCAATCGAGCCAACGCATTGCCCCAAAGGGTCACTCGTATGCCCAGCTCACCGTAGATCATACAGAACCTGCAAACCAACTCTCCATTAACCTAAATTCCTTAAAAAATTTAAGACTAGGTACATTGTTGAATAGAGTAGAGTGAAGCATCCCGAGTGGGCGTGGCCTAGTTGCCCCAACCATTACCACGTTCTAAACCAACCGAAATCCCCCCACACTTTTCTTCTCAAAAAATTTAAAATTACGTATCTTGCTAAATACAATCAAGTGAAATATTCCGAGTGGGCGTGGCCTAGTTACTCTTTACTTTACAGAGTCAGAGCGTTGCTCCACAGGATCACCCGTGTGATCAGCTTCTCCTAGACCAATCAGAACCCCCAAGACAACCCTCCATCAGCCTAAATACCTCAAAAAATTGAAAGCTCGGTATCACGGTAATCAGAATAAAAATGGAGTATCCCGAGTGGGCGTGGCCTAGTTGCTCTCAAGCAACTATAGGACTCTACAGAGCCTAAGCATTACTGCAAAAGGTGATCCATGTGACCAGCTCATCCTAGACCAATCAGAACCCTCAAGACAATCCTCCATCAACCTAAATACCTAGTGGGCGTGGTCTACTTGCTCTCAAGCAACTATAGGACTCTACAGAGCCTAAGCATTGCTCCAAAAGGTCATCCATGTGACCAGCTCATCCTAGACCAATCAGAACCCCCAAGACAACCCTCCATCAGCCTAAATACCTAGTGGGCGTGGTCTACTTGCTCTCAAGCAACTACAAGACTCTACAGAGCCTAAGCATTGCTCCAAAAGGTCATCCATGTGACCAGCTCACCCTAGACCAATTAGAATCCTCACTACAACCCTCCCTCCGCTGAAATCCTTGAAAATAGTAAGAAGCAAATTTTGAGACGTTCGATCGAGGGTCTGTTCGAGCGAGGTTCGTTCGCAAAGATCCATTCAACGGAGCCGAGGATCCAGAACGATACGATCTCGATTGCGCCATAGAGCGGAATCCTCCGCGGCATCATATATTCGAAACAATAAGCAGTCATGCCAGTAAACCGAGCGAGAAGTAACTTTTCCAGGTACGGCGCGGCGTGCGTGTAGTGGTGCGAGCCATCCAACCGAGACGTGACCGGTGACTAAAATGTCGCTCATTACCGGGCCACAAGCTCCGAAAGCGAGCGATACGTTTCCATGAGCGAGAGAGCTCTCTCGACCGAGCGATTGGGATCTGCTCGAGGAAGACGGACGCCGCTCGTTCTTCGAGGAAGAAACGCAACGCGACGCGACGCGACGCGACGCAACGCAACGCGCGCCGGGAGAAGAAAGGAGCCTCTGATCGTAATCGTCGGAACGGAGAGCACTTTCACGGGCATAATCTTTCCGAGTTACGCTCGCATTAAAACCGACCGGGACTTGTGTGCCCAGGTTCGTGGCACGTCAACGACACCGCTATGGGACCCCCTTAACGCGACAATTTCAACGAGCACCGCGAACGCGCGAGACGAGCAAAGGGCCTAGCCGATTAAGATGGTCAAAACTGCCCTTAGAGGTTTTTCAATGATTAATGAACCATTCGAAAGCTGACCCAGAAAAACCCCTCTGAGCAAAATTTCAACCCCCTATCTTGCCCGTGAGGGTAGTTACAGGGTAAATTAGATTTCGCGCTTTTCCGCGCATTTCCCACACTCTGATGCTTCCTAAAATTCTGAAAAAAATGTGGCATATTTTGGATCCTAAGACAGATTTTTGAGAATTTTTTCAGATTTTTTTCTTGCAAACTGTGGTCGCAAAAAATGAAAAACCTCAAAAAAATCGGAAAAATGTACATTTCTCAAAAATATGAAAACATGCTATTTTGCTGTTTAGTGCCCCGATAAAGTACCATAACAGGCAGTGTCCTCAATTTTTTTTAGATTTTTTCTTGTGGGCACTTTTTGTCCAGACATGAAAAACCGAATTTTTTCGCCGTTTCTGCTATTAGGAGGAAAGTTACACTTGTTGGTTTTATCGCAGGTATATATTAAGTCATTTTAAACATTATTACATCGAAACAAGTAAGTGTTTGACCTAAGAAATGTTTTAAGAGAAATAATGGATTGTATTTTGTGCGATATATACCAGAATGTTCGGAACGTTTACAACATCGCCGGTTGGCACAGCGGTTAGGGCGTCGGACTACGGAGCGGATACGCTGGTGTTCGAATCCCGTCGGTGGGAAAGTTTTTTTTCCATACGTCATCTTTATTTTTTCAATTTCTTATATGGTTTGTTCATGTGATTTTAACAATATTTTTTTAATGTTTTAAAAATATTGAGGTAACATTTTTAATTAACTTTTATTTATATCACTCCGATTTTACTTCGAATTTAATGATATTATTTTCTTGGATTAGGCAATAAATTAATATTTATATTATTGTGTTCGTCCATGATTTCTGCCTGATATGAAATTGCTTGTGAAAATTGGTAAGATTCCGTGAAAAGAATTTTTAAATCTACTTCTGTCATTTCCGGAAAATCAAGAGTATCTACCGAGGATACTGTTTGAAATGGAGTCTTTTTGCAGTTCCAATTGTTCCCAATTTTTGGAAAGGTTTTGTTGTCTACTTGTTTGTGTAGAAGCTGGTACTTTTGACCTAGTATACTATGAATTGCCTCTGCATCCCACCGAAAATAATGAACTTCCTGATCCGTATCATAAATGTCCACAGAACAAGTCTTTCATTCAAGTAACTATAAACGGGAATTACTTCCTCATGTACCTTACAATAAAGAGGAATGGCTTAGGCTTATTTGTACCTGATACCTCACTTTCAAAATAGTGGTAGTATGTAGCCCTTTTCTCTCAATTTGACAAAAACCAATACTTTGCTGCGTGTTATTTATTCAGAGTTCTTCTTATTTCCTCCCTAATTTCTGAAGACGCAAGGCTTAGAAACTAGATTAATGAATTTTAATATTAACAATGTTAAACAGGACCGCAATGATGAACATATACAATTAGAGAATCGAGGAAATAATAGATACTGCAAAACTATTTTTGTATGTATTTTAGTTAAAAATGTTACCTCAATATTTTTAAAACATTAAAAAAATATTGTTAAAATCACATGAATAAACCATATAAGAAATTGAAAAAATAAAGATGACGTATGGAAAAAAAACTTTCCCACCAACGGGATTCGAACACCCGCGTATCCGCTCTGTAGCCCGACGCCCTAACCGCTGTGCCAACCGGCGATGTTGTAAACGTTCCGAACATTCTGGTATATATCGCACAAAATACAATCCATTTTTTCTCTTAAAACATTTCTTAGGTCAAACACTTACTTGTTTCGATGTAATAATGTTTAAAATGACTTAATATATACCTGCGATAAAACCAACAAGTGTAACTTTCCTCCTAATAGCAGAAACGGCGAAAAAATTCGGTTTTTCATGTCTGGACAAAAAGTGCCCACAAGAAAAAATCTAAAAAAAATTGAGGACACTGCCTGTTATGGTACTTTATCGGGGCACTAAACAGCAAAATAGCATGTTTTCATATTTTTGAGAAATGTACATTTTTCCGATTTTTTTGAGGTTTTTCATTTTTTGCGACCACAGTTTGCAAGAAAAAAATCTGAAAAAATTCTCAAAAATCTGTCTTAGGATCCAAAATATGCCACATTTTTTTCAGAATTTTAGGAAGCATCAGAGTGTGGGAAATGCGCGGAAAAGCACGAAATCTAATTTACCCTGTAACTACCCTCACGGGCAAGATAGGGGGTTGAAATTTTGCTCAGAGGGGTTTTTCTGGGTCAGCTTTCGAATGGTTCATTAATCATTAAAAAACCTCTAAGGGCAGTTTTGACCATCTTAATCGGCTAGGCCCTTTCGCGCGACTGACGAAAGAATGCTCCTGTGTAATTGGAACACGTGTCGCTGCCCGCTTCCTCGAACGTGTTATTAACCGCAAAAATTAATAAGGTGAGACTTTATTCGACCCATTACACGATGCTTTCGAAGTCGACGTCCTGGCGAGGTTTGTCAGAGATTTATAGGGACAGAGCGTGCGAAATAATGTGTTACAGCAGAATTCCTGTGTTTATGGCAAAACAGTAAACATATTTGAAGACGTTGAAAATACTTATTTTCGACTTATTAAAATGATTAAAACAAGAAATGGATGTCTGCGTTTCGTCACGAAGCTTCCATTCGCTCTTATAAATGAAATAGATGGGAACGTTATTGTGTGTTACGCAATCACGCTTGATAAAACAAGAACGTATAATTTCAGGAAACGTTAGGAAACACAGTTCACTTCACAAAGATTGAAGATGGAGGTCCTGATTAGTATTCCAGAAACGTTCCACCCTCGGATGGTGAGATTTTGATCCATTTCGGGGCAGGGAACATTTTGAATGTTTCCTTTCACGGATCTTTCATCTAAAATCTAACTTTCTACCAGTGAAATGATAAGATATTTACGTCAGCACCGCTAGGAAGATCAATATTAATCTCCAGAGAAGTAGGTTGAAAAATTCATAAAAGAAAATCGGTAAACAAAGATTGAAACAACTCGATGGTAACAGACCAGCTACGAGCCTTCGAGTCACGAGGTCGAAGCCGATCGATGCGAAGACTTTCACGGGTCTAACGTTTGTTTATTTGTTAACCGACACGAGCAGAAATTTCTACATGCAACATTGTCGATGTTCGTGCTAGTCCAAATAGAGTTGCTGTCTTCAGACTTTCTAGAACGCTTCTAGACCGAGTTCCGAGCGACAGCTGCGATCTACGCGGAGATCTTGTTGCAAAATTATCAAACTAAATAAACTGGAATGACTTAGTAAGAGTTCGGAGCTACTATACTAGGTTAATGTACGAAGAATCGTGTAGTTTCATTCTGTGTACAGGGTGCGGTGGAATAACATTTTAAACGCGAGAGGATATTATTCAATGCCAATCCGGCTGTAGGCCAAATTTCAAAAAATCTTTTTTACTAAAATCAGTGCAAGCCTTAGTAGTACAGCTGCAAAAAATTTCAACTCAATCGGTCGAATGGTTACTGAGAAAAAGGTACCTGAAGTGGATCGGACATGATCGGTTCGGATAATCGAGGTTCCACTTTACCGTGGATTACACGAGTAAATATGAACCAAATTGTATCGTGTTTGGTATCGTTTTAATCGTAAAAGTGTCCCGAATATGCCAGTAAAAGTTTCGTGGAAGTATCATCAGAAAGAAAAAAGTTATGACACGAAATTCGCAGAGTCTCGCCGATACGCTGGTGTCAATGTTCTGTTTACTCGCTGGTTTTTGTACTTTTCAATAGGCTAACGATAAAAAGTCGAAGGATAGTTATTGTACACGATATAAGTAACACTCTGATTCCGGAATGTATCGAAGCATTGCTGCAATTAATTGCTCAAAAATCGGGTAAGACGTTCAATCCTAATTATCTCGAAAATTAAGCCTGAGAGTGAAAAACGTTATTCTACGTATCTTCCTGCATTTTTCCCGAAGGAATCGCCTTCAACTGCTAGTTACGTTTCCCGGCGGTAGGCTGTGTGGCAAATCGCAATGCTCAGAGGCGTATCTTTTCATCGAAGCGTTTTGCAACTAAGCAGTTGCGCGCGGGGATCGAATATCGACTACCCCGATGGAAGCGTGGGTTTCCGAGGCGGAACGTGTTAATAGAGGCAGCAGGTTTGTCAGAGATTCTTATTGAACTCTGAAGCAGGGCCTCGAGGGGGGGCCAGGGAAAAGGAATCGTGGCGAGAGTCCGTGGCGTGCGTCATACGTCCGGAATGTAACACCCTGCGTCTCGTCGGAGTGCAACCGCAAAGGGAACAACGTCTGGAGAGCATTTCGAAGAGAAACTCCGAGCATTCGAGGCCGCGATACAGGCGACAAGCTTCTATCCGCTCGAGAAGCTGCGAGGCTCGAGAGAGACTTGCGCCTCGAAGATCGTTTGTTCTTCGGAATACTTGCGATTCCATTTATTCGGGTCGTCGTTGCCAAAATGGCCGATTTGCCGAGCTTCCCGAGCTCCAACTGGTAATTAGGACTTCTCTGCACAATTGTCCGCGTTACAACAAGCGGGAGCTACGTATAAATCTATTTCTTCTATTAATCATTTTAACCCTTCGTGGACAAGCCGGATGTTTACGACTAATTTTTATACTAGGCTTCCAAAAATTTTAAATGCGTATTCAAGTCCCCATTTTACTATACAGGGTATCCGAAAAATGTGCTTCCTTGGAAGGGGTGATTCCCAAGGTCAATTGAAGAAACTTTTTCCTTTGCGAATTTCTTCTCCACGGCTTTGTTAAAGAGTTATTACAGAAAACGCACGGACCAATCAGAGCGCGGCTACAGCGGACAGACTCCGGCTCGACCAATGGGGCCTCTCGCCGAGCCGGAATCCGTCTGCTGTAGACGCGGCCTGATTGGTCCGCGTTTTTCGTTAATAACTCCTTAACGGAGCCGCGGAGGACATTTCCGTAAAGGAAAAAGTTATTTCAAATGACCATAGGAATCGCCCCTTTCAAGGAAATATAACATTTGTGGGACACAATGTATAACCTACATTCTATTAAAATTATTAGAAGTACACCAATTAATGAAGCATATTTTTAGATTCTTGGGATATTGTCACTATTTTAATATTGATCTACCTATTTTTATGATAAGTGCACAAAATCCTTCGTGTACTGATAATAATGAATTCTTCTCTGTTCATTTGATTACAGATTTTTGGTACACCGTGTATACGGTGGGTCTCTTCGAATATACTTTCTACGGGTATATCTCAAGCCGTGGCCTATGAAATAATTGATCTTTCGCTTTCACTTCAGGAACACGGTCACAGAAGCTGAAAATTGTTCCCGCGTCGTTCGGTTATCCAATTTGAGAGTCGGACGAGTGTTCCATTGCGGTACACTACCGGCCAAAAGTTTCGTTCGCGTGTAATGTGTCCCGTTTACAACGAGAAACCTCTGTTAATAGCATTTTCAATAATTCTGATGCGCCAAAAGGCAACTTGGAAACGCATGGTAATACTAACCGAAGTTATTATTTTACTGGAGGTGACTTGTTGCGTCACTTTACAATCGAAGTTGCTATTACTGTTGAAGGATCCATTGAGAAGCGGTGGTAGGTTTGGTGTTAAACAATCTCCATCGATTTCTTGATCACGCGTTTCCACCTCTAATAACACTGTATATGTTAACTTCATCGGCAGAGTTGTGCTCCGAAACTGGTACACCCGTAATCCTTGCAGCAAGTAAAACTCTATCCTCTCGCAACCACCAATCAGTATGACTCGTTCTCATGAAAGCTGTCTATTACAGCGACAATATCCGTAATTAATCAGTCGTCGGTTGATAAGCGACCATCCATCAGAGGCACGGGCGTATCGAGATCGCGGAATCTCGTTTACATAATCTAGACGACGGGACTGTCCCTCTAGCTGCATTCCTGATCGTCTTGGGCTTGGAGTTCGAGGTCTTCGATCTGTTTCTAAATTGCCGTTTGAGAACCGTTGCTCTGTGATAGTCAATTCAAAATTTCTGGACGAATCTGGCTCGAATGATCCAATTTTTACAGACAATTGGAGCTTAGGACAAGACACTTGTAATCTCTTTTAAAATATTAGTAACAAATTGCTGCTGTATCAACCTGTAGTTTTAGAAGATCTCCTAGATAATCTGAGGGAACAGATTCCAGTCAATTTAAGACTAAATCTCTGTGTTCCCGACGATCGAAATCCTAATCCAGAAGGTTCCCCTGGGAATCTCAAGATCAGGTGCTTTCAGATGTTGTTAGAATACTAATTATATATTGTTACTCTATATTAGCAAACGATCTCATGACTCACTACATACGCCAGGGTTGGGTCATTCTAGAATTAAATTCCTGAGGTCTTAATCATCCCTGACCTGGAATCGTAGGTTCCCCATCATTGAGTCTCAGAACCGAACACTTTCAATCGCTTTCGAAGCACTATTGCAATGAGAAATCGTTATTGTTTAACTATTTCGCTATCGCAGAGAACATTTTCAACTCTGGCCACAGTATGAGAAATCGCGATTCGATCACCAGTGGTCTGGATTAGTGCATCGACGAAACACCTTGCAAATGATCGAGTGGTTCTAGTCAGGGGTCCCGGGTGATTTTAGTCGGGATTTAGGCGGTCCAATGATTACTCGTGGATCCGAAAACCGGGCCCAGCCGAGCGATTACTCGTCCTTGGTTCGAACGGCCGATCTTCTTGTCGGAAGATGTACTCTGGTGTTTATTATACACGCCGCGCCGGGAGACCAGCCTAACCGTTTCAGTGCCAGACGGTGCGATCACACTCTTCTAATCGTTGCCCAAAAATTGCCAGCATACACAGTCAATTTTCTCGACGCGCATCATTATTGTCGCTGTAATACAGGATAATTTCTGATGCCATGAACTGTGTAGCTTATTCGGAACATTTATTAATTAACTACCGAACGACTTTCAACGAATACAAACTACATATATTGTATCATGCACCATGAAGACCAATTGTTCTTCAACAATCTCTCAGTCTAAACACCAAAAGTTCAAGTAAAATGTCACTTGACTTCCTGGATTGAGTTCACAGCGGATCGGGCCCGAGTCGGGCCTCGGTTGATCTCTCTCGGACCTCTCAAAACCGAATTTAACTTATCAAGTTTAGCCTGTACTTCAAGAATACGATGGCAAGATTTGCTCGCATTTTACATTCGATATTACCCATTCTAAAAATCTCGATCGGCCATTTAAAAGATTGACCATTATAATAAGATATACCATTGAAATCAATTACTTTTGGGCAATTCTCGAATCCGCTCCGATATCTTTGACGGTTCAGAAGTTTCAATAAAGTGTCATTAAACTCCTCGAATCGGGCCGAAAGCGTGTCGGGCCGACTCGGGCCGCGCCACAGCCCAGCGAAGGTCGATCTCTCCGAAACCGAATAAACTGGTGCTTGCTCGAGGGGCCCGGTCCCTCACCCACATACGGTGCCCCACGCGCGACGCACGCACAGACGCGGGCCTCGGGCCCCGGAGCGCGCGACCCAGCATTTATTGGGATCTCGAAACGACTCGAGCCACGGCTGCCGAGGGAGACGGACGGTTCCTGGAACCGTGGGTGCATTTCGAGGCTTTTGTTGCCACGGCTCGTCGGCCCGGGGACCGATATGCCCCGAGAACGTGGAGCGCTATACGAGGTAGGAGAGAGAAAAAGAGACAAAACGAGAGAGTGAGACAGAGAGGGGGGTGGGGGGTCCAGGAGGCGACTTTTCAGGATCATATAAACGACCTTCGATAGGTAACCGCCGGGAACCAGACGCTGGCTGACGCGGATTTATGCCTGTTCGACCTAGACGACGCTGTGCATCCATTCACTGTTACCTTTAGGTAGCACTTCAGACCATGGACTCGCAGCATTCGGACTCTGCCAAAAATTGCGAAAATCCTTGCCAAAATTAACAGGCGTGATTAATGTTTTCACATCGAACGACGTACGAGATAAATAAAGTACGAATAAAGGTACGACGTTCGAGTAAATGGGTAAATTCTCTAATTATTGATGGAGAATAAAATCATTTGTATTATTGCTTCGGAAGACGAAGAAAAGACAAGAAGTTAAAGTTCGAAATAGTTGTACCAACACGTATCAAATAATTGACTGTCTCAATTCATAGTTTATTTAAACACTTTTCACTATAATATCGAATCAAACTCGTGACGAAGACTTGGAACACAATCTACTACACACGGATTGTAATTAATTTCCTTTAGATAAAATTAAAATTCGATGTTGTTGTGGTCAATATTTATCCATTGGAGAATACAATAGGCATAAAATACAAAATTTTGTTTCTTTCTGGAAGGTTTCGAATGATAAAGATATTAAAATTGCCGTCACAGAAAATCATCAACGGGTTGATTGGAAATTCGAATTTCGCTAGCGAGCTGCAAAAATGCAACACCGTTGAACAGAAAACTGTATTTAGTCTAACAAGTGAATTGTATCTTGTACCAGAATTTCACGATGGTTGTACCATATTAATATTCGCTATTATTCCGAGTGGGAGTCGGCCAGTTAATTAAAAGCTCGAGTCGAATGGCACGAAAAACGGCTCCAGAAAGAAAAGTAACCGTGAAATCGGACCTCCTCGCGGCCAATGGCGATTCCCTGTCCCATATTGTACCATAATACCGCGTGATGAACGTGTGTGTCAAGATAAGAGGACCGCTAATAGGAAGTGCACGGTTTTATGCGCACAATTATAGGTGCTCCGCATCGAATCGGGACATTGTATCTTTGATATCATCTTCGCCCGGTGAGTCCCTCTTCTCGTTTATGACGGACACGTCGATAAACTTTATTATAAATGCACTGGCGAGCGGCTCGTAAACATAATCGAGCCGAAGAGAGATGGCGAAAGCAGAGAGAGAGAGAAAGAGAGAGAGAGAGAGAGAGAGAGAGAGAGAGAGAGAGAGAGTGCGAGAGACACGGAACGATTTAAACGCGCAACCCGTTCGAGACGTAGCATACTCGGTGAAGCACCTTGGGTGGCCAGGACATAGCAAATTCCAACCCTTCGGAATTCCGAGAAGGACCGTTACATACAGGGTGTTCTCCTATCGTTGGACGAAAATTTCGGGGCTGATTATTTAGGGCAATCCAATGCGAAAATCGAGAGCCCTTTACGGTTTAAAGTGGTTCCTTCAGTGCACTGAGACTCAGATCCTTGAATTGAAGGATTTGTTTCAATTATCTTGGAATTGCTCAATGAATTTTTATTTTTACTAACAGTAGTTTTATGCAATAGAACAACCATTATGTAAGAGAAGCTGTAAGTTTCGAGAACATTTTTCAAGAACATTATTTCTTTTAATTCGTTCCGTAAGGCACTTTGTTTTTATATGTTCATCTTCGAGGAACTATAACTCCTACAATTTTCAGTATTTCGACTTCGAAAAATTATGTCATACGGTCCAAATCATGGTAAATATGTATGCAAAACCTCAATTCATAACAGTCGTCCGATTTCTATACCAAAATTTCCGAACAAGACCTGCAAAACGACGCACAAGACCAGGGGACCCCCTAAGATTTATTATTCGACTGCGGATCTTTATGCAAAATAAAAATTGTTTGCGTCAATGCCAATAAATAGGGGCCAAGAATAAATGTCTTCCCTCCTGTAATAATTTTATTAAGCTGAAACAAATACGCTTTAAAATTCTCTTAATGTGTCCACTGTTCCAAATAGTGTCAACTAATTTTGACCATAAATGCATAAAATCCGTTTATTATCTTTCAGTGTTCCATTGATCAAAAATGTGGAATTTGCATTATGGGACCGTCTAATGCTAAGCTTTGTTTGCTGTTTTAACGTAAACGCTTGCATCATGAAGAACAGAATGAATTTCTGCGTTGTTTTCAGGGATCATCCCTCAAATTTCCTTGTTAAACTTTTTGGTGGCCACCCTGTATATGACAGTGTGGCACGTTCTCGCCACTTTGCTGCCGTACACCTCGATACCGTTTACGATCGTCGTCAAAGTCCGAAAAATCAGTCCCATTAACCGTGGAAAATGACAAAAGAGTCTCTCCACGAGCGGAGGATTCCCCGCGCGACCATAATTGGACGCGTTATTCTCTCACCTCCGGATCGTAAATACGAGCTTATGGTCCCTCCCGTCGCGATTTACTCCGCTTTTTCGAAACGTTATGTGTCTCTCAAAATTACTTCTGCCTGGCCCTTACAACCTTCCGTTATTCAACTAACACTTTATTCTTTCGAATTTTACTTAACTACGATCTTCATTAATCTTGGAATTACTGTACGTCGCTTTAACACGTTCTGCATATCGAATATAAATATAATATTAAATAATAATTTCGTTGAATCAAGTACCGTTCAGCTTAAGGGCTAAAATAACGCAACTTTGCTAAGTTTTAAGAATTTTTCCGACAATTTTTCCGGCAAACGAATATAAATTGTTATCCAGTGAAATAAACAAATTGTAATCGAGTAAACAAAGCTCCTACTCCGTCGCGGGAGAACAAGATTGTAGAATTTTCGCAGAAATTGCGTAAAACTCGGCTGAAAAATCGGCGACGGTTTCGCAAGCGTGTCCCACCTCGATCACGCAGCTGCGATCGTTCGCGCGGCGTGTAATTTCCATGGAAAAATTGCAAAGCAAGGGGTTAATGCGAACGTATCGGCAGAAACAACTCACGGCAGGCATCGGCGTCGCCAGAGCGATGCCAGCCTTGAGATTCTGCGAATTGAACACAAGGCAATCTGCATTTCACGAAGATAACACCTTCGGCAGCCGCGAATATTGTCGCCGTTTTGTCGGCGTATGATACCCGGGGTCTTTCGATCCTCGTCCCGTCGGCGTTGTTGCTCATTATATATTCAGATGAATGGCGAATGAGCGAGCTCTCCAAGATCTCCGTGATCTCGTCGATCGGAACAGAATCGTGACGGAACTTTCGGAAATCGTGTTGGGACGCTATCGAGCGATAACGATAAATCGATGCGATTTCTCTCCGACAAGGCTATTTAGCGACTCATTTCCTTATGCACTGTGCTCGTGGACGCGAGCATGCGTATTTACATACAAATGGAAATTCATTTCCGAGTGGGAAATTGGGTCGAACGCTGTTCCTGCGAGTTTTGTTGATGATGCTCTTCTTAAATAGAAAATATCGTTCTAAATTCTTCCGATTACACATTGTCGATTGCCCAGAGGATTCTGACAGACTGCAAATTGAACAAAAATTCTCAGAAACACAGGAACACCACGAAGAGCAATAAGAAACAACGTAACTGGTGGAACGACCTAACGGATATCTTCCTTACAGAAATGGTTGATTTTCAATGCACCGTTCAAAGGGTTTATATCTCGTCTCCGGTATCTCTGCCCCTCTTCAGTCCCGCTAATCTCTTTCGCGGTCGATTAAGAGAATGGACTCACCCTCCAGTGTGTGTTCATCTAAAGCGTTAATTCGATCGGTTAGAGCGGTCGTTTAACACAAATTTCATGTTCCCTATATTCAGCTCCGGGCTCTGCCGAGAAGGATAAGAGCAGGCATGACGCAGCAGCTGTCGATTGAATTTGAAAAAGCGGAAAGGAACTAATTCGGCCATTCGCAGTTCGCGAATGGGCCGGCTGAAGCTTACCGGATCACGGCGGTCCACGCGAACAAAAAGAATCCGTATTCCCCACTTACCTGTAACAAACAGAACATTTTCATTAGTGGAACGAACGGGATAGAACATTCGATCGAGATTCGCACCGGGGAGAAGGAATAACTACAATTTTTTCTTTTGCTTCCTTTCGCAGTACAGTGAATTCTCGCTATAAGTCAGTCGCGCGGTTCCGGCGAGGGACATTTAGACGAAATCCGAGGTTCTCGCCGGACGTTGCATTTGAAATACACAGGGCACGCTGGAAACGCAAACGTCACTGTCCGTCGCTATGTCATAGGTTTATGACACAAGTTTATGATAGTGAAGGCTGAGAAAATGTTTTTCTCTGATACAATGTTGCACGGAGAACGTTCTGTAACAAACAGAACATTTTCATTAGTGAAATGAACGTGACCGATCGAGATTCGCAACGGCGCGGAGGAAGCTGACTATGCGGCTGACTATAACGCGGCGTTGCTCATTATACGCAGAATCGAACTCGAGGATAATGCGACCGGGAAGAGCGAATCTATAGTGAATTCTCGATATATGTCACCAACACGGGTCTTGCCAGCGTCGTGCATCGTCCAGGAGGTATACCCGAGCCTCGGTCTTTCGACCTTCGGTATACCCCGCGGTAGTGGGGATAATTCCGCGACGTTTATCATCCAGGCCTTGGCAACATATATAGAGAAATCGTAGATTTTGGTATGGAGCGGCTTAGAAAATTTGTATGCGACACGAGGTTGAAACCTTTGGCTATTCTTTTGGTAGAATATGCATTTGCGGTTCGGGTGCGTCGATCGACTGTTTCGAAAGATCTCCAGCGTTACAATGAATCGAACAGTTTGTAAACGGCAACACAGTAATTTCAACAAAAGAACTTTCTCCCGGGACAATCGTCACGTTCATCCGACTGTAAGGAATCGTTTGACTGTCCCCTGGTACCATTTTCACAGTACGCGGCGATGTTGCATTTTTAATCCTCTCGTTTCTGCTCCGAAAATGGCTCACATTATTTTTATGTACATTTACAGTACTATAAGAAAGTACTGAACAGTGTGGTGTTTGTAAAAATTGTAAATGGGCTCCGAACAGGTACCGTTATATTCAACGAATGATAACAAATTAATATCAGATTAACAACAGAGGAAATAAAGTTCAATTTGTGCGTTTTCGGGAAGTTTAAATCTTGTATAAAGATTCAAGACTTATTTACTGTCAAGTATAACACTATATTATATGTACATTAAGTTTCCAACATGGCCTAAAAAATCTAGCACCGTTATACAACGATTATTCATCACTACCTATCACATATAAAAATCCACTGTGGGTATACATGTAAAAATGAATTCTACCATCAAGATTGAAAATGGCCCCGAAAAAATGGCTCTAACAAAAGATTCATCTAAGAAACCTGACACTGTCTCTCTCGAGAAACCTTCATTACCATCAAGTATAAAAATGGACTATACATTCAAGACTGAAAATGGCCCTCAAATATAGATATTTTTTCTTTATTCTTATCACTTATAAAAATCAACCACCTACACGTTCAAGATTGAAAATGGCCCAGAAAATAACAAAAGATTCATTTAATGACCCTAACACCGACCGAATATAAAAAATCTCACCTATCCATTCCGGAAATAGCAAAATTCTTATTCTTTCCTACGAAGTACAATAACATAACATAGTCTAATTCTCGGTGTCCCCTAGATCTGCTAGGCTCGAGCTCGTACCTTACGAGGTAAAGATAAGTTCCGAACGGATAAAAAGAAGCGTACAGGTGCGATGAGAACCGCTGCGTGAATCCGGCCAATCGGTGCGTGACACGCGATGCAAATCATGCACATAGAAAGACGCGTCAGAACCTTTACTCCCTCCCGGGGTCCGGCGTGTGTATCCTTCTACACTACCTTTTCTCTCGGTGTCCTGTCAACTTGTCGTCCAAGGTGAGCAAACCTATTTGGCGGAGGTGGCTCGGTCACGAGCAGACGAGCTCGTAGGTGGAACAGAACCCAGACTGGCCTCTTTCTCCTCTCTTCAACGCCGATCCGCTTCTACTGTTTCTCTTCTTCATTCTTGCCCCTGCCGGGGGAGACGCCGGGAGCACAGGCCAGTCCCAGACTCGTTCCAAACTGATCCTCAGGGGAAGCCGAATCGATGCCGAAGAATTGAAACCGATCAATGCCGACCGGCGCCGTTTCGCTTTCGATCGACCGGAATCGGTCCTGGACCACTCAACATCTTTCCAACTTCCACAGACTGCGTGTACACTGTGTGCAGACTATGTTCCTCTTTGAATGTAAGTTGTTTTTACTTGTTAGACAGAATGATACCTTGAGAAATCTAGGATCTCCTGAGACTATTAAAGATCGTCGAAAGCGTCCTAATAAAATCGAACGAAATTGGTAACGTTCGTTAAGATTGGTCAATAATCGATCCCTATTATGTGGACAAGAGTTTTATTTACTAGTTCTCGCGTTAATAAGACGCGAACAATTTTTTATCACGATTGATTCTCCGATTCTCAAAAGCGAGGACCTTCGTAGCTCGCATAAACCAACCGATTCCGTTCGATCAGAAGACATAAAACTGTCAACGATAACGTAATAAGGAGCAATTCCTGACAGTGTCCCCTTACCCCATAACCAATCGAGAACTCAACATTCGTTACAGTGTTGTCATTACAATGGCCCGACAACTCTTATTACAATCTATTAGTCAAACGCCCACGGACAATTTAGAGCGTCGTATCGGTCGTCTGCGTCGTTTCAGACAATACAGATATCAGTAAACGGTTTATTCACTATGGGATCAGTGCATAGATCCTACACATTTCCAGCCCATACGTATATTCCATGTAATTTTAAAGTTCACGAAGAAACGACTACGAATTGATTTGTACACCCGATATATTCAGAATAATTTAGACATTCATGAAAAAGGGATACGAGTTAATTCGTACACCCAATATATCCGATGTATAGTAACTATACTGGATTTTAAGACAGTGGGGAGAATAAAACAATTTAAGGATGTCGTTATATTATTCACAGCTTTATGAAATTATTAAAGAAAGGAAGAAATATGTATTTGCCTACTGTGACTTAGAATTGACGAAGAACATTTTTATTTTGCGCAAAGATCCGCGGTCTAATAATAATTTAGAAGTTCACGAAGAAAAGGCTCCAATGAAATTGGGAAGTTGGAGAGCACGGTGGACCAAGAAGAAATGAAATCATGGATATCAGACCCGTTTTCGATCATCTTTTTCAGCGTGTCGTTCCGGTCCCAGGACGAGCAGTAGCCGCAAAGCCCGTCGGGGCCTGACCTTTCGCACTCGAGATAGTTTCAAGGATATCTTGTGCTCGGCTCCTGCTTCGTACACGTCGCTCCCCGTTGCTTCGGAAGGCACCCAACCAATTCTGAATGAACCTTAGCTGCCCCCAACAATAACCTCCAAAAACCAAATTATCTTGACAACAATCCGCCGAATTTTTAACCACTCAAGCAAGGAAACCTCTCTGCTCTGATTGATTATGAAATAATCATTGCAACGAACATTAAACATTGAGGACTGTTTCCACCCTTTCAGCATGAAGCAAATATTTTTTTTTGAGGACTACCCTTCACATAAATTTCATCAAAATCGTGTCCAGACTCAACATGTTCCCCCTTGTCACATGCTGTGTCGTACACTGTATTTAACGATGAATCAAATTTAAAGATTTTGTATACAGGGTGTCCCAAAAATGCACTTCCTTGAAAGCGGTGATTCCTGAGGTCAGTTGAAGTAACTTTTTCCTTTGCGAAAATTTTCCCCGTGGCTTTAGTAAGAAGTTATTAATGAAAAAAGCGGGCCAATCAGGGCGCGGCAAGTCCCACCGAGCGTGGCGTTTCATTGGCCGAGGCGGAGTCCGCCCGCTTTTGCCGTGCCCTGATTGGTCCGTGTTTTTCGTTCATAACTCCTGAACAAAGCCACGGAGAACAATTTCGCGAAGGGAAAAGTTACTTCAAATGACCTGAAGTATCACCTCTTTGAAGTAAGTCCATTTTTGGAAGTGATAGCTAAATTTCGTCATTAATCATCTAAGACGTTGTTTTTTATTAAAAAATACAGTCTTTTATTCAGAAATACAATTATACTTGAAAATGAAATGAAAGCTTATTTCAACGTCGATCGACGCGACTTTCGTGGATCCCTTTCACATCTGCGAAAAAATAACTTCTTGACGATGGCATTATGTGAGTTTTGGTGAAAATGCTGTGATCATCTAACGTACTATTAAAAAGGGCTACGAAGCGGAGATAACAATCTCAGAAATTAAGAACCTAAATGAGCGGTTGCATTACAATGGGGCTCGCATCTGTTTAATGTGTTAGAAATCGGATATTTCATATGCAACAGCCTAATAGCGGGATCGCTTAGGATCACCCGGTATAAATCGTGCGTGGATCGAGTACCACTGCGACTGATCCCGTCAGTCTCGGGCGTTCAGCATTCAGCAAGTGAGTCACTCCCGAGGTTGCGTCGGATAAGAATGAACGCGAACAAATAACCTCGAATCCTTCTCGCGTTACCGGCTCCGAGGACTTTAGACATCTCTCTTTCTCCCAGTTCCTCCTCGTCCTCTTTCCCTAGGCGTTCAAACAACGTTCAACACTTGATAACCACCGGCAATGCAGCCAAACTTATTCTTCTTCTTCGAGAGAGAAAATGGCTCGCTTATCGCGTGTCACCTCGTTCCTAGAGACAGGAGCTCGAATGGAAATAAACTGCGGACAAACGGCGACAAACCGGCTCGATAAATAAATGTTTATATTTTGCTAAACTACTAAAATATCCAAATCGATAGGAAACGAGTGCGATTGCCCGGTTTGTTTGCTGATCGAATCGTTGTCCACGGTGAGTCGTATTGGTTCGATCTAATGATTTATTTAAACCTATTAAAATAATTCAGAGAAGAAGTCAATTTTTATATAACTCTCGTTCCTTGACCCCGATGCAAACAATTTTTATGTTGCGTTAAAACCGTCGATTAATAAACTTGCTGCGCCGATTGTACTGGTTAAAAGTTCTATTCGAGCGGTTCATACGGGGTGTCCGAAAAGTCCGCGGCGAGGACGCGTAGAAACGCGCGAAGAACATGCACGGAAACGTTTGATCAAACTTTCACACGCGGCTAATGGTTCCTCGGCGGAATTGTTTCCCCGGAAAGGGATAAGTTGCGTTCGCGTTTAAGCTGATTATGAATCGCTCGAACTTCCTTGATAGAAAGAAAAGAGGGGAACGGGGCGGGAAAACTGCGAAACGCATTTCGCACACGCGCACGCGCGCGTGTATGCACGTTGGCCGCAAATAACACGATACACGTGCACACAGGCACGACATTCCGTGCGCAGTCGGGCTTGCACACGAGGGACCGGTCGCGTGTACACATCCTCAGATTATGTGTAACGAAGTAGTATTCGTTTCGCTCATTCATAATCATGGCGACGCGGCTGCTCACTACGAACAATGAGCCAGCCCCATACTCGTAGACCACAACACGGGGAAAGCTGTGGGAATCGCGATTTCCGTTGGGAAGTCGACTACGGTGAACCAGATTCTTCTTCTTGCGCATGCGAGTCCTCTCATGAATTTACCTACCACCGAGCACCTGTTTCTCCATTTTGTTTCACGGTTTTTTAGGCAGGCCTGCTGACAGATTGTTGCTCCAGATCAGTCTAAATCATTAAGTAACACCGAGGAATCGAATTCTTTCTACTCTACTGGTGGTCTCACTAGCAAAAATTATCAAAATCCTTTGTTTCTAACGAATTTATGCCTAGAAAACTTTTACCAACGTATCGCTGACATTTTTCTGATTAAAACGATACCAAACACGACACAGTTTGGATTGCATGTGCTTGTTTAATCCGCGATATAGTAGGACCTCTATTATCCGAACCGTCGTCATCTGGATTTTCCCCGAAGAAACAGGAATACAAAGTTCCGTCCTCTATTAATTTTGACAAGTTGTGGAGGACGAAACAGTATTTATTCTTCTGAAGTTTCCAGTGTCTGATGAACTAATTTTTGTCATGAAAGTCGCAGTAATAGGATACGATAAACGATGACCCGAATGCTCTCGAAACGAGCGACAGTGCGACTGGAACAAAGATTCTTCGAAAACGTTTCCTTCTCCTCGGAAAAGGAACGACGGTGTTACGAACTTTATTAATAGATTCGGAGATATTTCGATCGAGCGATAATGCGACGAGCGTTCAGTGATAATAGAAGATGGATATTAATGAGACAGAAGTTCGCAGGAACGGGGGACACGGTCTGCGCGACGATAATCCATCGCGATAAAAGGATGATTAATTTCAGGTGAAAATCGCGACCCGATAGGGCTCGGGACACCAAGGCTAATCAATGCCAAGGCGAATTATCGACGTGCGACTGCAAACATGCACTCCCGACGCGTTTTACACCGCAACGTTTCGAATCAGAAATAATTACTAATAATCCTCGTGTTTCTTTATCGCAGCCGGAAGAAGTTTAACTTGTTGCTTCGAGTCGGTCTGCGTGTCCCGACTCGAAATTAAATATTCCATTGCGCTCTCAGATCAAAAAGAGAAGAAGACACGAAGAAGACGTGATGATGTGAAGAAGACCTCGAGAAAAAGAAACGAAGAAGACGTCGTGTAGAAGATAAGGAACAGCTCTTTGTGGAGCGGTTAATCCTGAAGTGTAGAGAGTACGGTAATTAGTCCAATAAATTGTGTCGTTTTTCAATGATAGGTTTAAGTGTAAAATAATAACGTTTATATTTAATTATTCGTGCTAGATTCGTTTTCAGTAACGTACTTCAATCAATTCACTTTCTGATCTCCAACAAATCTTTGCGGTTTTTAATTTAAAAATTTCACTATTTCAACCTAAATTGCTACACTCTTGAACGATTATAAATTTATTTACATTTGAGACATAATAAATATGTTATTGAACAAAATGTTGGGTAATGACATAAGGGCAAGAGATCAGGGAATATCGCCTTACAGGATTTAAGTGCCATTTCAGAATTGTTCACATAATTTGAGACATTGTTATACTTCGTGCCCGGCATGATGGCGAGCCAAGATTTCTAGGGGAAGAGAGGCGCCGATTGAAACACGAGCACCGCAAGGAATTAATTTTCCACACGGATAAAGAAAGGATAATCGACAGAGTGTGACGTCAGGCTGACGCGTGCACCGCAGATACACTTATCGCTTATCGGCTCTGCAAATAGCGCATCAATGCATTATTTTTGCAGGCACGCTGCTATATCGAGAGGCGAGAAAGCCACGCTAGCACGATGCATCGCACAGATCCTTGCTGCGAGGACTCTGCATTCATTTTACAGGTCACAGGTGACCGAAACTGTTTCGGCATGTTCGGAGGAACGTGCTGAGAATCCGTATCGACGATAAATATTTAAACGATCTAAAGGGTCTTCTCTGAATTAGTTCTCTGATTTAATTTTACTGAAAAATTTTTACTGAAAAAATTGTATATTAACATAATTCTGGGTTGAGCATGAGCTACATTTCGGACGAATAAAAGTGTTGTTTGATTGCATTTCTTTGTTTTGGATGATTAGAACAGTACCAAGGTATAGGCTTCTCACGTAATGGCTTACATTTTTAATAATAACACGTACAATTTTTATTAAAATGTGCCGGAAAAATTTATGCTATAACTTCAAACATGTGTTAATACGTACGTAAAATTTCAGGTTACGAATTCGAATAGTTTCCTTGAAAATAATTCACAAATAATGCAGTGAAATCTTCGTAAATGCATAAGAAAACCTTGCAGCTGTGGGCACTCTCGAAACATTTATTAACAACGCCCACAATTTTTATTAAAATGTTTTGCAAAAATTTGTGTCATTACTTCAAACATGTATTAATAGACGCGAAAAATTTCAGACTTCTAGCTTGAATCGTTTTCTCGCAATTAATTCCCATACGTCGCACTGCAATTTTGCAATTTCGATTGATTTCAAGTGTTTGCGGAGTGCAGAGCTTTATCGAACGCGACGGATGCTTTAAGTAGAGATTGCCCTAAGCGCTTTATCCACCTGAGTGGAAGTGACACTAAAGTGATACTTAAAGTCAGTCATTTCGAGTGGAAAGAAACCGTCTTTATTTTCCGAGATTTTCGTTAGCGGCCGACATCAAAGGCGTTCAATCTCGCCTGGCGTTAGTGCGCGCATGCATGTATTCGTTACCATTGCGGAAAAACAGCAGTTGCACTTGACAAATGTGCATCCGTAAGTACGCAATAGTATGCAACTCGAGAGAGAAAGAAAGAGAGAGTGAGAGAGAGAAATGCGCGACGTTTGTTGTCGCTTCATTCACGTTTCCAATTTCTTTCCTTCTGTTCAGAGTATGAACTTCCAGTGAAACGAATGCAAATGCACCCGGTGACTGCACAAACGCACACAGCTTGCATAACGGACGCAAACGTGGCGAGTTTACCGATTCATAGAGACAATACCGCGTTACGGATTATTGTGTACCTTGTAATCGAAATTTAAATCAATCATTTTGACGTTACCGATATTACCGTCCATCATGAACAATGATATGACACTGATTGTTCTAACAACCTCCCAGTCGTTGTAAAATTGATCTATCGAGCCCTTCGAATATCAATCATAGAAACTAGTTTGTGGATTGATTCTGTAACAAAGGAGGAATCTACAGTGCAATTGTTTCAACGAGTCTCTAAAATGCAATACCAAATTCCAATGATAACGCTATTGACAGAATTGTTGAAATACAGTAAATCCACAATCTAGTAATTACTGGTGTATTTTTATACGAAATAAAAATTTTCTACGGTAATTGCCGCCTAGACGTTTATTTATATTCTTACTAATAATACAACAGTATTTTTATATTCTTCAAATACATTTACATATTAGAAAATAAAAATATATTATACATTTATAATGATAGATATATTATAAATAATAATAATTATTTTTTATTCATTCAAAAATTTCTTATACATGTCCTTTATTTCGCATTTGATCTACCCATTTTTGAAAACAATGCACGAAATCCGCAACGAACTAATTACCATTAATTATATTCGACCTTTCAGGACACATCGAGCACAGAAAAATCCGAGAAGAAGCAATAATTGATGGTTGTTTGAAAGATTGAGAGGAACCGCTGGCGCACGGCGAGCGCGATCGATGAAATATTTATAAACTTTAGCGACGGAGTGTGGGTGGGCGGCTCAAAAATCGGTCTAAGGGAGTGAGAATAATTCGTGTTCGAGCAACGCAAGTGCGGAATATACACAGCTACCCCGAAGGTTCCAGCGGAACGGATAAATAATATTCGCGTGGGTGTATCAGGGGACTAAAAATGAAAGGGGGGAGTACACAACCCCGTTTTGTTGCGGCAAAGGTTGTCAGCGAGCGTTTCACGAAGGTCGGGCATAAACGCATCGCGTAGAAGTTCGTGACAATGACGTTACACGTATACACACCGGGGCGGTGGCACGCCCCTGCATTGACGTAAATCCAAGGTTAATATGGAACGTCTCGAATCGAACGAACGCCTACAGGTAAGCCCGGCGTAGGCAGAGCCTACGACTCTCTCGGCGATGTGCCACCTCCGCCCCGGATCGCTATGCGCATCCACCTGTTTCATCTTCCACCCGAGACGACACCGACGTCCTTATAGACCGACAACAATCGCGAAAATTCTCGCCATTTTTCCATATAATTCCCCGGAAGGCAACAGTTCCGTTCTATGCGTTACGTGTACACTTTTCAACGGTTCAAAAATAGAGCAAGTTCGACCATATTTTTTTACATGTAAAATTATGGTTCTCTGAAAAATCAATATGTACGTCTTGTTGTGTGATGTTTGAACAGTATTCACTGAAAATTTCACATAAAACGAATTAGAAGGACGTGGCAGCCATTTTGATATAGCAGAAAAATTGGGGGAGGTCGAAAACTTTTTTATATATAAAATTGTAGTTCTTCGAAAAAGTATTGTGTTCATTTTATCGTATAATGTTCTTTTAACTGACTCAGAAAATAACGAATTTGCACAATGATCTACAGTCTAATTATTGTGAGTAATGCACAGACGAGCTATACTGTTTCCATAATTTTAAATAAAAACGACACCGCAAAGGTTGCAACCAAAAAATCACATTCGGACCCAAATTCCCTAAAAATTAATTTTAATTCGTTCCCCAAAGGATTAACAAATGAGCTCTCAGCCGGTGCATTCGCTGACGACACCGATGCATATTTCCACACCTGCAGCCCCCCTCCCCCGGAAACATTATTTATTCGTGAAAAATGCTAATTGCGCACTGTTTCCCTGCTCGTATTAATATTTACGACGTTCTTTTGTTTGTTGTCTTATTTACAAGTCTCGAAGCTAGGCGACCATGTTCCTCTCCTCGCAGGTCGATCGAGAGGAACGAAAGATCAGGGGTTAAGAAAGTGTCGCGTGAGTACTAATTATAAATTACAGGAAACGAACGAGGAGAATGATTTGCACGAAACATTTTCCACCTTCGTGGATATCTGATTCGCTCGTGTATAGCTGCTAAATTAGGGCGGATACATTCGGCGAGGATCTTTCGCGTGTATTACACGAAATAATCTCGCAATTATTTCTCCAGGGTACCATTAATTTAATCTCGTTCTACTTTCCAATTCGGTCTACGAGCTCCAGTTTCTTTTCTCTCCTTTTTCTTTTATTCGTTCGGGGAGAATAAATCTCAAGTACACCGAGCAAGTTTTAATTCGAATGCAAGCGCGGGGCCGCCAGATCAAGACTTGTTCCCCCACTCCAATTTCCCCTTCTACCAAGGGGGGGGGGGGGGTCACATGACGCGCTCGTCTCTGTCTGCTACTGGTAGAGAGAGGGTAACCTTTTCCCCTCAATTCCTGCTCCCTCCCCTCATCCGGCGACACTGTGCAAGAGACGTGATCTAGATTCAAAAGAATGAATCGCACGATTCTTGAAACCGGTCCTTTTCGGAGCTATTGCCGTCGTTGTTCTAACCTAGCGAAAATGTGATATACCATTCAGAGAATATGTTCTTTTCTATCAATCTCTAAAGTGACATAGTTTACTATGTCAATATTGTTATGGCAATATATTAGAAATATTTTTTTTTACTAAAGGATTCTCCAGTAAATTGCAGATTTGCAAACTGGGTATCCATTTTTAAAGAAGAAAATACGAAAATTTATGCTTTCTACTATAGAAATAAACAGTATTGCTGCGAAGAAATACGGGAAATGTGAACGTACTCTGCCGGAATGTATTCCCCGGTTTCTCGCAAGAAGGAACTGCGAAATTAAAAATCGTGATAAGATAGGCAGAGAAAATCATCGATACGGCGACAATCTCGGACAGAAATCTCAGAAAAGCTGCTGATACGAAAAATATTTCGGCTTTATCTATTATACTATTACACGCATGAGATTCCAGCTACTCTTGCAAATACGTTACTTGCAGCAATAATATTTATACGGGTAACATTCTATTTTTATGCCAAACAGACTTTAAACAAATCTATCTGCAAACACTGCCGAGTCTAGGTGTATTCAAAGAATAATTCTTTGAAGAGAAACAATATTCTCTTCTGTTATCCTGTGCTTGATATTTAATAGTTGTTCTATTTCACTTGCTTGAATATTGGCTGAATAATCTCAACGAACGTTTCGTGATTGCGAGTACTCTATTGTAACAGAAATAGGTGGTTTCCGTTGTCTCGCGTATACATAGTTCTTTTCGCTTGAATAGCCTCGAATAAGAATATGGCAGTTCAAGTTGGAGAACAGAAAAATCTATGCTCCATTCTTCTATTATAAGCTAGATGTACGTCCGTAGCATGGTTATATTGTGTCGCGAACATTTATAAAATACACAACGATCTTAAATAGACGATTATTTTTATTTATCTCGCCAGGAAACAACAAACTTTCATGCAATGTCCTGCGTACTAATTTACAAATGATTGAAATCGAATGAAACCAGCTCCTGCCCCGGCAGCTGATGCGTTTTTGTTTTTCGATCGGATTCTTTTCGACTGTTCCTGTTAGAACTGAGACGCAAGCGAGACAACAACAAATTCACGCTCAACTGTTCCACGCAATACCACCATTCACCGTGGATTAAAATACAGGAATATTCGTGAAATTATTATACAGGATGTACATATTAGCACATAATTATCTCTACCGTTTTTGAAAATATGAAAAAGTTTTATCAACCAAAGTTCTTCAGTATAAAGAGCACTACAATATGGCGGTAACAGTATTTTTTTAGGTAAAAGAGTTCCCGAGATTTCAAGGTGACCTTAATTTTTCTCAAAAGAAACATACATTTTTCTGTGCACTGTTCGATGCAGGTCGCCATTCCCTGTAAAAAGGTATTAACCTGTATACGTCGAAAAATGGATAATTTAAGAGATATTTCAACTTTAAAATCATTTGAATGATTTAAATATTGTAGAGGAGTACATGAAATATTGAATCGTTTCGAGCGCGTTATTAATGAAGATGCTGAGGGTACTCTGAAATACGGTTGATTCGAAGTTTTTCGAAGGTCGACCAGTGGAGAAGGCGATTCGGAAACAGAAACGACACGGCTCGGGGATCGCGCGATTGAGAACATCTAACGCCGTGGCGTGTACACCGAGTAAGCGGCGCTCGGCAAGTTGCCGGGTCAAGACTTTACTACACACAGGTTTCGAATCGAAGCGCGGGCGTAATGAAATACCACGGCTCTTTAGACCTATCGCAGCTCCATTTGCAAAGCCTCGGAACGCGACATCACGTGCTGATAACGACCACCGAATTTTCCTTGTGACGTTATCTTGCGTACTCGAATAGCCATCGTTTGTTGTTCTCGCGACACTAGACGAATCGTGGAACAACGCTTTTACGCGAGTAAAAGCCACATTCAATTTACTGCTTCAGATTGTTACTCAAACGCTCTATTAAAAACAAAATACCAAAGTCGGACATTGACATTCCGAGTGCAGTAAAACGGAACCACAAAGACAGAAATACGATGCAAACAATATTAACAAGTAATCTTTTTTAATGGTGCATAATGTACCATACTTTTTGTTTATTTAATAGCTTTTTTTACTATTCTTTAAGTATATTTCCAAATTTAACAACTTTTAGAAACGCATTCAGCTTAGTAAATATATTATTCCTCTAAATTTTTGACAAATCGCTCTTTCAATCAAATTCGGTTTAGTGCTTAGTGTTTTTTAGTCGTCAGAGTCACGACGAAGAACGCGCGCGGGCGACTTTAAACAATAATAACTTGAGACATTGAACTAGATTGGAAATAATTCTTGCACGATTATATAGAAGAAAGTGTGCTGAACATATTCCATTTTGTAAAATTCCATGATCTCTTCTGTCTTAGAAGATATACTGAACTAATGGACAAAGTATACCGAGGTGTCCGAGGATCTATGCGCGTAGCCGCTCGGACGCGGGCGACTTTAAACAATAATAACTTGTGACATTGGACGAGATTGGAAATAATTCTTGCACGATTATATAGAAGAAAGTATGCTGAAAATACTCCATTTTGTAAAATTCTGTGACCTCGTATGATACAGAAGATATTCCTTGCGAAGTCTTAAGAATTTTGAAAATTGTCTACATTGCATTTGGCGTAACATGTTTGATACATTATGAATAGTAATTTACAGCTTAACGATAAAACTTTCATTTCAAACAAATTGGAAGTAAAATATTAAAAAGTATCGTCAGTGTTCAATTTTTTCCGTGAGAAAGGCTGTCCTCAAAACTTCCAACTCGAACTGTTCGTTACAGTAATGGTATTTATTAAATTTTAACCCTTTGCACTCGAGTGGTGACTCTGAAGCACCACCAGAAATTGTTGTGGCATTATTTCAAAGAAATTACGAAAAATATTACAAAATATTTGTTACATTACAAAATTTGTATTTAATAGATCATTAAACATTTAAATATTATATGTGGAAATCAGTTTCGTACGAATAAAATGAAAATATTCCAAGACGGAGGAAAAATTTAGTTTTAGAATGTAAATAGCGCCGAGTGCAAAGGCTTAATAATTTTTTCATTTTCAAGGTTAACGGATATTTAGAAAGCAATAAGCATTGAACGCAGGTCAATACGAGACAGTTGATTTTTTGGCAAAATGTCACTAAATTTCGCTTTTTTAGACCACCGGGCGCCGGCGACCTAATAGTACACGCAAAGGAAAGTAGAGAGAGAGAGAGAGAGAGAGAGAGAGAGAGAGAGAGAGAGAGAGAGAGAGAGAGAGAGAGAGAGAGAGGAGAAGGAAAGTTTAGCGAGAAGGTTGACGACCGTCGCGCGGCAGCACCTACGCCAGGAACGGCGCGAACGAACGAACAGCCCGAACAGAGCCGAGCGAGCAAGCGAACAAACTAAACGAAATCGGACGAAGGAGTCCGACCGAGTCGGAGAGCGCTAGATCGAAATGACTCACCACGTGAATGCTGGATAGTCCGACGGGGTCGTTCTGCTTCTTATCCGTCTTCTTGGCCTGTCGTTTCGCCTTGCTCTCGAGGAATCGTTGCTTCAACACCAGCGTGTCCTGTATGTTCTGCTCGCACAGTCCGTTAAAGCTCTGATCGAATCGCGGTATACAATCGGTCTGTCTTCTACGATAATTCTCGATCCTACGTCGTAGACGATCGACGACCGCCTGTCTCTTGGGGGTGAGCACCTCACCCATGCCAGGTGCTTGACCCATTTGTTGCTGCAGCTGCAGCTGTTGACCGGTTACGTTCAACTGTCCGGTCGCGTTCAGATCATGGATCCCGGCCTGTTGGCCGATCACGTTGCTCACCACCACGTTGTTGGTGTTGTTGCCGTTGTTCGGTGGTGCCTGGCCCACGCAAACCGAGATCGGGCCAGGCGCTGTGCCGGGGGGGCCTTGCGGGGGCTGGCGGGGCAGGAGCCCCCCGGCCTCCATACAGCCCCCTAAATCCACCGCAGGGTAAGCCAGCTCAGTGAGAACCCCTGCTACCGAAGCGCCTGACAAGCGCTGCTGCTGCTACTGCTGCGACCTCGTCTCCCGCCGCTGCCCTCGAGCCGAGCATCCTCTGCCACCCTGCCAATGCGACGATCCTCAACTTCCGGTCAAGACGCATTTGGAATATCCCGCTCCACCTCTCACTCTCTCTCTCTCGATTCTCTTCACCGTTGCGCACGAACCAACGGATCCACTCTCTTCGTAACAACCTCGGCGTCGTCGATCAGTTCGGCCAGTCACATACCTATACACAGAGAGAGAGACACACGCGCACTTGTTCCCTGTATCCACGTGAATATCCTGTACGTCCCCGACTCGAGCTCCTTACAGATTGTAAACACTGTCTCTGTCGTCACGCTTCTCACCGGTTGGATCAGCAATGTCGCGTTCGTAGAAAGACACGCGGAGGTTTCTCGCTCGCGCATGGACGCGCGGTTGTTGACATCGGGCCCCGTGAGTATCGCCGATAGATTACACACGGCTCCTGTCTTCACCGCCGTTTTATTCCCAACGATGCCACGTGACCGTACGGTATGTACACCGTGAAGTCCGTGTCGCACGGACGCGACCAGTCACCGACCAGTTCTCTCGGCCTCCACGCGAACGCGCCTCGCGCGAGATTGCCGCCGTCTTGTTTCGCGGTCCCGCTATTATACACGAAACACACGCACCATACAATAACCGATGCACGCGGCGTGCGTGCGTGCGCGCGCGCTCCACCGCCTCCGTTGACAACCGGAGGACCCGCTGTGATCGCTCGCCGAGACCCGGCTCTCTCTCTCCTACTCGTCTTTAGGCGAAAACGTTTTTCGAACTGTCACTCTCGACGAGACGCGCGCGAAGATTCGACGGTACGACGGAACGTTCACCGCGCGCGACTAAGTTCAGGGCCTGGAAAACTACGCGCACACCGAGGCCGGCCGAGCCGACGCGACCTCTGCCGACGAGCGCCGAGACTCAGCCGCGGTGGCGCCATGTTTGAATCGCGAAGGGGGGAGAAGGAGGTTCAAATGATGCGGAACAAGTTCTTCTCAGACGGTGTTCTTTATAAGTTTATCGGTACAATGCCTTGGTAATGTTTAACACTAGGCTTACGGAGCACTAAAAATGACTATTTTACATTACTTTATAAAAATAACATGAATGTATCTATCAAAATTTTTTTAATAATATGTACCCAAAGAAATCAATTCGTTCAATAATTGCTCATGGATGCATTTTTACAATCTCAATATTCCCAATTTAAAAATATTAGAATCCGTCATTTTGACGGGTCCCGTAAAACTAGTGTTAAGTTTTGTTTATTTTTGGACGTATCGGAGTTTCAACCAATGTGACGGAAATATTGCTATTTTCGGGAGTTTCCAAACAATATTACATAACACGTTATTGTTGATATGATGTTTGGAGGGAGTTTAAACCAGAAGAAAGAAGAAAAATTTTTAACTTAGTGAAATAGTTGAAAGAAAGATCTATATTTTCACGTGATTTTTATTTCTTACAACTAACACAGAATATTGTAATTTTGTATAATAGCCTACAGAATTATTACTATTAACCCTTAACACTCGAATGGCGACTGTAAGGCGCCACTGAAAATTCCTGTATCATTATTGAAAATATTTTTTGCATTATTAAATTACTAAACATTTCAGTACTGTACGAGTAAGTTGCACCATTTTCGTATGTATAGCATGAAAAAATATATATAGAAGGGAAATATTCTAGGTCGGAAAAAATGTTTCGTTTTGGAGTTAAAATGGCTTCGAGTGCAAAGGGTTAACGATCTATTTACGAGTGATGTATAATACCTACTGTGCATTTATAATTGCTCAATGATATTCTATGATCCACATTCTGGTACGTTCTAATCAATCTGTTCCATCTGTTTGTTTCAACGATTGTTTGAACAAAGTTCACGGAACGGACATATTGGATGCGTCATTTCGCATGTATGTAATACCGATTACATCTACTAATCTACACATATTCATACTCCTATAATCAAAATTACTGAGCATACAAAACACACAATTCGTCCAAGACGCTAATTATTAAAATGACCAAGTACAAAACATTTGTCCTCTACTTACACCAAAATCCTAACAAATCCCTGCCGTATACTTCAAACAAACCTTTTCAAAAGGGGCTCGAGTAAACAACGGAAGCATAACCGTCGAATTTCCACCTAGACCGTGACACCCTGAATGAAAGAAACAACAAAAACAAACTGTTTATCTTGCGATAAATAATCCGAAGAACAAACCTAGGCCATGATATCCGAAAAATGGCATTCCGATTTATCAATACCACGGTCGATGCAAAACCACAGTCTCGGACTTCGCGAGAGTCAATATTGCCCTAGCGTAAGACCTGAAATGTGTTTCGAATGCCCTCTTTGGTCGCTAAAGCCCAACTAAAACTTCTGGATAAGAGCCCCTCTCTCTTACTCTTCATCTCGCTCTTTCTCTCCATCTCTCTCTTTCTCGCTCACTGTTTCCTCGTTCTCGGTCGTCAGTGTTGTTGCCAAAGCGAGAGGGGAAACGAGATGGTAGGTAGTGGGAGTGTGCGACAAGCCTTTCGCGGTTTAATATCGGGACTGGCTCATGGATCGGGCACACGCTTCGACAACGGAAGACTTTCTTGCACGGGCCCCTGCAAATAACTGGCGGTGAATTATCGATAACTATCGATTATTCTATATCAGTTATTCACACTGTATATTGGGCACATAAAGGATTGACGCACGAGTTTGTTTTGCAAAGAGAGGCCCCCCGGTATGTATCTCTAAACGTATTTCTCATAACTAAGGATTCGTTTTACTAGTGCAATCAGGAACCAAAACCAACCATTAGTCTGACCCTGGCGATCCTTCAAATGTATAGGAGTCTTAGAGACAGCAATTCACGAAGGAATCAGGAAGGATGAGTGTATACTGGGTAGCTGCCGAAATAATTTTTTTTCACCATTTCGGTAGGCAGACCGCAAAAATATTCAAACCGGAACAGTCTCCTGAGATTGATCAAATCGACATTAGAAGAATTCAATGATATCGTTACGTTACTCTCGACTAATTAAAATTATTCAAACAGATATTTTAATGATTCGCAGTCTAGTCATATGAGACGAAGATATAGGTGCCAAAAATAGCTGATGTTGTCAATGGGACGTTAAAGAGTAGAAGAGAAAGAAAGAGGAGATATTTCTGTTTCGCCGGTGTAAATAGCGAAACGGCAGCGCACGGATCGCGCGCTGAATCTTTTCGATTGTCCGAGTGCGTCGTCGAGTGCGCGTTGGACGTCACAACAGGTAGTTGTGAGCGAGGGCAGCGTGCTCCCGGTGGAAAGAAAGGAAAAGACCCGTGGGAGGAAGCGAGACGTTCGATAAACGGACACGAGTGTGCTGAACAGAGAGAGAGGGGGGAACGTGTCCCGGACGGTGGGGGTAACGATGGGGGGAGAAGCTGCAAGGAAGACGGAGCCATAACAGAAGGGGAGAAAGATGGGATAGTAACAGGGAGGGGTTCTCCACTGTTTCGCCGGATACCTCCGCACTCTGCCTTTGCACAACTGCCCGTGCTACGGAGCTTCGAATCTAACATGCACGAGACGGGTTACTCACGCGGCTACCCTCCCCTCACCCTTCTCCTTCCCTCTCCCCTCCCCTACCTCTCCCCTTTTCTCCCTCGAACTCACGTATTTCATTCTCCTCACCCGCCCCACCCGTGATCTCTAGCAGAAGGACGCGTTTCCGTAGTCTGGCGTCGAGCAGTTTTCGAAATTAATATTTCAAGACTCTCGGAATTAACATATGTACCGCAGACGAACGGTGAATTATTTATCCCAGCTTTTCCTAGCGTTGCAATGTTTTTATCAACCGCATTTTTCGTTGTGTATTTGCAACAGAACTCGGGAACTGTTATAATGTCGATATCGAAGAATTTTTATTCCGACCAGGGTAAATCTGTCTTATTTCAGGCTTCCAAAAAACAAATTACTTGAAAATGAATGTTTACTAACGAATTTATTATTAGATATATTTTTCTATGGACTATCTAATAGGGCGTTTTGAAACGCATTCAGTGACCTACGGGTCAAGGTGATTCAAGATCATTGAAGGTCTATTGCGATGGAAAATAATTAAAAAATATTTTTAAAAACTATTAACACGAGATTATACAATAATAGAAAATCAATAATACGAAATACATGATTTCGCTTTTAGCCCTTTGGAGACGAATGAGGCCACGTTAACGATGTCAGGCTTGTGTGTCTAATCCTTAAAATTACAAATAATCTGATTATTCAAATAACTAAAGACCAGTACATGTTCTTCCTTTGCCTCGGTATTTAATTCTTCAAGAAAAATAGTATTAGTACTTTGTTCTGTATTTTCTCCGCCAAAGTTTAAAAAAGAATCATTTTAAACACTCTGGATTCTGAGATCTAGATATACATATAGGAAATGTCTATTAGATAACGAGTAAATTGCGACTGCATGCAGCGATCGAGTGCATAGTGCATTCTAGCAGAAGCCTTGTAAACTATAAAAAGCTGTCGATTGCCTTACCATGTCATTACTGCCATCTTTGAGACGCTCATTGCAACTGAAAGTGTAAATACAGTCGACAAATCTTTGGTTACCTTACAGAATTATACTAATATAAAACAATATCCTATTTCGCTATAAGAACTTGAAAGCGAATATCAATTCTATTCAGCGATGCCAGGAAAAAACCCTGCCGTAGGGTTTATGTGACGTCACATAGATGCGATTTGTGTGCACCATGCGGCGGATTATGATAGTTATTCCAGATGGCTAAGGTTTTTCTTAAATAAATAAAAACATAGGCTACCATGGACTCTTTAATAATCTAAATAGACTTTCATATTCAATATTTTCTCTCGCGTTTGAATAAGAGTCTTTTAATCATCTTAAAAAGTCGAAAATAATACAACAAGATACCGACCGTTGCGACAATAGCGCCATCTCCCCACAAACAAATATACCAGTGTTTCTCCCCCCTACTACTACGTCACGTTGTCCGGAAGCGGCCATGTTATCCCTGCATCTGTCATCCCTGATTGTAGGGACACGTGAAAGAAGCTTTAATGTAAATAATGATTTTTTTAGTGATTTTTTACGGTAGATTTGTTCAGTGTAAATAATATTGTTCCCTGTTACTGTTTTGTATACACATAACTTTCATACACAAGTAAATCGAATACTTTCTTTTTTCTTCCAAGTATTTAGCAAATAATGCTCCAAAGCAGAATGTTTATATTCGAGTCGACGATTTTGGACGTGTACTGAAAGGACACGTGTACACGGAATCCGTGGGTGGTGTATTCGCGAATTAAGTATCCAAATGTTCTTAACGCACGTGTAATTATGCATTCTATTCTCCGTGTTCACGGATATAGAAATACGTGTATTTTTCTGCATGGCACGTTCGTTTTCCGATTGGACTCTTTTCGACTATTGATGTTAGACACGGGTACCATGTGTTTAATATTACACGGATTCAAATTCGGATTCGTTTATTACATGTGTACACGTGTATTTACATACACGTGAAGCTGGAACTAGTTTATATCGCTGTGTACTTTGTTTCAGGGTAAATATTTAACATGGATCTGAGTGCTTTGAAGAATGGTAGGTTTCCTTTCATACAAGGAACAAAGCCTTCGATAAAGAACTCGCAGCTACTTATATCAACTGGAATTCCTTCTCTTGATCATCTAATAGGAGGTGGATTGCCTATCGGATCGCTGTTTATTGTTGGTATGCGATGATCATCGTAGAGCTATTACAGACACTGTTGTACAATATGAGCATCCTACTATATAGGAAACAAATAATATATAAAACATACTTCCAGAGGAAGATCAATACGGTACTCATGGTAGAATTATATCAATGTACTTAGTGGCCGAAGGTGTGGTCACGGAGCAGCCAGTGTTAATAGCATCTAAGGATTCGAAAACGTTCCCAATGGTATTAAAGGTCCCAACTGTTATAACCGATACCAAATTGAGCAGTCAAATGCATCACTTAGACGAACAGATGAAAATCGCATGGAGGTATCAGAATATGAAAGTAGTCGACCCGTCGCCAAGTGGTGGACAATCCTTTGGTCACTATTACGACCTCGCTAAGAAAGTAGATATTGAGAAAATCGAAAAAGCAGATGTAACACAGTGGTACGACGACAGCTGCCCCACGAAAGACAGCACTTTCGAGAACTCTTCCTACTCGAAATTATTGCAGTGCATTCAAGACACGATACAAAAAGGTCAATTCTCGATTTCGGAAACGCCTGCGAAAAGGCAGGTTCTTAGAATTGCGATTAATTCGTTAGGATCAAAATTATGGTCGAGCGACACAGAAGAGAAATCTAATCAGGATTTATTAAAATTTTTATATCTATTTAGAGTACTTTTAAGGTATTCTTATGCGGTTGGCGTTGTATCAGTGCCTGTAGAGTGCTTAGATAATTCAGTAAGTCTAACATTCGATGTTTGTTCAATAAAAGGTTGAGAACATGAGGTTGTTCACTAAAAGGATTATTTTAGAGCGGCGTTGTAGAGCAAATCGAGCATTTATCGGATATCGCTATTAGATTCGAATCGTTCGAGGGTACAAAGGCGGAAAGAAATCCTCTGTTTAAGGACTTTCATGGTTTATTACACCTGAGGAAATTACCTGCCTTGAACACAATAGCCAGTCACAATCCGGAAGCGCGAGATCTAGTGTTCAGGATGTGCCGCAAATCATTCGACATTAAGGTAACTGAATTGTTAAAAATATTCTGCTACCAACATAGTAAACTGTACTTATTAATTCCATTGTTTAGGTCCTGCATTTACCATCAGAAATGGGAGACACCGCACAAAGGGAGCAAGATGATATTGAACCCAACGGAGGGTGCGGTAGTCAGTCCCGTAACAGCATGTTGGATTTCTAAAAAAAAATGATGTACATAAACATACTTTTTGCGTATAAAATATTTAATAAATATCTTTATATACATATTACATCTAAAGTGCGTCGACTTCGAATTTTTATTGTTTCACCACTTCCTGTGCCTTCCAGAGTACTGCTAGCACGTTTGCCAGATTATTTTACAAATATTATTTTAATATTATCATTTTTAACATTTGGAGATACATTTTTCCTCAAACTGAACTTTTTAAATAAATTGGAAAGCTAAATTTCAAAGTTAGAGGCATCCCGTTCTCTTGAAACATTCTTTAAACATGTTTAAATATTTATTATATCATTAAAACATTTACCGTTGTATTTAGAGAAGTCTACAGAATAATTCTAGATAAGAATTATTCAAATAGCTCTCATGATTAAATAAGAAAAAATTCTCGAAGTTGAAAATTTGACTTTATCTTGAAAATTAGATTTCATAGTCTATAAGAATAGCTTATTGATCATAGCAAAATTGGTTTTGCGTTGCAGGTCCATGCACTGTTCGCGCTATTTTACCCAGAAGTGCATACTGCGGCGCGTGAATTAATGCAGACAGGAGGAGATAGGCTCCGTGAACACTCACAATAATACTCGTAACACATTTACCCGCTCTGCAATTTTTACCGTAGATACGGCTCTGTCGATGTATAGAAACATTCCGAAGCTCACGGTAGCTTGTAATAAATAGAACTGTACCGATAGTACAAGCGGTACAGTCTAACGAACTCTCCCTGTTATTAATTAGTCACGCCAGTTTCTTTTTTTTTTCCACTCAGAAACAACGAACTCGAAACCGTGGTCCATATGACCATCTTCAAGAACTGATTTAAACTGGCGTACGGTGAACTAATACAAACAACACAAAAATAAAAATACTTCGAATCTTAACTGTTTATATGTATATGTATACTGTGTTCACGTCTTTGGTATTATATTTCTTGTTTAGTTCGTTCATTTTTAGGACGGATGGTGATTTAAATATTAAAATCATACAATGCTGTTGGAGAAATAGTCTTCATCCCTTATTTCTATAGACAGACGTTGTTTGCAACTACACAGTTGATTACACTTAGGACCATTCACAGTTCCATCAATTCATTTAAATATATTTGTGAAGATACTTCTTGTAAGCTCGTTAGTCCCTCTGCTGTTCATAATGTAACATTCGTTTAATATAACCACCAGAGAGTGAGCAGTTAAACGACAATTTTGGTACTTTGGGGCTGATCATTTTTATATATCAATCAATGTTTGCAAGACTCTATGGTGAACATCATTTTATGTGTTTTTATTTCTAGTTGAACTTGAAAATTGGAAAATTTTAACATCAGTTGGAATTGAATATTTCAAAAAATCAGATGAAATTAAAAATTTCAAAGGTTTAAAATCCGAATATTTAAAAATTTGAAAATTGGGAAGGTTTAAAATTTTAATATTTAAAAATTTGAGAATTTGGATAAATGTGAAAATAAGTGGCAGTGTTTTTCACTTGTAAATGTGAAAAATTCGGTTGAAATTGAAAACTTCAAGATGGTTGTAGAAGAGGAAAATTACATCTCTAAATATTCAAAAATGTGTATTTCTAAGACCACAACGCCTACATTTACAGCAACAATTATAATTCTACTGCTTCCTCATTACCAACCACCTGTAAATATGAACATATCTCGTTCCCAGGACCCGGCACAGCAGATAAGTATCATTTTATTCGTTCGGCGACTAGAAAAGGGGTTGAACTGTATTGGCCCGTGACGGTCGCCACCAAACACGTCCACAGAGAGCTCCCCCCACGCGAAATTCGACAAACCCGTCACGTATCTGTAACAATCGCGTAAGTGTGCGCATATGGACATTTTCAGCCCCTCCATTTTTTTGTTCGGTGCCTTTCTATTTCCTTCCGGTTCCATCCGGTCGGTCGCGCATGAGGGCTCGCAACTCGCAACGCAAGCGCACCTACAGATGCTCGTATTCGTACGAGTACAGGCACCATGTATCACGCGTCAGGTTTTTAGTTCCCCGGTTCACGCGAGCACGTACGCTTCGAAATTCGAGAGACGACAGCCGAAAATTGTTTGCCCGCGATCTATTCCCTCACACGATTCGAGAAAATCGCGCCGAGAATCCAACGGACCGGAGGTAAACGTTCTACGCGACGATTCATGGAGTGTCATCGCGAGGGATTAACGTGACGATTTGTCACCGGTGTTGAGGAAGGATCAAGGAAAAGCTCGATGGGCATTTTTTAAGTCGGGGAAAATGGAATCGAAAAGCTTCGCGGTCTCGCGGATCTTCGTTTGCTGCGCCAATGTCGTCTTTTTGGTAAGTTACAGTTGAAACTGTTCGGAAACGTTCAGTCATCGATTGAAATTGTTTTATATTTTATTGAAATTTTGAGATGATTTTAATCCTTAAGTGGACCACTGTTATTGCAATTAAACGGAGGATTTTGTGCTTGCATGATAAAAATGAGTTCAACCCTTAAGTGGAATAATTTTATTTGTGTGCTTTTGAGATAGAGGCTTACGCAAAACAGTAGAAACCATAAGGCTCGAGTATCTTGAAATTAATGCGGACTATTTTTATCTTGCTTAAAAATCTACAGTCTGATTAGAACTAATATTAATGTAGGATTGAATTGATTACATTTGGTTTGTTATTTTAAGTAGCCAAATGGAGTCAGAATTTATGCTGAATTTATTGTGGATTTTTATACACTCATGAAATTTAGAAATTTTTAAATATGCACTAGAAAACATTCGAAGCAACAAACATTAATAGCACTTTTACCCGATCCTTGTGATAAAGAATATCGTTGTTGAGTAAATAAATTGTTTTCTTTTTGCTGTGTCTACAAAATAATAATTGAAAATCATAATTTGCATAAAAATCTGCAGTCTAGTAACAATTAATTATTCGACGTGTATTGGTACAGCCATTTAAAGATTTAAAATTGATTTCGAAAACGAATATTGAAAATATTAATTGAAAGTTCCCCCGAGGGCTATAGAAGTAGAATTTAATTGATAAAATGGAGATTAATATTGTGAGTATGCTGATATTCGTTCACAAATGTTCGAAAAATACCTTAAAAACGTAGCAGTTTTGAAGAGATCGCTAATTTCTTTCAAGTTTAGAATACATTGCTTGAGATGACGCGATGCTGGCAGTAATGAAAATGACTTTCTCGACTTGCAGATGTCGGGGTTCGCGTTAATGACATTGGGAGCACTGTTATTAGCCGACGACGAGCGAATTCTGCTGTCACGTTTATTGGGACCAGGCGACATCCAACCCGAGCAACCACTTTTCTATTATTTGGCCTTCGCAGTCGTCGGACTGGGATTTTTAATCACGCTCACGGGGCTGCTCGGATGCTGGGCAACTTGTCTCTACAATCGATGCGTTACCGTTTCTGTGAGACACCCCCTGATTAAAATATTATGACCTAACAGTCTCATTTAGCTCTCATTATCTGACGAATTCAGAACTCTCTCCATCTTCTTCCACTATTTAACCATCATTGTTACTTAATTTACACTGACAATTATTTTTTGATCATTACGTTGATTTCGTATTCGATTTTAATGTTAAGGGTCAATTGGTCACTTCAACGTCACGTTATCTCCAATTAACATCTCTAAACGCATTTTTCCGAATTTTCTTGGTTCTAGATGCTACGAATCAAGTCCACGAACTTTAAATTAAAATTCAAAGATATAATTGAAATATTTTTCTGTCGGCTCTATTACTTTCTGCCATTTTTGAAACTTATCATGTTATTGAATATACCTACGAACATCTCAACTTTAATTTTAATCGAAGAACGCTACGATCTTTCGTTCCAGCCTAATGCAAGGGTGTTGCCAAAATGATCGCAGCGTGTAATATCGAAACCGCATTTCCAGAGTACCGTGTTCTAAGAGGGTCGAGTGTAATATAAAGTGGACATTGCGGAACGTTGTCTGCGAGTTTTAGAAGCTTCTATAGGGAGCCCTTGGTTTTAATCGCCGCGAACCAAGGTCTTCCCGATGCGCTAGGTTCTTCGACGAACCCTGACGATGAGTTTGCTCGGCAGAGCCAAGTAAAACCAGATTTCCCGGTGTAGCATGGTCACGCGTCGCTTGCCCGGAAACGGATCTCCATAAATCCAGGCACGCGTGCCTACGGAAGGAGGGCGAGCCCGTGTATCATTTAAAAACAGTAATTATTCACCGGTCGCTTATTAAAGGAATAAACGCGTGCACCGCTCCTGAACGAGTTTCATCGCGCGCGTACCTGCTCTCCGCGTAGAATCAAATTGCAAATGGCCATTTCACCGAGAGACCACTTCTTTAAAAATATGGGAAAAACTGTAACTGTACACTCTGTCGAACATGCGATCTCTCGCGGCGTATTTCGCTTGCGTGTGCTCTTCTTTAACGACGGTAATGTTTTCATTTTCATATTGAGGACTTCGGCTTATATTTTCATCTGGAGCTTCGGTGGAAATTTAAGAAATACGTTTTTTTAAAGTTATTAAACGAAGAGACACATTTTTACGTAACTTCTGTTTTCTGGGATCGATGCAGACAATTTTTAGTTTGCACAAAGACGCAGTCCAGTAATTACTGATAAGTAGACCGTGGATTTTATGCATTTACGGGAAAAATAAATGAAAAATTTAAGAATGTTGTTCCACTATTTTCCATTCATCAAAGTTGTTAAACGAAGAAATACATTTTTATGTAGCTTCTGTTCCCTAGAATCGATCCAGACAATTTTTATTTTGCATAAAGACGCAGTCCAGTAATTGCATTTGCGGGAAAAATAAATGAAGAATTTAAGAGTATTGTTGCACTATTTTCCATTTATCAAAGATGTTAAACGAGGAAATACATTTTTATGTAGCTTCTGTTTCCTAGAATCGATCCAGACAATTTTTATTTTGCATAAAGACGCAGTCCAGTAATTGCATTTGCGGGAAAAATAAATGAAGAATTTAAAAGTATTCTTGCACTATTTTCCATTTATCAAAGTTGTTAAACGAAGAAATACATTTTTACTGAACTTCATTTTAACTTCTGTTTTCTAGAATCGACGTCGGACTATTTTTATTTTGCATGAAAATCCACAGTCTGCTGACAAGCGTGCGTTAGATTTTTCCGTCTCACAAAAAGTTTGAATGGAGTTTTGTTTTCTTGTTGCAAGATATAATTTGATGTTTCTGTTCTGGTGTTTCCAGTATCTGATTATAATAGTTCTTTTGGTGATCGGCGAATGCACCGTATGCGTTCTGGTCGTCTTTTGGCCGTACGTTCTGGGCATCGACGTGAGACCAGCACGATTGATACGAGCCTTGCAGCGCAGCTATGCAGTTCCTGGCCGAGAACAATTCACTGCAGCCCTCGACCTCGCTCAGACTACGGTAGGTTTTGAGTTACATCGATGTAACATAGTAAGCAGCATGAAGATCAATTTTTGCTAGCTTCGTGGACCAGTTGTTCGTCAGATTGCACGATAATACGACGAAGACGTATCGCATCAATTTTCTATTCATATTCATGTCTCTGTAATTAAAAATTGCTTTATCTGGGAAGCATTCGCCTACATTTTTCGCTCTCTTTATCAGATTATGCATTATTTATTTATTAGACTTAATCCTCGCCTTATGGCTGGGGATGACGTCCGGATCGCATATTACATAATTAGATATTTTGCGATTAGAAGTTTGTGGACGCGCTCAAGCTTTGAATTCAGTGCCTTCAAGTCTTTCGAATTGATAGAATATTAAAGGACTATGTTAATCTTAAATTATGCTACGTTTTGAGTTATAGCATAGTCATTTTTAGTGGTGCCTCAGAGGAGACCGTCGAGCGCGATGGATTAATAAGTTAGAGATTAAATTCTTTTAATCTTCGTACTCCTTCAACGCCCCGCGCTACAATATCGAGTATAATAAATTTTGTTGTAGTCGATATACGTGTAGCCCTTGCAGAAAACGTAGGCCTGCAATAAATATAAACTTCCTGTTTCTTTTTTGTATGAAATTCTGTACAATAAAGTAGCAAGGGGTTAAGTCCCATTTATTCGTGTTTGTTATGAAAAATTCTCGATTTGAAATTTCGAATCGACGGTGCACAAGTATGAAACCGGAAGTGGACAGTTTGCTGACCGAACGAAAGAGGCATTAACAGGCGATCGAGGGAGTGCCCGCGTTTTCCCGAAACGGTCCTGTTCACGATTTAATGTGTCGTGGAAAGAAATTACATTCCGCACACCCCTCCGACATCGAACACTATGAATTGCGACGACCTTTTCAGTTCGCTTGCTGCGGCATAAACGGAAGCAGCAATTACGGCACCTCCTGGTGGCGGCTGCAGGAAGTGGGACGAAGAGAATTAGTGGTGCCTCTCAGTTGCTGCACCCTGAACAACGCCAACGAGACGGACTCCTTCCTCAACCCCGAACCTGCCAATCTTACTCTCTGCCAGGCTTTGAACCCCGCCGAACATCAACACGCCCGGCACACCGCTGTACGTATTTTAATAAGGAAATGATTAAACTTAAAAAAAAAAACATCAGACATCCTGGAACAGCTGACCACCAATCTTGCCCATCGGGGATTTTCGTGGGAACATGATCGAGCTTTATTCGCGAAACTTGTATGGAGATCGATCGACCATCCAGTACAGTCAAGAAAAACGAATTAAAGATATGTAAAATTCTAGAAATCGTCACAGTTCGGAATTTCGAAGGCAAGCGCTTGAACAGCATAGTTCGCGCGCGAATTCGGCGAGGTTATAGCGATTTCAGTGGCGGTCGAGTAGACAGGAACGAGGAAACGCGATCGTCGATACACTTTTCGTGGCACGTTCGATAATGACCCGCATGTAAATGTCACCGCCTAAGGGAAACGTATGCGGGTTGCGCAAAAGTTTGTCGAGTGTATCGTTTCAATCGGTATCGCATCTGGGAATGAGAACGATTCGCCGACAACAAAAAGGGGGAGAAAAGAGGAAATATATATATAGGAGGAGGTGCGAGGGTGGATAAAGTTAGCCCCGCACATTTCTATTGCCAGTGAGGAGAAAGTTTTCTCGTCTTTTGTGCTCGACGTGTATGAAATTTCACGCGTCCACGCAGAAATCGAATGTAGATTGAAACGTCATCGCGTGCCGCCGCTTTTGTTCGCGAGCGCGATGACGTTATCACGAAGCGAATTGTCCGCCGTGACGCTTCGCCGCGTTATATGGAACGATCAGTTTTAATCTATAATTGAATACACTTCGACCGGGGAAAATTGAATACGGTGCCGCGCTTGTGTGCCACCCGATCTCCGAAATTGCTTGATTAACGGAACTAATGTCGCAAAAAGGATCGAGTCCAATTAAATCAACATTATGTGATTTTTGGGAATTCTTTCTGGAAAGATTCATGGACTAATTTTGGTTAATAACAATGGTTAATTTTAACTCGAGCACCTAAATTATTTAGTGTGCATCTGATGGTGATAGAAAGAAATCCTGTGGAGGTAATTTTAACGGATTTTTCAAGGTCATCGCATTTTTTTGCATATTAACATGCATTTTTTATAACGCGATGTGGTAATCGGGATCAAGATAAGTTGAACGACCTACTATGACCTTGAAGAGACCTTGAAGACAATATATATATTTTTTGGGGGGTAGGTTGTAGTAATTTTTTGGTGCAGAATTGATAAATCTCAAATGCAAGGAGTATAAAATTGTAAAACAGAAAATAAAGTTACGTTAAGTCTTCTTTAGAATTGAATAATACATTTTTTTTAGGGCTGTTTGGAGATGCTCGAGAAATGGACACAGGATCAAGCACTGATACTGCTCACAGTCGGATTGGCAGTGATTTTCGTGGAAGTGGCCGCGCTTTTGAGCACATTTTTGGCATGCTCGCGAGGACATAAGCGAGCCAAGTCCCGAGCATCGACGTTTACGTCCACGCAAACTTTGAGCCCCTTCAGCGAAAGCGATCATGATTTTGGTAAGCGTTCTTCCTTTTCTTAATTATTATTCATTCTTTTTCTTTTTCTTTTTGTTACATGTCACCTGCATCATCTTTTTAGCCTGGAACAGAACCTGCATCAACTTTTTAGCTTGGACCAGAACCTGCATCATCTTTTTAGCCTGTATTAAAACCTGCATCATATTTTAGGCTGGATCAGAGCCTACATAGAAGAGCCTCTTTTAACATAGAAGTAGCATTCACTTTGGCATTATTTGGAATCCGCTGCTATTGATGCAGGTAAGATGATACAGGTTCTGGTCCAGGCTAAAAAGATGATGCAAAAAAGATGACAGCTTGACAGAAAGACATCATTCAATAAGACATTCATACAATCATGCAACCGACGCGAATGAGTGGGCAATGAGAAATGAGAATTTGTGTGTTTACGTTAACAATGCCAAAAACTCTATTCAAGTTTAACGGCGTCGAATGATGAATACACACGAATTTTCTCCAACGTCTACCACATAATCCTCTCACAAATTACTGACGATTCTCAAATCATTCGCAGGCATGGGGATCGAGAATCGCATGCACGCAACAGGCACAACGTTCGGCGCCAAGTCTTGAAGGTGGCTAGAGGGCAGTGAGGGTAAATCGCCAATCGAGATCAAGACCGCAGACTCAAAAGCCATCACCAATCTACCCAGACTAAACGACGTCTCCCGCTTCAACCGTAGCGTCATCGAAGACTGGAAGAATCCATCGAAATTCTACGACGACATCTTACGAAGCGACCAACTATACGAAGAACGAGCAATTGACGTCCCCAATCACCCTTTCCACCGAAACTGCTCGAAGAACAGTAACGACACCAGCAAACCGATCGACGACAGAAAGACCCTAACTAAAAACAAACCTTCAAACAACGGAACAGTCAGGAGCATTCCAATCAAACACTATCAAGCTTCAATCGCTCACAACATGGGTACACTAAGAAGATCCACAGCTCCACAGTCTCAGTTCGAATCCTCAATCTCTGAACCAGAAAAGAACCACTGTATCCCAAAGTATAAAACAGTGAACGATGTGTCTCACGCTAAAAACGAAAGCAACGAGACTTCTCAAGTTCCTCGTCCTGTGCATTTTCTGAAACACTCAGACATAGCTAATGCGACTAGAAGGTCCTGTCATTCCTCTGACTATCAACGCGAGGCTCAAACAGGGGGCAATAAGATCAACTCTAAGTTGAAGACTTTGGATCGTAGGATAGCCAAAAGCGAGTATAATATTTCCAGTAGAGATGACGAAGACGCCAGTGACTTTGAAGAGTACTTCCACAAGTCTTCTAGGGCGATGACTATGGGACGCTTGAGGTCCAATGAAGCTAGACATCATTTCATCAATGAAACAGAGGGGAATGGAGTAGTTAGGCTTTCGAAGGATGAGGAAAATAGACTTGCTAGAAAATGGGGGACTATTGATCTCCAGCGAGGACACGTTGGTCAAAAAATATCAGCGTACGAGGAAAATGCTAGACGCAGCGGTCGCAATTGGGAGTATAGCGACAGGTACCAGGTGGTTCCAGAGATCAAGAAGCACAGAACCATAGGTGTGCCTCTAGTAGGGATGCATAATGCTTGTGGTTTGCCTGTGGTTGCTTCCTGGCCCGAGCACGAGCTTCTGGAGCCACTAAGAGTCCGCAGCAGAGTTATAGGCACCCTGAGACCCATTTTTAAGACCCCGAGGACTTCTGATGGTCGCCATAGAACTCATCCCAAACGGAAAGCACCTCAACCGGGTCAGATCATGTCCAGGAAGAAGTATGAAGCTGAGAAGATGAAGAGTTTTGATAAGCAAGTTGAGTATCCTTCGATAAAGTCTTTGGTGTCTTTGGATCCTGAGGCTTGTGAAGCTAGGAAGAGGAGAAGGAAGAGACCTTCGTTCAAGGCCAAAAAGATTGGAACATTTTCGTCGAAGAATTCTATGAGACACACTTGTAAATCGCATATCAAGAGGAACAAGGAGAATTCGATGGCCGAGAGTGCGAGGAAGGTGTATCAGGATGAGAATTCCAAGAGGCAGACGCTTTATGCGAGGGATGATGGGGATGATGCTGTACAGGTCTTGAAGAACCTTTGCTTAAATCCTCTGGCACGGACCAAGTCAGAGTCTGATATGATTTGGTGATGAGTGGACTGCGGATTTTATGCGTTTATTAGAAAAATGGATTTAGGTGATTTAAGATTGTAAAAATGCATCCATGAGGTAATATTCAAAAAATTGATTTCTTGAGGTATATATATATGAAAAAATGGCTACAACGGACATTTTTATTTTTATAAACTAGTGTAGAATGGTCACTTTTAGTGCTTTTAGATTTCAACTTATCAAAATTGTTATCGGCAATTTTTATTTTGCACGAAGATCCGCAGTTTAATTGTGAGCAAAGTCTGCTTTCTTTGATCAGTATACAGGGTATGTTGAATAAGGTATTGTAAGTTGTTCTATTAGAATGTAATGAAGATGTTGACTCCATTTTTGTTTAATTAAATGATGCAAAAACGCCAATCTTTTATTATGTAAGAAATTCCTTGGAATAATTGGTATAGCAAAAAGGATTCTAATTATAAATGCATTATTAACTTAGTCCAATGAACAGCTGAATAGTCCTGAGATAAATGTTTGTGTTTTATGCCGACAATTATTGAAAATTATGTAGGCTTAGCAAAAGAGTCGAGCAAAGTTTTCATAAACAAAAATAAAAATACAATTCTACTTAACATAATTTGCTATGGTAATTGTAACAAAAATTTGAAATCGATATCCTCATTAAACTTTAAGAAAACTGCTAGTAATTATTTATTTGGCAAACCTGTATGAATTAGGTAGAGTTACATTCTTCATGAGATACATGTATGCGCTTTGTAAATACGCTTAAGTGATATATCGATGTATTGTACTTTTCAGTGTTGAAATAAAAAGAAACCCTTGCTACCCTCGTTGAAAGGATCGACGCACGTCGAGTCGTATGTTTTAACAATAATTGAATTAAGTGTTTCAAATCTGTAATATTATGTCGTTTTGGTAATTGTATAATAAAATGCCAATTTATTATTCGACTTACGGTGTTATCATTATTCAAATAATAGAAAATAATATTAACTAAAGATTGATTAAAAAATAATGATTAGACTGCAGATTTTATAGAATACTAAATAGCTTCTCTGGTTCGTTTTAATAGACATTTTGATTTCGGTTCAAATTAATTTTGATTTTATACTCAACGTGAATGGTTTATTTTCTATGAATTCAGATTTTGTGAACGTACAAGCTGTACGTTCTAAGGTGATGTGCCTTCTGTTTCATGCTATAAAGTTGCCCAGGTTCTGTTCTATGCTAAAAGGTGCCAAGGTTCTGTTCCATGCTAAAAGGTGCCAAGGTTCTGTTCCATGCTAAAAGTTGCCAAGGTTCTGTTCCATGCTAAAACTGAATAGGGGGCAGCACTGTCTCTGACATTATTTGGAATCCACTGCTAATGATGCAGGTAAGATAATGCAGGTTCTGGTCCGGGCTAAAAAGATGATGCAGGTTCTGGTCTAGACTAAAAAGATAATGAAGGAAAAGTGGGGACACTAAAATCCCGAGCGTGAGCACTCTCATGTCCTCTCTGGTCTATGGTTCGCGTGCTCTCTGCCGCTAAACGAGAAAGTTCAGGGTGTTGTGACACGTGCTCAGTAACGTCACACGTGTCAAGTGTTTCATAACCTACCGATTAGGAAAAAGTCGAGGTGCCGTCCAGTACCGTCCGGGAAGAATGTTGCGAAAGTGTCAGAGTTGGATATAGCTGACCTAACTCTCAGTTTCTTTGATTTGGTCACGGCGTTAGGTGAAATTCCGATCCTTCACCTATGCTATTTCAGCCAAAAAATGGCGCTAGTAAATAAGTTTCAACAAATGTCGAGAACGTTACTCGGCGTTGCTTCGCGTTATTCCAACTGTAAAAACAACGCACCGTTGTCTTCCTTTCAAATGATTAGGCAAACATCGACCACGCAACCGCTTTGCGAAAAGCAGGAGTAAGTTATGTCATTTACTTTCGCTCTCTTTTCTCTAAATTATTTTTATTTGTCATAATTCTTGTCCAATAATAAGCTTCGTGAATTTGAGGTTATAGCAGCGATGAAAAGTTTTTGTAATTATTCTGCGATCAAATTATACTTTTTTGAGCGACATAAAATTGTCATAATTCAAATTTGGAATAAATGATCGGCTTCTATAAAATTAATCTTAGCAGCGATTGCTTTAAAAATAGACAAGATAACGACGTAAAAACGTCACCATTAGTGAATCACATTTTGAAAAATAAGAATTTGCATTTATTGATACACATGAATGAAGACAACTTTAATTAGTGACTGCAAAAGCTACACAGGCATTTATTTCGTTTCTTAATCATTTCAACGAATCGAGAATAATACAACAGTATTTTTAAATACTTTCAATGTTTTTGCTATTTTGTTTAACAATCTGTGCTTGTATTTTCAGGATAAACATAACATTTGTCAAAGCAAATGGCGAAAAGATTAATGCAAAAGGAAAAGAAGGTGATACAATTTTAGATATCGTTGTAAACAATGAAATAGATTTGGATGGCTATGGTAAGTTAAATGATATTTGATCATTACATCTTGTTTAGAAACATTCTTTTATATTTCTTTATGTTGTAACCTTGCATAGGAGCTTGTGAAGGAACCCTAACTTGCAGCACGTGTCATTTAATATTTCCAAAGGAAGTTTATGACACTCTTCCTGACAAACCGACAGATGAAGAACTAGACATGTTGGATTTAGCGTACGAGTTAACCGATACGTAAGTTAGAATAATTTCTAATTCCTTCTTTTATTAATTCCAAGTACCTTCTAAGTGAACCAAAGGTCTCTCTGCACTCACAATACGTACAAAATTTGAAAATATACGAACTTAGTGAAAAAAATGTTTTCCTGATCTTTGTAAAACAATCTATGTAACTAGGCATTTGCATAAAGATCTGCAGTCAATGTCAAAAGAATGTAAAATTCATTGTATATATCGTAGACTCCTTTTGTATCCTTTTCTGCATTGGATCTCATGAAAGTCGAAAAGTAGAATAAATTTGCAAGTTGAAATTTACTTGAATGTCTACAATATTAGCCCAGTTGAATTTCAAATTCTGTCTAGTCGATTCTAGAGAAAGTTTCTACACGTTTCTAAAGGTATTATCATTTTAGGTCACGTTTAGGCTGCCAGATAGTTATGACTAAAAAATTAGATGGAATCGAAGTGAGAGTACCGACAACCCTTAACGATGCGAGGGCGTAACTATAATTTAATCTACCTCACGTAGAATCTATAAATTAATAGTGACACTAGGCATTCGAATTTTGGAATCGAAGATAGAAAATAAGGAGTGCTATTCTTTAGTATAGCATATACCCGAACTATTTTGTATGTAATTTTAAGAAGCATGCTAAGCTTGTTATGACTTTGATATGTGTATATTATCACTGAATAGGTATTATAAAAGAGCAGAGGATTAAAGACTTTGTTTTAGAGCATTGTTAAGAATTGAAATCAAACTATAGGTTGTATGCTTGTTGCAGATGTTATAGTTCACACAAATATGTGAAAATTAAATATAAACTTCGTTACATTGAAAGATTTTTTTTTATTTTAAATGTTTACATCATTGACATCTTCGTAATCGTGTACTTAATTTTGTGATTCGATTTCCCTCTTAAAAATCTCCTGTCTTCTCCAATTCCATTTGCAATTCTTGTCAATTTCACAATATTTATGCGATAACTATACTGCGAGTTTTTATGCAAAATAAAAATTGTACAAGTCAATTGTAAGAGACTGAAGTGAAATGATATTTTCTCTTTTAATGACTTGAAAAAGTCGAAAATAATGTAACAATTTCCTTAAATCCTTCTAGCGTCTTTTCACAAGTGCATAAAATCCGCAGTTTAGTGATAGTCGGTTGAACTTGAATCTCCATCTCGTACATTCAGAATAATTTATTTTTTTCCCTTAAGTAGGTACATACCGAATACATCAGTTAAATTGGTATTTAGTAAGTACCAGTACATAAAGCTAAAACACTTTTGTACTATGCATGTTATACATGGACCCGACAAATAATTTAATTCCTGTATTGTCGCGTGTTTACATATAATATTGTTTGTATTGCTACACTACTTACAAGTCCGGTAGAAAGTACACGTTTATGGTGTTTATGAAATGTACATATTTTCACTCGCTTACCCTACCCACGTCGAATATTACTCTCGGAAAGTACATGAGATACAACTGTATAGTCTGCATCCTTTTATATACTATGTACACAAACATTGGCCCAACTTTTATCAACGTCAACTTAACAATGAACTGTAAAACAAGTTGGAAACAATCCTCAAAAATTCTACTCCATCTGTATCATTCTCTCCGCCATGTCTGATGATTTTATGATGATCGATTGCGTACAGAGTGCCCCAGCAATAATGGTAGAATCAGAATGGTAAATTCACATGAGGTTTTATAAAACTTGGTTTACGGAGCACTAAAAGTGACTATTTTACATTACTTTATAAAAATAACGAGATGTGCCTACCAAAATTTGTAGCCATTTTTTAAAAAATATATACCCAAAGAAAGAATTCAGTTACCATTTGTTAAATATTCGTACAATCTCAATAATCGAAAAATAAAAATATTAAAGTCCCGTAAACATAGTGTTAAAAAATTGTATGCTACATTTTTGGCATAGTTTTTCGCACAGAATTGTCTACGTTCTGTTTATACCGTGAATCCTGAGACACCCTGTATAATTAAGTACTTTTGTACTGTTATCTGTTACTGTGTAACTTTAGAATAGCGAACCACATATTTTTGTGTCGTGTAATTTCTCGCCAATTTTTTAAAAGTTATTTTACACTTTTATTGTAGTGCACTGAATTATTGTTCCACATTTTCAGTATAATACAACTAGGGCATGTTATATAAATACAATCGCATAAAAACAATGTTTATTAAGTAAGAAATAAAGATTTTCTACGAATAAAAAATACTATTACTCCTGTTGAACGATTTCATCTTCTATACAACAAATTGGTCGGCTCGCTTAAATAATATTAAGCATTTAAGTCTAAACTTACGTCCGTTTGCAACTTAATAACTGCAGCTAGTGGAAGTGATTAAAGTATAGACTGCGCGGAAAGGAACAAACACGAATTTAAGTATAAATGCTTAAGTAATAAAAATCGAGATGATTCATGCTCACTGGAAATTGTGGAGTTCAAATCTGAAAACATAATTATGATAATATTTGATCTATGACATCTGTAAACATTTTTATAAAAAAGCAAACTATTGAAAATAAATTTTTTACAGTGATCAAGCAATTTGTATTAAACTTATATCTCTTATTAAAATGAAATGAGAGGATCAACATTAGATACATTTTTAAAAATCAATGTAGGCCACTTATGTTATACCAGTAGAATTTTTTTAATAAAAATTATTCATGATATCACTTATTCGGTTCCATAGCATTTTTTGAATATTTTACAAAGAGGTTGAAATTCCTGATAAATAAAATTGGGTGGACATAGTATTCTATAGTCGGAACAACGATGGTTTTATTTATTTCTAAGCAACAAGTTTGCTTCTCTATGCACATACATTTATTTCCAAAAAATGCCGACCGTGAAAAAGTGGATTGCAAATTTCTATGCATTTTTAGTTTGCAAAAATGTTAAAAATTTGAGACTGTCATCTACAAATTATAACAACATTTAACACAATTATTATTTTAGTTTTATTTCATCAAAACTGCTAATCAAGTGAAACACTATTTCACTCGAGTATCTTGAAATTTGCCAGAAGTTTTATATTTAAATTGATTGTACGTTGTTGTCAGAGTGTCCGCTAATTAATTAAATCCGCCACGCCTCGAGATTTGAACCCCTAACTTGGAGATACATTAACGAAGAACTTGTAATCGCTTAGTCGCGCGATAGTCAAAATCCGCAAACCTTAATCTTTCGTGAAAGCGAAAGTAACCTAGGACTAGAGGTTTCGTATGATTAAACATAATAATAATAATAAAGAAATGGCAAGATCCATGCGGGTATAAACTATACCCCAATAAATTAGAGAGGACTTAGGTGGTAAGAGAACTTTGGTCCCACTTTGATTTTTAGAAATTGTATTCAACATTTTAATGCTTTCCACGTTAAAAAACAAAAAACAGAGCTTGAAAATATGGAAAAGGACAATTCTACAAAATTTCCATCATTTAACAAATAGCAGGACGTCCGAACTACCCACCAAGAGCCTCATCTAACTTATCGGGCGATTAATAGTTTTGACGTGCAAACATACTCAACATAATCACTTCGTTTCAACGTTTCAACTGCAATACTTTTACATATACTTCTTTCACACATTCTTACCAGTAGTTCCAAGCACAGAGCTCGTTAACAATCGATTTTTCACGCACTGTTTAATTTCAAGCTCATAAGAAATCCTTTCGCTTTTGTTTCCTGTTTCAATTGCTGACCAATGGACGATCAATTTGCTTTCAAAAAGGTCACTTGTTGGACAAAATTTAGCATACGTTTACAAATCTTAGTACCGAAAGAGGCCCGGTAATTTAGTGATCCTTTTGAAACCGGACCAGTTAGGATTTTTAATGGAAAAGGCACTTCGAAATGTAAGAATTAGACTGCGGATTTTATGCATTTATGACAAAAATGTGACATTTCGAACAGTGGGAAGATTAATATTTTGAATAAATTCTAAGGAATGTGTTGATATTTTTAAGTTCTTTCAATTTTTGAAAACACACAGAGAGAAAGAAATTTGGTTTCTGTGTGACGTAGTTAATGTGATTTTTATTTTAGACAAAGATCCACAGTCTAATTACAATGATAGCGACAGAGATGGACAAGACAACAAACAAAATTGCATTTTTTGAACGAGTAGATAACAATAAATATTGTTTTAACATCGAGATCATGAATCGTTTGAATAAGATTGTGTCCGTCTCTGACTTAGCGATTCAAGGAGCCTAAAGAACGTTAGGCTGTTAGGTCCAGATTGACTCGAAACGAACGAAAGGAAAATTCCATGAAGATTACGCAATGCCTTCGTTGAGGTCTTTCTTAGGTCTAGGCTAGATAGCTTGCAAAAATGATGTCATTGCGACCACAGGTAAAGAGTCCACGACCACGACGCTTATTGAGATTCTTCCAAATCAAGAGTTGAAAACAGTTCTTTAACAAAAGATAGTGCACTACCATTTTACAATCTATTTTGGAAATTAATTATTTGAGAAACGACTTTTGGGTCTGTGTGCAGCACATTAGAATCTACAGGAATAGCTTGCTAAACATTAGAATTTGTTGGACAGTGTAATTTCTTGAACGGTTTCAACCCCTGCTAAAAAGTCTCTTTCAACCAAGGACATCATTCAACTCGAAGCTGCTGATTTTAATAAAATTTGCTACACATATAGAATGTTTGAAAAATATTCTACACGTGTTTTTTTTTTAATTATCAGTTTACTTGTTTAGGGAATGAAATTATATTCTAGAGAAAGGGATGGTAAACCTATTTCACAATACATATTGAAAATCAATCGAGACAAAATAAAATATTAAATACAGACGCTGCAATTTCATTCATTATTTCTCATTAATATTTTCTGAACTCTTAGCTACTTGCCATAGTCAATTTGTTAACTCTACAGATTGAAATACAAATTTATAAATGAAAACTTACAAGTACAATAGAAGGTACAAGATCTTCGTTAACACTTCGATAGGTAATTCAGGCACCTTAACAATTCCAAAAACCAAAGTAATTCATTTAGAAAATCAAAACAATTCATCTAATAATACAAGAACAGAAAAGACAAAGTGTATCGCAACAATAATTTATGCAACCTTCTTATACCTTGCAGATCTTAACAAAACTTGGTTTACAAAATGTATTTGCAAAATTGGTCTACTCGGAGCTGTTTCCAATCCCTAAAAATGTACACAGACAATTACAAAAAGCTACATATGGAACACGATTCTCTATTCTACATGCGCACCAAGTTGTATTCCAACCCAACAACTACGGATTGCACGATGTCTCTTTGCAAGCAAGCTCTCACAGTCCTCAACGGAATCACGAAGAGGCACGAGCCTCTTCTGGGTCCTAGACCAAAGTGGACAGTTCATGGGGGCTGTTGGTAGTCGCAGCGCTGCTGAGATCCAGCGTGGCGGCTGGTAGTCCAGGACTGACACTGCCACTGGCTTCCCTGGGCAGGTGCTGGGACCTGTTCAGCTTGTTCCCAGGGCTGGGCGGTGACCTATCCCCCGGCGTGTCCGGCGGCGTGACTATGCTCCTGTGGGTGCTGACGTTCAGGTGATTGTGCGTCGCTGCGATCGGCGCCGGCGATGAGAGCAACAATGGTGGCGGCGACATCGACACGTGCCGATGATGATGGTGATGATGGTAATGCTGGTAGTGAGAGGCCCGGCCGTGGCTCGGGTGACCGGCAGCGTTCTGCTGGCCGGCGAGCGTTCCAACCTTCGCCGCGTAGCCGGCGTGGTGCGACAGCGGACCTCCTCGGTGGAGCTGCTGCTGGTGATGCTGATGGTGCGACGCACTCTGGTGCTGCTGCAGCTGCTGTTGCCGTTGCAACTGCACCGCCGCCTCGCATTGCTCGCGCGCCAACGCCTTCACCGCGTTCGTCTTCTCCTGAAAACGGGAACAATAGTTTAGGGTCACAGTTTTGTAAGCTTTCCTCTTCAACGTCGTACGATTTAGAGGCACTAGGAGCAGTGTTGCCAGACCGGGACAATTCAGGGGAATGGAGTTACCCTCTCTCTGCCAGTACAGAGTCAGGTGTTAGTCAGGTGACATGCTGAAGCGTGGGGATGCTAGCTGTCGGGGAATGGCGTCGTAGAAGGGGTACGGTAGAGTGGGAGACAAGTCTTGATCTGGCGACACTGACTAGGAGGCGGTATAGAGGTCACAGTTTAGGTCAGAATTGTAGGTTTCCTTCTATAATGTCGTTGGGCAGTGGAGAGACAAAACAATACAAAATTGGACAGGATGGTGGGTATTAGAATGCAACGCAATTCTATCGAAGGAAAACAGCATAATTGCACATGGTGGTGGGGGAGGAAACGAGACAGTAAGGTGGGAGAAAAGACTGTGACACACTATCAAGAGAAAATCGTACTTCATATGGATCAGAAAAGAGTCTGAATGGTATTGAACAGAATGGTGGGGAGGAAAACGCGACGCTAAGGGGGGAGAGAATACAGTGGTATATAATTGAGAGAAAATCGTACTTTCGGTTAGCCATAGGGGAGTATCTGTGGAGATGAACGGAACGACGAGGAGGAAGACGCGACGGTAAGGGGGGAAAGCGCCCGATGAGACGGTATCAAGTCGAAACTGTACTTTTGGCAGTCGGGAACGGTTCGATCGGGCAGGAGAGCCAAGTTGGTCGTGGTACAGCAGGCGTAACGGGTCCCCGTGGACTCGTGATGGGAATTAAAAGGTGCTTACGGTAAACGCGCGAGATATCGATGGGAATAGCGGCGTGCTCGAGACGCGGTTCACGTAAACGACTCAATCGAGAGAGCCCTTTCAGGCGAACGTTAGAGCGCGACCCGTTGCGTGTTGCTCGCGAGAGAGCTATTCCGTAATCGAATCCTTGCCTCGACTCGGCTCGACAGCCTCGCCTCGTTCCGACGGTGTCCCGTGATTATGGGAACGACGTCGCTAGTATATGATGATCGGCGAGTAATGATATCCCTAGTTGCTGGTATCAATTAATACGTAACGGGGAAAACACGGTGGTCTCGGGTTGCGGTAGCGTCGAGCGAGAACGACACGGTTTTTGGTTCGAATGATTAAGTTTATTGGAGGATCGAATTCTCCGTCTTCTTGGGAAGGTGAAAGCTGGCTCTCTTGCGGGGAACGAAAATGTCTCGTGTTCCTGTTCCAGGAAAATGGTTGCCCTAGACGAGCGAACAGCCACGATGGAAAGCGACCTATTATGATTTTTATGAAAAATCTCGTTGCGAGAAGATTAGCTTAGGAAAATTTTCCTTTCTCGTGGAGGAAACGGAATGCTGTTTCGAGGAGATGGAGGGTGGAGTCTAAAAGTCTTGTGGAGGGAAACCCTATCTTTCTTATGTAGGAAGAAAATAGCTGTTTCCCGGAGAAAAACTAGCTTTCGCAATGGAGGAAGGAAATGGCTCTATCGTGGAGAAAAACTAGCTTCCTAATCGTTCTTTTCTTTAAAAACTTGTTCGTTTCAGAGGAAGGAATAGCTCTTTCGCGGAGAAAAAGAATGTTCCTTTGCAAAGGAAAGAAATCACTCTTTCAAAAAAATGGAGATTGATTGTTTTACAGAACAAATGCTAGTTCTCTTGCGGAAGGAATGAATAGCTCTCTTGGATGGAAAAATACAAGTTGCTCTTTCGTGGAGGAAACGGTTCGCTTCCTCACGAAGGAAGAGGAGCTCGTTTGCAAAATTAACGATAATTTTTCTACACAGAATAGATTGCTATTTCATGGAGGAAAGGTGTTGCTCTCTCAAGGAATGATGTATAAGATCCTGAGGAAAAGAAGAATTTTTACCCTCTGCCACACGAAGACGTTGTGGACCATCGCGCAGCCACAGAAGACAATGCCGAGCCCTATGAAAATCGACGTGACAATGGCTGGCGTCGAATGGAACTGGATGAACGTGTACAGTATCATGCCTGAAACAATCGTCGTGAATATTAATTACTGCGCGCCGCTACTCTTAATAAGAAGAATTAAAATAGCAATTCAGAAGCGTGAACTAGGCGAAACGCGGAAAGTATTGAAGAATGCTTACCAGTTAAAAACACGGGAATGCTAATGAAGAAGCCTCCGACAGCGCAGATACGGCTGATGGATGATTTTTGCAGGTACTTGTTACTCCTGAAACAAAAGAGAAATCGATAAAGACTCGCGGTTTCGTGATAAATAAACGAGTTGAGAAACGAGTGTCTCTGTGTGACTGTGCCACCTCGAAAATCTTACCATGCTACAATAATAATAATAATATGTTTATACATGTGTTTATATTGTATGATCAAATTTTCTTCAGTAATGAAATTAAGTAATAAATATTATCAGCCAACAGATGCAATAAAAGATGACAAAATTCTCGAATAAAATGAACAATATCCGAATTATATTCAATAAATATCGATAGAAATAGCTATAATTTCAACGTTTGATTCAAGAAATAGTGCTTTCAATTTTAGGTTGCCTCTAAATATGAAAATATGTGAAAATACTTTCCGATCAAGCGAAGCGTCAAAGAGGAGTTAGAAATGCTTTGAGGTATTCGATATTTAGAACTGTTGCGTGCGAACTCGATCGAATCTCTACAGGATTTTGTATCACTCTCGCTGAATTCTTCGAAGCGTGCCACGTTTTACTGGTTTCAACCACGTCCAACATGATCCCACATTACCACGAACACCGCGGTTCTCTGCTCAAGCTAATTTGGTCCAATTAAGTCGCAAAACGATTCGTTGGAATCTCGTTTACCCAACTGCATAGCTACGACTTATTGTTATGAGAGTCGAACCCTCTGCTCGATACTTTTTTTATTCTGTTCGCGCATCAAAGAAAATACCATTTACAATTATACTGGAAGCCTGCTAATAGTCTTTTTAGCGATCGTGCTGTACTTCAAAAGTGTTCAATCATTTATTTGTTAATTATTGTTCTTATTAGTTTTTTATTTTAGGGAGTATTGTTGTTCGCGAACTACGCATGAGAAGCATTTCAGCACTCGCACGGCCATCGGCAAAAATGTTACGCGGACGGCCATCGGAGGATCTTTTTAGACCCAGACGTTTCTGTAATAATATTTAGAAATGGTTGTTTGACTCATTTATTTTGTCATATATTCTACACTATTTTGAAGAAGTTTATATCAAAGGCATTTATAAAATATTTTTATCCCCGTCGCAACCTTTCTTTTCCCGAGACACCAGTCCTTTCCACAGTTCAAAAAAAAATAAAACTATTGTCCCTTGTACTATCGAGTTAGTTTAGTGATGGAGACTTCTAACACGGTCTATCAGTACGTATGTTATTATTAATAATTTCCTTCGGATACAAATGAAATTGAATTTTATTGTGGTCCATTGGAGAGATGTGGTCAAACATAAGTCTTTTTCCCTGGTCAATTATGAACCGCAATCTTATACTATCGAGTTAGTTTAGTGATGGAGACTTCTAACACGGTCTATCAGTACGTATGTTATTAATAATTTCCTTTGGATAGAAATGAAATTGAATTTTATTGTGGTCCATTGGAGAGACGTGGTCAAACATAAGTCTTTTTCCCTGGTCAATTATGAGCCGCAACCTTGTACTATCGAGTTAGTTTAGTGATGGAGACTTCTAACACGGTCTATCAATACGTGTGTTATCATTAATAATTTCCTTTGGATAGAAATGAAATTGATTTTTATTGTGTTCCATTGGAGAGACGTGGTCAAACATAAGTCTTTTTCCCTGGTCAATTATGAACCGCAACCTTGTACTATCGAGTTAGTTTAGTGATGGCGACTTCTAACACGGTCTATCAGTACGTATGTTATTATTAATAATTTCCTTCGGATACAAATGAAATTGATTTTTATTGTGGTCCATTGGAGAGACGTGGTCAAACATAAGTCTTTTTCCCTGGTCAATTATGAACCGCAACCTTGTACTATCGAGTTAGTTTAGTGATGGCGACTTCTAACACGGTCTATCAGTACGTATGTTATTATTAATAATTTCCTTCGGATACAAATGAAATTGAATTTTATTGTGGTCCATTGTAGAGACGTGGTCAAACATGTCTTTTTCCCTGATCAATTATAAGCCGCAAAGAAGTTTGAACGATTGCAATGGTGAAATAAATCGTAGCGGAAGGGGCTCGAGAGAATGCTCGGAGTTCTCGATTCTGTCGAAGTTTATGGGAGCATCGGCGGTCGGCTAACGAACGAAGGCGGTCCCATGGGGTCGCGGGGTCGTCCGTCTGAATTTTTCGCGAGGGTTTTCGCATTGCCACGCGAGCGTACGGTTTCTTTGCGAGCGTCGATCGAGCCGAGTCGTTCCCGCGCAAAAACGAACGAATCCTCGGCTACGTGCTGATTTTAAACAAGCCCCCATCCGAACCAGCCACAATGAGAGATTCCCACGAAGCCGTTGCTACCGTCTTTTTCGAGGTCGGCGACCTCCTTGGATACGTTTCAAGTGCACCGGTGTTGTACACACACCACCGGTGAAATCATCCTAGACTAATTCCTGCGGGCTCCTCGGCCTTCCGAGACTCTCCGCGAGCGTAAATTTAACCTTCCGCGTCCGCCTGTGTATTCCGGGACGTCGGGCCCCGAGCTCTATCCGCTTTCCCCGTCTTCCCAGAATGCCTCGCGATATACCCGCGACGCTCCGCGAAACTTATGCGACGCGTGCCAAGTTATGGTCACCGACTGCCACGTGCCGCCGCGCCGGTACCGCGGTTTCCGTGACATGCTAACTTCTCGATACGCTTCGATCGCATCTTTCATTGTCCGCGGTGCATTCCCTCCGGCTCTGACAACGCTCAAATGATTTTTAGATCTGATGCATAATGGTTGCATATTGTGCTAAATTTTCGTTTTAACGTGGGAGGCTGTTTTTCTCAATTTTTTAACTCTCGAGAACCCGACGTGATTCTTCAGACTTGGTGTACACTGAACGTACATTCTGCTAAATTTCTTTTTTAATAACAAGTTTCCTGAAATTGAGGAGCCAATGTCAACCAACAAATTGTCGATCTACAAAGTCTCGCAACTTCGTGTAAAGGTATCTTGAAGAATTGTAGCAGGGCTCATTCCAAAGGGCGAAATCTCTTCGTACCTGAAACTCGCGTTAAAATTGACATTCCCTCGTTTTTCCCATGGACCGTTCAAGTACGTAACAGAGATGTACGTTCTCGGAGAAAAACGAAACATTTAGAGAGAGAGAACAGCGGTAGTATTATGCGTTCAAGATGATTGCCCTCGACTTTGTGAAGCTGATGGGTCTCGTAAGAATCTCCGAAAAAAAAGAAGAACTGGAGAGAGGGAGAGAGAGAGAGAGAGAGAGAGAGAGAGAGAGAGAGAGAGAGAGAGAGAACCGAAGCCATGGGAATTTGACCACAAGAGGCCCGCCGAGCCGCGGAGCGCCGGGTAAAAAGTATTCTCCCGTAACAGATGAAAAGGAACATTGAACCAAGAGTGTGTGTAGAGTGGGCCCACGAATGGCGTGCCTGCCGACCATTAAGATCAAGCCCGTGATTTTAACAATAAATATTGGGCGGCGCTCTGACCTGTATATTTCGCGTGCGCCAAGTGCTCCAGAATTCGCTCGAAAACTACCGCATTCATTAAAACGTTGCCATGAAAAGCAAGCTTCTTCCATCGCTCGCGAGCCAATTAACTTTATGATAAAACAACTTTACACGGATTCGTACGCTAACAATCCGCCGGAACACCTGTACCGAACTCCGCAGTTCGTGTCGCACGAAGAATCTGATCAAGTAAAAACGATTAGCAAACAAATTCCTTCCGATTCGTTTAGCTGCCTCGAAGCGTCCATGAAATAAAGGTAATTTGACGCTAAAAGCACACTCGATGAAAATGCCGTACATTCAAACGTCTGCGGGAACTTTGACAAATTGTTTTCCTCACTGAAACCACCGTAGATTTAAAGATTTAAGCTTCCCCTTTACAACGACGCCTTGAAAACTGATGCACGATTTTTTCTAGCTGTTTTATCGAGCTTCGAACGAGAGGTATGCCGCTAACTCTACGTCAGTACAAGTGACGAGGGCCACCGAACTTGTTCCTCGTTTTTGTTCCATGAAACAGTGAGAAAAAATCATAGATCAAGTTCGAATCAGTGGTTGTAAGTGGGAGGCTTCAGTCTTCAAATCTGCGACAGTTTCACGTGCGAGAAAAATTTGTGAAAATCTTTGGAGACAAAAATTTGCAGCATTTTTCAGGAAAAATGGGCCTTCGGTTTCCCACGTGCTGCATCATGCAAAAATATTTTAGGGGAAAATTGACATTGCTTTGCGAAAGCAGAGGCTTCCAGCTTTAAAACCTTTAAGTTGAATACTTTTTGCAATCACTGTATGCAAGGAAAATATAATTTTTCTATTCACGATAACGTGATCACTAAGAAGGAGAATACACAAGAACGCGTGAGAATATAAGATCGGATAAGTGTCTAGGAATTCGTACAATTTTCAAGCAAAGGGGAAAATTGATTTGACGATTGGCTCTAACGAAGTTCGTTACGGAAAAATAGGAATTCATTTCCACGGATAAAATCATTGTGCCGGGGTCGTTTGCAATCACTGTAAGGTCGTTTCGCCGATCGTTATCTCCATTCATCTCGGCGAGGGAAACTATTTGACGGCGAAGGCTGAATAGCTGAAGGCTCAGACGGTTTTGTCGGTTCCCGTGTGTTGTCGCTTGTATGCCAGCCTCTCTCGCGATCATGAATGGAGCAGAGGCTCGTACACCGAATCAAAGGGCAAGGGACGAAGGGATTCCCTTCCTGCTCGGCGAGATCAACGAGATCTGCTTGAATGGAACCAGCTCCCTGCTAGTCACACTTTCGGTGGCTGACGAATCGCCTAAGTGTCGCTCTTGTCCCCCAGATTCGCCTAAACTGCCTTCTGTTTGTGATTCAAGGGAGAGACCCTTTTTCAACGCTGCGTTTTGGGAATGGTAATTAACGTTGTTGGAATTAATTTTTTTTTTCACTTCTACATTGGTCAAACTCGTTTTCAATCTAACTTTTTAAGATTGGAAAGTATAAACATTTGAAACCACATTTAGGGGATGTTGACGAAAAATGAAGAGGCATCAATAGATATTTGTTTATTATGAATAGATTTAATTTAGAGGGGGATCTTGTCAAAAAATGAGAGATCAATAAGAGAAATGTTTAAACACATTTAGAACGCCATGTAGGGGATGTTGGTAAAAAATGAAGAGATGCATAAAAATAGTTAGAATTACATTTAGGGGATGTTGACGAAAAATGAAGAGGCATCAATAGATATTTGTTTATTATGAATAGATTTAATTTAGGGGGGGATCTTGTCAAAAAATGAGAGATCAATAAGAGAAATGTTTAAACACATTTAGAACGCCATGTAGGGGATGTTGGTAAAAAACGAAGAGATGCATAAAAATAGTTAGAATTACATTTAGGAGATGTTGACGAAAAATGAAGAGGCATCAATAGATATTTGTTTATTATGAATAGATTTAATTTAGGGGGGGTATCTTGTCAAAAAATGAGAGATCAATAAGAGAAATGTTTAAAGACATTTAGAACGCCGTGTAGGGGATGTTGGTAAAAAATGAAGAGATGAATAAAAATAGTTAGAATTACATTTAGGAGATGTTGATAAATGAAAAAATAAATAGAAATGTTTAAGTACATTTGGAACTACAGGTAGGGGATGTGGATAAAAAATTAAGGGGCCTATAAGCCAAGAAATTAAAGATATACCTCAAGAATCAAATTGATTAAACTGTCAGGTCTTTTTCTATTCGTTTCACTTATTTAATAACTTCGGGAAGGAAAGTGGGAGGTTTTTTAAAGGGATTTGTAGTTCAATTAACACGGAAAGCGGCCGAGAAAGTGTAACGAACCCTAAGAACACATTAATTCCACGATTCTCCCATCTCCGGAGTAAATTGGTACGTGTTCCCCGGAAATGGCGGCAACTAGAGGCCTCTAGTGATTTTCTGCATATCCGCCCGACGCCGGTCACTGACTTTAAGCACCGCGTATACTCGCTCGGGTCAATTAATAGTACACTCTACCCGCGAACCGGAACGAGAGTTCGTACACCCGACTGTATCAACAAATCAGTTCCCCAAAAATATTACCGTCCTGTATTCCTGCAATGACGAGCATCGGTTGTTCCAATAATAAAAATGCTCACTTCAACACGTACCACAACGGTTTCACATTTTTTATTTCATAAACATCGTATAATTCCGAAAACATTTCCATTAGAAATTATTAGATAAATTTCTTTATTCGGGTACACATTGTCATAAGAATTGCGAGAGATCTAAATCAATTTAGACTTGTAATTTTTATAAAACAACTGTAGCATTTGGTGTTCTTACTTCACAGTTTCGTATTTCACTTATGTCATAAATGTATAAGTTTGATGTCTGCGGTTTAGTCACGATTATATAATTTTCTTTTATTTTCGTTTAGCCAAGTGCATATTTAGTTGAAAATAATTTTACATTTGAAAAAACTGCGTGAAAACTGTAGTCGATGTATTCAAGTTTAATCAGTTCTTCGCATTGTCGCGATTGTGTGATGTGTTCCGGCCTAGTCAAGTGCATAGTTTGTCTAAGATAATTTTATGAAAATTGTGGCCAACGCACCAAGTTCGATTAGGCGTGTGTTCGTGTCTGCCTCGTTCTCAGACTGACGAGGTAAGACATTCGAATTGACTTCGAATTTTCCGTGCTCGTTCGGTACAATGGCGCTAAGTATCAAGTACAAGATCACGATTCGATATCAGCATGAAACGCGTTTCATTCGTGAGGAAATGCAAGCGATCTCTTGCGAAACTGTTCGCCGAGAGACCGACAAGCCCACGAGCTACGCCCAAACGCCACCCAACGCAGCAATATGCAGGAAACGAGATGCCCACGACCGCGAACAGAGAAAAATTAGATATTCTCTTGTTTACAAGCTATTTTTGCATCGGTACACCTCCGGCGAAAATGATAATTGCGCATTGTTCCCCCGTGAAACATCGCGACAGTGCAAACTGCGATTTCTCAAGTTTCCGCAAAAATAATCAGAAAATGCTCCACCAGTTCACTTATACACGCGGATTTTTATGGAAAATGAAAATTGCATAAAAATTTAAATTCTCTTTTGTTTGATTTACTCCTTATTCCTCTTGTTATTACTCTTTATGCAAAATTTTGTGGAATTAATGCGCCGTTCAAGGTGGTGCCGTTCAATTGTCTTCGTTAAAATGACGAAGGGCTCTTTATTAAAACGATTAGGAGCTCTTCATTAAAGAATTATCGAGAATGTATTTTGATTTATCGATTCGTCCGTGTGGTTGACGGAGAAAATTTTTATTATGCACGAAGATCACCGGTCTAATTGCAGCACGTGAAACACGAGATCGGTCATCTATCTCTCGCCAATGTCTAATTAGCGGAAACGAGTGTGCCTGATGGGCAGCTAAAGGCGAGTCCCTCGAGATCTAGTCGAGCAGAACAGTTCGAAGAAAATTTATGACGATGCTGACGGCAAAAGGTAGTCTCTCAACCGTAATTCGACACGGTGTACGGTTAGGACCACCGAGTTAGGAGGAGTCACTGTGAAAAGGGACTGTCAAGATCAGGGAAACGTCTCTTGACTATAAATAACCATATCGCGCAGTACTATGACTTCTCATTTACGGAGGTATCGCTCCATCTCCGAAATAGAATTACGGTAAATCCACGAAATTGTAAAACACCAAATAAAATAACCGACTAGCATTTATAGCATTTGGAAATTGTTCAAATAGAAGAAACTATTTTTGCTATTAAATGTTACTGTGCTTAAAATTTTGTAAAATACAAGAAGCACTTTATATTAATAAACTACAAAATGCGTGCACAAAATGTAAGAAAATCTTTTGCATACAACCGACTAGATTGCAGGTTTTTACACACATTAAAAAGGTTCTAAATCAATTACAATAGACGAGAGTTTCTTAATAATCTCAGCTCTTTCTCACCCACTCGCTTTTGTCGAAAATCCATAAAATTGATTGACGACGTTCCCACTGTATTGTCACCATAAAGAATCGTTTGCTCGATGAAATAAATTTTAGGAAACGACAGGAAGTGGGACAAAAGGTAGACGATCTCCCATGACATTTTAAGGACCAGTTAATCCCCAATGATTTATCTCGTGAATCCCAAGAACTAAAAAAATTCCTTCACTCCTTAAATTCAATATTTCAATCTTCCCAACGTGTTTCGCTCGACATTACAAACAGGAATGAATCAAGAGGATGTAACAAGGGTGGTCTGGGTTAGCTGGACAGCAAACACAGTCCAGGTGCAGTGTCCTTCGTCAATGGCGCCGGTATCCGTTCACAGTTTGCAGATGTTGGAGCCGCAAAGAGACACAACAAACACCACTTGGAGAGAGGACACTTTCCCTGGTCGACTTTTCCCAGAAAAGGACACCGATCCTTGAGGAGTGGGAATCGATCCGTACAGGAAACAGTAAAAAGGATCCTGAAGTCTTTTTGTTCAAATTTCTACGGAACAATTATATTTTCTCATCTAACCGGCATCAAATCTCTGGAACCCTATGATCGATTTACTTCAAATTTTGACCTCTTCCCGTGCCATTTAGCTCGACGAAATCCGGACCCAAGACGTAGGGGTCAACGTGCGGTAAACAGACCAGAGTGATGCTCGAAAACTGTTGCAATACTAGCCGAAAACATTCCGCGGTCTGACTCGTGATGTTTACGTTTGGCCCGATTTTCAGCCCGCAAGTCAGACTCGTGATGTTTACGTTTGGCCCGATTTTCAGTCTGCGAGTCCTACGCGTGATGTTTACCTTTTGGCCAAAATGTTCGTCTCGAGGCAGACTCGTTAAACGGGGTTAAACGATATTCTACAAACAGTACTCTAAAACGTACCGTAGGATTTTCTTGGTATCTCAATTATTTTTTCAGTTACACATTATTACAGTTATAAAAAGCGATTATCTCGATTCAAACTGTTGCCATTTCTACAAATGACCGAATTCCTTGAGAATTCTACGCTACATTTTAGGCAATAGCCTCTAGTTCGAGAGTAAAAAAAATTGTTCTTTTCGGACGGTTCAATTTTTGCCAGCAATGGTGACCATCCCTCGATGTACCAATAAAAGGCCGTTAAAAAAACTGAATAACTCTGCCGTTTTGTAACATTTTGATGTGAAAAAAATGGAGGTTAGAGTCGAGAATTGCGTTTAGATCATTGTAAAATACCAGAATTTTTCACTCATTAATTGTGCTAAAAAAATTCCTGAGGGATCGTTCAAATGGCAGCCATGCATTACTGTGCCAATTAAAGGCCGTTAAAAAAAAAACCGAATAATCCTGCCATTTTTTAATATTTTGCGCTGAAAAAAATGAAGGTTAGAGTCAAGAGTTGCGTTAAGATCATTGTAAAATACCAGAATTTTTTACTTGTTAATTCTCCTTAAAAAAAAAATTGCCGAAATCATAATTTCTGGATAGTCAAGGTGGTCTACCCGGTAAATGCAACAATTAGCCAGTGCAGGGGGCAGGTATCAAAGCTGCGAAATCTCCGTAGGAATCAAACGACCGAGGAATGCCAGGCCGGGATTGAGTCATCGTTACAAAGAGGTTACAAAATTAATGCTGCCCGGTGTTATCTGATCGTCGAATTTCGGAGCGATGGCTCCGGGTGATCCGCGGGAGATCTTTCGAGTTAGGGGGTTGGGGGGAAGGGGATGGTGAGAGATATCCGAATGATCCGTAACTCGGCGATTTTATCTGTCATTAAAAAGTCCGTCGGGATGCTGCTCGGCTCGTTCGTTTTTCATCGACGGGCCTGGTTTAACGTTACACGCGTGTCTGGTTTCTGTTCCCGGACGGTTTCGTGCGTCAGATCCGCGGCCGACTTCCATCTCCGTTCCTCAAGAGCACACACCACTTGGCATTCCACGCCTTCGAATCCGCCGTCTGGAATCCTTTTTTTTTTCCTTCTCTCCTCCCTCTTTCTCCTTTTTTCTTTTCCCTATCTTTCTCATTCTCTTCCGAGCTTCGACTTTCTGTCTCGCCTGCCTTTCCTCTCTCTGTCTTTCCCTTGCCCAGTTGGCGTGGCGGGTTAAACGAAATAAATTCGGCGCCTCCAATATCCGGATCTAGAAGGTGCGAGAGGACACCATCGACATCCCGACTCCTTGTAATTTATTTGTCGGTTAATTTCGAGCAAACGACTCGCTGTTCCCGGTGAACTTCATCTGCATAACCTGACGATTTCATTCGCAACATGCGCATCCTCGCCGGTCCACATTGTTTTGCTCGCTGATTAACCCTTCTCCTCGGGAAATTTGTAAAACCCTCCAACTGCAGTCTACAAGTCTTCATTCGTGTAAACGATCAGAGTTATTAACAGACCGCGGATCTTTGTGCGAAAGAAGAATTGTCAAACGGAAGTGCCTTGACTTTTCCAATCATTTTAACACGTCAACGTCAATTCTTCTAATATCTGTTCAGGTTTGTATTCGACCAATCCATTTTTGTAATAAATGCGTCAAGTCTATTAATAATTGAATGAATATCTGGGAAAAGGCGTGTACTACAAATTTTGTAAATGCCAAGGTGAAGCTCGAATTACACTGCCACCATTGCTACACGGAGTTCTGGGTCAAAATAGACCCAGGCTCTGCTGTCAGAGCGTCAAGTATTCAATATACGTACAGGGTGTATAAAAATTATTTGTCACGACCACCATAGCGTGATTCTGCACGTCCAGATCGGTGGAAATCTGTGAAAAAAATGCACCGCAAGATTCACCTTGACCTTGGAAATCAAGGTCAAAGTGTCGAAAAATTTTCTTTTATTGCATCGTATAGTGCTCATCGCTCAAACTTTTCGATACTTTGACCTTAAGTTTCGAGGTCAAAATGAATTTTGCGGTGCATTTTTTTTCACAGATCTCCACCGATCCGGAGGTGTAGAATCACGCTACGATGGTCGTGACATGTAATTTTTATACACCCTGTACAACGACTTTCTTCTACTAAATTCTTTCAATATTTCGTGAATTAAACATTTCAACGAAGGGAGTACACGTCGAAGTAAATGCTGGTAGCGAAGGGGTTAAACACAATGGTGTTTGTTTACAGGGCGCACGGGGGGTAAAAATCGAAGGGGTTAACGATGGAGCTTCGATTTATTTTGAACTGCGATCTTTGTAGCGACAGTTCGAGAGACCATAGGTCGAGTGAACAGGTCAAAAGGTAGCAAGTTTACGGGCACAGGCGTGTACACGCGATTAAGGCGGTGAGGAACGGCAGAGTTTACGAGCAGACCGTATTTCGCGTTCAGAAGGTGCGACAAGACAGGGTCCCGTCGAGGTCAAGAATTAGCGATCGACCGTTCGGTGGATGAAAGGCCGAGCAAGTGTCACGAGAAGGAGGGAAGAGTAGAAGCGAGTTAGAGAAGGAGATAGAGAGAGAGAGAGAGAAAAATGGTGGTGTCACGGCGGTGTCGAGGCCTCGTAAAACGCACAATGCGTCGGCCCGCACCGGCCCGCACCGGCCCGATCCAAGGAACAGGTGCGAGCCGACCGCCGGTAACGGTCGCATAGTCCCTTACGAAACGATCCGTGGCCACCCCTCATTTCAGAATCATTAAACCTCCCCTTCTCTCCGTGTTCCTGGTGTCTTCGCGCCCTGTCAGACGGTAACTAAGGAAATTTTCGGGGGAACGGCTGCTACGGACACTCTTTGTCTGTTGGACAACGAGTGTTGGTCAAACTTTACGTTCGAGCTGCGATAGAAGCTGGTTGGTCGCTTAACCCTTCACGGTCCGGAAGTTTTTCAAGTTTACTTCCCACCGGGTCCAAGCTATTTTTCATGCCAAGAGAAACTGTGGACTCAACGTTTTTACATCAAGTATAGAAAGGAAAGTATTTATATTTTAGTGAAAATTAATTAACACGTTGAACGCCACGTCAGACATATGTGGCTGACGGAATTATTTGTGCGGGTTTTAAAATGAATTTTTACGTTGATATATTCGTTGTACTAAACTTAATTAGGATCTGTAACATGCAAGAATGTTGGAGGATTACTCAGTATCGTACGTTTAATTTTTGGCAATTTTTATTTCATTAAGTAACTTACTTTGATTTTATGGAATTTTTCGGGTTTCTAGTTTGGCGTTCAAAGTGTTAATATACAGGGTGTTTCGCGTAACTAGAGCATCTATTTCGGAGGAAAACATTAGTTGGTTCAGAGAGACGAATACTATGATAGGCAAAAAAATTTGTTCAAGGTTATATTTTTTGAGATTTCAAGGTCATCGAAGTTTTCTTGAATGGAATAACATATTTTTATTATCGCTATATGATAGCCGAGGTCAAGACGAATCCAACGACCTGCAATATTATGACCTTCACGTGACCTTAAGTATGAAGAATCGTCGTTCAACGACACAGTGACGATTGTTTAGCATGGACGAGTTAACTCGTCATGCGTGTTCTTGTTATCATTGAGAAGCTTTTAATTTTCTTGATTCAAGGAATAACTCTTTCGCAGAATTGTGTCGCAAAATATATGTTGGAATATTCATCTTAAAGTATAATCTTAATTAAACTCGTGTTTCGTTACGCCTTCGTAAGTGTTTAGAATTAAAAAATCATTAGTTAGAAGGTTAAATTAAATGAACAGGAGAACTGACGTGTTCGTAAGAAATATATGTCGAAAACTAAAGGGACAAACAATGGAAAAGCGTGTCGTCGCAATGTCCACGGATTCGCGGTTCAGCGAATCCGATAGCGATCAGAATTCGAGCGAGATACAATCTTGATCGACTTCCGGTCGATGGAACGACTGTTTTTCCTCGTTTATGACGAATCTCTTCGAAATCGATGCGACCGCTTCCGGCGAGACGCGGAAATTGAAGAGCGAGCTATCGAATTGATCGAACGAATTGGCTTCTGAACGGAAGCGCAGCCGTGCAAACGGGGCTTCTCTCGTTTCCGTCTTTCGAAACAGCGTCGAGAGCATTGGTCAATCCAAAGTTTCACTAATTTACACATTGACGAGATTCAATGAAAATTAGAAAACGGTGTAAAGCTTCAAATGAGTTTGAAAAATGTGCACGCTACTCCCCAAAATTAAAGTTCTAATTTCATTGACTCCTGAAATATTTTACCGACCTTTTAATTCTATTAAGGATAAATTGTTCTAATTTCATCGACTGCTTAAATATTTCAGTAATTTATCCAAACATTTAATCAAGGAAAAGAGCTCGTCATTTTTGGGACCATTTTCTTCAATTTCTCAGATCAATTATGCAGTGGAATTACTGAAATAAGGACACTTATTTATCCAACGATTTAATGAAAGGAAGGCAGCTGACCATTTTCTTTTTCACCGATCAAGGAATTAAATGATTAAAATCAAGTCAAATATTTTGCACGCGATTTTGCACGAAACACCATTATTTTTCTAACGACTTATGAAAAATTGTGGGGGGTTGCCATTCCCGAGCCAGTCTTTTTTAACTTCACAAATCAACGAATAAGTTAAATTGGAGAATCCTGTTGATCAAGCGTACATCAGTTTGCTGAATGTTTTACTCCGTTTCCAACGAAGTCAAAGCATCAGGAGTGAAGTTTGCAGTGAAAAGCATCAGCCTCGAGAAGTCAAGAGAAACCATCCAGGTCAAAGGTAACGACCCGTTCCGAGAAGAAAGCGGCCATTGTCGCTTGAGAAGGAGCAACCCTTCCGAAAGCACGGAGCTTTTAAAGGCGGGTTCTTACTATTCGGGTCTCTACAGCGTTCACTTTCGTCGGTTGCTCATTGTCTCTTGTTGTGCTCGTCCTCCGGATCAGGAGAAAAGAGAGAGTCATGGGATGAGAGTTACACAGGGAACGACAGCCGACCGATTACAGAGCGCCAGAGAATGAAAGACAAGCGACACTGCTAAGTGCCAGCTCATTACTTAAATGGCCCGTGATAAGGGACGCAGTCGTCTTTCTTTATCTTTGCCTCTCGCTTCTTCTTCTTCCTGCGATTTCGGCGTGAATTACCTGGCGAGACTTCACGATTTCAGTCGGCGAAGGCTTGCTTGACTTCTTCTTTCCTTAAAGTTGCCTTTGTGGTGACGTCATAGTAGGAGTTTGTTGGTAAACCGAATACAGTAAAGTCTTGATCTAAGCTAATTAGTTCGCCTATCCCCTCCACTGGGGGAGCATAACCCGCGAGGAGCCAAGAAGGTCGAGCTGCCTCGGTCGCCGAACCGTGTACAGTGAATTCTCGTTACGAGTCAGTGCCAACCTTACGATTTGGAGTCAGTGGAACTACCCACACCACCGCGGTGAGTGGCCAAACTCGATAGTCGTCGCCGCCACAACATTGTCGGCTATATCGGTGTGAGACCAGAAGACCACTACTAATCCAATTACAAAACTTCGTTATTTTTTTATGAAACTTGCACCAACATATTTGTGGCATTTTAACTGGCGGCCTATGAGATATGCATCGACTCCATCCGTGTTTACACGCACTGTCCTTTTGTACGTTCGGCGTGGTCACAAGAAAATAGTAGCCCTACACGATCTAAGTCACAGCACGGACCCGAGGATTGGACTCAGATCAAGACTTTACTGTAATCCTGAGTTGTGTTTGCCAATCTTGACCGATCTTGATCCTCGAACAATATTGACCAAGCATCATCTTCGAACATTCGTAGCTAATCTTGACCAAGCTCGATATTTGAATAATTTTGACCACTGTTGCTCGTGCCTATGTTCGCAAACTGTTCAATTAGAAACAATCGCGATGCTGTAGGGCATGCATAAAATCCATGCTTTATTCTTTAACAGGATCAGGGATACAGTCCTTGGAATGTTGCAAGAGGATACACAGTTTCCGGAATGATGTCCGTTCCTAATAGACCTGATGTCGACAACAAAAGAGCCTACGAAAACCTCAACGCGACCCTGCTTAGAACCTCCAGATGTTGGGGCTGCGATTTATCGCGCCATCAAGCATGATACTACTGTGAGAGCCATCGTTTCTTCTCGTAAAGTCGGGACTTTAAGGATGAAAGACTCTTCCAGCCGCTGGGAAATGGGCTTTTCTATTTCTCAGCTAAATAAATTGTCCGAATCTATCAGTGGGACTTGCCGCGCTGCTTGCCTTGCCAGCTTGTTGAGCAATGCTCAATGGGGCACCAGGTTGCGTGGATCTAACCTTCTGACGTTGACTCTGTGATTCACTCGCTGCACCCCCAAACGACTGATTTCAGAAGTTGATCAAGATCGAAGATCTTTAGACTCGACTCTACACTAGACAGTGGATTTTTACACAAAATAAAAATTACGTGAACCAATCGCACGAGACAGGGGTTGAACAAAAATCTGTATTTTACTGCGGATTTTATGCATTCGTAACAAAAACGAGTAGATCAATTTCGAAACAGTGGCCAGAAATTTACACACATTGTTGCACTATCTTCAAGATTTATTAACACCAGGTTTACGGGATCCGTCAAAATGACGGGTTCTAATATTTTTATCTTACAATTATTAAGATTCTTGGGTGTATTTTCTTAAAAAAAAAAAAATGGCTCAAATTTGTGCGGTACATTCTTGTTATTTTTACAAACTAGTGTAAAATGGTCTAGTGCTCCGTAAACCTGGCGTTAAGACGGTTAACACTAAACCCACCACCGCCGGTCAAAATGACCGTTCCAGATTTTTTATTTTACAATTACTGAAATTGTAAAAGTGCTTTCGCGGGGAAATGATTAAACAAATATATTTAGGAGAGAATGTACTATAATACGAACCGCTCAAAATCCAAATAAATTCAATCTGGTCATTTTTATAAGACAACATGTGCTTTTAAGGCTCGGTAGGTTTAGTGTTAAGAAACAAATGATCAAGGTATACGTAGCTCCAGCATTTTGCAATGGATGCAATTTCTCGCTTTTGCAGTGACCCAATTACTATCGTTGCGTATTGTCAGGTGGAAATCGAGTCGCGCGAGCAGCGTTGGTGCAGGATTCGCGGATTTTTGCGTTCGTTGGACTGCGCGCTGCGTGAGAAGAAACACTAGACAGCGCAGCGCTGATATATCGCGGCGGGATACGAGACACCGTGCGTTTCAGCGGCGCGGATAGCGCACGCATGGATGACTTGGGAACTCTCATTCCGCCGCGGCGGATAATCTTGATTGAGGACGTCGGCAACGATGCGAGATTATAGAAATTAATGGTAATCGTTCCCGAAGGAAACCGCCCCCGCCCTCGCGCGCCTCCTCCCTTTCTTTCACGGCTACCTGGCGGACGATGCGATCCCGATGCAACGCGATGCAACGCGGTGCAACGCTGACCCACAAACCGGCACGCCAAGACAATTCTCTACTTGCCACTTCGTCCGAGACCTACTGTTTTTTCTGCACGCGATTCCGTGCGCCGCATTCGAGAAACTTTGAAGATGGTGATCAAGCGAGTAATTAAAATGTAATCAGCGCATTAAGACCTTGCGCGTTGGCTGCACGTGATCGCCGGACTGCGGGTCTCTATGAAAATTTCTAACTGAATTGTGACAAACTGGAGTGAAATAGAAATTGACTTTCTTTCTTAACACTAGGTTTACGGAGAACTGAAAATTACTGTTTTACATGTCTTTATAAAAATAACGCGAATGTATCTATCAATTATAGCCATTTTTTAAATAATGTATACCTAAAGAAATCAATTTGCTTAATAATTCCTCATTGATGCAATCTTTACAATCTCAATATTGGTAAATTGAAAATATTAGAATCCGTCATATTAACGGGTCCCGTAAATCTAGTGATAATATGTCTAATGAGTCATGACGTGGTTTTTTATTGTTTAAAATTATACTGATTTTCGTCATCGATTTTTAAAATTAAAAATATAATTATGTCTAACTTTTTCTCGTAGAAAATTTTTAGCCGCCAAGTAGATTTTCAAACGCAAGTTTGATCAAACCCAGTTATCGGAGCGTGAACCTCAATTAGCCGGATGAAAAATCAGAGATGGTGAAGGGAGTTAGGCGAACTCCCATTGTATGAACGATCCAGTTATGCGAACTGTGAGTTTCTGGGCGGGTTCGTATAAATGCAGTTCCAGTGTGCTCTTACGTGACGGGCCCACAACGAAAATGAGGCTCGTTATGCGCGCGCGATGCGACGCGACGCGACGCGATGCGATGGGATCGGGCCTCTTCACGGGCCCGGCCCGTTGCGCTCCCTTATCTCGGGCCCATCGTTTTCGCGGCCCTTCCAGACAAAGTAACCGCCCGGTTGGATAATTATCGCGAATGGAACCGCTCGTCTGCCTCTGCGACCAACATTTTGGTGCTTTTGTTACGCGCGAGAACGTCTTGATATCAATTAGCGTCCTGCTTACCGGGGATTTATTAAACCAACTTTGTTCTACTGGCTCTCTAAAGACGAAAATGGAACGCTTATAATTGTCAATTCTTTCATTCGTTCGGCCAGTGGTCAGACTCTATGCGATTTTTATCGAGACCAATACAAATAATCGTGGTCGATTGATTTTACAATTATTGAGCTTGTAACTTCTATAATAATAAAATAACGAGTCTTCTGAATCTGGGTTACTAAACACGTGTGTTAAGAACCTACCAGTTTATTCTACAATTGTTGAGTTTGTAATTTCTGTAGTAATAAAATAATATATTCTAGTATATATTTAGAAGATTATTTAATCCAACTAGATTATAGATGTATAAAGCAAATTCTAACCGGATTATCCTCTATTTCTACGGAGGTCTATTTAGTCTAGAATTTTAGTAAGCAATCAGGCAAATTACAAACGGACAGGTTCCCCACAGACAGGTTTCTAGTTTCTACCGGTCAGCGTGTTCGACAATAAATGGAACCCCGTTACTTCCTTATCACAACGACAGTAGATAACCCATCCTTATCTGGTTTTTGCATCGGGGGCTACAGCTTCGATTCGTCTCGACACGATTTTCATTTCGAGGGTTTATCTAAAAAATTCTACGGTGCAAAGAGGAAAACCTTGCGCAGCACGAATTCCTCAAATTTCCTGGCTCTGCTCTCTCGTTTCACAAACGGGAGACACAATTTTCGAGTAACGCTGACTATTCATCACGGAGAGATAACGTTGGGAGGCATTCTGGAGCCTGGACCGACTCCAGATCTTTTACGGTGTGAAAAATATTCGATGAAAGTAGTGGACGCGACTGTTTAAAGAATTAATGAAAATGAATGGGTGGTCTTGCACATGTGCAAAAACAGAAAAAATGCAAAACAGAAAAGTTCACGACGTTTCAGAATAAATCAAGTACAGTGTAAGACACTGTGTTTTAGTAATAAAATAATGCACTGTGATTACTGTAAAAAATGTGTTAAAAAGATTGCTCGATATTTGAGAATGATTGAACCCTTCATTGAATCCGTGTTAAATTTTCTCAGCCTGAAACCTCTTCAAAAAGAGGCAAACATCAGTTTTGTATTAACACTTTTTTTTATACAGGGTGCCCCATTTAAATCCCTCGAATAACTTTGAAATTATTTACAATACTGAAAGAAAGTTTCAAACGAAAGTTGAACGACATTATGTCCCCCTCGATAATTCGATATCAATAGTATTTTGTAGGTGGAGGCGTAGAGGACATGTGAAGGTCAACTTAATTTTTTTAAATGGAATCATATATTTTTTAATGCACTGATCGATGCAGCTCATTCTCTGTAGAAAATCAATTCCAACGTAGCTATTATGGCATCGATTGTAAGGAGTTGACGATTGTATTATTAACATTATTTCGTAATGTAAAACGGTTATTATTAATACAGGAGAATTATTATTACTGTATTTAATAGAATCGTATATTGTTCCCAAAAATGGAAAACAAAAATAATTTTTTGGGTATTGTCTCGAGGGTAAATTCAATCGCATAAATTGCCACAGTATAGTCGAAATAACAAATGCACAGTTCCCCCATGATTTCGCAGTGAAGTAATCGGGCGCTCGACAAAAGAATTCGAAAGATCCAGCTGGATCTAGAATTGTCTGCTGAGCCCGAAGCAAGTCGAGGCAGTGAGTGAAACGTGACAGAGAACGCGAGGCTGAAATTTTAATCGTTCGCTATATCTCTTCTAGCCAAGTATGCTTGCACGAGATCATTTTCTAGAAGGTTCCAAACGGTGGACGTTGGCGCCGTTGATAACGCTGCTTAAAAATAGCTGTTGTGTATCGATCGATAGTTGCCGTTATCAGTTGCCTTGGGGCCATTGTTCGGCCAGAGAACCTGTGAAAAATTAAATTGTACCCACAAGTTCACCTTCTCCAACCTGCATGCTCCCTAATCGATCATGCGAGCGCGAATTCAATCGGGAGACTGCGACGCGTGGTTCGCAAGATAAACAGCTTCCGTGGAAGCGTTGGAAAGTTTTTCTCGTGGATGAAACCACCATAGATTCGAAGATTGAACGTTCCCCTTTACAAAGGCACCTTAAAACTTGACGTCCGATTTTTCAAAATCATTTTATCGAGCTTTGAAGTAAGTAGTACTATTGTAACTTTACAATAGTGCAAGGAACATGATAGGGATTTTAGTTTCTAAAGACGTTGGAAAATTTTTCTGGCGAATGAAACCACCATAGATTCGAAGATTGAAGCTTCCCCTTTACAAAGGCACCTTAAAACTTGACGTCCGAATTTTTAAAATAATTTTGTTGAGCTTTGAAGCAAGTAGTACCACTCTAACTTTACAATAATGCAAGTAACATGATAGGGATTTTAGTTTGTAAAGACGTTGGAAAATTTTTCTGGTGAATGAAACCACCATAGATTCGAAGATTGGAGCTTCCTCTTTACAAAGGTACCTTGAAACTTGACGTCCGATTTTTTAAAATAATTTTGTTGAGCTTTGAAGCAAGTAGTGCCACTCTAACTTTACAATAGTGCAAGGAACATCATAGGGATTTTACGTCTCTAAAAACGTTGGAAACGTTGGAATGAAACAAAAGAATGGTCTCTTGTCAAATAGAAATGTCCACGAGAAGCGACTTATGGATTATGTCATACACCTAGCAGTGCTCGCGTCGCAGCAGGCATAGTGAACGATGGTGACTGCCGCGGTCGAAAAGAGTGTATGGCAAACGGGGGAGGACCGGTCGGGTCAGCGACATTGACACGGTGGAATCCAGTTCAATTATTTTTCAGTTCTAATGGGACCGCCGGCAACTAAGACCGGTAATTAATTAACGCAATAAGAAGGGCTGCTGTAGTGTCCCGATAATGCTGGCCGCGACCTCTCGAGCCACCGAGCGTCGTTACAAAATCCTTTAACGGGGCCCGTTAACTTTTTTATCGGGCCCAACTCTACCGGGACGCGGCACGGCTCGCGCGACTCGCAGGTGGATGCACTTTGCTGCAGTTAAACGCGCTGCGAAAGGGGACCCGTGTGCACCGTGCATCCTCTGCGCGTCGTCTGCATCATGCGCGCACTTTCCGTGACCATGGGTACCCACGGGATTCCCGTGGCCTGTCCTCCGATCTTTCTTTAGCTCCTTCACAGAGATCGTTTCGCGTTTTTTATCGGGCTCGCCATTTCGATGCACCTGTGTCTCGTTGGGAAACTTCTTAGCTGGAGTGTAGCCCAAGTCAACCATAATTATTACTAATTTTCCGGTACCGGTGCATGAAAATTTAGACACTTTCAAGCGGACTTTCGTGCAAAATAAACGTTGTTTCGATTAATTGCATGGTACAGGTGGCTAGTTCTCTTTTTAATCATTTTAAGCAGTCGAAAATAATGCAAAAATGTTTTTGCATTCCTTAAATGTCTTTACCGTTTTGCAATCTTCTCATAAATGCATGAAATCCGCAGTCGATCGCCAAATGTTTAATACATCATCTACCGGCAATTATTCCATAATTTTTCAGTGTCGTTTAGCGCTCGATAGTTCTAGTATTAACTTGTTAAGATAATTTAAAAAATTGTCCCTTGCGATCGTCGCAGAAAATGTCTTTGTTGCACAAAAATCCACATCCTAAATATCACATAAAAACAAAACAAAAAAAAAATACCTTCCAAACAGCTGAACACATGCCACCCTCTGAAACCCAGCGACCCTAATCAAAAAATGAACTCACCAGTGTCCCTGGTACGAAGTCTTGACAAGCTTCACAGTAAAGAGGAACTGAATAGCGCAGACGAGCAGGCAGCAGAGGTTCAAGGACAGCGCCAGTGCGCACAGCGCTAGAGTGACTTCGTACACGATAGTATACTCTTCTGGACTGATGAGGCTGCTGGGAGTGACGGTCAACGGGGAGATCTTCAGCAGGAAGATCAACGAGAGCAGTGCCAGTAACAAAGACACTAAACACAGTAGTCCCAGACTGGTGAGAGTCTCTTTAGCTCCGGCCTCTTGATCCTTATGATTCCTGGACAGGGACGAGGACCAGGAAGCGTTTAGGGGATACGCTGTGGACCCAACGCCGGTTAGGGGAGCACCTGCCGTGGGTTGCTGAAGAACAGGTGCAGGGGAAGGTGTGGCTTGACTTGGCAGCCTGGATAGCCTGGAGATGTCGAATCCCCCGTTGGCTTTCGGCCTGTTGTCATGATGCAACGGGACCTGGGTGATCACCGTGTGTCCCAAAGTGGTGGACACGTTGTTATTATTGTTGCTGTTGATGTTGTTGTTGTTGTTGCCCCCAGCAACCGGGCTGACGCTGTTCACCGAGTGCTTGGACGTCGACAAGGTGGACAGGTTGAGCGCATGACTGTGGTTCAACCGTTGCGATAAATTGTTCACGCTCAATTGGGAGTGGTTCAAGGGATGTCTATGGGTAGACGACGGCGTGGTAGCCGGCTGATGGTGGACGTTGCCTGTCCTCTGGGTCGGATGTACCACCACCGAGTCGTAAACCTCGACACCTCGTCCCCCATTCCCGGGCCTGACCCCTCCACTTTGGTTGTAGTGATGGTGCTGCTGGTCCTGGTGATGACCCGAGTGAACGTGATGATGCTGGCCGCCGTGCAACGTGCCCGAGCCCGCCGGATAATCATTCTGGTGATGCCTGGAGCCCGCTGACGACGGTTGCCCCGTCAGGATGTGCTTCAGCATTACTCGACACGCTGGTTGACCCGGAGGAAGAAGCTTCTTCTTCTTCTCCTTAACCTCCTGGGCCTCTACATGGTCCTCTATCTTCTTGGACTCGACGCTGTAGAATTTCTTCCCTTGGTCAGGGGGTTTTTCTTTTTACTTAGTGGGAGATTGATTGTATTAGGGGACGGAGTGGTTCGGTGGAGTTAGAAATTAGGTTCCTGGGCTCAAGGAGTTGCTGCACACCAGCTCCAACATGGCGACCGGCATCCACCGGCGGCCAGCCTGCAGAGCCAGCTGCGATCACGCCTCTGAGGAACTCGGAGAGTCCCGCTCTAGGCTCGGGAGAGTTGGGAGCCTCGATCTAGAGATCATGGCTGGGGATCCGATTTTGGGGTGGGATATGCTCGCGGGGAGTTGGTCTTTGTGCTTTGGGGCAGTGGGAGTAGCATCAGTCGAGGTTGGCTTTGTTACCTTCGATGAGGCTAGGAGACCTCAGTGATTAGCGATTAATGCTGGTTTGGATTTTAGGTAGATCCATGTAAGCCGATTCTTCTTCAACAAACTCTTGCTTGGAGGTTCCCCTGAACCTTGAAGAATCTTCACTTTTTCGAATTTAATAGGTCTTGCTGTCCTTTAGAGGCTGAGGGTCTCCAGGTATCATCAAATAATCCTGGTTGAGTTCGAATTAAGTCTTCACAGCTTGAACTTAAAGCTTGAACAAGCTTTGGAGCAATAGTCTATCACCAATCGGTTGGAGACTCCTCGTTTCACTGATCCAATAGGTTTCGCTTTCTTGTAGAAGCTACGAGTCCCCAGGTATCAACAACGAATTTCTCATTCCCAGCTTATTCCTGAGCAAGTCTTGAAACAGGAGTATCATCAGTCAATTAGGGGCTCTCTCAGCTCTCTGCTTCCTTTCAGAGGTTAGTTATGGTCGTCAGTAATTAATTCAGAGTTAGGTATTAAACTGTACCACCAGTCCTTATTCTTTGAAACTTGATATAATAGAGTATCATTGACCGAGGATTCCTCTTTGATCTAACAATCTTTGTTCCCTTTTAGAGCCCCCTTCTTCTAGTGCTTCCGATTATCAGCCTGATCAGTGCCAATTGAATCCTAGTTAGGTCTTCATAGTCTACTTATTCTCGAACAAGCCTTGAAGCAATCAAGTGCCATCGCACCATTAAAAATTCCTCTTTTCACTGATCCAGTAGGTTCTTCTTCTCTCTAAAGACAAAATAAGGTCAGTAATCAGCCACGAATCCTGTATTACAGTCCAAATTGAGTTAACGAAGCCTTTACTCTTTTAATCAACTTGATCAGTTAATCAATCGATTGAAGACTCTTCTTTCCACTGACCCAGCAGACTTTGCTTCTCTATACAGTCTGAGTTATCAGCAAAGAATCCTCCATTAAAGTCCAAGTTCAACGCTCAAAGCCCTTTTACTTTAATTCCTGAAGCAGAGGAGAACCGTAGAATCCACTTTTCGCTGATCTAGCAGCCTCTGCTCCCTCCTAAATGCACAACACACCTTTCCTCGACATTAACTCGATAAACTATCGTCAGCGGATCGACTACTGCCCGTGTCTTCTCCCCGAAGAAGCATTCCACCGGCGTTATTAACGCTTCCGTCCCCGGACAAACATGGGAAAGGACTCGTGGCAGGTGGAATAATAGAGCCGGGGCGCTTCCTCGATCCTCGGCAACGGGATCTCAGGCCTCTATCGTCGATTTACTCGCCTCCGGCGTGCCGCCACGGGAAATACCATAGCAAGGTCGATTAAGTCCAGTTTTTCCGTGCGCCCTTCGTCGGTTTCCGGTTCGTGTGTTGCCGCCAGTCCAGTCCAGAAGCCGCAGGTGTTTCGTTCAGGTGAAGATCGGGATCGAGCGATCGCGGAATGGCGAAGGATGATGATGCGTGGCCCAGGCGAACATGATTAGATCCCGTGCGATATCTCGGCGACCTTGTCAATGAGAATAGCGGCTCGTTAAGGCGGCTGCAGCCTCGGTCTGCCTCTGTGTCGAGTTCCAGCGAACTCGTCAGCCGGCATGGCTTCCGAGATGGTCCCTCTGGAAACAGGTATGATGGAATAATTAATGGATTTGGTCACCCGTATGTATGCGCGCATATGCGTGTACGTGCGTGTTTATGTGGCTTTGTGAAATGGGATTGTGAAAAAGAACGATCGATGGGACGGCGTAATTCGATTTGATTTATTCGTAACAGGGAATTGTCGTGGCTTTGTTGAATGGAGAATGGAGCACGATTTGTGGATTAGGTGGGTCCAGCAGGTAAGAAGAAGAAGGTGTGGTGGTGGATCGAGAAGGTATTTGTGTGATTACGAATTTCTATTAACAATTTTGTGTCGAAGATCACACGTTTGTGTTGGCTGGATTTTAGAATCGTCAATTTTTGTATAACATAAAGTTGTGCATTGTAATTGCTTTTTTAAGAGGAGTGAAGCATTGTGGGTTCAGTGATTGTTGTACTGATTTTGTGTTAGGGTAGCTTTTTGTCAAGCTATACAAATTGCAGGTTATTTGTTTTATTCTGGGGAATTCATTGCGGAAAAACTAGATGATGTAGAACTGAATGACTCGTGGCCAGTTCAGATTATTTATGATAAATACCATCAAGTATAGCATGCTACAATTTTGTGGATTGTAAAATGCACAGTCTAGTAAATAGATTTTGGATTTTCGAATCGATATAGATCTATCAATTCTATTTTATAAAAGAGAAGATTGCCTAGCATTTATTGGCGTGCAAAATTGAGACTGTTTGGTCGAACAGCATTCGAATTTGCAGGTCCAGCTATGGTAATGATATTTAAACGATTGAAAAAACGAAGGTTCCCTAAAGTATAATGTATCCCCCACTCCTTCCCTTGGCATTGCCATGGCTGACCATGGATTCTCTTCTAAGCCCTTATCTCGTTCGATACGATCGACTACCGGTCGCCGGGACGAGAAGAATAGGTCGTTGCGTCGAATAAAAAGTTCTACGTACCGGGTGGCAAATAAAACCGACCGCGGAACATTTACAAATGTTTACAAAATTGAAAATATATCAATAATCATCAAGTGTCTGGATAATCGCTTCAAAATCATCCTTAAAATTTAAGGCAAACAATTTCTATAAACAGCAAGCCGATAAAAAATATATTTTTTCAACAATTGCATAGAAATCGGGGACTCATTTACTGTTGCACACAAAACATTTCAGACCAAAATTATACTGTTCCAAAGAATACGTGCAATGAGGTCACAAATTTCTTCTGAAGATTTTACAAAATTTACAAAATTTCAAAGTTACATTTTTTTTGTAATGGAACTTTGTATTTTTTCTTCCATATTTTTATAGAGCACAAAAAAACGAATCCAGCGAGCACAATGACTATACCATTCAAATCGTTCAATCTCGAGATATTTGTGTCTGAAAGGTAACATACTTGATGCTTTCAGACACGAATATCTCGAGGCTGAATGATCGAAATGCTATGGTCATGGTACTCGTTGGATTCGTCTTTTCATGCTCTACAAGAATATCGAAAGGAAAATATGAGTTTACGTTTTGAAAAATACCTGTGACCCTGAGATCCCATTAAAAAATAATCTTGAAAAAGATTCTTTGCCCTGTCGCACATATCTCTTGTGATATGTGTAACTCTATTCTGAAAATTGTTGTTATACAACGGTAAATGGGGGAGGTATTTAGGTGATTTTAAGGTTTAGGCGATTAAAGGTGATTCCACTTAGTTGAGACACCCTCTATGTGGTAGAGCGTGTTCAAGCTGAAAATCGCGTTCACATCTGCGAGCCATTCGATCTGAATTGTAACCGGTGCCTTTTATAGTCTACTTATCCGCGTGAGCGACGTCCGCACTATGAATTTCTAATGAATTACGGTACCGCAGATTCTGTGGTCTCTCCTCTTTCTATGTACAGTGTTACTTCGCTTTTAATGTTTCCACGCGATTACCATCGAGGTACGAGCTAACTGGCGCGTGTACCACGCTGTGTACCACTATGTAGCACTAATTTGCTGTCTAAACAGGGCTGACCTCTTCTACGAATCCGTACTGTCTTCCTGAAGCCCCTTATCCAACGTTGTACTCGCTTGCAAAACAATAGCATTGCCATAAAAAGGAAAAAGAACATAAAGAACATAAAGTACAATTTAATCGTCCCATTAAATTTCTCCATTTCCCCATAAATATAACATATTAGCATACAATATAACATGCTGGGATATATCATAACTAGAGTGCAAAATAAAAAATATTTCCATCGATTGCAAGACACAGGAGCGAAATAAAAATTGCTTTCTTCTTTTAATTATTTTATTAAGCTAACACCAATACGCTGGTGCCCTTAAATCTTTTTAATATGTCCACTGTTTTAAATTATGCTTACCCATTTTTCTCATAAATGCATAAAATCCGCAGTACGATCACAACACACTAGAATATAGTGTAACATACCAGAATGTATAATATGTTGTGTAAAAATATATTGTTGTGTACCAGATTATAAAATAAAATATTAATTAATATTTATATATATAGTATATAATATACCAGAAAACATAGCATAAATATTACATAAAGATCCTTACAAATTCGACTAGTCGAAAATGACAATCTGTAAATCTGATTTTGATGTGGTATTAAAGAATTGTTTGGGGTAAACAGTGAATAAAATAAGAGACTCCAGTTTATTGCGTCACCGGAAGTGTCGATGCAGAGAGATCGGTAACCGAGCAAGTCGGTAAAAAAGGCAGCTGATTACAAGGTGTGTTCTCGTAAGGGGGACAAGTACAACAACGAATTAACTGTATCGCGTAAGAATAAGAAATCAGAAGGGAACACGGTGGCAGCGGGTCACTTCCTCCACGGTGGTCGACCGGTGTATTTTCCGGTCGTTAACTCCGCCATGATGCGATATTAAACAGCCGGGACATTTAGATTCGCCGCTTCGAGGACTATATAATTTTTCAACCTGTTTATTATCGAGTTACCGTGCCGCGTATTATTTTCCGCGAGGACGAAACCGCGCGCCTCCTCTGTTCCGGCTTCGAATCATTTCCTAGCCTCCCTTTTCCGCAATTCTAAAGAGGATGCTAACCCTTTGAACAACGGTATCGTAGTACCGGATTGTTCCCATTGACAGGAAACGCGTGCGTAATCCGTTCATTCTGCTGTTATTGCCGTAGAGAACATACAGTATGAATAATCGTGAGCGACTAACATTTTACACCCTGTTTTCTGACAAGACTACACGTTCCTTATTTGCAATATTAATAATCTGGAGTGTTGAAAACAATAATGTAAGCACTAGCAAAATGTAAAGACATCTTATGTCTTGTTTTCTGCTAAATGGATGACACAAGTGCAATAGTAATAATGTATAGTATTAAGAATAATAATCATATAGACATGTAATAAAGATGTTACTACAGAAGTATAATATAGACATTACTAAATTGCTAGCATTTTATATTTAGATCCCCAGAATATAAGTTCCTTATATGCAATATTAATAATCTGGAGTGTTGAAAACAATAATGTAAGCACTAGCAAAATGTAAAGACATCTTATGTCTTGTTTTCTGCTAAATGGATGACACAAGTGCAATAGTAATAATGTATAGTATTAAGAATAATAATCATATAGACATGTAGTAAAGATGTTACTACAGAAGTATAATATAGACATTACTAAATTGCTAGCATTTTATATTTTGATCCCCAGAATATAAGTTCCTTATATGCAACATTAATTAAGTGTGATATTACAAACAATAATATAGTTTTCGAGATGGAAATTAGATCTCGCACAGATTTAGGTTTCGGAGGGTGCAGACAGGATCCCGAGCATCTAGGCAGGATCTGAAGGATCCAGTCAGGATCCGGAGGATCCATTTCGCTCGAAGGATCATAACAAGCAGGTCCCATTGTGCGCGCGGAACACAGAAGCGTTTTCCGCCCGATCCGAGGCCGCGTCACGTTACAATCGGGTTCGTCGGTCTTTAATGACTATTCGCCGGCGGCTACGACCATAATAACGGAACGGACGATGAAGAATATCCCATCGATTTAATCGTTCCTCGCAACTATGTTCGCGATCGACTCGATCATTTCCGACGCGACGTCTTTTCTCGCGCGAGTTCGAACATTTCGTCGTGAGAAGATCGACGGACGAAACGAGCACATTATTCGTTGATGGTAAATGAAGTGAACGACAATGGGTACCATGATACTAAGAAACTTGCAATTTAGAGCTTGAGAGAATTTGCAACTCGAGAAAACAAATTTGTAGAAAAAGCTGGTAATTATTTAGAAAGTACCACTCATCCCCGATTTTGATGAAATTTAAATATGTTATGCAGCTACACATTTTTAACAACTTTTTCCTTTTCCAATATACGGGGGGTCGCTTTTAGTTTTCGAGATATTCGGAATACGGAAAATTCAATACAGTCAAACCTGTTTTTGTGCGGTAGGACAAACAATTCGATTGTTAGATCAAGACTTTACTGCATTTAGGAGAACCTCAGTGACTATAATATTCGGCCACTTTTAAGGGGACAACTTTTTTAAAATTTTTAGAATTTAACATTGAACAATGAGATTTGAATTTCTTTGTAGAAGTTAGAACAAAAGGTTTACTACGTGAAAAAAAATGTTGAAAAAATTGCAATTAGTGCGAGCAGTTGTTAAGTAGGAATGTAATTTCACTTTTTAGTGACGAGATCATTTTTAGGATGCGTCATCGTAGTTAGACCTAGACGCATCGTAAAGGAAGTTCTTAACCACCACTATTGCATATCTAGATAACGCGTTAATAATGATCGAGTAAAATTAAATCAGCGGGGTGTTTTTCTCTCGGGTCTTCCGGGATGATCTAAGCAAGTAGTTTATGGGACTGTTTCTCCTGTTTTTCTGTGCTTTCGCGTATACATACCGTGTAATTTCCTCTTTGATGGTGGGAATGCCTCGCGTTAGGCTTGTTGTTAGATCGTCATTTCTGATAATCCGCGTCGCATTTAGAACGGAATTGCTTTTTTTCAGCACTGTGAGTTTATGATTTATCTCTCGAATGGTCTAACAAGCGTGTCTCTATTGTTCTTAATTTACGAACAAAGTGAGGAAACCTGTACGTTTTACCTGGCTTCTGTCGTCATTATTCATTTTACAAATTTTAGAAGTACGATGAAATTAATATTGACAATCAGATCGGGGATCATTACGCAAAAATGTTCTACTTTAATTGGTCTTGACATACATCAGAGTTCGCGGAACATACAAAAGCTGAGAAAGAGAATTTAACTCGTTTCCATACGATTTTCTTTGTGGTTGCAATAATTAGAACTCGAGCGAACTCCTACAAGAAAAAAAGGTGGCTCGTATTTATTTTATCGCGGAAAAGGCGAAAGTTTGCGAGACTATTCTCTCTTCATTCGCATAATATAGGTCAGTCAGGTGGTTCGTATCGACCGAGAGAGAAAAGTAAATGCTCTCTGGTAAGTATTATTGCTCGATCAATATTTGCCGGCCCTTTTTTCAATCCCGCCAGCTAACTTTCGTTTATGCTCTGTTATGATCCATTGCTTCCACTATTTTCGAAAAGACTGCCGACAAGTATGATACGTATTATTAAAAATTATTTAAATTTGATTTCTATTCGTACCAGGTCCCATTCAAATATAGCAATGAAAAATTTCAAACACGTTCAACTACAAAGCGAGTAAATTCAGAATATTAATTAAACACGGTTGGAAAGTATATCAAATTGACAGATGATGCTCGATCGAACGCGCATAAAAATCTACAGCGTGTTACTTGAAATTAATTGAAATCATCGGTGGGAGAATTGACAGAAAAATCGCAATTGATTAATGGGAATCTCATTGGATCGGCACGATCGTTTCCCCGGGGAGATTTCGCTGATCCGTCGGAGGCAAATGGTGGATCAAAGATCGACCGGGTACTTCAAATACCTTCGAAGGAGGCTCGATCTCCTCGATCCAATACCGTTACCCTGTTCGTTGCCGAGTCGAAGCCTCGTTTCGGTCGTTTCGAGCCGGAAGATCTGCGCTATTTTCTCGTCTGGAACCGATCAATGGGAGAACCGATGCGCGGAAGACACGCGAGTACCGATGAAATATTGACGTTTTCCACGAGCATCGTGACCGAACGAACGACTATTACCTGCTACGCTCTGTCGCGGTGCTCTTATTCCTCGCCGAGCGAAATTACAGACGCTTCTTCTTAGGATCGCGAGACGGGGAAATCCGATAATTCATACGCGAGTCCGTAATGGAAAGCGGGATCGACATTATCGAATTTGTTAATGCGCAGCTTAGGCTTCTACGAGTCTTCCGCGAGGTAAAGTGATTGGCTTCGATGCTAGATCTCAGGAGCATTAACCCCTTCCCGTGCCATTTAGCTAGAAATCCGGACCCGAGCGGTAAACAGACCAGAGCGATTCTCGAAAACAATTGCAATACTAGCCGAAATGTAAATACCTGTGTTATGGTCATTTGTAAAATCATTCCGCGAGTCTTACTCGTTATGTTTACGTTTGGCCCGATTTTCAGTCCGCGAGTCCTACCCGTGATGTTTACGTTTGGGCCAAAATCGCGAGTCAGACTCGTTAAAGCACAGGAAGGGGTTAAGAGTGGTTGTTTTATATTACTTTATGAAAGTAACGGGATAAGCTGTTTTGATCATATGGGATCGAAGAAATTAATTTATTCAATAGTCTTTCTATAAATTGAAGCAGGAGATTTAAACAACCAGCAAATTTATAACATCCATGGATTGAGCATAACCGGACTGTGGATTTATGCATTTATGATAAAAATGGGTAGCTGCAATTTGACACAGTGTAGCAAAATTATTAAAGGCAGGATAATGTCCGTAACTCGCTCCTATATCCTTATAACGAATACAGAGAATTTTTATCTTGCATACAGATCCGCGATCTATACACAATTGTGGCAATCTTAATAATCTAGTGGTTAGTATCTTTCCTAGAACATACTCTAGAAGACTATGGTAAGTTCGACTTTTCGCGTTCATAAGAAGTTAAGGCATTTTCGCGACACACTTGCGTGTTACTCTAGGTTTTAGTGTCGACAGCACACCGTTTCTTCAAAGAGTAATAAAATGCGAACAAAAGATCGTACATCAAATTTTATGGACAGCTTAATCTTCGAATCTATGGTAATGTAAGTCGCGAAAAAAGTTGTTCACACTTCGTAGAGACACTCAAATCTGTAATCTTTGCAAGAAAAAAAAATGTCAATGGCACACTTTACATTCAAACTACAATGAAATCGCAATAGAAAATTGTACGGGTTATTGTAAGAACTCATTCTGAAGGAAAAAGTTTGGTCCTTTAAAAAAGCTAAAGGACTGTCAGACACTCCTAGGGTATTAAAAACTCAAGGACTACTAAAAGTTCAAGGACTACTAGAAGCTCAAGGACCACTAAAAAAGGTTTCAGGACTACCAAAAAACTCAAGAAGCATCAAAGATGCTCAGTGACTGTTGCAGAACTCAAAGATTACCAAAGAACTCAAAAATTATCAAAAGAAAACTTCAGGACTACCAAAGAACTCAGTGACTACCAAAGAACTCGAGGACTACCAAAGAACTCGAGGACTATCAAAGAACTCAAGAACTATCAAAGAACTCGGGGTCTACCAAAGAACTTAAGGAGTATCAGAGAACTCAAGGATTACCAAAGAACTTAAGGACTATCAGAGAACTCAAGGACTATCAGAGAACTCAAGGACTATCAGAGAACTCAAGGACTATCAGAGAACTCAAGGATTACCAAAGAACTCAAGGATTACCAAAGAACTCAAGGATTACCAAAGAACTCAAGGAATATCAAAGAACTCGAGGATTACCAAAGAACTCAAGGACTATCAAAGAACTCGAGAATTACCAAAGAACTCAAGGACTATCAAAGAACTGGAGGACTACCAAAAAACTCAAGGACCATCAAAATAGAACACATGATATACCTAAGAACTCAAGGATTATCCAAAAACTTCTCGCACTATTAAATAAGTTGTTTTGATTTATTATGGTTTAACGCCTAAACAATTTCTCCAGCAACCTTTCCAAGTAACATTTTCAGAGAATACATGGATGAAGACGTTCCAGAAGGACGAGTATTATTGAATCAATCTTGGTAAAAATTCTCTTCGCACCTGAGACGTCAACAATCCATCACTAACGACACGGTACGCCTTCAATTCCGCTCATCAGCATATTCGGCCAATCCATCGACCCCCTCCTCAGCACTATTACAATTCCCTAAGCCCCGAATGAAGACGTTCCCGAGTCCCGACTATTACTCGGGTCAGAAAATCTCGCTCGCAGCGAGTCGTTAGCGAGTCGTAATATTCTCCCGTTACCGGAGGAGAGAAGAGTCTCCATCCGCCTGGTCATCAAGGTCTGCTCGCTCACGGTTTTGGATTTTCACGGGGTAACATGACTCGATCCCGCGAATCCCTCTCGCTCTCTCCCTCCTCCTGTTGGCCACGATGTTCCAGATCACGTGGCACGATCCTGAACCGCAGAATCTGCCCGGAGGCGAGGGAGAACGGGAGAAGAAACCAAGAGAGGAGAGAACCAACGGGCTGCACAGAGAGCGAGCGAGCGAGCGAGCAAGAGAGAGAGAGAGAGAGAGAGGGAGAGAAAGAGAGCAAGAGAAGGAAGAGACAAAGAGAGAGGATCTACAGGAGGAGAGGCCGTTGTCAATAGCCAGACTTGACTCATAGAAACGGGTTCCGCTCGCATTCCGGACGTCCAGCCTGCTGTGGTCACGCTGCCTTCGTCCAAGCTCACCGCTCTGTCTATCTATACATATGCAGCACAGGGTATAGTTAGTCGGTGGTGGTACCCGGCCGTGGTTCCACGCGATTCCTGTGCTTTTATTCGGAACGGTTTCACCCGAACAACACCTGTACTACCACCGGAGAGGACCGCCGCGCCGGGACACCATGGTCCGAATCACGCGCGTCGAGGATTTAACGATTAACTCGGAGAACAGGTGGTTTTCGTCTACATATATGTACGGGATTTGTCCTACCGGTTTGTGCTCCCGCGGCTGATCGAGATACAGTTGTAATGTTGCTCGTCGGAGAGTTATGGTGGAGTCAGTGCAAAAAGTTGACTATATCAGGGGAATGATGGTGGGAGGAGCTTGTCGAGGAGTTGGTTAGAGTGGATTAGGAGAGAGATTGAGGTTTCTTCGGGGTTTGCGGTGTGGTTGGTGATGTGGGAGAGGTGGGCTTCCGAGGTTTTCGTGTTGGGAGACGTTTCACGAGGAACTCGAGGACTGCTGAAGAACTTGGGAATTATCGAAGCACCAAGGACTGTCAAAGAACTCGAGGAGTACCGAAAACATCAAGGATTCTATCGGAGCTGAAGACTATTGGAGTACTCGTGGGTTTCCAGAAGACTCGAGCATTCCTTAAGAACTCGAGGATTTACCAAGGACTCGAGGACTACCTAAAACATCAAGGATTCTATCGGAGCTGAAGATTATCGAAGTACTCGTGGGTTTCCAGAAGACTCGAGCATTCCTTAGGAACTCGAGGATTTACCAAGGACTCAAGGATTACCACAGAATTCGAGGATTACCAAAGAACTCAAGAAGTATCAATGAACTGAAGATCTCCCACAGCACTCAAGGACTTCCGGAGAATTCGAGGATTACCAAAGTACTTGAAGACTCTCAAGAAGCTTCCTAAAGAATAAAAAAAGATTTTAAGTACTGTACAGACCTCTGCAGCAAAAGTGAAGCTTCTAATGGGTTTTGAACGAACTAAAAATCTGAAAATGGACTCTGAGCGATCTCGTGGATTCCAAATGAACTCTGGAGGACCCCATGTTTTCCAAATGTAGCCTGAATGAACTCAAACGTTCCAAATAGATTCAAAAAGAACTCACGTACTCCAAATGCTCTCCATTTAGTCAAACTAAATTACTTCAACAACTTAACATTCTATCCATCGGATTAATCCACCACAATAATAAATTTTCCTATATTCTTCAAAGATTGTGAAACACGTAAACAAAATGCGAACTTCGTATGCACATTACCTCCATTTTTAAAAATTCTCACATCACCTATCCGATTGTTCAATTAAAAATCTCCCCCGAGAAGGACACCTAACTTCTACTAAAATTCGCATAGCAAAAATTAACCCACACTGTGACAACACGCTCGATCATATACCTGAGACAACTACCGTGTGACAGAGCACATAATCGATGCGATTATCAGCTATCGCACAGCACCGGACAGTTTCCGTGTAGTAGCCGGCCGCGACCAATTGTTTCAATAAACATCTGCCCCGTAAATTGTTATAGCAAATGTTCGTCGGGGGTTTGCCGATATAGTGCTGGGAGCGTGAGAATGTCAGCGAGAATTCTTTCAGCGGTTCCTGCGATTTTGCATATACTGCTGCACGAGTGAAGGAGAAAGAAAGCAAAAGAGAAAGAGAAAGCGAAAGGGAGAGAGAGAGAGAGAGAGAGAGAGAGAGAGAGAGAGAGAGAGAGAGCCTGTTGCATGCGGGTTCGCGGCGCGCAGGATCGTCGCAGCCGTGCTTCGTTTAATTTACGATACGTCAATCGCTATTGGTAGACGGGAAGGTATACGCTAATTAGAATCCGCAATCCTCCCGCCCATAAATAACGAAATTGAAAAGCAAGCGCGGGCTGCTCCGAGGGCATTCGGAATCTCGAAAACACCGGACAAGTCACGTCCCTGTCATAAACTCGGTGTCGCAGACCTTTCTTTTGCCGTTTATTCGGGCCCCATTCGGCAGCCAAGGCCCTTTTTTGTCAAATTTTCCAAACACGTTCCTATAGACTCGACCTAACATCCAGAACCAGTGGGATTTAACTCGGACGTGTACCGAATGCTGTGTGCAATTGTGTTTTTGGGAATGAGGACGAGCTTACCCCCGTCATTCCTCAGATTTTCTTCTGTTCTGTTTTCTTCAGATTTCGAAATTTTTTCATTTTTTTTTCATTCTATCGAACCTATTCTTCAGTCTTCGAAAGAGAGCCGAAGCGTCATTAACCTTCATACCCTCCTCAAAAATGCATAAAAAATCCTGGGATATTTCACAGATTTTACACTTTAAACTTTGAATCAACAAGTTCGTTTATAACGTCACATTTTGAAGAAATACATAATCCGGTAATTTGAAGAAAGGTGAATTTTCACCGTGAGGAGCAGACGAGGTTTGATGAAGTTATGCGAATTTCGCGCGGAAAAGTCAATTGCGGAGTTGCACGAGAGTCATCCTGAATAATACATGCAGTATAATACACAGTCGATTATTCCTATTCAAGTCAATGTGCAACACGGTTTCGAGGAACACCCTGTAGAACGTTTGTGCACGTGCATCAGGTACAAACGAGAGCTATACATCATTTTCACGTTAAAATGGCAAACGACGGGAACGGTTACTCTTAGCTCGCGATCGTGTCGTGAAACACGATAATTTTAGCGCTACAGAAGCCGTAGCCATTGTGCCGGTTCGCCAAACGATCCCGTTCACCATAGTTTATTTTACCACGGAAATCAATTTCTCGCGGGCTTGTTAGAACTCTTATCCGAGATCTGCATCACAATTGTTCCAGAAAAATTTCCATAGGTTTGCGTGTAATTCAATTACGGGATCGTTAGGGAACCCCCTTGGGAACCCTCGGATCATCTTCAATTTATATGGGGCTCTTCTGTGCGGTTTCATAGCGAGCGATCTCTGTTCGCATTAGCTGCGTCGGAGAATTGTTTGATTCGAAGATCTTAGGGGATAGCGAGTCTTTTGACTTTTTCGAATTTTTCAAAGCTCTTCTCACTCCAGAATTCAAATTTTTCATCTAGAATACTTTTGTTACAAGTGACCCTTTCCATTTTGTCCATGCAATATTGAATATATTTACGTCTGTCACTACTTAATTGAGTTAGTAACTTGTTAAGTTAAGTCTGTCCTAATGAATAAACAAAGCGTCTAGAATACATATCGTCTAATGTTTCGGATAACTTATGCCCACTTCCGACGTTCACGTAAGGTTTCTCTCGCTGCCAAACCCACCTAATCCCTCCACCATGAACACACGACTTGGCTATGGTGCATACAATGTACAGTGTGACCGACTAAAAACGGGACAACAAAAATAAAAATGTAGTCAATCAAATACAATAATGGACAAGTAAAAAAAGACACATAACATTGGTAACATTTACCATATTTTCGTGTTTATCATACTTAGACTAATACTAATAGAGAATGGCGAGCTGCATCGAATAGTGCATAAATAAATGAAGGTAACCTTGAAATCTTGGGAACTGTTTCACCTTTAAAAAATCTGTTATTGCCACATCATAGTGCTCTTCATACAGAAAATCTTAGGTTAAGAAAGTTTTTTATATTTTCAAAAACAGCAGAGATAATGATGCGCTATAATCTTTACTGGACCACCCAGCCTGCAACGTAAAATAAACATGTGACATCTGTTCATTAAACAGAAAAATTTGAATTTCAAAATGGTGAATTCGATTTGGAAGAGGATGAGTTTGCAAAATGGTGAATTCGGTTTACAAATCCTGTATTTAATTTGCCCATGTTTGCCACGAAAGCATACAAATCCGCGGTCCGCTAATTAGCCGATCGACTCATTAAAGGCGCAAGAGAGCACAAGAGCATTCCGTCGCACAGCCATCAAAACGTCAGAACCGTTAAATCATCGGATTTCCACACTCGTCCGGATCCATGGATCACGATTTCACGGTGGTACCTGCGAGAGCAGAGCATTGAAATTAATCGATCATTAACGCCGGACTCGCTCGGTATCGAGAGCCGGTATATTGTCTGGGGCCCTCGCGAAGCCCACTAAAAAAGTTCGCTCGCGAACAATGCATCCCGCGCGGGGCGCGGATCGCTCGCATACTCTGCTCGCATGATTTATGCCCGGGGATCCACATGCGCGCACAAACCCGCCGCACCGGTTGGAATTAAATTACTTTCACGGGGCATTTGCCTTCGTGAAATCGACGCGATCTTTTTCGAGAGCCGTAATCTTATTATGAACAATACGCGCGCGCCCGGACGTCCGTGTTTCATTAAGCCGCGGACAATGGCGGCTCGCTGCTCCCCCACTTAATTCTTTCGCGATCTATCAGTGTGGATCGTAATTAGGGTTAATTAATGGCGGGGAGAATCGGCGGACGACGACACGGCTCGCGAGCGTTCCCAAAATCAGGATATATTGTTCTCGGATGTTCGTTGCTTCCTCTTTCGACCACCCTGATTGAAAAATTACAGGCTTTCGGTGGAACGTAAACATTTACTTTGTCTACTGAGAATGCAGCCTGAGTTCCCATTGTGTTTACAAACGTTCTTCAGATCCTTTGAGTAGGATTCTGTGAGTTCTTATTAATTTCTTTTTTTTTAATCTTCTGAACTTCTATGTCTTGAATCTAAAGATATTCTTACATCATTTTCATCTTTTTAAGAAGACTAAAAGAGTGTTCCATTTTTCTCTGTCACAATTTTTATTTTGCACTATTGTGCAGTCTACTTACAAGCAATATGGCTTCGTAATTCTTCGGGCCATTAATTGCAATACCACGCTTAAAAAGTAATAAGGCATAGTACTAAAGCAGAAACAATTCTGAATAACCTCTTGCAGTATCGAAATCACTTACGAAACGAAGTCGGCCGAACTCGAGGAATCGCATCGTCCACGAGGTTCCCACGAAGAAAAAGCAAAAAAGAAAATCAAGTTTGGTGGGTCATCGTAGGAGCCCCACACACATTGACACCACTCTCCTAATTGCGACGAAGGTGTCGGCCGGGGGCGGGAATGTCAACACGCAGCTCTGTTGACACTTTCATTTTCCGGTCCCGTGGGATAATTAATCGCGCACACCGCTCGCGCTGTCGTCGCGGTCAAGAGGAAGCGAGAAGACGAAGAAGAAGACGAAGAAAAAGACGAAGAAGAAGACGAAGAAGAAAGTTCGACCGGTGTGGGAATTGTCGACCAAGGTATCACAGAACACACATTCTATTAAAGTGAACATTAATATAGTAGCCACGAGAGATAACTGCCTGGTAGCCCGCATGGGAACAAATAAAACACCCATAGCCATACTCCTGTGGAAACGGGCTGCAGGGTGGTTGCGAGGGGGAGTGCGAGGTTTGCAAGACAGAACAGAAACCGCAAAGCAAGTCGGCGAATTCGTGAAATTGGATGAAACTCGCTCGGATAGGTCTTCACCCCGAGGAAACCTCACGTGGCGAATAAGCTCGTAATAATTCTAGCGCGACGCGAAGCGCTCCCGAGCACAGAAAAGCCGCTGTCGATGCTATCCGTTGTAACTCGAGCCGCTTTTTCTCGATTTCCTGAAGCTCACCCCCTCCGCACACTCGTGCACGCTATACCCGATCGTGGAGAAACGAGTTTCTGCGATGAGCGCTCGGGAGTCGAGCGCGAACGCGCGTCGTTTCGAACTGTGCGCCAGAAGAGAGGGTGTCTCCGAGAGAGAAAGTCATGAAGCACGGTAATATTAGGGGGACCCATAAGTAATCAATTATTTTGAAATCTGAAACAAACTTTGTAGTCAATTCGAGTTTTTATTTCTTAATTTAATCTCCATCATTATCAAGGACAGTTTGCCATCTTTCCTGCAAATTTTCAATCCTCCTCTTATAGAAATCCAGGGTTCGTCGAAGGTGCCTACTAACATCTTCTACAGAATGTTTTATTTCTTAAATAATGCTCCAGAGATCTGAAAAGATCAGAGAATATCCGGTGAGTACGGAGGGTGCGATAAAACATCCCATTGCAATTCTTTGATTTTTTCCTGAGCGAGTTTTGCTGTATGGAACCGGGCATTGTCAATTTGCAGTATTCCACCTTTTCTGTGGACTAAAGATGCCCTCTTTTTCAATAATTCTGAATACAGCCGTTGTAATTGCTGACAATACAACTCAGCAGTAACTGTTTCTCCAGGTTTCAACAACTCAAAGTGAATTATGCCACGACAGTCCCACCAAATGCATAGTAACACCTTTCTAAGCGATAAGCTAGGTTTAGGGGTTGATATTGCGGTTTGATTTGCAGAAAGCCATTGCTTGGAACGCTTTATGTTATCACAAAGAATCCATTTTTCATCTAACGACTCTGCTAAGAAATTGATCGACGAATACTCTTGTTGATCTCAGATAATTGATTCGGCACCCATATTCCTTGCCTATATGCCTTTCCCATTTCGTGTAGGTATCTTTGTATAGTTGACCATGCGGACCCAAGGCTTCTCGATAATTCTTGTATACTTAATTTTGAATCACTAGAGATTTTAGGGTGTCATTATCAAATTCAACTGGTCGTCCACTTCGAGGCCGGTCAGAGAGATCATAATCGCCAGCAGCAAACCTTCTGAACCTACGTTGACACTTCTTGACCTTCAGTACATCTCCATAAACATCGCAAATTTTATTTATTTTATTTTCGTAATTCATTCAATTTGTCCCTAATTTTCAATATAATCGATGCTTGAACAAGGAAATTGCATTACTCTCCGTAAAATAAATTTTTATAATTTTAATTATAATTATTATAATTGATTATAATTGTATGATACAAAACTAATGTATATGTATTGAATATGGAAAATATTAACCTATTTTTCAAAAAGTATTCAAAATGTATCAACCAAATTATAGTGTGATCATCTACATTAATATAACCATAATTAAGTATGAATAAAAATGGTTTCGAATCACTTCTACCGCAATTTAAGTTAATAGAATCTAATTTATGTTACTAGATATATTATGGTAGCATTAGATTCAATGAATTTCTTTCACGAGCGCCCCTATAGCAATTCAGATTTAGACCTACGATTCACAAACACATGATCCAATTTATGTTACTTAGCACATTTCAACGGCAATTTAATAGCATTAGATCGCATAATTTCTTAGAAAATAGATCAAAAACAAAATACATTTAAACGATACACAATGTTAATTTTACCGGTCCTCTAATAACAGTGTTCTCACATAAAGTGTAATTACATGCAATTAAAGTAAAGTTCATAACCATGGCAAATATCTCGTTAATTAAAAACTTTACATTAATTATATTTAATAACCGGCAATTAGTCAATTATTCAAGTTACATCCAATTATTGGAGAACTGTGCAACTCTATTTAGACTAATTAGTAGACTGTGATAATTATTCCAAATAAAAATCTTCTGAGTCGGGTGTAAGAAACAAAAGCGGAATGAAAATATATTTAAATTATTCTATCTTTACAGTTTTGTATTTCACCTAGTTTTGTCATAAATGCATAGAATCCGCAGTCTACTAATTAGGTTTATCTTAATGATTCACTAGTGTGCAGAAACGTTCTCGTGCATAACTTTAGATACAAGACGAGTTAAGTCGTCTTACTCGATGACAAGATCAAAATTTACAGACAAATTTTATACAATTAAATTACAACACGTTGTCTAACTCCGTTTTAATAATTTTATTGGATAATTTTGTTCAACCGTCAACATGATGATTATCAACGAAAACAGTTTCAATTAGAACGTCGTCCAAGTTTATTCTAACAATTTCATTCGAACACATTCATCATCTAACATTATTTTAGCAATTTCTCATACGAAGACTACGTTTCAGCTATATAATTTTCAATTGAAGCTTCGGATGAAAGATCTCAGGTGGAGGATTGGCCGATCCATTGTTAATATAAATAAATACACGGAAGTTATCATCGAATTGAGACGTTACGAAACCGCGTCGATACGAAGATTTTTCATCTCGCACGCCTCGGATGCCTGGTACTGTTCGAATCATTCCGCCCGAGGGAAGTACACGTTTCAAACATGGTAATAACACGTTTCGTTTCAAGGTCGTGCGTTTATGGCATCCCGGAGAGCCGAGAAGCTGAAAAATGTTCGCCGCGCGGTCAACTTAGACCTCGAAACTCATGATTCAATTAGAAACTGCGGTCGAGACCGCACGAGAAATCATCTTACCGTTTAAAAAATCATTGTCTGCGCGCTCCACCGTATAATAAATATTAATTCATACCGTTGCACAAGCGTACTTGAAAAATCGATGATGAAAATGCAAAATTAGAACCATATTCGACAATTTTGTGCGCTGGTAGACACCAAAAGAATTGTTAAAAAATTATAAAACACAAGACTGAATAAAATTTAATATATTGTCACTGGTTACATTACATTATTAATTTCCTGGAAACAGGAATCTCAGAAAATATAACGAAATATAGTATTAACGCATAAAAAACTAAAGGCATTGGAAAATGTGAAAATAATTGAATTTAGTAAATTGTTACTGTAACTATAGACTTAGTGATAAATTGTAACTATTACTAAATTGTACGGTCTTAGATGAAAAACAAGTTAAGTTTAAATAATTTTGTTTACGCATTGTCTAGTACACTAATCCTTCTAAAATCTCAATAAGTAAACTCAACACGTTTAATATAATTCTAAAAAAAAAATTATTTCTTTTTAAAGAGCCAACAAATATTTTTTCTCACCCTTATTACTAGACAGCAGGTTTAATGCATTTGTGACAAAAAGGTATAGATCAAATGCAAAATAGTAAGTATTATTTTCAACTCACTAAAATTATTTTAAAAAGAAATGAGTCTACGGAGGTCCTGTGCTTCGCAATTTTTACTTGAAAAATCCGCAGTCTGCATGAAGGACAAATATCGCCAAAAATCCGAATGAACACTCTCGTTATTTTTACAAAGTGATGTAATAAAATGGTCGCTTTCAGTGCCCAGTAAGTCCATAATTCAAGGTTTCATAACTGCATACGTTGATACGGTTTCCTGATTGAGGAACCGGGCCGCTGATCGAATGATAAATGATCGTGTCCCGCTAGGATCCAAACAAATACCGCTCGTGAAACGACTCCTCAAGGAACAAAATGTCTAGCGTCGTCTCTTTCACGTCGTCAACGTCTCTCGATAGAGACGATAACTTCCCCGACGTCCATTCAGATGGAAAACAGCCGACAGATTTGTCTTCCTTTCAGACTGCTCGGACTTTTCACGCCTCGAAATGGAGATTTCTTCTCGCGACGGGAGACCGCGCGAACTCTATTCACTGCGGGATTGCTCGAGATCCATTAACGCAAAACGGTATTAACAGAATTTTTATACTGACCGAGCTCGTCACAATTCAGTGCAGAAAATGGTGAAAAATTGATCGCTAGGTATCGAAACTTTTGATTTCTTGGAGGCCGTTAGCATTTTTATTAGACGCAAAAAAGAATTCTTTTTGATTTCAGGGGAAAAGAAAAATTACATAGAAAATTCTTTTTCATATGGGATCACTGGGGAAACGTTTTCTATAGGATGGAAAAGATTGCATTCTGATTGGTTCGAAGCTTCTCCAAATTCAAACGACTCTGACTACATCGACAATTTTTTGGAAGCTGTTAGCATTTTTATTAGACGCAAAGAAGAATTCTTTTTGATTTCAGGGTAAAAGAAAAATGATATAGAAAATTCTTTTTCATATGGGATCACTGGGGAAACATTTTCTACAAGATGGAAAAAGATTGCATTTTGATTGATTCGGAACTTCTCCAAATTCAAACGACTCTGACTACATTGACAATCTTTTGGAAGCTGTTAGCATTTTTATTAGACGCAGAGATGAATTCTTTTTGATTTCAGGGTAAAAGAAAAATTCCATAGAAAATTCTTTTTCAAATGGGATCACTGGGGAGACATTTTCTACAAGATGGAAAAGATTGCATTCTGATTGGTTCGAAGCTTCTCCAAATTCAAACGACTCTGACCACATCGACAATTGTTTGCAAGCTGTTAGCATTTTTATTAGACGCAGAGATGAATTCTTTTTGATTTCAGGGTAAAAGAAAAATTACATAGTAAGTTCTTTTTCAACTGGTATCACTGGGAATATATTTTTGACTTAACGGTGCTATGTTAAATTCCATGAGGTACTATATCGAGACCTTGAACCTTGAAATAACTGTTGAAATAGTTCCAGCTATTTTTTCGGACCAGATACTGCGCAACGCTTGGTTACGGGAGCGTTGAAAAATTCATATGGAAGAATCGAATGAGAAACTGTGCTTCGAGATGATTCTTGTAGGTGTGGAGCGGTAGTTGGGATTATTAGAAACACTGAAAAGTTAGAAAACGCCATGGGTTTAGGGAAAAATTGAATTGCAGAGGCGGCTAACGCGGACTCCGGTCTGATGATTTCAACGCCTGGTGAGAACGCGAGCAGCGCGCGATCTCCACGCATTAAAGTCTCCGAGAGAGCTATCCGCGTATTAATAGCTTGCTGGGAAATAAATAGCCGATTAAAAAGCACACTTAGCCTTAGCGTGTTATTATGGCGACCATTATCGTCTTCCTCCAATTGTTTTCATGTACAAAAACCAGCTCTAACGTTTATCCCAAACATAAACAAGCGCGGGTTACAAAATAGGTCGATTCGGTGAAAGTTGAATATACAACAATAAATGAATCAAAATGTCAGGTTCTTCTACAGTCAGCGTGCTCCTCCAACCTTTCTCAGATCATGGTATTTTCTAATAAGATACTTCATCTTTTAAATACTTTTTCCGTATTTAAACTGTGACAATTTCGTGAAAAGAAATAGTACAACCATAAAACTGGACTCATTTTACAACTTGAATCCGCTAATTTCGCAAAACAGTTTCCTCGCAGATATTTTGACACGATGTAGCAGACCGCGAGGTATACCTCGCGAGGGGCCCCGAAGCTCGAGAGGTTTCGGTCACCGAGGAGTGTAAACATAACAGCAACTGGCAAGACCCGTGTTGTTGACATATATCGAGAATTCTGTATATGAAAAAAAGGATAACTTCCGGACAAGCCGCACGCGTATTATCGAGCGCGTTCATCGTCGAGATTTTCCTGGAAGAAGGGGGATCGCGTTTTCCGCGTACGACAGCCGTCGGCCTCGGTTTCTGCGTAACGGGCGACGTAATAGGAGCTGAAGGGATCCGGCGACGACGCTAGATCAACCGCAAGGTCAATGATTTTCCGAGCGGACCGATGAACTTGCGCGCTTCGCGCACATGCACCGGAGTGCATCGAGAGATGCCACACGGCCGGAGAGGGAATCTGCGGAGGGAAAGAGCAAGAGGGGAGAGAGAAGAGAGGGGGAGAGAGAGAGAGAGAGAGAGAGAAAGAGTGAGAAGAAGAGGAGGCAAGGTCGTTGCCTAGATAACAGTTGCAAGGTACAGTTGGCTCGCATGCCTGGAACGATGCAACCAGACGATCATAGCAGAAGGGAAAGGGCTCCAGGGAACGCCGCGAGTTCCCGCGCGATGTATACCGAATCAAAAAACCATCAGCTTGTTGCGCATGAAATGCACGATTTTCAACAGCGACGTTAAACAAACGTGAACTTCTTCGGAGAGGGTCTGGCACTCGACACTCGCCCTTTCGCGAATTCAGTTTGTCGGACAGACCCCGAAACCGAATTGTTTCAACGCAACAGCGATGCATAATTCAACAAATTTGTAGAATTAATATAGCGTGACACTACTTCCTCGGAAATGATTGTTTCGAAGAACGTTATTGAGCTTCTTTTACGATACAGTCATTAAGAAACCTATTAATTAATCTTGGTACTTCACCAACAGGAAAAGTATTGCACTCGAGGCTATTTTAACTCCAAAACTTAATATATTTTTATTTTAATTTAACAAAAAAATTGTACATATATTTTTTTCATGTTATACATACGAAAATGGTGCAATTTACTCGTACAATACTGAAGTGTTCAGTAATTTATGAAATGCAAACAAATTTGATAATGTGAAAAATATTTTGAACGATAATACAGCCATTTTTAGTGGCACCTTGCAGTCGCCATTCGAGTGCTAATAGACTAATAGACTTAATAGACTTTTGAATGGCTATGCTACATTCCCAGGAAGCTTCGAAATCTGTCTTTAAATAATAATTCCAAGAGAATCAAGCTACAACGGTAAGGGTAGTTTCTAATTTTAACGAAGAAGAAAATACCAGAATTAGATTATGGGGATTCAGAAAAATTCAAACGTTCCACTTGTGTGAGTAATAACGTTCAAACAACAGAGGCAGGAATTCAGTTGATATTTTTACGGCTTCGCAGCACAAGCCCAGGGGGTTTCTTCTCGCACGTGGTGTGGTATCGATGCGCGATTGCGCCGGTGCACCGGCATTGAAAGAAGCATTTTAATGTACGACCGCGCGATTACTCGCCGTTATAACAGTATACCATCATCCTGTCTTAAACGGCCGGCTAATAGGCGAGGAGAGCCGTCGAATATATCATTCAAATCGCCGCGCACGGATTTCTCCTTTCGGAGTAACTTATGGGACGCAGCTCCGATCCCCAGGATCGATTCCAGACCCTCGAGACCTGGTTCGTGGACCAAGGCTTCCGGGTGCTAACAGAGTCCTTCGAGATCCCAGCTGAGCTCGTCGGGTCCTCAATCCTTTAACACTAAGTTTATAAAACGCCAAAGGTATTTTACATCGCTTTGTCAAAGTGATAAGAGTGTCAGCTTGGAACCAATATCTATCGATCTCAAACTATATCTATCGATTATAACTATCAAAATTTTTAGCCATTTTGTTTCATATACCCAAAGTAATATATTTGTCGAATAATTCTTGGCTGGATCTTCGAAATCTCAACATTCGTCTTTCTCGAAACCACGTTTTCGAAATTGGTGCCGAGGGTAACACAAAAACAATCTGACCGATCAACTTCGACTTCAAATCTTAACACCACTCTTTTTAAACAAATTGGACACAAATTTCTTACGAAAGTATAAAGCTGCAGTCATTTTTAAAATATGCAATTTTTTACGTCTTTCATGTTCTGACAATTGTCGAGTGAATCGAGGAAAAATTTTAGTTGATTTAGCGCCTCGAAAAAGACCTATTTACGAGACTGCTATATTTTTTTCGTATATATCATAATTTAATCATAACAAATTTTTCACTTGCTACAATTTTAAGTAAAGTACCATTGAAAGGATTGGCGCAACAAATGGTCTCCTCGCAACAAATTTCTAAAATTGATAAGAAAACTATCCGTTCATAAGGACTTCTCCCCTTAACACTAGAACTACCGAGCAATAAATGCGACTGACGTATATTGCTTTGTAACAATGACTGTAACAAGACTGTGCCCGTTCAGACTTCATACAACTTTTATTGTAACATGTGCTTCAATGAAGAGGTTCATTAAAAACTTTCCGATGAAAACATTTTTACAATTTCAGTAATTGTAAAAAAAAACATTAGGAATCAGTCATTTTGACTGGTCCGGTAGTTCTAGTGTTGATACTCTCTTCAAATCTATTCGCTTCTGCCGTAAAAGCATAAAATCCGCAGCCTAATTACGAAATTCTTATTCTTTTCTCCACGAGCCGGAGAAGTTTAACATTCGGGTGAAAAACGGTGTGAAAATACACAATACACAAATACTTTTTGGATGCATCGTACCAAGGGCCGCGTTTTTAAGGGTCAGGGGCACGGCGCGGCATCTTCTGCACGCTACCTGTTGCAGAACCGAGTTGCGCCGGCGTCAAAGCGTTTCCCTCGACGAATTTCGCGCAGTCATTCCAACAATGTACCGGCTCGCATCAATATCCTCCCCCTTCCAGCCCGTCTTCCTGTGTTTTTGCCGGCGTTTACACTCATTACCGCTCGTTCGCGGAGCCACTTATCCCCTCGAATAATAAATGTCTTCGTGGTCTCCCACGAGTGAAAGAGAGAGAGAGAGAGAGAGAGAGAGAGAGAGAGAGAGAACCGCCTCTCTTCCACGGAGCCGAACACCTCTGAGAGAGCCACATGTTCGGCTCGCATTTGATTATGTTTGGAATTTACCGATCTGCCGGTACGTTGATCGCCGCAATCGCGGATGAGTCGAGTATTAGGTGCGCAAATTAGCCGAGCGAGTTATTGCGAGATGTTCTGTTGCTCGGAGAATTTTAATCTTTTTTTTTTTTTTTTAGTATGCGGCTACACCTCTTTACAATCTTTCCGTATTTGTTGAGCGAGGCAGTTCTAATAATTACTGAATTTTATGAATTTAAAATTCAAAATAGATTGGTACAAACAGGACAAACAATTGTTATTCATAATTTCATAGAAGTCGGAAGTTTGTATTTATTGTGTGCTTATATGTTCTCCAATGATTGTATATTGATAACGATAAAACAGAATGTTATTTCGGTTTGAAGGAAATTAATTGTCTGTGGTAGATCCTGCCCGAAATCACGTGTATAGTGCAAGGTGTGAACGAAGACTCTTTTGGCTCAATGAGAATTCGATGTTTCGCGATAATAATTAACAATGTAGGGAAGAGTGTAGATACAACAATTTCCTACAATTGGTTTCCCCGAACGTCTTCGCGGAAGGAGCGCAACATCAATCACAGCCTGTACCGGAATGACGCTTTAACCCCGTGCCAGAGAAACGTAAACAGTCGTTCCACGGGCTACCATCATCCGAGATCCGCCGTGGATGACGATGACTTCACGGAAAAGAACGTTTTTGCCTGGAACTCCCGTGAATCCACGGTTTAGCTTCCCCCTGTGCGATCCCGAAGGCGGTTTGCAATCCGCAATATTGATTCTTCACGGTTTAACACTAAACCTACCCACACATCTTGTATACCTATTCCTACCGTGCGCGGTCAAAATGGCCGGACCATTAAAAAAGTTATTGTTAATACAATTAAACGTAGATAATAGTCAATTTGTTGCCGAATCGATTAGTAGATGAACGACTTCCATAAAATGACGATACAAATTTATTTTCATATAATTACGATTATAGAAAAAATACGATGCTCCCTCTCCTCGATTTACAAAATTGTACAGTGTCGTCCACCTTTGGATGTATTTGCCAAATTACTAAAAATCGACTGGGCAGATGTAAAACTATAGAGACATTAGAAGAATTGAATGCTGTTGCTCGACTTGCCGAAATTATTAAAAGAGAAGACGCATATTTATTTCACTCCTGTTTCTCGCAATCTACTTGGACTATTTCTATTTTCCATAAAGATTCATAAGACAAAGGAAAATTATTCTACAGGACTCCTCTCTGTACCGTCGAAGCCAGAACAAATCCTCGTGATCTCGGATCACGGCCTTAGATCCTCTCGCTCGCAACGCGTCGTCAGTTGTTCCAGCAGAAACGATGGAGCTATCGGAATTCGAGAGGAGAAGAAGAGAAAGAGAGAAAGAGCAACGTCAACATCTGGAGCGAAGGAAAGAAGAGATGAAGAGAGGGATAGAAGGGGTCGAAAATTTCAATCGGGCAACGGGAGACTCGGCCAGAAGAGGATCAGGGAGAAGAGGATGAAAGGAGGTTACATTATCGGCGTGATATCTCTCCTTATTCTCTTTTGGCTCTGCTGGCCCATGCTCGGGAAGGACGACCAGGCCAGGAGTGATGTAAGAGAGATGTACCAACACACGGGGCGCCTCTTCTTCCTTCTTCCTCCTCTTTGGACGCTGTCCCTTCGATCCACGGTGATCCGCAACGTCGGTTTAGTTCGATTCCAAAATTCCAACGAATTCGACCCTATGCACTTTCACCTTCTCTCCGATCGTCTACCAGCCATCGAGGACCTTGTGCAACAATCAACTCCATTTTCCAGTAAAATTGTACTCGCTAACGTTTTGTACGTCTTTATACAGGGGGTCTCACCCGATTTTATTATTACGCATTGCAAAAATTGTTTCGAGTTGGGCATATTTTGGTATCATCAGTTATTTGTTCGTGAGTAGACCGCGTAAAGGTCACGTGAAGGTCAACCTCGTTTATTTTTGAACGAAATAGTGTATTCTTTTATACATCAATGGATACTGCACTTTCATTTTCCACAGAAATCCGCAGCCTAACTAATGACGCTTCTTTTGGACTTTGAAGAAAGTAACTTTAAGGAATTTGATCAGCTAAACTGGGATTTGGGAGCATAATTGAACGTAGTTGGTCCTCCTCCGCCTCGGGTCGGCTCACTCGGTCGCTCCGACGTCCGAATCATGGCATCATCGCATCATCCTCTCGTTCTTTCCGTCTTCGTTGCCGGTCGGTCCGAAGGAAGAAGCGGCCATCCAGCCCTGGCCCGGTTGAATTTAACGTGGCAGGTGCCTGCTGAATGGACATCGGGCTCTCCGGTTCTTCTTGGATCCTTCTCCCTCTCCTGCTCCTGGAAAGGCTCGCCTGGAGAGTCTCTATCTCTTCGCCTCCTCTTCTTCTTCGTCGTCGTTGTCCTCTTCCTTCCTCCACGGGGTCCCTCTCCACTTTCTCTATCTGCTCTCCCTCTGTCTATGCCCAGCGTTTCCCAACCGACACGACGAAATTTCGCGACCGATAGAACACCCAATTTCGTCTTCCGATTTACTAATTACGACATACAGCAGCGCGTGATCGAATTATTACGAACAGACGCAAAAATTCCACAAAGATATCTTCACGAATATTATTCTGCTCTAACGGTGTAAAATATACTGTATTTCTAAATACTCTGTACAGCAATGATTAAAATAAAGGATACCCTCTTCCAAACATTTTAAACGTGTGTTTACTATTTTTTTTTTTTTTCTACTTTGGTACGAAGCTAAATCCATTCGTAAAGTAATGTCGGCAACCACTACGCATAATGCAATGAATGAAAAGCCGCTTCGACTCGGAGTCAGGCTCAGCGTGTTAGTTACCACGTGCCTCATTAGAACAGGTGACTTTCCTCCTACAAATTACCGTTGGCTTCCAGCTTCCCTAACATCTGTATCGTGTGAAACTGGTTCAGCGATGATCCGATTCGCAGTATAATTTTCCGAGAGAACTGGAACAACTCGATCCACCTAAACCTCGACTAGTAATCCCCGATTAATGAACTCTAGCTGACAGATCAAGACGATCCGTATCGTCTGAAACTGATTTTCGCTAATAACATTGGCAATTTGTCACGTTTGGCTACTATCATCTACAGTTTCATAAGAATCAGTGTTAAATGTGTTAACAGTGTTAAATTCGGCGTCTTCTCCGCTTTCGAATGTTGCGTGTGAAAAGTGTAAACAAAACATCAACCGAGGACAGCGGTAGGGGAAAGAGTACGAGGACTCTGCGTTTATGTTTTCGCGAAAAACAAATGCCTTTTATGGGTGTGCGTGTGTGTGTGTGTGTGTGTGTGTGTGTGCGGCTGTACATTGCGGTCGAGGCACCCGAGACGCAAGTCAATTGTTGGTCAAACTCGGCAACGGTGCGTTCCATAATATTTGTTGACCTTCAATACATCTCCATAAACATCGAAAATTTTCTTTCTTGTTACCGTTGCATTAGCAAGCCTTGCAGATTTAAAAACGTGCATAGAACAAAAATGGACAAAAATACGGCCAAAATATATTACAAAAACTCTTCAAGTCACTTCCGAAACGTATGTTGGCTGTTCTAGAAAATAAGGGAGGCCACACAAAGTATTAAACATAATGTTATATATTTCACGTACGTAAATCACGTACTTTTTTGTATATGCGCCATCATTTTGTCGAACCGATTTTTTGTTTCCATAAACAAACGGACATTTTTTTAATTTCATTGTTTGTAATATAGTTTATTTGGTAATAAAAATGTACAAGTACCAAGAAAGCCTAGATTTATTATGTCCAAATAATGAAATCATTGAATTTTCGTGGAGTGCCATGTGTCTGTCGCGGAGTGTACCGCAGTCTTGCCATCTTACAGTGTCTTTGTTTTCCAAATAACACTCCCAATAAGCTAAATAGAAAAATGCAATTACCATCAGATCTAATATAATCCTGTTCATTTTGGTTCTAATTGAAGTCGAGCAACTCGAAGTCGCAGGCACCGAATATCCGCGAAACGGATCCCCAAGAGGATCCATAGGATCTAGACGATCGCGTAGCGTGCAGCTGCATCTCTCGCGAGGCCGCGGTATCTGGGATCGCGGCTTGAAAAGGGCAAGAACTGTCGGCTGGTGATCATTTATAGCGAGAGTCGCTCTCGTTGACGAGTCCTCGCGTTACTTCTTTTGCCTCGTCCGAGTCCGAGTCCGACTCCGAGTGGTCTCCGGTCTCTGCCGGTTCATCGGCGGGTTTCCATCAGAGAGAAAAGACCCCAATGCCCGCAACATACCGTGTCTTCTAGCATTCGCACGCGAGTGGCAAAAGGAAGGAGCTTTTTACATTCGAGAGACCATCGCATCGGATCGTGCCCGCGATGTGCTTATGCGATTCACGTTTCCGTTTGCAAACCCGCGGAAAGAAGAACAGAACCAATCGTATACGCATCGCGTCACGTCTCAAAGGAGACATTTTGTTCTAACCGAGCGAGAAACGAGATAAAAAAGAACTCGATCAAAATGGTTTCAATTTTTTCTTTACGCGTACTCTGGTCTCTCTTTATAGTTTCTGATGAATTACGGTGTTATTTCTCGGCGATGTTCGCGGATTGTTTGGCTGATTGTCATTTACTGCGGGACTCGAACAATGTGATTTATATTAGCGCGGAATTATTTATTATATTAATGCAGATCTTTATGCGAAATCGAAATTGTTTACCACCGTTGCAAGAAACAGCAGTCGCTTAGGAATGTCCGAGTTGATCAGGGGATGAAAGTAACGTATTGTTACTCTTCTTGTTGTTAGTCGGGAATATTACCGATGGAGTAGTTTTACAGAAACCATCCCCCTAGGTAAATTACATTTTTTCCTACCCTTAAAATTCGATTTACAAATTGGAAAAAAATATGTGAAGCACAGTGTCATCTAAATATCTCAAGTAGTGGCCGAGAAAAAATGAAACCACCCCTATGAAGTAAATGATTCTTTCCTATCCTTAATAATCGATATACAATCTGATAAAAATATGTAAAGTAGAGCCAGCGTGTAGCTATTTTTCCCACTCTATTTCATCGAAATATTTTAAATAGCAACCGAGATAAGAAATGATTTAAGACTCGGAGTACCCTCATACTTTCCTTGAATGAATAGTGGTCTGAATCTTCACAGAACGGTGTTTCAGATGAAATACCGTTTATCAATCTCAGTATCGAGAAGAATCAATGTAAGGGTCGCCGGTTGATGCTCGCTTAGGCTAGCCCATTTCGCTTAGCGCAGCGTTTCGCGTGCTGCCCGTCCTCTAATGCGAATCGCCGGGGTACGGGGCGAAGGCAGACCGGTAAGAAACGACACGGGGCCCCGTGAGCCCTCCGAGCAAAGGTAAAACGACGCCTCGGTCGCCGGGGAATAGCAGGGAAAAAAGGAAAATTACAAAATTGCCGGGAAGGAGGGGACCACGCGGCACAAGCACAGCGCAGCGTTGCGCTGCGCTGCTTGCGCGCACCGACCGCACAAGTAGACGACACACAACGCGAGTATCGCTTGACTTCTCGTAACCCGACGTATCCACGACGTCTCGCCGGCGTTCGCGCCTCCTAATGCGATCACTTTTCATCCTACCTTCCCGTTTACCTTTCTACCTTTCACCGATCACTATCCTTTTTTTCCAGATTCGTCGGCTTTTTGCGCACTCGCGAAACTCGCTAAAAATGACTATTCTACATTACTTTACAAAAATAACATGATTGTATCTGTCAAAATTCGAGGCCATCTTTTTAATAATATACAGGGTCATCCGTTTTTAAACGGCCAAACGTCAACCAGCTATAGAGGACCCCAAATGGAACAACTTTCGCCCCTAACACTTCTTTTGATTCGAAGTTATTTCATTCAGTCTCCACGGCGTGCCCCATGTCAAAAAGATCAAGATCCAAAGGTCATACAAAAAAGTTGACTGAATAAAAAAGATGCCCCTATTTATTTTCAACCAAACAAAGGAAAAATCATCAAGCTACATAATTGCAGTCCTAATATATTCAATCTTAAGTGAACGCAAAAAATGACGGGTTTTTGCAATTATCTAAAAATCAAGAAGGAATCAAAAAAAGTGTTAGGGGTGAAAGTTGTTCCATTTGGGGTCCTCTATAGCTGGTTGACGTTTGGCCGTTTAAAAACGGATGACCCTGTATATCCAAGCAAATCAATTTGTTAAATAATTCCTCATGAATGCATCCTTACAATCTCAATATTCGTAAATTAAAAATATTAGAATCCGCCATTTTGACGGGTCCCGTAAATCTAGTGTTAAAACGTTTGTACATGTTCGGTTGCCGCGTACGACCGATTTGAAGATGTAAATGTTACAAAGCATTTTATAAAATTATTCTAATAATTTGTTAAAACGATACTTCATTTCAAATAATTCTGAACGATTTGAAATGATTTTCAACGAGTTGAAACGATTCTCGATTATTTTTTAGGGATTTCAGACGACGTCAAAAGATTTTGAACGACTTTTCTATAGCATTCGGATTTCCCGAGAGAATGATGGTTGATCGTCGAAGAAACAATTCGCCGGAAGCCGCGGGGGCAGTCGACGAGTTGATGAAGAGATCGCCGTGGAATTTTATCGACGCGTGATCGATGGTGGATCGGTCAGTTGGCAAGGATTCAAGGTCGAGTCAGTGTATCGATCCAAGGCCAGATCCCAGTTTCCTCGGTTTTTCACTGTTTTTATTGCCTCGACGGGGATCGCGCAACGCATTAATCCAAAACGATTACAAGCCGTAATGATACTATTTCCTTCCACCGGACGCGACCATCATTTCCGAACGTTTTATCCTTCGTGCATTCTTTTGCAGGAAGTGAAACGACGCTAACGATCCCCGTTCGAACCGGAGTCCCTCGGAGTCAAGGAACCTCCTATGGCGTGTAGGCCTCTTTCATAACGCGACCGCAATTTTCGTTTTTCACTGCGCGCGAAAAATCCTTATGGCTGAACGTTGTGCAACGGCCAACGTGGACTCTCTTCGTTTGCGCATCACTTAACGCTCGTTCCCGATGCAGAAATAATGCAACGGTTCCCGTCGTGAGATCGTTACCGAACGTCCCCCCTCCCCCCACTTTCGATGAAGCGTGGTGAATTTCGATGAGGCAAAAAACTGGAGAAATGATAGCGAAGTTTGAAGCGGTCGTATAAAAGCGGAAAGAAGCTGAGAATGTCAATATACGGGGGGTGGGGGGTTGTTCAGGAATCCGAACGATTAACTACGGGGTTTTTTCACGGTTTACTGGCGATCGTTACATTGTTCTTTCGATCGCAGGCGGATTTCTGTGAATAAGAAACGGGGGAGGGGGGATGATAGGTGCAGTTTGAAGCAGTTGAACGATCCGGAGAACCTAAGAGTACCAATATGGATTTCGAATGGTGCTGAAGAATTTAAAAGATTCAATGTTCAATGATTTTCAACGTTTCGGAAGAATCTGAAATCGTCATAAACGATTAACCACGGTACAGATTAAGAGAATGATTGGTTCTTCTCGGGACACTGTGTACACGGCTGGTGGAAGATGCTCGCAAGCCGCGAGGTTAAATCATCGTTGGTTACAATGCACCGACGAATTCAAGGAATCCAGAGGAACGAGATGGAGGACGGGTAAAATGCGGGAAAAAAGCGAATTTAACCGAGCAAGGAATTTCGAGAGAGACAAAAGCGGAATTACGCAATTTAATGAACGTGGAGCCGGAGGAAACAAAAATACGCTGTCAGTGGTAGGTTGAGCCCTGCTGATGAAGGCATACGAAGGTTACGCTGTAGCAAAGGCACTCCTTAGTTCTGGCTCAAGGTCGGACTATTAACTGGCTGAAGAACGCCGACGGGTTTACGTCGTCGTTTACGAAGAACGGCTTGTCGCCGACTTCTGCTTAGGAAATAGTGAAAACGGCGAAAATCCTCGAACGAAGGGAGAACACTGTCAGCCGAATGTCCTCTACCACTAGTGTCGCCAGATCAAAACTTGTGTTCCCCCACTCCAATTTCCCCCTCTACCGCGCTACTCCCCAAGTTTCCGACGCGTTTCGTCTCTCTCTAGAGAAAGGGTAACTTTTTCCAGTCAATTCGTGCTCCCTCATCTGGTATGGTACCCTTGGTTCCGCCCTTGAACCGTCTTACACAACTAACGCTAGGTTCACGAAGCACCAAAAGCAACTATTTTACATTACTGTGTAGAGATAGCGAGAAATACAATTCCCGCCATTTTTACCCTTTTCTATGGTATACACCCAAAGAAATAAAATTGAATAACTCCCCTGGATGCATCTGTGCAATCTCAATGAGATGTCTCTGATGTTTGCCTTTTTGCTCGGCGTGAATCTACTTTTTAATTGATTTCCAGTGACGACGATTCTATAAAGCACTGAACAAAATGAAAATATTACCAGACGCGCCTCAGAAATAATTATGATGATAATGACAGCAAACTCTTTATATGTATAAATATAAGCGGTTGCGAACAAGCCAACAGAAAAGTCGAAGAAAAATTTGTTCGCGATATTAATGGTTCCGCAAGGCATAAAATAAAATAGAAATACGAGTCGGACTTTTAATAGCGTTCTACTGTGAATGCACGCATAGTGTCACTATTCTTGGTGCACACCGCCTACACAGAAAAGTTCCTGGAAGTCGAATCGAACACGTGTTCGAATGAACTCTTTCTCATTGTGCGCTCGTGTTCAATTCGCTTTCAATGCTGCATACACGTGCGCCACCCGGCTCCTCCAGTGTAAATAAACAGACGGAGAATGAAGTTATGCACTATTCACGCAATCGAAGGGATTATCGCGAATCATTGAGAGAGTTCGCATTGTGCGCGAATCGTCGGTAATCGATGTCTTCCGTTCGGACATTCCTACGGTTTTTAATTCAATTTTTAATAACGCCGCGTCGGTCATACGTGGGCGATACAATTTTTCATTAAATATTCATTCTCCTCATAATATGGTTGCTCGAACTTGAATTAAGATTAAGATCAGGTTACGCGAAAGAATCAGTTTGGATTGTTCAAATTTACATAATTGATGTTGACATTTACATTGGGGAGATTAAAAGTTGACTTTTTTTTTTTTAGTGAAAAGTGATTCATTCCTTTGATCTCCATAAAGCCGCGGATCGACGCGTGCATACCGAACACAACAAAGAGCGCGAAGTTATGGCAATGACGTAAGGGAGCTGGCTAATCTTGTACGTGACCCGATTATTTATGCCAACTATGAACCATTTGCCTGGAACCGTGCCTGTTCGACGCATGGCTGGAATTCTGTGATCCTTTTCGACCGTTCCTCCTCTTATCGCGTTTCCGATGCACTATTTTCGCGCGTGCCTTCAATTTATTGCAGCTACTGATAACGTTAATCTTGTAAGAGTATTCGCGAGCACGTGTATATGTGTATGTGTGTCTGTCTCTTGACCTACTATCTCTACAATCCCATTATAGTGCCGCGATGTGTGCCCGAGTTAACTGGCTCGGCGATACCAGAAACAGAACGAAGCAATTTTCCTTTTAACTTATTTTCGGTTTTCCATCATGAAAAACTCGATTTCTCTTTTCATGCATTTTCTACAAGTATAAGCGTTGTAAAATGTGAAACTAATTGTTTCTAATCCGTCAGTTTTTATCTTATTCTTGTTATCCTGCTGAAGGCCGAAAAATCGGCCTTTATCAACTAAATCGGTAATTACATAATATAGTAATTATGCATGGATATGAATCGCTATTGAACTCGCCCTGCCATCAAATACGACACTATGAAATAATAAATATGTAGCCACGTTCAAAAAAGTCAAGGTGACCTTGGTACATTATTAAAGCAACACATTTTCTCCAAATTTTCTTATTGGGACTTGGATCCGCCTCGAAACTGATTCACTTTTGTACAAAATATTTTCATGTCAGATTATCGAGAAAACGTGGCGACAGTTACTGGGTACACGCAGTATAGTTGAACCGTAGTTGATAGTCGTGCACACCTGCGACCCCGCCGCAACGTTTAGAAATGTTTGGACAAGTAGATCGCTGTTTAAACTCGAACGGATGGACAGGAGTATTTCCAGCGCTCCGTGTAAACACAATAAAATAGATAATAGCTTGGAACCCCATGACGCCAGGTATCTGGTGTCTACTCATGGTCAATCGTTCTCTAAACAACATTACTCTTTTAGCCGGAGATAGCTCGTGTATAGTCAGTCACGGAAATCTCCATACGCCAGTTAAACCGCATGGGAAAACAATTTCTATAAATACTCTAATCAACCAGTTCTGGCAGGTTTATCCATTTGAATTAGTCGTGTTTAATAGACCGCGTAATGTTCTCAAAAGATGTTCTCACTTTGTAAGTTCTGACGACGATGGAAAAAAGAACAATTCTTTTTACGAGATATGAAAATAAATCAATGTATCGAACCGAGATATGTAAAAATTTAGCAGAACAGAACAGAATTTATTTCAATGAAAAATAACCGTTCTTTCGACCCCTGGCTTTTCACATCCCATTGAAATCGGAGATGTTCCACCGTGAAAGGTGTTTCGAAAACGGTTGGCGCGTAACGTATTTATCGATCGCATTTCAAAAAACGAGACCTTTATTTCTACAGATGTTTCATAATTCGTTTATCAATCTAATATCTACGTTTTCTACTACGTTCGATAACATATAATCAGCTTCGTTACAACAAATAAGACGCAAAAGTTCTGCAAAATAAACACAGACAGAAAATAGGTCAACCGTCTCAACGAATCGAACACGTGACCAGTCCAACGAACATCTTTCAAAAGTTCCATCCAATACGCAGACGGTATTGTCAACAGTCGATGTTATTCTTCAATTAGTTTTCAATGCGATAATCATCGCAATCGTTCTACGTAAATCGTAAATTTACACAACCCATACCCACTCTTCCCCCACCACTCGGTGCAATAAATATAATCGTGCAATAAATAAAATTTCAAATTTCCAAGTGACATTTTCAAACGTAGCACCAATAGATTGCTGAGATTTTCCCGATTAAAACGAGTCCAAATACGACGTGAATCGGACTAGTTTCACAGACGCGACGCAAATACCAAAATTAAGGATATACATAGTACGACTTGACTATATACGAAGTTCATAAAAGTAGACCGAATCACATCGTGTTTGTACTCGTTCTAATCGGGAGAATCTCGACAGTCCACCGGTACCACGTTCGAGAAGCTAAGGGGCAAAAGTGATTGAATTTCAAATTTTAATCGCGCGTTCAACTTTTACGGCTCGCGGCATTCTTTTCAAGTGTCAAACCTCGGTGGTCGATGCTCCGCGGTCTGCGTCTAGTCGCTCACCGTACCCATTCTACAATCAGATTGTTGCGCACGAAATATCCAATCTTCAACAATTTAACCAGGAAAACCTTAGAGCAGCGCTCTAAGCAACAAATACAGTGTCAATGAATTTTTTTAATGCTCCATCGCCACTCGTTTTCCCCACCCATAAATTCGTTAGAAGTGAATGTAAAGAAATGTAAACTTTTTCAAAGAAAGAATCCGCGTAAGAGTATCTCTTGGCCGAAACCGCTTCGCGACGTTCGCATTCGAAAATCGGACGTTTCGTTTGTGACAACCTAATGCTGCGTCGAGGTCAATTTCTGGGAGAGGTAGGCTGCGAGAATTTGACTTCCAGATGCGGAACTTTGCAAATCGAAGGGAGCACACTGGCGCATTGGGTACGGATGCCGTGTGATATTCGGCGACAGGAGACAACGGAAGGGTTAGGAGGCTGTGAAACGCGAGGGAAAGGAAAAGGGCCCGCGGAGATCCGTCCCTGGCCTCGGTAAGCGAAACCGGGCGGGCTGCTAACTCACCTCGTGCCACATTCCGCTGGCTCTGCCAACGTTTTCGACGACGGGAATGCACCGCGTGCAGGAGAGGAGAGCACCACCGTTCACACCGAACCGAACCGAACCGAACCACACACCTGCGGCACACACCGGTGTCCCGCTCTTTTCGAAAATTCAAACCGCGCACACGTGAGGGGCCTCCGCCGTTCACTGCGACGCGATTCGTCCGCGCTTCTCGTACCAGCGCGCGCACAATTTTTCCGTTTTTCCCCCCGGTTCGTGACAAACTGCACAAGAACCCTGTGGAAAAACCGTTGCCTCCTCGCGAGAGAGAGATCTACCGCCGAGAAAAAGAGAGCCGGCGTCCTAATGAACCACGGGCCGATAGACCGCGCGCGCCGGACCACCGTACCGTGCGACCGATCAACGCACACTGAGCCGCCGCGCCAACCGACTGATCGCAACACCGGCGCGATCATGCGTGGAGGGGATGCGCAGATTGCCGTTTCGGCCTCGCCACTGGAAATTCGAATTGAGTGTCGTTGCCGGTCACACTGACAGAGTACACTGCCCGAAATTTCTATAAAGCCGCCTAATCTTTTCGTGAAATCTTATAATTAGACTGCGGAAGCTTATGCACGATAAATATGTAACATGCATATGACATTTATGCACGAAAAATATGCAAAGTATTATATAGGTATACAGTCAGTCCAATAAGTATCCGTACGCTCTTAAAAATCGCATAACTTTGTCAATATTGGACTATACTACTTGATTTTTGTTGAGAAATTAGAACAATTGGATCACTACAAAAAGCGAAAACAATTTTTTACAAAAATTGCGATTCGTCGAAGGTGCAGAGAAAATACTAAAAGTTGTATTTTGCAACTTTTTTATGTGGACTTACATTGGAAATTTAGAATGTACGATTTGTAGATTTGCATGAATTATACATGTTCTGAGAATTTCATCAAAATCGGTGAACGTTGCAATGAGCTGCGGATGTTCGAAAATGATCGCATAAGGGCGGAATTCCCTGAGAAGGCCAAAATTCTGCGACTTTCGCCCTCAAGTTCTCATCGTTAAATGTTTGTAGCTCGGTGCAATGTTGACCGATTTAGATGAAATATTCTGAATATGTATAATTGATACGGATGTACAAAACGTACTTTTAAAATTTTTAATATAAGCCCGCATAAAAAAGTTGCAAAATACAACTTTTAGTACTTTCTCTGTAATTTCGACCAATTGCAATTTTAATCAAACATTTTTCTCGCGTTATGTAGTGATCCAATTGTTCTAACTTCTCAAATTCAATTCAATAAGTTATAATTATGTCATAGTAATGAGAAGCTGATGCATCATAACGTTTCTGGATTAATAAAAGAAACCATATACATGTTTGCAGTCATAGATATATTCTTTATTTATAAAAAAAAAAACGTAAAATTATATAGTTTAACAAAAATCGTACTGCGAAATTTCCATAAAGCCAAACGTTTTTTAAGTAGATAACATCAATATTAACAAAAATTTCTTCTAAATTTCGAAATTAACCCTTTGCACTCGGACGTTCCCTCTAAGGGGACATTATTCCGAGTGCAAAGGGTTAGTACTTAGTATAATTGCCATTTTTTCGAATAACGTCGAAAATTCGATTAGGCATTGATGCAATCGAAGCAGGAAGAGTTTCTGCTTCGATCGATGTCCACGCTTCGTTCACTGCAGTCCATAACTCGGAAACAGAGTTGTACTGTTTACAATTGCCGTATACTTTTCTTGCAAGTATTCCCCAAAGGTTCTCAATTGGGTTTAAATCTGGTGAACAAGCTGGCCATGTCAAAACCCCGATATTTCTGCTGTCTAACCACTCCTTTGTTTCTCTTGATACATGAACTGAGACGTTATCTTGTTGAAAAATGAAATTGTCAGTCTCAATTTCTTCAGTGAATGGTATTAAGACTATCTCCAACAGCTCCGTGTATTGTGACGAATTCATTTCGTGGTTAATTCGACAGATTGGGGTTTTTTTATTGGCTCTGAATGCAGCCCAAATCATTAATCAGCCTGCACCGAAGTCACGACTCATTGCTACGTTAGGATCTTTTCTTAAATCGTGCCAGTAGTACTTGTGACCATCTGGTCCATCTAAGTTAAATTTTGTCTCATCGGAGAAAATTATATTGTTCCATTCTTCTGTCCAGGACGTATGTCTTTGTGCAAATTCGAGACGAGCTCGTTGTGTCGTTCTTTGAGCGCTGGTTTCTGGAGCATTTTTTTCCATTTAAATCGCCCTGAACTTTTTAAATTTTGCTGCACACGTCTCGTTGTTATTGGTAGTTGTAGTAGAGTTCGAAGTTGTGCTGCACTTTTTGTTTCCCTTGCTGCCAGCCTCATCAATAATGAATATTGTCTTCGTGTCAATTTTTTATTTCCACCTGTAGGGTGTTTCTTACCATATTCTTCGCCCAAATTTATATAATTATCTATTAAAGTACGCGATCTATTAATTTGTTTCGCAATTGATCGATTAGAACACCCCATATCTTTATAAGCATCAATGGATGCCTTCTCTTCACTGGTCAACAACTTGCCTCGTGGCATTCTAATAAAAATAAATACAAATATAATATATATAGAATTTTTATGAATTTAAAAATCAATTTTAGTATAAATACGCACATCTGAATTACAATTAAAGTTCCTTTGCTGAGACTCACGTGTTATCCACGCAAAATCTAGGCACAAACTAAGTGGCTTTATAGAAATTTCGCACTTCCGTTCCCGCGGCCTTCGACGAAAATGTAAATAAATTAAAAACGTAAACATTTGTGAGAGAGTGGCGTATATATCTCTACTCAGTAGTCAGTATACAATGTTATAGATATTTGAAAAGTAACCAATTTCTCTATATTTTTTAAAAATACACCAAAATGTAGGTGGCTTTATAGAAATTTCGTGCAGTGTATTGTGGCTCATTGCAAAAGTCTGGATACGATTTTCGGTTCATTCCCGTAGCATTCTGCGGAACGCTTTGTTTAATCCTCTGCGAACGAGGAATTTTTCTGTCGCATTTTCTCGCCATTTTAGCGTACTCGTCTTCGTAAAATAAAATTATGTATCGAAGAGTGAACTGTTGAGATATGGAACTTTTAATTACTTGCATGTAGTACTTACTATCTTCAGAGCTGAAATTGATTTTTGAAGGTCTCGTTTATTATTAGTGAATATTTATTTTGTATTTAACACTAGATTTACCGGGCCCGTCAAAATGACGGATTCTAATATTTTTAATTTACGAATATTGAGATTGTAAAGATCCGTCCATGAGGAATTATTTAACAAATTGATTTCTTTGGGCATATATCATTTAAAAAAGTGGCTACAAATTTCGATAGATACATTCATGTTATTTTTATGAAGTAATACAAAATAGTCACTTTTAGTGCTCCGTAAACCTAGTGTTAAATAGCTGCTCCGTCGAGTAAAAATTTATTTATTTTCGAGTCGTATGAAGCTCCATGGAAATAATTGTGTGAGGAAAGATTGAAAATAAGTTTAAAAAAATGTATGATACAAAAATGAGTAGATCGAATGCGAAGAAGTAAAAATATTTAAAGAATTTAAGCATAATATTTGTATTAGTTTTAAAATGATTAAGAAATTAAATAAATTACTGTACAGCTCCTGTACCTTGCAGTTGATATAGACTGCTTGCTATAGGAGCTGTATAATTATACCTACGACTATGCAGGGGTGAATAAAAACATCGACTCAATTCGAAATGTATATTTTACATAGGTTCCAGTCTATGTTGTTTCTAAACATATATTTTATATGCGCATATCGTCCGTTCACAACGTGTATGGCTAAGGTAACTAAATTAATACCTTAGGCGTATATCTGGTAGTTAAAATCCGTAAATATGAATCAACCATAATTTTTATTTCGTAATATAATCGCTTTTACAGAATACCTTGTTTAGTGAGAAGTATACTGAATACACATAAAAGTTTATTAATAATGCGCATGGATATTCATGTAATCGTACATCAATCAAAAAATAGCGAAATTATAACTGTTCCATTTCTTTTCTTTTTTTTTTTTTTGCAGATTCTTCCATTATCGATAAATATTATTCACAACATTTATCGTTTTCCTCTGTTTTGTTTCTTTCTCTTGCTTCTAGTATGTCCTTAGAAACTAATCGACGATTACAATCTGTTTTTTTTTCTCCAATTTAAACACATTTTACGTGCGACATATTCGTCTTCGTTAAATCGTTCTTTTTTCGCGCGTTTTTTTTTTCTTCTATATATAAACAACCTACACCATAGAGTTCTCGATCATCACGCTACAAATCTCTAAATTTGTATTCTTTATAAGACATGCAGTGCATAGTTATCGTTCTTATCGTCTCTTTTTTATTATTATTATTATTATTATTATTATTCTTTCGTTATGCATACAATAAAAACAAAGGGAAACAAAAAAAATAGAAGAGAGAAAACAATGTGCGTCGGCATAAATTGATTTAAACGAAACGAATCACCGTCATTCCTTACGTAGAAAAACTTAAGTATCCTGGAAAAAACGCTATCGTCGAATATTTCTCGTCTTTCGAAGATGAACAAATAATCGAGCCACCGCGCGATTCCACGTCAACCGGAGAAAATCTTGAATTCTATAGGGGTCTCGACGTGATCGTTTTTATATAACTATACATACACCAAATGTTGCTTAGCGATCGATAATTATACCCCATAACCCCGTTGTCCTCTGTCGCGAACGTATAAACGCCTCAATGCGAACACATTCACTAGTATGATTACAAGTGCATCGAAGCGAACAAATGATATTTTATACCCAACCATTAAAGTTCGTGATTCGACCCGATCGAAGCCAGAAGCGTTTGTATTTTTAATTATTTTTATCCGTAAACGGCCAACTATTTTTCCATGCAGGTTCCATTTGTATCTAAGAAACACCGTAAATGTACAACAACAAAGAAGATGGAGCAACGCGTTTCTTCCTCGTTCCCCCCATACCTCCCCTGTATTTACGATCTAATAATTATAAATTCTCTTGAATGCGTGTTAAGCAAATTTACACCGACGGAATACATTAACAGAGCTATCTAGTACTTAGAGCACATCGAGAAAAACGTACAAGAAAAACGAAGAATTAAACTAGGAAGTATTTTTCTTTCCCGGTAAATCGTGAAGTATACGTGAACAAGTTAAACATTTACATACCAGTACTTGTTTTTTGCGGTTTTTTTTTTCGTTTGTTTGTTTTCGTTACCGAGTACACTAGAAGTAGTACCAAGTCCAAAATAAAAATGCATATTTTGTATGAGTCAGTAGCGTGTATTCTGTCAAGAGTTCGGGTAGAAGTTTATAATTTTCTGACAGCCAGTAACCTCATATATCTCTCACCACGCCTGTTGTAAGAGGTAAACAAGAAAAACGAGAAAATTAAAAATAGTAAAGTCACTAAAAATAGTAACAGTAACATAATAACGTAAAATAGAATAACAGTATTACATATTGGTGGTTAGCTCATGGACACTTGTTCAAACAATAGCCGTTCAATAGCAGCGTTTATGTCTCCGAATGTGGCGATTAGTGCTGAAAACAAGGATTTTTTTTGTTTAGTATTTCACTGTACTATTGGAATATCGTTAAATTCAATTAAATATACATCATTAGTTAAAACAATGTATTACGGGCATGCCGGTATTAAAAACGTAACAAACATGGTGCTCCCTTCAACAACGCCTTTACATTTACAGAAACACAAAGTACATTTATATTCATTAAGCTAAATGTGCCGGTAATTGTAAAAGTGGTGTTCGTTTTTTTTTTTTTTTTTTGTTAAATCGATCCATATTATTATATTATGGAAGTTTACATTTATTTCGATGGTGGTGTTAAATAATTTATTTTTTATGCGTGCGTTGTGAGATTTCGGGGAAAAGAAAATGATTAAATACTTTTCCATTATCGCGTTAAATAATCGCACAGTTATTTATAAAATTAGTACTACAAAAAAATACCGATGAGCAAACAGTCAATTGGTTAAAAATACAACGGGCACGATTTAAAAACGATGTCCGTACAAAATGATTTACAAGACTCCAATGCTCCGAAAAGTGGGGAACCAAAATTATTTTGAAATTTAAAATTATCTTCATTATATACAAATGAAGGGCCAGTAACCAAGGGAAAATGTGAAGACAAAATGGATCTACTACCTTGAATTCCACCGATTCATCATGAACATTTTAAAGCCCTTAAAGCGTCAGAAACAGACAATTTTGTTTTTGCTATTCATAAAATTGTACTACGATATATAAATGTCGCCGTAGAAGATCAAATATTTTACGAAACATTTTGCATCCATAATCAAAAAATATTTTATATTCAAACGCAAAAGTCTAAGTATCTTAAAACAAAATATGTATAACTTACACCACTTTCATAATCACCGGCACAAATATGTAATTCGCCACGAATGTTGACGTCTTTCAAGAAAAAGGTCCGTGTAATAATGAAAATCGCATTATCAGAGGAAGCACTGTAATCGTAAAAATTATACATCTATTTACCTTGTAAATTAGCGTCTCTATTAATAAATCCCATATCCGCAAGCTGTTCTAATTGTGCTCTATAACGTTCTTCCGGTGGAGGTGCGGGTTGGCCATCCACTTCTACGCCTTGGTTTAATGCCATTGCCGATATCTGAAGTAAACAATATTAAAAACAATTCGTGCATCTCAAATATCAGAGTTGGACAGTGTTTGATACAATTAATGATGAAACACGATGATCAAATATCCATCTGTGGTTTCAACATTGTTTAAACGCGTCAAGATGTGTTTATAAATAATTTTGGAAACGCAAAGGGTTTAAAACTGTCGGACAATGTAGTCGATGATATATTTAAGCATTGGGTGATCGAATGAATATTTTGAATCGATCAAAGTCCAACTCTGTAGCTCGAATAAAAACTCAAACGAATAGTTTACCATGCCCGCCATGAACTGAGAGAATACATCTTGCTGGTTCGTGTCTGATGCTTGTGTAGCTGGTGTTGTTGGATTTGTTGTGCCAACGGTTGGTGTTGTTGCCGTGGGTGGCACGGTCAGGCCCATACTAAAACTCGGTATGCAAATAAATCGAGAAACGCAATTTCCATTCTAGATGGAATAAGAATACTATGGAAACAAACGCATTCGCGAGGACTTACGTTTCGACGAATTCCGGCGCGACGGTGCGCAACTGTTCCATTCCCTGTTGGATTTGCATAACAGCGGCCAAAGCATCTGGGTTTGTGATAACGTTTTGAATTTGTGGGTTTTGCATTTGCTGGATAAACGCGGGCATCATCGCTCTCATTTGCTCTTGCATCTGTGGACTTCCTCTGAGGAAAGGATTAGCAGAGATCACCCTGCTGGCCATGGCAGGGTCCGCAGCCATGGCTTCGAGCATGGATCTTGTATAAGGAGCGTTCAGCATGGTTCGCATTAATTGTGGATTCTCGATCATTTGAGTGATAAGACTCTGCATCCCTGGCGAGTCCAGCAGGCCTCTTCCTCCAGTTGGAGGTGGATCAGTAGGTCCAGTTGGGGTGGTCGGAGCCTGACCTTGAGCCTGATTCCAAGGGTTCGGTAAGGGATCTCTGTTTTCCTGACCCTGTTGTGGATTAGGCTGATTATCTTGGTTACTGTTATTTTCCACTAACGCTGCAAAAGGATTACGTTCGTTGGCTGCTGCCGCCAACATGGGCTCTTGAATATCGCGGTACATGCGACGAAGCGCACTATAGCCGCCAGGAATGCTTTCTAGATTAGATAGAGCTCTGTCATGAGAACGCATTAATTCTTGTAGCATGGATGGGTTGCGCGCCAATTCCATTGTTTGCCTGCAAAATATTTCGATACAAACGTGTTCACCATATTGGATAGCATTGCAAAGCGAGTTACATTAATTCTATATCTACCTTAACAGCTCCGGATTATTCAGCATATGACTAATTTCTGGATTGCGTTGCATTAGCTCCTCTATCTGAGGATTAGCTGTGATCAAATTGCGCATATTCTCTGGATCATTCATTAAATTTTGCACCAGCGGGTTATCAAGTATAACACGCATTGTCTCTGGGTTCGACAGCAGCTCGCGTTGCATGCGTTGCTGCAAATCTATGAAATTAGCAGAGCCTAGACCAAGCGACTCCAAGCCCACCAATCCTCCTAAACTGCCCAACCCAAAAGGACTGGCGCTTATGTCGGCTGAATATAAAATATCAAATCAGTAGCAATTCCTTAACTATAAGCATCAAAAATTAAATCTATTCCACAAAAACTGTTGAATAGTGCCAAACCGTGATCGCACTGATTCCTGAACTGTTTTTGCCGTTTTCGCACTACGAATTGATCATCGAGACCAAACTTTATAGCATTATTTGATATGAAATCTGAACAGTGCGATCGCGTGGCACTAAAACAGTTAACATGAAGAACAGATCTGTCAACAGTTTGTCTCCGTACCTTGGTTTCTCTGTGTCGGTGTTGAATCTTGACTCTGATTAGAAGGGGTGCGTGCCGCTTTAATAACCAGATGTACCGTCAAGCCATCTTTGACATTATGCGTGTTCAGACTCTCATGGTCTTTCATGATCTTCCCGGCAAAGATCAGGCATAATTGTTCCGTCTGGGCGTTGAACTTCTTCGACACTGCCTCCCTAAACTGGAAACGCCGAGAAAAACGGTTAATGACAAACACGATGATCTCCGACGGCACGTATCGCCGTTCGCGGAATCCGTGAACGTATTAAATGGGAACTCACATCTTTAATGCTGGCATCCTCCTCGATCTCGACGGTCTGTTTTTCTTTTGGCGTTTTGACGTTAACCGTGATTTTCTTTCGAGTGTCCTGGCCTTCTGCCATCTTGGATCGGTAGATGACTCGTTACTTTCGACGCTTTCGATTCTCCCACGTCGAGGGGCCGCTTTTACACCACTTTTTCGCGAATAATACGACCTTTTTTTCCTCGCGCCACGAGAATTTCGTTCACAAGCCCGTTCCCAAAGAAACTACGCTGAATTTTGTTAACAAGTTATTCCAAGGAATCATAAAGATCACATAGAGGGGTCAACTTGAGCGGCTATTCCACGCCGAGCCATAATACACGAGACGAAGAAAGTACACGATATGTCAACGAGCCTTCGTTATAGTTTGTTCTCGCGACGACTTTACAGTCCGTCCCCCGTTTCAAAAAATGATTTCTCCGTTTCGCACAGTAGCAATCAACTAAGCTGAAAGTCACGTTGCGAAAACCACGCACGAAAAATACGTTCGGTCTTATTTACGATGAACTACGTTTCGTTTTGTAATAGGTTATGTCGCGTTGCCACTACCGCAACTTTAAAACACTAACACATTGATGTGTTACAACGTCATAAGAGAAATATGTCGTATCATTAAAGGAATGATGAATTTTCCCGAAAGAATTATGAAATTTTATACCGAAATAACGTACGGTCTGGGTAACGTGTGCATCTTTAAAAAGGAACTGCGTCACGGAAAATACATTTGATTTTACTTTTGCAACGAAGTCTCGAAACTTCTGGAACACAATCTTCAACTTTCGAAAAAACTTGTTACTAAATAGCGCTGAATATTTCTCGTGTAGCGACGATAACGTATTATATTTCACTACTCGGATTTAGATTCTCTACTCGGTTAATTGACAGGATCTAATACATTCCATCTTTTATTGTAACAAATTTATTTTAGTAAAAATAATTGTATTTTTGAACGTAAGTTTCAATGATAAATAAATTCGTTCGAATTGTCCCTGTTTTTTTTTTCTCCTAAAGAATTATTTTTGTGTTGTAAACATGTCGAATGGTGCGTTTAGTTTTATTGAAATATATTTTTTATTAAACAGTAGGTCATGTAATACAAAATGTCGGATTTTTAATCATTCGAAATTTGAACGTTCAAATGAATCGAATTTTGAAGATAATTATTCATCAATTCTCATTATTCTTTTACCCTTATTTCTTTGATCGACACCATTAACAAAATCTTTATACATATTACCGGCATCCAAAAGTTAAAAAAAAAGACAATGATAATTGATAAAGAACTGTATAAACTGTAGGATAACGCGAAGAAACAAAATTTGTTAATTTCCAATGAATCATTTGAGTGATCAAGTTAGGAATAATTAGAAGTCTGAGACTCGATATTACACGACCCGATATAAATTGTTAAAACGTAGAAGGCAATGAGTTGTTAAAAGGAAACCAATTTATTATTTAGAATTCTTCCATGGAAAAGATATTAATTCCATTTTGGTTTGTCGCAGGAGAACCGCCGATTTTTCTTTTTGGGTTTCCAGCCCTTTCAGACTCGCCCTTACAGCCGACCGTGTTCGCAGCTCCCAAGAAGGGCCAAGTCTCTTACTTTCACTTCGGTATGAGGAAGCAGTAGATGATATCATCTTCGTTAGCCCAGCATGCTCAACCATGACTCTTGCTCGATGCCTTCCATTTTGTTTGAAATGTCTCGATATACTCGATATTGACACCTGAAACCGAACGCAATCAATTCAGATAATCCTTATTTTTCATCTCTGATAACATTTTTATTGACATTACGAAACCCGCAATGGGACCGTAAGGTTTCTCAAGACCCCAGTAAAATTTTCCAGATTTATAGTACCAATATCTGTATTTTTCCAGATTTTTCGGGTTATGCAACTTCTATGAGAAATATGCATTTTTCGAATTTTTGGAGATTTTCAATGTTTTTAAACATGTTTTTCTAATCCGAAAAATCTGACAAAAATAGACATTAATAAATATAATAAGACGCATCTACCATAATAATATAAACGTGGTCATCTGATAGCTTCAATACAAATTTAAAAATTTTAAGACTAGAATTTTTAAAAAATCGATTTTGCTACCTGCGCTTTTCGCTAAACCTTCGGGACTGAAGGTAAGAGTCCTTTTATCATCTGGGCTGCAGCCGGTTAGTAAAGTCACGACTGGCGTTTCCATGTCATTGGTCATGCCAATTTTCATCTGTTGGGTAAGGTAATGACAGCACTCTATGATTTGGAAAAACAGCCAGGCTTCTTTGTCTTTCGGCCTTGGACCCTTTATGTATGGCAGGGGTAGACGCTCGTGCGGTCTTTGAGCCCTTAGGAATCTTGAACCGCGTTTTAATTGACCTTCCAACCAGCGCGTTGCTTCTCTTGCTCGACCGCAGACGCGCTTCACCTCGTCCAACGCGGATACAACTGAAAGTGAAACGTATATCAACAAACATCTTAACAATAAGAATACATGCTTGATTTCAACCTTACTGACCAACGCTAGGAATCACAATGATGAATTTCTTGGTGTACACCAATCGTTTTAGAGCAGGTGTGTGCTTGGATAAAGCTTCGTGGTCGGGAACCAAGTAAGCTGACATCAACTTGGACCTCAAACGACTTTCCAACGCGCAAACCTCTGCTTTCAACCATAACTTCCCCATGTGTCTCATCAACTTTCCCCGCGAGTGATCCATGTCCGTTTCCTTGGTGTCTTTTACTGTACTGGTAGAGTTCAATTCAACAGTTACGAACATCTGCTTAGTCTGTTCGTACTTGACACCTGCATCCTCTACAGAATGAAGGTAGTGTCCGAACTCTACCAACTTCAACGCCCGCAACAACACTTCCTCTCGTTTGCTCATCTTCTTCTTGTACAATATTTTCCAATTGAGCGATTTATGAGCCTCCTCCAGTATATTCAATCCTCTCAAATCTACATCCTCCGGTAATGGAACAACTTTAACATACTCCTTCAATTTTTCCACGCTCGATAATATCGTGCTGTCTTCCTTACACGTTTTCAGTATTTCGTTCGCATCTATGTTGATTAAATTTAATAAAATCGTGACGCGTTTCAGTAAGATCCGCGAGCTTTTCCCACATATCTTTATGATGTCCGGGTTGCTTCTCAACCAGTCGCAACATATTTTAATGGACGCCAGTATGTCCTTTTTCATTAAAATGTTCAGCACCTGGTCCGGCTTTAAATTCTGTTTCTTCAATTGAGCAACGTATATTATTCTATCTGACGATCCGTTGCCATCATCTACGGCATTGTTGGAATTACTCGTTTCTGCAGAATTAATTGTAGAATCTTTGTCGTCAGGTTTTTTGTCCGTTTGATCGTCGGACGCATGCTCACCGTTATCCGCGCGATCCTCTGTTACCGTTTTGTCAGGCTTCGTCGCAGATTCCACGTGTCCGTTCATTTTTTTGGCTTTAGGCTTATCCGAGTTTTCTTGTTTCACTCGTAAACGCGAGCTCTCTTCGTCAGAACCGTCTTCGGACAACGCATCATCCGATAAAGCGTTTCCCTCGCTTAAAACGTCCTCCTCTGTCTCAGAGATATCCGAGTTGACCTCATCGCTCGAGGACTCCATAGTTGCCTGATCGCCATCACTCGCGTCCGAATCGCTGCTGTTCCTCCGTTTTCGACGTCGGAGTTTGGTCAGCAAACTCTTCGTTTTTTCGCGAGTTTTTCGAGGACCATTTTGAATATCCCCATTGTTTTCAGTACGCTTTTGCTTCGACGAAACTTTTTTCTCATTTTCGGCAATTACTTTAGCGTTCTCAGTTAACTGTGACTTTTGTTGTTTTACCGTGTTATTCTTTTCTTCGACGGATTTATTGTTGCATTCATTTTGCGTTGATAGGTCATTGGATTGTAGAACTTCTTCTATATTGGATAACGGTACGTCTATGAATGATTCTTGCAATCTTGTTATCGTGAACTGCATCAACTGGGACATTATCGCTAAAGTTATAGCTACGACTCCCTGAACCTCGCTAGATTCTTTGCTTTTTAGTCTCGAAATGGACATCAGGCATATTGCCACTATTTTAAATATCATGTCGTCCGTTAGGTACTTTGTTTGCTCGGTTTTACCACTTTGAAGGTACGACTCGATACTAGTTTCATTTTTATTATAACTCGTGACGTTCAAATCGGGCTGTTCGGTACTCAAACAAGTTTCGATGCTAGTTAGAAGATCCTATGGCAGAAATGATACATGTAATCGATTATAAAAGGAATTGAGTTATTTATACTAGTTATTACGTACTTGACATTCCTGATTTATTCTCTCAGAATTCGGAATATCATAATCCCATAACTGTAATAAAGAAAACAATCTTGATATACATATGTGCGTTGGGAACTTTTCGTCAGTGCAAATAGAGTAAGTAACTATTGCCCGTTTCAAATTTCCCTCTGCTCCTTCAAACGGTTCGGTACATAGAACACTGCAAAGTAATTCTTACAATTAGCCTCATATTACAAAACATTTATTTATCTAATAAAAAATTTTCTAACCATCTGATGTAGTGGTACACTGCATCAAGGCCATAATTTTGATTTCCCGCTATAGTGCCCAATTGGTTGTGTGGCATCCCAATATTTGGATCGATTGCTATAGCCATTTTGTAATATCTCTTCGCTATCATTGGATTCCAGTATGGATCTAATTCTAATTTGTACCTAGCTAAATCCCCAAGGCATACCAGACTCCTATGGATTAGACGAGTAACACACTGCTTCACTTCTTCGGTATGAACCTTGTTTTGGGTCATTTTATTTTTCGTCTTAATACACAGAAAAATAAATTAGATTAGATAAATCAGTTTATATGTATTAGGTCAGTACAAAAGTTTGTGCCCGATTCTTTTGTTGCATTTTAATACGAAATCAGGCATGAACTTTTGCACTAACCTAGTATAAAAGTGTAAAAGTGTGCATACAGTAGACGATCCAGTTTCATTTTGCGTAAATGCAAAATCAATAGCACCAACTAGATCCAAACCGTATTCTAACTGCAGTTTCAATATCAAATGATGGTAAAACCCGACTCCTACCGCCAAGTGAACAGATAACACTGCCTTCTCCGTTTCGTTCCATACGTTGCCCTGTAATTACAGCATCAAATTATTATAAATTTTGATGCAAACACACCAATGTTCCTACATAACCTTTCTACCAAAATAATTACCTTGCGTAACTTTTTAGCAGCATAGACAATGTCATAGAATGCTTTTCTCCATAATAATTCCTCAGTTTTACGTGCATACCCAACAGGATCTTTAGTTTCTAATCTTATGCAATAATCTTTAAGCTTCACCCGTAGTGTTTCCCCTGAAGGGGTAAATAAATCTGTTATTGTTAGTGCACGGTTCTTTTGTTCATCTAATCTTTTGGCAATATCTGTTATACCCCTATCAATCAAATATTTTCATGTTTTATATTACGACAAATTTATCACGCACATTTTTATTTCATAATTAGTTAATCTCTTAGAAATTATCGCAGATTTCCAAGAATACGCAACATCGAAAAAGCCAACCTAAGCTTCGAAATATGTTTATAATTATTTATCGATCACATCGAAGAAAATGTACATGTATCCATGTTTGTTGCAAACAAAAGTTAAAAATAGACATTGATTAAAGCAAAAGAGACATCTAAAAGTGTACTAACAAAATAATCATATCTTTTCCGCAATATACGTGCTTATTATCTATATATACGAATTTTCCATGTATCCAGAATGGATTTTCTTAGAAATATTCGCAAGGATGAACCAAAGTGGTGAAAAATTACACGCTGATAACGTGGTTGCTCAATCGGAAAATTTCCTAGACGAAACGAAAGAAGGATTGCGTTACAAAAGCGCGCCAATAATACATCATAGAGCACGAATGATATAGGTTATGTTTGCAGAAGGTGAGAGTCGAATAGGACCTAAATAATACCCGAAAAAGGACATTTTTGCGAATAGAACCAGCAGCATGTGCACGCGAACAGAAAAGAACTGTTCTTTCCACGCGTGTTTTAATATTACTTGTGTAAACGCCTAGTCTGCTCGAGGCAGTCCGTCGATCCGACATCTGCTGCAGTGTTATACGTTCTCCTCATTTTGCTTCGATCATTCTTCACTTCCTCGTTGCTTCGTCATTATTCATTTTCCCGCGGTCTCCTGACACGCGCACCTCCGTCCCACAATAAGAAAATTCGACATTCGCTCTCGCCTGGCTCCAGAAACCTCCCACGGAACTGCGAAACTCACTACAATTACGCGTACTTACACAGATACGCAATTTCCTGGCTGCTCTACACAGAAATTTTTGCCAACAGTGTTACCAAACAGTGCATTTTCACACCATAAATACAGTCTGCTCAACGTGAGTCGAATCTGTAGCTGAGAACAGAGAGGAGCTTCTCTCTGCTGAGTACTGTAAAGAGATGAGCTTGCTCTAGTGATGGGCACCATCGACTAAAAACTATCGACTAAATCGATAGTAGCCAACTACTATTTTCAGTCGACTGATTTTTTAAACTATCGACTGAATACAGTAGTGGTTGGGTTACTATTTTCAGTCGACTGTTTTACACGTCGCCATCTTGAAATTTCAAATGTCAGTGTCGCACGATGAAACGAAAAGGTTGGAAATACATGATTATGACAGGACGTGCAAATATGCAAGTAATGAAATATGCAATAGGTATTTCAATACTTTAATTCATATTAGATGTTAAAATCTTATTGCTATTTATGCGATATAAACTATATATGTGATATACGTATGCATAGACTATAGCCCGCAATCTAGACGTAACCACTAAAACGAAATTTCAGTCGACTAAAAACTATCGACTAAATATTCGATAGTATTTAGTAACTAAATAGTAATTAGTCGATAGTTGAATTTAGTCGATAATGCCCATCACTAGCTTGCTCCTCTCGGGTACCGTCAAAGAGAATCCCTATTTTTTGCCGATGGCAAAACATATATTCTATACTGTTTTATCACTTTATTATCTTTCTTCTTTTTCAACTTTACAATCTTGTAAAATTAATGTAAATACTTCGAAAACTAATGTTAATAAATATAGCATAAATTAGCACACATAGATTTTTAATTTTTAGACATTGACACGAATAAGATTTCGATTTAAGGATTTAAACTTCCCATTTGCTGATACAACCAATTTAAAGGGACAGTCGGTCGACCCGACATCAAAGGCACCGCCAGGAGTGTCGCCTCTTGTATTCCTACTGCTTGCTAATGGTTGATCCATGTTTTCCATGCTTCTGGCAAGCCTGATGACCAATAGCGCAGTGAGCCTTGCGCTTGTATAGGCATTCGTAGCAAAGAAGAATCGACAGTTGATATTTACCGGTGTGAATATATTATTTTGTGTTAATAATATATTATAATACATAGTAAGTAATATGGGTGACGAAAGTTCGATACAATGGGCGATTGATATAATGACAGACAAGACCCATTACAAACCGTCGTTTCTCCAAAAATACAGGGGAGACATAGGTATAATAGCTGCTCTATTCGCTTCACCAGTACTTTACAATGCATGGCGTAATATTCCTTTGTATAGCGGTAAGTTTATCAGCAACATATTCATTTGATACACGTAGCTCTATCCTAACAGTGGCTCTGATTATATAATGTGAACGTCTAAGAAAATGAATTGACAGCGGTGTCAGGAACACTATAAATACGTCGTTGTAACATAAATTTGTTAACCCTACCGTTGTGGAAAAACATTCGTATTTTTTTTTTATGTTGGAAACGATTCTAAGCAGCACGAAATCTACAGAAAGTTAATTTTGTTGTACATTTTAGGGAATACCACTCTTCCAAATTCCAATTCAAAGTAGAACTGACGCCCTCTATAGTAGGAAGTCCTAGACTTTTGTGCTTCCTATACATTCTTAGAATTAATAACAAAAGCATAAACATTGTTGAAACCTGTCTCTAATGATGCAAATTGATTCTGACTAGTTTTCGTCCTCGTGGGCTCAATGACACGTACATTATTGGTATCTGCATGATACAACAAGGGCTTAACAGTGAAATGGTTAACTCTTACTTTACTCTGACGCTATAGCCAGTGTGCTTCCAGAGCCTGCGTATTTTTCAGCACTCCGAAAAACTTAGTATAATGTATACAAGCACTTTTTTAATTCACATTTAGAAATTCTTAAATATTACTATATATTTTTTGTATATTTGTTTATTATGTAGATATTTTTACATTTTAACTATAGGTCAAATTATTTTTAATTCACCGAGTCATCGATAAGCACGTGTAAGAAAGCATTAAAACAAGATATCTCGTGACCCGTATACAATGTGTTGACAGATTACCTATTTCGTCTTTCAGTGACTACTCGTTATTTTCTTATTCGTGTAAGTAATTAGATTCTTTTATTTGATTAGGTTTTCCACAATCGTGTATTTACTTCTCGTTGCCAGCCACTTTTTGTGCACTTCTAGCAACAAATGCGGTACGGAGGACTCGTGCTAAAAGGGATGCAAGAATCGTAGACTATATCAAAACGTATCCAGAAAGATTTCCTGAGCCAGGTATATTATTTCGAACTAAGAAATTATATCTGTTGCCACCTATTTTAATCTAATCAATTCCATTTATTGTTTTAGAAAATAAACAGTTTAAAGATATATTTGAACCATGGGTACCAATTCGTTAAACAATTGTAATACTCTTCTAAAACTGTACAATATTTCCATATGATAGTAAATATGAAATTTAAATATAGAGATGATTGTTATGCCTTACAAGAGTACGTTGTATTCTTATGTTGTATAATCCTATATTATGAATCCATTGTAACTTTCTAGGTTACACGAAAACGATCTATTACCTGGGAAAATTGGTAATTTAATTATATTTTTCACCCTGCAGAATCTAATCATATTTAGGTACGTATTATTTCATAAACAGCGAGTGATAATTATTTTATGGATGAAAAAAACAGTTATTTTACTGCAGAAAGTCACAAAATCACTATACAAAAAGAGAATGGAAAATTACACATAGCAAAACTAGTAATTACACAAAGTTTCAGAGAAAGTAAAGGTAACAAAATATTTTTGTATCATTTTTTTATAAGAACTGTTTTCATTCATTAAAGTTCTATCGAATTCTATTCGAAAGACTGGTTAAGTTAAAGAGTCCGAATCTATTTTACGTATCACGTACGTAGACAAAAATCAATGAAAATTAGTTGAACTCTCTCTAATAATCATCCTATTACACTTATAAAAGTTTCTATTTTTTTTCAGGATTATAATTATCATTGTATAGTCCAGTTCCTTTAGAATCTCCCAGCCAGGGATATTTGTTGGGACATTCCCTGCACGTTTCCAAATACCTGTGAACAAATTTGTTATTGTTATTATTATTATTACTACCATTCAAAAGTATTAAATCTTTTGTGTACCAACAGCTACTGACCTAGTCGTAGTAAAGTTTGATTCTGTAGGCTTGAAGTCTAAAGCACACTTATTTGCGTTATTACACGGTGGTCCAGGAAGATTTTCTTTCTTTTTACACGACCATCCTTCGAAATTATTAAGAGATTTAATTGGTTTTGGATCGGTAATCCATGTGAGCGCTTGCGTGGCTGTCACAAAGTACACATCGGGTCTGTAAATGTATAGCATAAGCGAGTTTTATAAATCAAATTTACAAGTCGTTCATATTTTGAATGGTGTTGAATATTTACAGCTAAAACCATTTTTAGCTTACAATGTCACTGCCCAGTCGAGAAACTTCGCCAATCCTCGTTCCAATTCCTTTATCTGGAACCAATTTGTGTGGAAAGGCATCATGTACGGTGCTCTGTTTTGTTCGTAGTATCGATTGAAATCTTCTTGCAACCATTCGAAAACCTCTTCGGGATCATGATTATGAAGTACGCACTGATCCAAGTAAGGACAATGTCCTCCTTCGTAGCTTTCAACATAGTGAGCATTTAACGGCAGTTCCCATACACCTGGGAAAAAGGAAATCAGCAAAGATTAGAAGAAACTTGTTCACACTTACATTCGATCTCACGAGAAGAAAAGTGATTAAATACCTGGGAACGATTTAGTGGGACATGTGCCTGCTTTACATTCGTGAGGTATCTTGTAATCGAGAGTGTAAGGCCAAATCGGTACTTTCAACGGAGAAATACCAATGCTGCTGTCGTATATGTATCCAAAGTCTTCCAGCACCTTGTACTGGGTGTTTCTACCTGGTTTCAAATACGGAGCCCTCATACCTACAACCTCGCTCGTCGAGATGTTGCTAAAGTGCTTGAGTATCTCTCGCATTCCTATCATCTCTCCAACCCATTCTTCGTATCCTTTATCTTCCAGTCCTTTTTGCAATCTGGACAATCAATGTTTATTTTATGCTATTTATTAGATAAAGGGTGTCCCACTAACTCTGTTACAATCACACACTCAATAAACTTCTAATTCGTTGGCAGAAATATATTGAATGTAATAACGTCTACCATGATCAATAAGTTTTACTTCGAAGAAAGTAATGTTTCTTCAACGTCATGATTGAAAATCGGACATTTCATGTGCAACAACCTAATACATATAACACTTACGATATGGTTTCAGTCGCAATTTCATGTCCATCGTGAGCAAGACTCTGGACCATATTGTAATTACAATACTCATGCGAGATGAAGAAAGTGCCTTTCAATGGGCAATTGTTTGGATTCAGTCGATCAGTGGCGAATATCTTTTGGTAGTGGTCGAAGTTGTTGTGATTTATTGCTCCGTCGAAAGTCATTAGGATTAGTTGGGGAGTCTGGAATGAAAGTCTATGAGAAACGCATCGAATGATAATCTTTCCAAAAGTAGAAAGCAAGGTACCTCGTCGGGTTGAAGGCCACCAGGAATTATGGTGCCGTCTCTTGAACAGTAGCAGTATGGTAACTGACAGTTCGAAGTGTCGCATCTTTCTGCTAAATCAGTTGGTGGTTCAGTCACTGGTGCTGGAGCTGAAATTCGGAGAGTCTATATTGATTCAAAATTACTAGAAGGAGATAGGATCGATGATTGTTGCTCGAGAAGATAATTACTTGTAGCAATGGGACCGCAGCGAGCTTCGTTTTTAAACGTGCAGAATTTACTGATGTCGTCGAAGTGTAGCCCTGATGGACATCTGTTTAAGTACGGGTATCCATCGACACACTGTTGCACAAATGATTTTAGTACATCTTAATGATTTAGGTTTTTGGCTGTCTAATCTTCTGATTTGTTACCTGGTAAAATCTTCTACACGTCGCCGGGTCCGCGAAGTTACCATTGCCTTGGCCTTCGGGGCATCTGAACTCTTCATCTTTCTTCTCCTCATCCTTCTTGGTACCTTTTTGGCCAAATACTGCGAACCAAATTATATCCCTTGAGATTTCAATTCTTATTTATTATAAGGTGTAGCATTTTTATATCCTTTGATAAAATGAAAATTAGGATTCTCTATTCTTCAACCAGTCTGATGATGATAAACGACATTAAAAATTTGCGATCCTAGTCTTGGAGGATTAAGACGATCAAATCCTAGCTAAAGGTCAAGGTTGAGCTTATCTCTCTGCATAGTGAATACTTGATCATTCACGTTCTACTTTTGTTGCATTCTTTCTCCCGACTACTACCACTTCTTCAGCTATGTCCCGTTGAAAGCGAATCTTGAGTGGTCAGAAGAAGAAAGTCATCTTGGAACTTATTGATGAAATTACAAATGAGATTTCACTTCCCTGTAAGACGTATTTGAACGCCAGAGTTACCGAACGGGTCAAAATGATCCATTGTAGATTTTTTATTTCACTAGTACTGGAATTGCGAGGATACTTTTGCGAAAAATTATTAAATAATTCATTCGTTTGTGCACACTATGCAATGAAAGTCGCAATTACATCAGCTTTTGCAATTTTTACACCTGAAAAAGCGTAGATCCATTTCATCGTTCTAGCTTGGAAACAACATTTTTAGTTTTATTATCAATTCGATTGTTATACATCGGCAAGTTGTTATGTTTTTAGTATCTAAACGGCAAAATTGATTGAACTATGCGTTTAGTTTCTAATATCAATGGTACCTAGAGATTTGCGTTGTATAATGAAACAATATTACGTATAACGTGGAACCGTACACAGAAAGCTGCAAATGTGTGATGTAGAAAATACCTGTGAGAAATTCCAAGGGTATCAGAGAGGAGAAGACCGTCGAGAAAGCGAGGTAGTCAGAATTCCAACGCGTGGCGACGTATTAGATAGCTATGAAAGATTCAATCGAGATTCAGATGTTCACCATTCATTTCTCTCAAGCTCCATTAACTAATTCTTTATTGCATACAAAAGTCCAAGTGTTTCGAAAAAATACATCTGCGATCGAACTGTTAATAAATCAGCATCCGACTGCTGTGTATTATCTATTCTATATTGTACAAGTATTTAATTTAGTTGTTCATTATTGTTCATTTAATCTTTGAAAAATATTTTTTCGTGATTAAAAGAATTAAAAATTGAAGTCTGCCCTTTGCAACAACCTCATTGATATACAATTTATTGAACTCTGACTAGAAATCATGACAGTGACTCGTTTTTCATTAAAAATACAACAAAATGGCGACAAAAAAAAATCATACATATTTTAATAGTTTGTCTTAAAGGGTAGGCATCAGTCTTTACATTCTGATGATTCTAGTCGTGATAAAAAACTGTTCGATAGCCGTACGGACAGTTGAATTTTCGAAAAAGAAAGGTATCTTCACTTTCCCACTCGCTACATGACATAAAAATAAAAATGTACTCAGAATCGTGAAAGTTGAGGCTTCGTGTGTTACAACGAGCCACACGATGCTTCTCACAAAATGGACTATGTATCTTCATTTTTTGGAAGTAGATGTGAAAAGTTTTGGGAATGTATTGTCGAAATGTTATATTTCCAATTTTGGCGGAAAGTATTCCATTTTTTGAATGTGTTACAAGAGAATTTTTTAAAAAGTTCCATAACTTTTTCGATTCCTGGTATTATGTATCGGCAACCCGTTAATTGCCGTAACAATGCTTGATCCTTTAGTTTTCCACACTGTATATTAATTATGAAGTAAACAGATGCCTATAAAAATTTTATTGTGGGAAGCAAGGATTGAGGTGTTAGAGCCATGCCGTTGGGTATATAGATCGCCCGGTTCAAGATCAAGGATAAACATTGACTCTCTAACGCCTGGAAGATGCAGACATCTATTTCGTAAATCGTTTAATGGCGAACGCGCGGATAGAAAGTGTTTTTCGATTGCGATTAACGAGTAAACACCGTCGACAGTAACGGCAAGGGTTCGTGAGTCTTTTTGAATATATTTTAACGCCTTTCTCAAATTTGGGAATTTTTTAAAACCCTGCGCCCATCGCTCAAAGTACGACGTCCGAGTACTGTTTCAATCTTTTTGAAATTGTAGAGCTTCTTTGAGGTCTACCTGTGGTTACATTTACCTAGGGCTATTTAGAGGAGTAGAATTGCATCTCAGTTAAACAGAAATGCATAATAAATTTACTAATTTACTAATTGATTTTTAAAAAATTTATGTAATTTTATTTAGTAGATTTTGTGTGTGTCAAAATCGTAACGATTTGAACACAAAGATCACAAATGCAACATTCCTCTTCGGCCATTCAAAATCTCAATCGGATTAACAAACTGCATAAACAGAATTTGCATAAACCGAACGAGCACGCGAATTAGCATAACAAGCTTCCATTTCGTCGGATTATTTTCTTAAATTCCAGGATAAGGGAAGAATTTACTTCGTTAGCCGAGAAATTCCTTAACAACAAAATAGAAACGTCCTTAATCCTTATTAATGCGGACTTGTTTTCTTTTAGTCTGCAAATTTCCACGTAAACGTATAAGGATCTGCGATTCATTTAATGGCCACGGAGATTATACTCGTTTCGGGGAGAAGATTCGCGTAAGAGGACGCTATCAGGAATTTGTTAATTTCATTCTCGAGAAATGGTTGACTTGTTTTCCTATGATGATTGTGGGAATTTAAGGTATGCAAATTGCGAAGGGATAGTATTATTCGGTCGTTCGACGGGTTACACCGTCATTATGGCGACATAACGTTATGAAAACGACTCGGGTTCTGCGATCACGAGGGGAATCCGTAATTGCAAACACACTTTTTATTCCAGACATATACTAAAAGGGCGTAACCGGATGCGATCGGCTCTCTGATGTCTTCTTCGAAAAAAGCATGTTATGTTCGTTATTATCGGGAAAAAACATACATTATTATTAAAAAACAATTGCTAGGTCCTTTCGGGTCGAAAATGACCGCTTATTGTTTTGATTTCCTTCGATAAATTCATACTGTTCGATGCTCTGCGGTATTCGAGTATAATTAATTCTTTAGGAAGATCAGACTCGAACGTGTTGAAATGCTGTGTAGATGAGTCGCTAGGAGAAAGTAGTATCCACGGAAGACGCTACCAGTGATCTTATAACCGTTCGAGATGAAGCGAACGTTTCACGATCATTTTACAACCTCTAGCACTAATATAATTGCCATTTGTGTAACGCAATAATGCATTTACATAAGATCAATTATATATTTCCTAACCGTAGTCGCGTTTCTACCGACGAACCGATTATCGTTGAACAACGTCGAAGGTTGTGGACCCTGGAAAAATTATATTTACAGGGAATTGCAAACCGAAGACTTTGACTACTCGACAGCTTAGATTATTTAGTTTGCAATTGTTCATATTGCAATGGTGCTTTTGTATTGAGAATATTATGCAAAACGATCAAAACTTCTCCGTTCTTGATAACTAAAAATATAAAAAAGCAAGCAGGATTTTAAAAGTAGATGGTTTTAAATCAATAATTTAGCGTTCCTTTAGTTCTGCATGCCAGTGCATTATGCTACGAAAAATTCAAGGTGGTTGGGAATTGAACAAACTAAGTAAGCAATTTTACAAAAATTCTGCAAATCGCAATTTCAGAAGTATATTTCTACTTTCAAAATCGCTGATTGAAAGAAAGCAGATTTGTCAAGCCCACGAGCAATTGTAAAAGCAGTGGTTGGTCGATGAACGTTTGCATTAACTTTGTAACGAAAGTTAATGTTTGACTTTGAAAATGTAAGATCGGGAAACCCGTTTGATAGTCTCCCCGTGCATGGATGCCGAAATGATCGGTTTAGCGGCAAAGTGGAAAGTGAAGGTACCGCTCTGGCAATGACGTTGCGGTAAATCGTTCAGGTGCAACGTTTCCATCGGCCGTGTACCATGCTCACGTACACTTGGCGCGCGCGCGCGCACACAACCGTACACGTAAACGACGAAAACTTATGTAAACACCAGTGAAACCGCCGTTCGGGACCTAATTTACCGAGGGCTTCACTGTCGTCCGGCCACGGCCCCCTCGAGTCCCTTCCTCCGACTCCTTCTCCGTTTTATCTGTGTCAGCTTTATTTACGACGCGTCCATCGTCATCGAATGGCGCTTTCAACGTCTCGAGAAAAGTCACTGGTTTCGTTCCACGAAAACGTATACGCACACGTGTCAACGCAACAGAGTCGAAAAGAGAGCCGGGCGAAGAAGAAGCGAAAGTGAACTTGACATTTTCTGCAACCGACTCGCGGCTATCAAATTTGTAGATTTTTTAAGGCTCGAGTGGTTGGTGGTTCCTTTATGGCAGCCATGGCTGGATCCATTTGAATTTTCACTCGTCGTTTTCTTTAAATCCACTTGTTCGAGATACTTGTTAATCCTCTTACTCTAGGCTTATTAAATGTTTCTATTTAATATTTTCGTAAAACTCTACGATGCATAACTGAGAACTGCTTAGGGGGGTATTGTGTTTTTCGAAATTTTTGTCAGAAAAACTATTGAACCTTTTCCGTTACGATTTTGCTCGCATATTTATTTATATTTGAAGTACACGCGTGATTTTCGTCAAGTAAAATTAATAAAAATTACGTGAGTTATGTATATATTTTTGTAATCTTTTGGGAAACATGGGTCGGCGGTCGCCATAACTCCGGTCTTTCTACTAATCGGGAAGAAAAAATTAAGTTGTTTATCGATCAGTATGAATGTAAGTTAGGGGTCGAGCTAAAAGAAGTTAAAAATTCTTATTTCATTCATGAAATTATTTCGTCTTTATTCCGTTCATGAGAAAGTCAAGTCCAGTAACATGATCTTGTAATCTCATTGAAAATTATGACACAAAGTATTTATTCCGGTGAATGAAGTGTCAATATAGAACTGGGTGATAACATAAATGTTTGCTGTCTCTCTTTCTGTTCGTTACTAAGTGCAAAATTGTATAATTCTTGCAAACGGCTCTTTTCCAATCACAGCTATTTTACACGAAGTCTTAATTTAAACTTTAAACTTAAAATATTTCTTGTTCTACCAGCAACTTTCTAACGTTGCTAAAATGTAGTTGACGAGCAGAATCAACGCTGTAGATCGTCGCGAATATTTAAAATGCAGATAGGCAGCGGTCCGAAACATTTTTCGCGAACAGAACAGCAAAATCCTGTCCCGCGTAAAAGTTAAGCGAGTAATAAATAACGATTTTCTAGGATGGTTCAGCATTTCCCAGGATCGCAGCTGGATAACGAGCTAAATGAACAATTCGCTGGGGAATTGCTAATCAGGATATAGAGGAGAATGTCTGCAGAAGGCCGTTTCTTTACTCCCACGTTTATAGGCGGTTCTGTCCTCCGATTGGACACTGATTAAATCGATAACTATTTTTCCAGACACAGACTGAAATTTCGATGAAAGAATCGTTGACAGACTCGGGAAGAAACGGTCGGAAACATGGATAAATCGAGAAATTGATTTTCTTCGGCTTTTTGCCGGGGTCGTTGAATCAATCAGTCTATTACATCATTGCTCTATAATCTAATTGCAATTTCATAGATCGGTAGCAAATTCACGTAATTTTCACCGGGTTGCGGTATCATTGCGATCTATTTAGGGAGGATTAATTCACTACAGTTTTCTTTCTTCTAAAAGTGAAATCAAGCAATTTCATTTGGCCGATCTGAAAGTCCGAATGAACCGATCCAGGTAAACCTAAATACTTTATCACTTGGTATCATTACAGGTAGAGCCGGTATACAAATGATACAGACGCCGAACCGGAAGGTCTATAAATATCGACATACCTCGAGCTACAGGAAACTCAAAGGTTAAATTATAATCGCGTCTCTTCCGCGAGTCAAACAAACCGGGATCAATTTCTCCTCTCTCAATCTCTCTTCGATGAAAGATCGCGATCGGGGCCGCCATATCTGTCGAAGCGTTCGAAGCACGTTGTCAAGGGCTCGTAAAAATTCCAGCAGGAAGTGTGGTCCACGAAGAATTTCACAAAAATCTTAGTTCCGAAATAAAATTATTCTTCTTCGCACAAAAATGGCAAATGCAAAGAACAAGATTTATATAGACCCACGAAAAATCGCCAACAAAGCAAGGTCGACAGACGATATTACAAAAAAAAATCCGAAGATGATCGTGGTTTCAGAACGAAATTATTTTTCTGCGCACAAAAATGAAATCACGAAAATTTCAATAGGAAGTATGGACAATTAAGAATTTCAAAAAAATTCTGAAGAGAATTCTAGCTTTAGAAAACAAAAATATTTTTCTATACCCAAAAATTGTATGTGCATAGCAACAGATTTATATTGATCCATGAAAACTCCCTCGAAACAGGTTCTGCAAACCATTTGACAAACGTCCTAGAAGAAATCGTAATTCTAAAATAAAAATGTACTTCTATCCACAGAAATGACAAACTCGATGAAGAACAGATGCATCAGATTCACAAAAATTCTCTATGTAAAATAGTACAAACAATTTCACAAAAATCTTAGAGAAAATCGTAATACCAGAACAAAGGTATGGTACACAAAAAAGAAAAAGAATTTCACAAAAAATTTGGAAAAGATTGTAGAACAGTATTTCTGTCTTGGAAAATGATATGCACAATGAAACAGGTCTCGTAACACCCACGAAAATTCCGCGAAAAAAAAACATAGTCAACAAAGAATTTAAAAAGAAAAGACCATGGAGAAGGTCATATAATTCCAGAACAAAAATATTTGTTTGTCCTTAAAAACGCTGAGCAAAAAAGAAACAGATTTATCCGGGCCATTGATCAGTCTCCCCAAACCAACAGCAATAGGTCAATTTCGCAAAACTCTGTAAAACCAAAAAATCCTACAAAATTTTTAAAAATATCTTTGAATCCCGAAAAATTCCAAAAGATGATTGCAACAAAGTTGAAGAACATCCAGGGCGTAGGAAGGGCCTTATGCCGGCCCTGACGGCGACAGGAGCAAAAGGAGAGTGTTACTTTGACGAACGGGTTCGTTTTGTTGAATCCGATCTCTCTTGGATCTCGCGATATCTTGATTCACCAGCTACATCAGCGGGAATATCACCAGGTGTGTCTTTTCCTACCTGAGACGATCAGGGCGGCGCAGATCAACAGTTGTCTTCTCCGTATGATCATCTTTCAACCGGGAGCAACGACAACAGGCTATTCTTGATTTCGGAACGGACCCCTGGACGTTGACAAGGCACTGGCACCCGGATCAATTAGGTTCGTGTTGCGATACGGTGATTTGCCATCGGCAGTGCACTTGGTGAACCTGGTCTCGCAGCACTGGCAACCGGGGACTATGCCTTCTGCCATGGGGACTCGGAAACCGGATGGTAGTCTACCATTGGTAGAGGAACCGTTCCTTAGCTCATTGGCTGACCACTTTCTACCACCGTCCCGGACCGCCGAGAAATCATGGCTTTTATTTGCGTTAGAGCACACACGCGGTTCCGTGTGAAACGTCCGCTGAAAGTCCATTTTTTCGACCTGCTCGATCTATTATTTGCGAATTTGCAAATGATCTGTTGGGCCTCAAGGTATTCTGGTCCAGAACCTTCCGAAAAAGCAATTTTCGTCGTGTTTTCTTTAAGTACAAGTGTTTTCGAACATGTGTACAAAAGGATTTGTCTGAATTCGCAAAATTAAATTAGTTACAGGCGTTTAGAGAACACAACTTGCGACGTGCAATCATACTGTAACATATATTCTTCTCCCTCTCTTTGAAATGTTGCTATTTTTTTTTATTCTTCACTCTTTTTCATTTAAGAAAAGAAGTGAACTCTTTTTGTTTGACATTTAAGAAAAGTCAAGGTGACCTTGACCTCTCATTGGAAGTATTTTCTCAAATTCCTAATGGTGCAATCATTAACTTTTGTTTGAAACATTTTGTTGTATATAGTATGTATAAGATATAATAATAAAAATTTGTCTGTCTGTCTTATAAAAATTAAAAAAATAAATGAAAAGAATTTTGTAATCAAGCATTAAATTTAAACGACAATTCTCTTAAATGCTTTTAATAACTATAATTACTGTAAATAAATAATAAATATATCAATTTTGACGTTCCAAAAACTTTAAAAAAATATTTAGGAAGTATTCATAATTCAATGTTGGTCATCTGAGGTCCTCTCTTCCGTTTCTCTTTCTTTGTCTTCGTTGTTCCTTTGTTTTCCATTCGAGACTCGACTGATCGCCGATAAGGATTAAAATATTCCGGTTGACGGTCCGTTATATTCAGCTCTTGAGTCACCAAATTAATTAAATCGATCGTTTTCTCGTCTACTAAATGTCTGCTTCGATTGGTGAATTTTAAAGACCAAGTTAAGATCGTGTTCCATTTTGGTTGAGCTTTCAATATCCGCTGAGTTACTTCCGGAAAATGGAGGATGATATCCCCAAATAAAGCAGTGTTTTCTAACACGGTGGATAACGCTGTGAAAATATTTAAAACTTGTATATTCACATAATTAATCATTAACAATACTAACATAAATTTCAGTATTCGTAGTTTGAATCTACATCAGACAAATTTGAATTTACCGCTCTGCACCGTAACGTTTCGTGGCAATAATCTATCGTCTGGATTAAAGTCTCCGTCTTCTATCAGCGATTTACTTGACTCGATCACGTCGATCATTTTTTCCCCAAGCACCATAATCATTTTGTAAAGAAGCTCATAGTTGTCTATTCTTTCAAGACGCTTTATGGCACTTGCATGCTCTTCTCGTTGTAAACTAAATGATTTTCTGACTAATAGAAAAGGTTAAGGTACTCGTAGACATTTATCTATTTATCTGAAAACTGTGAATTGTCTCGTCATTTACATCGTAAAGGGATACATAATTCTTCGTAAACCGTACTTTCGCCGTTTCCCGCCTCGTTGTTGATTGGCTGGTCCGTCGCTATCAGATCAGCTTGTTGCGCATGCGCATTGCATGTCAACACTGACACGACTGCTATATAAACGAATACGCGTGGCATCTTATCGGCCCGAAAAACACTTAGAATACAAATTAAAATAGAAAGGTGTACACCGTTTGATACTAATCGCGTTGCAAGGTAAGAAATAGTACTTGAATTAGGACGATCCTTACATCCCTACAGGACGATTCGCCGAATTTCGACCGGCATTTAAGCCGCAAGTTTTCCGAATCTATGGTCACGACACACTGTCGCCACCTATTAACTCTGACATCGAATATGTCAACTCGACGACGTATTTCGCGAGAAAATAATTAAAAGATCTCGATAGCTAGTTTATTGCTATGCGATGATCAAGTACGTTCGACACGTAATGCGTGTGTATGCTTTTAGATTTTTTACTGACACTATTCCTGGATAGAAGAAATTGCAACAGTTCGTGCATACACAGTGTCCGTTTTCAAGATGTTGCACGAATGTGTTAATTAAAGGGTTAATTCATGTTCTGTGCACATGCCAGTGATATAATTTGATATGACAATAATATACAATCGCCTAACGTCTAAATAATATAGTTAATTACTTCGTAATTCGAGTCCACTGACGATGGCAAACATGGCAGCGACGGCTGACACAAATCTCGATGTGAGTATGTTATTTAAAAATAATGTGTTCAATTCTTTGTCGATCTACTACATACGTTCGGTATAATAAATCTGGTGTTATATTAAGCTTTATTTCTTGTTATTCTGACGATAAATATGTTGGTTCTTCGAGGCAATTCGACTCGAAATGTAAAACTTTGACAAGGTTAGAACAATGATTATAATATGAATCTGTGGTTTCAAGTTCAAAGTTACCATGGAGTATGATGACCCTCAAAATATGGAGGGTGACATGACAGTGGGAACAAAGAATAGTTCAAACCTTGGAGAACCTGAATTTAATACCTTAGACGAACCAATTAAAGACACAATTGTAAGTCAATGTTATATGGTTGATAACGATAGAGAGAAACGTCGTGAGAATTCACTAGAACGGTAATGTTTTCTATAGCTCAGAGATGTTCGAGCAGTGGGTAAAAAGTTTTTCCATGTTTTGTATCCTAAAGAGAAAAAAAGTCTACTGAAAGAATGTAAGTATATGTAGCTTTAATCATTTTAGTGCCATGCAGGGCGATCGCACTGTTCGTATGTTGAATAATGCCACAACATTTGGTTGGGACGTTCAATTAATGGCATTTATTGATGTAGAAACAGAATAGTACAATTGCACTACTTGGCACTACTCAGCATAGTTTTTGAAATGATCCTTGGCACTAAAATGGTTAATAAACAGTTACACTGAAAAGTTGTAACAAAGAACTTACCATATTTCAGGGGACCTTTGGGGACCATTAGTATTATGTACGTTCATGGCAATGTAAGTGTTGCATTTCTTGTATTCACTTCTCAGTTCTTACTACTTTAGAGTATTATGAAATCCTTGTTGTTTAGGATACTGCAAGGGTCTTCAGACGCAGCAGATGATTCTAATGATGGAGGACCAGAATTTGCAGAGGTTTTTGTAATTGTATGGATTGGGTCTATGGTGGTTACGTTGAATTCAAAGTTACTAGGTGGCAATATGTAAGTAAATGCAAATGTTATAGTTCACTTTAAAGTAATTGTATCGTGGACCAAATTAACTTCAATTTCATGTATTAATGTGCTTCCTGTTTCTTTCGCTTTGATTTCAACCACTTGAATTTTTTCCGATATGTTACAGATCTTTCTTCCAAAGTATTTGCGTCTTAGGATACTGTTTGCTGCCAACTGCTATAGCTCTAATTTTATGTAGAATCATTTTGATGGCAGAGCAAACAACTTTCCTGTTTAGTTTAAGGTTCTTTATTTCCATGACTGGATTTGCATGGGCAACATATGGTTAGTATAGGATTATGTACATTTCTTTTTGATCCTTTTATTCTGTATTCTTTATTACCGGCATTTTTAATATATTTTAGCATCGATGGCATTTCTTGGTGACAGTCAACCAGTAGGAAGGAAAGCTTTAGCCGTTTATCCAATATTTTTATTCTATTTTGTAATTTCGTGGCTGGTAATATCTCACACTACATAAAATAAAATATAAATCATTTATAATAATAAGACTGTACATTGTTCAGTATTTGTGCACAAATTAACGGAGACATTGCATAGCCTGCAATATACTTTATAATTCGTAGAATCTAAACGTGCGTCATACTGAGTTTTCTGTAGATAAAATAGAAGGTACATGTATACATATATATATATATACATACATTTATTACTATGCATTTTAGGGAATCACCGGTTTGTATGTCAATTGCAATTACCTATATATATTCATTAGAGTATGAAACAGTGAATGACAGTCGAGTGAATTAGTAAATTCTTATATATTTATATATAAATCTGATAAAAAGAATTGGCCAATGTGATACCGAATAATTTATCGATTAACATTACAATTATTCTATTTATATAATCTTCCAGGATGATTCCTTATTTAAAAATTGCATTTTTGTCAACCGAGTTTTCCGCAAGCTGACATTCCTATAAAAAAATGCTTAATTTCTTAATTGACAGATTTGAACAAGTCGCAATTTCTACTCTTTACATACATATACATATACATATACATATACATACATATATATATACAAATTGTGTACATAATTTTAGCTGTAAAATTTAAATCAAACATTAAATAAAATATATCATTTTTATAACACGAAAGAATTGCTCTCTATTCATCTTGCAGTTTACATGTGTGAAAAGTATTTCTCCAATCGTTTTAGAAGAATTTTGCTATCGCAGTGCCCGGGATATGCACTCAGAGATTTTTGCACCGCAATGTAACTTGTCTGCAGGTCTCCAACCTACGGATTTTTATAATATTTATAACACGATAGTTCTTAAATATAAATTTTGATAAGTTAATTTATAGAAAACGAGGTAAATACCTCGTAAGCTAAATAGGCACTATTAAAGTGAGGCTCGTAAATAAAATTTGCAATATTAGCAGCGGCATGGAAATACGTTCGAGCTGCTGTTAGGTTTCCATTTCGTATTTGTATGACTCCGAGATTATTGTACGCTAAGGCATGTCTGTTGTCGCTTACAATAGCAAGCTTCAGACATTCTTCTGCCATTGTTACGTCACCTACTGTCTGAAATTATTTACAAACTTAACTATAAAAAAGAATAAGATCGAAATTGTATACACCTATCTCCCCCGATTTACACGGAAAATCCTCAGAATACCATGTAAATCGAAATCATGGCTTTTTGTATAAAAAACATTATTTAATTAGTTATTTAATTAAATTTATTTATTTCAACGTAAAATAAAATACAAATGAAAAACAACAAATATCAGTCCATTTATGAAATAATAAATATATAAATCTATATGTAATTAATTTTATAGAAACTAGAAATACAAAATTCATAAAAAGTTAGTTCATACGTTTAATTACTATCATCACTATCATAGATTATTAATCTTTTTTCCTGATCGGTGGGATTTCACTTTCATCACTAAAAAAAAAATGACTGTACAAATATGTGCGCATAAATTTTTATTTTTGAAAATCCGTTATTTCGAAAGTCGTGTAAATCGGGGAAGGAGTGTACTTAAAAATAGTTTGTATACCTACTAGAGCAATGTGAGATATGTTATACCATACATCAGCCGCGTTTTCATCTGTAGAAAGATTAAGTGCCCTTTCGAAGCATGATATAACATGGTCATATTGCTGGGAATAAAAGCAGCATAATCCAAGATTATTAAATAGCTCAACATTATACACACCCATTTGTAGTAATCGTCTATGTCGAGAATAAGAGTAAATTTAATTACATATCAACCTTATCAGTTACATTTACAGGTTTTCCATTCCAAGTTCACTCTTTTGGAGACCAAATTCACCCCGTTGCAAATCAAATTCATCCGTTTGCAAATTAAGTTTTTCTAGAAATTCGTTTCCTTAAATTATCGTAATCAAATAAAATTGACTTTTCCTAAATTCAAAATTTTATTGTGTATAACAGTGAATATAAAATATTCATTTGGCATACACATTGATTCATCTATAATGATTCTCAAACTACTATTCGTGGCAATTTCATGTAGAGTGAATTTGATTACGAAAGGATTAATTTGGAGAGCACAACCTGTATATTCACTTTTACCTGTAGAAACGTAAAGCCAGTTCTGGCTGATCATTATAAAAATGATGCATGCCAATACTGGCTATGGCTTCCGTATGCGAAGCATCTTCCTGAACAACCATTTTATAATATTTTAACGACATGCCAGCATTGTTTAAGCCATCAAATATACGTCCCATCTCAGTAAGAATGTTGACATCGTTAGGAAAATACTCGAGACCTTTCTTACAGGTCTCTAAAGCAGTCAATGGTTGATCTAGCCTAATGTACACTCTGACCAGTCTCAGGACAGATTCGATAGTTTTGCAATCCTTTAATGCTGACTTAAACTGTTGCTCAGCATCTCTTACCAATCCTAAACTGTAATAGCACTTGCCGAGTTGAACTTTCCACCACCAATCTTTGTATTGACAAACTTGTGTTGCTTGGACTGCCAGGTCTAGTGCCTAAGAATAGTTTTATTTAAAACTTCATCGTTAATTAGATATCTCAAGTGAAGCATACTTACATATCTCACATCGTGTTCGTGATAATATATATATTCGAACAATGGTTTTGCAATGTTGGGTTGACTAGCATACTTTGCAATGTTTAAGCGGGACAGTTGTATAAATGGTCCTCCGGGCTCTGTTAGCATGGATGCTGTGCCTAATCTACGAAATACAAAGTTATTAACACATTGTTCATAATTTTTTAAGTTTCCTTTTGGTGTAGTGCAGTAATTGAAAATCCTATTAAGAGCTTCCAGTAGATAAAGTGTTAACACTAGATTTATGGGACGCGTTCCAATATTTTTAATTTGCAATTATTGAGATTGTAATGATACATCTATGAGGAATTATTTAACAGACTTATTACTTCGGGTACAGATTGTAAAATATGGCTAAAAATTTGGATAGACACGTTCTCGTTATTTTTACAAAGTAATGTAAAATAGTCACTTTTAGAGTCCTGTAAATCTAGTGTTAATGTTACAGTTTCTATTTAACGATTCTGAGAGCAATTTAGAGAGTGTACCTAACACTGCGACTAGAATTTGCTGTGATCGGTCTGGCAGTCATGGCAGTTCTCGGTGTTCTTAATGTCTGCTCAAATGACTGGGACACTGCAGATTGCGTGGCTGGTCGTACAACTCCTGTAAGTGGCCTTCCTACAAAATATATACTAAATTTATACTCGTTTGTAATAGAGCAAGCAGTTTATTATGTAGAGGTATGTTAAAGTTTCTAAATCAAACCTGACTGCGTCTTGGGTCTCAGATGTTGTCCTATATGAGTGGTGCCAGGATTTTTTAAGGATGTTCCAGGTCTAGGCATAGAAGATATAGTATAATTATCCAGTAAGCTTTCAGCAATTCCTTCTTCTTCTCCTTCTATGTCGTCAACGTATACTTGTAATGTTAAGGCACGCATTTTCAACACCCATACAGCCTGTTATAAAATATATTGTATGATAATCAGCATTGGGTAAGAAATAATTGATTAAACTTTCCTTATACCTGGTCTAACGGATTTTTTCTCAACAATTCTGAACATATTGCTGCACATTCTTCATACTTTCCTCTGCTAAATAAACTCAGAGCTTTGAATAATTCCATTTAAAAAACGTTATGAGAATTAATTAGTTTGTAAAAAAATAACTCAATGTTTTAGAACATCATACTATTGCACTTGTCTGTATCTAACTATGTACATATTGTAGGCAAACGATTTTTCCAAGTGATGTTATTGATTATTTTCCTCATAACCCTGACCATGTATGAAACATGGACAACTGTTGATTAATGTTAATAATACTCATTTCTACTTATGTTGTGCATTTAAAATGCATATAAAAATATCGGCAAATGAAAATCAATGCATTTTTAATGAAATGTTAACAATATGATGTATTTTTATGAAAGCAACTTTTTGCAGTTAATATAATAAAGGACTGTCATATTTTTTTGAAACCTTACTTCTGTCAAAATGTGAAGAAGATCATAATACATTATTTATATATTTATATAGTTTCTTTATTTTAACTACTTTTTGTATTATTGTTTTGCAAATTAAGTAAAACTCAATTCATATTTGAAACAATGAAAGACATTCACATAAATGATATTAGGTCAGTATCTTTTTATATCATATTAACAAAATATTGTAGAATAGTGTAATCAATATATATTTATTATATAGCGTTAAACAAGCCTTCAATGATTTCTTCAAGACTAAAAGTATAGAAGAGCAATGCACAGAAGAAACCTTGATGCGTCTACACGAAGCCTTTCTGGTATATTTAAAAAATATTCAACCATTCGAATTATTAATATTTATGCAATAATAATGATAAAAAATAATGAAATAATTTAAATAAAGTGGATAGTGTGACTTACTTCAGAAAATATTATGTTTGCAGACATCACAAAATGAAGAAATGGACATTTCTCAACTAAATGATGCTTTTAAACATATATTACATATTGCAATACCTGACGATAAATTTGAAGTACTATTTAAAAAGGTGAGAATAGAAGAAAAGTATTAATATCTATGTGAATATCATTTTATTATATATATATATCAATTACAGATGAACAGAAAAAGAGATGGAAACGTAACGTGGGATGAATTTATTTCATATTTATTATTAGAATTCCAAAAAAAGGACACTGCCCTACATCGACAGATATTGAAGCTTCCGATAACAGATGCTCCTCAACTGATAAAGTCAAACCACCGTACACCTATACACAAAATCGTATTCTGTCCTGAGATCCTCCCTGTACAAACAAAAATGCATAAGTAAACTTATATCGTAATTACTAGACTGCAGATTTTATGCATTTATAACAAAATTGGAGAAATTTCAAACAATAGAAAGATTGAAAGAATTTCAAAACATCTATAGGTTTTGCATTCCAAGTTCACCCCATTACAGATCGTTTATATTTAGAGTGCAAAACCTGTAAAGAAAATTTTTATTTTGCATAAAGATCCGCAGTCTACCAATTACATTTGTATTAATACTATGCTTTCATAATGTTTTTAGGACAGAACCGGAGGTTTTCAAAGAGGATGTTACTTAACAATCACTAAAGAAGGAGTTATTAATTATTGGTCACTGGATCTGAAATATGAACGTACTGTACAGTCGACTAGCGGTTAGTAATCTTTAACGTTTCATTTATACAGTCTTTATAAATATTTAACATGTGCTTTTTTTACAGCCTTCCTAAAAGTACAACAAACTTTAATAACTGACATGATAGTAATGCCAGATGTGCAGATAGTATGTATAAGTTCTACCGAGTGTGATTTAAGATTCTACGACAGCGTGGCCAAAAAATTTGATCTCCGAGTAGTGGTTCGTTAGATTCTCAGTAGACATTAACTAATTTCATAAATGATTCTTCTTTCATGGCAGAAACAATGCATGTAGATATCAAGTCTTGAAACAGCAGTCACCTGTATGAATTACTACTTCAGTAAAAATATCAAGGACGACTCGTACATTGTGCTTGGAGACATGAGTGGATCCATTAAAGTTATTTCATTCTCTTCTGTGGATAGAGGTCCATTTAAACAAGATCCCCAGCGTGATATATTGTTCGTTCGTTATGAGCCTGTTCTAAAGGCAAGCCGTTTAATTGTACAGTAATTTGAGGGGTAAAGTCACTCTAGAAAAACAAATTTAATTTTGAGAATTTTGTAACAAAATTATAAAAAAATTTTTCTTCATACTTCAAAGTCTGTATAATAAAGACCTGTAACTAGATTTTTCATTTCTTTCATGAAATTCTGGTAAAAAATTGTCAAAATTATTGTTCTTCGTGCTTGAAGAGTAGCTTTACCTCTCTGGAGGTAATGATTTAATTAATAATGATTTCAAATACAGGATGCAGTACCAGGACTGAAAGTCATGGAACTGAAAAGAATGCACACGGATTGGGTAAAACAGGTAGCTTACTATGGGAGCCTGAAAGCTTTCATGTCCAGCAGCAGATGTTCTGTTTGTTCATTGCTGTTCAGTGATTTCACAGGAAAAAGAATGCAATACAAATTTAAAGTCAATATGGGAATAACTTGTTTCACTGTTTGCGAAGGTACTTTTTGTAACGCGAGGCTATTAGTCTTAATCATTAGTGTTTCTACAAATTTTTATAAAAACTATAGAAAGTCAAATGCTAGTGACCGGAGGACCTGATTGCATAGTCCGAGTATGGAACCCCTTTGTGACGAAACGAGCAACTTGTGTTTTCCAAGGACACCACGCAACTATTTGTAGTTTAGTAATACAGAATAATGGTAAACGTGTATACTCTCTCTCGAATGACAAATGCATCAAAGTATGGGATGTGTCGGCACGATCTTGTATTCAGGTCTTGATAATAATTTCAGTCAATTGTATACGTTACTTATAATTAGACTACGGATTTTATGCATTTATGGTAAAAATGAATAGGTGCAATTTAAAGCAGGAGATAGGTTATAAGAATTGAAGAGCTTCATTGCATTAGTCTCAGTTTATCAAAATTATTAAAAGTAAAAATAAATTTCTGTTTGGCTCTTGTTTATTGTAATCGATCGATTAAAAACCGCAGTCTACTTATAATCTTAACGTTTTAAGATGTAATCAGAGATTTGCTTTAATGTCTATAGACGTACAATGGTCTTCCAAGCGAATTAGGCGAACATACATTAATGACTATCGTCTACAATTCGTTGAATCATAAAATGATAGTTGCTAGTATAATGATCGCTGTGATTGTTTGCGATCCTGTCATCAACGAGGAAGTATCAGATGGCTATACTCACACAAAACCAGTTAGCTGTATCCTATACAATCATCTTTATAAAGTGGTATCGTTTCACTTAGCTTAGAATCTCGTATACTTCATAAAATAATGTAAGACCATAACGTGTCATTCTTTATATATTTAGATCGTTTCCACTGGGTTAGATTCATGTATAATAATTTGGGACCCGTGGCTTGGAATTCGCTTGTACTTGGTAACGCATGCACACAGTCAATTCTTATACGGTCAGTATCACGATGTTGAGATCACAGCGGCTTGCTTCGATCAAGCTGATCAGTTACTCGTAACCGGTGCTCGTGATGGATCGTTGAAAATTTGGAATTTCAACACGGGTACCTGTTTGAGAAACATGGCACTCGACAAGAAAAAGTACAAGTCTATTTTACGATTACAAAAATTGTACACATTTGTGCTAATCGATTTGTTACCTTTTAACTTATAATTCTGATTACATTGAACTTAAGAGTACCTTGTAAATGTACTCCAATTGCAATTGTGAATTGCACAGAGATCTAAATAACAATGTAATTGAATTATGGTTGTGCAATTACAAGACGAATGATTTAATCAAAAGGATTTAAAAATACTGTTGTATTGTTCTCAACTCACAAAAATTATTAAGAAAAGAAATGAATGTCTATGCAGTTCCTGCATCTGACAATTAATACAGACAATTTTTATGTTTCATAAAAATCCGCAGTTTAGTAATTGCATAACCGTGAACATCGAATACGTCGCGCTACTATCTTTCTTACTGTCTTAATTTAGAGAAATAACAAGTCTCGCTTGGATAGAAAATCGAATTTTGTCCTGTGGTTGGAATCGTCAAGTTGTAGAATTTGCAACTTCCGACACAAATATATTTATAAAAAGCTGGGGAGTAAATCATACCGATGATATTCTTTGCTCGGCTATATGGTACCCCCAAGTGTTAGCAACGGCAACACATAATGGAGAAATAATACTCTGGAGATTGGAGACGGGACAACCATACAGAAAATACAAAGTACAGAACCCAACAGCCAGGTGCGAAGACATGAACAGTATCTTCTCAACAATATTATCCTACAAATTAATTAAAAATTCTCAATATTAAACAGATTCAACGTAAGATACAAAAAAGATGAAGATGGGAAATTGACTTCTCAGGAAATGGGACAAATACAAAATTTAATGGACAGGTAAATGATAGTACTTACATTATAGACACATACTACAAACATAATTATGTATGCAATCTATAGACAATATAATAAAGTTTCTAAGCACCAACAATCAGCATTGAACATTATACGAATTGTTGCTGTGCGAGCCATGCTATTTCTAAATGCTCGATCATCTAAGCCCAATGTTGGGACATTGTTAGTCTCTCTTGATTCTGGTTTGATACAAGTCTGGAGTCATCATCCGGGCGGTGGATTTTTAGAAGCCTTTTCAGTCATTCATAAGGAGGGTGACTGTGCATTATCGTTGGCAACAGACCCAAAGAACGATTTCCTCGTAACAGGTAAAAGAAAGAATGTGTATGCTAGCTTTCTTTTTACAACAAAATTTATTGATCATAAATTAATGCGATAGTTCATAATCAATAAATATTGTGACGTACAATTATAATTGTGTTGAAATACATGCCACACAATTTAACATAAACATTACGATCTGTATTATTTGCAGAACTATTTTCTCCGTGGCAAAGCATACGAAAATACAATACACTTTTCTAACGTGCCATCTTGTGTTAAAAAAACTAAAATGTAATCTTATCTCTAAATGGTTTAGGTCATAATAGAGGATACATTAAGGTTTGGCATCTCGCAAACTATCTGATGTCAGAAACCTCTGTGGTATGCATGCCTCTTTTAAGACTGGAGTTTCCATTTTTATGGAAAGACAGAATCGACGGAGGAGCGAAAAGAGCTATCAGGAATCAACCGTTGCCGCTTTTGCTCACTTCTGTACGCGGCCACACGAAACCTGTTAAATCTGTGCAGATCATTTCTGACGCACGTATCATCGTTAGGTAATTTTAATTACCCACTACTAATTTCTAGACGTGTGCGAGAATCCGAAAATTTTCGGATTCTCGAGAATGTTCGGGATTTCAGATATATATAATCCCCAGTGCCGGATTAAGATCTTTAGAGGCCCTAAGGCACTTAAAAGATCTTGAGGCGCCCTTATACAGGATTACTTCAACGCAATGTAGGGTGGACCTGTACGATTTAGGCATTTTCGATAATTTGACTAAAAAGTGTTTTTAACACAATTTAGAGTTCCGCTCGCTAAAATAATTTTTCGTCAGTACATATCCACAATAAAAAGTTTCGCTATCATTTTTTTGTATGTCTCAGAGAATCTCTGTTGTTTTAAGTGGCAGCACAGATTGCACGGTACGCTTATGGACGTTAGGGGGACGTTATATATCAACTTTTGGCACATTCAAAGCATGGTCGCCAATTTTGCCTACGATCCCAGCATACCAATACTTCGATGACTACAGGCTTCCGCCTGACATTGCAAGATCTTCAAGTTTCACTAGCGTGAAAGTAATTAAGAATCTTCTACGTTTTTTAATTACACTACTCAACCAAATTTTTATTCTTTTCGTGCTTCGATGACCAACAATGTTGGACAATGTTATTGTGTTGCTAACAAACAGTATTCGATCCGATAAGTCAAGGAAGTATCATTATAACTAGACTGCATATTTTATACATTTATCATAAAAATGAATTAGTCAAATACGAAAAAGACATTGGAAGGATTGAATGATATTGGCATATTACTCTTGATTTATTAATACTAGGTTTACTTATTAATACGTGGATTTATGCATCCACGAAGAATTGTTAACCAAATTTATTTCTTTGCGTATATATTAAAAATATAATAAAGTGCTCTTTAAACCTAGCGTTAAAATTATTAGAAGAGGAAATACACTTTTATTTAACATCTGTTTCGTACAATTGACTTGGACAGTTTTTATTTTGCATAAAGATCCACAGTCTAATTATAACTATTACCTCCACGTTAAATAGCTGTTAAAGGGAGGTAAGAGAGAAACAATAAAAGAACTCAAAGATGATATCCCCGACTTTGTGAAATCCGCGATCGCTGAACGCACAGGCCCCGTGATAGATGGAAGAAAACTTACAATCTCGACCATAGATAAGTCAGTCATGATGGTTACCATGGATTACCCAATTTTGGATACCTCGTTATCACACGTGAGTATGCTTCTATTTTAAACAACTAAAAGTGTTAATTTTGTGAGATTGTTAACAAGTGTTTCTTATGTTACGATCCTTTGTTTTCTCCTAAAGTATACAGTATACATCGAATATATTTTTACGAAAATAATGCTTCCTTTAGATACCTATATACACTCACTTAAGATTAAAATCGTTGGAGAATATCCGAACACCGAGATTACCATCGATTTTACAGAAACAAAAGGAATTAACGTGAGTGAGTTAGATCGATGGTAAATATCGTTTACAACACACTTTTGCAAACCACTTCTGTAAAATGTCTTTTCTGCAGAAAACGAAGTCGCAATACGTAGACGATACATCGACAACCGAGAGCGTCCAATGAACACGGCTGGTCGGTAAAATTTGTAAAATTTAGATTGAAGAGATAAAATTGAGATAAAAGTTAGATTAGTACAATTTAAAAAAAAAACAGAACCAGCAGTCTTATAATCGTTGATGTCATGTCAAATAGATTATATCGTTTCGACGGTCAGTATGATATAATATCATTTTTATATCACATACATTACAATATGGTATTAGCAGGCGCTTGCGGTTTAAGGCTTAACACGGTAATTAACAACATTGCATTCGATGAACTGTACCTTCCTTTTATTCGGCCATCATCATGGAATAACGGGGCGGCGTCTTCCAAATTGCACTGGACGTACGCTTCAATCTACTTCGGTCTATACCTTGGAACAACTCAGTCAAGTCTGGTGTGCACTTCTTCGAGTCGAAAAATCTGATGATTGATTTCGTCGGCACATATCGTTGTATGGAAAGTTGTCCTCTGCGCACTGGTGCTGAAATTAGTAAATTTCTCTTAATTTTTGTACGTTCAATTAAACCATCATTCAAAATTTTAAGCTCTACGGTCACGACTCTGAACTGCAGTCATTTAATAATGTAACAGTAGACTGCGGATCTTTATGTAGAATCAAAATTTTATGCATCTATTGCAAGAACCAGGAGCTACTTAAGAATTTCTTCAATAATCCCTCGAATCGTATATTTAAATATCACACATAATAATAAGAAAAAACTCAAAGTCACCTTTATATCTCAATAATGTATCAAGACATGAAAAATCTAGTGATCAAATTGCACGTCTTATTTGATATAAAGTAATTTTTGTTTGAAAATTATTGTTATTGCAACGAGTAGGTTATGAGTAAATTCAGATGGTGCTTAAGTGACTCGCCCTGTGTATCATTTGTCATGTAAATACATTATTCGATTAATGCTCATTTATGCTGTACCTTTATAATAATATACTAAATGAGATATAAACGTATGAAATGAACTTACGTTGTGCCCAGTACGGAACTGCGTGTTTTGGTTTGCTCTCGTTGTCTGACTCGTCTTCGTCAGGTTCACTATCCAAAATGTAGTTCGTTGGACCCTGATGATGTTTGTTTGCATATTTTGCCTAAACGAATTCATAGATATTAGGACATCGTTTTGGTAAAAGGTGTACGCGTATGAAAGAGACGCGGGCTAGTACATAAACTTACTTGTGTCTGAAGCATTTGATTCTTTATTCTCAACGCTTCGGCGTTAGCCTGTTGCTGAGCCCTTGCTTCAAGTTCTTTCCGTTTCTCGGCCTCCTGTTCCCGACGTCTTTGTTCAGCCAATATTCTTTCCGCTTCTTCTTGTTCCTGCAAACGTTGCAAACGTTGCTGTTCCTCTAGTCTTCTTCTCTCTTCCTTCTCCTACGATCCGTAAGAACACTTCGAGTAAGATGCAAAGCTCAAAGCCATTTAAATTTCATGTTTCCAAATTTTAATACAGTGCATGGTTTAGAAGTTATTCGAGGTAATCAAGTCAGCTATAGAGGCAGAATACTCTGTATAAGGATTAAACGTGATACATACATGAGCCCGTTGTAACTGAGCCATTCGTTTCTTCTCCAACTCCTCGCGCTGCTTCTCCTGCATCTGTTGCGCCAAACGCGCTTTCTCTTCTCTCTCTTTCTCAGCTCTGTGACGTTTCTCCACCTCCAATTTCTCTTTCGCCTCTCTCGCCAACTTAATCTTCAATTCCTTCTCTTGCCTTTTCCTTTTTCACAAAACACATACGTTGTAATACTCATTTGTAATCTAGCACTCATCATTAGACAGCGGATCTTCATGCAAAATAAAAATTGCCTGTAGCAATTGCAAGAAGCAGGAGCTAAATAGAAGGGCTTTTATTTGTTTAATAATATTATTTACTTCACTTTGATAAGTAGAAAATAATGTATTGATATCCTCAAATTCTGTTAATCTTTCATCTACTTTGAATTACACCCATCCAATTTGACCATAAATGCATAAAATACCCAGTCTACTTATCATTGTGTCTTACCTTCTCTTCTCCTCTGTTTGAAGTCTCAGCGTCTCCTCCCGTTTCTTTTTCGCATCCTCGTCGTTCATTTTGCGCTTCTTCTCCTCCTGTTTGTCGAACGAGTTGCGTTTATTCGTCGGTTTCGAAGTCTGAATGAACGAATCCACTGATGTAATGATGTTTGTACGCGTTGCACTCGATGACTTATACGTGATAGGATAGTTCGATGGAGTTTGTGGAATACGACTAACAGACATCGGAAGCTGAATCTTTGCTTTTCTCAACGGTGTAGTCTTCTGTTGCGAAGGGTGAGTGCCTTTGTCCGCGACGAGTAGTCTTTGCATTTTCTTAACAGACTGAACCTTGTTCTAGAAAAATAACATTAAAATACCTTCTTCATTAACATGTTCGCCACCAGCATTTATATCAGCAACAGCCTTCGTAGTTAGAACATTCAAATTGCGATTCTTGGCATTCAAATGACGACTCTGAGGCGCCACTAAAAATTGCTATACCATTATTCAATTTGTTTGTATATAATAAATTACTAAGTGTTTACCAAACATGAGTGACTCTGATAGCGAACGTGTTAACCCTTCAGGGATGACGATGGATTGTCAATTTACTTCAGTATTATCGACGATACATGATGATTAAAATTTTTTTATATTTTCCCAATAATCTGACCTTCTATAATCAATTTTGAAATATTCCTCAGGGTCAGTACGAGGTACAGACGTCGTCCCTGACGGGTTAAACATCCAGTATTATTCAACAAGACATTACCTCTTTGTATTCTTCCGTATCCTTAGTTTGCTTCACTAAGGAGATTTTCTTAGCTTTCGCCAGTGACTTGCGCGCCAATTTCTGTGTAACCGACTTCTCTGCGGGCTTCGTGTTGTCGGAACCATCTGTCTGTGCAGCAACCAATGCTCGTGTCTTCGTTCTAGTCACCCTGGTCGATGCATTGACGTCTATCCCAGGCTTTGGACTTGGCCCTACGGCCTGTTCGAACGCTTCGACCCTCTTCTTAACCGATTCTTTGGCGTAAGGACTGAACAAAGCGTTCGACTTGTACGCGTTCCTTATCTCCTGCAAGGTCATGCCCGAGTTCACCTCCTTCAAAGTTGGTTTTGCAGGCGTGCTGAGAATCTCGTCCTCGCTCGACGTCACGGAACTTTTCACGCGCTTCTGTCGTTTCCGGATCTCTCGTTTCTTCAACTGGGGTCGGTGTTTCTTGATCTCCGGTGATGATTCGTCCTCCGTTATTAGATCATCGAACTCTTTGTTTACCATGGCGTCTTTGAACTCCTGCAACATATCTTGTTTCGAAGAAGGCGATCCGACTTTCGGCTTTGTAGGCGACCGAGTCTTCGACCTTCTAAGTGTTTTAGTGTTCTTCATCGGTTCGGGCGACTTGAATTCAGGCTGCGATCGAACCTTCGACGTTCTAGTCGACTTAGACTCGGGATGCGACTCGATTTTCTTCGTCTGGCTGAGTTTCTGTGTGTCGCTCATCTTGTACCCGTTCAGCGTCACTGTTTCGTTCATTCTCGCGATTGATAAAGGCTCTAGAACTACTGTTAGATTCATCATCTTGTTCATAACATGAGTAGTGTTTAGATTCATCGTGGAATTCATTATGGGTTTCTCGATCGCATCCTCGTACATAGAACGATCGTCGAGCCCACCGGATCTTGGCGCGATAACCGTATCGTCCATGATGTTATTGTTCGATTTCTTGTTGTTCGACGAAAGCGTTCTCGTTCTATTGGTATTCGTTGGTGTTTTATTCTCCTCCTCTTCCACCATCACCTCTTCCGTTAAAGTACAATTATTATTATCTACGGTCTCTTCCGCTATAACTTCTTCTGTTTTACTATGTTTTGCGGGACCTTGAGATTCTTCATCCGAGCTGCTTGTATGTTGCCTCCTCTTAGTTGGCCTCCCTCGTTTAGTCTGCAAATTTGTTGTTTTAACTTAAGATAAATGTGATGAAGTATAGTTCAAGCAATTCGAGTACTGTACAAACCTTTACGGGTTCGCTTTCCCTTTCAAAGCTTAAGGGTCTTCTCATCTTTGTTGAAAGCGATAACGATACATGCTTTTTTATATTATCTGCTGCCTTTTCCGAAGCTTTTCTCTTTGCTCGAGCACGTGTTACTTCCGATGGTCTTTCTTCGGCATTGTTTAGACTTTCTGTTTTCACATTAAATGTTTCATCCGATATTATGGAATCGATAGTGACAACATCGTTCTCTGGGATAGTCTCTATACGTTGTGCTCCCTTTTTTCTTAATACCTTTGGAGTTTTTGTGATTAAAGGACCAGATGCTGATTGGGGTATTTGAGCTAATAAAGTATTTAAATATTGTATGGCGCTATCCATATTATCATTAATAGATTTCTTTACATCCATATACTGATTATGAATATCTAACATTTCTTTGATAACCATTGCCTTAATTTTATCTTTGGACATCGTAGCCATGTTTAAAATCTGAAAAACATCAAAATATTTAATCTATAGTAATAAATAACAATAAATATTTTTTATTCTAATAATAGGTGTATATGTATATACAATATTGGTGTAATAAGTACACATAATAATAACAAAAAACAAAACAACTTGTAACACAACATAAACACAATAATATTTTTGTAATATTTTGATAATATAATTAAATTTGAGTATTATGTTGTAATTTAATGATTAAATTAAATATTATACTATAACTTATCAGTACTAAAAGTGACTTCAAACTTTCGAGTCAAGCTTTTAAGGATTCACCACATCCTGTCTGTTATTAATTGTTACTGACAGATTTAATTTAACACTAGGACAACCGACGATTGACATATACCTACTTTTACCAGTGGGATTGCAATGACATGCTTTTTCTTATTTCTTCTGTGGGGGTCAAAATGACTCATTTGGATATATGTAGTTATACTATATACGTCAAGTTTTACAATAAAAAAACAAAAAGAAAAGAAAACTGCTTTACAGAATTAATTATTTACATATTTTAGAAAAAGTAATACAAAATTTTAGAAAACAAAATGTACTGAAATAGAGTAATGATTATAAGAAATGCCAAACAAGTCATTTTTACCCCCTTGGTTGTTCTAGTGTTAAGTAAACGAACATTTTTAACAGAGATGCAGAGATGATAATTGTCAATGCAGTTCGGAAACACAATAAAATGTAAATACAGAAATACGTTAATAAGAAACAGTGTGTAACAAAACACGATGAATTAAATAAAATTAAAGGACTGTCCGCCGAGATACTCGCCTTTTTTATTCCAATTGCAAAGTAAGTAATTAATTGTCACGTTTTGGTTCCACCACAAAATATACAAAACACAAACTAATAGGCTTCACTAACAAGTATTAAAGGTAAGACAACTTTAACGACAAACACTATTTCATGCTACTGGCGGGACAATCAGGATCGAGCAAGTCTGAACAAGTATCTAACGACTTTTCGGTTCAATTTGAAACGATCATAGAAGCGCCATCTGAACTTTGGATCCCGCCACTTCCTCTAGGGACATTCTCAATGCACTTTCGCCGGTTTCTGATTGGTAGAACACCTTTGATTTAATTAAAACCTGTTTAAAAATTTATTACAGGAAAATAGTTCATAATTTTGTCCGAACTGATAGACGGGTTTCATGGATTTTTCGTCATAATTTCATATTTATATTTCTAAACCTTAGTGCTCCTATTAAAAAGTTACATCTTCCATCTTTAATTCGAATAGTCAAAAATTAAAAAATATCAACGGGTAAGCAATGAAATATTTTCTATTCGAGTCGATGATTCTTGTCAATTTTTCTATAAAATAGAATGCAAACTTCAGAGCAGAACTTGACTAGCGATAGCAGCACCTCTTGTGGCGAAATTTCAAAGCTCACTTCATTTTCGCGCGCATGCGCGACAATTTTGGCATCAGTAAAGTAATAAGATTAGCTAAAATGGGACACCTTGGTCACCCCGCATAATTTTTCAAAATTTGTTATAATTTGATTTTGAAAAATTAATGTATAACATGTGTATATGTATTTATATATATATATTAAATATAATATTAATATTAATATTATTATTAAGTATAATATATCGTCCTGGACTCTTCCGGCAATCCTCTTCGCCAGTCTTTCGCGCCAACAACACTTTCCCACTACTTTCTCCAAAATATAGATACAGCACTGGTTTTGGTCGCGCATGCGCGGGAGAAACCGTCCAATACCTCATCACTGGCTCAGTCGGTACAGCGCTATTTCACGTAGTGATAAAACGCTCAAACTGCTAGCCAAGTGTACAAGGTAGTAGTGATGGGCATTATCGACTAAATTCAACTATCGACTAATTACTATTTAGTTACTACATACTATCGAATATTTAGTCGATAGTTTTTAGTCGACTAAAATTTCGTTTTGAGTGGTTACGTCTAGATTGCGGGCTATAGTCTATGCCTACGTATATCACATATATAGTTTATATCGCATAAATAGCAATAAGATTTTAACATCTAATATGAATTAAAGTATTGAAATATCTATTACATATTTCATTACTTGCATATTTGCACGTCCTGTCATAATCATGTATTTCTAACCTTTTCGTTCCATCGTGTGACACTGACATTTGAAATTTCAAGATGGCGACGTGTAAAACAGTCGACTGAAAATAGTAGTTGGCTACTATCGATTTAGTCGATAGTTTTTAGTCGATGGTGCCCATCACTATATAGTCTCGCTCTCCGTGACGGTCCAAGTTTTCGAGGCACCTCAGGCCCGTACCATATGAACTGCGCGTGACACATTAGGGTGACACTCGTATCAAGAGATTTCCACATCACCCATGAGATACTATTGTCAATGCGTTTTTTTTTTGTTTGTGGTATCTCCTGTAGGTCTATTCCTCTGTATCGCATGATAATTTTCAATCTTCATAATTTCAAGTCTTCTTTTTCGCCAGGCAGGTCTAAACGTTCGCGAAAATCTAGTTTTCTTAAATGTCAGTAAAATTTTGACAATATAAGTAAAACTATTTTCCAAATTTATTTTCAGAACAAAACAATACGAAAACCTATTGGTACGGGTATCGCCTCAATGTGCCACGCGCAGATCATATGGTACGGGTCTGATGTGGCTCAAGAACTTGGACCGTCACGGGGAGCGAGACACGCGGCCGGGTCAAGGGGGCGTAGCCTTCTTAGACCATATAAACTTAGTATATGTGGTCTAAGATAGCTGTGGATAGCTGTCAAGATAGCCTCGGATCGGGCCAGTTATGCCAAGCCTGAACTATAAGTATATATGGTCTAAAGTCTAAAGGTATAAGTCTAAGGAACGAACAGTGAATGAGCACCACTGATGATGATCCGTCATGCGCAGAGCGCAGATGATTTCGTTTGTAGCGGTCTGCAATGATTAGAGATTTGATGGCGTGTACACGCCGACGCATGATTCTCGATCAGTCGGGAATTGTGGTAGAAGTATGAGAGATCGGGATTCCAAATTGTCTTCCAGTTGCGATACAGTAGTTGTTCGTGGGGTGTCACGCTTGTGTCACGGAATGTAACCTACAAACAGCGGGGAATTGGTAAACACCGAAGAACACACAGAGATAGCAGGTGGCCTCGGCAAACTAAGATCGAATGTTTACTAAAAAGCTCTATGGCACCACGATAGTATTAAGAAAACCGCTGTGCGAAGCGTTCACCGAACCCGTTTGGAAATGAAAATAACGAAATCCACCGTTGCCCTTCTGGTCTCTGTATTAATGCTGTCGATCCTCGTTGCGAATGTTGCCGATCTGATTAATGTCGACACTCACGTCTTGGACGACACACCATCCAACAAACAGGCGCGAGAAGAATGGTCCCATCCAAAGTTTTACGATATTGGAGTGTCGTTCGACCACCTGATTTGGTTTCTACAGGTGTGCGCTAATTATCTACTGAATCGTTAATGTCTATAGTTTCCCGTATCGCTAATTAACTAATCACTGTTCAGAGTTCTGATACGATGTATTTTATCGTCTTCGTTTCAATTGCAAAAATAAATATTAATTTCTATTGTTTTTAGATTTCAGACATACACATCAGCATATTTCGAGACCCATTTAGGATATCAGAGTTGAGGGATTTTTGTAATGTTACCGTGGATATCATTAAACCTTCCGTTGTGCTGGCTTCTGGTAAGGACGACAATATTTAAAGCAACGCATTTTGCAATAGTTAAAATTGTAGTGTGGGAGACACGGACTCAGACAGATATTCTAATTTTAGAAGACCTATTTACAATGCGTGCTGAACACCTATGTGCATAAAAAGAGTCTATTGTTCTCCTTGCATTCTAGTTTGCTTTACGATATACATATTGCATATGCATTAAATTTAGGTTTTGATTTAATAGGTGATCTCACAGATGCAAAGACTAAGGACAAGATGGGATCGAAACAAATATTAGAAGAATGGGAATACTACAAGCAAGTGTTAGACGAGACGGAAGTTAGCAAAAGAACGCTGTGGCTAGACGTAAGAGGCAATCATGGTATGAACTACACAGTTTTTTTAAATCATGAATTATAAAAAGGTTAATACGCTTTCATATTTTCAGATAATTTCAATGTGGTCAGTACCGAGTCAAGGAACAATTACTATGCCAACTATTCTATCCAAGGCAAAAAGCATCCAAGGTCTTACATGTACACGATAAATATTGGTTCTGAATTGTACACTTTTATCGCGGTCGACGCTTGTCTGAAACCTGGCCCGAGAAGACCATTCAATTTTGTCGGGGTGTTGGATGACCAAGAAATGAGAACTATAAGCGGATTTGTGAATAAGTCCCAAGAAAATAATGCTGACTTCATAATATGGTTTGGTCACTACCCCACCTCTTGTATACTTTCTCAGAGCTGTACAGGTGTTAGAAATGTCATAGGTAAATGAGCTGCAAGATAGACATCATTTTAAGGTTGTTAACAATCTGCTATATGCAACAAACATGTATTTCGGTATGTATCTTTAGGCAGACTCAAGGAAAGTATGGTATACCTTTGCGGGCATTATCATACACTTGGTGGAACAGTACCAAACATGTACACACTGCAACAGGCAGGGTTTCTAGAATTAGAATTAGCCGATTGGAAAGATAATAGAATGTAAAGTATCTACTCACGTATTTAAAACTCTAGAAATTCGTTCAATAAGAATCAATGTTACACAACCACTGCTCTGTGTGTTGTTAGGTATCGTGTAGCAGCAATAGATCATGGTCAGTTCTCTTTTATTGATGTCAGATATGGAGAGTGGCCAGTGATATTGATTACCAATCCTAAACATGCTTTATATATGATGCCTAGGAAGGAAAATGTATTGTCCATTGTTAAATCCACACACATCAGGTGAACTTCCACAAATTTAAACGTTTGTCTTTTATTAAAACTTATGGATTTCTGTCGTTTATATACTATTAATAATTTATATCGTTATTATAGAGTGCTGGCATTCTCATTAGCACCGATAAAGAGCGTCGAAGTTCAACTCGATGACGGTGTTTGGTTCGAGTGCGAACACGTTAAAGGACCTCTTTATACTTCTAAATGGAATACAACAATATTCCTGGATGGAATACACACTATTCGAGTTTAGTAGAATAATCTTCACATTTTCTATTCTGCGTCGAAGTCTATCAAAATCGCCTGCTGATTATCGAAATGTAAAAAAAAAGTTAAAATTTGTCGCTGCATTAATCTGGAATTTACATAGTTGAGCAATCATGTAAATCAAATTTTTTAAACGTCATGTCAGCTCCATATTTCTGAGGAACACATTTCAATGAATTTGCATAGACACGATAATGTTTCGAATTAATGTATATTGTTTTTCGTTCGCATCATTAAGTATTTTAATTTTTTGATCTGGCATACGACACACGGTTTCTAATGTTGGACATGAATTGTAGGTAAGAGCTGTAGATTCAGATGGTAGAGAGACAATAGTTTCCCAGCCTTTTGCTCTTGACGGATCTCGTCTATCATTCCGTATTCTACCTCGACTAATACTTATGTCAAATGTCAGCAACATCGTGAGTGGCTTACAGTATAAATGCTATTATTACTGGAGGTGCACGAGAACCGGAAAATGTCGGTTCGAGAAGGGTTCTCGCACACCTCTAATTATTAGATATAATAATTATTACCATAATGCGATGTACTTTTTTTGTATAGTTTCAGTCCTTGTTTGGAACAATGTTGATCTTATTAGTAACCCCATTATGTTTACTACGCTTCCTTCACATATTGTGTGAAAGTAAGTAGAATACGGAAGAAAAATTTATAAAATAAAAAGACGCGTAGTTCAGATATTTAAAGAAACTGTTTCCTCGAGTAGAAAAGCAGATGCACCGGCCCAGGTTGAGAATCAAATTCTTTCACTCATGGCTGCGGAAGTTATGGATATTATCCACTGTTGATCGCTTGTGTTTTCCATTAGTTATATATGCGTTGTATTTAACAGTGGGTGAGTAATCGGAAATGTACTGTCTGATGTATTGTCTTGGAAGATCTGATTCTCATGAAAATTTATTTTTCACAGGTCCTTGGGCTATTGGTGAAGTAATAGATAATCATACGGGCATAATTTTCGCGTGGGGAACGTTCGTTGGAAATTCTTACCTCCCCGGTGCCTTCACCTATGCTTATGGATTCTTTCAATTATTTTCTTTCCATCTACCGCTTACCTTAATCTTGGCTCACGGAGTAGACAAACGGTGAGACACGATATCACTGAGAGTTGGGCATTATTCAAATTATTCTTTGGTGAACCTGCAGAACAGCTACTCACAATACACAATGATACACAATGTGAATTACAGATTACAGAGTATCAACAAACGTGATTATAAATCAGTGTGGCAACACTTGCCAATAACGTTGTTGGTTCTGATGCAAGCAAGTATGGCTTACTTCTTTTGGTTGGCATACGGGACACTGGCTACCATGTTGTGTCCTTTACGCACCTGGAGCATTTTCTTGGCAATAATGTTATGGTATCAAGTGAATACGATGCCGCAATCTTGTTTGAGGTATGATGTCGTAACTAAGACTTTCGATATATTACGAACAACAAATTTGATATTTTCAAAATTGGGGAACTCGAATAACTTCTTTATTATTTCCAGATCTGCAATAGCAATATGGTCCTCCCATAGTTAATTTATTCATAGTACAACGATTCTATACCAAAACGTAGCGAATTACTAATATTTGTTTCGTATAACTAAACGACTTCACGCTTTTGCGTAAACACCGGTGACTTAAAGAGAAGTGCATGCATGTTGAGTGGATTTATAGAAGAATTTTCAAAGTCTGTAACAACCGTAAATATACAGCATTTAATTTAATACGTGTCATAGCTGTGACACATTTTACAAATGTATACGAGTGTATACAACATGTCTGTTTAGAGTATTAGCTTTTGTTTACATGTTATCGAGAAGGTGTAAATCCTAATAATTAATCCTTTCGTCGTTTAAATGTTATGAAAAAACTTTCATCTCTCGGATGAAGCAATACGAGATTAATTCACATGGTAAAGAAAGGCTCAATTGCTAATGTATATGTAATATCAAACATGACGGACCAAGCAAAAATAAAATGATTAAACATCAATAAAAGAAGCTTAGATCACAAAAATGTCGAACATTTTTCGATCTTTTTTCTTTTTGTTAGTTGGCAGCGAAAGGCTTAAGTATTAGGAGACGTTTATTCAACCAGTTCCTTTGGAGAGTGCCACAGACTTTGCTTATTATCGATATTAAAGTGAAAACCGTTTACAATTTAACATATTATTATAAAATCCATTATCTTTATTAGTTTACACATAGTTAAATGTATTGTTACATTATTTTCGAGTTTATTTATTACCAAGATAACTACTTCTATCAAACATTTCATTTGCTATTCGTAAAACTATTATCCACAATAATAATTGTAATGCTTCCACGTTATATGTTAATTTTACATAGGCATTATTACGTTAGTTGTGCAAAAGAGAAGTATGGAATTTCAATTACTGAAATGGAGAGAAGAGAGTGCTGCCATGTATTTTTCTTGATATATATTATGCTTGAGAGTTAAGTTACTAATCAGCCTGTACGATATCAGTAGATAAAAAAGTGCAACAGAAATTGATATTTTAATATGTATAATATAAATTTATATTTCGTATGAAATTTAAAGTAGAGGAGTGTTTTCTTTCGTCTTTTAGATATACAATATTTCCGGTGTTATTGTTCCGCCTTGAGACGAATCGTTTAAACAATTGTTTTTGGAATCGTCGGATATAAACATTTTGACTGTGGACTACGGTGTTTCCAATTAATTTGGAATTGTTAGCAATTTCAAATCGGGGGCAGCTTTTTAGTTTTCTTTATTAGAATTTGATTATGAAATGTTTAATTGTAAATTACATCAGACTCACGGGACATACCAAAGTTTTCAGTCTACGTGTTTATCAACATTTATAATATCGGAAACTGTGTGAGAGGAATACTCAAATATGCAAATGTGTTATTAAAATTTATATTGGGTTCGGATTTAACATATTGTTAAATGTACTACAATTCTGTTCAATCAAGTTTCAACTCTGTGATAATAAGTAAATATATAACAGCACATAAAAGTGGCATGTTAAAACGAAGAGATATAAACATTGATTTTTAAACTATAAATCTAATTTTAAATCGGATATGTTTCCCGACTGAAATTGGCAAATGGAGGCGTGAAATTGTAAAGTCAAGTGAACATCTTTCTATAGATGTAAATCAGTATTTCCTTAGACGAATAGGTTTTATTGCTATTCTATATTTTTCTATAGACAATCCGATTGTCACTATTGTTGAAAACGATCTCAAAACGGCAAAATGTGATCTCAACGTATCAATGATTCCCAATTAATATCCTGACGTTCTTCTTCTGGATATGCCAAATCTGGTCAATCAGTTTAATAATCGCATTAGTTAATTCGTCTTTAATGTAAATTATTAAATTTTTCTTTATTCCATGATATTGGGGAGTGTTTTTTAACAAGTATTGGGAATCATTGCAATAAATTCTTTTGTCACATCGAGTGTGTATATTTAATGTATTTTATAAAGCACTAGAAGAAAGAGGCAAGATAATATTATTTTCAGACCTTTCATATATAGCATAGATTATATATGACTTTAACTGCTTATGTGATAAAGATATTCTGTATACGTGTAATATATCTATAGGAAGCAAAAGAATAATGCATGTGGGTGTTAATAAATGTTATATACGACTTTAGTAGTCTTAGAATACATTTATTAGCGCTTTAAAATATCATTTCTCATTCTTTCCATATGTGTTATGTCACGAAACTACATTTTAAATTTCAAAACATTCTTTATATGCATTACAAATACTTTTAACTGTATTATCTTTCTTTAAGTTTATACTACACGTACATGAATTTCATTAACGCTCATTCGTTGATTCTTTTTAAATAGAAAACGTTGTTTTTAATGTTTGTTTATCACATTTGCTTTTAGCATTTTCTTTGTTAATTATAATTAGTGGATCTGTTTCTTAATAAATTCAGTTCGATATGTACTAAAATTGGTAGTTAATTGGTCTTTGTAATTCGTAAAAATAAATAAGTCATTCTTAGTGTGAATAATTGTTGATTTATATAATTAAATGTAACTACTATTTGAATTGATAAATCAGAGTGGAAATGAGAGTGCTCACGCCCGAGATTACAGTGTTTTCACCTTTTCGCTCTAGCATAGAACACAACCTATATTACTGTTAGCATGGAATAGAACCTCGTCTGTGACTGTACCACCGACGAGCAATCTCTCGTCGGTGACATGGTTCTGTTCCGTGTTAAAAATCAGAGTAGGGGGCAGCACTGTATCGGAAACGTCGAAACCCCGGACGTGAGCACTCTCATATCCTCTCTGCTATAAACAGAAAGGATGTCCTCTCCTCTCTCGATATTAGTTCTACTTTATTAGTTTCGACCGATACGGTAGGATGTGACACAGAAATGGTAAAGGAGCTCTTGAGTCCCGTGGGCGTGAGACAAAAAATACTGGTAATTGGTCTACTCCTATAGATCGTCTGTGCCAAAAGCGTGAGACAGGAAAATACATTGGGAGATTGGTCTACTCCTGGTCGGTTATAGAACCTGCATTATTTTTAGCATGGAACAGAACCTACATAATTTTCTAGCTAATTTCTCTCTGTGTAAATATCTATTTGCCAATGAATATCATGATATAAGAGGGAACACTCATCTCAGCCGGTGTTTGTCATTTATCCATAAATTAATCATTAAATACGAAATTAATCTTGGATTCCTCAATTCCTTCGATCACGTATCAGGTGTTTATTTGATAACTTGGTACGACTTTAGTAAATCAATATTGCAAAATAAAACTAGCGAGTGACTCGAATTTCCGGTGAAGTTGGCACGTTCCTGAACAGTTTGCGAGCGGAAGGATGTTAATCGAAATGAAAACCACTGGGCCACAGTAATTTTTCTTATCCGCACCGAGAATATCCGTAATTGTCGCGTTGTTGTGCGAATGTGTTCTCTCTTAAGAAACTAAGAGAAGTGTTCGATAGTGACATATGTGGCTGATTGTTCAGTGAAAAACAGCATAACACAATCGTCCGTGATGTTTTAATATTTCTCACCTCAGAGCGTCCGCAATCTACTTGCAATCGTACGTTCCTGTTCCTACACGTTAAATATCGTTATGTATAAAAATAATCGGACTTTCAACGTCGATAACAAAATTCCCCGAGTTAAGAAGAAAATAGCCATGTGACATATTCTTAATGACTTTAATCTCATCCGGAGTCAAACTAGATTGCAAGCCTACATTCCTTTTGCCTTTAATTTTTTCATTTACATAAACCGACACGTATATATATATTTTCACACCTCTTATACGTATAGGAGTACGTTTCTATTAAAAAAATCATTTTCGTTCGAGAACGGGTAATTCGAAATTACATTCGACTGCATCGTTGTCGATGCAAATATTTAGCCTACTGCGACAGGTTAATTTTTTTCCGATATCTGTGTCGAATTATTTTTTGTTTTTGTAGAAAGGCACGATTTTCTTCGCGCAGCATTATGAGCAAAATGGATCGTATCGTTTATCGGGACCGTTCGGAATTCGAACGTGGAAACGTTATAAAATGAAGTGTCGAAACGTGACACGAATAAGTCTACCTACTTATACACTTGGTATATAGATATACTGTGTCTCAATATTTAAAAAAGTTCGGCTTACCGAGATTAATTTGCTGCATTCGAAATTATTTTACCATTATCGATTCATTCCTCAAGGCGGTTGTACGATGATACTTTTTATGCAAATGAAATAAACTGATCTGTTGATTGAATAAAATTTTGAATGTATGAACTTTTAACAGTTAAAAATGCCTTTATAACATTCGATTTTAATTCTGGATTTATTTTTCAGATGACATCTAACGCACTCGAAGAAAAAATTAATAAAATTAGGCAACAAAATGAAGAAATTAGAAGAAGACATCAGGTGTGTATCATAATGCGATTGAATAAAGAAAATATAAGTTACGTGAACTCTCTTTTATTGTTAGGAGGTGGAAGAGGATAAAAAGAATGCAGCTAAACTCAATGCCTTAGTTCAAATGGTACCATCGTCCGATTGGCCGGAAAGGAAAGAGCCACCAGAATTTTCGAATCCACCGAAGACTAAACCAAAACTAGCTAAAGAAAAGCATGAGTACATGACGCAAGCTCATCCTTCTGAAGGAAAAAAAATACATTCATTTGCTCATGTAGGCTGTGTAATCTTATGTCAATTGTATACTTGTATAATTGATTTTATATTTTCAACACATTTTATTATCCTGCATACGTTTTACTTTAAGTACCTACTTCAATATTTACACAATTCTTTAGCTCTGTTGAATAGTGTTACATTTAATTTTTAATTCGGAAGGTGCGAGTACACTAGCAAGTAATTAATGACAGTGTTTGAGAGAACGACTCTCGTGACACGTGTAAACGCCTCTGAGATAGCAGCCAGCAAGTTGACTTAGCAACAGTTGCTCTCAGAAAGTGAAACAATATATTTATAATATTTGCAAATAAGTGTACACGCTTCTGCAAGTTGCTCTCACTAAAAATTTCACTAGTTACTTCAACAAATTAGTGTATTCGCACCTTAAGATAGCAATCATTTGCAGGGAGAAGGCCCGCCACCTGACCCCAAGTACAATTTCCTGGCAGATTCTGAACGAGAAGAGCCTGGTACAGAATATGTAAAGGAACCCTCTGGAAATAAGACCCATAACAAAGTAATGCGGGGAAACTTTAAAGCGAAAAGGGGAGGCAGAGAAAATCATATGCAAAAGGTATATGACAACATTAAACTTTGGTATTTTCTCTTGTTCTGAATAATTAACAGCGTTAATTTTTAATAGGATAACAAAGTGTACAAAGGAAATTATAGAGACGAATCTCAGCCAGGATACGATGCTTGGAGAGCAGAGAGGAACCGCATCGATGAAGATCGCATCAGCAGACAGAGAACTGCTGAAGGAAACTGGCGGCGAGAGTGGGATAATGATAAAGTATGATTATTACTAGATTACGGATCTTTATGCATTTATAGTATGTACACATTTTTAAAATACAAGAAAATATGTATGGTAATAAACATTAATGACACAGGCAATCAGGAATTGCCTGAGCGGAAAATTGAACTTATTCCTCATCCTAGTTTTTACGAAATAAAGATATAATAATGCATAAAGATCCGCAGTTTAATTATCAGCGACACTGGCATTATATATTGGCATTATATATCTGCTTTGTGTTTGGTATTTATGCATTGTAAAAATAGTTATTGTGCTATCAGCCGAAAGAATGTTAGATTAAATGAATTTTTACCATTGGATAACCGGGTTCTTTAAATTGCAGATGCATATTATAGACGATGTAGCGAAGAAAGCAACGAGATCTACGTTAGGCGACTTTGCGAAGAAAGATCATAAAGACTCTGACAGGAGATATCATTCAAATAGTATGTTATAATGCCGTTGAATGCATTAGATCAGTGCAAAAGTTCGTAATCGAGTCCTTGTATTTTAATTCGAAATCGGGCACGAATTTTTGCACTGACCAAATATTTGATATATTTTATAATTTGTGGTATTAAACTGCATTCTTTTCAGATAACGAGTATATCTCTCACAGTAGAGGTGGAAGCCGTCCTCACCGTGGCACTTCAAAGAATTTCTACGGTAATTACGACAATCGGTCTCACAATATGTACGATCAGCATAGAAACAATGCGCCAATGCCAGTGAAGCCGCCTTTGTCTCCAACTTCCGAAGAGAGGACTGTAATTGCTACTGATACCAGTATCAAAGTTACAGTGAACCAGGGTAACACACCTAAGGGCCCCGTAATGAGTGTTAAAGGTACTTTGCAATGCTTATATTCATAACACTGTCTAATACCTCGCTAGTCGATGATCAATAGTTGCTTTCCTTTCTTCTTCATAAATTTTCTTGCAATTTACTTCGAAAGAGTCTTGAACTAATGGTCATCATTAGACTGCGGATCTCTATGCAAAATAAAAATTGTCCGTATCGCTAACAATGAACAAAAGCCTATCAACTACGATAACAATATAAACGTGCTCATTTGATAACTTCAATGTAAAATCAGCAATTGTAAGAGTTTCTGAAATTTTTTAAAAATCGATTTTGTAGTAAAAAATTCGGAAAAAATTCATAGTCGTATGTGCTATTAGGTAAAATGTTCAGGAATTTTTTATTAAGCAGAACAGAAAAATAGAGCATGTTCAGCCTATAACTACCCTCGTGGTAGAGGTGACCGACTTGAAACTTGTCACACACAGTTTTCTTTCAGGGCTCTATCGAGTGGTATGATGAAAGATCAATTTAGTTTGGGGGCACATTGACAATCTTATCCGACTATACCCTTTCTTTTTTCCTTTAATAATTTCGATAAGCTGGGCTAATATATTGAAGCTCCTAAATTCTTTTAATCCATGTCCTGCATTAAATTGTGCCTACTTATTTCTACTATAAATGCATAAAATCCACAGTCTAGTCATCACGAACAGCGATCAACATTGCTATTAACATATTTCAGTGAACTCTCCGAGCATAGCTGGAACAGGAAGAGTAGGTCCACGACAAAGAACTCGAGTGACCTATAGTCATTCCGACGCGGAAGCACCTGTTCCCGAAAGCGAGCCTTTCAATCGTCAAAAATCGTTTGAGGATAAGTCGAAAGGAACTTACTTTAACAATCCGAAATCGCCCAATGTAAAAAGATCGCACTCCCAAAAGAAGAAAGAGGGTGAAGCGAAGTATCCATATCAAAGAAAAGAGATTTGGAGGGAAGAAGGCGACGTAAACTCCCCAAGGTATCACGAGAACGAGTTCAGAACTTACACACCAAGAAACATACAGAAATCTCAACCCATCAAGTCCCCAAAGGCTATCAGAAGAGACATAAAACCAGTGGAAGAAAACCTAAACGCAGACTCTCCTTCTAAAAATCAAACTCAATGTTCGAGTATCGATTCAATGAAACTCGAACAGGAGGCTGTAACAGAGAAGAACGAGACGTTAGAAATATCTGATTTATCCGATCAAATAGAACCTTCTAAAGGCGAGTTGGATATTAAAAATGAGGATAGCAATAACGTGTCTGAAATGGAAGTGGAGCTAGTCTCAGCTTCCTTATCGGAAAGTCCCCAGACGGGTGCTGAGAATCCTAAAGAAGTTACCAAAGATGACAAGATTGTGATTTATCCTGATGAAGACGAGTGTCTTGAAACTGTGGGTCAGGAAGGATGCATTGCAAGCGATGCGGGAGAGAAGTTGCAAGAAAATAGTATGTCTTCCGAAGGACTGGTTTTTAGTACTACGGAACCAGTCTCAAATAAGTCAGAAGTTAATATGGAACCAGTGACAAATGAATCAGCAGCTAACTTGGAACCAGTGACAAACGAATCAGAAGCTAACGTGGAATCAGTGACAAGTGCGTCAGAAACTAACGTGGAACCATTGGCTGAATCTATACTTAAAATGGAAGCAGTATCAGCTGAGTCGATAGTGAAATCAGCATCAATTGAGTTAGCACCAGTTGAATCAGCATCAGTTGAATTGGCATCAGTTGAATCGGCATCAATTGAATTAATATCAAGTGAATCAGTACCTAAAGTGGAATCAGTTTGTGCTCAATCAGTACCTAAGCTAGAATCGGTTTCAACTGAATCCAATGAAGAATCAGTTCCAGCTGAATCAGTACCTACAATGGAACCAGTTTCTGCTGAATTGATATCTAAAATAGAACCAGTTTCTGCTGAATTGGTATCTAAAATAGAACCAGTTCCAACTGAATCAGTAGCTACAATGGAACCAGTTTCTGTCGAATCGGTTCCTAAAGTGGAACCAGTTTCTGCTGAATTAGTACCTCGAGTGGAACCAGTTCCTGCTGAATTAGTACCTAAAGCGGAACCAGTTCCTGCTGAATCGATACCTAAAGTAGAACCAGTGCGAACTGAATCAGTTCCTATAGCGGAACCAATTCCAACTGAATCAGTATCTAAAGTGGAACCGGTTTCAGCAGAATCGGTTCCTAAAGTGGAACCAGTTTCTGCTGAATTAGTACCTCGAGTGGAACCAGTTCCTGCTGAATTAGTACCTAAAGCGGAACCAGTTCCTGCTGAATCGATACCTAAAGTAGAACCAGTTCGAACTGAATCAGTGCCTACAGCGGAACCAATTCCAGCTGAATCAGTATCTAAAGTGGAACCGGTTTCAGCAGAATTGGTACCTAAAGTGGAACAAGTTCTAGCTGGATCGGTACAAAAAGCGGAAACAGCTCCAGATGAACCTATACTCCAAGTAGAACCAGCTCCAATTGAATCAGTACCTAAAGTGGAACCAGTTTTTGTTGAACCGGTACCTAAAATGGAACCAGTTCCAGTTGAATCTGCACCTCAAGCAGATTCAGCTCAAATTGAATCAGTACCAGAGGAATCACTACCTAAAGTAAAACCAGTTCCAGCTGAATTAGTACCTCAAGTGGAACCAGTTCCAGTGGAATCAGTACCAAACGAAAGCAATAACGCGTCCAAAGCTTCCGCCACGGTAGCAGCTTCAAGCAAAGAGGATCATCAGCTACAAATCAGTGAACAAGTTGTAAAGGACGACTGTGATACCGTCAAAGAAGAAATTCCCGAACAGCGAAGGACATCGCCGACGAAGAACGAACCCACGTCTTCGTCGGAGGCTGAAGCGAATTCTGTGATAAATACCGAGAATCAATTAGTCTGCGGCGACGAGTCGCCCGATAAACAAACATTGCTCGCTAGCGCTGAAGTAGTTAACAAAATAGACGAAAATAATGAGCACTCCGATAAGAAATCGCAGGAAACGACTCCAGGAAATACTCATTCGATGGTTGAGAATAAGGAGAATATTGAGGCGACAGAGGATGATGCTAGGGTAGAGCTGTAACATTTTGCAATAAGAACTGTATCAATTAGCATTACACAATCGAACGGATACTACATCGATTTTTGATATTAGAAACATTTTCAATGCTCGCTTCTATTATAAATAGTCCTTGAACGTAGAATCAGAGAAACAGTTTTTATAGCAACGAAAAATAAGCGTCCTCACGCGAATTTCTAACTAGTAGGGGTCAGACTATTATTATTTTCCAGTTACCGTCGTTCGAGTATTATTTTCAATTCACAGATCATCTGGGCTGCGAAATTTGATACATGGTGAAAACAGAAAAAAGATTATGGAACTCTAGCTTCAATAACATTTAATACAGGTTTAATTTATTTTAAGGTAATTTTAGTTGCTTCAGATTAACATGAAGTTTCGCAGTCTGGATGCTCATTTATCTTATCAATTCGCGAGACTTTATGGCAGCTTGAAGCATACAGGGTGACTCGCGAGAAGCACACCTTCCATTCTAATATAAAATTTCGAAGAGACGCTTTCGGGATTACTATCAATCACTATTGACCGAGTGATGCTGACTGCGCACAATCACATTGGTGTTTTAATCGATCCTTTGCGGTTTCAGTTTTGTTTGTTTTCAATTTTAATACCGGAGACATTTTTTGGTTCTGTTCGAGTACATACGGACTTATGTAGAATGTGTAATTAACGAATAATACTGTTTTCGTTGTGAAGAATTGACTTTTTGTTTTTATTGCTAACGATAACGAAAAACTGCGAAGGATTAGTGCACTGAGAAAAAAAGAGTTGATTATTATAGTGCTTTTACACACCGTAACTAGAGAACAGCGTACGCTGTGATTCGTATTTCTGATATTTTGATAATTGTTGAAATTCTGCGACAATAGGATACCGACATCTGTTCAAGTCGCACTCGAATGATATTTTTATAATTGGCAATAGCTATTAGCTATATATGTATATTAGAGATTGAGATATATGTATATCCTTTGAATACCTTGGAGAACGGGAATGAACGGTGCTCATTGAACCGTTGTTTCCGCGAACAATGGTATTAACATTCTAAATATTATCAGGTTCAAGGTGTATGCTATATTTATTTTGATCATACAATTAGATGAGAATCAATGTTATGTTACTTTATAGTTTATATATATATATATATTATATATATTTATTTATATCTTTTTACTAAAAGATTATTTATTGTTCGTTTCTTTTTTTTTATTGTATAATGTTCTTGTTAATTTCTTTCATTATGTTTTATTTTGTATTTATCGCGCAAGGTAACATTTGGCTGACGCGTACGAAAACTGCACCGCTGTTAAATCATTTATTTAATGAATGATAGATCTGCTTTTCTACTTAATCGAAAACGGAAATATGTGACTACGAGTGCATACGATCAACGTAATACGATGCGTAATTGCAAGTTAATATGTAAATCCAGTGAAAATGTCGGCGAACGCTCTAATTTTCAAGTTTTCTTAAAGAAATGAAATTGTAGAGTATCTGTACGTATAATTGTTATTTTCTGAAAATTACTGGTGTCAGAACAATGTTGAAATTTTCGTAGACAGAAGCTCCTTGATCGAGTGCCATCAAGGTGTTACAAATTATGACTGGCAGTACATATTTCTTCCTTCTTTCTGTTCTGTCGTATTTAGTGCCATTGTTTAAAAGTAATCCTCGAACTCTTCTTCGCCGGAGTCCTCGACAAGATCATTATGTTCTGTTACCAAAATTGGTGGTGCGTAATCTAAAGCCTCCATCGCGTTCGTTATTCTCAGCCACAGTTTTCTATTTTTAAGATTATTCTGATATATGCAGAAAATAAACAATAAAAGTTGTTAATAAATGCACGCTGTCTATTCTTTTACTACGCTACCGGACGTATTAACACGTTGATTTACGATTAAACTGCGGACTTTATGCGTTTATGATGAAAATGTTTAGCTGTAATTTAAAGCAGGAGATAGATTAAAAGTATTTAAGCGCTCCAACGTATAAGTTCCAGCTTATTAAAATTGTCGAAGAAGCAATAAAATTTCTACATGACAGCTGTTCATTTTAATCGATGCAAACAATTTTTATTTTGCATAAAAGTCCGCAGTCTCCTTATGTTAAACTTTGACTCTCTCATATTTAGACTCATTAACACTAGGTTTACTGAGTATTTAGATTGTAAAGATGCATCCATGAGGAATTATTCTATAAAAATTTCTAAAAATTTTTTTAGGCAAATTCTCGTTATCTTTATAGAGTAATGTAAAATAGTCACTTTTAGTGCTCCGTAAACTTAGTGTTAATAAAGTTACTTCGTCCAGCAGTCAATATGTTAATGAATTAGGATGCACTACAACGTGTTACTTACTTTTATCATTTCTCTGTAGCACTGGCAAAACTCGTCATACCTTCTCAGAGTTAGGTTCAACAGACACAAATGGCCCCAGATATCTGGATTCAAATTGTCGAGTCTGTTTGCCTCGGATAGGGTTGCTTCTGCTTCTGTAAACTCCCCAAGCTGAAATAAAATGAACTTTCCATAAAATGTCTCTCTATTAAGTCATTCTTTAATTTATTAACCCTAGAATAACTAAGGCGCAGGCCTTTTGCAACTCGTGCAATCAGACACTGTTCTCCATTTGAATAAAAAAATTGAAGCCTTATATTTTAACAATTTTAGCCTAAACTAGGATGACTAAGAATACCTAAAACGCTCTTAAAAATTTTTTGTCAGCAATGTTCATTGCTAACCAATTTCACATATAGGTAGAGTGGTTCTTTAGTCTTCTTAAGGTTAAAATATTTTTCTGACCTCGTAGCAACTCATGCCAGCACCCAGCCAAGTGTGAGAAGTAGGTGAGGACTTGCAAGCACTTAAAAATACAGTTTTAGCTCGTTCATAATCCTTAGTATTATAATAATGATATCCCAATCTGACTTCAACCAAATGCAATGTCTTAGGCCTGTCAAACAACATACGTGCAAACTCATAGCACTCTATAGCCTTCTCGTTGTCACCCATTCTCATGTAGCAATGTCCCATTAAACTGCTGATGGCATAATCCTGCCAAAAACAAGTTTTACATCAATAAACTTGCCTCATATAATTATTTTAAATTTCAGGGAGGAATATTAATATGACACACCATTCCATATTCGCATTTGACTTCTTCTAAATGAGAAAGTGCATCTTCGTATCGATTCGACAAGTAATGCTCCACTGCCATGTAATATAGAAAGTGTGTTGACTGATTAGACTGGGACATTTCTTGTGCTAGAGCAATTCCTGCAAGCTAATGATGCGCATGTTATTTATTGTAATTTTATTAATTATTCTTGGAGTGCTTAATACTTAAATGGACTTGATAAGACACCTTGAAAGTGTGTTTACACAATTTATTTACTTAATATTGCGTGCAGCAAGACAATGCAGAATTACCGAAGTCTTTAAATAGTTGTATTAACACACACTGAATAATTATAAATTGAAGTTGAATAGGTCTTGCAGTCCTACTAGTCCATTTAAGGCTGAATTCATTTTACCTCACAGAGATGCAGTTTCAGTAAAAATATTGCAGTGTTCATGTACAAGTTACCCTCGGGACAATGAGTTGTTGACCAAGCTAATGGTTCATCGGGGAGCTTTATTGGTTGAACCTTGTCCTTCATACACTTTTCTGCAATTCGTAGTGTGAGATCTATTCCTGCATACAATAAATCAGATCAGTTTGTTTTATCACTCGAAAATTTTCTATTCTCGATAGTGTTGATTTTAACATTAATTGTTGATTTACCTGGATAATATTCGGTTCGTATATAGCACAAATGCAAAATAGCCCAGCCCTCGTAGAATCGTGGATAAAAGTCAGTAACGGCTCTCAAAAAGGTCTCTGCTTCCCTATAGTTACCATTTTCGAACAATATTGCCCCGTACACTAATAATCTGAGGACATTCGTTCAAATGCTGATTATTTATCGATTAATGATTACCTTACAAAATACTCACGCGAACACATATCGTGTGTCTAACGAAATAGCTTCTAGACAACAATGTATCGCACGCTCAATGTCGCCAATCTTTTTAAGATAAATTGCATATTTTATCCACGACAATGGGCTGTGTTTAGACAACGATATTTCCTGAAAATGTAGAATCGTTAATAATTGTTCTCTCGTATTAAAACAATCATTTTCTTTGAATAAATTAAATTCTATGATATATTAATTAGTGCGATTTACGGTTTTGTAATATTGTCTTGCTCTATCAAAGTCCTCAAACTCGTAAGCTTCTTCAGCATACAAGTCTAATACTTTTGCATTTTGGCTTTCGGATATGTTATCTGTGAATCTGCCCTCGACAACTGTGTTTATTGCGACGTGCATTTGTTCTACGAGGTACGTGTACACTGATACAATTAAATTCTGGAAATTTTAACAATACTCGATTACCACATTATTCTGTGCTATATTTTTTTCTTCTTTCTAATTTGTTTAGCACCTGAATTTCATGGTCATCGATCATGTTCTGTGGCATCTTGAATTTCTGATCAAGCAGCATAGTCACTTTGGATCTAAGTGTGTTACGCAATGACAAATACAGACCAGTTTTATATAGGTACTGAGTGAAACATGATAATTCATCCTGCAATAATTACCTGCAGTCAATGAATCGATTTAATTTTGACATGCATAGTACAGGGTGGTGTAAGAATTTATATTTACTGATTGAGGATCGTAGCAATATTTTATTCTCTGTTTCTCTTCCCTGACTGATTCAACGGTTGTGAAGGGCTCGCCACTACTCTTATTTTCTTCACAGAAATCCTAGCTTGATCACGTCCGAATTTGCATACTTTAATAGTTAAACTGCGATCGTGATGCAACAGAGTCCCCCATTTGAATTAATCCACGCAATTGTGTTCTATTCGACATTTCAAGTGGAATGACTAAACAAGTGGAATAGGAATGTACCTGAGACCAGACAAGTACCATAGGGTAGTGCCTATGATCAAACAAGAAGAATAGGACATTCTATGTAATATTAATTAAATTATCTATCTAATATGCATACATCTAAATAGCATGGATTAATTAAAAGGAGGTGCCTCATATGATTTTTCAATATTTAAAAAGATCAATATCAAACCCGTGAAGGGAAAAATGATATTGATTCGATTAGTGTCATACTCGATAACTTTCCGTAATATCTTCGACCAACTTCTGGATGCAATTTATGTACTGTTTCTCTGCTACATCGCCAGAGTAAACGTATGGCTTCTTCTTTCTCTCTTTGGGAATCATCTCGTTGATTCTATAAGAAGCCACTTCGTTTTACGTTTAAGAAAAAATTAACTTTCCTTACTTATGATACAAATTCTATTTAAATTACAAATTTGAATAGTCTGCTAAGAGGCTGCACGTGATTAGCGGCTGGTAAAGCTCCACTTCGATCACGATGATAGTAGGTTGGCCATTTGGTGACGTCAATGCTGTGGTTGAAGCTACTTCGGCCTCGGAATTAGCAGATTCTGAATGCTAAAACCAAAATACCCCATCTAAATTCTAACTCTTAAGAAGTGAACAAAAATTATTAGCTATTTATACTAAATCTATCAAGTGGATCAACGTTGATCTTGAAGTTGCCAGAAAATTGTTAAAGCAAATAAAATCTGCTTTGTGTTGCTCAACAATTGTCACTGGTGTACCTTCGAAGTTTTGTGTTTCTTTTCCCTTTCCTTTGAATCTTTGCCTCTCGTCTCCAGAATAAAAATATTATTCTCGATACCAACTTTTTCTGTTATGTCAGCTGCATTGTATGTGTACAACTGCCCAACAACTCGACAGCTTTTCTCTGCGAAATAAAATAATTATTTCTGTAATAAGCATAGCATTGTTTACGTGCTCTTATATATACATAGCTGGGAAGTGTGAACTTACTTCCAGGGAAAAGAAGTTCTGAGAGATCAACGTAGCATTGATAAAGTATGGTTGTTTTTGTAGCGCTACCTTTAGTCTTCCCTGGAGAGTCTCCTCCTGCTACCAGGAATTGGAAGGGCCAATATTTGTACCTTTGAAGAAATAATTAAGGATTTAAGTTGTGCAGTAGACCCGCAGAATTGTTTTCAATAGCTTAATAAATCATTAATGTTAAATATCTCATTTTGTTTTAAACGTCTCAAGAATTACGAATTTTTTGATTTTGTATCCTCAACAAATCATTAATGTAAAATAGCTCACTCTTCCACTTGAAATAAAAAAACTTTGCTGTTCAAACTGTTCCAAAAAATGACCCGTATGAATAAATATACTATTCTGTTAATATTTATTGATATGTACCTTCTAATATGATTCTCCATCGCGTCAATCCCAGTTTTCCACAACACACATCTGTGAACAGAATTCCACTCAATCCTCGGCATGTCTTCGCACACCATTTTCTGAAATAATAAACCAACGAATCAGAAAATAAATCGTATTAAACCAGTATCACACTAATTTCTATTAACAATTATACCGCAAAGTCTATATGCTTCCAAAACTCATTCTTCAGTCCTATAAAATCACATTCTAATTTGTACTTCGACAATCGGGCACGGTTCTCTAAATTTTCCAAAGTGTTCCAACGTTTTGTTCTTTCAACGTCTCTGTACTTTGTCCAAGTTCCGTGTTCGAAGAATAAATTTTCTGGGACCTGAAAAATTCTCAAAATTATATTGCCTCTAAAATCACTATACATCGTTATTGTTTTTAAATTAAATGATTATAGAGAAAAGTACTGAAGGAAACTGGGAAGAGAAGAATATATTGAGATGAAAGACGAACAATGAGAAACAAATATTTGTGATGACTAGAAGTAATTTCCAAAATACTGGACCAATTTCAACAGTTTATACACATCATTCTTTGCAATAGTGTAATCACAGGGCTCTGATTACTTCTGAATCGATGTAGGCTATGGTTCCAGCTTTATATTCCAAATTTCCAACAAAAGATTCTGGAAGATTGTATATACTTTCGACGGTGATGCTTAGAAAATTCACTGTTTCGTCTGATTGAAAGAATGATTCGTGATTTAGGGATATCATTGCAGTTAAAAGTGGAAGATTCTGCCAAGGTACTAATGATCCATCGTACAAGAATGTGGGAGTCTCTAGAACGAGCTTTTCAGCATAACATTTTTCTCCTGGAAGTAATAAACTAAATAAATAAATTCGCAGAAAAATATTATTGAATCAAAGATTTAAGATACCTAATAGCAGAGGCATTAAATCAAGATTACAGATTCCCAGCATATTTAACGTTGAGGAAGGTGTGGCTACTGCTGTGAATATTGTTCTTCCCTTCTTTTCACTACCTGAAACAGGCGGGTAATCTTCTTTGGCTTCTTGATCGTGTTCTACTGTGTAAAAGGCCTTTACTGCAACATAGATCATTTATTATAAATAAATTTTTCAAACTATGAGAGAAAATTCCATTGAAGAATTAAAGAATACATGTTTGAAGATGAACTTTTGAGCATGCAGTCTAAAATAATATTTTGTCTTGATTTCTTTCCTTAAAGGTCTTTTAGAAAATACATGCAATAAATAATGAAAAGAAAATTTTAGAAAAATGTTTAACAATGTTGAGATGTTTGGAAATATTTTATTTTATTTTAGGGAGTACCTTAGGATTAAAGAATAGGATTAGAATAGGATTAGCATTAAAGGATACTAATTATTATACTTAATAAGGGCGTTGAAACGATCGCGTCGATGGTATTCCTATCGTTTCCAGGAATTGGCAAATAGGTTTCGAAATCAATATTGCAAATTGATAACTCTTCCTCACAAGTTGATTTTACAATTACTGGTGAGCTTTCTCCTAGAATGATTCCACAGTGTTCCACCACGAATGATACATGTATGTCTTCTTTCCTAATCTAAATGTTACTTATTATTAATTCTTTGATCGTAAAAATAATAATCATAATAACATCGTATTAAACATTGTAAATCCTTATGTCTTCATAGCTTATAAAAATTCCAAAATCTCGAAAGACTGGAGGCTGTAATAAAATTTGATGTAATATTATGTGGTTAGTTCTATTAATTGCAATCATTAACGAAGGAAGTGAAATTTTTTTTAACTTGAATGCCCAAAAATCTGTGTAAAACATGTAAATTTGCATTAACACCCACAGCCTAATTATTACCAAACTGTGAATGTTTGTGAAAAGAAAATTTAACAAAATAAATATCTCATTGAACAAGAAATTTTGAACATGCTGAAATTTAAAAAAATAATCATTAAACTGCGAGTGTCTGTATTAATTAGAATACTTACAATATTCTTGATAGTATTTAGAGTAATCACAATCCTCCTGTTTTCCAACGAGTTCATCCTCTGTAACTCCATTTTACCACAATAATAACGAAAAATAGGTTACTTTAAATAAATAATTGAAGTCACCCAATCTATTGTTTAAAACAAAATTAAATATGTAGTTGTATTCACAGGTTTTCCATTTCGTTACTTAATAGTATTATATTTCTTTTAAATAAATTAGTGTACACGTATGTGTCGCGCATTTATAATTAATCTCATAATGTATATAAATACAAACATTGTAAATAATTTATTGCACCGCAGGATGTTGGATCGAATTGCACCCATTCTGAGCAAGTTGTACGTTGCCGTCTCTTTCGTTTTGTACATACACAGTTTCTCACGTATTTACATTGGAATCTACAATCAATTTTACTTAATTTCAGTATTGACTTTTTACCAATTATATCAGATTAGATTGGCAAAAACCAGGAGAGTATTACAGAAGCATATATGCAATTACTAAACTGCAGATTTTGTGCATTTAAATACAAAAGAAACACCAAATTTTAAAACGAAATTAAATTCACCTCGTTTTAAGTTCTATATATTAGTATTCTATAATTATTTGCCAGAATGAAAATTTTTCTAATAGAATTTTTGCACAAAGATCCGCAGTCTACCAATTAGTAGACTATAGTCTACTCGCGTTAAAAAGTCACATACAACTCGAAATACGTAATGCTCAAAATATCTTGATCTCTGGGAACAACATTATATCTCCCCGAATTGTGAACGTAAAATTTTCTATTTTCACACATCATGCGACAACTTGTTACCTTGTCGAAACGGAATCATTACCATCAGCAATGTGTTCCTTTCTTTAAGGAAACTAAATTACAATTTTCTTCCTGCGACTCCTTGAAGATGAGTCGGTGAAGAAAACTCACTGTTCATTCGTGAACTGAGAATCGATTATTCCTTGAATCTTTTTCAATTAACAATCGGAGGGTCAATCTCGACAATTTACCGAGACGATATCGTATAACCGATTAATTAATAGAAGAGAATGTGATTTTTCACTATTTGAGCACTGTATAAACAATTCGCGGGCCTCAGAGCTAAATTGCGACAATGGCCTGTAGAAAGTCATTTATGTAATAGTTTGAGCACCATAATGTCTTCCTAAATCAAATCGGCATCACGGTAACACGGACGTAAACTTTCGTAAAACAATTCTGTACAAATTTTCAACGGTAATAAAATCTTTCATGGTTAAGGCACTAAGGTTTTCAGCTACCAGTGGCTGGCGATAGCAATCGATTTAACACTTTAGCTACCGAAGGCCTATCAATCAACTTTCTAATGACTATACTGCATCTAAAAGAAGACTGACAATTTTCTTTTATGCAATTGCTGTAGGTATATTGAACAATCTATTAAATTCTCAATTGTTAATGTTTGATTTACTATAAGGCAACAGCTGGTAGGTAAAGTGTTAAAATTAAAAAATGGAGGAACAAATAATAGACGACACAAGCGAATGACAACATTAAATTTCTCGTTTCGCTGTACTCAATAAAACTGTCTTTTCTAATTCGACTAACAGCACTACAATGTTTATGCAAAGATTCTGTACATAATGAATGTCGCAGTACCGATCCTTCCCGCTAAGATTAACACTAAACCTGCCGAGCATTAAAACTGTCTGGTATGAGCTACTTTATAAAAATGACAATGGTTGAATTTATTTATTCTTGTCATAGACTGCGGATCTTTGTGCAAAATAAAAATGTTCCTCATCAATTGTAAGCAGCAGAAGCTAAGCAAAAATGTATTTTCTCTATCAATAATTTGAATGAATAAAAGGTAATATAATAATATCCTTGAGTTGTTTTAGTATCTTTATAATTTTGTACTTCACCTTTTTTTTTATTGTGAATGTATAACATCCTCGCAGTCTAATTATACTATTATACTATTATAATATATATTTCTATAAGAAGAAGACTTTAGAAATGTTTAGAAGACTTCAAAATTATATTAAATTATTTGCGCACGAATTAAGAAATTTATTCAATTGTTTTCAACGATGGAGCCTCTATAATTTCAACAATTTTAAAATAAATAATCTGAAACCGGTCAGTAGATGCTGGTAGGTTTACTGTCAATTAACAGAGAGATCGTGTTGCAGTTACGAGAAATAAACTCGTCGAAATCTACGTGAAGATGCGTCATTCGTTTCGGTATAAAAAGGAAATGTACGACGGTACATCGGAGTATCAAAACGTTACTGAAAGAAATCAGTCGACTGGGGGTGGAATCGTATTCTCTCGTCTCTTCCACACGAAGAAAATCTGTTCCATTACGGAACCAACGTTCGTTTGGTATCACTGTCCGCCAGACGCTGTATTTTATAGGGTCCAGGTGGGTGTGATGACAATCTGGACCAGCGATTGTTAACGTTGATCATCTACAGCGCGAACGTTCACTTCATTAAAGGGTCTTCAGGGTCTTGTCAATGTGCCTTAACGTCGTATCTGGTACTGCTTCTGTTAGAGTTTTGTGGAAACCTTCGCAGCGAATTAGACGTTTGAACATTCTCTTCGCGTGGTTCCTGAAAAATGATGGTTGAAGAGTTAATTTTTCGTTCAAACATTATATGTTACAATTTAAAATTAATGTCTACGATATTTAAAATTAGATTGGAACATTCAAAGTTGAATTTAGAAATTGAATTGTAAGATTGACAATTTTCATTTAGAGTTAGATTTAGAATTAAGTCCAAAATTGAATTATAGAATATTTGAAATGGAATCTTCGAATGAAGTACTATGTTTCGAAGTTTAAAATTAACCATGTATTAGCCTACCTAGCATCCAAGTTGCCGTCCATCAACAATTTAGCGCCAGTGCTTAATAGTTTGTCTCTGACGTCTTTTGGCAATATCATAGTATGTTCTGGACCTATCCGCTCGACTATCGAGGTCAATAATCGCGCCGTTGCTGCTCTCACGATAGCGTTTTGATGACTGAAAGGAGGAATGAAGATGTAATCAACTGAATAATTTAGTTAGAGCTATCTAGTTGAATATAACAAATTTAAGTTATTTACCCAGCACCACGCTGGACAATGACTCCAATGGTTTTATGCGGAGGCAGGTGCTCGATCATGCGATCCAGAGCAGCGTTGCTATCCGCTCGCAAAAACCGATTGGTGTCTGCTGTTCTGTGAAGCAACGGTGCTGCTATGTCCTCAAAGTCCTGTAAAAAGTAAAATATGTAAGATACAAAATATAAACTTAATGAATGGACGAAGTTAACTCATTAATTACTTGATCTATGCCGCGGATCCGCGAGCTGAAAATATCGCCAGCAGCCATGCAAGCTGTCCGAGCGACTTGAGACCGAAGGCTTTTTATTTGTTGACCCAGAAGTCGATTTATCGTCGGTATGGCGTTGACGTCTAAGAACTCCGGTTGGTTCTTCGTCAAGTGGGACAGAGTCTTCAACCCTTTCATCACGATCTCCCTAAAAAACCGGTTTTCAAATGAACTTCTACTTGTGCTTCCTCAATTTGATGGTCTGTTTATCCAAAACAAGAAACTTCCCATTTTTATAAATGATACTGTATCTTTTTGCCAGAATAAGGAAAAGTGATTATTTCTTTTGGAGAACAGACCATAATAATTTCGACTGCATCTTTACCATTCTTTGTTCTCAAGATTGGCAAAGCAGATTTGCACTGCAGGCTTCAGTTTCTCCGTGCTTCCTCTTCCATTGCTTCTGTACCTTTTCGTAGGTCGAGGAACTTTCGACGCTGCTGGTCTTCTAGGTCGAAGCACCATATCCAAAGGTTCAGTCTGCAAATTATCGACAATCTACAGATTCCAGAAGTCTAACAATTCTATATTATTCTCTAGACACCCATTGTTACCTCGATTTTCAAGATCCCAGGCTCGGTGTTCGTTTCGCTAGAGCTGTCTTTGCTCTGACCTTCCTCCACAGTGTTGCTCTCGTTGCTTTCATTGCTTCCATTAGAGTCGTTGATAAACTGTAATAAAATAGTCTAATGAATAGACTGTGGATTTTACGCAGTTATGATAAAAGTGAATGGGTCAAATACAATAAGACGTTAAAACTGTTTAAGGATATCATTATATTCTTCCCGACTTATCAAAATGATTAAACCACGAATTATATTAGGTCACTGCAAAAATTCGTTTCAAAAAACAAGGAATCTTTTGCACCAAGTTTTTGCACACAGTTTTTTACAATTACGTTCGACAATTTTTATTTTGCACAGAGATCCATGATATAGTAATGAATTTCAAGTTTCTGTATATTATTTCTTTTTAGCAACCTACTCTGTGAGGATTTTCTTCTTCGTGATTCTCGTTTAAGGGAACATCAGCTTCAATGGAATTCTCTACGAAGGTGGAGGCTTCTGTTGAATAAGGCCTAGACGCGATGATGATTGTTGGCGATTCTGCAGCTTTAGACCCTCTACGAGACTGATTATGTTCTGTTAATAACGGCGACTCGTCCTCGCACTGTGCTGTTGAGGAAACTTCTCTTTGTTCCTCGAAACCCTCGATTTCCTTTTTGTCGGAGTCGAAGCTCTGTGGAAAGTGGATTGACAGTGAAGTCATCGAAAAATAACACAGGTAATTCTACTTCAAATGGACCACTTTTTCAATAGAAACTTTTTCGATTGAAAGTTTAGTTATTCGTTAATTATATATTAATAAAATCACTTTGATTTTGTTGGATTTTCTAGGGGTTGCAATATGCCAATCAATTTGTTGACAATTTGTTTTTGTTTCTGTTAACGTCTAATTTTCTTTACGAACATCAAAGATACTTACTAATTTAGTGGAGCTGCTTCTTGAGGTGCGTACAGGAGATTTCAACACTTCGATGTTAATGGAATTTCGACTAGGCGACCGACTGATTTTCTTAGGACTACTAGATGATCTTGTCGACGGAGAAGCTGGCGTTTCCTGGAGCTGCGAATGTAGAATATCGCTAGATTCTTGCAAACTTTCGCTGTGCAACAATCGTTCTCCGGACAAAACAGAAATGGCGGAGTGTCGTCCAGTGTTCATTCTTTCCTGGATCCTCGCCTCCGCTTCGTCGGAAACGCTGCACTCGCTCTCGATACGATTCCCATTTTGGAAATCGAAGTGTCCCGAGATTCTTGAACAAGAACGACTCTCTTGCTTCAATTCCGTTTCTTCTTCAGTGCTCCAGCTTTTTGGCGCGTCGTCGTCCACGGAGGGGACCGTTGTTTCGATTGCTAATTCTGTTCTTTTGTCCAATGCAATCTAAAATGGGACTCGAGATGAAGTTCAGATTGAACGTAAAATTACACTAGAAAGTTGTTAATCAACAAGGACTGAAAATTGTACTGTGGATTCCGGTAAATCTTTTGCAAAGTTATAACTTCAGACTTACAAAAAGTTATAAAGTTATAAGTTTAGTTACACTTTTTGTGTAAGTGTCTACAGACATTTTTCAAAAAGAAGAAGGTGTACTATATGTTTTATCATGTAGGAAAGCAAAACTTAAACGTGAGGTGAGAAATGGAAGATTCCCTCGCTTCCTTTCAAGACTATAAAACGGTTCAATTTCATTGTTCTCATAAGTCAATCTTTTCCAGTAGGCTCTAGAATTCCGAATCTTTTAAAGTTTGTTCGTTATGATTGTAATTTTTCTTTGTTGTTGTTCGGTCTAAAAATTATATAGTCATCCACATCCTCCTTGTAAAACCTGCCACTTTTTTTTACAGATCCTACGATTTTGTCGACCTACAATGAAGTCCACGGTGTCCCGATTGTTCGGAATAATCGATGGTGCATCGATAACGTCGAACGCTGCATCCACATCATGCCTCTCGGGACTGGATGATCTACTTTCGCTATCTTCTCTATTATCAGGAGCATCTTGACCACTGTCCTGTTCGTTATTTTCTAACGCGTCCGACGACGAAAGATCTTGATCATCTGCTGCAACAGAGGTCAAACATTTTAGTTCAATTATCCTATTACGTCGCAATTCTAGGTGATCGGAGCGTTAGATCCTCCCTTGAGAGAAGTGATCGACATTTTTGATAAAGCAAAGTACGGTACAATAATGTACACAAAATATGCTAAAACGCTACGATAATTGAACAAGTTTTTTTTATGCAATATACTGCTCATTTAGTCTCGCGCTGTAGGCAAGACAGTCAGAAAGAACGGAGCAGCAGAAATCACGATCGAATCCCCTTGAAACAAAGGCTGAAGCTAGACTCGAGCATATCCCGTGCAAAATATTGATTGCAACCCCGTGTTGAGTCTAGGCTTCGTTGGCAATCCACGAGGTTAAGAACCTCGCGCTCTAGTTCGTGTACTTTCGATCGCTTCAGCCACAGTCCCGCAGAACAGTTTTCTGCCATTGTTCCACGATCAACAGTTCGATTCACCAAATGATCCGATCCAAATCTCCTATAGTCTAGGTCTATAAGTTAGAACGGGTGACAACCACCATCGGTTGACACTGACGGAAAACAATAGTTCGCCCTTCAACAAATCATTGTCGAGGTTGTACCGAGTCCGAGTCGACTTTAAATAGTGCAAACGCGTTGTTCGAAACGACAAATACCATTTTCGCGTAGTTTTCCGATTTATAGTCCGTCGCGAATCAATTTTCTGCGTTTCAACATTAACCTACCATTACCGGTCAAATCACCGTTTTCAGATTTTCTACTTTACAATTATTCAATTTATACAGATGCCTCGCATATAACAATATCGATTAATAAACATACCTTCGAACTGTCTTTCGATCGTCTTCACCCGATACCTTTCCTCCGGCAGAAAATGCTTATTCTTCTCATTGTATTCTTCCTCGTTCACGGCTTTGTCTCTGAAACACGCAGAACCCGGAGCAATTAAAAATCAGAAATATTGCGTGAAAATGGCTACTTATTTTCGCAAGTAATTTGCACCGTACTGTACCCCCGGTAGTGATTATCGGGTTACGGTTTATACATAAAATATGCTACTGACAAATGTCGAGGCCGCGAAGTAAACTCCACTCTAAACGCTCGTCGTTGTTTGCGAATATTTCGCCGATCATGCGTGAACTTGTTAACTATCTGTGAAAACTGAAATCCTTAATTATTCAACGAAATGGCGGAACCCTCGCCGAGCGCTTTAAAAGAAACCTTCACGGAAATATTTCAATCAATTTTACGAAATTTTATTTTCCAGAAAATTATTTAGCAAAATTAACGTAATTGTATTACATTATATGCTTTTTTAAATTCTCGTGACTATTTTTGTATTTCGAAAACTGACAGTGTAGGAGAAAATTTAATTACAGAAAATAATCAAGCGGACGTTTAATTTGTTTTTCATAGAAGTTGGAAATTACGTTTTATCTTTTTTTTATACTATCGCAAGAAACAGGTAAAAAATGTAAAGAAAAGGGGAAGGAGAATGTTGCCCTAAGTCAGCGAACATACATAGTGTCGTTGCTAGTGTTCAGCGTCAAAGGGATCACAGGTGTGGTGTTGACAGTGGTAACTATAGTCGAGATCGAATCCTCGTCATCTTTCGTAGCAACGTCCACGGACTGTCTGCATCGAAATGCGCAAGGACAATAGCGAAGGACAGTGTCAGCGATTTTGCACTCCTTTCGCCAGGAGCTTGCTGACTTCCGGTCGAAATTCTGACGCTGTCGATCCCCATCCTTCAATCCGTTCACTGGCTCCTTGGCCTCTTCCGCCCAGGAGCAGTATTTGAAAATCATCCTGATTCATTGATCACGCAGCTTTTTATTATGACGATCTTTACTCGGAACTGGACCGATCGATCATAGATCAATCATAGACGATCCGTACATCATCCACGGCTTCGCTGTGCCGAGTTGAAATCTCAGATGTAGTTTCAGTTGATAGAATAATTCATTTGTTGGCGAAGATAACGGAAGAAGCGCAATACTTGAAGATCATCCTGATTTATTGATCAGCTCGTTATTACGATTAGAGATTTTTAGAGTCCCAGCATTCCTGGGACAGAAATACAGTCTCGGTAGAGCAGCACTGGCCCGAATACGGTTCATAGTTTGGAGAACAATGGCTGCCTCATCGATCGCGATCGAAGGTCCTCGGTTTCCGGCGGGTTGCACCATTTGCACTATTTGAAAAGTTCATTTTCGACCTGTCGAGCTTCCTCATTCTTCGTTGTTCACTTTTCACACGTCGAGGTTGATCGAACGGTCCTCTGTCGTCGAATGATCTATGACGAAGATCTTTCACGTAATTTCGTAATTAATCGACGGGCGCGCATTGTGCTGGTCGAGGTTTTAGCTTGTCGCGTGTTCAGCTATTTTTTGCAGTGGCATTTTGTCATTAGACTGCGGATGTTTATTAGAAATGTCTTACAGAGCAGAATTTTATTTACTGGAACTGATGGATCAGATATTAAACTTGATTATTGATTTTCCTTTGAAAATTTCATTGAAAAACAAAAATCAACAGAATTCCACAGAAAATTTTAACATCGCAGAAAACACTATATTTACAGCAACGAGCAGAGCATGATTTACGAATTATTACTGTTGTTCCAGTTGTGTTATGAGAATAGTGTTCCTCGTGAATAATGTAACCTCCACCGCAACGTAAATAGAATACGCTAATAAAAGGGAAAAATCGAAAAGAATATTATTATTCGTACAGCAAACGTGTTCGAAGTCGCGATTCAAATCATTTTGATGTCTGATTCGAATCGAACTCCGATAAAACGACGCAACGAAAAATTCAAGTGTATCTCACGCTCGGATCTTAATGTGCCTTGATAATCTTTATGACGAATAGTCGAGACCCCCACACGGGTCAATAAATTGTTACGTGTCTAGACACATGCAAATGAAACTTCCAGCCAGAACATTTAGGGGTTGTTGTGCGTTTAGCGTTCATCTTGCTAAGGTTAACGAATGATCGATTAACAACCTGTTATGAGGCTGACTATATCTCAGAGAGGACTGTAATTTCGACGGTCTCTATTTGCGATCTTGCCGAACTATTTTTGCCTCATTTGTTCAATTTGTAGCATGAACGGGTAGGTACAATTTAAAATATTAAACGGTTTAGGGGAATTTAGATAATTATTGTATTATTTACAAATTACTACAGTTATTAAAAAAAAAAAGAAAGCAGAATTAAAGAATGAAGAATTTTTGCAAGCATCCACAGTCTAATGATTCAGATATGTTCGTTGGAAGTTTTAAAACAGTAATGATTTCTTCCTGACTGTACGTTTGCTACATCTTCAATAATAGAAAGCTCTGAAGATAGACAAAGAAGACAAGGAAGTGCATAAAGTATAAAGTTCATGACAAGGTAGACGTTTCGGTTTATATTGCCGTGAGTTGCTAACGTTTGTCACAATCAAACTCAATCTATAGAAAAAAATGTGGTTCTTACAATGTAAAAAGATTTACTAAAAATTTGCTTTACTGAATCTTCCATTCGATTATGCTATAGTAAAATTTGTGTTGTCTAAATATTCATGGACGATAGCGTACATTTGTCTCAATTAAAAAAAAAATCAAAACATCTCCCCAAAAACATCTAATTCCTACTTTATTTTCAGAAACACTAGGCACTCTCAAAATCATCCCCAAAACGCCGTCTCGATCGTCGATCCAAATCCTCTGGTTCACAGTGTACCAAATTAAACTCGCGAACTTCCAGTGAACATGCTTGCTATAGCAATTGAACGAAATTACGCTCGAGCCGGACAATTAACACTGCACGAGAGGGTAATTAAAATCTTCGTTCAAACAGTTCTTTGTCTAAAGAAGAAGAAAATAGAAACTGTAGTGATCACACGAACCACGTTATTGTCAAAACGAGTCACTTGACAATCTTTCGGAAAGCTCTCCAAGCTTTCAAAAACTTTTCAAGCTTTCCAAAAACACTTTCAAAAATTTTCCGAGCACAAGTCTGACAACAAAGGGTGGAAAATCGAAGGGGGTACCAAAGGAGTTACTCTAGCGAACAGAAACAGAAACAAAAACAGAACCAGAAATTTTATGATGTCACTAAAACACTGATTCTACAAAATTTCTCGTTACAAAAATTCTTTCAAAAATTTTCCGATCACGGGGATGCTGATAAGGGGTAACAAATCAAAGGGGACACCCTAGGGAACAGGAACAGACACAGAAATTGTAATGATCACACTAAAACACTGATTCAAAAGTTCTTGCAAAAATTTTCCGAACACGGGGATGATGGTAAAAACCTTTTGAAAAATTTTCCGAGCACAGGGGTGGCGATGGGTGGTAGGAAATCGAAGGGGGTACCAAAGGGGGCCGAGAGTAGTTGTCACGACGCGACAAATGACGACGCACGCACGACTGTGCCCTACGTAGACGTCAGACGTCCCGACGCTGACCGCTGCCCCTTCCTTCAGGTAATTCAACCCCCCTTTCTCCCCCTACCCCCCACGTGCCACTACCTTTTCTCTTTATCGGTCTCGTGCCGTGTCTTTTCCCACCACATCCCCCCCTTTCACCTGTAACCACGCGATACCACATCGAATGACTATACACTGACCATACGGTAGCACCAACCCTCTCGGACAACACAGAGGGTGGAAACACTGGAGACGCGTGTGTACTACGCGTTCCAGGTGAAAATTACCAGGTGATATCGACTGCATTCACCTGTGTATCGCGACCATTTTTTCCACTGACTATGGAGGAATCCTAATCTGATTCAAAGAAGAATTTTTGAACATTATTTACAATGTGTAGGAGCTAAGTAAAAATTTATTTTTCTTTTCATTGTGTAAATTAAAAATGTTCTACCGAAATTGCGACAAACTCGAGTGAAATAGAAATTTATTTGGTAATTATTTAGAAAGTACCACTCGTCGATTGTGATAAAATTTAAATATGTTATGCAGCTACAGATTTTGAACAACTTTTTCCTTCTCCAATATAGAGGGGTCGCTTTTAGTTTTCGAGATATTCGCGAAAAACTATTGCTAATACTGTATTGAATTTGAGAACTGTATTGAGAAGGAAAAAGTTGTTCAAAATGTCGAAATCTATAAGATATTTAAATTTCATCAAAATCGGAGATGAGTGGTACTTTCTAAATAATTACCATTTATTTTGTTCTTTAATATTTATAATATTGTGATTTTTAATTTATTTTGTTTCTTAATATAATAATGTTGTGATTTTGTGGTCGTTTCTGGTGTCGACATTCCACACGTAACGTGTTAATTAAGCCCCCTTAATTGACCCAGTCGAGACCTATCGTAACAATTACCCCGAGCGTTACGAGACCAAATTGTGAACGCTAAATCAACAATATCGCGACTAGTATAAGGCTATTCGCAACGCGTATGAAATATTTATAAAGTCCCCACCCCCTGCCAACAATCGAAGTAACGAGTTCAAATTGTTATGTGGTTAATATTCGTCGGCTTTATTTAAAGCTACGTGAAACGTAATTAGCGTCGCGTTCTCGTGTGCCGCTAAGCACGCGAAGTTCGTAAATCAACGAAAGAGAAACGAGACCAAGAATGTTCTCGGCGTATCGTTGCTCGTTAATACGTCCACTAAGATCGCTTTTTAAACGAATCCTCGTAAATAATCATGACTATGAAAATCAATTTGCCAACCCCGTTGAATACAATCAACCTGCTTTCTTTGAGAAAAAAAAAGAACAGATTGATAAAGAGAACGTCCAGATAAGAAAAATCGTGTCAAGGTTGAGGCTGCTGCAATTTCAACCCTTGCGGTCCAAACAGATCTGAATCATTCCGTAATTCGCATCAACGTCATTTTTAATATTGTGCAAAATTTTGTTCAATTTAGTTATGACATAAAAAAAAGAAATTAGAATTGATTTTATAAGCAGTGTTAACTTTCAATTCGCCAAAGGGCCTAGCCGATTAAGATAAAAACTTAGAGGTTTTTCAATGACTATTGAACCATTCGAAAGCTGACCAAGAAAAATCCCTCTGAGTAAAATATCAACCCTCTAGCTTGCCCGTGAGGGTAGTTACAGGATAAAATTGGATTTCGCCATTTTCTGCACTCTAATGCTTCCTAAAATTCTGAAAAAACTGTGGCATATTTTGGATCCTAAGGCGCATTTTTGAGAATTTTTTCAGATTTTTTTTTATTGCAAACTGTGGTCGTAAAAAATGTAAAACCCCCAAAAAATCGGAAAAATGCAGATTTCTCGGAAATATGAAAACATGCTATTCTACTGTTTGGTTCCCTGATAAAGTACTATAACAGGCATTGTCGTCAATTTTTTCAGATTTTTTGTTGTGGGATATTATTGTAAAAAACAATAAAAACCGAATTTTTTCGACGTTTCTGCTGTGAGGAGGAAAGTTAGACTTGTTCGTTTTACCGCGGGTATATGTTAAGTAATTTTTAACGTTATTACATTGAAACAAGTAATTGTTTGAAATGTGATTTAATAGCGTATAGAGGGGAGTAAAAAGTTCTGGTAGCAGATGACAAGCTGTGCGTTTGTTCCGAGGATCTCGAACCCTCTCAAGTGGCTTTCGCGGACCCCAAAATACGTATAAACGGGGAAAAACCCGTGAGATATGGATCGACCCTAACGAGTCACGTCGGAATTCTCCCTGACAAGGAAATCGATCGCATAAGTGCACCCTAATTGTTTTGATAAGGTGCAACAATCGTCGGCCGAGTCCGTTTCTCAGAAACGTGCGAAAATAATTTCGCTCGGACAACAAAATTGCCGAAGGTACTGGCACTTGTCACTTTCTCGGAGTTGTACCCATTTGTTCGTTGTAAAAAGCTTATTGCTAGTAAATGGCACGTTACCGCTCGCATGTAACCGCGCCAGTCGGCAAACTGCAATTGCAAGTGACGATAATGCCCCCATGAAGAAAAGTGAATATATTATCGCAACACCTGGCACTCCGTTATTTGTTACATACGCTGGTGTCACATCGGCTGATATTTATGCAAATCTAGTCTTGTTTGTATGCATTATTATCGTTGAGCTGACCAGTTCGTGATTATCAGGAATTACGGACGTGTCAAATTTTACTAGTTTCTTGATTGTCATTCAAATTTTGTGTTGTTGACGATAATAATCATTGTTCCTTATTTATTCACATATTTTCATAATCATGATAAATCGAGAACACCTTAAAAATCATAATCTAATTTATCTATAAATAGGGTGTGGGACCCCCAATTACTGTCAGGGTACCAATTACTGTGCCTACATTAATTATACTTATTTTTAAAGCATAACGAATATTAAAAAAGAGATATCAAATTTTTTTCATTAAAATCAGTTAATATATATGTTTGTACACCGGTCCCCCAATTTACGCGACACTTATTTACGCGAGTATTTGTTTTACGCGGAACTTTTTGTACGCGGAATTGATTTACGCGATCTTATTTTAAGCGGTGAGATATGTGTATACATACTCTGCGTGCCCTGCAAAAACTCTTCTGACAGGAATTCGGCGGGAATGCGGCTGTAAGCCATCCGATTGCATCATTCCACAGGAACTATCGGTTCCAGCTAATCCCGAGTATCCCGAGTTCGCGAGAATGGATGGACCCTGCAGCGTCTTCTTCTGCGTCTGGCTTCCTGTAGCGCCTGGCGCCGTTCGTACAGGCATAATGATAACACAATCAATGTAATGGCAATAATTTTCAACTCAATCTCACACATCTCCTTCTTCTTGAAGATAACGCGCGCGTGGTACACAGCTATACTTGCTTGGCCAAAAATGGTGCTGAAATCTTGCTTCGCAGCCCTTAAATACACTACCGGCAACCTCTCCCCCACAAGCACATAGATGGGGGTGGAATTTCCTCGGCCAGACAAGTCGCCAACAAAGGGTATATTTTAAAGTACGGAAACCTTTTTAACTGACTGCAAGTTGCTGTCGGCATTCTGAACATTTGGCCACCAGATTTGCCGTTTTACCTGCGAAGGGCGCTGTATGATTCGCAGCGAAACCATCGGTTAGGTTTCCACCGTCCCAAGGACAGTTTTATGGTAGGATATTAAATTATTTTATTAAAATTATTTCCAGTGAACGCTGCAGCGCCAATGCCGTCCGACTCAATACATTGGCAATAGTTGCAAACTGAATCACACGCATCTCCATCTTCTTGAAAATAACGCGCGCGGGGTGTACAGCTATACCTGCTTGGCCAAAAATGGTGCTGAAATATTGCTTCGCAGCCCTTAAATACACTACCGGCAACCTCTCCCCCACAAGGACATAGATGGGGGGTGGAATTTCCTCGGCCAGACAAGTCGCCAACAAAGGGTATATTTTAAAGTTTGTACGGAGACCTTTTTAACTGACTGTAGGTTGCTGTCGGCATTTTGGCAGCAATAAAACATTTGGCCACCAGATTTGCCGTTTTACTGCGAAGGGCGCTGCATGATTCGCAGCGAAACCATCGGTTAGTTTTTCACCGTCCCAAGGACAGTTTTATCGTAGGATATTAAATTATTTTAACGGGTGTATATATATCTCTCTTTTTAAATATTTATTATGTTTTAAAAATAAGTATAATTAATATAGGCACAGTAATTGGTGTCCTCAAAGTAATTGGCTCCCTTACCTTAGTACATCATTAATTTTGTAGAATTGATAGTTTTCTGGATAGATAACTGAATGTTGTTTTAACTAAAATGCAGAAGTGAGCGGAATATTTTACTTACATGTCGTACATAGATGCAGCATGTGCTTCACCGGAAGCCATTCTGGGGAATTGTTGTCTGCGGTACAGCTGTGAGGGTGACAACGAGCGTAATCTTCTTCTGTAAGACGTGTCCGCCCGTATCGCTGGGAAATGATCGCTCGTCTGGGCGTCCGACGAAATCAGCTCGACGTTGTTGACCTTCTGCGAGGTCGCGTCCTTTGTCCTACGGTAGAGCCTTGCCTGTAACACGATACAGATTTCCGTCAGGGTCACGCGAAACCTTGATAACGCGGCAATCGCTTCATCTACTTGGAACTCGGTGAATGATCGACGAATATAATTAACTCATTAGATATGAGAAACGATTGGTATCTCGACGTACGGGGTGGAGCATTTCAAATAGGTCACCTGAATATCATCATTAATTTTGTAGCATTACCATAGCCTAATATCACGAATTTTTAGTATCGCTATAATCTATGTTTATAATCTTGACAGATTGGAAGTAACTTTACTCTATTCAAATGTTTATGTTATACTAGACTGTAGAGCTTTATGCAAAATAAAAATTCTGTGCATTTATTGCAAAATATAGGAGCTCCATGGACATTCATTTCTTTTCTAAATATTCTAATGAGTTGGAAATAATAGAACAACGTTTTTTCTGTGAATGCTTCTACTGTTTTACATTTGGTCTATTAATTTTCATAACAAATGTAAAATTAGTAGTCTACAGTTATTGCATGGAGCAAGACCTACTTCAGGGTACAAGCTCCTCTCGTTGATCTCTTCACCGCTATAATTGAAATCTGGATTATTGTAGGAGTGTGTTAATGGCGTGGGAGCTGTCTGAAGAGGTCTAAATGAATTCTCATCCTGGAATCTTCCCTGTCTTCTGTTGACCGAATTGTACCTGGAAAAATAAAACCAATTTAAAATAGCCATTCCGCTATAAAAATTACATCATTACACTTTTTTTAAAGTAACAAACAGTGAGCACATCCTGCTGACTAGAAACGATTGAAACTATTTTTTAAAAATCAGTACACACATGTCGTGCATGATGAACGTTTGTTGCTGAACGTTCCTAGGTACCGAGGACTGTTGACTATCGCTGGAATTCGATTGTGAGAATCTGGAGCTGCTGTCAGACCTCCTCAAGGTCCTATCTTTGTCCATGTACTTGTGATAAACTCTTCTGGTGACGTCCATGTACTCCTGGCTGGAATTGTCCGAAAGATTCTGCAATGTTTGTTCGCATAATTAGCCATTTTCGATCTAAAGACCACTAGACTGCAAATCTGTGCAATATTTTCTATGCAAATTTCAATTTTTATCAAGACTAAGGTAAGATACAATTTTTTATATTCAATTTTATTCTCTTTCATAAATTCATCTATAACAATTCTCTCTAACATGGTCCATCAATTTTTTTTGTTCAATTTCATAAAGAATATTTTTCAAGACTTGACACTTACATTGTTGTCAGTATTCGCATTATTCAGGTTCTTTATGGAGCAGAATGTCTCGTAACTGGTACTGGTACTGCTCTCCCGTTGATTCTTTTTTCTTCTGAACATTGTTCCGCAAGATCTAGGCCCATAAGATTAGCAACTATAATATTATAGAACTATCTATACTGTAGATATGTAATTTTGTAGATCTATTGATAATATATTAATATACAATTCCAGACATTTGTCGATAATGTATAATTGAAAGTTAATATATAATTCTATAAATCTATCAATGCCACTGAATTGCTAAAGAATTCCTAAGTGGCATTACCTAACATTTCCATCTTGGGAATCAACGCTGCTAGTGCTCTCAGCAGCATCTTTCAATCTCTTTCTCAACTGACTCGACTCCATATTGATTGTTTTTAATCCTCGATCCCGTGCGAACAATACCGGGATTCTAGAGTCCGCTTTGGTAGCAATTTCCTAAAATACAAGCTACATTAAAGCGAATTATTATACCCTATGAAAGGTTCGTTAAAGAGGCACGATCGCGAGATGATTTACCCGTTGATCGAGAGTGTCGTCGGCGATGTTACGGTAATTATTGGAGTCCCTTCTTGTGGCAGGAAGTATTGTCCTCGAGGTTAACGTGTAGCTGGTGCCTTCACCTAAAATTGAACCAAAATATAAAACGGTCAATTTGCTTCTTACTGCAATTTTTATTTCTTTGGTTTGGTCTCATAAATTTTTTAATTTAATTGTGTTACAATCTTTATACTTCTTTGACGAAATTGGTCTCTAAAATTGTGAATGATATTGTACTCCAATTTTCGCATTGCCTTAAATTGGTCTCTAACGTGTTTAAAAGTACAATGAAACGTTAAAAAATTAAAATTACCATTTCTAAAGTTAGCATTAACGCCTTGATTCAATTGTAGATTCACTTCATCGTCAGACTGAAGGCTCTGAAAGAAAGAAATATTTTTGTTAGATCCATTTCAGTACTCTGAAAAATAATACAATATGCTACAATATAACAGAATATATAGTAACGTATAATGTAATATACTAGAGTATAAGAAATAAGAACTAAACCGATGTCGATTTAATTTCTTAAAAAATTACAATTATAATGTCTACATATAAAGGATTGCACATAGAATATTCAATAAATTAATTCACTATTAAGTTAATAAGTCCTATAATTACAGGCTAGTTGTGTCAATACTTTTATGCCTAACTAAATAAAGCTTTAATATTAATTCCACTATTTAAACAGTGAACGAGGGATAGAGTTACCAGCACGAGGCTCATTAATTTTAGATTCATTTTAGCCGATACTGTTCGTCATAGCAATAGCATAGATTAATTAATTTCCCACGCTTTTATGGATTGTTACTAACCTTAAGCAAGTTCAATAAGTGTTGTAAATTTAGATGGGACATTATCTCAGCTGGACACCAGCGGAATCGATGACTGCCATTGGCACGAGAATGGTTTTCCTTCGCGAAAGATGCAAAAATAGTGCAACAATTCGACAGAATTTTCACGCAACATTTATATGGTAAAGCAATTCTATAAAAAAACTCCGAAAAAAACAAAACTGTCTCCGATGCAGCGTCTTGAAATCATCGTCGAATGTCCATCGAGACGATACATCATACGAAAATTCTGCATTTTTAATTTCTTATTGAAAATGTAACGTCCATTATATGTATAGGGTGGTTCAAAAATTAGTTTACAAGCCCTGAATCAATTAGAAGTCACGTGCCATTTGTAACATTATTTTATCGACTTGAAAAATTCTCTGCATCACTTGAAAATATTTTTAATAATTTCTATTATTATTAAATTCTTTAACACTATGTTTACGGACCACTAAAAGTGACTATTTTACATTACTTTACAGAAATAACAAGAATGTGTCTCTCCAAATTTTTGGCCATTTTTTTTTACAATATATCACCAAAGAAATGTTGAATATTTCCTCATGGTGAATAAAAATATTAAAATGCGTCATTTGGACGTTAAATAATGTCACTGTTGCGCATTTGATCTACTTATTTCTGGCATAAATGCATAAAATCTGCAGTCCATTTACAATGAATTGCTTGTGAATATTTTAGTACCATACAAAGATTTCCAGTTTAAAATCTAGACTCTAGATCATCTCCTCTAGATCATCTATTCGATGAAATAGGGTACATGTTCGCTTTGAGATCCGGAACAATTCGCTTTTATTGTTCGTAGGTCGTACGGTTCGCGAACTGATTAGCATAAGGGTATCGCTGTTTATTCAACATGCAATTTCTTATTTAAATCGTGTGAGGAACAGGCTGAAGAGAGTAAATACAATCGTGATTTGCAGCTGAGAACCGTTCTCGTGTAACATGTTTTGCGAGCAACGCTGACCTCGGGACACGCGAGGAAAACGTCCAGCTGAACGGCAAGCCTATTCGGCTCATTAAGCTTGCATTTCGATGTCGGCCTCATCAAAATTGTTAATTGATATTTGCATTCCACAATGTGTACTAATGCTATCGATTACGGGCGCGCGCCAAATCCCGTCCATTGACATCGAACTATACTAACAAGGGTCGTTGCCACCCCCACCACCATTCACTCCTACTTTTATGACATTTTTGAAAATACAATTTTGCTTTCCTATCGTCCGTCGCATTCCATAAATCTTTCATAAATCTTACTTCATCTTCGATGTACCTGATTATGTGTTGGTACTATCTGCCAAACCACAGGATGATCATTTTTAGGTCTCATCCCGACTCCAAGGGCAACCAAATTTGGTCTGTCGATCCACGGATTTTCGGGTCCTTTTCCATTCCCATTTCTGGAAAGATTTAATGCAAATCTTTATTCTCTTCATTGGTAATATATGCTGTCATTAAACTGTAAATTTTTATGCATTCGTGGTGTGTGTTAATTGTTTAAATATAGAGAATTGTATATACCATTTTTGAACTATACAATTTCGGGTAATTATTTAGAAAGTACCACTCATACCCCCTATATTGGAAAAGGAAAAAGTTGTTCAAAATGTCGAAATCCATAAGATATTTAAATTTCACAAATATCGGGGATGAGTGGTACTTTCTAAATAATTACCCAATTTCACAGGCACAAATAAAAATTCATGATATCCATTAATACCCAGAAGGATCTGCAAACAATTTGTGATTAAATTTCACCAATTTTGTTAACGAGTTGACTCACAGATAATTCAATTTGCCACACAAAACACACGAAATCCTGTTCAACGATGATTGACAGTGACATTACCTAGCAAGTTTCTCCTGTTCCGACCTGGTTGCTATAACTTGACCCTTGGAGCGACCGATGCCGGGTGATACCGAACCACTTCCGGCGACGATCCAATCAACGTCGGGACCTGTGAAAAGCGTAATCAAATATTGAACGAAGCCCCCGTAACGCCAAACGGAAATTAAATACGCAGGCTGTCGAATAACGGGATCGGTGATCAACTATGTATAATGATCGAATAGAGGATTTACCGGTGGCTATCTGGACGGTGGGCGAAATTTGCAAACCGTACATAACGAGGCCATCGGCGGAGACCAAAGGTAACGACTTCCGGGCGAGACGCGCCCGAATAGCAGACATCATCGCCTCTCCATCGTGGTGTGCTTCCGATGCCCGTTTTCCAGCTGCTAATACTTCCTGTAACCGTTCAACAATAATCCTAGCAAATCCTCCTCGCCTATGCATTTTAACACCCTTTCCGACTGCCATTCGTAATCTCCCCTTCCTTTCAGAATTCTGCCGAGGTACCTTCATCCTCAACGATTAGGGTGAGCTCATGAGATTTTTCCATTGCATGACAATGCAAGTCTAAATTCAAGGGATCATTCCACGTGCGAGTGTAAACGTGAAATGTTAAGGAATGATTCTACATGACAATGCAAAAGTGCAATTTTAAGGGATGATTCTACATGACAATGCAAAAGTGTAACTTTAAGGAATGATTCTACACGGTAACGCAAGCAAAATGTTGAGTGACATAATTACACGTCTAGGGGATGGTTCTTTGCGAGAATATAAATAAAAGAGACGATTCTTCACAGCAATATGAAGTTGCGTTTAAAGTAAGTGAATTAACGCAACTTATAGAGGAATGAATATCACTATCTTTGTGTAGCCATTTTTGTAGGCTTGTCGCGCTTTCTTCAAATATATTGCCATTCGTTACGCTTGAAAATTGAGTACCTCTGATTCATAGATCTGCGCAAGAACGGCCAAAGTATCGAGCGCAGCCTGTCGTACTCTACGTCTTCGATCTCTGACCATCTTGGCAACCTTGTTGGCCACCATGTCCACTTTGAATTCGGTGCTCGGGAAGGTGACCAGCGAAAATATTAACAGTTGCAACGTGTTCTCTCTGATCTGTAAACGAACAAAGAACATTACCTATGACCAAGAGAAGAGTAAAATAATGGGAATACTTTTTATATTATCGATAATAGACGTTAATTTCGCTTGAATCCGTAGAAATTCCTACGAAACTTGCAAATGAAGCAGGCTGGCAGACGGCACGCGTTTAAGACCGTGTAAATTACTCCGAAACTTGCAAATGAGCGCAGAGTTAATGATCGTGAAACGTCACCTTAGCGTTCCTAGCGTTCAAACACCTCGGCTGCAGCAGTTCCTCCAAAAGAAGAGCAGGCCTCAATCTCAGCATCGCTAATCTGGCCAATTGAGCAGCGCATGGTCCACCATGTTTTGCCAAACCCCATGCTAACTGTGGCAATCGTTTCTTCAGAGCCTCTTCGCTCACACCAGCAACGACCACCTAATGGGACCAGATGATTTACGTTTCATCCGCTGGAGTAATAACATTTCTCAGGATTCTTATTTCTTCGTATAACATGACCGTCATAAACCTCGATTTCAAATATTCGCGTGTAATGTATTCACGAGGCTCGTTTATTGCTATTTCACAGGAAGCTTGGGTTGGAATATCCGCTCCCTTCTTCAGGAAAGCTTGGGAACTTGTTTAGTTAGTTGGCTGTGACTGTACAAAATCTATTGGGTTTAGGGATCTGAGACTTTTAAAATATGCATACTTAACACTAGATTTACGGGACCCGTCAAAATGGCGGATTTTAATATTTTTAATTCACGAATATTGAGATTGCAAACATGGATCCATGAGGAATTATTTGACAAATTGATTTCTCTAGGTATATATTATTTAAAAAATGGCTACAGATTTTGATAGATACATTCGTGTTATTTTAATAAGGAAATGTAAAATAGTCATTTCTAGTGCTCCGTAAACCTAGTGTTAAGGTAATCTTGACGTCCCTATAAAAAAAAAACCAAGGTAACAAGAGAACAATTACTCATTGTACCCTTCGAAGCTGTGTGACATTGTTTTCTGCGGTGAATAATTTCCGATGCGAGAATCGGTCTGCATATTCAAAGAAACCATTACGAGTATCAATGACAGACTTTATGTCAACAATTGCTATACTTTAGTGGGTCGTAGCGCAATCGGAGAGAACAAAGAAACACCAATAGAGTGATCGTATCTCGGTTGATCAGCTGTTAAACGCGAAGAAGAAAATAATATATACTTAAAGGGAATAACGCGTGCTAAGAACTTAGCATTTAGATTGATCTAGCAGGCGCGAACGTACGAGTTCGCAGACTTACCTTTGCCACTGCCAAGCCAGCAGCAGCTACTCGACAGCTCCTTTCACAGCCTAGCACAGTATGCAAAAGAGATCCTAATCGCGGCTCTATCGCGATCAGCGCAGAAGACGTTCGTAAAGCCGATGCCACTCGTTCCAGGCCCCTGACACGAGCTCGCCAATCGTCCTGAAACCAAATGGCACCACGACTAATTAGCAAAAAAATCATTACCAATTAGAAAAACAATGATTGGTAATTATTTAGAAAGTACCGCTCCGGTTTTGGTGAAGTTTAAAGATGTTATGCAACTACACATTTTGAACAACTTTTGCTAATACTGTTAGCTAATACTGTTAAAAAACTATTGCTAATACTGTATTGAGCTTGAGAACTGTATTGAAAAGGAAAAAGTTGTTCAAAATGTCGAAATCTATAACACATCAAAATCGGAGATGAGTGGTACTTTCTAAATAATTACCCAATGATTTTGTAAAAATTAAAAAACTTTGAAAACATCTTTTTTTGGCTGGATTATGAGGCTTCTCTATCAATCGTCTTCAAAATTTAAAAATAATATAATAATATTCATTTTTTTCGTAAATTGTCACAAATGCATCCGCAGTATAATCAAGAGTAATCACGCAATTGTCGAGATTGGAATGTGCATCGCATGAGAGATTGCTTTAATTAGAGAATAAAGAAAAACTACCGTGACCTGACTGGAATTTGCGAGTTTGTTCGAGTGTTATCTTTAATCGCAATAACGAATGATAAAATTGAATTGTAATTGAACGGTGCATCTCGGGTTGCAGAAAATTGGCGAAGCATCGCACGCGATGCGTCCACGGCTCCCCTCGAGTTTAATGAAATAATGAAAAGTCGATAATATTGACCACATCCGTGTAGATGTTGCCGAATCGAAAAGCGAATGCAGATGTTAGCAGTGCATCGCGTTTGGGCTCGCCGCTGCTACGATCGATAATGTTCGCTCGACGACTCGTGATTCTTAACCAACGACACATCACGTAGAAAATGATACTTCCTATAGCAAACTTTCAGATACATTCATAACACGAACGATCGTGTCACCGATAATGCTTATCTCTAGTAGACGAACCTCGGGCATTCATCTTCTCGCTCCGAACTTGCGCGTGTCGAAGCCTAACATAACCCTTTGAGAACAAATGTTGTCGTACCGGCGACGTCCATCTATTTAATTGGCTCATTTATCTTTTCACAAAAACATACATATATACATTAAAACGTAAATAAACTTACGCGCGTCAACACTTGTGTATCTTTACAGAAATGGCTGCCACGTTCTCATAGTTTCAGATATTGAACTCAATTTTTCAGCGAATACTACTCGTATACATATTATTTAATAAGATGTATGTATTGATTGTTCAAATAAACATATTTTTGTAAATTAAAAAAATTATTCAATTTCCCTTATTCTCAATCGTTGAAAGATACACTCCGCGACAATACTATAACAAAATGGCTGTCGCGTCTTTCCAGTTTAAGATGTTTCACTCAATTTTTCAGAAAATACTATTCAAACATCAGACAATAAAATGTATATAATGATTTTTTAAAGAAACATAATTTTGTAGACAATAAAAACGATCGAATTTCATCTGTTTTCAAGTATTCAACTCCTGAATCGGGTGCCGATGACAATTATCTAAACGGTGTGATAAATCAAAGTGATTAAAATCAAGGGAGCAGAACCTCGAGAAAGAGAGCGCTGCATAACGCATAAATTCGCGGTGAATAATGGTAATAATCGTAATAGTCAACAATTCCATGTCATTCATAATTCAAGAGCGTGTGTCGGGACGAACGAGCACGAATGCGAAACCGTGGAATTCACGAATTTGAAGACGTCTCTCGGCGGAGGAGGGTCGTCGGAACAACGGTGAATTGCGAAAGAGAGATTTGCATAAAACACGGAAAGGACGTTTTACTGGACCGACTTTGCACACGCAACACATTCGCGTAATTATTTTCTTGTTAGCCGGGGGCGGTTGGACACCTGCGTTTTCATGCATACGCGCGAAGAAATATCTCTTTCTCCTTCTTTCTTCTTCTCTCCGCCGTGTTCTTCCGCCTTTCTCAATCATTCATATATGCTTGCCATCTTTCCTCTTCGCTTCTTCTTCAATCTCCTCCCACTTTTCTCTCTTTCATTTCCTGTTTTCACTTCTCTCTCCACTACTTCTTCTTTGTTTCCCTAAATTCGTTTTCTCTTCTAAAATTTTTTATTTTATAATTATTGAGATTATATAGCATCCACGAGCGACGTCAAATTTAAAATTTAAAGCTTGTTGGGTTAATAAAGATTTCAGGCATCAGTTCGAATAATCGAGGTCGTACTGTGCTCCGTTCGGTAGGTTTAGTGTTAAAAATTTATAACACTTCCACACTTACAATATTCTATCAAATGATCTCCGAATCTCATGCTACGCGTCAGAATTGCAAATAATGACGAGCAGAAAATGATTTCGATTTTTTTCCCGCGATATACAAAATCATGAACGTTAATTAGAAAAAGAAACGCACAAACAAAAAACGATCCAGAGAGTGTTCTATCTTTTTACCAGTCGGTCCCTAGCATTCTTTCTCCCTGTATCGTTTTTCATCCGCGGAATATTCATAGTGATTGCAGTCCGTTGCACGCGGGGGTGCACCAAGATGGCGGCGCCACGTGGAAAACGCAACAGCATGCATTATTCAAAGCGAAGATACGCGATGGAAATATATCCTGGAAGTGTGATCAATCTGTTTAATCGGGCGACGCGTGTCGCGCCTCTCTCGAGGGAAAAACCCCGTCGGACGTTGAAAAAAAAAACACCATGAACCGTGATTAACACGTTGGATTGATGCGTGTTCCGCTTCCATGGGGGATATTGCGCTCGAGGTATCCGACCTGGGGCCGTTCCTCCAACCAATGGCAATTATTTTAGCGTTTTATATTGTTAACCCTTCGATTATTGCATCGCAACACCCTAACACGATTTTATCATTTATTAATTCATTTTTTAAACCGTTAATACCTGTAGGTGGATTTATTCATACTTTAAATTGTCAAGATAAACAAATTTTGAAAGAAAATAAAAATGGCAACGCAGGGTGGTCCAATAACTTTGATCACCTCAAATATCTGAGTTATTAGTAACGATATTAAAAAAATCATATATATAAAACTTGCATGGTAGGAAAGGGGAAATATTGTGACGCAAAGACTTTTTGCACAGGCGAGGGCGTTTCGGAGATTTCAAGATCACCTTGATTTCTTTACATGGAATGGAGTACCAAATTCTGCGTAATAATGTATTGACCTTCAAATGTCGTGAATGTAATAGTTAACCTGACCTAGCAAGTGAAGGTTGCAAAATCAGAAACACAATATCTGAGCATATTTTTGCAATCATTGTCGACCAGATAACTCGCTAGTCTAACTCTCTGTATCATTGGTCGGGGAGATTATCATTTTTAGTTACTATCATCGAGTAGTGGTCATACCGACGATTAGTGATATCGGTGCACATCGTTCGTCTATTTACCAGGAGACAAATTCAAAGCCGACGCGAGGCTCGGGGCTTGTTGAATCATTTATCCTCGTGCGAAACGGTGCGGGCCCATCGGTTCTATTAAAAAATTAAAAAAAAAAGCATGGTTTACATGACGCCGGAGGATCGATACTACCCAGTGATGCTATTCAGTTTTATAGTTCTTATGGCACCTGCATACCGCGACATTCATACGGAGGCATAGACTGGCCTTGAACTTCTGCTGAATGAAAGGAAGACGATTTTCACGGCCATCGGGCGTGTTCGACGTGTCTCCGCGATATGAATAGTTCTTCTTTTACCACTTTCGGTTCGTGAACAACATTTTCTCAACCCTACAACACACTATTCTTTATTATTATTAGGTTGTAACGTACATGTGTTTGGTTGCGAGCTGTAATTTTAACGATTTTGTTGCGACTCGTTGCACATGCAGTGGCGAGCAAATATATTCGCTTCAAAACGAAATAACTCTTTTAAAATTCGGTCAAAAGACCTGTATTATTAACAAACATTAGTGACTAGACGATGGGTTCAAACACAGTCGAGGGCGAAATTAAGTGAATGCCCCTCGAAAAGTAATAACTTTTTAAAAATTGGTTCGAACAACTTGAGATATTTTGAGATTTTAGAAGAATTAGTTTATCAGGTAATGTGAAAAAAAAAATTTTTTTGAAATTATTATTGCTCGGATTATCGAAGAAAGAAGTAAAATTTAAAATATGCCTTTTCAAGTACGTTATAACAAAATTGTTAATGTTTTATTACAATTTCCAACTTTGGGAATGCAATAAATATTCTGGATTTAAAATGTTAATTCAACAACTAAATTTAAGGTTCAATCTACTTTAAATTCAATTTTAGGTTTGAAAATATACTATTGAGTGCTATTGTCCCTCAGCTTTCACTGTGACTGACATGGCCAAGCGAATTAGTATGCCTGGAAGCTTCTTTTTCGTTTCACGACTGCTTTCGGACCGATGACAGGAGCGGACGTACTCTTCTCAATTTATAATCAAAATCTAATGTTGGTTTCACATCGTTTACTCGCTGGCAAATGAGTTTGACATTGCGCATCGGCAAAAGGTAACAACCAACATAAATATTCATCCGATTCTTATGTCGACCTGGAATCGATCTCTCTGTTAACTCTGTAATATTATCATAAACAATTAGACAGTGAGACATTGAAGAATATTTAATCCCTTAATTTAGTGTATTAAGGCAAACAAATATTTCTAAAAAATAGAATACAATTCGTTTGGTCCAATTAAAAAAAAAGAGTACCCTTTTTAAAAACATAAGGAAATAATGTTTTAACCCACTGTACCTAATAATAAATATTACTGGCAATCATAATAGACACTCCAGCAATTTTTCTAAGCCAAAACCAGTGACGTGCACAGTAATCGATGTTCCTAGTGACCAGGATCTAGTTCGAAGACAGTCGACCCGTTAAAGGACGCAGTACATCAAAATCACTCACGGCAAGATATTTATGGACAGGAAGAAGGAGTTAATTGAATATCAAAGGTCGACCGTAGAATATAAATTTAAATATAGTTTGAGGTCTCTTGCCACAGGATTCGTGCACGCTAGATCCATCACTGTGTCGACTGAAGAGGAAACTGGTCAGCCAGTGACTCGCCAGAAGGAAGAACGAATATTTACCCGGTTCCACCAGCCAGACACAATCTTTTTCCACGGACGGTACCAATTTCAATTTACAGAATCATCGCCGATTAAAAGCAGTGGCATTTTATTCAAAAATTTTCCATCGCTTCTTCATTCGCTATTTCCGAAATTATCTCGCGTGGATTAAACGAGCTCAATATGCTTGGAAGTCAAAGAAATATCCAGCGAATTTTGAAGTATGCTCTCGGCTGTGGACTGTTTATAGTGATCATGAAATTGACTGTTCTTCGGGTAGAAGAGGACCGGCTTGTGCCTAAACTCGAAGATCTCGGCAAATTAATGGTGCGTGATTTAATAGTGGATCAACGGTTTTTTTCCTCTTTTCGTTTGCATAAATTTTTTTAAAGGAAAAGGTATCTTTGCTTTTCCACTATTACATATGATACAGATACATCTTTCTAAAAAATAGTTAAAGAATCGGATATGAATAATTTTAATTTTTAACAGTTTGCGATATTTTGTGGTGTGTGACGGAAATAAATTATTCGATTCAGGTGGAGGCTGAGACAGACAATTTTAAGCGGCAGATGAGAGTCATAAACACCTGTCGAGTCTATAATCTAGGGCTGTACCGAGATTCTGATGAACCTGCGATCTTCAAACATCCACCTGCGCCACAATACACCGTATTTTACATAACTAGGTTCGTAAATGTAGCAATTAATACCACTAATTATACTATGAGAATAATTTCTGCGTATTCTTTCTGATAATATTGTTTAATACATAGCGCCACGAACAAAAATATTGGCATAGCTAACTTCTAATTATTCGGGACTGTTTAAAAATTAATCTCCACGATTTTTCGGGCGCTCCTAGTAAAATTTTTTGAAATTCTTAATATTGCGATTTATAGTCGATTGCAAGCTAATAGATTTTTGTTTGCTTGTCCTACTACTGGGAGTGATTTAAGTAATTTTTCCTTTCACTTTAAAAAATTCGTCACCCCCAAACTGTATAATTAAAAGTTAGTTTAACGGTTGTGCCAATACTATTGTTCACGACTCTAATTGAATTTGTAACTTCAAGTAGGCGTTTTTAATAGATTTTGGTATGTTAAATACGGACCCGTAAACTTTTTTCATTTTCATCTATAGCTTTCTAAAATACCAAATCGTGAAAAGAGTGCGAATTTTTGAAAGGATTCTGTTTTGAAAGTTTCACCTACATTGGAGCGAAACATCTGAAAAACTCCCCCCTAATTAAATAGATTAAATAAATTGAACTGTGAGCGGTTTGACGGCCTGTCTGTTTGCAACATTATTTGTCGAATAGATCGCATAATCTATCATACTGTCCGATTTACAAAGCCGGCAGCACGACGTGGATCTACAACTTGTGTCTTCTGATGAACGTACCAGAAGATGAGCTACACAGTGGAAGAGAACAGTTATCGTCGATTGCGAGAAGAGTGATACCGGAACTTGAGTATCCAGAAGCTGAAGAGGTAAGGATTCGCCATATGATCATCGTTATGTTAATTTGATGTCATGGGATAAATCAAGCCAGAGAAATTGTTTTGAATTTTGTACTTTCTCGAAGGGGGTGATTCCCGAGGTCGTTTGAAGTAACTTTTTCCTACCATTTTTCCAAACCATTTTTCGCCTATTTTTGTCGGTAATGTGGTCACTCTACCTTATCGCGAATCTACGAAGACCGGGCCCTGACGTCACTGATTCCATCGGGCAGAGCAGAGGTGACAAGCTATTCGAATCGCACTATTCGAACACTCATAAGAGCGGGCCTCATGCGGCCCGTGCACTAATGTATATATATATACTAGTATATATATCAGTGGGCCCGCGGGTCGCTAGTTTCGCGCCTCTGGTAGAGAGAATTGTCGTTAGTGTCACCAGAGGCGAATCAAGTCACATTTAGTGGTAGAAGGGAAAGCATTTTGAGGGGAGTACAAAGCCGGCCTGGCAGCGGCAACTCTGTTCGACAGGATCGGAAAAGCCGGGTGAACAACGTAACAAGATCTAACACGAGTAAAACGAAATACAGGCCCTGAGGAGAACGAAGAAACTACTGGTGGTAAGGCACCCATTTGAGAGATTGCTGAGCGCGTATCGCGATAAGCTGGAGAACTCCGTGGCTGGAAGGGAGCACGGGACACTTCACTTTTATCGGAAATACGGCAGCAAGATTGTTCAAAAGTATCGCGGTGAGTCACGACAAAATATCGACCGCGATATTCCTTAAGTCGCGTTCCCATGGTGTAGACTGGTTGCGATAGTAATACACGTGAGATTTTCTGCCGGTAGAGCCTCCCCTCCGATGAATCTGGCGCGATATCTTTTATAACAAACAATTTTAGACAGATCGTGATCTCTTAAAGATTACAACTTCTTAACCCAGTTTTCCCAGGTTGTAAAAGAAAAGTAGGAGAAAGTAAGAAAATCTTAGTATGTTCGCTTATATTAAACGTCATACATGGTAATGAGTGGTTTTAATTGCACGAATGCGGTAGCAAGAAATGGAACGATTTGTTTAGCATAATAACGAATGAGTACAGCTTTTTATAAATTTTATTTTTTTTAAATGACGATATACAGTGAATTCTCGTTACGAGTCAGTTCCGCCGTTCTGGCGACTGACTCTTATACGAAATCGGAGCACGCTGAAAACCTAAGAGTCATATCCGTCTACAAGTCATAAAAATCTATGACCACTCAGCGATAGTGACAAGAAGACTGAGAAAATGTCTTTCTCCATCGTGTGGGTACTTCCACTGACTCCAAACTGTAAGGTTGGCACTGACTCGTAATGAGAATTCACTGTAATTGCAAAGTATGAAGTCATTAAATATGCTCTCTGTGAAAAGAATCATTTTTGACTGACGTCTTTCCATTCCAGAGACTAATTTCACGAGACCGCGCAATGATCAAGTGATCCGACAAGACGGCGTCCCACCACCAGCTGGGATCGAGCCTACATTTCGAGAATTCGTGCAATATTTGATCCATACTGATCTAGCAAGCTACGGGGACGATCACTGGATGCCCTATTACCTTTTTTGCGCTCCTTGTCTCGTCGATTACGACATTATTGCGAAAGTATGTTAAACAAAAGTATGATCTATAACTTGTTTCTAATGTTATACGACGATATCTGTGTGTTAAATCGAGCCTACTCGATTCGAGGCAACTGAATCATCAACGTCTTCAATCAATCTAGATAACTGCAAATTTGCATAAAAATCTGCAGTTTGCTAATGACACGTTCCACCATCAAGAAATTAAGGACTAACGACACGAAACAAGAATTCCTTACTGGCAACCTTCTTTTGAAATTCAAATCGTGACAAAAATATTACAATTGCACGCCGGTTGAATCTCTCTGTTTTTCACACTTTTCATGCAGCTCGGATTGTTTTTCTAAGTCGATTTGTATTTTTTACGGTTCGCAGGTGGAAACGCTGTGGCGAGACCAGATTTACGCGATCCATAAATTAGGGTTGCAGCAGCTAATTAAGCCAAGATGGCGACACAGCGGGGGTCAATCGAATCCTTCGAAAATATACTTCAGGCAGCTCAGCAAAGAAATGGTGGAGAAACTTTATGAAAAATTCAAGTTGGACTTCGATCTGTTCGACTACTCGCCGGACGTTTATTATCGATACTCGACTGATTATAGTTCTTCAATAAATTCTAATTGATAACACATTTTTATCGTTCACAAATGCTCATTCTTTCCCGGGACCATTCGTCGTCAATTTGGTGTTATACAGAAGTGAAACTTTGTCATTCGATGACTGGTTAAACGATACAGTAGAACCTTATTGCATATAACAATTATTAGACTGCGAATTTTTATGTAAAATAAAAATTTTGATTTATACAATAAATCGCAATGTATATAGATCAGTATAGATCGAGCTCAGGAGAATTCAGGAACTCGGAAAAATCAGCTTTAGAATTCAGGTACTATCGGTTCGGATAATCGAGGTTCTACTGTATCCTGAATTAAACAACTAAATACGATCCGAACTGTGTCATGTTTGGACTCATTTTAATCAGAACAATGTGACGAGCATGTCGATAAAGGTTTCATATAAAAAAAACATGTAAACCCTAATCGACGTGTCGCTACCAGCGAGAGGACACTGACCACCAATCGTCAGAGCACTTTCCTACCTTTCCTCGTTCACGACCACTCATTATCACGGGTTGAAGGGGAAGGACTTCGGGACAGATCGTTCTGATACATGACAGGGGAACTAGGTCAATCGATTTCGTTGGCAAAAGTTCGTCGCGTGGCGTAACGTGATTTAAACCCCATCAATTAAGGCTACGTGTGCTTATCGGGCTTTAACACGTTCCCCTCGCCTTTTTGCTCTCTTTGTTTTTCGGGGCCGGCTCGTACTCGTGTGCGTCGTCCAGCGAGTTCCGTGTCTCGGACAGTGTCCGCAACAGTCTCGACCGGTCCTGATTCAACGGAGCAGCGTTAGCTTGATTTTTAAATATTCCATGAGCTAGTCGATTAGCGTCCTATGCGCGCCACTCGCGAGAGAGTCGGTCGATACTCGTTTAAATTCAATCAGAGATGATAGAGCAATCTTCCGGACGATTTAACGATGTCGGGATTGATAAACAATGATCATGGAACTCTGCAATTGGACTGCGGACAAGGAAATACTAGCTGTACAAATTAATTCGTAACTTCTCTATGAATATGTCGATCGTTTATAAACGGTACTATGTACACTGGCGTGCAGAATTACAGAATCGCTTCGGTCAAAAATGCCGATATATTATTTTCAACGTGTTAAATTTATTAATGAGGAAAATAAATTAACTCTATAGCCTGCAATACATGCTTAGAAATTCGATTTTGATTAAAAATCCTCAGAATGATTACAACTTTATATGATATAAAATTAAACAACCAATCTCTGACCTTGTTGTGCAAATCTTCAAGCACCTCCTGGTCCACCAATCCCAGCTCCTCCCAGTTAGGCTCCTCAGGCAGTCTCTCCATCTCATCAAGCCCGCGCACATGTCCACTTTTCTCACTAGCTTTATTATCACCTTTCATCCGTTCACCTTCAACATTCCCCTCCTTTGTCGAACTGCTCTTCAACTTCACATCATCCCTCGGCGAAGCTTCATCCTCACCCATCATCGAGTCTCTAGGCAGATCATCGTCGTCATCATCTCTGTGATTATACCTCTTTTCACGATCCTCCACCGGTGATCCAAAAAAGAGATCCATCTTAGGATCGGAAACCTTTTCCCCCAACATCCTCTGATCGCTATCATCCACCTTATCCTTCAAATCCTGTCTCTTCTCCCACAAATTTTTCTCCTCCTTCGCATCCTTCGTATCCTTCGTACTCTTAGTAGCATCCTCTAATTCTTGAGAACTCTTTGGTACATTCTTCAAGGTCTCCGATCCTGAAACTTCGCTCTGTTTCTCGTCCGAACTCATCCACTTGTTGACAACCAAGTTATGATTAATCCCCACACTTGGACTGCTTTGGACCAATTTTCCAGGATCTTCTGACTTCGTTCCTTTCAAAGGACTCTCTTCAGGCTCGTTTAATTCGGCGTTAGCTAAGTCCTTCTTCTTCTTTTCAGTTGATTTGACCACAGGGCTGCTAGTCCTAGTTAGGATACTCTTTTTAGGGCTCAGCCGCGCGTTGTGCGTGTAGATCTCTCTCTTAGGGCTGCTGGACATCGACCTAGCAGCCCTCCTCGGTTTCTCAGCTTGCCTCTGAGGACTGCAAGGCTGAGATGAAGGTCTCTTTCGGTTCTTAGGCATCTTCGTCGCAGGGGAAACAGGAACTGGGATCCTGGTCTTAGGTGTTGGGTCGACGGTCTCTGTTTCGTCGCTGTCCGGGGTCCTCAGTTTCACTATTTCACCCCCGAAGTGCACTCTTCTTGGCGTCTTCTTGCGATCCGGGGAGGAGTCCTTGTTCTCAGCGTCGTTCCGAACATCTGTGCCACTTTCTTCGTCTTGATCCTTCTCGCTGTCGTTCTCTTTCTCTTCTAAAATTGTCATAGTGATTGCTGTTTCCTCGTTGAATTTGATCTCCGTTTCTAGGACCACTCTGGCTGCTGGCATCGTTCCGTTGTTCCCCTCGTCTTCCTCTTCGACGATACCGGAAGTGTCGCTGTCAGACTCCTCCCACTTCCGGTCCAGATTCTTGTCCGACTTTTCGACACCTTGAGGAGGTAGACAGTGGTTAGAGAAACATACTAAAAGATTTTCGATACCGTAATGTCTCGATTCACGTGGAGGAAATGCGCACGATAATTGCGACAAAAAACTTAAAGTACCTAGTTAGTTTAGTTTAGAGCACCCACTTAAAAATAAACGTAAAATCGCGTGTTCGTTGAGACTCTGTATTAATAAACAAATTTGACTCTTCACTATCGACGAGTCCCACAACTGTTAGACATATTTCCAAAAACAAATTCATCATTTTTACCATCGGTGTTCTTCCTTTGCGGCTTCCTGCTCGATCGGACGTTATAGATCTTCGACAAGATCTCGATGTTCCTCTTCAGCTTGTTATCATAGTCCTCCAGGTAGTTCTCGAATTGATCAACGCCGACCGCGTCCCTGATCTTCATCAACGACTTCAGCACAGCCTCCTGATGAGGAACCTGCGCGAGTCTCGAGGCCAAGGCTATCGTCGCGTCTTTGACGAGCTGATTGCTAGCGGTAGGTCCACTGGATGATGGAAACAAGAGCGACGGAACGCTTAGGATCACTCCTGTGGTGACATTCGTCTGGAAGGAGTCCCGCACCTCCGACCGGTTCAGCCCATCCTGAAGAATCTGCGGAAGAAGCCGAGCGTGCACACCCTCGAAAGCAATTGCGTTTACCCGATCGATGGATCGGATAGTGGGGAGCGAAGTGCAAGGTCGTCGCATGATCGCGCATCAACGGATCATAGTATTAATTCATGAAATTTGATGCGGTCTTCACTCGACACGAGACCCTGAGGTGCGAACAACTCCTCCACGCGCCGTTGGTCGGGTCACGGTTGGCCCTGATTAAAGAAAATCGTATGAGGTTTCAAAATTTTTCATTGCTAGCTTTAGGAGACTCTACTCACGATTAAACTGCGGATTTTCGTGGAAAATACAAATTTTCTACATCAGTTCCGAGGAACAGGAGACATTTTGAAATTTTGTTCTTACTCTAATCGTTTCAGAAAATTGAAGATAATGTATCGATATTTTAAAATTGTTTAGAAGACAGTTGTATGAACTTTATAATGCGAGTGCACGAGTGACGTTGAAGAGTGGACGACACTGACCCTTTTGATGGTGTTCTCTCTGTCGCGACTGTGAACGAGAAAAACCCGAAGTGCGTCCAAGGCGCCTTTGCGAACCGCGGGCGCCGGGTGTCCCAAATTATTGACCAGCTCCGGTACCACTGGTTGCATGACCTTGTCGACAGTGTCAGCGTTCAAAGTCGGCAGCACGTCTATAAGCACGCGAACAGCATGCTGTCGCACCTCCCATTCTGGATCGCGCAGTCTCTCCGAGATCTCCAGGAACGTGAGACGCGTGTCGACCTCGCCCGGAAACTTTCGAGTTCGCACCTGGGAACAACGTTCATAGAAATCGAAATCTTAAATGATCTTGTGCAACGACCAGACTGCGAATTTTATGGCATTTATCACAAAACAAAATTTTTTGTAATAATGGGCAAATTAAAGATAAACCGAAAATCGCATCAAGACTTTTGACCCAATACTAACCACGTGTTCCCAGAGAGGCGTCAGCTGTATGGGCTGTCCGTTCGGTGAGGTCAATGTCATCTTTCGCGGGTGTCGGTGACGATGACCTCGTCGAGTCGGTGTCTCAGGAGTCGAGCAGAGATCGAAGGGCTGGGCCAGCTGAGCAGGAAGGGCCGATGAATCCTTCGGGGGCTGCAAAGGCCCCTGGTCCGTCGATCCTGTCATAGATGACGAGAACTCGAAGCACTCGGACATACCACCCCTCTCTACGTCTCGTCCCGTGGGCACCGCGGGTCCTTCACCATCTTCTTCTTCGGGAACGACCGCTTTCTTAATTCCGGATCGTTCATCGAGTCACGCGAGGACAGACCTGATCGACAGATTCGTTAGGGTAAACGTAGGAGAGACGCCACGTTCGTTATATTTTATGAACGGGGTGGGGGGTCGCTTCAATTGTGTTGTATTTTCATGTTACTCGAGTGCCTACGAAGTCAAAGTAGTATCTGCTCTTTATAACGCATCGAATTACGTGTGGAGTTCACTTGGAATTCAAAATGAAGATACAGTGGAGTCTTGATCTAAGCCGAACGGAGCTACACGATTTTAGTCAGTTCGCTTATCCCCTCCACTGGGGTATACAGCCCGAGACCGAGCGGGCAGCCTCAGTTAACTTTAGTTTTGTTAACTTTAATTTTGGACTTTTTTCCTCCTAATTCATCGATTGGGACCACTGTGCGGCAGTGAGAATGTTAGAGAATAAATGGTGAAAATTGACTCTTTACCCCGTGCGAACAGGACAAATAGCCTAGATATATTAGGTCAATTGTTTCCCTGCGACCCTAGAGCGCCGTGATATCGCGTCGGATTAAAATTGAATGATTCTACCAGCTTCGATGCACAGACAACTAAGCTTGCTATACTCCCTCGTAACGTTAGGTCCCAACTTCCGCAGTAATCGATCAGCGATATTTCCTCTGCTTCCGGCACATGCTGGCTTACGAATGTACGAAATGATTGACATTGGTGAGACTCTAACCAGTTAGCGACTGACGCACACACGGCTTCCGGTTCTTGCTTGCAGAATCAATCACAGTAGTCACGGAACATGCTTCAATATTAAGGGAGGTACGCGTCTCCTCATATAAATTCCAACATCTGACAATTCTCGTATATACCCGCAATCCATATTTTATTGCAGAAGGTCGTCTACCTCGTTCAACACTAAACCTACAAAATGACCGATTTTATATTCGACAATTGTTGAAATTATAAAAATGCATTCGTGAAAAATAATGGGATACATTTCGATGTTCAAGCATCTATTATAATTAGTAGACGGCGGATCTTTATGCAAAATAAAAATTTTCTACCTGAATCGCAATATGTATTCTTAATATGTTTTATAAATTGAAAAAAATATAACAGTCTTTTTAAATTCGTCCAATGTTTTTGCTGTTTTAAACCACGCCGATATTATTTTTATCATAAATGCATAAAATCCGCTGTTTAATAATAAGAATGCGGATTTTTATGCAAAACAAAAATTTCGTAATAATTTTAATAAGTCCGGACTAACGTTACGAAATATGGATTATAAAGAAACAAAAATTACAGTTAAGAGGAAGTTGGAACGAAAGTGGAAAAGCAAAGGAAAAAAGAAACCGTAAAAGTGTAGTGTGAATACGAACTGTAATATATTATTCACTTAAATCCGCAGTCTAGTCGTAAGAAATATCGACAGCGTAGATTAAAAACGCCCTATTTAATGTACACGACAATTTAAAAACTAAATGTCAAGCCGCGTGGCCACTGCTGTGCAAAATTCGAGGAAAATCGGGAGCTGTTGACATCATACATAGGTATTTTCGCTTATGGTCCCTTCACATGACTGTACACAGGTTTCGTGAATCATGCGAGCCTATCGTTTTCGATCGCTGCTCGGTTCAATTAATTATACAAGGAACGAGCTCGCTGATCGCTGATTTCCCGAAAATAGCGTCTCGATCTACCATGCATGTTTACACCTGCCTCGAGTGACACTTCTGGATCACGTTTGATCGTTTCCAATCTGTGAAACTCTGACGTGTAATTTTTATATTCGTGTTTTTTTCCGTGTAATTTTTTATATTTTTACATTTAGCCGTTTGTGTCTTACCTTTTCAAACGTAGCACCGGTGAATTGTTGAGATTTTTCTGATTAGAACGAGTCCAAACACGACCTGAATCGTACTAGTTTTAAAGACAATGTAAATGACATAATTGAAAACATACGCGTGATTGCTATGTACGGTCTACAAAAGTAGACCGATTTACGTCATGTTCGGACTCATTTTAATCGGAAGAGTCTCAACAATTGATTGGTGCCACTTTTGAAAATGTGAGACAAAAATTATCGAATTTGGAAATTTTCCAAAAATTGTCCATTTCGGTTTCACTCGCTGTATCTATTCTTTTACTTTGTTTAGATGTGTTCGGGTTAATTTCTGGAAGAAAAACGCTACCTTGTAACGGTAAAATTTGGTTCCGAAACCGAAATTTTGAAAATTTGAGTGAGCACTACTGTGTATCGCTGTAGCGGTCGTCTATCTGGCCCCGGTATTAAGAAAGGAAAAAGGAAACGGGTGAAAAAAAGGCGACAGGGAAAGAATCGAGGCGAAGTCGTGGAGTTTATCATCGGATCTCGCGACACGAACCCCACATAAAAGTAGTACACACGAAAGGCGATTGCATAATCCAAAGAAAACTGTGCGTGCGTCTGGAAACACGGCGGAGAAAGGGTTTGTCCTCCTGCGAGGCCACGCGGGGTGAATACATCCCCCCCTCGCGTATGGCGTCAACTTTTTCCCTTACCATTCTCCGCTTTTCTCGGAAGAGCCCTTAACTACCCCTTGCCAACGATTATTCTACAATCTTTAAAAGTAAATTAGGTAATTATTTAGAAAGTACTACTCATCTCCTTTTACCTACAATCTTAGTTTTTTGTAAATATCTCGAATACTAAAAGCAACCCACCTATATTCGAAAAGGAAAAAGTTGTTCAAAATGTCGAAATCTATAAGATATTTAAATTTCATCAAAATCGGAGATGAGTAGTACTTCCTAAATAATTACCGTAAATTATTCTGTGGCAGTAGCTATTTCAATTACGAGCCAATGATTCACCCTCGGTTACGTTATCTAATCATTTCTGTCGGAAGTGTTCTCTGAAAGAAGATTTATAAGCTAGCTTTTGGTATAGAACAATCATGGGAAAATACAATTAGTTTCTGGTAGGTGAAGTGTTATGCGATGATAGTGAGCCGCCTGGGGTTTTAATTTCAAATTGAATATTGAATTGGTTTTCAACTTGACTCCCGAATTAAGTCAAGTCTGAAGTAAGTCTCGAAGTGGTTATCAAACTAATTATCGATATATTTCCCAATTATTATTCGAATCGATTCTGGAATTAAATTCCGAGTTGAGTATCGATTTGAGTATCGAGTTGAATATCGAATTAAGTATCGATTTGAGTATCGAGTTGAGCATCGAATTAAATCTCGAATTAAGTCTCGAATTGATTCTCGATTAAAGTTGCGAATTGAAATGCGAATTGAGTCTCAAATTGAATCTTGAAATTGAGTCGAAAATTGAGCCGCGACTTGAGTCCCGAATCGATTCTCGAATTGAGTCGCTAATTGAATCATGAATTAAATCTCCAATCGATTCTTATATTGAGTCGCAAACCACGTCAAAATAATTCCTCAAATCGTGTCGCGAATTAATAGCACTCGATTTTTTCGATCCTGATAACTCTTCGCGCTCTTTCATTTATATCGCTGATCACGTGACCATAAAACCATTAGACACGTCAACATCGACAGCTCAAATCCACTCAAAACATCGAAAACGTAAACACTCCACATAATTCTACAATCTGTCATTTTATATCATACATGTCACCTTCTGCTTACAGAATATCTACTAGTATTAACAATTTCCTCTAGGTTAATGACTTAACAATCCTTCGTAAATCAACAATAAACAATATACAACTTTTTAATGAATTGTTCATTATCGATTTCACTTACAACTTAAGTAAACTTACCTTGAATAATATAATCTAATGATCGCTCCCAAGATTATTACTTGAAAAAAAAAGCGATCAAACTTTTCTCAGATACATCAATTATTAACAATCTCAATAATAGGCTTCGGCTAATCAAACTATTTACATATAAAACGTCACGTAGTTATGTACGTGTAATAGCAATCAATCTACTCCGATCGCAACAAAGGTACCAATAAATCAGTAGAATTCATATTTAACCGGCAACAGTATTCCTTATCGCGATGCAAAACACTTCTATTTGCGCAAAACGATACAGTTTTTGTAAAAACAGCGACTGACTTACTTGATCCTCCTACACAGGGGTGAGAATGAAAGATCTTGCTCGACGTACGAACGCACGTGTTACACCCGTCGCACTTATGAGTCGAATGACTTAATCACAAAGATCTCCGGACGCGTTTGTCAATGATGACAACGACAGAGGACAATGATCCCAAAGTGAAATTCACGCGACGACTGCCGACATGTGACTGCCCACAGTCAACTCTACTAGCAAGGTGGTTTTGCAGGTAATATCGACCACCCTCTCCCCACTTCTCGAAAAACGGTATCACATAGTTAATAGCTACTACAGTCCGCGGTAAGACAATAGGACATCACCCGGATCGTTTGCGCCTTCTAAATTTAAAAATCTTCTAGTCTAGAACTTTGAAGAAACACGATTTTTGTCGCATTTTCTTAAAGTCCTTAAAAATATGTCTGCAAAAGGATTCGTTTAAATTCGGAAGAATAACGAAGTTATGGACGTTTGAATACCGCAACTCTCATTGTATACTGTATACAACTAATAATCAAGATATGAAACGCATTTTACTCGTATTTACTGACACGAATGTCAGCCGTTGTATTGCTCGATCAATCCTTATTTCGATTTATGACGCTATTGATCCGAAATCCACTATTTAAACCAGCGTTCATTGATAATATGATGGTATTGTTAAAAGAGATACTTAGCAATGACTTTTATCAATATAAAGCTATAGCTCGAATAGCATATGATCAACGATAAGAGAAAACGTATAATTACGTTTACTTATCTTGATATTTCAATGCAAATTATACTTAAAATTCGAATACGCGACCACAATATGTCAGTGTGAAGTTATCCAATTGAATCAAACGCGATGATGCGATAGTGACAGAAGTGCTCTCGCGTGGTGAATTTTGGAAACTCACTTGCAGAAGTCAAACCGTGGAGTATTATAATCAATCAGTTTTTTGTATCAATAACTGAAAAACTATAAATTCTTATCAATGATACGTCACCGACAAGGATATGCGATCCATGATCTATCATAACGACAAATAAAATAAAAAATAGTTTCTTCATTTCATGTGATAACAGAATGGAGTCGATAGAAATTCAAATTTTTCCCGTCAATTGAAATTTTAACGCGGGATATTTTATTCAAATTTGTTATAAATAAACAAGTGCGATATTTGACTACTGTCGATAAAGTTTAATAAATAAGTGTCTTTAATATTCACGGGGTGAAGGAGAGCTAAGAATATATTATTTTTCAGTATAATTGATTATTCTAACGGTCCACCCGTATATATCAATGTTCTTTCTTTTCCGACAACAATATACCGTTTTCACAGTATGGAAAGAGGGAAGATAGTAATTTCGTAAAACTACGATATTTTTCCACTTTCGACGAATTATTACAATCGTGAATTTTTTAGAAAAAAGTAACAGAATTTAATATCCATTTGCTAAAACTTATTACAGTTATTAGTATATAAATTTATACTATCGATCTTTGACTATCGCTATTCAGGAGAGTATAATCTTTGGTCCTAACATTCCCCACTGGATTTTGCGAGTACAGTATGACCGCGCAACTTACCATAACAATAGATATCACTGTGTTCAGGTGAATAGGAATACTGAATATAAACCAACATAAAACTGCGGTAAACACCAGCTCCAGCGCACTAGCAAAAGTTTTTAATACAGAATTCAAGTTTTTCAGGAAAAAACTAGTGATTATTCCGACTGCTGTATTATTCAGCATAATTAACATAATTTTTGGTTGCAGTAATACACTTGGATGAATATTACTAAACATATCCGACGAACTACTCTGCGTGACGTATAGTACCATAAATACTAAGAAATTACAAAAAATACTGTCGATGTACATAAATGCATTTTGTACAAAAATATTGATATTCGCTCCTGGTTCCTTCAACAGGTATTCATTGCATACTCCGGCCAAACAGGAACAAATCGTCTAAAAATGTTTAAACGATAACTTGAGTGCTGAATACAATACAGTGCTATTAGAAGTGTGCAAGAACTCAAAATTACGGAATTTCTGAGAATTTTCGAGATTCTCGCGTATCTCTAATTGCTATACAAGTGACTGGAGATTGTACGCACCTGTACAAGTATGAGGATTACATTACTACTTAAGTTAATATTGTAATTAAAAATACTGGCATCATAATCTAGATCTATATGTTTCACCATACATCCGATGGTTAATATTATAAGCGAAACCCATTGTTTCGTGGACAATTTTGTATTGAAAATTATCTAAAAGAAACAACGTTTTAAGAAAGGTTTTAGCTTCGTTCTATGCTACGTGAACCGTGTTTAGTACCTGGAAAATAATTCCAGTTACGACAACGCGAAATTGTAGTAACACATAGTAAGTTGTCGGATCAAATGCAGCCAAGTTAATAAATGCCAGATTATTGTACAGACAATACAGAGCTGAAGGTATTATATACAATAGCAACACTAAAATAGAAAATGAAAATATTAGGTTTAATTGTTAGTGACAAGTATTGAATTTAGTGACAAGTATTCAGTTCTTTGTAATTAGCACATCAGTTTTGAAAGACCAGACAATTATTCAAATCGAAATATTGAAGTGTTCATTTATCTTATCTTTTCTTTCGTTTGTTCACTTGTGTAGACACAAATGTTGCGATTTTCAAATCTTGTGTGAACAACTGAGCCTTCATATATACAGGGTGATCCTTCAGGTGTGACGATCCAAAAAACATTTTATGCATTAGGTCAGTGCAAAAGTTCATGCTCGATTCTTTGTATTTTAATATGAAATCGGGCACGAATTTTTGCACCAATCTAATAAAATTTGATTAACATCAAAGGGCAAATAAACAAGTAGTAAAATGCATTAAAATGCATGCAGAGTAATTAATAACGCGACCTTGAAGTGATCTTTGACATCGAAAGTTAAATATGAAATTTATTTTCATGGAGATCACAGATTATGTTAGTATTGAATGTAGAAAATATCTCAGGGAGCAAATTGTACTGTCCAAGGGTACAAATATAATCATATGAATGGATTTCCCAAAATAGTTGTTCACAAGGTCTTCTAAAGGCCATTAACAGTTTCTTAAGCATCACCGCATATTTTAGATGTCATAGCTTAGCAACTGCTTTCTCTTTAATTTTCTTCTATCTTCAATGGCAACACAGATATTTAGACATTCTCTTTAACATAAGTTACCCTGTATATAGGCTGAAGGATTCGATCAAATATAAAACTAGTACAATCGAATCACCTACTTCATAAGTTTTACATCCTGCGGAAATGTTCATTTACCTCGTTTATTTCTTATGATTTCTTGGCAAAAGCTCCTAATACTATTGCTAAAAATAAAACAATGATTAAATAACATGGAACCGAATCGAATCACAGAATTCAATTGCTCGACTTACTCCTTGCAGTACAATGTTGCTGAAGCTAAAAATTTCAACACTTCTGTCATTAATACTACCATAACAATATTATATTCATAGTGCCCATTTCTTTGTGACCAAGTTACAATGATACCTGAAATGGAAATAATATTTTTTAGATACTATCTAACAAAAAAATTACATAAACAAAAAAAACACTATAAACACAAAAAAATGACATACGCCATTGTGTTGCGTATAAAAAACAGTACTACTTTTTCCTCTTTCATTTTTTTCTAATATTTACTATTTACTAATAGTGGTGTATTTATGAATAGTGGGAACACCCTGTATATGTATGTTCTATTAAACAAACACGACACCGGTAAAAGTACATATCGCGCCGATAACTTCGATGAAATTAATTTTTTAATTTGGTCTCTCTTTCTCTCATCATCTTCTCCGTTTTCTATTTATTATCACTTACGAATGATTGTTACTTACCGCTGTATTATGAATAAGAAAAATGAAACGAACTACTTAACCACACAAACATTACCTTGGTTCACGAAAAGGGCCATATAGGAAACAAAAATGACAAGGCTCCATCTTCCTGGAAATAATTCCCCCCAATTTATAGATCCCATTGCGAGCTCTTTTAATCAATGTTATTATGTTGAAAGTTCATTCATTCGTGAAATGTGTATTATGACTTTTATGACATGTCTTCCCTCACAGGATGACAGGATGACTGCTGCCGAATGCTGCTGACTGCTGCCTGCTGCTGCTGCGTGCTCAGTGTCGCCGCCTGATATGAACCAGTATGAACTGATATCACAAAGCAGATAGCAGAGATATATGCTGATATATGTATGCTTAATTGCTTACAGTGTGCTGTGTTATGTCTTCCTTTACACAGAAGATAACGTTGCTCAAAAAATCGTGTAAACTAAACCGTGCAATAAAGATACGTTTCCTCTAGTAAAGTGGGAAATATATGTTCGAAGTTATTAAAAAACCATGTGAAATGAAATAAAGACCTACATATATTTAATTCAAAATATACTGTGTGAAAAGGTGACGAAAATTATAGTTGCTGCTGAACCACGCGAGATTCATCGTGAGCGATTCATCGTAACAGTGCGGATGTACATGTTTGATATATTCAACGAAATTTGTGTACTATTTATTTAATATTAATAGAATTATTATAGTCAGATTATTATGCAAAATAAAAATGACCTGCACTAATTTCAAGTAGTAGAAGTTCAATAGAAGATTTTTTAGATGACATAACAACACAGTAAAGTCTTGATCTAATTGTAAGCCCAATCCTCGGATCCGTGCTGTGACATGGATTGTGTAGGGCTACTATAATATTTATAAATATTTTCTGGTGACCGCGCCGAATGTAGAAAAGGACAGAGCTTGTAAACATAGACCGCGCGGCCGAAGACCGAAGGCGCACCACATACCGTCAACTAAACCACTAAATACAGTTCAAATTATATCGTGTTTGTTGTCATTTTAAATCCCATAAAAAAATAAAGAAAAATAAAGAAGTTTTGTAATTGGATTTACTAATCCAATACTGAACCACTACTGGTTCACACTGATGTACCCAACCCGCTATCGAAGTACGCGACCCTCGCGGGGTATGCCCCCCAGTTCGGTTTAGATCAAGACTTCACTGTATATAGATATTGCACAGTATAAACGAAGCAATTAAAATATTACAAGAATTAGAAGAATAAAATGTTGCAATTTATATTCTAGTAAATATCAGCTAATAAGAATCTCGAATTGGTACCGATGATCTCCTTTTACAATGTATTTTATTTTTACAATTTCTTAAAAATACATATTTAAACGCATTCAGAATGAATTACATAAAATTTATTTACATATACAACTGAAAACTTGTATCTAAGTGCTTTACAATACTCTACAATGTATTTTTAGAATTCTATTAAGTTCCTTTAGTCAACTATTCACGCTCATCGATCATTGTGGAAGCACATAAATAGAAAATTTCCTATTTTTACATCGAATTCGTAAATATATATTATTAAATATAGTACAGATTGCTATTATTACAAGTATTAACAATGTTGGTAGTATCTACAAGATTTAAGGTTTTGATAAGTCACTAAATATAGATCGAACTAATTGTTAAATAATCTGAAACATAGGATCACCGTAAGTGCGTCTAGCAAACAATTCGATTCGTAATACAGTGACGAAGTTACAATTAAGTAGAAAGTTGTATCAGTAGTTTATACAGAAATGAACTGTTATTGCGAACGGTATTGTCCCAAATTACAAGAAGGCAGCGCAACCTATGTGCACCTGCAAATTCACTGTGATTCAAAAATTTAGCTTGATACGCAGTGTACTACACTTCTACTAACTAATTCAATGAGAATTATACCCCATAACTCTCCGAACATATTTTCGGTAAAAGAGAATTATTTTTTTACGAATTATACAGATATTTTGAAAAGTGGTAAATGGTAAACTTTAAAAATTCTTCGAAATATAATTCAGGCAGTGTAATAGGTATGCCTGCAAAGTGTGATATCGTTATCCTCCCCGTGTATTTTGTACCGTTTGTAAATATTGTATAAAGACAAGTATTGCAAGACTAGGTTCTATAAAATGCAATTATAACCACTTATACGTAAATATTCGTCGAATTATATTAGATTAGGACCAATCATCAGTTCATCATAACGTATAGAGAATACATATACATCAATGTATGTGAAAAAATGCCGTACCAGCGCCAAAATTCAAAATTTTATGCGTTCAAAGAATGACTAAATTATTAATTTAATATTATATATATGTATATATGTATATAGACGCTGCGTTACAAATCGTATTTGTACAAGCTGAATCGCGGGAAGATGATCGCAAATGTCTCTGATGAATTAATCGATAAAATTTCTTTAAAAAATTCACGTCGGCGCTAAGAAAGCCTATTCTATCCAAAAATACTTTCCATCCCGGTAGAAACATTACCAAGATTTTATATTCTTGCCTTTTTATCTCTATAAATTAATACCGGAAGTTTGGCAAACCCTAACCGTAGTACATCGCTGAACTTATCCTAATGTCAGCTGTAAAATATTTATCTGCACTTTTTAACATTTTCAAATCCACTAGAGACAAACGGTTCACTTCTCACGAGCCACTCTGCACAGAGGAATCAACAATATCCTTATTCATGGCACATTACATTCATTCCTACATACTCGTGTCTATGCATTAATTTGCAGAGTCCATTGCCTCCCCCATTTCTTTTTCTGCTAGTAAGGCCACCGTTTAGCCAGTTGCGAAGTAACAACGAAATTCCGAGAATTATCCGACGTTCGCTGGAGACGTTGTTACAATAAAAAATGCAAAAAATGCTTCCCTATGGAAATCATATATTTTTTCGGAGATTCGAAAAAGTGAGCGAGAAACAGTATGTATGTGTGTATGTGTAAATTCGTGAAAACAATGACTTAGTACAATCACCAAAACCTTACAATCCAGTTGTAAATCATGTTTGGCCGTGTATTCTTATCGATGACACCGTCTGTGTGAATCAGTTCTATAATATGACACGCTCGAGTTAAAATCCTCATCTACAAATACAGACTTTCATTATTAAATACATTATTAATGTGACACGTTGTACACGTAGTACCATTCAAGTAAGAACATCGTGATCGATTGAACGAATAAAAAAAAAAATAAAATAAAAAATAAAAGAAAAAGGATTCGTCAATTCTCACATGTAAATATTATCCATGAAAACTCCTCTAATGTAAAACGAATCTTAACATCTGTACATATCTGTGTGTGTTGGATCAGCGTGCACGGTCGTTCGTAAAACTCTTTTAAAACATTAATTGGTTGTTTCCAATTGTTCCAGGATTCGCTGTGTGATCAATTTTGTGGCCTCGGTCGCGTTAGGAATTAGAAATTTGTCCATGTCCGAGATGACCGTGTCATTGTACTGCGTTGTACCGTATTTGAACGTGATCAAATCCGGGTTTCGTTTTCTAGAGGTAATCTTAACAATACTCGTCAACGGACGCTTGACAATTACGTGCGCCGCACCTTTTCGTTCTGGTATTTCCCGAAGTACAATAAGGTGAGTGTCAGTAACCAAAAGTATACTGAAAAGAAAACACATGCGTAAAATGTTAAACAGAAAAAATAGTGTTGTACGATTACAGCTAGTCGCGGTTCAAAATACGGTTTCTTAGGTTTGTTAAAACTATTCACCTATCACAGAGATCTCTATTCACTTTCACTTCTTGGCATTTAAAGGAATGTAGTAATTTCGGATCCTTCATCCATTGTTGGATGGAGACTACTTCGACCGGTTCTTCGCTCTCGTGATTCGTCATAACCATATCTGCAATACCATTAATTTTATTAATCCTACAAGCGAAGACATTCGATAGGAAAAAAAGCGACCACTCACCCGATTCCTGATCATCATCTATGCTAAATACAGGGGCGGTTTTCTTTTGCCGTTTAGTATACTCTGGATCTTTACCATTCCTATTCTCCACGTTGTTATGAACACTTGCTGATGGATTGACAATATAATCAAACAACTTTCCTTTTACTTTCTTTATCTTCCCGAGGAAGTCGGAATTGTTATTCTTGACCTTGACTGGACTTGTTTCGTTAGAATTCGTTTCGGACATGTTAGCATTACATACTAAACAATGCTGCGAATTGTGATCGACGAGACTAGAAACGACTTCGTCACCAAAGTACTCGTGTATGGCTGAAACGAGGTAACAGAACGTTCACCTTGACTGCGTGTTCGAAGGTCATTGAACCGGTGAGGCGCGTCTACTGTGTATTTTTTTCAGATTTTTCGAATTAAACGGCAAATACGTCGTTGAACAGTGTGATTGCCCTTCTGTTACCTTGATATCCGGACGTGACCATGCTGACGTACTGTGTGTGCCTCTGCAAGAAGAACGAAACTACCATGTGTGTATAACGATCCTCTTCTTGCCTACCACTTCCCAAAAAGCAAAGATGTTCACCGCCAGCTTGCGACCCAACAGCCAGCGCTTGTCGTTGTGCCTGCAATAATCCTTGCACCGCTGTGGAGAACGCAGCCGGTTCTTGTAGCATCTAAAACATAATTCTTAGATTCGAATCAAATTTTCGTGCGCAGAGTAATGCAAAAGGGGACCGTACCAAATTACAATCTAAATGAAACGCTGTTGGCAGATGTCCAGCATTGTATTGCTCGGCTGGTCTGCAGTCCACTAGGAAAAATCTGACTGATTCAACGGATGTGTTTGGTACGGACGGACTTTCAATAGAGTTCTCGACTAATTCTTGAGCCGACACAGGCAAGCATAACGCGTGCGATATATATTTCCCGTCGGAACCTTCGCCGAACATCACAGGGTACAAATCCTGTTTAAAAGAGGCTGGCGTCTTCATCGCGTAGTATTGCGCCAGAGAGCAAAAGTCTGTCACATCCTCCGCTTCTAAAGCACAAGGCAGAGCAGCTATCGCATCTATTATACTCTGTTTATCGTTGCTCATCATACTTAAAATTTGCTCCCTGTGTAAAACAGTAAACTAAATGTTATACCAGTATTCGATAGAGGTCTGCGAGAACCTGATATCGGGTCGGGATGGCTCGAGAATTTTATTCGGGATCGGGAGGGATTTCTCGAAAATTTCGGGATTCTCGAATATATTGGATTTCTCGAGAATTTTTGGGATTCTGGACCCGATCGAATGCTCCACATTTTCGGGTTCTTGCACACCTCTAGTATTCAAATCTGAACGATAGTAAAGTGCACAAGTTTTGTACATCTTACCTAGCGTTTATCACCATAATAAGAGAAAGAAATAACATGAAGAACGGATCGGCTTGCATAAAATACAAATCCCACATTGTACATACAGCTGGTAGTGAACACACACCAGCGAACAAAGTGGTTACCCATCCTTTCGTGTATTGATCTGGCGACACTCTTTTCGTGTCCAAGAAACAGCATAATTCTGGTTCGTGGTAAAGCAATAATAATCTTAATACAGAACTGTAGGTTTCATCTCTGAAAATGCATACATAGAGATAGAAATTGCATTTGTTGTTATTTCGTGGATAATAATCTGATTCGATACCGTACCTAGGAATATAAATATCTATTATTGTCTCGAATAAATTATATGTAGCGCTACGAGGAAGTTTTAAAGCTATTAAAGGACCCAATAACTCCAGCCATCCATTCCCTCTCTTATATTCTTTCCCTTTGCTCTTGCAATAAAATGTTAAAATAGACTCTAAATCGGAAACAACAGATACTTTATCCTCATCGTCGTTTCCTAACTTTGCTGTAACAAAAATATTACAATCAAGAAACATATTTCCAGGATCTTCTAATGACAAAATAGATTTCTATCGTCTTTACGTATGTGTAATATTTCACAGTGATTTAAGACTTTTGATTGTAAAAGAACTCTGTGTGAATAAGATAAGATTGATCCAATTTCACATAAGATAAGAATCATATCTATATAAGTTCCATTTGGTTGAATCATAAAATTTCAGCTTACCAACCAATTGCTGACAATCTTCACGAACAACATTTTGTTCGGGTAAATCGAAAACTTCGTTAAAATGACTTAATTGATTGCCTCGATCAGTAACATCTAAACAAGCTTGCCATACGTCTGGCCTTAGATTCGTCGGAACAGCTTGTCCCTTGCAAATTGCATATATATCAGATGCTGATGGCGACACAGTATCCAGCAAAGCTGCTTCCAGCTCCAGAACCCTGAATTATTATAAATTAATATACATGACAAATTTATCGAATCTAAATTACAGTTCCAGTAACTAATGTATGACTTCAGTATAAAATGTATATAGAAGACTTAAGTAAGTACTGGCGCAAGTAAAATGTAAACCGAATAAAATATTAAACAATTTATCTATCGATCCCATGTTATTTTCAATCGACAAGGAAAATATTTAGAACGAATATAACGTAGAATTTACGCATGACAATATGTAGATGCGCTTATTTTTAGTACTCTAATGTTTTTCTACTATTCAAGGAAAGTTGACAGTGAAACTGTACTTTATAAAATTGAATCTGTGTACTTGAAAAACTTTGTCGATTTATTCGAGCAATGTGATAAAATGGGAAAACCGAGTAGTAGAATTGAAAATATACGACGAAACTTTTCGAATCAGCTCACCAGGTGTTTTCGTCCTCTTGTAGTGCCATTTTGGTAAACGTCACACTCTTATCGAGATGTGTATCAAATAACGAATGTTACATGTAAGTTAGAATTTCCTGCGGCGAGACGACTTTTCCAAATTGCTTAGCATTCTTCGTGGAATATCGTCGTTCTCATGACATTTCTCGTAGTTCACGTAGACTTCGAAGTTCGTTGATCTATAGAGATGGCCCGAGACAAAACTCTGTTCCTGTTGACAGACCGTTGCCATCTTTTCAGAGAAAGTTTCGTGCATGCGCGAAGAAGAACGCGCGAATATCAGACGGCCAGGCTGTATGTTTCATTAACGCTTCCGTGTCAATGAAAGCAATCGTGTTCGTATTAAACGTATAACATTAAATGAAATTATTTAACACTAATCGATTGAGCAATATCGAAATCCTCATGGTCAAAGAAACCCTGTGTATAAACCAAAAATATCGTAGGCAAAATTAATTACTAGAAAAATAAAGATATTTAGAAGCAAAATATATTATTAGCGGCGAGAACCACTTGTCGAATAAGTTCAGCGTCTTTTTATTCTATTTAAACGGTTATACAATAAAAAAACTTAACATTTTTTTATTTTAACATTACGATTTTTCGGGATTTGTCTCTATTTTTGATTCGATATGTCAATATCTTCTCAAGGAAGTTCAAAGAAGCCTTAAAAATGTTCAATAATATGAATAACAAATAAGCATTTTGTAAACAATCGTTTTTCGATATCGCATTGAAAATGAGAAATTCAAATGATTGATGAAACAATGAACACGCGCGCTAGTGCTTCGCTATAAAATGTCAGGCCATAGATAAGATACTCTTTTTTATTTTTACTTTAGAAATAATTGTTGAAGTCAAATCACAAATAGTTCATGTAAATAAAATAATAAATATTCTGACTTGACCATAAAAAATACTTGAACTTATTAGAGTCCGTGAATTGTTTTAATTAATCTATATAATTATATTCGATGGCAGTAAAGCGTTATATGTAAGGAAAAAAAGAAGTTTCATTAGACAGTATTCGAGAAACGATTTAATTTAAGAATTATCTATTAAAATGATGAACGAAAAAAGAAATTATTTCATTTGATAGAAATAGTGAAATAATCGGAGGAAAAATCATCATCGTCATTATCGTGTATAAATAAACACATCTAGCCAAACAAGATAATACATTATATGAATTTTTCTTTTTCAAATATACGTGTACATTGTATATGTATTATATTATTTGAATATTATTTGAATAATATCCGTATAATATCAGTTGCAAACAATCTCCAGTGCGCATGCGCTGCAAATAAGTCCCTCTCTATTCAAGTGCGCATGCGTACGTAAGTGCATATGCCGTGAACATAGCTTTACAACTTTATATTTGACTTAATAATTATAATATATGTCACTTACACAAGTGACACGATACAAATAAAATTTTGAGTAACATCGAGTCCAAAACATCGCGTGTATTTATTAAATACTATTTTCTACCATATCACTTCTTAAATATTGCCACACTCTTATATAGACCATATCAGAATCCTCTCTGACCATATACACAGAGAGGATACGTACGTACAGAGAGGATACGGATACTAGGTTTATATGGTCTAAGGCCACACTTTCCAACGTTTCCAATTTCTTGTTTGAAGTTGCTTCGTCCTCCTTCATCCAGCACGTCAGTGTAAAGGATAGAGATATTGAGACTTACAGAAATGACAACACTGTCCGCATGTAGATCCAATACATTGGGATTATGAAGACCCAAGGTTTCAACAGGAGTTTTAGATCTGGTATACTGTGTGCTCAACGTTGCACTTGTACGGAACTCGTGACCGCCAATCACTGATATATATATTATCAGTGCCGCCAATAGACGTGATAGGCGCTAATTCAAGAGACGGTGGAAACTCGTACTAAACTTGTTCACCTGATCGGAGACTGTCAGAGACAGTCATCTGCGATCATCTGCGATTGTGGCTGTGGTCAGCAGTGGTGTGGTTTTTCTTCCCCCTGCATGGTTGTTCGACCTCATGTTAATTTCCACTGGTGGTTTTGATATCTGTTCGATTCCGGAGAAAAACTGGAGAGAAAGATAACTCGTGACACCGACAGACATTGAAGAATTCATACAGAAATGACACCCAGTGCGGTCAGCATGACCGGTTCTGTACTACCAAAATGGCAACTTGCCCTGGCCGTTGGTGCGCCGGTTGCTCTAGGTCTCGGTTACATGTATTACAAGAACAGCAACAAGCCGAAATCGCCAAAATCGATCCAAGGTAAATCGAGGGGCAGCTCGAAGGAGACCGGCGCACCGGCCGCTGATAAACAAATTTCGATTGACGTTGACTATCCACCGAACACTACCCCCGACACTGAGGTTAGAGATACACACTTTTATCGCACAAATAAACATAGACTGGAAGCGCACCTAAATCTGATTACTTCGATAATTTACTGTTTTATCATTTGCTGTTGTTACGTGATTAGATTAGTGTTACACACTCTTTAACTAAATCGGTATATTATAATGCAGACACTATTGGAAAAAGCTCGGAGGTTTAAGAATGAAGGGAACCGTTACTTTAGAATAGGAACGTATGATGAGGCGATCGCCCAATACAATAACGCAATCGAAACATGCCCGAAAGAACATACTGAAGACCTTGCTACATTTTACCAAAACAGAGCAGCAGCCTATGAGCAACTGGTAACGATTTTCTTTGTATCCGAGTTCCATGTTATGAGACAGCAACAGTATATTATTTGAATAATGTTAAAGCCTGTTATCGATGAACATGTATTACAGAAAAAATATAATGCTGTAAAAGAAGATTGTACAAAAGCCTTAGAATTGAAGCGAAGATATCCAAAAGCCTTATTACGTAGAGCGAGGGTGATGGAGCGTTGCAATGATTTGGAATCTGCCTTAGAAGATGTTACGGCTACTTGTATTCTAGAAAATTTTTGCAATCAAACAACATTGGAAATGGCAGACAGGGTTTTAAAGCAATTAGGTATATTTCATTGTCTACAAAACTAGATACAAACTTGCTGCTTTGAGCATTAATCGTAAGCTCTTCTTGTGTAGGTAAACAACACGCGGTGGAATATCTGAAAAACAAAAAAGATTATGTTATGCCTAGCAAACAGGTGATAAAAAATTATATGAACTATTTTCATAATGATCCCGTTTTTACACTACTCCGTAATAGCGACAACAGTAATCTATCTCCGTATGTATTTCAGTTATTGAAAAATTATCATAAACGCTTGTTATGTACAATATTTTTTATAATGTTTAGGGATTTCGTCAACATTTTGGATCATTTGAGAAAAGAGAAATACGACGATATAGTACCACTTTGTACCAAAGGACTAGACAATCCCGAATCTGACACATTGCCACACAAAATGGAACTGTTACTTTTACGGGCCTCGTTTTCTCTGTTATTAGGAAAATACGATAATGCCATAAACGACTTTATTACTATTATAGATAGCGAGAACGTTTCAAAAGATATAAAAGTGAATGCCTTAGTAAAACGAGCCAATGTGTATATGTACTTAGAAAATCTAGAAAAATGTTTCAATGATTTCGAATCGGCTATAAAACTTGATGCCAACAATGGTGACATTTATATGCACAGAGGACTGGTAATGATGATGCTTGATGAATCTATGACAAACCTATTTCCTAAATATAAGCAAAATACTAATCATTGCATGATCGCAGGTCAATTTGCTTGTGGAGAAACCAGGAGAGGCTAAAGACGACTTCACGAAAGCTGTGGAGCTCAATCCAGATTTCGCAAATGCATATGTGCAAAAATGCTATACAGATTTTCATTATGGTGCGATCACCAGGGATACAGAATTATCGGGTGACGCCATACAAGGTTTCGACAGGGCTTTCGAGAAATTCCCGAACTTCGTTGACTGTTACTTCTTATACGCTCAGGTATTCATACATCTTGTATTACTATACGGTAATAAATAGACTGGGGAACTTTACGCAAAATAAAAATTGTTTTCGTCGATTGTAAGGCACAGAAGGAAGATAAAAATTTTCTTCTTTTAATAATTTTAGTAGGCTTAAAATAATGCATTCGTAAAATCCGGAGTCTAGTAATAAATATTATAATAACTGTAAATGTAATTTATTATTTATCCACGAATACAGATACTGTCAGATATGCAGAAATATGAGGAAGCAGATTCTTACTTATCTAAAGCACTCGAGAAAGATCCAAACAACACTACAGTCCATGTACATAAAGGGTTGTTACAATTGAAATGGCATGGGGACGTTGATAAAGCTATTGAATATGTCAATCAAGCACTGGAATTAGATAACAAATGTGAATTTGCGTACGAGACTCTAGCAACAATTGAAGTCCAAAGGTACAGTGTCTCAAATAGAGCGTTAATCATGAATTAAGGGGATATTCTAATGTTCGAGGCCGTTTTTACGCGAATTTTTAGAAATTTTTTCGGAAAAACGTCGGTATTTTTTATAGAGACGTTATTAAAATAATTCATGAATTATCGTTTGTTCAACAGGGGAAATCTGGAGAAAGCACTTAAATTGTTCGACGAAGTCTTGGTACTGAGTCGTACACTTACAGAGCTCACACACGTTTTTGGTCTAAGAGATTCTGTGAAAACGCAGCTCAGGCTGCAAGATAAATTAGGCCCGGACATAATGTTGCGCAGCGTTTCATAAGGTTTTACGATGTCCTGGTGTTGGCGACACTGAAAGATTCAAATGTCCGAAAATACACATGGTTACCAGAACTAAAGAATAAAGTTTTCATCGTGTATGATACGACTCGCAAATGTAATTTTACGAAAACGGCATTTTATTCAAAAGACATGTCCTAATGCCATAGAAATTGTTCTCACAGTTACAGACACACGTGTACGTATCTATTGCTTAATTGATCTATATAAGAGCACCTCGTCCGGAGGAGAAAATTGTGGAACGTATTGCTGACTAATTGAAACTGCCGCTCATCAAGCGTGTTTCAATAATTTCCTTAGGTAAATTCGTTCGAATTCAATTTCCGAAATGTTCCGTTCGTGAAGGCTTCTCTCGTCCGGTCACGTTAGACATAAGGTTTCGTGGAAAGGTACTATATATACCAATTTGATTGTTAACTATTCAAATCTCTTTATTGTCCGCAAAGGATTCACAATTGTAAAATTCCTATGTACACCATACATGATTTATTCTGTGTTGTGAATTTGTCGTGTTAAATATATTTAAATAACAAGGACGCTCACCATTATTTGCAATATTTAGGAACATATGCATATTATATATATAAATATATATTTTGTTCGCGTACACAGTCGTTGATGGCGCGAGAACAAAACTTTTCAAAACAGCTTTAGCAATATACTCATAATTTATAGTAGTTTATTGACAATTGTAACTGTGAGTCTGACATTGTATTTTATATTACTTTGTATATAATGCATATAAAACACTTTTGATAGAACTATGTAACGCTCATGCATATACATACATACATACACGTATATACATATATGTCAATGTTATTATTGTATTATTTTTAAAATGGTATAAATTTTATTTTGTTAATATTACAACTTGATTCCCACTACCTATATTACGGTATTTTTCTTTATTGACCAAGAGTATTTAAAAACTGAAACGGAACATGTATATCTCCCGAGAAAGAGTACAGTAATATTTACATTGTTTACAATGATTCTAGAAATGTACAATTATATAAACAATAATTACAAAATCTTGAAAGTACATGTACATTGAAAAATTCTTGTACAAAAGTAAGTCGGTAAACAATATATTATTTCATCGCGAAATAACAATGTAATTATACAAAACGCTGTATATACCTTAATTTTTCATATGCGCCCTTTCAAACGTCGTAAAAGATTGAAGCGAGAGGATATCTTATGACAAACGCTAATAAACTGCAAAATACCTGAAACATCAAAGGTCTTTTAGTAACACAAAATACAATTGATAAGTTGATCGAAATATCATTGAATATTACCTGAATTAACAATAGAATTATTGTAAGCATAGACTCCTTAAGTGGGCCAGTTTTGATTAATACAAAGTTAATTAAAGTAAAGTTGTTACAAGTAACATAGTTCGATTTATCTTCTTGCCACTTCACTAAATGGAGTTTTGTAAATAACCACATTACGAGTTTACCTAGAGATTAAAAATTCATTTCCAATCAAAGTAATATAAAATTATATAATAAATCGACTGAAATAATTGCGTTTTCGTACCGATAAAACCGATGTCATTTTTGTTAAATACAGTATTGCTAGGCTCCAATTTGTCTATCTCTTTATTATATCTATAAATAAATGTCAAAATAACTATCTTTTATATCAGTTGAAAAGTTAATTAATTGGAAAACATACTTTGGTAATCTATGTCTCGGACATGGTATAAAATGGAACAATTGTGGTACACTGTACAGGAAATTAATAATTTGCGGAATGAAAAACAACAATGTGGTTTTGCTAAAATGGCCAATGATGCCGACAACGGCGAATGTCATTCCTGACAAATAACAAAATGTATCCCCTACGAATACTTGTGCTGGGTACCTTGAACAAAAAAAAAACGTGATTCAGATTATTAAATCACTTTTCATTATTAAGAAACGATTGCAAATGTGAATGTGGCATACTTAGAAAACTAAGAAAAATTAATTTTTTCATCTTCGACATTTTCAACTTTCTTTTTTTCTACATATTTACAAATATGTAACATTCTGGAGAATAACCGCAACAATTTAAAACTATCAAAATCTGGGAGAAAGTATTGAGTATTCAATTTAATAGTTGATGGTGACCTTCATTCCGATGAAGCACATAGGGTACTGGGTCTACTCTGACCTATCTTAACGTTCGTAATTAAAACTCGACGAGTCTTAACTTTTTCGTATTTTTATAAATCTATGAAACAATAAATTTTTAGTAGAAGTTTGTCAATTAATAAAGTACATTTTTACAAAATTATAAATGTATATATTTTTACTTTCGTTTAATAGCAGTGTGAACCTACAAAATGTTGCAAATCAAATCGAAATTATTGTTTAAAAAAAAACATATCTGAAAGACATTTTATTGAATATCTTGGAAACTATTGTAGCTAGAGGAATAGTTTAAATAGAAAAGTTGTGTCATTTTTTTATAAGGAACAAATCTGTGAAAACAGATTTCAAATATTACTATTTGTTATTAATATTTTCAATGAAGTTCTAAAAATTAAAACCCCGAATAAGTTCAAATCCGTGAAAAAATAATTTTGTCCAGATAGTGCGAAAAGTAATCGAACCACTGTGCAACGCCCTAACACTGCAAAAGAACGATAGAATATTTCCATTTGAATAGCTGTATTGATTGTACAAAGCTATATGTACATATAGAAAGAACTTGTTTCTACACCTAATAGATATGAAGAAGATCAAAGTGCAAGGGGTTAAAGAATAACAAATTGAAAAAATCTGCCCGAGCTTGTCATGTGACCCTCTCGATACCACCCTGTAAACAATTCATATTGTAGATTGGCGACACCTGCGAACATAACCTAATTATTTCAGGAGATCATTTAAATGTATATACGCATTCCCCATTGGAGGATCATTAAAATTTAAAAGAAAGTTGCAGTATCGCCAATCTGCTGTTCAATTCTGTCAACAGAATCTACTCCATTTCTGCCACCAATCTACTGACATAACCGAGAATATAACGGATCTTGTTTTAAATCTGTCGCGATTCTGATTAGAAATGCTTGCAGTAGGCCAAAATTGTAGACTTGGTTGACAGGGGCTCTTGACATAACTCTAACTTAACTTTGAAACGTTTTCTTGTGAAATAATAACGAGTTGACGAGTGATTCGAGGTGGTCACGTGAAGCGACTCGCCCCGTAGATGCTCATAATGAATGAGTTAGCGAGGTTACGAGACGCGTGCGCCTTGGGAGATGTCGCGATCGCGCTTGTCGACGGGATTCGACGAACGACGTTGCGTGGGAGAGCATTCGGGCGTGGTTTTTCTGCCGTTGGGAGGAGGAGGCTCGACGAGGTAGATTTCGGTAGAACGGCGGGACCTCTTCAAACGAAAGACTCGTCGCTCCAACTCAGGAAATATGTGGCGCAACGATAAAACCGTTTCACCGAACGGAAGAACGTCGAGGACAGGCTAGAAGACGCTGTTCTATCTACCGAGCGAGTTGTTCACGTGCAATCGGGGCCATTTCAGAATTAAATGGCACGTCGGGGAGCGGTGACGTCACGGTTTAAACGTCACGAACCAAAGGTATTCACCTCGCCTATACACCGTGAGTCTGTACACTGTTCAACACATTGAGACAGTATGATTTGAAATTTTTCAACATAGAATTTGAAATTTTTCACTGCACACACGTGAATTCGTCTAACTTTCACATTTCAAATATGGTCTTGACAAAGTAAAGATTTCTAATTTCATCTAAGTTCCTGTAAAGGCGTAGTAGAGTAATTGTTCCTTTTTCAGACTTGTACATCGACTATACACATGCTTTCGGCTAGATCCCTCTGGTAACAGAGACTTTTGGTTCGATATTAAAAATTTCATGGTACGGAAGATGCGCAACTGACAAATTTAAGCAAGGAAGGTAGTGAGATGCAGTCCCGCCTAGATGGGAAACTGGCCTTGCTTTATACATTGTTAGTCTTGCAAGTTCTTATTGTTATGATTTATGTTGCTACTACTCCGCCTTCTGAATTAACTGTGCCGACAACGCATACCTCTGTTACATTTGTGAAATTCGAAGAGGTACAGGTAAGAGTATCGCAAGTTCTACATTCCACTATTAAGTATAAGAAAAAGTTCTTTTGTTTTCCTTCTACAGAATTTTCTAAAGACTCTGCGTAACTTATTTATTACAATATAATTTTATAATCCAGGTCATTCGAAGACTGCTGAATTTTGGAAGAACTTTCTCTTAAATGTAGTAGACATTAAATGCTAAAATGTTCTAACCGTTGTTCTGTGTCGAAACGGAAATTCTAACAGGAGCCTCAAGTGCAACCGACCAATCGCAAAAGGTTTCCTATCTACCAGACAATCAATGGGGAGATAGCGCTGCAAGATGTCAAGACTTACACTTTGTTCGATGTGTACAATCATACCGTTTGTTGGAAGCACGGAGTGGATAATCAGAAGATGAGAAGCAGCGAAAACTTTCAAAAATGTATTTGCACTCAAGGATGGCACGGTTCGGATTGTGGCCAACCAGAGGTCGTTTGGAGAGCGATCATGGCATCGAAACAGAACGTCAAGCTGAAGCATCGTAGAATCGCTAGGCGTATCATTCACACGTTTTTTCTGAACGAATACAATTCGGCGATCGCGGAGGTGATAGTAGAAGAGTTATACAACGTAGTCGATCTTTTTGTAATCTGTGATTTCAGTAACGCCGAGGATAATTTTCATCATAAGCTACTCAAAGGTTTATTACAGCAGGAACAGAAGAAAATTTTATATATTAATATAGCAGCGAAAGTGCACAAACCGCTGAGGGTAGTATCCAAATACATTTGGGAGAAGATTAAGACTGTAGTACGAAATTTAAGAGACGATGATATTTATGTAACGACTGAATCCGAACAAGTACTGAACTCCAGGGCATTAATGTTCCTCAAGGTATACAACGGTTGGCCGCAACCGATCGGCTTTAGATTAAGATGGTCAGTTTACGGATTCTTCTGGCAACACCCACTTAAAACAACGATAACGGTTGGCGCGTGCACGATCGGATTGATGCGCGAAGCTTATCAATCGAATCCCATCATGCTGCAACAACTGGAAGAAGACTTGAGCGAGAGGGATAGTCTAGGCCTAGTGATAGGAGACTTGAATCATTACGGCGGATGGTATTGTTATCTTTGCCAGGCGCCGGCGAACATTATAACCAGCCTGCACAATAAAGTGAAATCGAACGAGATTCAATTAGAGAAAACTATCGATGTACCGTTCATCGAGGACCTAATAGGAAGCGGGCTATGGTTAGACGGGAAAACTAATCTCCTAAGAGTCTCGAAATCTCGGGACCTCTATTTTGCGCCTGAAACAATACTTAACAATACATGGAAATATGACTGGCTAGTAGAGAATTTTTATGCTAAATTAGACTATTACTGACATACTGGTCGCACCCGACTGTGATATTAACTCATACTCAATACTCAGTGTAAACTATATGATACTCTACTGAATTTATATACTAAAGTAATATGTTGATTATGAATTATAAATATTAAATGATTTATACATATAAGTTATACAGAAATAAAAAGTCTGGGGTTGTCCTTATTTAATCTGATCCTCCACATTTAAGATTTCCTAGATTTCAGTTTGAAATTCGGGAAGATCGAACTTCTCTTTGATTTTATATTACTACTGCAGATGTTTATACAAAAAAAAAAACTCGCCTGCATTAATTGCAAGTTACGGGAGCTACGTAGACATTTATTTCCTTTCCTAATAACTTTATACAGGGTGTCCCAGAAAAAGTGTAACTATACTGCTGTTTCGTCAATAACTCGAAAAACAGCGTTTCGGCACGAATTGGTAAAGGAAAAAGGTGTTTGGAATCACTTCAGGATTCGCCCTTTTTCCTTTTCTGGGACACCCTGTAGAGTTGAAAACAATACGACAGTATTTTTAAATTCTTTAAATGTTTTTACTGTTTTGTATTCGATCTACTCATTTTTATTATAAATGCATAAAATCCGCAGTCTAACTATTACGAAAAAATATAGTATTGTATTTATGAAAGTTTGCGGAGTCGTTTTGTGCAAAAAGTTGAAAATTAGGGTGATTAAATGAAAAACTATATTCTAATATTTTTAACTTCAGTGATGATGATATCTAAATGTTTTCGAATGAGACTATCATCGATGCATTAATTTATCAATGTTATATGCAACTTACCAATTAAATTTTAGTAAGCCCAATGATGTAGCTGTATATGGAAGCATGAAATACAATGAGAACTGGTGTGCTTTCCAAAGGTCTCCCGACAACTCGATGACGTTAAAAATGACTATGCTTATCGAGATCACCAAGCTCTGTCCAACTTCTAAACCGTTTATGCCAGCTAATATGTTTATAGCATTTGTACAAAAAACTGCTAGCATTCCCATGTACAAATAGTAGAGTATCCATAAATCCACAGAGAAACCAAACCAGGGTCTTAAGGGTTTTGGTACTATGATTAGTGTAGAATTGAAATTAATGTAATAGACCATTAAAAGTGGCAATGAAGCGATCGTTGGCAGTAATAGTTTATGACGCCAACGAAGGTCCAGAACATCGTCGGCAAAACCCAAAAGTAGCATACAACAAATTGAAAGTAGAGCAGCCAAAAATTCCATAAACTGTAATCGAAATTTTCCCAGGAGAATGTTTGTCAGCTATTTAGTAAATGCGATCGTCTCCAAAGTCTTAGAAATTTTATTTTTTTTTTAACCGATGTGTGCATTTCGAAGAAATTTGAATAAACATAGGGTTGTAAAAAATTTGTTAAGACTTTGGAGACGTCGCTAGTATTAACACATTCGTAACAGCTAGCGAGACACGTGGTTTAATGTTGCATACAATTCTTAAACAATAGTTTGAACGTGCTAATACCATTCTGTGTACATAGTATAAATGATTTATTCCATACCTCGTTATGAGGGAAGTTGATGTCACTGAATATATAATCTGTAAACGGTATGGGAATAAACAGAAACAGCGTTATAAGAAAGAGGCACCCGCTAACAACACCTAACGCCTCCGGCCTATAAAAGAACGTTTAATGTACAAATTACCTGTGTCCATAGACGAAAAGAGTATCACACGTGAATGTCATGTGTTATCAAAGTCTGACTTACACTTTTTCACCAGTACTTTTGTTCATGTCAGTCCCGTATAGGTTAGCTTTAATAAACATATTTTTTATCCGCGGTATTAGGCGTACAGTCAAAAGATACGCGACACAGGACATCCCGAAATTAATTAATAAAGGGAAGAAAAATTCCCAAGCGTCGTCACTGTGCTTCATGTCAGAGGATTTTGGAAAAAACTGTCCGGAAAACACAACAGAACATATGTACAAAACAGCCGATCAACGTGGTTGACAACAGATATGCAGATTTCCCTCCGTAATGTCGCGTTTCCGAGGTCTCCTTTGCGGCACGTTACTATCCCCACTATTTTGTGGATTCTAGCTAAACTTACGTGGTTTGTAAACTTATAATCAATTAATTGACGATTAAGAATAAATTACTCTGAATATCTTTGACGGAAAAATAAGCGTGATTGCAAAAATTAATATTTTTCATTTTTGCTAAGCTAGAACCGCCTTTTAAATCAATACGTCTTTGCTGCTCTCTAACGTCTTGCTCAGCTTTCCTAATTACGCGATATTACGAGGAGTCGGTTGCCTTGCCATTTATATGTCACTTTTTGAATCAAATGGTACGACTGTAGCGACACGCATCCAATTTGACGTAAGAAAAAAATCATCCCCTGGCAGTTTCACATTTTTTGGAAATCAAAATACATTAGGCGCGCTAATAAATATGTAGTTGCGGTCACGATGCAGAAGCACGAGAACGAATCAGCTCTAAAATTATTCGGTTACTAAACCTGTGAAATTGTAATAGAAAATCGCAGAATCTTAATCGGAGCATATTTTTATGTGTACATATTATATTCTTTTGTACGTTGAATTCTCTCAAGTATTTCACATTCGAAAAAATTAGTTCGATTACACCCATCGTGCGCGAAAGTTCCTCAAATTGCATAGTCCCTAATACGGTGAAAAGCTTTAACAATTTTACCTTCATTCTGTCGTTCGTTTCCAATGAACGTCTGAAACAATCCACACACATATATATATATACATATTTGTTGGTAAAGTGAATGAACATGAATAAGGTAATATCACGTTGTTATTACGAAACAACTACTTTTCATTATAATACCTTTGTATTTTCTCATTTCGATAACCGTATTCGAAAATTCATGTTAGCTTTAATTGTATGTTTACATTTTCATAATTGTAGCCGATACGTCAAATTTATTATTTGTGTTGTGTAACCTATAACTTGTAAATAAAACTTCTTCTTTTGGTTGTAATTAAACGTAATTCGATGTATTGATTGTAAAAAATGCACAGATTATAACAGTCAAATTTGATTTGTATATTCTGTAGATTTAAGCAAGAACAGAATTTAATATAAACGTAAGTCTTTCAGAGCTTTGGTGAAAAGTTGTGACAAAAATGTAGTTGTAAGAATGGATGAGTACGATTTACATTTAATCCATCTGTTCGTTCCTTTATATTTTCTATTTTTGGTAAAGTTTGGCTGTTAAAATCTGGAAGAACTAATATATATTACTAATGGACTTATAATTGTTTTCTACTTTTCAGTGTTAACAGACTATAGCCAACTTTGGTATTTTTCTGCTGTCGATTAATTAAATAGAATTAATGGATAGTGAGAAGCAGAAAGATGAGATTATCGCGTTGGAAAGTATCTACAATGCAGAAGAGTTTTCTCATCATGAGGAGAACAGTCGTCACCAATGCAGTTTCAAGATATTTATAAATCTCCCGGTAGACTACTATGTTACGTACAAAGATAACAGGCTTACGGAGGAATCTCTGCAGAAGATCAATATATCTCATTTACCACCTTTGACGTTGCACGTTACCTTACCAGAAGATTATCCTTCAACGTCGCCACCGATAGTCACTTTGCATTCGTCTTGGTTAGGTTCCCAATCGTTAGCTGAATTATGTAAAAGATTAGATCAGCTGTGGGAGGAGAACAAGGGACAAGAAATTTTGTTTACATGGGTAGGCTTTTTACATGACGAAAGTTTAGAATTTTTAAATATGCAGGAGCATATCGATATGAGCAGTGCTTATACGTGTTACCAAGAGACTCTGGAGAAAGCGCAGAACGTTCAAAAGAATAAAGTCATAGACAGCATAGAAAATGAACACACTGTGGACAGTGCAAAGAGCAAACCGAAAACAGAAGTTCCCGCTCAATGTTTGAGCAAAAAGAATTTTATACATAAGGGCAATGACAAGAGAGCTAGTTTAAATGGCCCAATCGGGAAAAACCCTATTCAAGCATTAATCGATTATAATGACAAGCGCAATCAGATCGAGTTCGAGAGGAATTTCTATGCTTGTAAGATATGTTTTCTGGACAAGATGGGGAAACACTGTACACAATTTATGCCGTGCGCTCACGTATTTTGTAAAGATTGTATAACTGGTTACTTAGAAGCGAGAATCAAAGACGGAAACGTGCAAAATATTTGTTGTCCCGAAGAGAAGTGCACTTCCGAAGCATCTCCTGCTCAGGTAATCTGTTCTCTTCGTTATCCGCGAATGAAATTTTTATTATTATTACATGAAATTTATACAGTTACTTATTGTACTTGGAATGTTTAGATTAAAGATATGTTAAGTTCAGAGTTGTTCGCGAAGTATGATTCTCTGCTGTTAAATAGTACGTTGGATACTATGATGGACATAATGTACTGCCCACGACGCAATTGTCAATATCCAGTCAGTTGCGAACCGAACGAACAAATGGCGAACTGTCCAGTATGTAGATACGCGTTTTGCATTTTCTGTAAAATGGTGTATCATGGCATAGAACCATGCAAAATATATTCAGGTATGTTTCTACAAATTATGTAATGATTGAGGAGCCATTTCGATTATGAATCTGTGGAGTTTAATATTGTAGAATCTATAACTTGTCACCTGATAATTATTTGAAGCAAAAATATTGTGATAAACAAACAAATTTCTTCAAGGTCACATTACTCGAGGTTTCAAGGCCATCGATATTTTTTCATATATTTTCTAATGTTTGCGTTATCGTTATCAAGGTCACGTGAAAGTCATATAATCATCTATTTTTGATACCGTCATCAAGGTCATATGAAAGTCATATTATAGATCATTGTGCATGTATAAGTATCTTAGTTATACAAAAGTCATATTTAAAATTTTTATTATAGGCACCGATAAAAAAGTTAAGAATCATGACCTTCACTTTTTTCTTCGAAATTCCGAGCAACAGTAATGTCAATGAAATGTTGTTTAGACGTTAGCTTTCAAAGGGTGTCCATTTAATTTTGAACAACCTGTATATATTATTGTAGCTCAAACACATCAGTTAGTGACCGAGTATCAAGAAGCCTCTAACGATCGTAAACTTCAATTGGAGCAACGTTATGGTAAAAAGCAACTGCAAGTGTTGGTTGAAACCACGATGTCCGAGAACTGGATCAAGAGCAACAGTCAAAGATGTCCGAAATGCAATGTTCACATCGAGGTACAGCAACTTATTTATGCCCGTATAGTTAAAGCAGAGTTGGGCATTATTCAAATAACGAATGATTTATTCATATTAGTATAATTCATATTTTAGTATTCTCTCTGTATCTGTGAAAAAGATCTCTAGCGTAACTGTTAAAATTTTATCCCTAACACTGGGGTATCCCCCTTAGAACGGAGCAAAATGCAAGCACAGCAAAAGATTGCAACTTTCCTAATTTTTTTTATTTTTTTTTATGACACATTTTCCATTGTAATCGCTTCGTTTTACTGATTCAAATGATACCAAGCACGATATAATTACAATCATAATTACTTGTGTAGTCTTGTGATCTAATACGTTCGGAAAACTACAAAGAACGTAGTACCTCTTTTAGGGTGCGTATCCGTTTGAGAGTAAAACTGTCGCGAGTTACTTTCGAGAATCAAATTCGTCAGTGTTTTATTTTGCACGAAACGAATAGCTCTCTCCGATAGCACTCTTAAATTCGTGCGAAATAAAACACTGACGAATTTGATTCTCGAAAGTAACTCGCGACAGTTTTACTCTCAAATGGACACGCATCCTTATAACTGTGACTCTGAAGATACAAAGTTTTCACAATTGAAATAACTATCGTTATCATTATTTGAAATAACTTTGTTCCAAAACTGAGTTCAAGCACGCCGTTTGTGATACATTTAACTTATTCGTAGAAATCAACTGGGTGCAATAAGATGACATGCTGGCGATGCAACACATACTTCTGCTGGTTGTGCAGCACCATACTCGACCACTCGTCGCCGTACGAGCACTTTCGAAACGTGGATTCCAAGTGCTACAACTTGCTATATCAAGGAATAATAGACGATGATGACGAAGATGAAGAGGACCTTGACGAGTTCATTCATTTCTATCACGATATAGACATAGACGAAGACGAGTACGAAATAATTATATAATAACAAAAACCGCCTTCAAACGATGCATGTATATTTATCAAATTCATTGTATAAAATATAAAATTGAACTATATAAAATATTATATTTTATAAACCGCTTTCTCATACTGTGATATCTGTTACAAAAAAATCTTTCTGTAACATACTAATATTTCTGCGACAGACGAATTATAGGGACAATAACGAAGGTTCCGAATAAAGGATTGGTATTGTTTCTATTAAAGGACACACACACAAAGTGTTGCTGATAGAAATCAGATTCTTTATTGCAAAAAAAAAATTCTTGGTATCAAAATGCCAGTTTAGTATTCCTCGGCACCTTCTCCTTCACCTTCTGCGGAGTCCATACCGACCTCCTCGTAGTCTTTCTCGAGGGCAGCGAGATCCTCACGAGCCTCGGAGAACTCTCCTTCTTCCATACCTTCTCCAACGTACCAATGGACGAAGGCACGCTTGGCGTACATCAAGTCGAACTTGTGGTCAAGACGGGCCCAGGCTTCGGCGATGGCAGTGGTGTTCGACAACATGCAGACGGCACGTTGCACCTTGGCGAGGTCACCGCCTGGTACCACAGTCGGGGGCTGGTAGTTGATGCCAACCTTGAAACCAGTGGGGCACCAATCAACAAACTGAATGGTACGCTTGGTTTTGATGGTGGCAATCGCCGCGTTCACGTCCTTCGGCACGACATCGCCTCTGTAGAGCATGCAGCAGGCCATGTATTTGCCGTGCCGCGGATCGCACTTGACCATCTGGTTCGCTGGCTCGAAACAGGCGTTCGTAATCTCTGATACAGAGAGCTGCTCGTGATACGCCTTCTCCGCGGAGATGACCGGCGCGTAAGTTACCAACGGGAAGTGAATCCTCGGGTAGGGTACCAAGTTCGTTTGGAACTCTGTCAAGTCCACATTCAGGGCGCCGTCAAATCGTAGAGAAGCGGTGATGGAGGATACAATTTGGCCGATCAGTCTATTCAAGTTCGTGTAGGTGGGTCTCTCGATGTCCAAGTTACGACGGCAGATGTCGTAGATGGCCTCGTTGTCGACCATAAACGCGCAATCGGAATGTTCGAGGGTGGTGTGCGTCGTGAGAATCGAATTGTACGGCTCGACGACTGCTGTGGAGACTTGGGGTGCAGGGTAGATAGCGAATTCCAATTTCGATTTCTTGCCGTAGTCGACGGAAAGACGCTCCATCAAGAGGGAAGTGAACCCAGAGCCGGTACCTCCGCCGAACGAGTGGAAAATCAGAAAACCTTGCAGACCGGTACATTGGTCGGACAATTTACGGATTCGGTCCAACACGAGATCGACAATCTCCTTTCCAATTGTGTAGTGACCACGAGCGTAATTGTTCGCTGCGTCCTCTTTGCCGGTGATCAACTGTTCCGGGTGGAAGAGCTGGCGATACGTACCAGTACGTACTTCGTCTGAAAATTACAAGAAATTTTATTATAGTTTGAAAATTTTTATTACTAGTTCTAAATTTCAAAACTTTTACTTTGTACGAGAACGTATTTATTGAAAAATTAATACCATTTGTAACAAAAGAAAAACTTACCGACTACTGTAGGTTCCAAGTCAATGAACACTGCCCTGGGCACATGTTTCCCTGCACCAGTCTCGCTGAAGAAGGTGTTGAAACTGTCGTCACCCCCTCCAATAGTTTTGTCAGATGGCATCTGGCCATCAGGCTGGATGCCATGCTCCAGACAATACAATTCCCAGCAGGCATTACCGATCTGGACTCCAGCTTGTCCAACATGAACCGAGATACACTCACGCTGAAAATTATAAAATATATTTTAATATTACGAAAATTGATATGAATATATCGTTGTAAATAGATTGCAGATTTTTATAGAAAATAAAAAATTTGCAACAATTGCAATTTCGAAAAATTATTTTATATAACAACCGACACTTTAGTCAATGAATTAATTCGGAAAAGCACGTTCAAAAAATGTTAACAAAAAATACTTAGCGCCGGTATAAACGAAAAATGTTCAAATAGTATATTACAGACTTTAATATTATACGAAATTAATGATATTAAGAAACGAGAATGGAATCTAATGGAAGACCCGTTATTGTAAAACTCGAAGCCGAAAGCCGGCCGGTATTTGACCGTTACAAGATGGCTGCCCATGCCCTTGGCAACAAGACAACGCCTTTTTCAAGATTACTGGAAATATCGGTAAATAGACGAGAACTCACCATTTTGTGGTAGGTAAAGGTTCAAAATTCAGCAAAAACGAAGTAGAAACGGTCGTGAGACGTCGATAATTGGCTAAAGCAAGTAATGGAGCTTTCGCTAACACCTCCGTCCAAGAACCTGAATCGAATGTAACGCCGGCCGTTGGAACAGCTATTTATACCCTCGGTGAACGGCTTCGTCAGCGCGCTTCGATTGGTCACCGATGGCCTCATTCTCTCTCGCGATTGGTGTTCCCTCGACCGCAGTACCCACGGACGCCAGAACACACCGACCTTTTACGGAAAATATAGTCCCAGCAATGACGATATAATCAATTGTTTCATTAACTTTAACGGCAACATATTCATTCATCGACCTACGGGAAGTCAATGGGTAAACTTAATAAACGTTTAATTAGAGTAGCTCGTCGCGGAGCGAGAGAAATCTGCAGGGCTTTATGGATGGGAATTCAACAGTATGGGCGATGGTTTCTTCCATATTTGGATCGTGCATTTTGATTGGTGACTCATGTAATTCGTGTCTCCGTTCCATAACGGTTGATACGTTACAACAACGTTTTAGTTACAACAATCTTTTAAGTCTTGTTCTGTCGAAGGAATCATGGTATTGAAGGATGCATCTTTTCGTTTCTTAAGTCGCTTATCCTTGCTAACGACTTTCTATTCGGTTCTTATGCTATATATATTTTATACATCTGTCTCTGTTATGGCTATATATAGACTTCATAGGCATTTGGATATTCCGTTAAAATAGCAGTGCACATGCAGCTGAAATGGTAACGGCCGAGAGGATTTGCTGTTTCAAAATATATCCATGCATTTTCTAATTAACGTTCTATTATTATTGTAATTTTTATGAACATATATACACTACATAGTTTGTAAATGTAGACGGGTATATTTCCAGTTCCAGAGATTACAAAAAGAATTCGTTGAAACTAAAATTGTACTATAATTAGAATTAGGCATTAATCGATTATTGTGTTATTACTTTTGTAATTGATTACGAAAAGGAATCAGAGTAATAATTAATCGTTACTAGAACAATTTAGTAATCATGATTACTGGATTATTTAGCAATCGTAATCATTAATCATGATTTCATTAATCAGATTACTTTTTGCTCAAATTTGGGCTATAATATATTATTAAATTTTTTCGTTTATTTTTCATTTTATTTATTGTATATAATTATTTAATATTATTGTTTAATTAGTAATGATGTACATAGAATTTAAGGACTACCAGTTCAACGCACCCATGGGGTTTGCAATATCAAGTTTACATAGACCCGTCTCAGGTATTGATTTTCTCGCTATATACCGAGTGTTCTATAAGTTTGTCGCCGTAATAAAAGCGAGACTGGGATGTTCCTATCACACAGAAATTATATATCAGTTTCGCTGTAACTCAATTCTTATCATTAAAAGATATAGTAATTAGATTGTCAGTGATGATTGTTTGGGTAAGCTGTGGAGAGTAAAGGAGAGAAATGATATTTATACGAGGAATATATTTTCAAGAGCAACGCACGATCTTTTTACTGAATTCATTATACAATGAATTGAAGTTGATCTACTTCCTGCCCACGAGCACAAACCGTATCCGCTCTCTACTCTTGATTCTGCGATCTCACCTTACCACGGTTTCTGACCTCTTTACAGTATTTCATCTCCTGCAGTCTCGCACAAGATTTCCAAATATAACCCGGTCGTGATCAACGCAATACTGCTTTAACGAGACAAGTCCAAGAATTTTGTAAACCGAAAGTATAAACGTTAATTCACGAGAGATTTCATAAACAGAAATATTAATATTAATTCGAATACGAAAAATGAATTTTATCTGCTATTAATGATATTAATCGTGCATTTTAGCAAAATCAATTCTTCTCGCATTCTATGAAATAAATAAAGGAAAGAGCATCTTGTCATTGTTGACGACGGCAGATGGTCAATTGACAGCGCCATTCTGTACACACCCATCTCGTCAGGGATACGCATTTCACACATTATCGGCCAACCGAAGAAGGTTCTTTCTTGTGTTACCAGTACATTGCATAACTGTATTAAGACATGAATTCAGCATAAAATATTAGTGTCCACCATAATTATACAACTAAAAAATTAACCCTTCAAGGACGGCACCCGATCGTTCGATGTTACCATAACTTGTTGATAATTTAGGAACAACGATGCATGAAAGTGTATTGCTCCTCAGGATCTGACCTCGGGTAATACATTTTGAAATATTCGTCAGAGTCAATACAGTTCACACACGTTGTCTCTGAAGGGTTAATGTACGGTAACGTAGCAAGATTTTGCACAAAGGATCGGGCCCTCCAGTCCAATCTGATTCGGGAATTAATTGCTTTCGTGCGTGACCTTCTGGTGTCTGGTGAATTATTGATCTACCTGATCTACCTATTGTGCGATCTAGAGATTTAGCATTTTTGCGTTGCCGGATCCTTTCCAAGAGCCGTGGGATGGACTGGATGGACAATACGTGAGCGTTAGGTACTCTTCCGCCCCTCCTTCAAAGGCTCAGAAAAATACGTGATGTGATAAATCGAGACCTCTCGACGAAAAAGTGAGCTGTCCAAAGGCTTTTCCTTAAAAGAGATGCGTAGGACGTGCGGGACTCCCACAGATTTCTCTCTGTAGCTGCACGGACGAAAAAAGCAAAATACCCTGTTACGTCGCCGGGACAGCGCATCTAAACTCTAAACCGAAACGTTTAGCATTTCGTTGGCGCGAGCCATTCGACCGTTGCATACGTTTTATCGTATCTTTGAATTTGCAAGAATATTTTGTCTAAGGTTTCCCATTTTTAATGCTGAAGAATTGGCTTACGTTGTGCCATTCGTAGTTGCCGAAATTTCACAAACCGCGTATCCTTTGTTCGAAAAGTACTTATGCCGCTAATTAATTGAGTCTTATTAATCTGTACATGAAAAGTAAAGTGTATTATGCGGAATGAAGTTCCTACGTACTTCGTTCAGGGCACATAAATTTTGATTTATAGTTACGACGGTTTGAAATGATTTTTTTAGATTTAATGCTGCACGAACTAAAACGAAGATGTGCACGCCATCATATTTTTCTACATTGTGGTGCCATCTACAATGTTATTTTAAAGATACAATCATAGACAATGCATGAGAGTAGATCAAAAACCTTATATTTATTATATTTCGTGTCACGCAATGTTTGTATACCGACGTCAGGAAAAATTGTAGCGATCTCGATAATATGGCAAATTTAAATAAATAAATAGTAGCATAGGCGAAGTACAGGAGTAGACCAACCATCATATGGGGTTTCGTGTCTCACAATCTGAAATACCGACATCGCAAAAACCACTCGATTTCTTACACTCTCTACGCTGACGAACGATAAATGTTGGAACTAGATCCACAAGAACCTTGGACCAGGTCTCGTCAAGATAGGCACGTTGAGTCAAAGTTCTAATTGTGAGAATGACATAAGATTAGATAGAATGACTGATAGATAGAGAATGACTGATTTACATGCTTACTGAGTAAAACAGGTGAAGAATCTGTGGGAGTATGACAGCAGACTGTATGCAACCAACCAACGTGTTTTATTGCTTTAGAGACCCACTCATATTCGTGTCATGTCCGACGAAACCGAAAAATTGCAAAAAGATGTCCAGTTAATACATTCGCTGATAATCGAATACATAACTATAATTCAAGGTTGGAGGTTAGAGTATTCGTAGTGAGTGAGTGAATACACAATTTACATAAAACGTACAGATATTACTTGTAACAGGATAGGGATCTTTACTTTCGAACCAAGCGTAATGTAGTTTTTAAAATCAACTAAAGGGATGAGTATTGTGAGTTCGTTGGGCTCATGCGGATTCATTGGTTGCTAGAAGCACAGACGAGGTATAGGATAGACCTATCATCCAATGTATTTTTGTGGCCCACTTTTTTGGGGTCACGTAATCCCATTACCATTTTCGTGTCACATCCTGTATTACCAACTGGAATTAAAATCTGCTGACAGCGTCGTCAGTGGTAGGGATTCAAATTAAAGATAGCTATATATAGTCACTGCAGTCTCGCGAATACAATAGAATATTGTTTTCTAAAATGCTAATTTCGATTATGATTAGTTTTTTGCACATACAATTTGTGATGGTGCTTCAGACTTGTGATTCGAGTGCAAAGGGTTAAAGAGACTGTAGAGGTTTGAGACGATTCAAATCGCGGTGGAAGCGCGCGCCTCTGTTGTGTCGGTAAGGTAGCAGGGCGCGCCTTCGTTAGGTCGATAAAGTAACTGCGCGGGCTTGGACTCGGTCGGTAATGTAGGTGCGCGCGCACGGTGGTAGGTACTACCCTCTTCCGTCAGGTAGGCAAACGGGGGGGTTGCGCGATCTGATTTCGCGTGAGGTCGGACGATCAGCTGTGCGCGCTCGTTGCCGTGTGGCATTCCCCTTGTGCGCAGTGTCGGCCGTTCCGTGGAAGTTTCTCTCGTCGATCGACCGTGAAAGAGGCACACGGCAGAGTTACCCGCGGCATAGCCGAGGAACGGAAACGGGATCGGTGGTATCGCGCGCGAAAGTACGCGGTGGCGGTGATAAATCGGCAGTATTTTCGGGTGAGAGAGGGGGGGGAGGGCACAAGTGAGGCATGACGGGAACAGGTGACAATAGAGCTTCGCCATGTTAGATTTCACGAGATCGCGAAACGTGCGCCGCCGCTGCTGCTGCTGGTGCTAGTGTGAGGAGAGAGAGAAAATTTTATTTTGTTTTCTCGACTCTCGTGCTACTTTCCTCGGCGGTGATCCAACTGAAAATCATCCAAGCTGGATAGGTTACCCGAGTATCTCCGCGATACCGTGGACTGGTTTATGGGGTAAGTTTTTTTTTCTTTTCGTTCGTAGCTCGCGAACACAGATCCCGTACACGCGCGAATTTTCCACAGAACCGAAATCCGCGAACACAGTGTGTGTGTGCATCCGTGCGTGCGTGTATGCATGCACGAGTGTGTGCAAACGTGTGCGCAGGGGAGGAGAGGGAAATAAAGGAGGAAAAAGATTAACCTCTTCATCGTTTCTTCGACAGAGGCCTAACCTCCTCGTGTAGGTTGACGCTCTTTCGAGTCGTCGTGACTCGTACCAGCTCTTAACGGTCTTACCTCGTCTTTCTCCCGTTTTCTGAGAGAAACCAATCGCCGGTGGTTATCCCGTGCACTATCGAAATCGAACTGTCGTCCGTCGCGCGGTTGTCATCCCGAATTCTCGTACGCTACTGTCACGAAATAACGCGTGTATAGAACATCGTCGGCCCGACCCGAGCCTGCTTGTTTTCGACAGAAACAATGACAGCGTCGCACAATGCGTTGACAATGGACAAAAATCAAAAAATCAACTTTCACGTTCACATTTAAAACCTTCATAAAAGCGTTCCTAGATATTTACTGTACATATGTAAGTAATGATATCAAAACCAATAAACAAGTATCAACTATGCCCGGGTACTTCACCTGCAAGTGAAAAATTTCGATTAAAATTGATTCACCAATTGTGCTAGCATGTGCGTTTTATAAAAATGAAAACTTTTCAACATAGAGTGTGTTACTGGAGGTGTGTACCTGTTATTTTGAAGTTTGTTTTTTTCACTTGAGATCAAATTAATAAGGTCAATTTAAACGCTACTGATATCTTTAATGAAGGTTTTTAAAAAAATACTCCTCAAAACTCCTTCGTGATTTTTGGCGGTAATTATACGTAGATATGAGCCGTAAAAAATTACGCTAGATTTAGTTGTCCCTTCCTGTTCATTACTTTTTAACCATTCTTTTTCATGTTGGCGACAACTTATTACGGATAAAACGAACTTCGATATATATGGTTTTCAAACGATCCGAAAAAGAAAAACTCGAAAATTCTTTTACCGTTTTAATTCATTAACTGTTTACAGAAGAAAGCTACAAGACATAGAGGAGAACAGTGCCGTGCAAAGTCCAATTGAACAACTTCGCGATACTGCATAATGCTAATGTTGGCGCATCAACTTAGAACACACATATCTCGATAATAGTTTATGCAAAAACAAAAGTATTCGAGTGTTTTGAAATCGTCTTGGTGTCACCTTCAAGAATATGTAATTCAAAATATAGGTTTCTACTGAAAATTTCAATTGCAATCTCCGCAGAGCTTTCAAGGTTATTGCAATGTCAAACAAATACAATCGTCACGTACTCCCTTCTATATCTTACAACTTTGATCTGAAACATTATTTCGTATCACCTATAATGTTCAAGTAATGGAATTTTGTCCCGAAAACGTGCTTTTTCAACGCACTGTGCGTCGCGTCGACGATAAGGTTAAACGAGCTCGAGTGAGTCAGTCAAGGATGTCCATATTTTCAAACGAAAACCGTTATTTTTTTCCACCGTTTTCCGAAAGTTCGAAAACAACAAAAAATATGTACCCGTAACGTGCAGAAATTCGCTCGATCAAATTTCCAATTTCTACCCCCTTTTTTTCGTTCGAATCGAGTATCGTTTACCTCGGAGCACTTACGTAAACGAGCAACGCGTTGTGTCCATCAATAAAACCGATACGGTGAAATGAATTGTGAGTTCCGTTCTATTTTTTTTTTCTTTTTCTTTCTTATGTGCTCGTAATTGAGTGTCCTGTTATTGGTGGTAGAACTCGGAACGGGGTAGTCTAATTTGGGCTAGCAAATTGGAATTGTGGAACGAAGTATTGATAAATAATGAAAAAGATAAAGTTGTGGACAGACAGTGATGGGTTTCGAAGGAAACGAAGCTGCGTATGCGAAAACATTATGGCGTGTTCTCGAGTTAGCTTCTCGCGCAGTGTCTACCCCTTTCCGGTTGCACCACCGGTTAGGGTAAGGGGTCCAATTACTGTGTCTACATTAGTTATACTTATTTTTAAAGCGTAATTAATAGTAAAAAAGAAATACATAACATTAACCGATTTTAATGAAAAAATTGAATATCACTTTTTTAATATCTGTTATGCTGCAAAAATAAGTATAATTAATATAGGCATAGTAATTGGGTCCCTCACCCTTCAGGTCACTATACCTAGGATTAAAATTGTCTATAGTTCATGTTCGAATCAATTTTTCACCCGATTTTATTAATTTAAAAAGTTGAACGGCGATATTAACTGATATTCAAGCCTGCTGTTCTTCTCAATTATTTGATACAATTTTTCCTTGAATTGTATTTGTATAATTAAAATAATCGGACGGAATTTAAAACAGTAGAGAGTAAGATGCAAATACGTTTTAGGAATTCAGTGAGGTTAACATTTTTACGACTTCGCGTGTTATTAGAGTATACAATTCTATGACAAAAATACTTAGGCGAATGTTAAAACGATTCAAAGAATTGTAAAATATCTGTAAAAGCTAAGAACGTTATTAGGAGGTCGATGGGGTTAGTTAACATTTTTAACTGTCGTCGAGAAAAGTGAAACATGTTTATCGACATTGACGGTCACAGTCGATGTTCCATTTCGACTGGATTGAGGAGACCAGCAGGATGTATCAGCGATTTTATTCGAAGCGGTTCGAATCGAAAGTGAAATGCGGTGGAGGTAACGACATTTTACGTTGCGTTATCGTTTCGTCTGTCGATGACACGCGCGATACGTGCATTTCGACATGCGAATAAAACGTGAAAATCAAACATGGCCATACCCTACCCACATTGTCTATGGAAACGTTTCAACCGTTTGATAATCTGTTTTTTACAACAGAGAGTAGTTAGACCGATGTAGTGTATTGACCATTGTGTGATTTTAGGTTATTGTTGATAGTGGCTAGAATTTGGTAGAAATACGTAGAAACACCGATGTGTCTGACTGTTTTTCCCTCGTATATTTTTAATTGTACCAGCGATACGATTATCTATTTAGGACACGCCTATCAGGTGTACGGAAACCGTACGGTTTCCGGTACACGTTGGTCCCCGAATTAAAGTACCTACCGCGCGGTAAAACGTAGCGTGCTTATGGTATTCGAGTGTGTGACCACGTGACACTTGCAACCTTTGCACCAACTACTGTGCGTCGTTTGAAACCACTGGATCGATTAAAACGGCTGATTGTCACGTTTTTTAATCGTCGGAATCGTCTCGATTGTAAAATGAATTTATTCGTTGTATTTTTGTTTTAAGCGATTACTTGTTGATCGACTGGGGTACTGTTTTAATTAACGAATTATTTGACTTTAATTTGATCCGTTCAAAGTTTATATTGGTTCTCAAACTCTTTCCTGAATCTGTTATTTTAATAATAACTAATAAGAATGACTCTTGGGTAAGGGGTAGAATTACTGTGGGGATAACAATTAAAGCGTAATGAATATTAAAAAAGAGATCTATGTAACATATGTATTAACTGATTTTAATGAAAAAAAAAAAATAAAGAATAATAGTAATATTTAAATTTTTTATCTCTATTTTAATATTCATGATGCCTTAAAAATAAGTATAACTGATATAGGCACAGTAATTGGTATCCTCACAGTAATCGGGTCCCTTGTCCTTGGTACTTCTAGTGATAATCGAGGGATCGAACGGTATAGAGACTCGAGCACCTAATTGGAATCTGCTTTACCGAAAGGAACCAGCGAATTGATCAGTGCGGATTGCCAACTTGAAAGATATTTCCACTCGCGTCTTTATACTTTTCGTTTCATCGTTCAGCGAGCGCGTCGTTTGAAGGTAATATTGTATAAGCGCGGTGAAACCGGTGGAAAAATGGTAAACTCGTAGATTAAAATGGTCGCGCATGAATTTTTCGCGATATCTATCGGACGGCGATAAAATTATCGCGTTTCACCTCGCTTATTGCGTTCCCGGCGCAATACGGGTGGCCCTTGAAGCGAGTACCGTCGATAAATTGTAAGTTATTTCGTTATTTTGCGAGCGGAGGGAAATTTACAGTACCAATTGATCGGGTGAACGATCACCGTTCGCGTTTATCAGTCGCGGGGATACGAAGGCTCGGTGTTTGAATAGATTTTTACACCGACGGATGTCTGAATAAAGATTTATTCAAATCTTATTTACGCTTGTCCTCCTAGAGCGCTCCGCCGAGTCAAATGTTTTTCGCAATGGCAAAATCATTTTTCTACGTCCAAATAGTAATATAGACGACACGTTCTTCCAATTGGTAACTCTTCCCTATGGAGACTTAAGTTTCTGAATAAAATTTTATGTTACTTTTAGCCTGTTAGACCACCAATAAAATTTTACTTTGTCTCTTATATTATCTTTGATCTATCGTGGTTACCTAATGAAATTTTAGGTTAGCTTTTATTTTTAAGCTAGTGAAACTGCCAATGAAATTCTAGGTTATTTTTGACTTATTGGACTGTCGATAAAATTTTCTACCTATTTTCGTATGTCACTTATTGCTGGTTACTAATGAAATGTTAGGTTAGTTTTTATTTTTAACCGATCGGGCAGTCTGCGGAAATGTAGGTTGTGTTTTATATTATTTCTGACCTATTAAGACCGCCGTTACGGAAAATAGGATTCTAATTTATTTTGGCTCCGCCTCGTGCGATTATAAAAATGGAAATGCGGCAGAATATCTTTAGTATAGTAATTGCACGCGTTCTCGAAACTTTTGAGGGACGATGCAAGGCGGAAGAACCGATTTCAGCGGCGAGGTCGCTTTAACTCGTTAATGCTTTGCGGTCTAATATACATGTATATTTTTTTAACCACGTCCTGCGATTAAAAATGTGCTTTATCGTGGTACGACGATGTAACGGGTGTGTACGAAGGAATGAGTATCCCCGATTTTCATTTGTTAGGGTCGTGTTGCCATCCCCACCACACCGCGATGCGTCCAATAGCGTTTCTTTTCGGCTCCGCCCACGAGGCGTCATCTAGTCATTGGCCAATGAGGAACAGGCTCCATTGCATCATTTGTAATTATAGTCTAGACATTATAGATTACGCTTACTTTACTATTCTTGACTATTTCGTCAAGATTGTTAACAGAGTTTGTTTATTTCTGTTCATGTCGTAAGAAATGCAGCGTCGAATCACAAGTCTACTTCTATAATGTTTGAAGTTATTTTTGTAATATCCTACAATGAAGATCGAATGCTCGAATACATTTTCCTAAGCTATACAATTTTTTAGAATGGCTTTCGAAGCTTTTCATAGATCCTGACATTTTATATACGTTCTATTAATTTTTATGTTGACCATCCCATCTTTTATAGACTCTAAAATCTTTTACGAACCCTGAAATTTGTTCTAGGTCGTAAAATTCCTTTCTAGAGTCCACAATTTTTAAATTCACTTTATCATTTTTCAATAAATTCGAAGATTCGCTCCCATGTCCCGTTATTGGCATTAACTGCGTAAAAATTACACTATGTTGTAACACTTGACCAATAATAACCTAGCTATTTTTGTTTTCATAAGTTGTTTAATAGCCCCTTAACCCATTGAGTACCAAATTTTCATTTTGAAATTTTTGCTCCAAATATTAGGGGTACATACCCATAAGTAATCAACTATTTGCAAAGAATTTGTTTTGCCTTTAGTTCTGAAGAGGAAACACGTATTCTTTTACAGTTTTCGGTAAAGCAACCTGTCTTCGAAACATTCTAAAAAGTATAATTTCTTTTTACAACCCTGTAATAAAATGGCGGCGTCCGTACCTTCCGAGGATCATATTCGCCATTGCATACTTTTTCATTTTCATGCGGGATTTAATGTAACAACAAAGAAAATTTGCGATGTTTATGGAGATGTATTAAAGGTCAACAAGTGTCAACGTTGGTTCAGAAGGTTTGCTGCTGGTGATTATGATCTCTCTGACAGGCCTCGAAGTGGACGACCAGTTGAATTTGATAATGACACCCTAAAATCTATAGCGGAAGCTGATCCAAAATTAAGTATACAAGAATGATCAAGAAGCCTTGGGTTCGCATGGTCAACTGTACAAAGGCACCTACACGAAATGGGGAAGGCATATAGGCAAGGAATATGGGTACCGCATCAATTATCTGAGACCAACAAGAATATTCGTCGATCAATTTGCACTTCATTGCTATCCAGATTTCGTGGAGATCCATTTCTTAGCAGAATCGTTACCGGAGATGAAAAATGAATTCCTTATGATAACATAAAGCGTTCCAAGCAATGGCTTTCTGCAAATCAAACCGCAATATCAACCCCTAAACCTAGCTTATCGCTTAGAAAGGTGTTACTGTGCATTTGGTGGGACTGTCGTGGCATAGTTCACTTTGAGTTGTTGAAACCTGGAGAAACAGTTACTGCTGAGTTGTATTGTCAGCAATTACAACGGCTGTATTCAGAACTATTGAAAAAGAGGGCAGCTTTAGTCCTCAGAAAAGGTGTAATACTGCAAATTAACAATGCCCAATAAATTGATATTGCTCCCTCTGATCTTTTCAGATCTCTGGAGCATTATTTAAGAAATAAAACATTCTGTAGAAGATGTTAGGAGGCACCTTGAGTCATATTTTGCTTGACGAACCCTGGATTTCTATAAGAGGGGTATCGAAAATTTGCAGGAAAGATGGCAAACTGTCCTTGATAATGATGGAGATTATATAATAAATTAAGAAATAAAAACTTGAATTTACTACAAAGTTTGTTTTACATTTCAAAATAATTGATTACTTATGGGTCCCCTAATATTTATGTGTTTAATCACTTGAGCAATAAGAACGTTCGATCCCTACTACGAATCCCGGTCGCGGGCTCGGAAAAGAGGTGCGGGAGGAGTCGGGAAGCTCTTCTCTTTCGAAAGAGATCTCTCGGGGGGGAAATGAGAAGAAGACAATGACTCGGTGACTGGCCGGTTGGCTGGTCCCGTCTCTGTTCGCATTGCCTCGGCTCGGCTCATGTCCCGTGCACTTTAGAGACGGGTTGCACTTGGGTGTTTTGCGCGTCGAGCAAAGCAACGCGGAAAGCTAGCAGCTAGGTTAGCCTCGACTCGCGAGCAACGCGGAGCGTGGTCGCTGGCTCGAAACCGAGCTCTCGAACTCTCGAGGCTCGCGATGACTCACACGTGGACGCGAAAGACCGCCGCGGATCCGCTTCCTCGGTGAATCACGAGCAAAAGCGATTCCGCCTCTGGCCAATAGGCCGCGAACTATGAGACACCGTGTCGATTCCGCGTAACTCCCCACCCGTCGAACTTTGACCCGTTTTCGCAGCGGTTCTCAGTTCGCAATGTCCCCGGATAAGGGGCAGTAACCGACAAAGACTATAGCCGGGTTAGGGGGTTCCTTTAAAAACACTCCAAATATGTTTCTGAAATGATCGAATGAAAAACGTACGGTTAGGAAGCGGAAAAGAAAAAGTTTTTATCGAAAAGAAAATTTTTTGATTCGTGAAAAAAATCTGTCCCCGCGCATGGTCTCGAACCACGTCAAAAAAGTCTTCGTAGGTTCCGCAAAATGTTTCTGCCAATGTTGAAATGTTTGCTGAAGAATAAACCTACCGCATTGACAATTACGGACAATCGTAATTTTAGTGTTGCCATTTTTACGAAGCAACGTTTACCAGACACTTTTAATGTTCGATAGGTTCAGTGTTACATTGAACAGTATTCTATGAAAATTCAAGTGTTGTGTATGAGGGAGCAGGTGAAATTTTTGGCGCATAATGTAAAGAAGATAGCATGAAAACGTTTTAGGTTGAGAGAAATGGAATTAACCCTTTGCACTCGAAGCTATTTTACCTCCAAAACGAAACAATTCTTCAGACCTAAAATATTTCCCTTCTATATATTCTTTTTTCATGTTATACATATGAAAATGGTGCAATTTACCCGTACAATACTGAAATATTTCGTAATTTATTAAGTGCAAACGAATTTAATAATGTAAAAAATATTTTGAATAATGATACAGCAATTTTTAGTGGCGCCTTACAGTCACCATTCGAGTGTTAAGGGTTAAAATCGTTTCGAGTTCAAAGGGTTGATAAACCAGTGAAACTGGGAATTTTGAATTTTTGCGTTCTGGTTTCGCGTTGTCCCACAGAGACACCCGTGAAACGCGTTCTCCCACCTGTTGCCGGACACCCTGTATACCTGTAGGCAGGATAAACAGTCAGGGCGCATTGTGTTCTCCAAATAATGCCCCACCGACAAAGTATATATTGGCCGCGACGATAAAGGCAGTGTTATCAACGGTTTTCGCGATAACAGCTCTCGGGTGTCGATATACGTGTCGGCGAGAGGGGTGGGGGGAGGAGGAGAGCCCGCTGGCCACCGTCTCTCCGACATAGTCGTCGTTTATCCGCAAACATACTTATCGCGTAATATCGTCTTATGCGTCGTGCTTCCAACAATCAAGCATTTTCTAACCTCGTATTAAAAAATAGAAAAGAAACAAGATTGCAGGGTGTTGCGCACGCGTGACACCGGTCTGCTACACAGCTGTCGCAAATCATGATCTAGCTGTTCCGAGTCACTGTAAGAAAATTTTTTAGTTGTCGAACGATTTCAATGCCGCGACAGCCATAATCATATGACGACACGATTTCCCCGACGAGCTTGAAAACGAATTTTTATTACTGCACTGCAGATCTGATGCATTTACAGTAAAAACGTGCGAAGCAGTAAAATTGTTAGAAAAATCGATGAATATTGTTACGGTTATTCTTAACTGTTCAAAATCAGCGAGAGAAGAAGCAATATTTATTTCGCTTGAAGATTCGCGCAAACTTTTAGTGCTCCGTAAACCTCGTGTCAAATAAATCTGATTTAGTGTGATTTTTATGAATACTAGCGTGGCAGTCAACGCGTTAGTAGCATAAGTAGACTCCGGATTTTATGCATGTGTAATAAAAATAACTGCGATTCGAAACAGTAGAAAAATTAGAAGAATCGAAGAGTCGTTGCTCTCGACGTACAAAAATATTTACTTCGCATAAAGAACCACGGTCTAAGGGACGTCAAAACGCGGGATTCCTTTTCGAAAGAGGAATATCCTGGTTATCCTTGCAAAGGGAGCTGCGGGAATAAATGGCACGCTCACGTCCCCTCGTAAACTTTACTGCGACTGATCTCATTCGGCTGTTTACAAACACTATCCGGTATGATTTACGCGCGGCGCGATAAACGATAGCGATGGTGCTCATGATAAATGACAACGTGTTCATGAACCGACGTGCGCGTGTTAGTGATAGAACCAAACAAGTTGGAGCACCTTTCGGGCTGCTCCGGAGAATTCTTGGATTACTTTCTGCTCGTTTATAGCCGTAGCAATCCCCCGGAGATCACGAGGTCGGTTAGGAAGTCGCAGAATGCTCGCGAGGATCTTGAGGTTGTCCAGGAAGCCATACAATTTTTATAGAATCTTTGAGATCGCTTAGAAGGGGTAATAGGATGTTTAATTAATTTCCTAGTTGCCTGAAAAATCAGTAAGAGTCGTGAGCCCTAGGATTTTTATTGAGATTTTCAGAATACTTAAATTGGAATCCTGCACAATGATTCAATTTATGAATCCTTATAAAATCCTTGAAATGATTTAGAAAAACAATAAAATTTTTCTATCGCCTTTCTAGTTACCTGAAAAGTCAATGGGATCCTGTAGGAGTCTTGAGATCATTTTAGAAGTCGTAGAATCCTGTTGAAGGCTTTGGGGTTGCTCGTAGAAACTCTAGGATTTTTGTTGGGGTCCTCAGGAAACTTAGGGCAACCGAATCTTGTCCACTTTCACATTGGAAAGTTATAGAAATCCTTTAGCATGTTTCCGGTCACTTGGTGAGTTCTTTGGATTTCTCCAGGGACGTCAAGATCATTTGGAAGGAGCATAGAATCCTTCTTGTAACCTTATGATCACATCAAACGGCCACAGAAGCCCTTTCAAAAATCTTCAGGTTACTCGAAGAGTCCTTGGAATCTTCCTGAAAAGAGTCCAACACTCTTAGGCCAGTAATTCCACCAACCCATTTCCCTCTGTCATCATTTCACCCAGGACTCTTCCTCCTTATCACAAATACACGCCGTTAACGCAACGACAGAACCCAGAAACGAAAAAACTTCGTCTGCTGACTCTTTCTTGTTCATAGATTACGTTCTCGTTGCGCAACGAGAGAACCGAGGAGACAACTTGATTACGTCAGCGGCCACCTACTCGACCGTTCTCTTGACTAATCAACGTTGATCTTGCTTTATACGTTTAAAAACAAAGGGGAACTAATTACACTCTCCCCCCAGTAAAAACTTCTCTTTTTCCGGCCCAGGTACGGCATCCTTTCTTTTTTGCTCCTCCGCGAGAGAGCCACAGTTTATATTCCGGTTTACGAAAACAGAGAGAGAGAGAAAGAGAGAAAGAGAGGAGACTGTAAAACATCTTGAACGGAGCATTTACCATAGCCGGGGCACTAAGTGGGTACAGTTTAACGTCGGACGCTTTTCGCGCCAGCGAACTTTAAGAGAAATCTTGCGAAATTGCGAGACCAAGGTGAATTTGATGTGCTGTTGCCTACCCCCACTCCAAGTCGCTTGCCCGTGGCTCTGCTGTGCCCACGGGCATCGGCGGGCGCCCTTGCCCGCTAACAGGCATGTTGAGCAGCTCCGAGTGTAAGGGTTCGTTTGGAGGAGCTGTCTAACGTCTTCGCGCAAACAATTAAACGTTAAACGTCGTCGTCTCTATTCGCGGCACGTCCGGTATCAATTTCAGTTATTGCGAACTGGTCTTCTCCGAGGAAAGCCGAGAGAAAAATCGCGGCTGGAGATGTTCAGACGGGTCTAGCCGAGTCGGTGAAAAGTTAATGCGAGCCATTTTTGCTCCGCGAAAGACGACGTCGCTCCTCGTAGGTCGTCGCTTCTGTTTTCCACTAAAAAGAAAGAACGAGCGAAAGGGGGGAGGGGGAAGATTCGTGGTCCATCTTAATCCTGGAACAGACAGCGCTCCCGCGGGACGTGTTGGAGCACGTAAACGGGCCCGGGCCGGTGTCGCATTTACTTGACATTCATCGGGTCTTTCGTTATCCTCCTCATCCTCTCCCGGCTCTCTCTCTCTCTCTCTCTCTCTCTCCTCCTCCTCTACTCTCCCCTTGCCACCGTGCTCATTTTTCACGGTAACGTCGGCCGACGTTTGTTGGCAGAGGTACTCGTGAATGGATAAATGTCGCGTGATTCACGGGCAGACGGGCTAAAATAATTGACAACCGGGGCCGCCGACGACGATCGGCCGTGCTTCGTGCCGTTCCTATTTTCACCTAAGCGACGCACACAGTGGCTAGTGTCGTAATCCTGGCCAAAAGTGAAATAAATCTTTTCTTCGTGTTAAATATGTAATGTACTGCATTTTATTTAGAAATGATTATATTACGATTTTTTCACTAATACCAGATTTATCGTACGGCTCTTTAGGAGTCCTGTGCCCCGTTCCTACGCGCGCCTAAGCGACGCACAGAGTGACTAGTTTCGTAATACCGGGCCAAAAGTGAAAAAAATCTGTTCTTCGTGTTAAATATGTAATGTACTGCATTTTATTTAGAAATGATTATATTACGATTTTTTCACTAATACCAGATTTATCGTACGGCTCTTTAGGAGTCCTGTGCCCCGTTCCTACGCGCGCCTAAGCGACGCACAGAGTGACTAGTTTCGTAATACCGGGCCAAAAGTGAAAAAAATCTGTTCTTCGTGTTAAAGATGTAATGTACTGCATTTTATTTAGAAATGATTATATTACGATTTTTTCACTAATACCAGATTTATCGTACGGCTCTTTAGGAGTCCTGTGCCCCGTTCCTACGCGCGCCTAAGCGACGCACAGTAGCCAGTTTCGAAATCCTCTTCTTCTTTTTACGGATTTGTTATTGCGTTTCATTTGGGAAAGCATTTCCGGAAGTCCATGTTTGTCGTAACATGCGTACTCGCATGAATTTCGTTAGGATTGGTAAGCAGGGTCGGGAGGCGTTCGAGGTCGAACGACGTTGCTGAAGTCGACGAAATTTCGTTCGCGGGTGAGTTTACGCTCGAAGAAGAAACAGGGCCATTAGCAAGGTAAACGAAAGCGGTCTGATGTTTCGGTGAACCCGCCCGTAAGAATTCGATATCCGTGCAAACATCCGCGGTTCGGTTGCACGGTCGGTCACCTTGCGCCGGTGTGCTCCAAATTCCTTGTCGAACGTTCCAAATAATGCGGTACAACGTGACAATAAAGCCGTACACGCCCCCCCCCCCCTCCCGCGTGACAACTTTAGTCCCGCAGTCGCGGAACTGATATCGATCCCGATGGATTACATAATCCCGTGGGCCAATGGGGGCTTAAAACGAGACTCTTCCCTTCTCGCCTCGATTCCCTAGAAGAGCGAGAGTTTAATCGAATTTGCGGCGAAAAGATTGCGCAACAACCGGACACTACTTACGCTTATTGCGGAAACCACGAGCACGCGGAAAATTTTAAGACAAGACTCCAAAAATTCATGTTATTATTCATATTGAAAAGCATTGCGGGCGAGGGCCATTTCGACAGCAGCGTAATAATTAAATGATCAACCTGTGTCGTTTTTAATGACAGTTTCGGGTTGCCGAGTTCCAGGCAAATTTCTTCATAATTCTCAGTCGAATTTTTATTTTTATCGCAAAAAGGTTAAACATTTTGCTGAAATATCACTTATGCATTCAAGTAGAGACCACAAGAATTACTGTAAAGTTTTTTCCGATTTTTCTAACAACCCAAAACAAGAAGGAACAACAACTTTGTCCCGAGAACGAAGGACCCATTACGTAGAGTTAATAAAATACTTTGTTTTCAGAGCAGAGTTAATTCTTTTTTTGTGTACTCTTTGCCAACATATTCGCGATACTTTTCTGGTTAAAACGAGACCAAACAAGACACGATTAGTATCCTATTTGCTCGTTTAATCCACGATATAGTAGAGCCTCGATTATCCGAACCGATTTCTCCATTAATCCAGGTTGTGCTGTGTGTATGAGTAAATAGGATCCCAAAAGGCGTGAAATGAAATATAGTATACATTTCCGATAAAAAATCGGTAAAAATCGACACAGTTCGAAGATCGGTCCGTACGAGCATGTCACACTAACATTTTCCTTGCGACCGTGGCAGAGGGCGGCGAAACTGGTTCGCAGGCTTCACGCGTAAAATCCGAAAGGTTAAGGCCAGTCGATGCACGGTCTTATAACGTTTCGTAACACCTGACACAACTATAAAACCGAACTATATATACATCCCATCGAGCAGCAAGCCGGCCAGCAGTAACGCTGAAGAGCACGGGAGGGCTTAGCCGACTGGAAACGACCGATTTGTTTTCTTTCTTAAACGGTCAATTAAACGCATCGATTGTGCCTCGACCGTGGGCGGGGCGAAGGAATCGTAGGCGTGGCCGGGCGAGGGGGAGGGGCAGAGGAACGAGGGTGGGGGACACGCGTCCCGTGACCTTGAATCGTCAACGCTCTCCTCCACGACTAATGTAATTATCGGATGGAGAATTCCTGACCGAATTTCGAAGCGCAGAAAAGTGCAACGCTACGATGCATCGCCGATCGTTAATAATTCAGCGGATCCTGCGCTTCCTGACCGAGAGTTCGCCAATTTACCCGCCGCTTTACTAATTTATTTTCGACGTACCTACTGTGCACACAAAGTGCATATACCTGGCCCTGTACTTTTGACCGGCAGTCGACTGCAGACTTTATGCATCCGCAGTGTGCACTGTCTAACATTCGGTGCGGTAAATTTTTCAGAATGACGGAGAGTTGCCTTGGCACCTTTGTTTGTCATAACTGCAGTGTGGATATTTGTGCGATATTCAAATTGTCCGTCCTTTCTCCCTTTAAAAATTTGACATTCTCGAATTCTTTCAATCTTTATATCGTTGAATTCCTCCTAACGATTTCGATGACGAAACATTGTGTTTTTAATCATTGTTTCTGGAACGTAGACCAACATATTCGTCACATTTTGCTGGTTAAAATGAGACCCAACGCGACAGAATTGGGATCGCATTCACTCGTTTAATCTACGATACAGTAGAACCTCTCGATTAATGGAGATGTCGGTACGGATAATCGAGGTTCCACTGTATCGTGGATTAAACGAGTAAATATGATTCAAATGGTATCGTGTTTGGGTTCGTTTGAATCAGAAAAGTGCCACGAATGTGACGGTGAGAGGTGTACAAAAACTAATTAACCATGCACCGACAATATTGTTTTTTATTACCATAGTTTCGTTCCCAGGGCTGATCTCGTGGGGCTTTTAGGGTTTTAGAAAAATCTGAACAAATTCTGAGGTACTTGTTGTAATCTATACCTTAATGTGAAAGTCATGTTTTTGCCAAATGTTTAAACCTTTTGCAATAAACGTAAAAATTCGATGAAAAATTCTGAAGAAACAAATTGTCATTAGCATTACCCTACTGTTACCCTGCTTTATCGCACTTTGGAGCCCTTCGAAAATTTTACTAATATCCATTTTTTTGCACAACTCGACATGCGTAAAGGCAATTTCTCCAATTTTTCAACCAATGATACGTAACCGCTGAACAGGTCCTGCCCGGTAAACAGGCAGGAATCGGGCTGGTTGTCATTCAATCAATGCGCGCTCTTGCACTGCAAATATTTGCCCATCAATATACGCTCGCAAATTCAGCGCGTGTTTCGCGAAATCCGTGGCAACAGAACGAAACAGAAAATCCCCGATATTTTTTTCCACCCCAGGATGCGATCAAGTTAACGATTTTCGTTTGCCGCTCAATTAACTCTCGTCAAGGGAATGAGAGAAGGGGGCGCAAAGTGGAAATAGAGGGGTTGAAACCGAGTTAACCGGTAATTCGAAAACACCGGCGTAATGGCCGCGAGGTTAATGTCATTTGCGAGACTTCGCCGATTATTGCGAACGGCCGGCCCGCGGAACAGGTTTTTCTCCTCTCCGCTTCCGTTACAATATTGTGCCCCGTGCTTTTAGCCTTTTTTATCGACTCGCGAAACACGGCGAAACATTAGCATATTCGCAAGACGTTATCAGCGGCCGAGGATCCGACGGAATTGTTCGACGCGAACTACCGCGACTCACGGAATCGCTCAAACATCCTTCAAATCGGAACAACTAGCGCGGCTAAAAGAATTCATTTAGTAGAGTGCACGTAACGAAAATTCTTTAAAAAATTCCATTTCGTTAGGACCGTGGAAAATATAGCAAAATGTGCTTTCAAGTTCTACTTATTGCAATATTTATAAATTCTGTTTACTTAGGAGTGATCGCAATTGTCTCAGATTCTTACAAATATTTCAGTCAAATTTCTTTATTGACTTGGCAATAGAAGTGTTTTCTTCTCGTATGTCCACCCTGTGAGACTGTTCAAAATTCAGAAAAAAAATCGTATGACGATTTTCGAGGTGTCATTTCAACGAAGAAACTCCAACCTTCAAATCTATGGTGGATTCGGTCAAGGTAAAAGTTTTGCCATCCTCATAGAGGCAATTGAATGCGCCAAATTTTCCTATGCTTCCAATCAAACTCGTGCACCTTCCTGCTACAAGACGCACAAACATCATAGAATAAAAATCAATGCAGCAGTCTGGAAGTAGACGCTCCCCGCTTTAAAATAAGCCTAAGTACATTGTTGTGCGATTATTGTTCACGAAGTTATAGCAATTTCGATATCATCGATTTTTAGCAACGATCAAATGTTCGAATGCTTTTCGACGACTATCTATCTATATGTCTAGCCATGATTCTAGTGGTTCTTGGGTAGCCGAACATCGTCGAATGGAGTAGAATAAAAGATATCCAACATGCAGGTTCCGGCTTGACCGTCCGCGACCCTGAAGAGAGCAGGTACAGGCTGGTCTCGTCGTGCGCGGATCTCCGAAGAGTAAGAACTTGTTCGGATTCGCTGAACGGCCGGCCTCTCTCCGTAATTACATTACCCCGACAGAGACGGAACGCATTGGAAGCAACAAAAAGATAGACAGAACGTAAGCCTACCAGCAGTCCGCGGGACAAGGACAGAATGAAACTTGCGCTCTGTCCAAAGGGATAGGCGAGAGGGAAGCCCCATTGTGGAACTGGTCTTGTCTCTCTTCGAACAACTCGATTTCCCTTGATTCTCTCTTTCTTTCCCCCACCCTCTTCTATTTCTTCCACTGAGCACAGAATCCTTGGATCCTGCGACCTGAGCGATTCTGGTTCGCAACTCTGTATTTCTATTTCCTTTCATTCTCTCTCTCTCTCTCTTTCCCACTATTTTATTTCTTTCACTGTTCAATATTCAACTTAGATTTCTTCTCTAGCGTAAACCGAGCAACTCAACTGTTTAAAATTCTATTTTCATTTCCGCTCGTTCTTTTCTCTCTGCCTCTATTTCTTTACTGTTCAATACTGAGCTCAGATTTCTTCCATACACTGAGTAATTAAGTTATTTTATTTCCTTTATCGGTAATTTATTTTAGTTAAATCTTTATTTCACCTAATTTTCTCTGTCTTTTCCTGTATTTCTTGCACTGATCAATATTAAGCACAGATTAGGAAATGCAAAATTACTTCTATCTTCTTGCTCTGTTTAATATTCAGCACAGAATCCTTGCAATCCGCGACACGAGTAATTCAGCTGCGCAGCACTATGCTTTTGTTTCATTGCACTTTTCTCCCTATCGATTTCACTGTTCAGTCACGAGAATAGAATATCTCTTCGAACTCTGCAACCTGAGCGATTCAGGTGCACAATACTGTATGGCTATTTCGCTTTGTTTTGTCTCTTTATTCTTCTACTTCTTTCACTGTACAATATTGATCACGGATTTGATCCTTGTAACCTACACCCTGACTAATTCAGCTGTGCAACAGCGTACTTTCATTTTCCTTTATTTCCTCTCTCTTTCTCTTCTATCTCTTTCACGGTTCAATATCGAGCACAGGCTTGACCCTTGCAACCTACACCCTGAGTAATTCAGGTGTGCAACAGCGTAATTTCATTTTCCTTTATTTTCTCTTTCTTTCTCTTCTATTTCTTTCACAGTTCAATATTGAGCCACGCGAACGATACAGGTATGCAACATTTTGTTACCAACGATTTAACGCCTTGTGAAACTTTTTAATAGGTTCTATTTAAAACTTAGACGTTTCGCAGAGGATTTACAGATTTCTTTAATATTTAGCAGAAAATTGTGGATAAAATTGTAAAAAACTGACCATAATTCAACAATGCCAACCTGCATGGTATACGATGTTATCACATTAAAATCAAAGTCTTTGATTCGATAATTATCACATTAATTAACACACTAAAATGGCTGACTACCAAACCAGTTATCCTATTTCCATCGCCAACCGAACGAATTTATGTTGCAACCCAACGTATCTTTAAAACTATCAAGAAACTAACAGTCCATAAACATGATTAGTCTTAGGAACTCGTACACAGATAGCATCAGCTTATACGTAGATGCAATCAGCGTGTACAAAAGCTGACTAAAATCAGAGCCGTATAATCTGGGTCCTTTCCCGACTGTTAGTGACTCAGGTGCGCACACATCATTTCGGTCCTCCATGTTCCTCCACATCTCCAAGGTCTTTTGTCTCCGGTACCTGCCCCCTCTCACAGTCACCTGCATCCCCCCTCCCCCTGCTTCCCCCACCATCGTCGCTCGAATCGCTTTCTCCGTTTATCGTTGGTAGCAGGCCGATAGCCGATAGCGGTCGCGACAGTTGGTACCTGGCGAACGGCTGGAGAACGCCGACGTTAGTTTCGTGCTCGGTTCTCAGTTGGCAGCGTGCTTCTTCATCGAGTGTGTCTCCTCGTGCAAATCTACCCTTTTTCCTTCCTCTTACCTCTCATCTTCCACCGTAGGTCCCCTTCACCAGGTGTCCTTCTTCAACGTAGCGTCCATCTACAACTTCTTCCCTTTTAGCTTCCTTTGCTGTTCAGAGACAAGTTTGTCCTCTTAGCTTCGCTCCCCTACTCCTCGCTTCCGAGTCGTTGACTGCCTTCTGGTACCTTGATCTCCAAACGTTTTCAACTCTTCCTCAACCTGACCTCTGTGTTTGTCGTGCTTATCGGGTCCTCGAATATTGGACCCGAGGCGGATAGATTGTTTACTACCTGCAGGTATATCTTTTCATTTGTATTATTCAATTAATCTGTGGTTCGAGTCGCTTCCAAATTGGCGAAGATTCAGATGTGGTAAAGGTTCATTTTGATCGGGGTTTTTTTTAATCGGATCGATTTTGTTCAAAGTTTAATGTATTCGGAAAGGTGAAATGTTATTTGAAAGAATTGCTGCTGTGTTCGCTTCTGCCAAGACGCTGCGATGAAATTGCGAGGCATTACCTTTAGCTGACTTTCTTTGCCATTCAGGATCACGGAAGCTCATCGATTTTCTTGCCGCGACCTTTTCGCTTCGTCGTGCTCGTTCTACATTGATTCCCTTCGTGTACACGGTAGAACCTCGGTTACCTAAACTAATCTGGAAGACACGGATAATCAGATAATAAAAGTCGGCCACTTTATCACAGTGCTGAATTATCTGTAATTATATTTATTACAGTGAATTGTCTCTTTTTTCGAAAGGAGATTGTTGAAGCCGTAATAGCTGTCCACCCCACTCCTGTTACTTTGCACCTGCAACGTAGGAGCGGAGTGGACAGCAGTTATGACTTCAGCTATCTTCTTTCGAGAAAACATGGCTCGTTGCCGATGCGGAATCCAAGCTTCTTCAGATTCATCACCTTCTTCATGGTCTTCGTCACTTTTTTCACATCAAATCACTTTTTCATTTATTAACGCATTACATGTTCCAAAATCTTTTTCTTTCTTTCTAACGATCTTATTCCTTTAAATATTGGCGGCGTTCAAATCTTATCTGATTCTCTAAAGCTTCTTCATCATCTTCATTCTCTTCATCATATTCTTCATCGTCTTCATCATCTTCATCAACAACTTCATCTCCTTCATCAACGACTTCATCATCTTCTCCATCGACATCATCGTCTTCATCATCTTCTTCATCATCTTCATCAACAACTTCATCTCCATCATCTTCATCAACGACTTCATTATCTTCATCATCTTCTCCATCGACATCATCGTCTTCATCATCTTCATCAACAACTTCGTCTCCATCATCTTCTTCATCAACGACTTCACTATCTCCATCATCTTCTCCATCGTCATCATCGTCTTCATCATCTTCTTCATCGTCTTCGTGATCGTCTTCATCATCTTCATCAACAACTTCATCTACTTCATCATCTCCTTCATCAACGACTTCGTCGTCTTTATCAACTTCTTCGACGTCATCACCGTCTTCTTCGTCATTCTCTTCATTGTCCTCGTTGTCTTAATCTTTCTCGTCGTTGTCTTCACTTTTTTCATCGCCTTCTTCATCTATCGCTGTTCCTCAAATGTCAACTCTCTCGAAGTTCTCCGTTCCCAATACTATCTCTCGTTTCATCGCAGTCGCTGACAGACATCTTTGACACTTCTCGATCTTCATCGTCGAGGTCTGTTCAGCCCGTTGACAGTGAACCCGCGCGAGTGTGTGTCTACCTTGGTGGTGGCTAGTCAGTGTCGGTTCGATGTTCGGCTTGGGAAGCAGGAAGGTGCTCAAATACTCGGCCATCGACACGTCCCTCTCCATCGACGTCGAGGACACCGTCACGTGCTTCTGCAGGTCAGTCTTCGACTAGTTGCTCGTATCTTCTACCAATCTACAAATCAGTTTGAAACTGTTAACAAGAGACTGACATAGTCTAACATAGTCGGATAGACTCTCTTCCCGCATAGAGAAGAGGAGAGAGTCTATACAGAAGAGAACGAGATAGAGCACAACATGTTCTCCCTCCATAGAAAAGAGGATAGAGTTTATACAGAAGATAACGAGATAGAACGCAACATGTTTTCCCCCCATAGAGAAGAGGATAATCATGTTGTGTTCTATGGAACGATGAGCGCACCGCGACTTTCTCCGTGAGAAAGGCGAAGTCTGATCCGCGCGGAGAGATTTCAACGCGTGTCAGCGTTTCGTGGAAACGGGATTTTAAATTTTTATTTCCCATAGAAATCCGATGTCTACTCATTAATAATTCCATCTAATTTTATCCGTGTAGAAATACGTACGATGAACAATTTGTAAAGTCTTCAAGGTTTGTATTCTACGTGTTAACGTTTTAAATCATGAATGTTGTATTTGTCGCGCTCGTACAGTCGTTACGTGCATCGCGAATGTTATCTGATAAGAAACAAGATGATCAATTTGTTAAGTCTTGGAACTTTATAGCTGTTTTACTTGATGCACTCGTGCACGCCATAAATGCACGAAATCCGCAGTCTAATGATTACAGCCTGCTAGACTGCAGATATTTCTGCATATTTCCATAATTTTCCATTAACAAAATTACCTCAAATTACCGAAAACGATAAAACCTCAGTACGATTAAATGTTCCATCACAAAAGGTATTTCCATCTTATTGAACTCGAGCCTTTTTTGAACATTTTTTTCACTAACCCCAATTTAAATTGCATTAACTTCATTACCTGATTCTCCTTCCACTCGTTAATTATTCCGGTCTAAAGTGGCGATCGGGACAATTACAGTTATTAATACACTGCGAATTTTTATGCAAAATAATAATTGCCAATAGTTGCAGGATATAGTAGCTACGCGCACATTCGTCTCTTTTTAAAATAATTTTAATTTTCGTATCAGAAATACACAGAATTGTAGTGGGGACAATTCCACGACGTTTATTATCCAGGCCTTGGCGACATATATAGAGAAATCACTGTAGTTACAAATTAAGTAATCATTAGGATGAGTGGGGCTGCAACGACCTCGATAGTATAAATATTTTTACTGTTTTGCACTTTTATCATAAGTGCACGAAATCCACAGTCCAGTAATTTGCGAGGTATGATCAATCGATCGATCAGCTGCGTTCTTATCGGCTCGATCGACGCGCAAATCGGATCGCATTTTCGTCCGACCTTGTTTCGCTTTTAATAAACATAATTTGCACACAATCCGGCACAATTTCCCCCGACGAGCAATTTCGTTATCCCAGATTTCTAATAATTAGAGAAGCTCCCCGAGATTGTTAGCCGCGAGCGACGCTTTCGCAGCTCCTACGATTCGATTAATTGGATTTGGACTCGTGTCAGGTTAATCAACAGGTGATTTAGTTGTTCCGTGCGACTAGGAATAGGTTGTGCGCGACGCCGCGTTAATTAATCGGCAAACAATGTCCCAGGGATTATCATATAGATGGTTTTCACAGATGACAAACATTCCTTCTTGGCTTTTTCGATTAGGCCGATAACGATAACGGAAGATAACTGCGTCGACAGCGTATTTCATTTCTGTCCATCACGAAAGCTGTTTTCGATGAACACGTTCGTTAACAGTGCGGTTTTCATTCGGTAGATTAATGAGTCCCAATTAAGAACACACGGCTAATACAAATATTCTAATGAGATACTCTCTTGATCTTTTATAGGCTTGAAGTATTACAATAATGAGGCTCATTAATAACGTTTCATAATAACTCATAATTAACCAGACATTGTATTGAAATTCTGAACCATTTTTATTGAATACTTAAATCGAAGGAGAACAAAGGAGAAAACAGAAATATTAAACATTGCAAATGAGCAGTTAAAACCTTGGATACGATCAATTTTTCTCCGAGTAAAAATTGCTTTTATGTTCTCTAAACATTGAGAAATGCAATTGCAAGATTTGAAATTGATATATCTGCTAGTTTTGTTTAAAAAAATTCTCAAAAATTGCATTCGTCAACCACCAAGAGGAGTCTATTTAATGTAACATTTAGGGTCACAGTTTCGGACAAAATTTTTTGAAACAGAAAATATTGTTACATTCTCGAAACATTGACAAACGTGACCATAAAACTTAAAATTGATCCGCATGTTAGTTTCGTGTATTAACATTCCTAAAGATCGGTTCCATCGAAGCGGGAGCTGCTCCTTGCAACATTTTGGAGGCATTCGCGAGCTCGGTAAGACTTCAATTTCAGCGTCGGTCGATTGTTTGCATATTGTCTCAGCTCTCGCGTCGAAAATGGTGGCAGTCTGTTATCAGTTTGTGCAAACAATGCTCGATGGAACGAGCGCGTAGCATCGCGCCGCGCCGCGCCGAACACAATCGAATGCTGCCTCGTTTAACACCGTCTTCAGCTTAAGTAGACCTTCGCCAACAGCGAACCATTATTTAGCGAGATAATTGCCGACCGGAATCATTGTTTCGCGTTTTCTTATTCATTAGGAACGGCGCATAAGTGGAATCGACTCGAGAACCGTATTGTCTGTTTTAGTGGACACTTGAACAGTCTGCTCTGGCTAGATTAATTGGCTGCCGGTGTCCTCGAGTGAAGCAACTCTGGCTTCCCAGTGTTCCTACAGCTTCTTTTTCCTCTTCCTTATCGTGCTAGAATTTTCCGCGACTCAAACAATTGCAGAGTCCTGCCAAAAAGTACTTGAAGTGGTCTTCCCAATCGATTCGAACAGATTTTTCGCGATTTATGGGGTCAACGTTGGCAGGTTAATGTTACAGCACGGGTACCTATCAATTTTCGATGACGTCCTCCCATTTTTTATATTTCCAAAAATCGTCCAATCCATCTATCTTCTGAACAGTTCCATTTTTACGTTAATAGCTTTTGTGTCATTTTCATTTTTTACTATAGATTCATTTTTCTCACTCCCATTTGCAATAATAGTTGGCGAACATCATATTTTCAATTTCTATATTTGGTGAATTTCTTTTTCCGAAATAATTTCTATTCCTATAATGAAAGCAGTCCAACGATCTTAAACGTGAACAGAATGTTCACACTTTTCGTTGTTTGTTGTTGCAACGTTCTCACTGCACAGTTTTGATGGTCAATTTCATGGAACAGGAATGATCAGGATTGGACTAGATTCAGAAACGAACTAGTCAACGGAAAGTGAATATCGAACAAAACTTCATTATAAACGGAGCAACTCGTCGATTAGGAAAATCTAAAATGGCATTGAATGCAGCCTGCGTTCCCTGGTTCGCTACTTTCACAACGCGGTACATATTTCGCTGAACGCAGCTAAAAATGTTTGTCGATTCATGAACAACTATACCTACCTACTGCCGCTTGAAAGTCCGTAATCACTTGTTTTATCAGATTCGTTTATTATCGATCTAAACTTGACGACAACCTATAACAAAATGGCCGCCATGTCCTTCTGGTTCAATCTATTTAGCTCAATTTTTTAGAAAGTACTGTTTAAACATCATACAATAAGTCGTATATATTGATTTTTTAAAAAACAGAATTTTATATACACAAAATAATTATTGCCTTTTTCCTATTTTTTTCAAGGGTACCTTCCACGACAATAGTATAAGAAAATGGCCGCCACGTCTTTCTAGTTCAACGTACTTAGCTCAATTTTTTAGGAAATACTATTTACACATCACATGATGAGATGTACATATTGATTTTGTAAAGAAACAGTTTTCTACTCGAAAAAATGGCCAAATTCATTCTATTTTTCAACCATTACGTATCTCATTGAACAACGAAGGAACTTTCTGTTTGATTTTCGTTTCGGGCAACCGACGGAGAAAATGTTTATTTCGTACAGTCGAGCGAATAAATCCGCGCAAAATGGAGTCGGTGCTTATGTTTTGAGCGACGTAGTACCGCTTTCAATTGCTCGGGAGCCGAACAGTTACGATGCGGTTCCACTGTCCAGGCGAAAGCCTCGTAGTAGAAACTCGGTAATTGCGTGCTCGTGGCAATCCCAAGGAAAATGGACGCTCGCATAATCAGCGGAACAAGGTGAATCTGCGTGTCTGAAATTGCTTGCGGAGACCCGGGGCTTGAATCGGAACCAAAGCCGGTCTCTCGGTCCTCGTTCCTTGAGTTTCCAAACTCCCCGTTTAAACGGATATCTGTCACTGATTAGAATTCGAAATAGAACACAAATAATATATTTTAGTTTGAATTCGATCGGAGACCAAAGTGGGAAGCCAAAAATCTATTTAGCGGGCAACGTTTGCTATTCGGTTTAGCAGAGATTTTATATTTTTAGATTCGCCTCGCGCTGGACGTTCGATGAATATTTTTACGAGTGACCGAGGAATTTGCGAGCTGGCAAATTTATGATCGTAGGGGAGAGAAGAGCGTTTAGTATGCTGCTCTGGAGCCTCCTGTTGACAGTCTGTTGTCTTCTGAGAGAATACCTGGCCGGGATCTAGTGAATTATTGTCTGCGAGAAGATTGAATACTGTTTAACTTTTTACACTGTTCCTCGCTCTTTTCCTTTGTATTTTTAACTGGCACGTTCGGAAGCAAGAAGAGTCTATTGTTCTTATTGTTACCGAGGCGAGGGCTGTTTATGCAAATTTGAATTTTTACACACGAATAGCAACAATTCGAATTGTTCGTTCTACTTTTCTGTGTATTTTTAACTAGTAAGTTGAAAGCAAGGAAAATCGATTCTTTACAAAATCGGAAACCTTCCTTCTACCGAGACGTTGGTTGTTTATGCAAATTCTCATATTTATGCACAAGCTGTAGGAGAATAATGCTTCTCTTATTATGTTTTGTATTTTTAAGAAGTGTGTTAAAAGCAAGAACATAGTCTGTTCATGGAAATTCCCATCTTTTGCACATAAACTATTGATTTTTCGATATAATAAGGTTAATAATGCTTTATGGGAAATAATGAACTACACTGATTGTTGTGTTAAGAAATGCATCGTTCCGTTAAAAAAAAAAATGAAATTTATCTCCATACGCTCTCTACTCCTCCATCTACATAAAAAAACATCACCGTAGAATTATTTCCTCGAAACAATATACCTTTCGTTTGAAACATTTCTCGATATCTACAACAATTTCAGAGAGATTTGAGTGGATCTTTTCAAATGGGACTCATAAGTTACCATAATTAACAAAATAAAAATGTTCTACCTAAATTACAACAAACTGGAGTGAAATAGAAATTTATTTCCATTATTAATATGTTTAGTAGGTTGAAAATAATACTTTTCAAGTTCTTCTGTTTTTACCGTTTTAAATGACACTTACTCAATTTTCTCATGAACGCCTAAAATCCGCCGTCAAATTATTATGTTTCGCACAGGCTGAACGACGAATTATTCTCATGTTAGCAATCTTTTTTCACTTCGTTCGAAGCCACTGGAAGCTGAAAAACATGCAGTAACTATGTAAGCTCAAGCTTTACAGTGACTATGAATCACGCTCCCGAAATCAGTATGCGCATAAACGTCAACGACAGTCTAATAATGCAGGCGTTCGGGGACGTGAGATATAGTTTAATTTCCATTTAAATAAATTCTAGTCTGAACGGCTAGAGGCCTTCTGTCATTTATCGGCACGCGATTTACATTGCAAAGCGTATGTGGTCGAGCGTGTCCGCGGAACCATCGTAAGAATTCGAAGACTGCAACGAGCACGGTTGTCCGATTGAGTGCATCGATCGTTGCAGTTCAATAGACCGATGATTATTCGTTATTCATCGTGCGCGTAATGTTTCGCATTCGACTCTCCGTAACTATCGTTTCATTTGGCTTTACGCACCTCTTGAACGCGTTAAGTGTCCCTCTTCAATTTTTCGCTGCACTGCACGGATCATACAATTTTTTAGAAACGTTCTTTTTTCCCGACTTTTTCATTGCCACTCATTTTTGTGAATTTCACCGTATTTTCAATTGTAACTCTTAGGTGGACCTTCAAAATATACTTTAAAAATTATTCCATTAAATTATACATAATATTATAGTGTAATTGCATGAAAGTGAAGAAAAATTATTGTTTTATTAACCAGCACTTCATAAATAATATGCGTTTCTTCGAAGTTTTGGATTCTTTCAAACGCATTTGCCTAATTCGAAAGATCCGAAAAAATACACGTTAATAATCAAAATAAGATGCAACTAGAAAACCGGCGATTTTAAGTTTTTGGAGTTTGTTAGAAATCGGTTTTGCAGTGAAAAATTCGGAAAAAATTCCCAGCCGTGTGTACTATTCGGTAGAATGTTCATGAATTTTTTTGTAATTTCTTGTTGAGCAGAACAGAAGAAATAGTGCATAATTGATTAAAACGAGAGAGCCACGCAGTGTCGCCAGACGAAGGGAGGGAGCACGAATCGAGGGGAGTAAGTTACCCCCTCTCTGGCGGTACCGGATTTGTCACGTGACATTGTGACATACGCGCGACAGAGACGAAACGCGTCACGTGATGGGGCCGTGGGGGAAGCGTGGGGGAACAGCATCGTGGAAGGGGAAGGCAGAGTGGGGGGACAAGTCTTAATCTGGCGATTCTAAACTATTAATTCTAAATATTGATTCTAAACTATTCTACTATATAATAAATTGTTTATCGAGGCAAATTTGCCCTGTGGGGCCATCAAACTGTATCTGGTACCTTCACGAGGCAACTGGTTTCTTTTTGATCGCGTCCTGTATAGGAATCCGCTCGCTCAGTTTGCTATTCTCCTTTGATGATTTCAGCACGCGGATTCAAGGCCGACGTCGAGAATCGTTTGCTCGCAGAAATCCCGGAAAACGCTTTGTGTACCCGGCGCAACGATACTCCTTTTTTATTCCTCGCTCGTCCTGTGATTTACGAAACACGCTCGTACGAATTACGCAACACAATTCTCTCTCTCTCTCTCTCTCTCTCTCTCTCTCTCTCTCTCTCTCTCTCTCTCTCTCTCTCTCTCTGTTTCTATGTTTTTTTATAATTCTGACGCGATGTGTTTAGTTCGAGCACGAGATAGTGCTGTGTGACGGCACACGCGCAACAATAATATTTTCCGCCGAGGATTTCACTTTTCCACTGCGACCTATTATCGCGGTTTTTGTCGAGAATCGTCACTTATAAACACAGACAATAAAATGAGATGGCAGTGTGACTCGTTCCATAAATAATGCGAATTTTTTCCGCATTTTTTAAAAGCCCGGATTAGATGACACACTGAAAACAATCGCAATTGTTAGTCTTCTGCCCATAAATTCTGTGGATTGCGATTATGCTTTAGTATTTCACGAATTTGAAGCAGCAGAAAAATTAGAAGAATAAGATAATTTTTGACTAATCAAAATCATTGGCGGACTTTCATTTGTAGCGTTTAAATTAAAAACTAATATTGCGTTTAAGTTAAATTCTAATATTATTTGGCTACGCAATTTCCGTAACTGTAAATAAATAATATCGCTTTCAATAGACAGTAGATTGTATGCATTTATGAAAAAAAAAAATGAGTGGGATCAAATTGAAGCCGTAGAAAAATTAGAAGAATCAGAGAATATCGACATGTAATTTTTGACTTTTCCAAATCATTGAAGAAAGCAGGAAATTTTTATTTCCCACGTCTCGAAATTGATGGAGACAATTTTTACTTTGCATAGAACTCCGCAGTCAACTGGTAAATGTTATTTTTCTTCGTTTAATGCGAATTAGGTTCATTCACTGGACAGGTCAGCCTGTAAATGAGGAATTTTCGCGTCGATTTTGCTGTATCTAAATTGGATCTCTTTGTTCGGTCTCGTTTAATCTGCTCCGTGAAAGGGTTGAAGGCGACGAGTCTCCGGCGAGGATGAGCTATTAAGGAGTTTATGTTCGTCTTAGCTGCGTGGTGTGACGGGTTCGCGGGAACCATACCTTCGCGAGCATAAACGAGCACGAGAGCGAATGCTCGTTTTTGGAGTGGCGCCATAAGCGGCCTGAAACGTCGGACAATAACCGGTCTGCGTTCCGAAAAAAAACGACTAGCGATCATGCAACGAACTAACGGGTGACTTTTAGACAGATTTTCCCTCGCTATTACTTCACCCTTCATTTTCTTCCTGCCTTGGGAAAGGGTTAGGCACGTACCATGCCTGGAAAATGGCCAATAACTCGTTAACACTCGCTTTATAAACTGAAAATTATTTCTACAATATTTTTCGAGAAAAGTTTTACTGTTTAAATTATTTTTAATTTTTATAGTTTACTATTTTAAATTATTTAAAAAATCGAGGTTATTGAGGTGTTTATTCCAATTTTTAGTGATTTTTTATTGTAGTATACGCACAAAGGTAACAATTTGGACAATTCGTGATTTTTAGGATTATTTTCTGGGAAAATTAACAGACTTTCCTTTTAAACAAGTACACCATTCGAAAATGTACACATTGTCCAATTTATAGTAATTTTAACACATTTAAGATCTATTAATTTCACAGTTAATGATTTTTTTTTAAGCTTGTCTTCATTAATATAGGTTTAGAATTGTTAAACGAATGCTCGTTTGTGACGTCAAATATTTATGCACACCCAAGAGTCGCGTATTCGAGGCTTGTACTCTACAAAATGCAAACTAGAGAGTGCTGATATAAAAAGAATTTCTTGTGTGTTGTTTGTTAAAGTCGTAACCGTTCTGCGAACTTGGCATTTGCATGAAGCACTTGCGTCTTGAAGAACCCGTGGAATTAATGAGTTTTTTTTCAGTGCTCAGAATAATTAACAATAACTTCACTTAGTACCAATGTCTTTTCATAATATCGTTTTTATTTGGAGAATTAGATCTTCTAAAATGCTACGAAAAGATTAACAGAATTCAAGAATATCAATATTTTCTGTTCAACTTATTGAAAACATCAACGAAAGAAAGAAATTTTTATTTGGCTCGTGTCTTTTGCAACTCATGTGGAAAATTATTATTTTGCATAAAAGCAAAAGTCGTGTAAAAGAAATCTTGTTCTTGAAAGCGATATAAGAGTGTAAGGAAATATTGCTCAGAATTGCGAAAAAATTTTCACAAAAACATCGGCGAATATAAGTGAAAGGGGAAGTAACACCTCGAAACAATCAGTCGTTGGAAGAGGATGCCCATTTCTCGGTTGATCGCGTCGTGCGGCCCCCTAAAACCTGAAACGAAGTTTCCTTGTTTTCCATTTCGTCGCGGAGCAATTAACGCGTCGCGTCGTCGGCCGTCCAATAATAACCGCGGGATCGACGCAAGAGACACACCGTCGCGAAATGTTTGCCACGTTTCCTTCTCTTCCGGGACGCTGAAAACGGTGCGGGCATTAAGGTTAAGTCAATGTTTGAGTTTCAAGGAGTCCCGTCCCGTTCGTTGGAACGTCACGCCCCCGTAATAAGAATTCCTGTCAAATACCGTGCAAGTCGTCCCTCGAGATTCGGGAATCATGGTCTCAGACGCGTAGCGCTACAAAGTCTTTTATCGCGAGACACACATTCGAATACCGTCTTTTTATCCAACGCAATTCACCATTTTACTCGCTCATCTCAAATCGATTTTCAGGAATTTTCTCTGGAAAAATTAGCGGAGTTTGATTTTGAACGACTACGTCATCGACAAGTGTATATATTGTGCTATTTGTTGTAATTTTTTCATAGCAAAATTCTTAAGAATATTATTTTCTTATTTACAATTCACAGTTCTCTTACTTGTTCGTTCTAAACCGAATTTTAGGAATTTTTTCTGAAAAAATTGCCCGCTCATTTCAAATCGATTTTCAGGAATTTTCTCTGGAAAAATTAGTGGAGTTTCATTTTAAACGACTACGTCATCGACAAGTGTATATATTGTGCTATTTGTTGTAATTTTTTCATAGCAAAATTCTTAAGAATATTATTTTCTTATTTACAATTCACAGTTCTCTTACTTGTTCGTTCTAAACCGAATTTTGGGCATTTTTTCTGAAAAAATTGCCCGCTCATTTCAAATCGATTTTCAGGAATTTTCTCTGGAAAAGTTAGTGGAGGTTGACTTTAAACGACTACGTCATTGAAAAGTGTATATATTGTGCTATTTGTAGTAATTTTTTCATAGCAACATTCTTAAGAATATTATTCACAATTCACAGTTTTCTTGTTCGTTCTAAATCGAATTTTGGGAATTTTTTCTGAAAAAATTGGTGGGCTCTGATTCGATACCACTACATTATTGAAAAGTGTATATATCGTATAACTTGTGGTAATTTTTTCATAGCGATGTTTTTGAAAATGCCTAACTAAAAGTATTTTTTGAGTACGAACATAATATCTAGTATACATCTTGTCAATCTCTTGTTAACAATTTTTTAAATTAGGTAATAAATGCTTCATTGTTCATAGTTGGATGAATAAAAACCGAAACTATCAACGAGTACATTAGCTATTGGAACAGCGTTGAACTGAAATGATTGAGCAGCGAGGATTAATTGTGAATTAAGTCAATTAAGCCAACATTTGAGATGGGTCTTGGTATCTTGGATATTGCATTTACTAATGACAGTATTGTCCAATCTTTCATTTTGACGTGTTCCCTCCCCTAATTCTACGATCTTAACCACTATAGAGCTGAAAGCGTTGCGACCTTCGTGTTGCCCTTAACATAGAAAGACCCGGAGATGATATCCGGTGTTTGCGTGGCCCAGTTTACTGTACCCGGGTCTACGGTGGCTCTTCCAGTGGCTAGGATCGTTTTCATACGGAATATCCTGCCACCGATCGCGAGGAAATCGATCATGATCTATAGAAAACAGATCCGAGTTTATTTGTGGTTGAAGCGTCGTATTCTAACTTTGGAATTTCTTTTACTGGCGAACCGAAAAATCTTTTGATATTAGACTTTGGTGGGCACTTTTGGTTATGTTTGGGGAAGGTACAGACATTTTTTTAGCAAGGAGAAACAAAAATTGAGATTTCTACAAACAATCCAATACATTGATGTTGTATGCATGGAAGCTGTATAATCTTGATAGACAGCATTTTTAAAATAGAGCAAATTAATATTAAATTCAATTACAGAATTTGTCCCGCACTAACTTCAGAACAATGTTACATTTAATTCTACTAACAATCTAGTCCTTAAGTCGCGTGCAATGAATATAAATTCTTGACATTTAACACTATTCCTACCACGGCCGGTCAAATTGACCTTTTCAAACTGCTGCGTACAATTTCGTACATACAACATGATCACATCGTTATTTATCTTTACGACTTTTCTTAAAGTATGTATACAATGTATTTTTCAGTATTTATTTCTCGTTTTATTTTTTGTCTTCCAAGAAATATACGTATCTTGTCCTACCTGCCCCGGCCGGTCAATTTGACCGCAAGTCATAATATGGTATTTACTCTTCTAAACCTAAACAATCAGTATAAAAGAAAGGCTATTCTCAATGTGACATGGTCAGCTCAAAATAAATGAGCCGCTATTGAATGAGATGCTACCAAGTTGCACACGTGCAAAGGTGGACGACATACATAGTACAATTTTGTAAATCGAGGAGAGAGCATCGCAGTATTTTTTATATAATCGTAATTGAAAATAAATATGAAAATAAATTTGTATCGTCATTTTATGGAAGTTGTTCATCTAATAATTCATTCAGCAACAAATTGACTATTATCCACGTTTCATTATATTAACAATAACTTTTTTTTAAGGACCGGTCATTTTGACCGGTAGGAATAGTTATACAAGAAGTGTCGGTAGGTTCAGTGTTAATCAACACGAGAAAAATCGTAATCAAAAGTAAAGATTTCCTTTCGTGCTTGAATATAAAACATAATCCTACTTCCTGCAGCCAAATATGATCTTGACACACCGTAATTGCCGAAATGAATATTAAATCCCATTACAGAATTTGCACCACGCTAACGCCAGAAAATGTGTACCAACCGTAAACGCGAGGGGACGCCGGCAGTCTGACCTATATTACACTATGCAATAATTGGCGTTAAGCATCGCGAGTAGGTACATAGTTCCAGAAAACGTCGGAGAATCGTGGGGAATTCAGGCGGAGTCGCCGGAGGCTGTTTAAAAACCCGACCCGAATCTTTTATGATCGCATTACCGTTAATAGTCCACGATTTCCATCAGGCTCGTTGAAATATCGTCTCACGCGACAGAAAGAGCCAATTTTTTCCCGGGGTTAATTCCTCGGCCTTGAAGTTTCCAAGAAAATTTCGCCGGCCAGGTATCTTTCTGGGCGAGCCCTAACAGAAAGAAGTCGAGTGAAATGGAGGGTCTCGGTTCTTGGTCGCCGCCGCGCGAGCCGACGAAAAGGGTGCTCGGCTTAATTAACCGCTTCGTCTGCATTTCGAAATTAATTTTAGCCAGAAGCGGTCAACTTGTACGTCTCGCAATTGTCTCTCAGACCTGAACATTCTTCGCCTTCTCTCTTTCTCTCTCTCTCTCTATGTCTTCCTGATTTTATTTCCCTACCTTTCTTTTTCTTTTTCTCTCTCTCGCTTTCCGGTTTGTGCGATGCAAATGAGCCACCGGAAGTGGACACCTTTTTTCGGGGTCTTTTGTTCAAGGGAAACCGAGGACGGAGCGTCTTGAGGGTTTTCGACGTCCCCTGAAAATCTCCTCTTGGCTGTCCCGCGGCGATTAAGAACGTTTTTCGTGCGCCCTTAACGGGGAATTCCTTTTTTCTGATGGAAATTCCGAATTTCCTTCCTAGGCTTTATTAAGGTAACGAGGAAAATAATTTAATTAGGAATTTTGCACCGGTGCTGTGTCTGGCGCGCTCTTAAGGGGGGAATGTAGTTAATTTCTTTGAGAGTCATTAACGATGCAACGATGCGGTCATTTCGGTCTCATTCTCGGTCATTGTATTTTCTGCGCTCTTAAGGGGTGAATATCTTCATTGCGGTGGAAACTATAGTTTCCTTTGGGAATTGATGCAGCGATAAGATTAATTGGGTAGGAACTATGTACAGGTGCGCTCTTATGGGGGGATTTTATTTTTCTGGGCGTTCCATCGGTAAAGATTTTCGTCAAGAAATATTTAAAATTTTCTGTCTGTTTTTAGTATCCAAAAACGGAGAGCATTGGTGATTTATTTCCCATCGTCCCAGCATTTTAGGACACGTCCGCTTTATCCACTTTGTCCACTTTATCTGGGACGTCCTTCGCGTGCTCCTCGAAGGACACGTGTTCCGTCCACAATTCGAAGGAGGTTTACATCCTTCAGGACGAGCGGAAGTCCATTAATCGGCTCGAGTTACGCGGGTTTCGCGGTACCATCATTTTTCGTCCCGCGCGGAACAAGACTCGGGAACGCCCCGAACGAAAAGGTTTCATGCGCGCTGTCTTTGTCAGCCGGTGGCAAAAGCGCGGACTCAAAAGTGTGCACCGACTGAACAACCCTTCTGCCTCCCGTCGAGACAAAGGAGAGAACGATTTTTCAGAATGGACCCGGTTTGGGTACCTTGAAAGAAACGTGGCTCCCATCATCATTGCTTCAGAACATAACCGCCAAGTATTTTTGGGAACTACGATGTTTCTGTTTTTAATTATTAGTAGCTTCTGAAACTTGTTATTGATGCAAACAATTTTGCATAAAAGTCCGCAATTTGATAATTATTGCACCTTCTAAATTATCAATCAGTAGTGGTTGATAATTTGTTACAGTCACTTGCTCAAATTGGTCGGTTTCTACTGAGACTTAAATGGAAATTCAGTATTGAGCATTAGATTAGTATTTAATGTATAAGAAAATGGTGAGGTACTGTCTGAAGTGAGCCACTTTAAATACGAAAACATTTTTTGAACAAAAAAATTCCCAAAAATCACTGTTATCGACCTCCTGACTGAGCATGACCCCTTAAGGAAGCACACGACACAAACTGCTAAAAATCAACAAGTTTTTGTGAATTTATTTTCAGCGATCTGTCGAACCAACCTTTCTGAAATTTTAGGGACATTTCGCTACACTATCGAATTATCTAAACAATTTTCTTTATTGAATTATACTGTCAACTTACACTAAGAAAAACATAAATTTTTCCATCTTGCTACATCGGTCTCTTAATTCGAGTTGGAGCATTTCGCCACCTTCTCAACCCTTCCATCCTTTTCGCCTCCGTCAGAGGAAAACTATGACGGAAGTAAAGGGTGTAAGAGGGTGCCGGGATGTCCGACGGTGCGTCAACTTCGCAGAACGGGGTCGAAAATGGCGTCGGGGGCAGCTAATGGTCGCGTAGGACGCTCTAGTAAACAAACCTGGGAAAAGTTGCTCGCGTAGGAGAACCGAAGAAGTTCGAGAGACAGAACTAGAGGATGTGACAGAGAAACCGTGCTCGGCGCCACTCGGGCGGCGTTTCCCGGCATCATCGATCGTATCCTTGGTGTAATCCTGCCTGCGAGGAGGAGAAGGACGACTGTCGGAGGCTGGCGCCAATCTTCGCAGCGTTGGCTCCAGCTTGCCTCGTCTCCTCGCGCCGGGAAATGCTCGATTGTCTGGATAATTACATAGTTAAAAGCCCCAGGTCTCTCGCCTGCGCCTCCCGGCTGGTCATCGTCCTCTGCAAGGGCTGATCCTTCTTCCAGCGGAACATGATTTATACGCGGTTAGGCTCTCTCGCGTCCGCGGACCATCGCCAAATTTATCGCTGACTCTCCCGGGGGGATCCTGATTGCCAGGAATGATCGCAACCATGCGAAATATTCGGATCAACGTTATCGCTGCGAACGTTTAGTCGCGATCCTCCGGAGTTTTTCTGCGAACACTTCTGATGATGCATGGGCATTTAGGAAATAGATGCCAAGTTTCGTGGCGGCTTGATCGAAGCAAAATATTACTCCGTATGCATCCGATTCTGTGCCATTTTTATTGAAGTAGAATTCAGCAGAGGAATCTCTTCAACAATTCCCCACGAAGATATCTCTACAATTTCAGTAATTGTGAAATAAGAAACATTTGACGTTCCAATGATCATATGTTGAAACAGGGACTCCAATAAGAATTTTTTTAGATTTTTTCAAAACCTTTCTATTTAGGTAAAATGCGTTAGACACACCGTACAGTCTTGTAGAGTAGTGTGGAACTCTAAATTTTTAAAACCCCTTCTGGGCCCTCTCCCCTATCACCATTTGAATTCAATTGAACAGAATTGCTCAGGTGGATTTCGAAGATTTTTGGAAAACGAATAAGTTAGGCCCTTGAAAGGATTGAAATCATCGACTTGTATATGAATTTTCTTTTCTAAGTTCGTCCTCGATTTGTACTATTTTTTCTATATTTTTCGGTTACATTTCCTCGGTATTTTGATGAATTAATTTTGCTTCATCCCGAAGGGTCGCCATTAAACGAATAAATATAGTTGGTACGCAAAATGTGTGATAGGTCGGATCAAGTTTGAGGAGTTTGATCACTAATTGTGGCATTTAATCAGGTTTCCCGAAAATTTCCTTATCGGCGTGTTACTTATCGTCATTAAGGCGACCTCCTCTTCAGCGTCTACAACCTCGGCTGAGTAATTACCTGTAAACGAAGTGGTTCGCCGAGGTAATTGAAGCGGCTCGTAAAGCTCCGAAAATTGGAAAACGATGCCACAGTCGTGTGGTCCCTCTGCGGAAGTGACGTTTATTTAATGCGATAAATTAGCGATATGATTACGTAGGAGCGTAACCGTAACCGTGGAAAAGAGAAAAGGTCGAGCACCTGTCCGGAGATTGTATTTCATTAAAACCACAGAGGCGAAACGTCAAGTTCAACCTTCGACCTTTTCCGGAATGAATTTTTTGAAACTAAAAATTATCGGTGCTTCCACACAATGAAAATGTATCAATCTGAAACGTAAGACACAATTAAAATATTCAACACGAGAAAAAAATGAGACTGTAGATGAAACGTCTTTTCGACGAAAATCAATTTCCAAGATAAAATCGTGTTTAAAACGCAAGCTATTCTATAGAATTCCTTGCCACCCGATTGGATCCAAGGAGATGTTTATAATTGCAACAATTTCCACGAATCCATTGTGGCCACCTCGTGGAACTAGTGTTGCCAGGTAAGGGGAGGGAGCACGAATTGAGTGGAAAAAGTTACCCTCTCTCTGCCAGTGTCAGAGTATGCACGACAGAGGCGGAAACGTGGGGAATAGCGCGGTAGAGAGGGAAATTAGAGTGGGGGGACAAGTCTTGATCCGGCAACACTATGTGGAACAGCGTACGCATTCGCAAAGCTGCGAAACAGCCGGCGACGATGGGTTCCGGTAAAACGCTTTGTCCTCTAACGACAGTCTATCGAGTCTCTCTCTGTCTCTCTCTACCAATTTCCCTCCTCCTAACTCGTTTCGCCTAAGCGGACTTCAGTTTCGTGAAGTTCTGGGCGAAAATGCGGTCGTGTATTATGTAAATAAAAGCGACGTGGCTCGAGTTGCAACGAGACTCGCTCCGCCCGCCATCTTTATGGAAAACACGCGGGCGGAAATAAATCTTCAGAGGATTCCGGCAAAGTAATTGACTAGTCGCGTGATGCGATGATACATGCGAGACTCGAGCTTTATTTGGAACCTTTTTGGCGGTGGCGAAACCTCTTACGACTTTGAATAATGTACGTTGGAAGTTTATTTGTTCGGACACTTTGCAGTCATTCTTAGGACTCGAGTTGGGACCTTTAGGGGTTTTTAGGTTGTTTGGAGGACTGATCTTTACAGGATGAGATCATTTTTAAAAAATTTTTTCGCTTGAGAGTCTCTATGGTCATTTGGAGACCTTGAGCAAGGACCTCCAGGGTTCTTTGGGTGATCTTTTTGAGACATTTTTGGATCGTTTGGAGGATTAGATCAAGGACTTGCAGGGTTTTCTGTTGTCCTGGAAACTCTTTTAGATCATTTAGAAGCCTGTATTTTTGAAGATGCACCTTAAGAATCCTGCAGATCATAATTTTTCCGAAGATTTTTCCTCCGAAGACTCCTTACCGTCAGTCGAAGAACTATAGCAAGGACTTTCAGAGTTCTTTTCTCTTGGAGACTTTCTTAGACTTCATTTAAAGGATTATGCGTTAGAGGATGTGTCTCTAAGACCCTGTACAACATTCTGAATAGCACCGTTCTGATCACCCTTCAAACGTTAAAACTGGCAAATAGGAATACAAGGTCCTTCAGAGTATCCGTGTTTGTTGTGTCTCTCTAGGGTCTTCCACAGAAACAAGAAGCTTTAATGTATCTTTGAAAATCTTGAAGGATTTGTAGGGCCCTTTAGGGAGCATCATCCAGAAGTGCTTTTATTTATAGTCTTCAGCAGGTGTTCCTTTTAAAGCAGGGTCTTCTCAATAGCTTTCAACGTCGTCAAGGGACATTCAATTCTCCTGAAAGAACATTTTTCTTTGAAGTTCTGTTGAATTTTTTCGGAGGACTGAAACATACGCTTTTAGCGTCCTTGCGGAGAAGATTCCTTTTGAAGGACTTGTGAGGTACAATCTGGGAAAACAACTCTGGGAGTTCTTTGTGTTTATCGTCTGCGAGGTGGTCGTTTGATTGGAATCGATTCGTGGGACATCCGACGTCTCTTGGGAGAGCTCTGCTAGGAAGATGCGAGAATCATTCACTGGAGGACCTAGGTCTAGATCTTCCTTTTCTTAGTCTCACTCAAGAAAACCTTTTTTAATTTCCATGAAAGACGTCTAGTGATTCTAGAAGATCCAGTGACTCTAGTGATCTTTTCAACAGCCTTGGAAATTTTCTCGGTCATCGTTAGAAGGCATTTTCCTAGAATTCTTCATGGTTAATAAATGGGATATCCATCTGGTATTCAAAAGTTAGAATTTTTTTTTAGAAGGTAGACTCTCTTCTTTGCAATCTCTAAATAGGGTCTGGATTAGGTAGAGGCTGGATAAGCAAGAATTTGTTTACAAGTTAGAATCTCTTCAAAATCTCTAGTTAGAGTCCTTTTCAAACTCCATTAGAGAATTCTGAAGAGATACATTTTCAGAAATATTTTTAGATTCCCTAATCTTTTCATAACAGTTGCACAAATTTTTAGGCATCGTCTAGGAACTCGAAGGATTCCAGGAAATCTAACAGCTTTTTCGATAGGTTCTTCAAAAATACTCTGAAAATTTTGCAAGGATTTTCGACATATCTTCGGAATCTTATGAAATCTAGACGATGCTTGGAGATCTCTTCAAGGTCCTGCATCCTCGAAATTCCCTTCAGATTACATTAATTGCTGTGGCTACCATGATCATCTGAATACCCAGAACGAACCTCTCAATCCTCGGAAAGATCTTGAAGAAGATCGATCAATGCTTCTCCAAGCTTCTCGATTCCTATTTAGTTAACGAGCTCCGCGTACTACGGACCTGAAAAGCGTTTTCCGTACACGGGTCAGGTTTAAGCGAGTTGCGTTTCCCCGGTTTCCAGAAAATGCATCATTACCGTGTTCCTCCTCGCGCTTCTGGCTCTGTGCTAAGCTCGCCGGGGGCTTTCGAGAGAGAGAGAGAGAGAGAGAGAGGCTTCCGTAGAACCTCGTGTCAAGGTCACGGTCTACTTTACGCCCTTCTTCGCGGTGAAGGGTCGCACGCGGACTACCGACGAAGACGATCCTCTTTACGTAACAGTGCCGCGAATCGATCATCACTGTATCCTCATTAACCCCGTGTTTTGCGTTGCTGTCAGGTTTATTGTCTCTGGAGGTGATTGTCTTCGTCGTTGAATCTACGTAGACAATTGAAGATAATAAGACGAGCAGCGTGAACATTAATCAAGCTGATCCGTTCGAAAATTCTGAATGTTCGTGTGCTTTCACAGGGCTGATTCAACGAGTCGAATTTAAAAATAGTTGTATAGACTCACCCCAATACAATGGTGTATTTTTTAAAGGACATAATAAATATTGGAGGACATTCAAAGAATGTTTGATGCAAGTGCTTTCGTTTATTTCGATAATGCCCAGGTCTGATTTTCGCTAGCGTGGCAATCGAGCGCCCTGTCCGTGTACGTGGCTGGAAGCAGGACCCGAGAAAGGTGGTAGACGCAGGGGCGGAATCGCGCGGGGGCATAGCGCGGGGGATATTGATTGTCGCAGAGTTGGAGTGGCAGCAGAGGGGCCGGCCAGTCAGCTGACTCGAGTTGCCAGCTCACAGCTGATCCCGACACACGGCACACAGCGTACGGCGTCGCTGGCGCAACTACCGTCGCATTGCTGCCCTCTCTGCTCCCCACCCTTCCTCCCTTTAGGGGGCGAGCCCTTCGCGGGACGGTGCGGGTACGGGAGACGGGTATAGCCGGTGTAGGTCTGGCTATGAGACGGGTATAGCTGCGGGTGCGTCCGCCGTTTCACCGTTCCGTACTCTCTCTCTCTCTTTTATCTCTCCCTCTCTCTCTTTCTTTCATCTCTCCCTCTTTCTCTCTCTCTCTCTCTCTCTCTCTCTCTCTCTCTCTCTCTCTGTCTACTCCGTCCTAGCCCCTGTGCCCGCGTTTCCCAATTTTCTCTCCGCTCCCTGCGGACCCGCCGCCCGAATACGCGACCTTACGAATCTTGCGGAGATCCCTTCGCTTACTGGGTATATAGGCCGCTCAATAATATATGGGTCGTTCATGGTGATCCGACGTTCCAAATTTTATCAATTTTTCGTCGCTTCGCTTCTTGAGGCCCCGTTTTGATGTTCGTGTCTCCGACACATAGGCTGTTCCATAATAAATGCAGCGTTTTTGAAAGATAAACTCACATGGTTTAATTGGTTCCCCTGCATTCGGTAGGTCCATCTCATCTTGACATTGATTTGCTTCTAATTGTACAGGCTGTTCAATAATACCAGGTAAAAGTTTCATCCATTTGTTTCCTTTCTCGTAATTCCGTAATGCAATTCGTGATTTTTATAACCACAGTGATGCGCTTCATGTCTTCATTCCGTTGTCCCTAAGTATTACAAGCTGTTTCATAAAACAAGGAGCAATGTTGTACGTGTAATCAAATTTTTTAAATTTTCTTCAAGCTCTTGGCAGATCCGTGGTAACACCGTGTGTTAGCATCTTTGTTATTGACCTTAGCAATTATTTGAGGTTCACGTTGGTCTTATAGTACCAGACATACAGTCTGTTTTTATAGTAGGAGGCTTGTTTCTCTTGATCAACTTTATATCATAGACTTTATCACTCAATTTTCTCCGTTGTTTGTAGACTCGTCGTAAAATTCATGGCTTCGTAACCATGTGGATTTTTATTGTCTCCTGTCTCCTCCGGTTATGAAGCTTTACAGGCAGTTCTATACTGTGTGATGCATTGACGGTCGATTAAATTCCTTCCTATCTATTTTCCTTTCCTTTTTGTATATTCTATTCAGTTATCTATTTTCTGCAACATTTTAAATTCTCTAGACTCTTTCATTCAATTATACAGGCTGTTTCATAACACATGAAACATTTATGGTTAATCGACACTGTTCCCGCGTTTCTTAATGTTTTTCATCACTCTTTGTACAGCTGTAGAAAAATTCACAATTCTATTAATCATGTTCCTATGTCTTGACTCTTGTCCAGAATTATACAATTTTTTCTGTATTCTTTGCAAACGTAATGCCAATCGCTTGTTGCTTCGAGACGTTTAAAATTATACACTTTCTAATTCTCTGTTACTATATATAGGGTGTTCCATAAATCCGTGCAATTTTTAGTGATTCAATAAATCATGGATGCCATCACCAACATATTAACCATACAAACATTAACTTGTACAATTTTGTACGAAACTTTAGGAAACAAATTTTTTAATACATCTAACCATTATATAAACATTGTTTATATCCATGCCAAATATTAAGGCATGCATCTACACCGTTCTTTTGTGTAGCTGGATAAACCTGTGAATGTTTACAATCCTAATGACAAACAGTTGTCTAGGACATTGACGCACTCTTATGAATTAAAGACGACCACGATCGATAAGCATATTTTCTCGCATGTTTCGTCGCCGGTTATCTACGCTCCGCTAATATGCACGCGCGGTTGCTATAATAAATTACTTTTAATTCGAGCCATCTGCCGCATCCCATCACGGCACGTCGAGCTTCACGCATACTTATCTCGGCGTCGGGATACCTGTCCGCCCATTTTCTCCTCCGGTTTAATTAAAGCTTCGTGGGAATATTTTTAATCGTCCCCCCGTATATTAAATGCGTACACATATTCGCGAATAGAATTTTATCTATTTATGCCTGAGTTTTCGACTTTTCAACCCGACACCTCTGCCGAGACTTTATTCATCGCTAACGATTCGCTATACCGGGTGACTCTGCAATTTTACTGCTACAGGAAAAAATAGTTCATCCTGAACAGTTCGTTTAGAAATTTCTGGAAAGAAATCATTTTCAACAGTTTTTCTGCTATGTAAAAAATTAGTTGAAACATTTTCCTGCTTCCTGAAAAATGAATTTGAACTCTTTTGAAACTTTTCCACTTTTGGAAACTTTTGAATTCCCTACCAAATATAAAATTTCGATTCTTGGATTCTTTGCTTATGAGCAGTCGATTAGAACAACTTCAGTACCTTGACAGCAGTTAATTTCAAATTAGAATCCTTTATAAAAAGACTAATTAGAAAAACGCTGCTGCTGGTAAAAATTGATTTAAAAATTTGTATCCATGCAAAGAACTAATTACGAAATCTGTGCTATTTTGGACAAAATTAATTTGGAGATAGGCGAACAAAGTCCTGGCATCCCATTTTAATTTAAAGAAATGAGTTCAAAGAGTTAGAATTTGCAAATTTTCTTCTGTGTTTTGAATTTATTTTTTCTGAAGAATACTCTGAAGGGGTTCTTTTTGCGTGAGGATTGCGGATGCTCCGCGTTTGTGATAACGGTTCTTAATTTGCCTGAGTTAAGAGAAATATGCTGGCCACATTCGTCGCGGCTCGCATTATTTTCTTGGTGCGAGTCGCACAATGCCGAAGATAGAACAACCGAGCGGGCGTAAATCGTAGCAGGAAAATCCGCTCGGCCGCGCGCTGATTACTATGTTCAGCGTCGAAGGGTCGCCATTATTTAGTCGTTTCCATGTCGGCCCTCGTTATATCCAGCACACGTTTCATTTTCGCGGTGATTTTCGCGAGATCCTTGCCAGCAGACCGGCGAAAACGAAGAGAGATTCGAGCCTCGTTTCACGGATCAATTGATTGCAATCTTGATCGTTATCTTCAATCATTCATTCTTCATTATCGCCGCATTACAATCTTCTGACTCTTTATTTTATACGGAAACGACTCGTCAGTTGATATCAGCAATTATTTATTCCCTATTATTACTGAATTGTAATCTGCAATCATTTCTTCATTTTCAAGAACATACAGACATCAGCAGAGTTTATACATTTATAACAATAATATGTAGCTGAAACAATGAAAACGCAGAAAGAGTTCACACTGTTATAATAATATGTATATGATGATAGAAATGATAATAATAATAACAACAAAGGAAGCATCGTCTATGCGAAAGGTACAAGGGAAAAACATGATCGTAGAAAGGGAAAAATTGATTACCGCGTCGCAGGACAACGGTCCAGAGGACATGGTGATGAAGAAGATCAGAGGGATGATTAAAAGGGAGCCGAAAACCCGCGGGAGTTCGCAATCTGTGCCGTTTTTTCGCAATTTTTTCTGACGCCTTCTGATCTTTTGTACGCCGAGAAAATCACGCTCGCACAATTTTTCGCATCGAGAAATTCGCCGACATTTGAGCGTCTCAAAAATGAAGAAATTAATGGGGTTACTTCTTTAGAAAATTAATTTCCTTCAAGCATTTTTATTCAATTTTCAAGAAGTTATTTCTACTGGGAAGGGTGCTGGAATATTAATGCGAGTAACATTCCAACTGGAATTTATGCTGAAGCGTCACTAAATTCTTCGACCCGGACCGCAACGCTTTGTTCACCGTCTTCGCATTTGTCGATCGCACTCCGTTTGCTCCAGAGAGCAGCCCTGCATCATTCTGTTTGTCTTCGCAGCGTGTCACGCGTTTTCCCCGTTGCTTGTCCTCGCGTGCTTCCGGGGTTGTTTGCTCGTTGTTCCAAACCCGTTTTCCACCCCCGGGTGTTCCATCTTCCGACGATGCAAAAGGAGGAACGGGACGCGAGGGATGGAAACGATAATTCATTGTTGGGCGAAAGTTATCGTCGAATGCAGAGATGTAAAATCGATTTTATTCGTACCTCGTGTAATTCAACGCTAGGTTTACAGTGCACTAAAGGCGACTATTTCATTCACAAAAATAAGAAGAACATATCTATCCAAATGTTTAGACACTTTTTTAAAGAATATATGCTTAAAAAATTTATTAAATAATTTCTCATGGACGCATCTTTACATCCTATGTAATAAAGACGGGTCCCGTACTATAGAGTGTGTCCGAAATATTACTTCCTTGAATAGGCCGATTCTTGAGGTTATTTGAAGTAACTTTTTTCTTTGCGAAAATGTTCTCCGAGGCTTTGTTCAAGAGTTATTAACGAAAAACACGGACCAACCAGAGCGCGGCTTCTGTGGACGGAGTCCGGCTCGGCCAATGCCAACGCCACGCTCAGCTGTAGCCGCGTTCTGATTGGTCCGTGCTTTTCGTTAATAGCTGCTTAAGGAAACCTCGAAGAACATTTTCGCAAGGGAAAAAGTTACTTCAACTGATCTCAGGAATCCCCCCCTTCAAGGAAGTACAATATTTTTATATAACAATATTGCAAACGTAGTATACTGTGTAATTTAATATTCATTTGACTGGGTTGTACATTCACTAGAATCGAGAAGGTAGAACTTCCCTTAATTCCAGTTTCTTCAAATTTGTTCAAGTAAACGTAGCATGAAGTTCCTCGGTCTGCTCACTGGGGTATTTCAAACTTTAATTCTTGACAGTCCGAAGGATTCTCTGTGGGGACATTTCCTATGGGAATGCTATAGAAAAGTAGTATAAAGAAATTGTTAATCGTTGGAATTTTATGTAAATGTTTTATTTCGCTATAATGGAGATAATATACTGGAAAAAATGCAGAACAAACGACCATAATGTCAATAATGTTAATGTGTTGACATTATTATGTTACAGTAGTGTGGGACTGTAATCCACCTTGAAGAGGCGACTATAATAGCTAAAACTAGCTGAGACTATGATGATTAGACGACTGCGGATTTCATGCATTTATAACAAAAATGAGTAGGTATAATTTAAAATAGTAGAAAGATTAAAATAATTTAACAGCAGCGGTGCACTATTTGCAACTTGTCAGAATTTGAAAAAAAAAATGGTGACATGTGTACCAGACAAGTTCATTTTGCAGTCTAACGATGACGATAGTAGAGGGAAATTAATTTATATGTATTCCAATATTTAATACACCGCGTTAATTTTTGTTTCCACGTGCAGATTTTTCGGTCCAGCCTTTTAGGAGCAGCCTGTACAGATTCCGCGATGCATTCCGCCTCGAATTTACGGTGCATCGTTTTGTCACCTTTTCCGTGGGAAGCCTAACAGCGATTAATCCTGAATAACCGAGGCTGCGCGACGGTTAAGCCCTTATCTTGGAGCTCGCACCCGCTGCCAACCCAGATACCTAACCCAGACCTGGTTTCGCGGCTTCGATACAAACGTGACCCAGATTTTGTTTAGATTCAATCCTGACCTAATCCATCGGTTTTATCTTATCATCCAAGTTCACGCCCACCTACACTTAGGTCTACGCCTTAACCCTACCACCACACACGCAACGCGAAAACACCAACTGAAAGGTACGGGCCTTTTCTCTTTGACCTGGTCTCTGAGGAGTCAAAACTATAATACGATATTCAGTGCAATGTTTATGTATGTACACTGCTAAATTTATTTACACACTGCTAAACAACTGAGCACCCTTTGCTATTGAATGACGCCTCACAAGATGCTGCTAAAAATTATAATATTAAATTCATTGTAACTTTGGCGTACATTGTTAAATTGATTTGCACCGACCACGTTGCTGAACATTTAAATCTGCCATAATTTTTGTAACTCTATTTTGACATATTTTTTTTTCCACCGTGTGTATAAAACGTAAAAGTTTTCTGTTCATTTAATAGTCTCTTTATCTTCGCAATTTAGTACGTTTGTGTTAATGTTATAAGGCTGTATTTCGCTGGGTGCTAAAAACTTCATATTTCTCTGTTGACAAAACAAGAAAATATTGTAACCATACATTATGACTTCAACTTTTCTATTGCATTTATCTGCATCTTTATTGCAGTTCTTATAACTTTCATACTGTATTATACTTTTACACTTCATTTTTACAAACAGAATTTATCCCTTCACCAAAAAAATTTCCTAAAAATAAAACAAACATGTCTGTCAGCGTTTATTAACGTGCACATATTGTACGTTCATCGAATTTGCAAATACGAATGTATAAAAACATCCTCGATCAGGATGTGCATGCGACAACAGTGAATACATTTTGCTCGCTTGTTTGAAACAATTTCATTTTATGAGAACTTCGAATTTTATGAGAAATTCGTGTGTGCGAGAAACGTAAACACGAGCAAATATAAATTGGAACGGATTTTCTGTTTCGACTGTAACGGATGTCGAAGTGAAAGCTGTTTGGTGTAGCACGATTATCGAGTATCCTGGCCAGCGCGACAGCGCATTGTTAAAAACCAATATCACGCGTTAAAAATTGTCTTCGAGGGACGCCAAGGGAATCCTCGCCCTCGGGATAATAATAACCACCTTCGCCGTTACTTCGAAACCCTTTTATTCGCTGCTTGTTATCCGACGAATCACGAGAGTTTGCTTTTAATTATAATACACACCGGAGTTCTAGAGACATTTTTATTCATTTTTCTATGTCATGATTCATCGAAGTTTCGCGATCCGAAAAAATAAGAGAACATTAATATCAATAAGGAAACATATCTAGAATTTGCACTTGATACAATCAAAATGTGTAGAATTTGATAATTGCAATTTTAAATAGATTGGACAAATTTTGAAACATTTTTGGTATTTTTATAATGACAACATGATAGGAAAAGCAAACATAAAAACGTATAATTTAATACTCATCTCCTTCCTTCATTTTAATTCACCGTTCCTTATTCACTCTTTGACGACGAAAGTAAATTTATATTTACTGCATGTCTAAATAAATTAAATTATCTGATGACCAGTTTAAATATAAATAATTTTACTACACTATGAGATAGAAATAGTGGAATTGTGTACACTGTTATTTTTAATGGCAAAGCACTAACATTTTTAAACCGACATCGGACTCCAAGGTGTAGCAAAGTACTAAATAAACTAAGTCGTATCAATTTGTTAGCTTTGCAACTCACGTTATAGGAAAAGGAACTGTACCAACAGTCTATTGATCCACTGCATTTATGGACGTCGATGTAAGTAGGCACCAGTCACAAGAAAAACAGTTAAACTAACGAACGAAATCGGTTCTATCCATTACCCATATGCAAAATGTATTGTACAAATACTATCACAACATGGCGTACAATAGTAAAAAAAAATGCAATAATCCAACATCGAAAGTTCAAGCAGACGTTACCTCCAGATGTTCACGTTTGTAACTCGTGTTATAGCAAAAGAAATTCAGTGTACCAATACCCTATCGATCCACTGTATTTATGGACGTCAGTATGAGTGTAGTCGGCGATCAAATTGTTAGAGCCACTTGCATACATTGACAAATCAATGATACATTAAAATCATCAATTTTTAGGTGAAACTACAGCTAGAATGAATTTTTAGAATTTTTGTAAAGCATTTTATAATCACCAACAGGATCTACCAAGTTGTATCATAAATATGTTCTAATTTCACCAATTTTCTTGTGACCCGTTGCAAATGCAGATCACTGCGATTAAACGAAAACTACTTACACCGATCAATTCAATAATTGGCTACAATTCTCTGTTTTCTTAATAAATGGAAATAAAATACCGAGAACGACCGAACGAATTTATTTTACGACCGAATACAACGTATCACGGAGATGCAACATCAAAGAGAAAAAAAGAAGGAAAGACAACGATCCAGAATTGAAAGCTCAAATAAACGTAACTCGAAATGTTCAATCATCATTACACAAACCATCTGCCCATGCAGACGTCTTGGCAGCGGTTCGCAACGAGCAAATAACAGTTTTACGGTTGCACAATAATTATTGAAACAAGACGGGACGGAGTTAGAGTCAGAGAGAAAGCTTGAGAGAGAGAGAGAGAGCATCCCTTTCGTTGCGGTACCATTCCCTCGGCTTCCTCCTCGCTTCCTTGCTCGTCATTTCCGGGTGACGGTAGCGGGCTTCGTTGCTTTTCTTCCTCCCACTCCGACCTCCCTCCCCTCCACACCGCTTTTCTTCCTCCCACTCTATTTTTGCTTCCTCCTGCTACGCGCTTTTCTTCCCCCCACTCCGCGCCGTTGCCCCCCACTCCGCGGACGCGGAAGGGGTCGGGGCGCGCGAGGCGTACGGCGTCAGTCGCGTTCGAGCTGCCGACGGAGGCGCGTCGGCTCGATTGTCGTCCCTCGATGGAGAACGGGTGAACGGACACGGTACGGAAACCCGACAATAACATCTACGTATACTTCGTCGAGCTGTGATCATTGTGGTTCCCGTTTCTCGTTCGCGTACACCCCTCCCCCGTGCAAAAGGATAATCTCTCTAGTATTATAGTACATACTAGAAACTGCCTCGCAACCCCACCCCCGCGGAATCTCCCTCTCTGCGAATCCACCCTCTCATTCACTCGTCCTCGCCGAACCGTCTCGAGTTTCATTCAATCTGTCCACCCTGCTGACTCCTGTTCGGTTTCATTCGGACGAAATTGACCCGATCGTAGGGTGACACAGTGATGGGCTGAAGGGTTCATTTCTGTGACTGTATTGAGAGTCAGAGTGCTCGGTTGCCGGTGGTCGGTGCTGTTGTCGCTGGACTGCCGATCTTTGCGCAAATTGCTGTTTCCGCGTTTGATTTTAGAGTTTTGTTTTATTGCAACCGAAAGGTTCTGGTAAAAGTACAGTAGAACTCCATTTACATGAACTCGGCGGGAGACAAGTTGGTTCGCGTAATCAGGTGGTTCTTGTAATAGGGGTCCGCCTGTTTCCCGCCACTGACTAAGATTTTTTGCGTTCGTATAAGAGGATTTCGCTCAGCCAGAGTTTAGATAACCAGGCACTGCTAAAATTTAGCTCGTGTAAACGGAGCTCCACTGTATTGGGTTGGAACGAAAGTTCGTAGCATATTTGAATTGAGATTTGAAGATTAAATTAAGGTATTTATATGGATAAATTTATTCAATAATGTTATTGATTAAGTCTATGAGTACGGTTTTAGTAGAATAGATATTCTGAAAATTTGATTTTTTTCATGACTGTGGTGTTTTTGAGGGAGAGAATGACACGAAAAAACCTCATGTTCTTGTTCTTCATTTTTTGAACTTGGTCCAATTAGACCCACCTTGTGGTGCCAGGAGTATTGAACTGTGGATTGAGGACAGTTTTTCTGTTCTTCGGGTAGCGGGAACGTAATGCTGGTTTTTAACTGTGCTGAGAGACGATTATTTCTTATTATAATAACTCCTGTACAGGCATCCAACCTGTATATCAAATTAGAAGTAATTTCAAAGGTTCAACATTTGAGTTTTCTGAAACAATTTTTATTTTGAAACGATAAGTCAATGCAGTGGTGTGATGAAATGGAGATTCTGGGAACTCTAGAAAATTGTTGCTAACCTCCATCAGTAGAAATTACAAATGCACGATTTACACCGCCACAAAAAGCTTTGAGACAGAGTCCCATTATCACCGTGAAAAACAAATTTAAAACCCGCGTAAAGCCAACAGGAAAAATCCAATAGACTAAAAAGTTCCTGGGAAGGTTTACCAGACAATGGCGCGTGCAACGCGGGTTCATAAAATTCTCGAGTCTATCCGAAAAGATTTGCATAACGTCGGTGCTTTTGCAAACGGGCTTTGCTAAAGTAGCGATAAAAAACCAGGGGGAAAAAGGGAGAAACAAACCCGATTTGAAAGACCGTTTGAGGAGTGATCGAGTTGACGGTGAGAAGCAATTTTCTCTTCTGTAATTTCAAGGGGCGAGGGGGTGCAAGGGAAAACCTTCCTGCCCTGTCCAAGATTGTGTATTCTTAACTGGGAATCGAATTTCTTCGGGACTTAATCCTGCTGGCTGACAGCTGAACATTGTTGAAAATTAAATCCCCACTGAGGTACTTACCCGGACTCTTCGGGATTAATCTTCTCTGCTGGAACTACCCTCTGCTTGCTATCAAAACTGTTACTTACATCGACAATACTAAGTCGCGAAGCTTCTCTCGAATGTTTCTCCAATCTTTTTATCGTTCGTTTTCTGTTCCCTACCAGAAGAGTTTGTTCTCTTTTAAATGTTTCTCTACCTCTTTTACTGTTTCTTTTCTAGAGATCATTTTGCGTGGAATGGTTCGAAAATTTCACCGAAAGACGCTATAGTAAGTCTCTGAGAAAATTAAATTCTTTTCAAAATATTTTTCTACTTCTTTTAGTGTTCGCTTTTTAATTATCACTGTGCTAAAACAATGATAAATATTCTATCGAAAAAGTATTGTGCAGTTTCCATTTTCTGCTGTCTCTTCCAAGATTAATTTTTTTAAAATTGCCTTAAATGTTCGAAGACTGGACCAGATACATTGATATTTGTATTGTACATTTGAAGTTATGTACTGTGTAACAGATTTCGCAAATTCAAGCGAGCCACTACCGTATCTCGTCAGATCGAGCATGAACGTCCTGTCTCGAGGGGGTTCCCTATAGTTCCCGTTAGCATGATCGTTCGGCATTCGAGGCAGAACGATCGAGTTCCTGCCGGACCAAGAAACTGCCCCCGGCGAGACAGGAAAAAGGGCGAGCATCAGGAGCGTAGCTAGTCTTTTTCGGTGTTCGGCCCGATTTATCGCGACCGCAACCGTCCGTCCTGAAAATAAATGGCCAGATTTTGAGAGGCCGTACGGTTATGTTCCTTCTTCCTTGAGATTAATCGCACGCTGCTAGCGGTAGTTCCAATGATAGACAGCTCCAGCCGAACCTTCGGCCTCCTGATTACTTATCCTTCGACTGGCAAAATGGCCGCTGACAGGCCGAGCGGTTCCAGCTAAAATATTTGGACACGGCTCTTGGAGCGTCGGCTGAGAATACTTGATTGAATTCCTCGGAGACTCTTACGACTAGGAAAATATCTCCAACGAGAAAGCTGTACAGTTTTCCGCCAGGAATCCATGAAACGTGTACACGGATCTCGGTAAAGTCTGTTTTCTTCTCGTATTAAGAAACATTCGTTTCCAGACGGTCAAAAAAGTAGCTGTACCTTGATCATTTTTTGCGAGAAACTTACTAGAGCTATTGGAATGAAACTTCCAGCGATTATTGTTCATATCTTGCGCTGTCTGTTCAATTTTTTTGATGGTCGTATTAAATATAGTTTTTGGGAAAACTTGAAAAATTGTCGCATACGTGTTATTATTTTTAGCGTTTCAGTGGCAATTTTGGAAATTTTTTGCGGAGAAACGACCGGGGCTAGTGGAATGAAACTTTCAGCGATTATTGTTCATATCTTGCGCTGTCTGTTTAATTTTTTTGATGGTCGTATTAAATATAGTTTTTGGGAAAACTTGAAAAATTGTCGCATACGTGCGATTATTGTCCGCATCTTGCGGTGTATGTTGAATGTTTGTGTTGATCCTATTCGATAGAACTTCTGAGAAAAACACATATTCCCGTACCGATCATATCACGAACTTCCGAAGAAGCTCCCTGCATTTGGATGCAAAAATCTGGCAATGTGTTGCGAGAGAAAACTTGCAGCGTCTAAATTATATCTCGCGCGCTACATGTACAATTCTTTTGGTGGAGGGACACGATGTAACTGCTGCGCATCGGGTACCGGAAGCGATCCTCGGACAAAAACCGGAGTCCAGAGCGCAGAAAGAAATTCCTATTTAATCCCGAGTTTCGCGTCGCCTGGAAGTGCTCCTCGTATATTCGCAGAGGAAGCGTTCCAGAGCGTCCGATCTTTTTCATCCTCGTCGCGAGTGGAACGGGTTGTCAGAGTTCGAACAGTCGTATCACCGCGCGGAGCCTGTATAGTTCGGAGAAAGTTCGCCTTTCCACGGTCGCGTCTACGCGGATACGGATTATCGTCGCTTTTACCTGAAAACTCGAACGGGAAGGTAAAACTAGCTTCGCCGGGTGTCGAAAAAAAAGAAAAATAAAGAAAAACAGCGTAAAGCCTCCCCATTGCACGCCGCTTGTCCGATCGAATTTTCCGACGATTCTCAATGGTAGGCTTTTCTCGCTTCAACGACGGAAACGTTCTCCACACAAAAAAAAAAAATAATTACATGCGCTTAAAGCAACGAGAGAAAAGATTTATCCCGATTGCGTGTGTCGCTAAAGAGTAAATAATGTTTTTCTGGCGTTAAAAGTGAATTTACACCTGCAAATTCTTCAAACGAAAAAAAAATTGCTTGCGCTCAGAGCAGTAGGAAAAAAAAGATCACTATGGATCACCTTAGATTATTTAATACTGTATTTTAATAGAGAATGCAGAAACGTTGATTCGGATAATGGGGGTTCTATCAACCCTTTGCACTCGGAGCTATTTTAACTCCAAAACGAAACATTTCTTCCGACATAAAATATTTGTCTTCTATATACTTTTTTTTCGTGTTATACATACGAAAATGTTCACGAAAGTGTTCAGTAATTTATTAAATACAAACGAATTTAATAATGTAAAAAATATTTTGAATAATGATACAGCAGTTTTTAGTGGCGCCTTGCAGTTGCCATTCGAGTGCTAAGGGTTAAATCGTGGATTAAACAAGCAAATATGCTCGGACCGACGTCACGTTTGTACGCATTTTAATCAGAAAAATGTGGCGAATAACCCAGTAAAAGATTCACAAAAAAACAGTGAAGAACGAAAAGGTTTTCTTACGGTTTTCGGCGATCAAGCTTGTAGACATCTTGGGAGGTGCACCCCGCGGTAGTGGGGATAAATTTATCGCAGATATCGCGCGGATCTGTTGCGCATATATAGAGGCGTTACTGTAATTGTCGCGAGGGGCCCCAGCAGGGTGCAATTAGAGAGAGGTGGCCTGGTTGTCTGTCGTTCGACGGCCAGTAATTCCGAGACAATGCTCGCCATCCTCGCAGACTGTGCAAAGTGACTGTGTCGCTTCAGGTCTTGAGTGACCTAAGGCAAACGCCAGATCAATTGGCCACTCAAGGCCACTTCCCTGACTGCCAGTGACGTCACCGGCCTCCTCTCCTCTCTCCCTATCTCTCTGTCCTCCCTCTTTCCCTCTCTTTCTCGAATTACGTGTCTCTTTCCGCGAAACTGAAGCTTCGTAGGGGTTTCTGCAGTGCTTCCGCAGCACCCATAGTGATCTCGCATAGTCCACCCACCAGGGGGAACAGGGAGAACCTCGGAAACCTAGACGATTATAATCAATAGCGCCTCGGACGCGTTTTCCACGTGTAATCAAACGTCGCGCAACCTGTGTGAAAATTGTTTAGCTGGTTTTCCTTTGGCACGAAAGTTCCGCAGTTTATTTATCACCGATTCCCAGTGACAATTTTTTAATTGTGGTAATGGTCGACGCGACGGCGAACTGCTTTCCGTAACCGTTGATTGATACTCGCCTGCAATCGCGATTGTGGTAACAGTGCCGTGCTGCAATTAGCAATTGTAGGTTGTAATGAGCTGGTAACTGAATTCCCTGCCGCGTTTCTCTTGCAGTTGTTAACTGTAACGAGTAGGCTTCGGTTTACCTCTGTAGCCAACATTGTTTAAACAATATAGGGAAAAAACCGGCAAGCTATTTCCTTTTATTATTGATTTATCATATGCTTCAGCACTTGAGTCTCGGAGCTGTCATTTTTATTAATTGGTCTTATATTTATTGTTTATTTACTGAGGACCAGAATCGACCATACGAGTGCAAGTTTTTGGAGTAATTCACAAAGGACCGGGTTAGTTAAAGTGGGAACTTTTTATCTTTTATATTATGTACTGTGTTACTAATTTATTAGGAACCTTGATATATTTATTAACTCCCCAATGGACCTTCGAATTTTTAAATCGAAAACCATTGACTGAGGGGCGTATAAAAAAAGAAATAAATATGTGTGTGTAGCTGCTGCACACTGCGATCAATGCAATTTTTATTTTTGCATAAAAATCTATTCATACTGTTGAGCTATCGAATTTATCGTGTAACACCTGGAAGGGGTTCATTCACAGAGACAGGTCACGCTATCAATCAGTCATGTACCAAAGGCGTTGCGTTTGCTGTTTATTCATCGGGTCCAGGAATAATCGGGAAAATCAACATCGATCGGCGCGAAAATCGCCGGCCGGAAAAGATGACTCGCTTTCAACCCGGTGCTTTCAACTTGTGGACGCGTGCCAGTCACGCACACACTCGTTCCTCCGTCTCCCTCTAATGACGTCACGTTAATGAGACGCTCGGTCGAGCATAAATTTCGATCGGCGCGCGATTGATCGGTACGAAGGCCGGGTACGGAAATTTTGCAGCGCCCGACGCTGATACACGAGGCCGACTACTGACGTAAGCCCTCCTCGCCTCGCCTCGCCTTGCCTCGCCTCGCCTCGCCTCGCAGCGAGGAGGATCATTTAACACGTTCACTGCCGTGGGGGTCACCGATGACCGGCGCACCGTTCCTCAATGGCGCCACCGCCAACCGCTACATCCGATCGATTCGATTAAAGCGAGAAACTTTGTATAACTTTCAGTACAGACAGTACGGACGGTGCACAGTTGGCTGCAAACGGGAAAAACTGCTCGGATTTCAATATTTCAGCGGATCTTGCTGAAAGTTTTTCCGTTTCAATATTGAGCTTCTATATGCGCTGACAAGATAACTCGTCCTTCTCTGCGCTCCGATGGTTAGTTATACAGGGTGACACAAAATCTACTTCCTTGAAAGAGGTGATTCCTGAGGGCATCCGAAGTAACTTTTTCCTTTGCGAAAATCTTCTCCGCGGCTTCGCTGAGGAGTTATTAACGAAAAACACGGACCAATCAGAGCACGGCTATAGCGAACAGATTCCCGCTCGGCCAATGCCAACGCCACGCTCAGCGGGAACCTGATCACTGTAGCCGCGCTCTGATTGGTCCGTGTTTTCCGTACATAAGTCCTGAACGAAGGCTACCAAGAACATTTTCGCAAAGGAAAAAGTTACTTCGAAGGAGCTCGGGAATCACCTCCTTCAAGAACGTACATTTTTGGGACAGAAAGTACATTTTTGTTCGCTTCCGTAAAAATGGCGCAGAATCGGAATAAATTCAGTCTTGACATTTTTAGAAAGATATACGCACCATTCATTTTTAGCACTTGGTAGATGTAAAGTTCAATTTTTTATTATAAAATTGCCGGTACCTAAATTGTTAATTTTTAAGTCTGAACGCCCCGTCTCCCATTTCTGACGGACATAATGTCTTTTGTGGAAAAATGTTAGCCGACGCCATAGCTCTGACAAAACGTCACGTCCTGGTCACTTTCATCCAATTACCGCATCGCGACCCGGCTTATCGCTTTCTTCGTCAACCGTTCGTTACGTAAAATCGTTGATGGCTGCGAAGAGCTGACCTTCGTCTCGACCGCCAGAAATCGAGTCAGAGTGGCAAACATAGTACACTGTGACAGTCGACCGCAAAAGTTTGCATACACCGCTCGAAGTTGTAAAATTCTCCCCCGGGGAAACGACGATCCTGCACATTTTATCATCATCGATCGCACACGTCGATTCAAATTAAATAGATTCACGACGCGACTCGCCAAACCATTTTATTTACATTTCATGAACAAAACTTGATTCTCATCTATCACCACTGGCATTCTTTCGTCCAAGATTCGCACTATCACTTGGCGTAATTAAATCTCCCCTACATTGTCAGTTTGTGTAAATAAATTGAAAATATTTTCCAGCATTTACGCATTTTAGAATAGCTTGGAATTTCAAGTATATGGTGTGAATTATTTTTTTTTAGTCTTCTTACATCCGACAGGCCATAAACAAATTGAACACACTCCGTCTATTACTGTAACAATAATTTCGGAGAAACAATTTCGTCACTCAAATATCAGTCCAACGCGCTAATAATTGTTTACACCGCGTTTCTGTCGTCATAGCCTAACATTCAAATATATCGTCTTGTTCGGGAGAATCCAAGGAACATTTCTAACAAAGTTAGAACCCCGCCACTACCACTGTCAAAGTATGAATCATTTTCAAAGTTAAAAATTCGCGTTTCACCTTAAAACTGACTGTCCCGGAATAAAACGAAAACGCATGGGAATAAAGCAAGAACCCCCGTAAAAATGTACGATCTCCATGCAAGGATACCATCGAAATACTTCTTCCAGAGCCCCAAGGGCAGGACATCTTCCCATTAAGAATTTCCCAGGCAGGAGAATGGTCTCGAGACGCTAAGGGAGGTTTTGCGCGAGGAGCGTGCGGATTTTCCGCATTCCAGTGGATTATTTCGAAATATTTTATCCACCGGCCCTGGTGGAAAGATGGATAACTGGATCGTTCTCGTAAAAATCAGTGGGGGGGACGCATAAGTGCAGGTCGCATGCACGCCGCATGAAATAGTAAAGGAATGGACTCGTTTTCTGAGGAGAAGGCGAGGCGTCTCGTATGGAAAGGGTGCGGACCGCGCGCGCTATGGCCTCATGACTAATTCAATCGGGTCACCGGTTGTTTATTGGACTGCGAGTACCCAGGCCGTCTTATTGATTGAAATTCATCCAAACAAGGCGACTAAAAATAAACGATTGTCCGGCCAGGTACCGGCGGATCGGTGCCGTCGACTATCGCGAGACTGCGAGTCGGGTTGACACTGCAATTTCTTCTGGGGAGAATCGAGTTTTTTCTTACACAGTCTTGTAGTCCAAACCTCTGGACGTGTCTCTGTAAAATTATAAAATTAAAATACATAACAGTTTCGAAGTTATTTCTTATTGAAGTCGAGTTCACGCTTCAAACCGCAACAATCGTGAATCAAAGGCGGCCATTTTTTTCTAGCGAGAAAATCGATTTTCTTCTTGCAGGATCTCGTAGTCCAACTCTTTGGACGTGTCTCTGTAAAATATCAAGTTAAAATTGGCAATAGTTTCGAAGTTGTTAATTATTGAAGTCGAGTTCACGCTTCAAACCGCAATAATCGTGAATCAAAGGCGGCCATTTTTTTCTAGCGAGAAAATCGATTTTCTTCTTGCAGGATCTCGTAGTCCAACTCTTTGGACGTGTCTCTGTAAAATTATAAAATTAAAATACATAACAGTTTCGAAGTTATTACTTATTGAAGTCGAGTTCACGCTTCAAACCGCAATAATCGTGAATCAAAGGCGGCCATTTTTTTCTAGCGAGAAAATCGATTTTCTTCTTGCAGGATCTCGTAGTGCAACTCTTTGGACGTGTCTCTGTAAAATATCAAGTTAAAATTGGCAATAGTTTCGAAGTTGTTAACTATTGAATCCTAGTTGACACTTCAAACATCAAATGCATCTTTTTAAATAAATTAAGAGCAACGTACTGGACCAATCAACTTCAAATTTTAACTGTACCATAAGGAAGAGTGGTATTATCATTTAACTTACAATCAAAACAATAGGTTCTATAGATCCTGTTTTATTAACGTTAATGTTAAGAGTACTGGCAATCTTTCTAATAAAATTGAACTTTAGAATCGTTACCATTTCTCGTGAAATATTTTTTTCCGTCGAATGTAGGTGAAACAAAAAATGTATATATAACGTAACAAAAGGTATCGTGAAAACCTGTGCAGAGTTTCAAATCACTTACACCGTACCATTTAAAAAGGATGCAAAAGTCGATATTTCCAGTCGCAAATGAAGTCGATATTTTTCACCAATAAAACAACTTTCGTATCGGAAGCTGTGCTAGGCAATCCCATCAAATCTGCATTGTCCATAAGCGTTTCAATAAATTGCGGCCTATTTCTATTGATTTTTCCTATCTCTGTTGTCCAGGTTGCGCTAACGCAATAGGCACGTTTTATTTCAATGCGCGGAGTGGAACAAGTTTACGTTCGGATTTGCTTAATATGATCGTTTGATCGAGGATTTTGTGAATCTGAGACATCAGGAACTAATTGACGAGAATAGCATCATTGTAAGGTGTAAGAAGCTATTTTGCCGACTATAGAGAACGAATGGTCTTCATTGCCAAGAAATGCGAAAGTCACGTGTAATAAGGTGGACTGGGGATGTTTGCGCAAATATAGGCTTTCGTAGATTGGTTTACAAAACTCGCAATCAAGCAGACACGTGTATGCTCTAGTACGGGTTCTGTTCGGATTTTAATCAAATAAAAGACCCATTAAACCTTAGTAGATTTTGTAATACTCTCTATTCAATAATAGATGTTCTGGGGAATCGGGCGTACTAATATGTCTACGCCGTGGAAATCATCAAAATAAATTTATTATTGGGTGTTGTTAAAGGCAATTAAACACAGAAATATTCCTCTTCATTAATTCATATCGTAAAATGGGTATTTCAGCGTTCTCTCAATTTTAAAACATTCTGCCATGTTTCTCACAATTTAAAGTTATTTTGAAAATTTACTTCTCATCGAAAATTTAGCACATTATTTGCATCCTGAAATCGGACATTTTGCATGCAGCAACCTAATAAAGATCGATAGTTCAGTGTCCACAAAACTCGCGAGCTTCGATAGAAAATTCGAAAAATTCGAGCGATCAAAAATTGTTGCGTGTCAAAGCCCTCACATTTTTCCCTTGGAATCGCTATAGCTCGGTATAGCTCGCACGGTATTTTTCCAGGCATTTAGAAGCCCTGTGAACGAATGCATACCGCTCGGTCCTGCACAAGAAACATAAGCGATCTGCGACAAAGTTACGTTGGCTGCGGTCCAGCGGCGCAATATTCGAAAAATTCGCGAACGAGGAAACCAGGGAGTAGGATCGCAATCGTGATCGTGATCGTGATCGTCCCCGTGGCACATTCCCGTTTCGAGGCTTCTGCGAGTTGACGAGAAACACGCCCCCGCAAAAACCACCCCCTTCGCCGCCCCTTTTCTCATTTCGATACGTTCCTGCGCTCGCGACAAGCTGTCTTCGTTAACATTGTTATCGCCGTGGCTCGTGCGGATTCCCCGTGAATAGGAAATGCAACCGCAAACACTAAGCTCGGCACAGTTTCGGGAAATAATGGAGAGCTATTCTTGCACAGGGAAACCAGAAATTGCTAAACTAACTGATTATTGTAGAAGGGTGATATTGTCTTCGCTGCTTCTGCAGTTTGAGAGATTTTTTTTTTAGTTTTTCTTGGAGGAGGGTGTTCGTTCTTTCACTCTCAAATGGACCTTCGAAATGCACTTCGAAAATGCAACGATTCGATTGAACTGTATTTAACCTCTTGGCACTCGAATGGCGACTCTAATATTCGACAAGCGATTCTAACTTCCTTATTCAATTTCAAAATTCAAATAATTCAGTTAGCAAGATGAAAAATTTTGTAAAAGCAAAGTGATTTGTTTAATGAGACATACGTTCCCTGCAAGAATTTTTTGATCACGTTATACGAGTGCCTGTCTTAACAAACACAATATTTATGACTAGACTGAGGATTTTTAAAATAAGAATCTCCTGCATTAATCGCAAGCTATAAGAGCTGCACGGACATTTATTTCTTTTCTAAAAAATTGCAATGAAAGTAGTGCAACAGCATTTTTGAATTCTGTAAATATTTTTCTTGTTTTGTACTCGATCGACCCATTTCTGTCATGAACGCATAAAATCCACAGTCTATTTATGATCCAACATAGTGACTCGCTACGAAACCGAATCTCTAAGAAACCACCAACAACCCGGATACTTCTGAACAGTGGTCATCCACTCAAACACAAAATCTTTCAAATAGATGTCCGAGCCCGGCCAAGACTCGCCCCGAATCATTCAATCTCCCCCGTGATCCCCCGATCGCGTCGCGCCCCGAATCATCGTCACTCGTCTAAACCGCCCCCCCCCCCCCCATAAAACAATCCTCCATAACTCGCTCGAACCCACTCGGTAAGTACCCAAGCCCCAAAGAGAGGACGCAGTATCACGAGTCCTTGCGTCCTCGTCCTCGAGGAATCATGTGTATAGACGTCGGTGCACGATTGCTCCCCAGAATTCTCGAAGACCTCATCTCTCTGGAACCCTGCGCCCTCCGGCACCGATCCATTGCCTGGACATCATCCTAACGAGGAGACCTGGACTCGAAACACAGATCCAATCTCTGAATCTCGAAGAAAACGAAGTTCCCGTGTGTAGTGAAACGGCAGAAGATGGCGAAGGATCGCGAGACTGAAGAAACGGTGCCTCCTGTATCAAGGTCCGAGGAGCAATCGGGCGAGCCGGACGCCGGAAGAATGGTCTGAGAGAGGAGAGTTGAAGAGAGTCTCCAGCGGACACTCGGATCCTGTAAAGACAGAGGATTTTCTCGAAGAGATCGGTTCGTTGGTGATCGATATTCGGAAGGTGAACAGAGCGAACACCAGGCGACAGACTCGGTGTCTCCCGGCCCGGTGTTCGATGAGAACCGAACAAGATTTGGTGCATACCCAGCGTACGTGAGAAGGTCCTCGGGCAGGAGGACGGGGCGCCGAAGAGATCGTCCTCGACCACGACGATCACCACGACGACGATGCTCCGGTCGCCGGCCCGCGTCGTTCTCCAGGACTCCTCTTCCGCCTCGACGTCCTCGACCCTGTCGGCGCCACCAACGCCGGTCCACCACGGCGCCTCCTCTTCTTCTGCCGCCTCCTCGCGTCTTTCCCTCCTCGACACCTGCCACAGGAAGATCAGGTTCTTCGGCGAGCTTGTCGCGTGAGTCCCACACACACCGTCTATCTTCTCTCTTTCTCTCTTTCTCTCTCTCTCTCTCTCTCTCTCTCTCTCTTTCTCTTCTCTCTTCTGTCTCTCTAACTTCTACATCCTAGCGTCTCTAGATTGCCGATACAGTCTTGTTCCGATATAAGGCTGTTCCTTTCGAAATAAGGAAATTGCTGTCCCCCATCCTTCTTTCGAAGTTGCTCGTCCGACCAGTGTCGCCAGAACGGGGGAATTGAGGGGAATACAGTCCCCCCCCCCCTCTCCCAACGTGCGTGGGGATGCCCGCCACCTGAAAACAAGGCTATCGATCAAACTTTGACATTTACGGTAGAGACATTTGAGACAGTTACGGAGAGAATGGCGAAACTAGGTCCCGAACCTTCTCCTTATATCAGAACAAGACTGTACAGTGTCTTCCGGGAGAAGTACTCTGACTGTCCGATTGCTTCCGACCGAGATTCTTCAGCAGATTCTGTTCAACCCTGCGCAAAACTTGCGGACAGTCTGCAGACCCTTTAACGGCCCGATATTTTTCTTATTTCGAAGGTGAGGAGTCTGAGGGAAAATTGACGATTAAGATTTCATACGTGTCGTTGTGGACCTGTACGTTGCCAGTTTACAGGAGCTGATTAAAATTGAAACTGATCAGTTAGGGTACTTCCCTTGTGAACTGGATGTGATATGCGATGTTGCGTGCATGCAGGGTGTCCTCCGGCGGAATGCCTGCACCAGGGACGTCCGAAATGGCGGAACGGTGACGTTATAGCTCGATCGGTTATAGATTTATACTTGGCTCGTCGTTATACGTCTTCGTTCATTCTCTCTCTCTTTCTCTTTGGCAAAGCTTGGTGAATGGTTTTTGGGAGAAGGGTAGGGAGAGTGTAATGGAGGAGGATGATAGATACGAGTGGATGGAAGATTGTGGTTGATGTATGGTTAGAGGAATGTGGAGAGAAAGGGATGATTGAATGGAGGAAGAAGAATATGTGTGAGTACAAAAGAAAAGAAGGCGTGGAAAGAAGAACGATGCGGAGCGACGTATAAAATATCAAAGAGGGGAGTCCTAGTCCTTAAGCGATACAGTCAATTATATTGTAAAATATTAAAGAACGCACAAGACGCACTCTCAAATGATGTCTTGAGTTAATAATGCAGAAGAGAAGATTTTCAATAAATTGTAACATTCAGCAAAATCGCTTGTACTGTTTAATTTCTGTTTAAACAATTTTTTGTTTCTTCAGTATTTTATGGGATAATTGAGTACATAAGCACAAATTTACTAGTAAAGTGTTACTTGCTTTCTACAAATCGTGTAAACAGAAACGAAAAAGTGTGCAAGTAAAGGGTAAGTGAGAGGTGAATGCAAGGAGAGTTGATTCTGCGATCGGTCAGGTTAAGGAACGTTCTCGAGGTTCCACGGGAAAGATGGGTGACCGCTCGATAAAATAGAGTAGTGTGCTTTTGTACGAGTAAATACCAAAGAGAAATATTACGTATCAGTAGAAAAAGAAAAGGAGGAGAAGTAATATTGAGCAGAAAATGATAAGTATGTATGAAGAAGGAGAGAATATCACGCGAGTGGAAGAGAAAGAGAGAATAAATGAAATATGAGTGAAAAGACAAAAACGGGTGCTAGAGTAGAAGAAGATCGATATGAGTAAAAAGACTATGAGACCATGTCAGGAGAAAGAGAAAATTGGTATGTGAATAAACGAAGAGATCAATGTGAATAAAGAGAGAGACTGGTGAGAATATTACAAAATAGAAAGAGAGGGAAGAATCAATGCAAGTAGCAGGAAAAGAATATTGTGTGTTATGAGTAAAAAGGGGAAACGCCGGTCACCCGAATGAAGGAGAGAATATATATGAGTATGACGAATATGAGAATAAATACCACACGAGTAAAAATAAATGAGTATATGAATAAGCGGAAAAGAGTGTAAGAAAATGCTCTTCCCAAAAATCATCTGCTCTGCTTTGCCAAACAATGTCCCACTAGATTCAAGAACTTCTTCATGGAACTGTCCGTATCTCCATCTCCACCTTCGGTCACGAAACCCAAAAATCGCTTTTGCTGACGAAAGCCCTAATTGGACATCCCTGGAGCAATCGAATCTCAGATGAAACGTGTCTATTCTCGAAGCTGTGACTCGTTTCTTCTATCGCGTCCGATCGTCTTTCGTAGATCAAGAGATCAAACTACTATACTGCAGCGATAGCAACTCTGTGAACAAACTGGAATTCTTTCCTATGGAGACACCTTGTATACGTTGATATTATGTATCGTGCAAAGTGCTGAGTGTTAGCTGAAAATTGTAACGCAGCAAACTGAAAAGATCCTTTCAATTTTAAGGGTAACTTAATTTACGCTTAAGGAAGTTAGTTACTTCGTCGTGAGCCTAATTCTGGCTACGTTACAATTTCCAGCTGGCTCTGCAACATCGATGTATTGCGGCTGAAAGTCATCGGTTATGTTTTTGCATGGCATCTCTCACTGATCACGCATAAAGGACCCCGGGGGTTTATGGTTGTTTTCCGCTTTCCCTATCGAATATGTTCTTCCTCGACAAGGAACACTTTTCGCTCCTCCTTTACTATGTAAACTAGCGAACGACGCCGAAGCAATCGATTTTGGAAAATTGGGTAACGATAAATGTGAGCTTACGTTTATCGGGGAACTGCGATCTCGAAATCGAACAATATGAATCTTCTGTTCGATGTTCAGTGACGTACACTTATCGATTACGTATTGTATCTAAACAAATACAAATGCACAGAATCTCGTGGAGAAAAGATCAACTATTCAATTTTTAGCCTTTTGCGATTATTGATTTCAAATTAATTTGATCACAGAGATTACGTGCCGCAACAATCCGAAAAATGTTTTTTTTTCCAATGTTACATCATTTGCAGACTGTGAAGCGTTAATGCTGTGTAAATATATTCCGAATTGAAAACATTAATAATCACGGATTTTATGCATTCATGACAAAAATGTATAATTGAAACGCGAAACTGTAAAAACATTCGGAGAATTTAAAAATACCTGTCTTATTGAAATTATTAAAGAAAGAAATACATTTCAATTTCTATGTCTGAAAATTTGTATTTTGCATAAAAATCCGTAGTCTATTAATAATTAATACAATTGAATATGTTTGTAAGTCTGGTTCTAAAAATATCGCAAAAGTCTAGAAAGCGCGGTCTGCTTTAATAAACTGTATTATTTAATGAAACATAGCGAGAATTGATAAATTAATGACTTTAAGCAAGAAAGTTGAATAAAATAAAGAATAAATCGCGTTTTTATAGGCGAATAAAACCGAAATTGGATCGAATGAATAAAATTTGATTTTGCTCCCCGAGCGGTTCGGCAAATCGAAAATATGACGAGCTCTGTAAAATACCATATATACTCTACTAAACGTGTGATAATATTAAGGTGGTCTTTGCAGTCTAGAAATAGCGCCGTATAAAGTTGCATAGTTTAAGAGTCGTCTCACGTACGGTTAATTGAATCGAACATGACTGTGTCGAGCATGATGTAATTCATATCATCCTAGATAATTATAGTACAGTCAGGTGCAAGAAACCTTTAGGTGCATACAGAAGAAAATGCACAGGAGGACGGCGGACGCGGACGTAGCCGACGAATTAACTCGTCCTAACCGAGGTCAACAGGTTATACATAGAACAGTGTAGATTAGCGATTAGGGGGAGAGTATAGTGTCCTAGCAGTTAATGAATGTGGTTTGCTGTTTAGATGGCGATCCGTGGCCGAAACTGGCAAAATGGTCGATTGAAATAACAATTATGCCTCATTAATTGCAAATTAACCCTCGCGAAAGAGAGATAGATACCAGAATAAAAAATATAAAATGTTCACTCACAAGATGGTCTATCAATAGAATAATTTTATAACTAATTCTATACAAGAACAATGTCCTGCATTTTCGTGTCACATATCAAGAAAAGAATATTGTGCATCAAAATAATTTTGTTATGCAAGCTAAAATTGCTCAGTAACATCAGAAAAAATTTGAAAAATAAAAGAAGGTCTCCGAGGTCTCCCACAATATAATAATTGAACGACTAATTGCATTTTCGTGCCATATATCAAGGAAAGAATATTGTGCATCAAAATAATTTTGTTACGCAAGTCAAAATTGGTGGATAAAATCAGAAAAAAATATGGGAGATAGAAGGAGGGCACGGCCATAAAGAATCGACCGATTAGGCCAGTTTTCGCCATAGGATTGCTCCTTTCCCGTGGCATGAGCTTGTCTAGGGTCTCGACGGTGCATTCAGTTCAAACGTAGACGTGGCTGAACGTTTGTGGCTCTCGTTTATATTTTATATTGCATGCGATAGACTGCGTTCTCTGACTGGCAGAAAGCTGATTAGGCAGCTCGGTGTTCTAGCACGAACGGAAAATACGACGAATCGCGTTCGCGAAAAGCGGCCCGAAACGGTGTTGCCTGGACAGAAACTTTTTTCATTGTTTAAACTTATTTTCGCTCGTCGGTGTTTTTGTTTACTGTGGGACGCGCTGGGGAACACTGTTTAGAAAACAATAGGTGCTCCATTGTTTTCGAATTAAACACATTGCCTGTGGCCATGACAGAAAAATAATCGATAAGAAGAAGACATTCGGACATTTTTGGAAGGATTTTTATATTTGAGCACTGCTGATGAAGAAAAGAAATTTTAATTTTAATGTTCCAGGAAAGTTTGATTTGTCTTTATATTAAAATTGGTGCTCATTTTGTACAAAGAATTTCTACGACAATTCATTAAATATTGGAAAAAAATGTAAGAAAATAGAGATATTTCGAAATTTCTAGATCGATTTTCAATTTTTGAAGATGAAAGAACAGATCAAAGATGGCTTGATTTGCGTTAAAATCTACAGTCAATTTACAATTGTTAATTTACGATTTTTGCTGAATCGCGTGACGCATTTCCGAGAGAGAATCGTCATAAACAAAACATTTTCGATTGTCACTTTATTCAATTTATACCATGAAATATTTATCAACGCACAAATTCGTCAGGCGAGATTAATTAACGGATTCATTAATTCGCCTACGCGGAAAGTCTCAAAAACAGACCTTTGCACCATGTTTCTTGTTATAAAAACATACAAGTGAATTTACTACCACATCTACACTACAATCAATTCACAGATCAATTGTTTCTCTTAATTGAAAGATCGCGTTATCGAGTTTAATTTGTAGAATATTAATATCGTACGGTACACATTAAGAATTGCTTGAACGGTGCACTGGGGTTAAATAATGACTCAATTAAAGTTTTCTTGCCTCGGATATCTTCCAATAGAGATATTTACCAGCTTGAATGATGTCCAAGATAAAGTCTCCGAGACTTCGACGGTATTAATTAATTATCGGAGAAATTCATCGAACAAACATTTTCTTCTTCATTGAAAACGTTGTGTTCCTGAACTGTTCTTCTCTGTGTGTCTGTGTAAATATTTTACAAGTTGGAGCCACTGTTTACAACTTTTTCTATTAGAAAATTAAAACGACTTTCTTTCAAAGTCAGACGTTTTTAATTATAAATTTATCAGCATTTTGATAAGATAAAATCTATTTGATGAACATTTAAAGCATAGTTTTATGTTAAAAATGCTGATTTTGTGCAAAATAAAACGTTTTTGTATCGATTCACAGGAAACAGAAATTTCTTTGTTTTTTTAATGATTCTTTAATAAATTGACAATAATATATGTTGATATTCTTGAATTCTTTTAATGTTTCCACTATTTTAAATTTTGTCGACTCATTTTTGCTGTAGATGCATAAAATCAGCAGTAGATTGATGACTTTTTGCAATGATTATACTTAAAATATTTAAACAAACTAAAACATGGTTACAGTACATTTCTCTTACGCCTGTTTACTTAACAATAAAAATTCATTCGTTTAAGACTTTTTCACTGGTATTAACAGTTCAACATTTTTAGTCAATCGTGTATAAACATTCCCACGCGAAACAGAAATGAAAGGACCATAAATTTGACAAATCAGAAGACGATAAGTTGTCGACGAAGTCGGAACACGTTTCGACGAGTAAACTCGTCCTGGGAACGGTTCAACGGGGTAACTCGGTTCTGGTACCGTCAGGTGGCCCGATCGAGTTATGGTTGGATAAAGGAACTTTAATCAATGAACTTTCGCCGGGGTGAGACGTGGTAGAACGCGGAAGACAAGAAACGGAAACAGAGGAACGAGACTCGGTGATAGATTAAAAGCGAATTGAACAGAGCCGGGGCCGATATTCGTTCGATCACGCGAATCCGATAATTCGTTAATCTGATTAGCAAACCGGCGTGCCAGTCGATTAAAGGCGAAACGTTCTGTACACGACGCGATTAGGCGAGGAGAACGGGCTTGCTCGCGGACCGCGATTACTATGCGGGACACGCGGAACAGTCTTCCGACGTTGACTGATTCTGAAACTAGCGGCTTTTGTCTTCGCGTTTTTCCAAACGGTACCTACACTATTTCGTACAGCTCGCGATACAGAATGGTTCTCTCGTAACGTGACATTTTCAAATTTTGTAAATAATACACTTTTTTTAATCGTCTCTGTTTTTGGTAGAGCCATTTTTTAAGTCGGTGATGTCATTTTATAACGAACTTTGTATTAGATGTTTTAGATCTTTTTGTTAGACGAAAAATAATTTTGACGTTGTTTATAGGAGAATATCTTATTTTTACAGGTTTTTAAACCAACTTTGAGTTGACCAATAAAAATTGATCAAATTGATCATTTGACAACAAACAATACGAAACATATAGCTAAATGTCATAAAAGAGAAAATAAAACAGCAATTTACAGTAAAATACGAAGCAATTACTAAAAATGTAAAAAAGAAAAGAAAATAGAACAGCAGTTTACAAGGTGAAGCCAATGTCAAAAACATTAACAAATTCGCAAGATAAAGAGGTCTCATAAAATCGTCCATACGTCAATGAACGTCAAACCAACCGTACGCCATATTGACAGGCAAATGGCGTCGCGACGCGAGGAACCGCGAATTTTAATTAAATCATATCCGTTTCCTGTGGCGGTTTTTCTTTTTCTGTTGCCCGTTGCCAAAGTGAGTAAAATCGCGTGGCCGCAAAGCGACGACGCGACGTTAATAAATAGAAATCGTACACCGTAATTAAAAACCTTGACAGAGAGAGAGAGAGAGAGAGAGAGAGAGAGAGAGAGAGAGAGAGAGAGAGAGAGCACTCGTGTCGGCATTTTTCGCCGTCAATTTATTCCGGTCTTCCGGCCGGAGATCAGAATTTCCCCGTGTCCCGTTATCAGCGTACGTCGTTATCCTAATTTACCGGTCTCTCCACTGCAAGAAGTCCCGGCTCCGAACTATCCACCATCGTCGTCGTTATGCAAAACCGTCGTCCCGGTGAACCTTGCGCTTGATTCTAGGCTGCAACTTTATCAGACTGTGGATCTTCATGCAAAAGAACATTTTTCTTTCTGCAATCTTTCACTTTTCGCGCCTGGAGCAAATTATTCGATGGAAGCCGGTGAAGCAATTATTCTGTTTGTCAATCTTTCGTGCATTCATTGCAGAAAACGTTTTCCAAGACACTCAGAAAATAGGTGATTCTAGCCACGTCACGATCCTTCTAAATCATTAATTACTACTAACACGTTGACTGCCATAATATCTAGGTAAACGAACTCTTTGTTCAGGTATGATCAATTTTACTTAATCTTTCTTCTGGTATTTCATTTCTTTCGGAATATGCGAAATACAAGATAATTGTTTTGGCTTGTAAAAAAATTGTTCTTAACTATTTCTTTACAAAACTGTCGCCGATATATTCGTCACATTGTTCTGCTTAAAATGATACCAAACACGATACAGTTGGGATCACATTTACTCGTTTAATCCACAATATAGTAGAACCTCTGTTATCCGAACCAGCGAGTCTCGCAATCTTCAAACGCCTGTAACTAAATCAATTTAACGAATTCAAATGAATCCTTTTGCACACATATTCCACATCGGTTGTACTTAAAGAGGATCCTGCAAAAAAATTGATTTTTTGAATATCCAAAATCAGAATACCCCCTTAATCGAACCGGACGAGACGGTAAGCAGTCAATTCGAGGGATCGTCATCGATGAATTCCGTACGCGACCACTTCTGAGAGGTGTGGAAGGGTTAACGAACTTCCATTCGCGCAGTCAGACCGGAAACAGACGGTCGAACAAACGAGCGGAGACGTTTTCCGATAGCTTGTGGCCGCGAACCGTTGCGAACCGTTTGCAAAGCGTTTGCAAAGCGTTTGCAAAGCGTTGCAAAGCGAAACGGCTCGCTCGTCGATGAGAAACAAATTACCGCTCGTGCGGCTCGGGGAAAAAGTAATCTCGTTCCGGGACGAAGGACAGCATTACGACCCGGCCTAAATGCAGTTTACTTTGCTCGGCCTCGACGAGATGTTCCCCTGACCCCTCTGCTGCAACATTTTGGAACGCGTTCAAGCTCATTAGCCTGGTATCGCTAATACCTACCGCGCCGCCGCGATATGTTCCTGCGACTATACCGCATTTTGTGTCCGCTCTCTTCTTCATCTGTCTCCGCACTGCAATCAGCCGACCGCATTCTGCAAAATTTATCGTCCATTCTTCGAATATTAGTGATCATAGTTTTGAACACCTGTACACATGTATTTCGTTTACACGTACGCCAATAACTGTCGTTTTAACCTTTCAACAGTTACAGTAGAGACCTCTGCGACAGTTACGGAGATAATACTGTACGTGTTTATTATTTCACGTGCACCGAAATACACGTGAAATAGGGACCTCGACTAAATGTCTGCCCAAACGGCCCGTTGTCCGCGCTTATGGCACTCCGCGCGGTTTCGAATTAGGCTGTTTCCTCGACTCTCTGTTTTCCACTTCGAGACAGAAATAATTTAGTCGTTTTGCACTTGGTTGCGAAGGCTATGTAGTAATTTATGAACGACGACGTAGACTGCGGATTTTATTCATTTGTAGCATATTCGATTTCTCGATACTCGCCGTCGCGCATAGAAATTGTGTGAGTTGTAAAATTTTATCGGGCTCAACTGAAATATGTGTTTGCATTCGAAGCAACAGCGCAGCGTGTCCCTTGCGTTCCATCGATTAGAGTGACGCTACAATGGCGTCAGCGGTTATAAAAGCGTTGGAAACAAGGACATTGTTCCCGGAAGATCACAGAGCGTGGTAAATGTAAAAGCGAGAGATAAGGAACAAGCAGAATTTTATCTTGAGAATTTGAAACTTACTGCGAACTTGTTTCGCAAGATTGCGAAACTGGAACAAGAACGCTTTCGTAAAGAAAAAACATTGAAAAATTGGTGCGCAGTTTCCCAGTGAAAAAAAAAGATTTGAAAAATTGCAGCACAGTTTCCCTGGTGAAAGATTGAAAACAAGAAGCAGAGATGTTTGCTAATAATTTCGAACTGGTCGAGAGGTACGGTTGAAAAAAATAGTTGAGGCTGAAAACAAAAGCTCTGTGAATATTCTAAATTGCGAACAAAAATTGAAAACGGGACGTGTACTCTTTACATGAAAATTTGAAACTGAAATGAAAGTACTTTCGCAAAATATTTCTAATCGAGAGCAGTTTTTTTTTTTAGAAACATCTACCGTGTGAAAAAAAGGAGGTGGGTGTAGTTCAATTGCTCTTCGGCTATGTTCTAATTGGACCGCGGATTTTATGCAATTTTGACAAAATTGAATATTTTCAAAGTGAAAATTATAATCTTTTGCAAAGAGCTTCGAAAGAGAGATAAAAGTTGCCGACACATCGAAACCAAAGAATTTCGAAGACGCCCAGAAAGAAATTTCGAGATGCTTAGTAAGTGGACCAAGCTCGGGTTCAAGGAGAGGAGATCACAGGGTTCCGTGATCGCGGGTGCCCTGTGCAAACTTGTGCGAAAATGTTTCGGCGCACTCGAGACAAGTGCATCGCCTCTTCGCCTGTCCGCTCGGGTGTCTCGTAATTAGCAAGTTTCCAGCGAGCGGAGCTTGCGAGATTGCGGCGTGGCATAGCGTTTCGCGAACTGTATCACGTCGTCGGAAAAACGGCACCCCACCACGCGAACAGACCTAATTTACCGCCCCGAGGGAAAATTCAGGTCGGACCTAAAACGTTCGCAAACATGTGCAAATGTTCCACTGGCGCTGGAACTCGCAAAACTTCAACGTGGAAGTTGGCTGATTTTGATGCAATTCATACACAAAGTTTCAAGATGTCACACACCTTTGAACGTTTCGAAAACAATGGGAATTCAATCATTTTTCTTATATATAAATTGATGTTCTTCTAAAAAAGCAATAAATACATCCTGTTGAAGATTCCTGAGGTCATTCGAAGTAACCTTTTCGTTTGCGGAAATGTTATCCGCAGCTTCGTTCAGGAGTTATTAACGAAAAACACGGGCCAATCAGAGCGCGGCTACAGTTGAGTGCAGCGTTGGCATTGGCCGAGCTGGAATCCGCCCGCAGTAGCCGCGCTCTGATTGGCCCGTGTTTTTCGTTCGCAAACATTTGCAAATGTTCCACTGGCCCTGGAACTCGCAAAACTTCAACGTGGAAGTTGGCTGATTTTCATACACCTTTGAACGTTTGGAAAACAATAGGAATTCAACCATTTTTCTTATATATAAATTTATGTTCTTTTAAAAAAGCAATAAACACACTGTTCAAGATTTCTGAGGTCATTCGAAGTAACGTTCTCCAAACAAACACGGACCAATCAGAGCGCGGTTACAGTTGAGTGCAGCGTTGCCATTGGCCGAGCTGAAATCCGCCCGCAGTATCCGCGCTCTGATTGGTCCGCGTTTTTCCTTAATAATTCCTGGAAGAAGCCACGGGGAACATTTTCGCAAAGGAAAAACTTACTTCGAACGACCTCAGGAATCACTTGTTTCAGGGAGGAGTGCAATAAATATATGCGTTGAAACTATTGACTGCAAGAATTATTGAATATCGTATACAATTTTGGTTACTGACGTAAGGGTTCATTTGAATAGCGAACTCACGCGTACGTGACTGCGGCAGTTGGTGTACGGGCGGCGGTTTTATCCGTTCCCGGAGCCGTTTTCCGCGAATAGAATCGATCGATTCACCGCGGACGAATCACAGCCGGGAGTCTCTGCTGGATAATTAGACACCAGTTTACGCCGAAATCAATGGGATGTAATTTCAGGCAGGAGTCACGTGTTACGCGAGCCTGTAATCAAAGATAGAGAATCGGCGAGCGATACGTTTGCTAACTGTTTGCATCGTGAATTATGTGTCGCGACGCTCGACGGTGTGCAATCGATGCGCCCTGTCTCGGCTTCCGTCGATTCGATTGGCTCCTGAACTCCATTTTCCCGAAAGAAATTCGTAATATCGCGCTAAAATCAATTTCGACATATTTACAACACGTTGAACCATCTTCAAAAATTATTATTTACCATTGGGCTGTGGATTTCTATGGGAAATAAAACTTGTTATCATTGTTGGCAAGATACGAGAGTTGCAATCAATTCAATGAGTTAAAAATAATACGACAGTATTTTCAAGTTAAATATTTCCACTGTTTTTCATTTAGTGTACTCGTTTTTTATACATAAAATCCGAAGTCCATTAATCACAGTATATTTTTGCAAACCAAATTCTGTGTTCAATTTTAACTCTGCAGTTTGGGTGTCGGTTCGGATAAAAGAGGTTCTACTAAATCGTGAATTAAACAAACAAATAGACTCCAAATTGCATCGTGTTTGGACTCATTTTCATCACAGGAACATCGCGAATATATTGTCCAGAGACTCGTACAGAAGTAATTAAAATATCGAGACTGTTATAAACAATTATCGAACCCTTTCAATATCACAGTCTTGAAGTAATTCAGATCGCATAGACGTCCCTTGCGAAGACTGAGGTTCTTTTTTAATTGAATAGTAGGTATAATTTATTTTCTATTTATTGAGATGTAAATCTCAACTACACTATTAAGCGAGGAGGATGCAATTTTCGGTGGAATCGTTGCTATACTGATTCGATGCTACATGATCCCTGAAGTTTGTTCTTCCCATTGATTTAGGAGGGACAACGCGCTCGAACTTTCTGAGGTTTGTGCGCCACGGGCCCGGTAATTAGCCGGATACGTGATTGCTCGGTCCAATCAAGAAGTTTCGCGCTACGTGCCCGTGCCATTACAAACATAAACGAGATGCGATGAGTCCCCCGGTCGAACGGGCAATCCCAGAAGGCCGTGGTCGAGCCCTGGAGCATGGGATGTCCGCTAACAACATGTTTATGCGTTTTCTGATTGCGGTTGACTTTCGCGCAATTCGTATTTTACGACGTTTAAAAAGAAAAACACATGATTTTCTTGGACGGCCTTGATCAATTAATTACTGTACACTGCGTATTAAAATCGTGAAAAATTATAATTAATATATCACTGTATACTAAAATCATAAAAAATATTTCATCTTGGCAAATGGACGAACAACCAATGGCAATATCGTTCACAGAAATTCAGTGTAATTCTCCGGTGGAAAGAGCAAACTCGGGTGCCAGTGGGTATAGCAAAGAGCCAATGGGCGTGGCGTTGGCTCGTAGTGGGGAGATCAGTCGCTCGATCTTGAGTAACTATTAAATCCCCTAAGCTAAGTCTCTGTACGCTATATTTAAAGGTAAATGTCCAGATCGTTGTACAATATATTTGAAAAGCATGTCTACATAATCCTGCAATGTAAAGAGCAAACTCAGGTGCCAGTGGGCGGAGTAAAGGGCAATTGGGCGGAGCAAAGATCCAGTAGGCGTGGCGCTGGCTGACAATGGGGGGGAATCAGTGACGGGACCTTGAATTATTCCGTTCTTTTTCGAATCCTTCGTTCCACCTGACGATCGGACGTTAGAAAATTTACGGATATCTTGTCGAATCTCGTCGAACGATCTTCACGCCTGTTCTTCACGGTTCGAGAAGTTCTCGCGGTCTAGATGCGCTAAATCTCTCGATCCCGACGCGCTCGAAACACAGATTAAAGGCCCCGTTTGTAACGAGACGTCGAATTCGCAGCCCCCGTCCACCGCGCAAAAGTCTTTTATTTTTCCATTTGGTGGGGAGCCTCGGGAAATGCGTTTCCCGCTCTCCTTTGCCAGTTGCGAAATTTTTATCGCCCGCGTCCCGCGGACACTTCCGCAAATGGAAGTCGTCGTGCCGGTGAACTTTTGCGAGCTTCGCGTGTGTAAACCTTCCGATCATCATTCTTTCAATCCGGGGAGAAATTGCAGGCAATACTCATTTTTCTGTTCAATGGGGTTAAACAATTGGGGAAACCTCGCCATTCATCCTACAAATTCGTATTCTAACAAACGGCTACACATTTGTACTATAAAAATCGAAATATATTGTCTTGGTTCAATCGTGCCTCAGAATGTGAGTAGTGGCGGCCATTTTTATAAAACGAAAGGGGCAACTGTTTAGAGAAGCATCGCCATTTTTCTTTCCTCTATTTCAACAATATTTCAGCAACAAACTCTCGGGAATACACTGTATCTAGTTTATATTCGATATTTGGGACATATATCGAGTAAAGACTGTAATTGGCCGATAACACGCAACGGCACTATGACGATTATTTGATTTTTTATTATTGCTACGAACGAAAGGGTTGGGGATCAGGGTTAAGGGCCCGGGATAGTCGCGTGACTTTTTAATTAATAATTTCCATTCACAGCCTTCAGAGACAGACTTAAGATCCGTCTTGGTCTTGATCCGACAGGTGACTAAACTTGTCACATTTTCTGCTCTGTATTATCAAGTTTTTGGCTTTATTTCGCAGAGAATCAAGACAAAATATAGCTGAATTTGTTGCTGGAGATATTTTCTAGTGCGCGCTGCTCTCGATTTCATCCAGAAAACTCATCCAACGGCAGAAAAATGCTTGAATTCCACGGCATGCACATCGTCAATTTTTGGCCTACTTCGAACGCTTATATTACCAAATATCTGCATAATCTCGTCAGCTCGTGACGAGCGCGCACTAGATTGAACCTTCCTCTTTCGAATGAGCCGTCTACCAGCGACAAAATATTCTTATGTAAGGAGAAAAACTTGAGGCACGTGAAACCATTTTTTGTCGGTAATGTAGTCACTCTACCTTACCGCGAATCTACGAAGACCGGGCCCTTGAACGCATCGTGTATCGTGTCGTATATCGCGGGCCCCGTTATCGCATTGATAAGAAAGACACGGTCGCGCTGGTCGAATGATTCGCTTAGTCGCTTGAGAGCAGCGTTTCTAGAGCAGAGCACGGCGCGGCCGAGGGAAGAGAGAAAGAAAAGGTGAGAGTTGGTCTCGGGCTGTGCGAGGTTACTAAACGAGCGATTTTACCGCTGTTCGTAGAAAAGCCCGACGAAAGGAGAAGGATGCGGGAACTACAGAGGATCCGAAATTGTACCTCGAGGAGGCGGCCCTCGAAAGGCAGCTGCCCGAGCTGGACCTGAGGATGCTGGTCGATCTGCCGCCCGGTCTCGACTACAACGAGTGGCTGGCCTCACACACCCTCGCACTGTTCGATCACATCAACCTCGTTTACGGAACGATATCCGAGTTCTGCACCATGACGGGCTGTCCCGACATGACCGGTCCCGGTTTAAGGTACGTCGCAACGCGAACCAATTTGTTTTTCACCCTATTCGGAACCCCCGTCTTCGAGAAGTAGAGCCCCCTCTTCAGGGAGTACGAGGGGGCGGTACTAATCAAGTGACGAAACTTTTTTATTTATAATGTGTTTTTTTTTTTCTTTTTGTGAGACCCAGAGATGAACCCAAGATACAGTTTGATCCGAACCGAGGATCTCTGAACTTTCTAAAAGAATTGTAGGAAATATTTTTGTGTTATTTTTTAATGTGACAAAACCATAAAAAGTCCGGTAAAAGACCTTGCCCTTGAAATATGTTGGCAAGGTCAACATTCTGTGCAACTTCTCACTATTCTCTAATAATTCCTTCTGGACTAATACAGAAAGGATCTTCTTTCAGCTGCTTTTAGTGCATTACAATCGTCAAATATCCTGATAATACAATTCTCCTGACATATAAAGCGTTAATGTGCCTCGCACAAACGAAATTCGAGGTCCGGAGTTTCAGTTCTCGGAGCGGATTCTTTGACGTTTCTGAAAGTTTTTTCGTCTAAGAACACAGTGCTCGAACAACGAAAAGAACGACGCAGAGGAAGGCTTTTAAGGAGCATTCTCCGAACAACTCTCTCTCTTTCTCTCTTATCCTCTCTCAACTTTTTTATCCGGCCATTTCTTCCTTTGTTGTTCCGTTCAACCGACATTACGCGGTCGAGTAAGTTCGCTTATCGTTTCGGAACGTCAGTAGGTAGAAATAGTCAATAGGCGAGCCAGAATAACAAATGTGCGAGTGACGAATGAAAATTATACTCTGCCAGTAAAATTTGTTTAATGAATATTAAAAAGTATAATGAATATTAAGAAAGAGATACGTAACGCATATATTAACTGAGTTTGATGAACAAAATTTAACATCTCTTTTATAGCCGGATAAGATGGTCAGACATGCCCTTAGACAAATTTAAAGAACCATAGACAATTTTCATTTGACATGAAGATCTGCAGTCCACTAATTATTATTGTTATTATTATCATTTCAGAACGTATCTGTGGTTCGACGAGAAGGGGAAGAAAACGAGAGTGGCAGCGCCACAGTATATAGATTATGTTATGACTTTTACACAACGCACCGTTAGTGACGAGACTATATTTCCTACGAAATATGGTGAGTAGTACAGATAGCGAATGAGATAAACGCTCATGAAAATAGTTCCGCGTACGCGGAAGCTCAAAAATATTCGATCATTTGTCCGACGAGCAATTTTGTATTTTATGGCAGCACCTAACCCAGATCTGACGAGATCCCAAATCGAGATCTCTAAAACTTTTATGAATCTAACGGGGAAAAGAAAAGTTTATTTTATGACCGGCATGCTCTCGCAGCGACGGTTTTATGGATTTGCCACTTTTGTTTATTATATGCGCACTCGTCGGGTCGCGAGACTGTGTTTCTATCCGTGGGTGGTTATTGTTAGACGAATTTTTATGGTTTTGTGTAATTTTAGTATACTTGGAATAGGGTAAGGGACCCAATTACTGTGGGGCTACCAATTCGACGAATTTTTCACGCTTTTGCGTCATTAATTCATCCTCAAAGTACTGGAAGATGTTTACACTAATAAATATTGACGGTATTTCCGCTTTTCTTTTCATACACAATGTTTCAATTCGCTATCAACCCCAATTTTTCTGAACTAATAAAAAAAATCAAAATTCGCAACGAGGATCTCTACTTAATGTGATTTTAAAAGAGATAAAACTCTTCGTTTCAGTAAACGATTGTAGTAAATTTACATTTTTATGAACAGTTTTCAAGAAAATTTTAATCAAACGAAGTTCCTAAAACGAAGTATACCTACTAAACGAACGCGTTAGCTACTTGAATTGTTCAAGGTTTTAATTACTTTTTCAGACTTGAAAATGAATTTTCACGTTGATATATTGAGCGCGCCAACTTCAGTGACTATCTGAAAACTGCGGAAGAATTTAAACCATGAATGCTAATTTCACCATTTTTGTTCCATGAAATAATTTGTTTCAATTTAATCCTCTGATCTTGTTCCTTTCTTTAAACTTTCCTGGTTTTCTTTCAACCCTGATTTCGGTGATCCATCAAATATTTTTGGGCAAAGATACATATGTACAACAAGATTTGTCGATTTTTCAAGACTAGGTTTAAAAACTGGTTTGTGTGGGTAAATTCGTAAAACTCCAAAAAAAAAAAGTTCTTACATTTTAAAGACCAGAAAATACAATGAACGTGTCAAAATCAACTACCGAATTAACGTGTAAAAATTGCCAATTTAATTGGAGTACATTTTATTTTGTCGCGTTATTCTACCTCCAAAAATGTTAAATAATTATTCAGCGTTTTTCTGTTTTCCAAAAATTCAAAAACCAGTTTCTGCCTAAGCTCTACAACGTTGCAGAAACTCGAGGGTGGCGCAATGAATGATGCGCTGCCTAAGGGGAGAAAACAATAACGGTATTAATCGCTCGTTTTCGTTGATGTTCCAGCAAATGAATTTCCTAGCTCGTTCGAATCGATAGTGCGTAAGATCCTGCGGCTACTGTACCACGTGGTGGCACACATTTACCACTGCCACTTCAGAGAGGTAGCACTATTGGGGTTGCACGCTCACCTCAATTGTGTGTTCGCCCACCTCACGCTCCTTAATCAACGCTTCAACCTGATCGATCCCAAGGAAACGGAGATCTTGGGGGACTTAGAGGCTGCCCTCTTGGGTAAGGCTCGACCAACCACGATCGATATTATTATGCAACCGCCGCCAAGACCTTGTGTCTAAATCTGAAAGAGTGACTCTCTTTCTTCTTTCACTTTTTCAACCCTCGACACATTGACTGCCACGTGAAGAGCTCAGGAGCCAATCAGTCCCTGAGATAATTTAGTGATATGAAAACTCAGATAATTCAGTCTTTTAAACCTTGAGAAGATACCTGTGCGTATCGGGGTTCAGAAGAATTTATTTATTAAGAGATAACATTTAAAGGAGCATAAAACTAAACTGCTTTGAGTTCGAATAAATTGATATGAGATCAGTGGAGACAGGTTGTACTCCACCAAGTGTACAATATTTTCTAGGACTCTAATTTATTGTTACACATATAGATATCATAATACAAACTAAAAAATGTGTTATTAATTAATAAGTGTTATTGATAGTAGCAAACGCTATGGAGAATTACAGAAATGGTGCGCACGTAAAATGCACCAAAATTAAAGTGGCATTCAATGTGTTAGCCAGTGACGTCCCACGTAGGAGTGCAGATAGGAAATAGGAGGACAAAATTATTTTATCGTCCAACCCCTTCCTATTTGCACCATCAATTACGGTACACCCTGTATATGTATAACGATACAAGCGATACCGCCCCACTAAAATCGTCCATAAATGGACGTGCTGACGCACACGGGGATAATGGTCGTCGAATATCTATATGCATGTTCATGTTTTTGTTTAATGTCTTCAGCCTCAAGGAAAACACCTTTGCATTTTCCTTTACTATTGCGTTGTACATTCGTCTACATTTCTTTGAAGTCTAGTTAACTTTCAAGGACCAATAATAGATAATTTACAAACCAATACCGTCTAACAAGAACAAAAAAATTAATTGGAGTGTAAATCAATTTTCAAACGTTTTTATTCCATTAGCTTCCAATTAACTTCATTCTAAGATGTTGTAACCGCTGTAACCGTAAAACGAAACGTAGTGCAAGGTGTTAGTGGTACATTTTTATTGTCTTCGACGAGCGTGAATGAAATTACAATTATTGACAGCGGTCTTCTGGTTCCAGGTGACTCGACATCATCATCTGCGCCTTCACAAACCTTAGCCATCCAGGAGACTCCGACCACAGCCACCTAGATCGCAATGCACAGCAAGCCAGAGGTTGCAGTTCCTGAGACTAGGTGACGATAGGCGTTTGTTTTCCACCGTTTTAATTTTTCTGTCTCTCTCTCCCTTCTCCCCTTCCCCCCTCTGTCTTTCTCTTTTTTTTAAACATAGAATATGCGAGCAACAGAGTTAAAAAGAAAGGATAAACGACCACACGCAGGTGGAGCGAAAGCGCAGTTCTGTAAAAACCAGTAGTACCTGTACATAGCGAAGTGTGAACAACAACTACATGATGTAATTAGGTTCCTCCGTTTGTTGTTTGTGAGATTGTACATAATTTATTAAACAGTAAGATATACGGAAGAGACGAAGGATGATTATTGATTATTATTGACAAAGTTAGTTGCTATAAGAGATAATTTGTTCTGTAAAAAAAAAATACAAATAACGATATGAGACAAAGCGAATGAAACGATAATAATATTGTAAAGTTAAAGTAATACCAAATATATACCTGGTGTTAAGGCACGTGTTATTTTCGTTCCAACTCTTTTTATTTCCAGTCCTGGAATCGGCATTGTTCGAACAATGTCCGTCGTTGTAAACAAAGCCTTTTATCCCACTCTGCGATGAAAATACTATCAGGTACAGCTAATTAACAATTGAATAAATGCCTAGAAGAAAGGCGTATGTTACACATTTTTTGAAATCGATTATCCCAAGCAGTGAGTGCCAATGTGATGTGAAAATTACTTTGGCAAAGCTTTCGGCACTCAACAATGGATGTTACATTGATAGATAGAAGGTTACACTAGCTTTCATAGAGCAATGAATTGTTTTTACGTCTTCCTATTTTATGAAATGTAACATACGCCTTTTTACTAGACACACATTCATTGATAGTACAGTATACATTGATACAGATTATATCTTTCGCTAACCTGTGTTTTGATCCTGCGAGTGTTTTCAGCGTGAGAGTTCCAGGTCCTTAAAATTCTGCCTCCAGTTTCTCCGAAACCAAGTCATAGCTACCCACCTTCTTTCTTGCTGTAGGATATTATTATAATGATCATTATTAAAATATAGTTCTGTTTCGCAAGTGATGTTGAGAAGTTCTGCATACATTTGTTTCGCAAGTAAAGGTAACATTTCTATAAAGCTCGTACTTATAACAGCAACACATTTTCTCCCGTCAAGTGCAAGCAACAGAAGAAGGGACACCCTGTTTCACTTCCACTATCCTAATCGCTGCGAACAAGTGAGCAATCTCCCTCAAGAATAGACCAATTGCCTCTGCGATGGGTTCACAGAGGTCCTTCAAAGATGTGGCGATGTTGTAGAGCAGAATCAACACAGGCTGAATAATAGCGTTGAACAGGATAGACAGGCAGGGTTTTATGAAATAATCCGCAAACATTTGTAGAATGCCGACAGTGAGCGGTCTGATTATGCTGTAGAGCACAAAGCGAATTAATTGCAGGATAAACGCAGTGACAAACGCGGTGCCAATGTGGACTGTCCCGAATATTTCAGCCCAAAATCGAGTTGCTGCTTGGTCCGTCTTCTCTGCGCATTTTTCTGTCGCTAAAATCGGCGGAGAGTCCGTTGTTCTGAAATATCTGTGCGGAAAAAGCATAAATCCCTTTACAAAAGCTCCTTCGTTTGGATCATTTGTTTCTTTATCTGCGAGTCCTTTTTCATCGTAGAGGCATTAAATTGTGTTTATATGTCTTCAAGTTTATTCTATTAATATTTAAAAATGTGTTGTAAAAGTGTGATTGCACCTACGCGGAATTCCCATGATCGAAGTAATAAATCTCAATCTTCTCCATTGGACTCAGATCTTCAGTTTTTGGGTTTTCTTCAGTTTTTGGTGCTGCGATTGTTTTCGGTGTTTTGATGCTTCTGTTGTTTGGTATACCTTCGGATATTTCGCAACACATGAAGGGCTAGATTGGAAGAGAATATTATTATTAATTACAATTGATCGGTATTTTATGTCTCTCAATGCCTATGGGTTTTATTATTCAACCTTGTTATCAAATCTCAATCAATATGTTAGGACATTTTTGTGTGTATACCTTTTGCTTTCGTAAATTTATGATTCATTCTTTTCCACTTTGTAAGTATGTAATTTTGAAACATGAATAACAATTAATCCACAAAATGTTTAGTTATCAATTTTCATTGGGTGATACAAAAGCAAAAAAGGAAACGAAATCTTTTCACGTAATATTTTTAATGTGATTCAAAGTACTTTTGGGAAAAATAGGTTGTTTTAATATCGACAGTTTCATGAAGTATCTTAGCTTAACCCCTGAAGCATTGCAACTCTACTGCCTCGAACGTATAGAGGTAATCCCAAATTGAAAACACTAATTATGGTGTTTAAAATAAACAGGAATAAATTATCGTAGGAATTAATTATCCTCTTCGTAGTACCTCAGGATAATGAGGACACTTCTGCTGTCTTAATCTAACTTTATATGTTTTATCTTTCCTGTTAGTATGGTCTTTTTTAAGCCATTTCCACTTAAAGGGACACAAAATGGGCGAACGACTCGATGCACCTAAAAAATAAACCGAGAGAATGTAATTAAAATTCAACAATGAACATGCACAGCAGTATAATAATTTTTCACAGAGTTGGGCAATATTTAAAATTTGCTACTACTTACGATTATAGTTAAAATATTCGACTATCAATTGCAATTATCCTCTAATGATTACAGTTGAAATATTCAATTTTCAATTACAATTAACGATTAACGATTGCAATTAAGCATTAATTTATTAACTCATCGTTAGATTCTACATTGTTAATTAGCGATGGATGATGAACGTAAAGAGGAAAAGAAATTGTTCAGTAGAAACGTTAAAAATTTATGAAAATTCCTAATAAATTTATTATTAAATATACATTTAACGAAATTTCTAAATTTTTACCAGTCGGTAATGACGACTAATCGTATCAATCGATTAAATCAATCACAATTATTTTTAATCAAGATCATTAATTAATCAACTAAATTAGAAACGTTAAACAATTAACGATTAACGGTATTGTTAATGTCCAACTCTGACTAAAAAATCTCGAACGATTACCATTCTTGTATTTCAACGGCAAAGTGTAGGCCCTGTAATTGTAATGTAAATTAGTAAATAATTATGCCACGTCGCGTGAAACTGATCGTGTTACATTTTATGAGCGTGACATAAGCATGGCGCTGTTGATTGTATTTGCATAGGCTGCTTGTTAGTCAACGGCTCTTTCTTAGGGGATAGCTCAGCTGCGTCTGTTCTGCCATAGTGATCTGCCGGAACTCCCCGGTTTATAGTTCCATGCAGCATGTGACATGAGCACTCTTTAACTTAACAAGCGTATCGCTTAATTTACATTTCTCCTGGTTTATACACAATTATATTCCTGGAGAACGTTACCCTCTCTGCTTATAGGTTCTGCATGCGACTCTTTGAGACTAGTGTCGATCCCACAGGTATCCGACTGCAAGGAAGATATATTTGAAGCTTCTGTTTCATCTATGCAAGGATACTCGTCTGCGGAAACCATGATGAACGCATATCTTGAAAGCGAACTCAATTAAACGAAAATTAAAATTAAATTAACATCGAACTACAATTGAACTGAACTGTCGAACGACAGTGAACATGGTTAACTGCATTCAAATGTTCGCAAAAATTAGTAGAAAATATACATGGTCCGTTTTTCAAAAGACACCTGAACTGCGGTGATAGTCATAATAGTTGTCCAGTTGACTCCTGCGTTGCAGGTTTAAAGTAATAGGAGTCGATGGACAGCTATTATGACTGTGAACGAAAAACAGATTTTAGCAATAATACTAAAATTATCAGTTACCAAGTTGACTCTGGTAAACCAAATCAAATCAAACAGGAAGAAATGATACTAATTTCTATAAACATCGCAATGGTGCAGATTATTTTTGTGTATGCACTGAGATATGAGAGTGCTCACGTCCTGGGTTTCGACGTTCCCGCTACAGTGCTGTCCCCTACTCTGATTTTTAGCATGGAACAGAACCTGGGCAACTTTTAGCATGGAACAGAACCTGGGCAACTTTTTAGCCTGGACCAGAACCTGCATCATCTTACTTGCATCATTAGCAGCGGATTCCAAATAATGCCAGAGTGGATGCTACTTCTATGTTAAAAGAGGCTCTTCTATGTAAGCTCTGATCCAGCCTAAAAGATGATGCAGGTTCTAATACAGGCTAAAAAGATGATGCAGCTTCTGGAACAGGCTAAAAAGTTGATGCAGGTTCTAATACAGGCTAAAAAGATGATGCAGCTTCTGGAACAGGCTAAAAAGTTGATGCAGGTTCTGGTCCAGGCTAAAAAGATGATACAGAAAAGTGGGGACACTAAAATTCCGAGCGTGAGCACTCTCATTTCCTCTCTGTATGTATCTATGTCTATATGTATATTCTATAATCTGTTCTATGCTAATTTCTCTATATGTCGGTGCCTCATCTATTCGTCTGTGCTTTTAACAATTTCCGATCCATGGTAATGTCGGACGAAGCATTGGTTGAAGCTTGTTCTGATTTATGCCACAGGCTTGGGAAAGATTCTGTTTCATGATAAAAGATTGTGTGGGGTCTGTTCCATGCTAAACGTGGATTTGAAATCTGATCCAGACTAAACATGGATCCTTCCTACCGTGGGTGTGGGATCTGATCCAGGCTAAAATTGCGTCTTGAGGCAGCACTATACTGGAGGCACAAAAACCCCGGACGTGAACACTCTCGTATCCTCTCGGGTACTATGGACAAAAGAATAATACAAAACAACATTAATAATTGCTGTTCATTGGAACGAGGTAGCAGCTATCATTTCCCAGCCCGCTAAAAATATAAACAAAGGTTGAGAAACGCTGCTCTACATCCTCGCGGTCATACGAAAGAAAACTGTGCCTCGTCCGAGGCATGATTCCGCTCGTTGGCCCTCGGTGGGCAGGTTCGAAAATGTGTCGCCCCAGTCGCCGTATCACGTTCGTTTGACGAGATTGACGACGAGTATATCGGCTACCGATCGGGCGGCTTGCGAAGCCGTTTGGTCAATAAGAAACACGGCTCGCGAAAACTCGGGCAATAATGTATGTCGACGCGAACGGCGGCGTATCGTTTGTCAGTGCGTAACGCGACGCGTGTGTAACAAAACAAACAGTTCTCCGTTTTCGCGCAACATCGAAGGAAATCGGCATCGATTAGCGATGATAATTACCGTTCCACAAACGAGGAAAGAACTACGTTATCCTGGATCGACGAGGAGGGAATAGTCAAACAGGAGGGTGTTATATTTCTATCGTGGCCGAGGGAGAAGGTCAAACTTTGTCCGGATTCTATGCGATGTACCGGCGCCCCACCCCCACAAACTATTTGTCCTTTAAATCTAACCCCCTAAGACGCATTCGAGGGTAGCACACCGCTGTCGTACTATGCGAGAACGTTATCAGCACTGTCATTGCTTGCAGGTAAGATACAAGCGCGTTGTCAACACGTTTTCGTGAGCCGAAGATAATTTTACTTCGCTCGTAAACCATTATCGACTCTATCGTGCGGTTTAATGGTATCCTTAGGAGCCATGTCGTTTTTTAATAGTACGTTGTATGCGATCGTGCAAGCTAGAGAAAATATAACTGAAGCATGAATTTCGTGGAATAAGACAAGAAATTTTATCGTTCGTACCTGTTTCGAGCTAGGAAACGATTGTCAATGCGCTCGGTGTGTTCTATAGTGGTTGTACACTTCGTATTTACAATGGTGGTGTGTCTTATGAATACAAACGGCCGATTGATTGTTGCCGGTTAAATCGAGCGATATTAATTACCGGATGGGATACGCTCGTGCAGAGTAATATCAATCACTCCGCAAAACGTTCCTAGCACTATTCAAAAGTCTAGAATAGTAATCGATGTTGTTCCAAATACTGATGTTCGAAAGAATTATTTTCGGTGGTGAACAAATATTTTACGTCGTTCTTCACAACATTCAAATAATTGTTACGGAATGAAATATACAATATCTAATATTAAAGTTTCGAAATTTAACAAAACAGATGTAATAAGATTTTAATTTTGTTCTTAACTCGTGCAAATTTTTAACTAATGGACTTTCGTATAATTTTCAGAAAGAATATATTTGTATATTAGTATATCAGTCATTGATACATTTTTGTAGTATTATAGTTGAATAATATATAGATTTTCTTTATTTTTTTCATTTTAACTTCAATTATTTGTCACACATTCAACACATTACTTCACCTTTGTAACTCCAATTAATAGTTACGTAGGCCCCATTAAATATGTACTGATGATTCATTCTACAGAACTTGTTATTCTTGCAGTAATACCTTCCCAATACTAAGCAGTTCCAAAGTATCTATTCATACACACACTTCTTCACTGGATCTATGACTTGATTCTGAAGCTGCTATCAACAAATTCATCATGTACGCGTTAAAGATGCAAGTCGCCTGCCAGAGCGAAGGCACAGGGGAGCCTGATGATCCCAGTAGCCATCATCAAGAACCTGTTAGACCTCCGGCTCAAGATTGTAGCACGTTCGACATTGTTAGAGCCACCCAGGTAAAAAAGACCCCATAAAATACCTTGTATACATTGTACACATTTGTCATCCATGTTTTTATCATTGGATCTGTTTCATTTTCTCTAGTATGGAGCCTTGGATCGTGTAACAGAGTTGATAGAAGCTGGCGCAGATGTAAACCAACCAGATTCAGAGACCGTAACATTATTACACTGGGCTGCTATAAACAATCGAAAAGATATTGTAAAGTACCTTATTGCGAAGGGGGCTGTTGTCGATGCGATCGGTGGTGAACTCGACTCTACGCCTCTGCACTGGGCCACTAGGTAAATATTAAATCATTACACCTCGCGTCTTACAAATCTGGATACATTAACAAATATATTCCAGGCAAGGTCACCTGCCGACGGTTGTGATATTAATGAGAGCAGGCGCGGACCCCACTCTCAGAGACTCGGAAGGGTTCTCTTGTATTCATTTAGCAGCGCAATTTGGTCACACGTCGATTGTCGCTTATCTAGTCGCAAAAGGAGTGAATCCTAACATGCCTGATAGAAGCGCGATGACACCCCTCATGTGGAGTGCCTACAAAGTGAATAGGTAACGCGAAGAAGCGATCAAATTGCGCACGCCTAAACTTCTTCCCCTGGAATCAAGTTGTATCTATGACTCTGAAGTCTTTCCTTTTACAGTCTAGACCCGACAAGGTTGTTGTTAACTTTAGGAGCGTCTCACTCGCTCGCAGATAATTTCCATGGCAATACAGCTCTACACTGGGCGATCATAGCCGAAAACAGCACAGCGATCTCGACGTTGGTACATCATGGCGCGTCCTTGGACGTGCCGAATATCCGCGACGAGACGCCGATGACGTTGTTAGGACGTCATATTGGTGCCGCTTGGCTTGGACACAAGATCAGCCAAGAGATTCGCGAGAAACAAGGCAGGACAAGGACATGGTGTAGAGATAAGGTACGAGTCTTCATTTGTCGATAAGATTTTTCGGTTCTATATATTCTGAATATTTTACTTCTTTCAGAGAATGCGCTGGTACTGTATGGTCAGTACGCCGTTTATAGTTTTTTATCTAATCGGAATGATCCTTCAGAGCGGACTGGATTATCTAGTAAAATTAGGTGCCTTTGTCACTCTTTACATAGCATTATATTTAGCAAATCATTTTATCTTTGACGAACGATTGTTTCATATTGTACCGATGTCAATTTACTTGGCTACCAAGGTGAGTCCACGAATCCTCTTGACATACTCATGACGATCTTGATCGAAAAAAAAATACTCCACGAACTGGTTCGCACGTTAGCTTCCGTATCTCTTGGACAGATAGTAAAAAGTGTCTTATCGCGAGAGATGTGTCCCCGATAACGCACACACTAAGCAATGAGAGAGATTTTACACAATTGATATTACCGAATAAAGTTAGTTAGTTCTGTACGGTGCACAGGTATTTGATCCGAAAAAGCGGAAGAAAGTCCATTTTCAGGAATATCCCAAGATGAAAAAAATTAAATACACGTTATTACGATTTTTCAGCCACTTTCGATAATCCAGCGAAAAAATGTTTCGAACAGAACTTAATGAGTAGTTAGATATTTACAAACTTCGATATATAAAATTTGGAACAAAATTTTTTTAACAATAAAATTTTCATGTTTTATCTCAGGATGTTGTAGCTGAAGTTAAAATAAATCCAACGACCTACCATGTTACGGTCTTGAACCTATAAATAACGCTAGAATAGTTTTTTCCGGTTTTTCGGGCCAAGTGGTTTATCTTTTCCACGTTCACGCAAATTCTGTATCATTCGCGATCCTGCTCGTTTGTTACAGATGTGGATATACGTTACATGGGTGTTCTGGCTGGGCATACACGCTACTTGGTACTTGTGGTTGTTGTTGGTAGGCGGTTCAGTACCGTTGTGGATATGTTTTTTACAGTCCTGGAGGGGCGACCCTGGTGTAATCGTAGCGACGCACGAAGACAAGCTGAATGTAAGCATTTCAAGCGGGTGCAGCACTATTGGAGCTTCAGAAAATCGATCCTTTACTGTTCATTTTAAAAGTCTCGTTTCCAGCGAACATTTTGTTTTTTAATTTCACTACAATAATTAATTTTTCAAATATAATTTAAGTGTCTTCTCAGTACAGAAAGAATTATTTCTGGCAACGAACGCTACATTTGTATAATTCGATTATTCGCAGACAATTATAGAGTTAGCTGAGTCAGGCGGCTTCGAGCCGCAATCATTTTGCAGCAGTTGTTTAGTCAGAAGGCCCATGAGATCCAAGCATTGTTCCACGTGTGATCGATGCGTGGCACGTTTCGATCATCATTGCCCGTGGGTGAATAACTGCATTGGTAAGCCAATAAAAGTAATACGGCCAGAGGTGCGTTCTGTAACCTAATCGCTTAGTATTACAGCTTGGATAACGACCGCTCAGTCTAGACAATCTAATCTCGTTGTATCAAAATTCAAACAGTTTAATCGTATTGCACAACATTTTCAACTGTCTCTTCCTCTCTTATTTCTAGGTGCGCACAACCACAAGTATTTCCTGGGGTTTTTGGCGTCACTGTTAGGCCTCTGCATCGTTGTTTTATCCGCTAGTGTACAGTATTGGAAGTTCGAATGCTGGACAAACTTAACGAATGGCCATACTGCTGACAACTATCTTGTCGCAGCGGCTACATGCGATGCATGGGTCATGTGGATCACTGCTAACACGTCCTTACACTTTTTCTGGGTTGGCACGTTGCTGGCGTGTCAGTGTTATCAGGTATAATTTCCACTTTAGGTTCTGAGTCAACTCAGAAATATGTTGTTTACCCCTAATGTTGACAGTTGTTTTCAATCCTTCAATGTGGATGACGACTGATACAGAAAAATATTGGAAACACATTTTTCTGAAAGCTATCTCTCACACAAGTTTCATTAAATTCCTGTTAGGTAGAATGTTCATGAATTTTTTCGACATTTTTTATTGAGCAGAACAGAAGGAGTAGAGCATAATTCAATAAAATCGTGTTCACCCCATAACTTCTCTTGTGGTAGGGATACCGGCTTGAAACTTGCCACAGAGGGTTTTCTTTGGGGGCCCTATGGAATGGTATGATGAAAGATTTCTTTTGGCTGTACCCTTTATTAATCTATAATTGCATTTTAACTTATGGAAAAGAGTTGTATTATAACATTTCCTTGAACGCTAATATTGTACAAGGAATGACTGGAACATAGTGTGAGGTGTAAGAAAAGTATGAAGGGTATTTGACTAGGAGATGCAACATTAAGCTAGCTTACATTGCGATATTAACATTGTGTCACCCTTTGTAAGATGCATATCTAACTACACCCTGTTTGCAGATAATGGTTCTCGGAATGACAACAAACGAGCGCATGAACGCCGGGCGGTACACTCACTTCAAGCAAGGAAATCCCTTCCATCGCGGTGCCCTTCAGAACGCAGCGGACTTCTGCAACATCAGCTTCTGCGGATTAAAAGCAAAGCCCAGCTCGGACTGGTTGCACAGCTTCGATCACAAACAGAGCATCGAGAAGTTGCCGTTGCTCGCTACCAAGGACAACTTCCAATACATATAGATGATTCTCCCCTGTCGAGGAAAAAGAACTGTCTTACGAGTGACGCGTTCATTCCAGCCGTCAGAAGCTAAACAAAAAAAAAAAGTGTGTCATATCATTTCTGCCTGAGGCACTTCTTTGGGCCACTAAACGGAGTTCGCTCCCGCAAACTATGTATGTTTTTGCGAACGAGTCCGTCGTTCCAGGAGCTCCAAGCGGTTTTTTCGTATAACAGGATTGAATTGCGTGTCGCAAAAAGTAATTTTTTCGTACACAACCGACGAACCCACCGAACTTTGAAAACGCGCGTCTACATGTAAAAAGACTGTTCTACGAGCCGTAAGTATGCGTGTCCTCCCATTCGCCATAATTTTTTCCGTATATTTTCTATTCTACGAGCATCGAACAACATGCACAAGTATTTTGAACAACTTTCTCCAAAGGATCGCTCCGGCGAGCTCTCTTTTCGACCACCTGTATTTATTGCTACCTACTCCCAAAGGGATTTGTTTACATTACGACGTATTGTAAATATCTGTATTTCATGTGTGAGCGTGAAGTAGTCGTTAACCCTTCCGTGGAGGCAAATTTCGATACATATTCAGCTACAGGATTTTTCAAAGGGTACATTGAAATGGTCGAAACACTGAATCGTACTACATTAAACTTGTATTATTTATTTATTCGTAACTGTATTAACATACCGAATCGTTAGTACGTATACTAGATTAACAGTAAAATTAACCCTATGCACTCGCAGCTATGTAACAAATATTTTGAATAACGGTACATCAATTTTTAATGGCGCTTCGGAGTTGCCACTTGAATGCGACGGGTTAAGCTTCGTTTACAGTTCGTTGCAATCACGGTAAAATTTGCCATTAGCGGAAGGGTTAAACATGAATACAAATCATGAATAGAATCATGTTCGTTTCCGAGAATTGTCTTTTAGTTATTCAAAACTCCGTAGAAGGAATATCAATCCGGCTCGATTTATAAATAACACTCTCCAACAAATTTTAACTTCTTTGCGTTTCGATAATCAATGATTCTTATAGTAGTCTGTCATCCTCGGCTTAACATAGAATGGAAAGTGAAATGTTCATCTTTGAGAATTGTTTCTACTGTAATTGTAAAAGTTATCTTAATTTGAAGCAGGAAAAATTCTCAAAAAACCGAGTATGGCGAAGACAAATGCAAAATATTGGACAGTGTAATTTCTACGCGAGGATTAAAACTTCAAATCATATCGAAGAACAATACCTATGTAAGAAAGAACCATGACAGTCAGTTCTACGAGATCATTGTATGACGTACTTTTTAATGATATTATTTATTATAATTGTTTTTACTTTGTAGCTTGTAAGCCGTAGGGAATACATCCACGGAAAAGAGACAAACAGCAATATCGTCGCAACTATTTGCTAAACGCCTTTCAAACTACAAAAATTCTGTGTTAAACAATGCGAACAGCTCGGAACAACTTCGTCAAGAGACAAACCATTGACAAAAAAAAAAGTTGCTGATCATGCATTACGGCGTACATATACACGTGTAAGAAGACTACGTTTAAGGATTTGAATTAAGAAGCAAAAACCGAACACGCTGCTGTAACCGAGATAGATGAAATTTGAATTGCATATTACTACCGTTGGCCGTGTAAAATCTGTTCTTTCATACTTACGAGTAAGTTTCACCTGTCTTCTTTAAGTGCCACGCTTGTATTCTCCGAAGGACATCCATCTCTACAGAGTGTCCCGAAAATGTCGTACTTCCTCGAAAGGTGTGATGCCCGAGGTCATTCGAAGCAATTTTTTCCGTTGCAAAAATATTCTCCACGGCTTTGTTTAGGAGTTATTAACGAAAAACACGGGCCAAACGGAGCACGGCGAAAACAAAGCGTTTTGGCGTGAATTGACATAGGAAAAACACGCTCGGAATCATCTCAGGAATCACCCTTTTTTGCTTCTTACACTTTTTCTGGGACACCCTGTATATTTATGTAAAACTCTTTACACTTCTTAATCTCTCGCAAGGTTTGATTAACGTCGATCTATCTAATTCGTTCTTAATTACATTGCGTAAACGAGACAAAACGGCGAGCGTCTTAACGATAGCAATATAAAACTATTTACAAAATAGAGCGTATACATAACAATTGTTTACCAATGTCTGTTCCAATGGGTGTCGCACGTGAATAATATCGTGAAACATTTTCGAGAATCTGTCTTGTTGTAGGTAGTGATTGAAGAAAACAGAAAACGACGAAAAAGAATAGAACGGTCTGAAACAGAGACACACACAGGAAAAGGGAAATTTTGTACGACAATTAACGGAAGGCGACGATAAGTGTACGATATAAGGATTAACTTGGTCAAGTTCAATGTTCTTTCACATTCCAAACCATGTACTCGCGCCTGTAATTATTAGACTGTCGATTTTATGCGTTTATGACAAAAAGGAGGTAAACGAAACATAAAACAGTTCGAAGATTAAAATAATCTAAGGGTATAGACGAATTATCTTCAACTTATTAAAACTATTAACACGTTCCGTGCCGTGTGGGTCAAGCCATGAAGAATTTTCGCTGTTAGGCGACAGAGAGAAATGTTAAACCGTGGTACGATGACAATTTATTAAGATTCTCTACTGTATCTGTACTGTATTTTAAACGCTACACAAGTAGACATAAGTAAACTGCGAATTTTATGCATTCATAGAAAAAATTAATGCAATTTAAAACCGTCGAGAGAATAAAACAACTTAAGGATACCGATATATTATTTCCAGCTTTATGAAATTTGTATTTCGTTCCTGCGACTTACAATTGACGAAAAATTTGTTTATTTTGCATAGGCATCCACAGTCTAGTCATAAGCGAAACAATTAATTCGAATAATACGAACCACGTGGCACGAACTGAAAGTAATCGAAAATTGGTCCGGCACGGAACGTGTTATAAAGGTGCATACAAATTTGTACTTGGTTTTCTGTGCGTTGCAATCGATACAAAAAATATTGCGCAAAGATCTGCAGTCTAGTAATTATCAATTTCTTCTTTTACCTGAATGTTAGTACACACGTCTATGTATACTTCCGGTTTGAATTATTGTCAGCCACTGAAACGTATTCGAGCGAAACACGCTGTCACCGACAGTGTCACTGTTAAGGTTGCCAGGTACCCACGTCAATTCCAGTTTTTATCATTATTAGAAACGACAGAAAGTTGCGTTGTGCGCACAAATTATTACGAGGAAAAACAAAAAAAAAATTGTATGATCGATCGCAACCTTAGCAGGAGCTAGACTCCAATTGGCAGGGAACGGTTCCATATTGTCGTTCAGTAGGCGATTTTCTGTCAATGATTAACAATCTCCGTCGACGGAGTGTGCGTACATTTGACATCGCATTTCGAATAGGTGCCTAAATGTTTCATCGTGAACTAGCACGGAACGTGTGTTACGGGATGAAACGTGTCAGCTGTATGTTAAGTTTTAACGTAACACTAACTTTCGGTAGCGTCTAGAAGACAAACACACGACGTGAAAACTTGGTTGTTTGGTCTAGGTTGAAAGTGTTTCCGTGATAAACAAAACAGGCATGGAATGGCGAACTGTATCGTTTATTTTTTATCGATATTATAGAACTTTCACTGGTCTCAGGCTAGTTTTAATTGTGTGCGACTGATTATATTCTATGTACAGATCCGTTCGGTTTCATTATACGAAGGTGTAAATAGTCAGCTCTTTTGGCGAACCCGCAGAACAGCTACTCATTTCGTTTAATTTTGGATACTTTATAAATATCAACATTTTGAACAACTTTTGCATGATAGATATTGTCAGCGAATATCTCGGATATCGAGCGCGACCATCATTAACGTTCATGGGAAGAAGTTGTTCGAAATATTGATTTCTACAACGTATCCAAAAAATCATCCAAATCGGATGGTAGGTAGCTGTACTGCAAGTTCACCGCTCTTTTATTCCGATTGTACTTTTCTTTAACGCACCTGTGTACAGAACAGAGTTAACATTCGGTACATCCAGTCTTCTATAGCATTGTCAATCGAGAGATCTATTTCTCAAGTGTGGACCTCATGTACAGAATGTTAAACAAACAACGTTTATACGAAAACGTTGAGAAGCGTTAGGGCTTAGCGAGATGATGATATTAATTCAGAATCGAATACTCGATTGTCGGAATTTAATTGATGAAACATGTGTATAAATATTTTAAATACAAGCGTAAGTTAAGCGAGAATTGATTAATATCAGACTGCTTGATTGATCGTCGGAATGAATGCGTTTGTTAGGTGTAACCTTCTTTTTTTTTTAATATATATATTTATGCGTATTTCCGTTCTAGTCTGACCGATATTAGGGGTAACTCGACGTTTAGGTTTCGTTTAATGAACAATTAACCCTCGGGAGGCCGGAAGCCAATTGTTTCATAAACAATTATACCTTCGATCCATTCAGATCCCAATTTATCAACTTTTCTTTTGGACACTATATTCTCAGTTTTTGGGAAATTTAATTTTCATGAAAGAGTTAAATTTTCAACTTGAGGCATCTTTATTGTGGGTAAAAGATGTAGAAATGTTTCTTGTAGCAGAGACTATAAACTTTTTCGATTGCAATAATACAGCGAGACATAGTACAAATTGTGCATTATACATAAAAGACATATTTGAAATGTACTTATAAGATAATGACATTGAAAGAAATGAATTTTGTACAAATATTCAAAAAGTTGCTGTCTCAGTCGAAAAAAATATCAAACTAAAATGTTCCGAAAACTGTTCTCAAGTTTATCTGAATTAAAAATGAACATTCTAATCAATTCCGTCTACTAATTTTCTAAAAATCTTTATTTCAATGTCCACATATTGTATATTTTATATGCTTATATGTGGTGTACAATTTCGACTGTGTTTAACTGCATACATTTTTGATGTATTAGAAACATCGAAACGTACGTAGTTAGCAATCTAAGTTAGCCAACGGAAATGAAGAAAGTTCATGAAGCCTTCGGGTCCCAGGAGACCTGGGCACCGACGCCCGAGGGTTGACAGTCACGATACTCATCTATAAGTGAGCGCGAACACTTATCAGGTCTCCGTTTACCAACGAAAACCGAGGGAGCCGGTAACCAAGAATGCATTTGAACATTTTGAAGAAACATACACACAATAAACGAACAAATATACAATACAACACGGGACAAATTTTTATAATTGATGTTTTGACATATTTTACTTGTGCGTTGCGAACGTCTACTTTGGCAGGTATATTGCTACTTTGTGCAAAGGGAAGCGGGCTGTTTGACAGCACAATTAAAAGATGACAGACACGCGAGCACTTGAATAGCTTGATAGTAGTTGATAAACAACAAAAAAAAAACAGAAAATACATGTTTCCGATGGAAGGACAGTAAATGTAATCTTGTGAAACGTTTTTTGCGACTTGTTACACATTTGGAATATATAATGCATTATATATATATAATGCCTCCATGCGAACGATACACGTCGCGTAGACCAGCTTACAGCTGCTGTATCGAATCTTGCTAGACTAAAACTAAAAACTGTTCTACAAATACTTCCACCTGAATCGATGTAAATATTCGTTTTTTCCGTTCATCTTCGAGCTGCGTTTCAAACGATTCAGAAAATTTAGCGAGACGTTGGAAGTCTAAGAAATTTTGGTAAATAATTGCGGATTTAAATCAAAATAACTATGTGTCATAAAACGAATAAAAAGGAAAATGATCAATTACTTGTTATTCATTGAACTATAACATGACGTATATGAAGGCTTTGTGTTTGCACTATTTTTTTAGAAACAGTTTATTCGTGATCATTTATTAAATCTACTTTACTAAATGCTACTGAATGTAGCATTACTATTAAAAAATTGGAGGTTTTATTCATTTCTCAAAAAATAATGCATACCCGAGGGGATATAAGAGTGCTCACGCCCGGGGTTTCGGCGTTCTCATTTTTGTGACATCGCCTTTTCAGCATGGAACAGAACCTGGACAGCTTTTAGCATGGAACAGAACCTGGGCAACTTTTAGCATGGAACAGAACCTGGGCACCACCGAGGACTGCAATCGACGAGGTACTGTTCTTATCGGTGCCCCGGGCGTGAGCACTCTCAATGAGAGTCTCTCATATCCTCTCTGATACAGCGTATTACCGATAATTCATATCGTAATCGATAATTCGAAATGAGCGCGTCTAATACAGAAAGTATTTGTGACGCCATCTACGGGAAAATCGTTCAAGTTTGTTGTCAATTAATTTCGAGTTATGGTTCGTAGATGGCGCTGTCAGATATTTCCGTTTCACACGTCACTAAACGCTAAATATCAAATTCCGTTTCGCGCCTTTATTATGCGATCCATTTGTACCAATTTGTACTGCTCTTAGTCGTAATATTATTGTTTAAAGTGCGTGACACCGAAAATTTAATAAACCAAAATGAGCAAGAAACCATTCTCCGCACCTTCTGCTGCAAAAAAGGCAAAATACCGGTAAGTTTCTGATTTATTTATCGAAAATCGGTTTTTAACCTAACTCCATACCCGGTTAAATATAGGTTCGCAATTCTTACATTAATTCTGTAGAATATGTATGCTTTAGTAGACATACATTAATATTTTACAGTTAATTTTTAATGTATACATATTTTATACGTCCACCTTTTATAACGAAAAACGAAGTTTAGTATTATTTGAACTTTTTTAACGAATACTTTGGTCCACTTAAAATTTGTATTCATCGTTAAATCGCAAATATTTATACACAATATAAATTTCGTAATTTTCTTCTATTTGTTGGACTTTGGTCTAAAATCAATTAATTTTGAAAGCATAATTCTTATTAACAGGAATGATGATGATGATGAGGAGAATTATCCTGGCTCATTTGAAGCTGAACTTGCTAACATGGATGAGATCGATGAGGAATTTGGAAATGTATCGCATATTGCTGAAGAGGTATATAATAATTTGAAAATTCATTTGAATATAATTAGGCAATAGCTATTAATAGAAAGAAATATTTTGAATGAGACCATAATCGAACTAGTGAACAAGTCTGATATATTAATATTTTTAATAATTTTAAAGATTAATTTTATTATTCTAGCCAGTGGAAGAACCAATAGATATCAAACTAAAAGCAGTGAGTCAATATCTGTGAAAAAGTCATATTCGGCTAACGTATGTTTAAACAGCATATTACATTTAATGACGATCTGCTTCATTCATTTAATTTTGTACTAATTTATTGCAATGTGCACCCATCATTTACACTGTTGCAGCTTGCTATATTTATATTTATTTTAAGCATACAATAATCTCCTAATATATTTACTTATTATTAGCCTGTAGTTGTCCAATGGAGTGTTTAACTGTCAACTATGTTCATTAATTAAGTTACTTTCAACAGGGTCCTGAACAAGAAAATACGTCGTTGAAATGGAGTAGACCACCTCCACCTGAGTTAAATCCACAGAAAGATTCATTAATTTTTCAACAAATAGAAATTGATCATTACACAGGTACAAAATTCTTACTCAATAAATACTTCTTATAATCGGTGCGTACTAAAATTTTGATACTAATACAAAATTGTTGTTTCAGATTCCCCGTTACCTGACATGCCAGGCAGTAGAATAGGTCCTGTACCAGTAATGAGAATGTACGGCGTCACAGAACAAGGAAACTCTGTTTGTTGCCATGTCCATGGGTTCAGCCCATATTTTTATGTTTCTGCGCCAGCCAAATTTACAGATCATCATTGCAAACCTTTTAAGGTATCTCTTAAGCCGAGTTTATTATGAATGCAATTTACTGTAACTCGATATAATTTCATTTAATTATGTTCAAATTCGTGTATTCCGCAGGATGCACTCGACAAAGCAGTACTCAAAGACATGAGATCAAATCCAGAAAAGGTTCAAGTTGCCGTCTTAGCTGTTGAACGAGTGTATAAGCAAAATTTGTACGGCTATACAGGAAACGAGAAATCGTTATTTTTAAAAATTACGGTTGCGTTGCCAAAATTAATAGCACCCTGTAAAAGACTGCTTGAGAAGGAGATCATCTTCCCTGAATTTAATCACCAATACAGTGCCTTTGAAAGCAACATTGACTTTGATATTAGGTGTGTAACATACATCGGAAAAGCAATTTCGTGCTAATTTAAAAATTCAATTTCACTTTATTAAGTCAGTGAAAAAGTTCGTGCCCGATTCCTTGTTGCATTTTAATACGAAATCGGGCACGAACTTTTGCAGTGACTTAATATATTATCGAGATTAAAAGATAATTAAATGAGTGCAAACTGAATCTTTAGGTCCAACCCAATAATTTCATTTCATTTTGTGGTTCGTAGATTTATGGTAGATACGTCAGTAGTAGGATGTTCATGGATAGAATTGTCCCCTAAAAACTGGAAATTACGTGGTCATTATGGTCACCATCTGCAACTGACTACAAGATGCCAGTTGGAAGTGGATATTGCATGGGACGCTTTCATTTCCCATGAACCAGAAGGCGAATGGTCCAAAGTTGCTCCATTTAGGATACTCAGTTTTGATATTGAATGCGCTGGACGTAAAGGTAATATCACCAGATTGCATACCTTTATGAAAAATAAAAATTTTCTGCGTCCACCCTTTTAAGACGCTGTAGATAACATACAGTCTTCTTACATCTTTCTGATGTTTCTTAATTATTTAATTTTAAACTCTATCTTCAGGTATCTTTCCCGAACCGAATCACGATCCTGTTATACAGATCGCCAACATGGTAATAAGGCAAGGAAACCCAGAACCATTTCTACGAAACATTTTCACACTCGATACATGTGCACCCATCGTTGGTTGCCAAGTTTTAAGCTTCGAAACAGAAAGCACAATGTTAGAGGTGTGTAAGCCTTAACCCTTGTGTCTTAACCCTTTGCGGTCCGAACGGTTTCCTTTCTTTTATTTTAGAACTTACTTCAGCATCATATAATTGTTTGCTATCTTACATAGAAAAGCTGTGAATCACTGCAATTGTCGTTGCGTACCATGAAATTGTGGCAATATTAATGAACGCATTGTAAACCAGTAAAATAAGTAATTATTTGTGCAAAAGTTAATGCCAACTCTGGCTCGACATAGGACCGGGAAGGGTTTTTTTGGCTGCAGGTTCATGTCGGTATCATTTCACATTATTTGATCTCTTCAGAAATGGGCAGACTTCGTGAGGCAATTGGATCCAGACATTTTCACAGGCTATAACATAAACAACTTCGATTTCCCGTATCTCATTAATCGAGCTCAACACCTGAACGTAAGGGAGTTCAGCTTCCTCGGTCGAATAAAGAACATCAAATCGGTAATCAAAACTCAGATGCTCCAAAGCAAGCAAATGGGTAAACGTGAAAATAAGTCTATCAATTTCGACGGTAGGGTTCTCTTCGATTTAATATTGGTAAGGACGATTATAATAGTAATTAATAGACTGCGGATTTTATGCACAAAAATGAGTGGTTGAAATTTAAAACAGTACAAAGATCAACACTAAAACTACAAACGCCGACCAGTCTGAAATTTTTTATTGCAATTCTCGATTCTTCAATTCATTTTTATAAGACAACACAGACTTGCTACTTTCAGTGGTCGGTAGGTTCAGTGTTAATGAATTTAAGATTGTCGATGTATTATTTTCATCTTGTTACAATTATTAAAGAAAGAATGGCAATTTCATTTGGCTCCTGTGTCTTACAATTGATTCAGTCAATTTTAACATATAGTTCATATACGTTCATATACAGGTGCTGGTCAGAGATTACAAGCTGAGATCGTACACATTGAATGCAGTTTCTTACCATTTTCTACAAGAGCAGAAGGAGGACGTGCATCATAGTATCATCACAGATTTGCAAAATGGAAATTCCCAAACGCGACGCAGGCTCGCTGTTTATTGTCTGAAAGACGCATACTTGCCTCTGAGATTGTTAGACAAGCTAATGTGTATTATTATTTACATGGAGATGGCAAGAGTCACTGGAGTCTCAATTCACAGCTTGCTAACCAGAGGGCAACAAATCAAAGTAGTCTCTCAACTACTGAGAAAGGTTTGCAATAATAAGAAATTCTATTTACACTTGACTCTTTCCTCACCTATTAATTTTCGTCAGAAATGCACAAAATCCTGCTAATTATTCATTTACGGTTTTAGGCGAAAGAAAAAGATTACCTGATGCCCGTTCGCCATGGTCAGCCAGGTGAAGAACAGTTCGAAGGTGCTACGGTCATAGAGCCAAAGCGCGGATATTATAACGACCCCATAGCCACTCTAGATTTCAGTTCTCTGTATCCTAGTATTATCATGGCGCACAACTTATGCTATACAACATTGTTAAATAACGAGAGGCAAGTTAAATATAAAGTCAACGCCAACGACATTACTAAAACGCCAAACAACTCCACGTTCATCAAAGCCAACATAAGAAAAGGACTGCTTCCTGAAATTCTGGAGAGTCTTCTGGCAGCTAGAAAGAAAGCGAAGGCTGAGTTAAAAAACGAGACTGACCCTTTGAAACAGAAAGTGTTAGATGGTAGGCAATACGCTCTGAAAGTCTCAGCGAATTCTGTTTACGGTTTCACCGGTGCGCAAATGGGAAAGCTACCATGTTTGGATATATCTGCTGTAAGTTTTAATAATGTATAATTGCTTTAAATCTTGTAACATAACGACATCAAATAACTCGTAAGTTATTTGTTGTACGAAAATATTTACATTGTTATAAAAAAGAATTATACCAAAACGAGCTTAAAATGAATAATTACTGAGTGAAATATTCTCAAATTAATAATACTCTATTAGGAAATATTTCGTATGCTCAGTCAACGTGATTATTAACACTTCGTTAAACAAAACTGTTCTATATGACGAAAGGGTAGATAATCAACTACAAAAGAAATTATAACATAAGACGTACCATCATTTTGAAAAGTATTCATGAAAATTGATCGATTATTCAGCATTTACATGAGACAACATTGTTGAAACTTTACATTTTATAAAAATGTTACAGAGCGTCACTGCTTACGGACGTACAATGATAGAAAAAACGAAACACGAGGTAGAAGAAAAATACTGTGTTTCAAATGGATACAAAAATGATGCTATAGTCATCTACGGAGACACGGATTCTGTGATGGTTAAATTCGGCGTGAAAACAATCGAAGAGGCCATGGAACTCGGAAGGGAAGCTGCAGAATATGTTACATCCAAATTTCAGAAGCCCATCAAACTGGAGTTCGAGAAAGTCTATTTCCCCTATTTATTAATTAACAAAAAACGATACGCTGGTCTGTATTTCACAAAGCCTGACAAGTACGACAAGATGGACTGCAAGGGCCTTGAGACTGTACGTAGAGACAACTGCCCTATGGTCGCGAACATGATGAACACCTGCTTGCAAAAATTACTCATCGATAGGTAATTAAATATTGTAGACTTTGCAGATGAACTTCTGTAGACATAATTAATAATTGAATGGCAGTCTTCATAACTAACGATCTCATAAAAAGACGTATGCTACACGCTCTGAAAGAATCTACTAGTGTAATACACGTCCTTCTTCCACTTTAAGAAGTGAACATTTTATTTACTACACTAGCCGATTCATTGCTACATTGAGTAACGAGTTGTTTTTACGTCTTCCTGTAAATTTCATAAAATGCAACATAGGCCCCTCTTTTAGACACCCATTCAATTAGTCTTTTAATAGGAACCCCACCGACGCGTTGAACTACGCAAAGCAAATGATCAGCGATCTATTGAGAAATCGCATTGATATATCCCAACTGGTGGTCACAAAAGAATTAACTAAGACTGACTATGCAGTCAAACAAGCTCACGTAGAATTGGCAGCGAAAATGAAGAAAAGGGACGCAGGAACAGCGCCGAAACTTGGCGACAGAGTCCCTTATGTCTTCATAAGAGGAGCCAAGGGGGTCCCAGCTTATCAGAAAGCGGAGGATCCAATCTACGTGTTGGAGAACAACATTCCCATAGACACGAACCATTATTTGGAGAATCAACTGTCCAAACCACTGGTGCGAATTTTCGAACCGATCCTGGGTGACAAAGCAGAGTCCCTTCTTTTAAAAGGAGACCACACGCGTACAATATCGGTAGGAACGTCGAGAGTCGGTGCTCTATCCGCTTTCACGCGCAAGAAAGAAGTATGCTTAGGTTGCAAAGCTGTTCTGAAACCGGAGAGAGAGAAAATGGCTGTGTGCGAGTACTGCGAACCCAAAGAAGCAGTGTTCTATCAGACTGAATTGTATCAAGGTAGAGAATTGGAGGAAAAATTCTGTAGACTGTGGACCGAGTGCCAGAGGTGTCAGGGGAGTCTTCACCAGGAAGTATTATGCACGAAGTTTGTATCGTTGCGTGGAGGAAATATGATTTTGATGAACCTGCAAAATCTACCCTCAGACTTCGATGATTTTTGGATACGTTGTAGAAATCGATATATCGAACTTATTACTACGTGCAAACGAAAAAGTTGTTCGAATTATTGAGATTTATAACATATCCAAAAATAATCGAAATCGGGGTGTGTTCTGCAGGCTCACCCCAAAAGCCATTCGGGTTAATGATTGATTAATTATTTTGTTTTAGTCGTGATTGTCCAATATTCTACATGAGGAAAAAAGTGCAAATGGAATTGGATACTCAAATGAAACGAATTGAGAGATTTGGGATACCTGAGTGGTAACGTTATGGTTATTTGAAGACGTGCCGGAGAGGTATAATTATAATTATTGTTGCATTGTAGATTTTTATACAAAATTCTATTTTCATAAGCTTAGATCGATTATACTCGAAAGACGAAAATGTCAAAAGACACCACGATTGAGTTTGAGGACTTTATACTCTTACACAAGACAAATTATCATTTTCTTTTTAAATCAGTGATAAGTGAAATATTTGAGGTGTTCAAATATAATTCTTATTCGTTATACTATCATTATGCTCATTTTGATTGATTATTAATACATTTCCCTCATTAAGTAAATACTCTCTATGTTAATTATTCACCTTCTTACAGTCTAATACGATGTAAGAATAAATGTTAGGCATATCAAAGTTTCCATAAAATATTTACTTTGTTTGTCAGATTTTGTACAAATCATTGGTAGAAAGTTAAGCTAAGTATAATTGATCTCGAAATAATTGAAATGACTGGTCGAATACAATTGGTGCATGGAGCATTGATTATGAAACAGTATCTATATTTACTTTAAATACATAAATTATCAAATCTCCGATACACTATTCAGTAATTGCATGTGATATTTAAATATATTATCCGTTATTATTTGGTATATAAACTGAAGTAATTAAGATTACACATAGTTTCGGCTCTGAACAAAAAAATTGACAACGTACACTTTTTTTAGCTTTGCAGGATATTGTTATTTCCGAAGCGAGTACGGCGTGAAATGCAAATCTCGTTTCAAAACACATGCAAATAATTCGTAAATACGTTATTCACGTAAACGTCTGTCTGAATGATACAAATCATGTTTCTCTGTTTTGCGTGTGGCATTGCTTTTTTTTTTTACATAAAAGAATTTTTTTACATTTCAAGGGCTTATATTATATAAATGAAATTAAACCAGTTACATATATGTACACAATTATTCACACACTATGTCAACGATCTTGACACGTTAAACGATTTCCAATTTCACTGAAACATCTATGAATGATAGCCTTGATTACTGATAATAGTAAAAGTGATATATTTATATACCAATATACACACTATGTTTCCCATTGGCTAATTACGGATAGCACACTTGATTTATAGACGTTTTGTTTTTATATGAAAAAAATTTGTTGAAATTGTTATGTTGTATTGCTTCGTGTTGTAACGAAAACTCCCTCATTGACTTTATATAAAAATAAGAAAAGACGAACTGCTGTGGCGATAGAATTTTAAACATGCTGATGACTGAAAAAAAAGAACGTTTCTCCAAATCTGAGAGATTTTCTAGTTTGTTTTTTGTTTCTTCTTCTTCTTCTTCTTTTTTTAATTACACTCCGAATCCACGTAAGAAAGATAAAACTTTTTGATTCAGTTTTATTCTCTGTTTCACAATATGAAAAAGGTGTATAGTAAATCTTAGAATAGATCTTCAATGGAAATTGTAAGGCTATTTAAAATATAATAAATAAACATAATGAGGCGCTCAGCATCGCGCAGGTCATTCGAAACGACAGTCGTGGACTAGTCTTCTCAGTAAGGCTTGGGTAAAAAAATTCGTTAATAATCTTGATCATTTTTTACTTTGCAGCGCGTTCGACAACCAATCCATCGCTTGGTCGAGGCCCTCGCCTTTCGTCGCGGATGTTTTGAAGATTTGGAACGTTCTGTTTTTGAGGGCGTCTAACCCGAGCGCCTGATGCACCTCTGCGACACTTAAACAGCCTGCCATGTCTTGCTTATTCGCTAACACCACCAAAATAGCGCCTTGCAATTCTTCCTCCTGAGAAGATCAGTTACATATGTTTTTGTGTAAAATACAACCTCGATCATTTTAACACTAGGTTTACAGAGCACTAAAAGCGACTATTTTACATTACTTTATAAAAATAACGAGAATGTGTCTATCTAAATTTTTAGCCATTTTTTAAAATAATATATACCCAAAGAAATACATTTGATGAATAATCCCTCGTGCACGTATCTCTACAATCTAAATAATCGTAAATTAAAAATATTAAAACGCGTCCCGTAAACCTAGTGTTAAAATGAACGTTTCTACGATACGATCTGTGTATTTTAAACATTTAATGTTTCATATTTAAAACTGTGATTATCATTGTTATTTATTGTATTAAAGTGTACTTACTCGCAGCATATAAATTAATTCATCTTTTGATATGCCTATTCTATCTTTGTCTGCTGAGTCGACAACGTAGATTATTGCATCCGTGTTTGAATAATAACACCTCCAGTATGGTCTACAAATTTAAAGATCGCTAGAGTGTGTTCTATATTTTTTGAAAGAAGAAACCTGAGAATCATGGATGGACATAGCAGCTATTTAGTATATTATTGATTTATCTCAAGCTTCTTCTTTTGAAATATATATTCCATGATTATTTTATTATGTGATACTTTTTTCTATATGTAGTAAGGGAAGCCTTTGGGCAAAAAATGAATTTTTCCTCTTTTTCTGAAGTTTTAAAATTTACGAAGTTATTGTAAGTTATTGTTATTGACGATTCAATGTAAGTACATATTGATCAGTGATGTTTGTGTTCAAAACTTTAACCGCGTTTTTTTCGTAACTGTATTTTCCAATAACGAATATATCTCGAAAACTAATAAACCACAACTAAGTTGAAATTTGACACAGATCTTCATTATACGATTATCTAGTACTTGTTGTACTGTCGTGTGTAGTACTTTTATAGCCAACATACCGTATACTAGTTTGTCCTCCAAGATCCCACACTTGAAACTTTATATTTTTATACGTGACTTGTTCTACATTAAACCCTATAGTAGGAATTGTTGTAACCACCTCTCCCACCTGCAATCTAATAAATGAGGGATTACAGAAACTTTGTAGTCAAGCATGACCAAATGAAATGTGACCTTCGAAACTTCTTTTAATTAGTGTTTAAAAATTAATCCTTAAATAAATTTCTTTCTGCATCAATAATTAACTGGCATAAGAGAATACATTAATATGTAATATAGAAGTTACATACAGGTTGTCAAGAAAGTAATGATCATCCATTTTACGTGTGATTATCCAGTGTTAGATGAACTAGTAGGTTTGCAAAATTCTCCATAACATTAAGAATTATTGTTAAATTAACAGTTCAAGTTTTGTGGCACTTTCTCAGGTAGCTTCTTTTAGACTTGCAATGCTGACTGCCATAAAGGACACTGTTATAAGAAAACTAGTAGTTTCCATTTATCAACATGTGTTTTTACCTCTCGACTTTGTAACCCAGTTTCACCAATATCCACACGCTATCCTAATGAGCTTATTGACTACAATGTATCTTATCATCAAAGCTTCCTTATCACCAGGTTCAACATTGCAGATCTAAAATCTTTCACAACTAAAAACCTGTAAAATGTTCACCGCTTATTCCAAGAAAACAATGCATTCGGATACAAAGTTGATAAAAATATGTAACCTTTGCAAACGATAACATTTACAACTTTGTGATCGCAATTAATATTAGAATAGTCCTTTAAAATGATAAGTGTACGAAGCGAGCATATCAATATTTGTATTTGTAGTACTATAAATTCAAATATATATACATTTATACGATGTGACTTTAAAATTAAGAAAATACATCCGGCAATCAACGTGTTAATAAGTTTTCTGTAGGTAAAATGTTAATAATGACTTTCACTGTTACAAACGATTTTGAAGACTGGTTTTTTCGCAATAAATATGTTGTGGGGAATCAACCCTAGGATCATTACTTTCGTGTCACCCTGTAGACGCGTTTAAACTGTCACGCGAAACGCAGGCTAGCTTGTCAATGTGGACCAAACCTGTATAAGATCGTAGTTTTCCCAGCACCGTCCAGACCCAGGATTAAAATTCTCATTTCCCGGCTGCCGAGCAGATTACGAAAATAACTGAGTAGTCCTCCTGGAAAAAATGTAGAACCGTCGGTATCAAGTAGAATCGTCGAGAAACGAGAACTGTCGGCCGAGATCAACCTAGCATTTGTATTCGGTACGGGGATTCGGTGATTTCGAGAATGGAAACTCGGCGAAAAGGTATCGCGTGACTTACCCATATTGATAACGTGTTATTTCCGATTCATATAGTACAAATTAACGTTTATTGTCAAATATAACAATCGGAGTTCTGTCCAAGTAACCGGGGCTGCACACCCCCTTTAACTGTCCACAGATACAGTCCTCTTTGGATCACTTGCTGACTTGTGTCGTTCCAACATACGTGAAGTTTGTCGCTGTTCCCTCTGCCTTCGATAAAGAATATACTAGATGCGAAACTCTTGTTAGAATATTCAATCTTAAATTGTTCTACATACAGTGTTGTTACCTTTTTAAATTTATATTTCAGTCTTTTTATCTGCGACATTGGAATGAAAGAGAAACACAAAATTGTTTGCTTGAGATTGGATGCTGCAAAGCACGGCAATATTTGAAACGCAGTTTGGTAGGTATATAACGATGTTTAGTAATTATACATAACTTCAAGAAGAAGAATTACTTCAAGAGGAATTTGGTATCTTTGTTTCGTATAAATATTAATAATATTGATAAAAATGAAAGTGAAAGAAGAGAGAGCATGCGAGAAATTCGAAATGCTAGGAATATTATCTAAAAAAATGTTTTTAAACTACTTCTATGTACATATTTATATAGTTCTTAATGTATTATATAGAATATTAGATTTTAATCTAATGACAGAACTTAACAATATACTTTATTGAAGTTTAAACAGGTATGATTTAAATCAATCTCTAATGACTCACAATTATCTTAAGACTGAATGCAATCATTCTGTAAATATTTAAAGCTTTGTCTAATAAATATCCTCAAAATGAACTAAATACATTTTATTTATCAGAATTGAAATACATGTAATCGGTGTTCTTCAAAGGATAGAATTAAATACGCATGCGCTCTTGCACGAATTATTTGTCTTCGAATTTTCATCTCTACTATGTTCTGTGTCTTCAATATTGCAACTGGGTTCATAAATTAATGTGCTCAGGAAGAATCTCCGTGCAACCTGTTCCCCGAGTAAACGCACTTACAATTTCTATTGTATCAAATCTTTCAATCTTATCTTGTGTATTGATTTACACGCGTTCATAGAAGAGCTTCCAGTAAATCATGAACGTGTCAAAATTCAGTGAAACTTCTTTTTACATTGCTTTTTATCTATTCAAATTATATGAGCAAGTTTCACTTGCTCTAAACTCGCTTACACAAATGCAAATTTACGCCTACACTGAAAGTGTCTTTTAATTTAGAAGGTTTCGAAATTTTACGTAGACCCCGGTTTGTTGACTTTTTATGCAAACAAACACCTGGATTGACAAAATGATAAGCAAACTGCACGTCGTGTGTATTTGTGATATGAAAAATTGTCCGAAAAGCGAGTCAAAATCTTACGTAAATTGGAACAAAATTTCGGTTTTATTTGGAACTTGAGGAGGTATCTTAATATATATTATATTAAATTATATTAATATGTTAGATTGAATGATTTCATTGATTTGTGCAATAAGTAGTGTTGCTTATGGATTGTCGTAGATAGAACTATTTAAATTTGAAGCTTGTTGGGATACTAGAGATTTCATACATCAATTGTTCAAATAATCAAGGTTGTTCCAGAATTAAACTGTTACTTTTTATTTAGTCCTAACTAAAATCTATCCAAGCCTGCCATTTAGTAGGTAGTTCGAGTATGAATGGTCATTATTAGATTTATTTATGACACGACCTGAAATTCCCAACATCACAGACCAGGTAAACGAGTAAAGCTATCACCCGTCTGCTATCACCAGAGAGGAAATGAAAATGCTTACGCCCGGGATTTTAGTGTCCCCGGTATAGTGCTGCACCCTAGTCTAATTTTTAGCCTGGACCAGAATCTGCATCATCTTTTTAGCCTGGACCAGAACCTGCATCATCTTACCACAAACTAGGTATAGGAGTAGACCAATCACATGGGGTTTCATGTCTCACGATCTGAAATACCGACATCGTTAACAACAACTACATTTCTTACGCCCTCTACGCTGACGAACGATAAATGTTGCAACTAGATCCACGAGAAGCTTAGACCATACACCTATAATAAATGGAAGGACCTCCGACCGAAGGAATACCAATTTTAGGTAAAAAATATCAATTTTAAGAAAAGGAACTTTTAAAAAGTTCAGAAGCAAATTTCAATTAGAAATCCAGGAAAAAAGGTGACGATGTTCATTGAATGACAAGTTAATCCGAAACAAAAACTGTGATTTTCGGTTAGTAATTCAAAGGAGCTTACCAAGAAGCCGTGAGACAAAAAAATACAATTGGGTGATTGGTCTACTCCTATACCTCGTCTGTGCGTGTACCTCGCCTGTGCCTATAGCTCGTCTGTGATAAAAATTCCTGATTTTTTACCGTCGATAATAGTTACAATCTCGACGAAGTTCTGCAAATGGCGTTCAGATGGTGCCAAGACCGTTTTCCACGGGTTCGTCCCTCGCTCAACAGGTTCTTTTTTTTGTGGACTGGACCGAAAGTGGTTCTGCTGGGATGCTGCACAAACGCGGCGCCTGTGTTGCCAGTAATTGACAGCTGCCGAAAAGCGGCGACTCGTTGTATACGTGTGCGCGGATATTTCGTCCTCGTAACGAAACACGGCCGATACGGTTCGTGCCGTAAATTTTAAAACAAGTCCGCGGAGAGAGAGCCTGAATAACCGTTTTCGTATTTGCTATCGGGTATCATCGGTCCCCGATGCATTATGTATTTGCGCCAACCTGGTCGTCCGCGGGCCGCCGTTTAAAACGACCCACAGTGTGTTTACAGTTTCGTGAGACGTGTTCTGGTGCGCTTTTCACCGCGGTCATGTAATACTTTCGTCCGTCGAGCCTCTTCGCGCAAAACGAGTGTGTCCACCAGGATGCGAACGCGACATACGATCGGAAAGTGAAGTTTCTGTTAAAAAATTTGGTCGTGGGTTCTATGGGGACCGTCATGCCGAGGATCCACATATGTTTGGCCCTACCAGCACGTTGAAGATTCCTCGGTAAGTCACGTATCGAGTCCCCATATCATTCCGAATCTTTAAAGTTCACATCTCGATGCGTTCGTGCTGTATACAAGTTGGTATAATATGGAAATACATGTACACGAAGGTAACAATCTCCGAAGTCTAAGAATTTTTCTCTGGCTAGACTTTGGTTAAATAATTCGTGAATTATCCACATATCATTTAGAATCTTTAGACTGCAGAACCTTTGTGGTATGTATAAGTTGGCAAACCTTAAGAAAACGTGTATATGAAGGTAACAATCTCTTAAGTCCAAGAATTTTTCTCTCTTTCAGGTTAAATAATTCATGAAAATGAGCATTTGCCACAAGACATCTTTCAATTGACGTAAGAGATCTTTCTTTTGTCCAAACGTTGGTAAAATAATTCAGGAAAATAAGAATTTGATACCGGAAACCTTAAGAGGTTTTTCTTTCCTTCAGATTTTCGTAAAATAGTTGTGGCCCTCGGAAGACACCTGAAGCGCCTTCATAATAGCTGTCCGCTACACGTGAAAGGATCGAAGGAGTATAACAATGTCGAGATTTTCACCTAGTTGAAATTATTAAAGGAGGAATGACAATTTAATTTGGCTCTATTTGATTTGCTTTTCATTTTGCTCAAGGTCGACAGACTAGAAATAACATAAAGTTAGCGAGTTTCGTGACATGCAACGTAGGACAAACGATCAGGATGTTCGGGTGTGTTAGAAAGTTCGCGGACTCTAGCTTCGAACAAACGGCGGGAACCGGTTTTCCCGAAAAACCGATTTTTCTCGGTGCGCCCGCGGGCGACGTTCCGGACGGGTTCGAACATGTTCGAGCCCGGTGAGGAGGACAGAGCCGTCGTGAACGATAACGTGGATCCGTTGAGGAACGATTTGGGCCTCTTTTCAGAGGATCTACAGCTAACCGGTTGCCGCGTAGGCTGCCGTAGTCTCGTTTGATAGATCGTGGATCCTCCTTCTCGGACTTTCGCCCGATCGGTGACGTACCAGACATTGATATAGCGTCGTGCAGATTTCATTTCCGGTATGAGCATACCTGATTTATTCGTGGGTAACGAACCAGGATTTTATTCGAGGCATCGTGCGTTATGAAAGAAATGAGTAAAATAAATCAAATGAATGAATGGCTACCGTTATTTGAATAATTAATTTTATCTGTTCGAACTGATTACATGACGAGCGACAACAAATGTTTGTCGACAGTCCAGAGATCTAGAGCATGTCGTGGTGATAATATAGGAAGTGCACCTGTGAGTAGAACCGGTTGACGAGGGATCTGTGTATGAACGACTAAAAAGATATTCCCTCTTCAAATTTCATTAGATTTAATTCATTTAATGTGTGCTACTTAATTTATCAACTTTATTTGCTTTAGTAGCGTTCTAGGCTCCTTAGAACACGTTAGGGCAAGGAGTCCCTTCACTATGCTTAAATATTAATACCTAGGCTGTTAGCGACCACATTCTTATATACAGTCTAATTACTATATTTTTAGGTAAATATACATACAAATTCGTTTGATATCGTAATAGTCTAGAATTCTAGAATTAAAAATAGGATACATACGTAACAATTGTATTTTATAGTGAGAGCATACAGCTTTGAGAAAATGTGGTTATATTTACAGTAGCAATCACATCAGCTGTCCAGGTTACGCAACAAGTTCGACCATAGCCCTAATCGGTATGAATGTGCGTGCCACCTGTTCCAAAACGTACGAAAAGAGAAAAAATAACAAAACGGTGTCAGGAAGCGGTGTCCCGTAATAAAAAGTGTCGCGAAAAGTCGCGTATCTCGGGACGTGTCTTCGACCACCGGGTACATAAATCGAAACCGGTAGCCATATTCGGGGGACGCAGGGAAATCATGCGAATATGTTACATGCAAGATACCGAATCGTACTTATTCGCGAAGATTATTCGTGTGATCGTAAATACGGTGGCCGATACACTATCGTAAACCTAGCCAGCCTCGTTACGGGAATGCTTATATGCCGCGTGCGCGCTTATTAAATCGTCGGCTGTTTACTTGCACGAGCCGCTTGTCTCGCCGATCTTCCGACCCGTAACGATCTCGTAAATCGTGCCGACCTACGGCCAATAGGGCACCGTTTACACGCGTCTTCTCGTCCATTTTTCTGTGGGGCAAATCCGGGATACATAAACATTGGGCGGGGCTAACAGTTCGAAATCTTCATTCCTAAACAATCGATCGAATGGAGTCTTGCACCTGACGGTATGGTTTAGCCGGAGTTGCCAGATCAAGACTTGCTCCCCCACCCTAATTTCCCCTTCTACCGCGCTCCCGTCGCGGCCGGTCACGTGACGCGTTTCGTCTCTGTCGTGCATACAGGGTAACTTCTTTCCCCTCAAGGCAGCTGATATATGTATAGTCACTTCGCAATACTATTCGGACACCCTAAAAAATCTAAAAAAATTCTGATATACGTACCAAGGTCTCTATTTTAAAATAGTGTAATCGTTGGAACGTCAAATGTTTAATAACGGGGAAAAAATGTATATTGGAAAGAAAGAAATTCTGGATATAAACGACCCAGGTTGAAGACGGAGAGTTAAATAAATAATAACTTTTTTAATACTGGACCATAAGACCTGAATTTTTTGTAGAAGTTAGACCAATTAGTTTATTACACGACGTGAAAAAGAAATTTGGAAAAATTTCAATTGATCGAAGTTGCAGAGAAAATAGTAACAGTTGTCTTTTACAACTTTTTGATGTGGGGACCTACATTCAAAATTTGAGAATATGTTTTCTACATCTGTGTCAGTTATATACATCTTGAAAATTTGCTCAAAATATGTGTTCGACTTAATTTTGGATCCACTGTATACGTATCTGTTCTTTTCTCTTTTGGACTATGTTATTTCAAAAATGTGTGAAAAAAGAGTTGGAACGAAAGGGGAGGAGGGAGGAAGATGAATGAAAGTGCGGACGGATTAATATAGACCAAGAAACTTTTTAAAAATATAGTTACAATTTATATAAAATAGAAGGGTTCATCTCCAGATCGTTGAATTTTGCACAACTTTGTAAAACGGTACTTTCAGCCCCACCCTATACTAACTTGTCCATCGTACTTCAGATGCCCTGGCATCCTGAACTCCCAGCACTATGATTTATTTTACGATTACAGTGATTAGAATTTCCTTGGTCGTTTATAATTTTCTAGAGGAAATTGAAACTGTATAGCGTAAACGTAGCTCATCAGGAAACAAGTTGCTTAAAAATAAGTATCTACTAACAAACTGCTATACATTCGAATGAGCACAATGATATTGTTATTGATGAAAATGATAAAATATTTAGAAAATAAGTGAGATGACCGACTACCGACCTGTTCTTGTATACTTGCACAGAAGAACCGGTGAAAAATAAGCATAAATAAGTAGAAAGAAAAATAATTCTATGGAGCTAGGATTGCATATTAAACCAGTGTGCGCTGGATCCTGCGCGGCATTGAATCCCCGGTACATACACCATACGCTTGTGCTATGGTATGGTATGGCATGGCGTACGGCTGTGCGTCCGCCCCGCGGCCACCGCATTCCAACGGCTGCCCAAACCGAAACCTATATCGTGTATTCCCGTCTTTCTCTTCTCTCTCGAGTCACTCTCTTTCTCTCATGATGTCCTCTCCGCGCTATACCTCCTTCTTCCTATCTTCCTCCGCGTTGTCTTACTCCGTACCTCCTCCCCCGACCTCTTTCTAACCCCCACCAGATGTCCTCTTAGGCCGTCGTCACAAGAGCGTTAACTCTTTCAGGGGTACGGAGGCCACCACGAAATGTTTATAGTCCCGTAAACATTCGAATGCTCGAGCTAGTTTCGAAGGACACCTCCAAGTTCACAGAACTTGAAAGCGCCTCGAGGTATTTCGTGTACGTACCGAGTTTTGCAAACTGTTCCGAGCATTGCCAGTGACGTCTTTCAGGTTCTTTTACACCCCCTCCACGTGTCCTCCTGAGCCTCTGGCGATTCATTTGTTTGTAAACTTACAGTAAATGTAACGTCAATTCGTTCGATTATTTGTCAACATCTTTTGTTACCATTTGCTTCTCGCGGGGTAATCAATTTTTGGATTGCCTCGAGAATAACGACTTTTCCAAATTGCTTCGCCGAGATGCATTCCATAATGCTTACGCAACAATTCCGGAAAACGAACTCCGACTCCTCTCATCCCTTAGGGTTAGTCATCCAACTGGACGACGAACTTGTGACGCATCGCTGTGGTAATTTGTGCTTCCTCTTCTTTCAATATCCAATGATCTCATAAAAAGTGTCCGTATCATAGAACTTCATTACAAACTGTATAAATCAGCAACATCAAAAACAATTTCTTTCGCAAAATATAAATTGAAAAGTTAAATTTACCACACCCATTTCGACAATTTTCTAACAGTCTTCCCGAAAGCATCACGAAACCGAACGTCCATTCTTCGTTCACCGCTGCGTCAATTTACACTTTCAAAATAAAAATGTATTAAAAAAAAAATAAACGTTGAATACTAAAGCTTTAAAATTATTCATACGTTTCACGTACCCACGTGAGAGTTTTTGTACAGCTTCATTAAAAATCGTTCTTTAATCAAGCTTCAGTAAAAAACAACGAAATCGGGCCTCGCGAAAATAAGTGCATACAAAAAAGCCTGAAAGCCAATGCATCCCGAGTGCAAGGGGTTAATTAGTCCGCGCAGTGGGTCGGTGCAATTTAGTACGCAGCCGCGTGTCAATCCGGGATGATTCTTCGCGCACTTTTGCTTCTATTTTGGCCATTCTCGTTTCGTTAAGGGGCCCCGGGCCCTCTTCCCGTCAGACATTGTAGCAGTCCGTGGACGACGCGGGACGGATCGCGTTACTCCCTTTGACGAAGAGGGGGGTGGGGCCCATCCGTGCAATTACTCCGGCTCGCAGCCAAAGTGCTTCCTTAAGCGTGCATATCAAGAACAGCTTGGGCCCCCTTCGCGCCCCCGTTTCTTCATAAAGTGAAAGCACGCGCAATGCCGGCTGCCCTTTCGCAGAATTTTCATCCACGCGATGCTCTCTTCGCGGCTATGCACGGCGTTCCCCGGAATCCGCTGTGTATTTTTGACCATTCCAGGACGGTTTTTACGATTCCCCTAACTGTTTCCCCCCTTTCTTCTGCAGCCTCGAAAACCTCCCCGACTGTTCCCACGGTTGTTCGAATCACTGGAAAGCTCTAAGCGGCTTTAGGAAACTCTGCCGAGCTCTAAGAAACTTCCAGGAGCTCTAGGCAACTCCATGAAGCTGTTGGAAGTTCTACGGTGCACTCGGAAGCTCTATGAAGAAACTAGGGAGTTTCAGGAACACAAACAAATTGCAAGGGCTCTGGAAAGCTGAATGAAGCTCTATGAAAGTTTAGGGTGCTCTGTGAAGCTGTATGGGACTCCAGGAAGCTCTATGGGACCCTAGGGAGCTCTCTGGAACTCTAGGGAGATCTAGAAAGTTTTGGGGAAAGTTCTAGGAGCCTCTATGAAACTTTAGAAAGCTTTCGAAAACTCTAGGGAGCTGTAGGAATCTTTAGGAAGTTCCTCTGGGGCTATAGGAAGGTCTAAGAAACTTTTGGAAGTTCTAGGGGGCTCTAGGAAGCTCTAAGAGGAAATACTAAGGTGCTCTAGAAAGCTCGAACGAACTCTAGAATGATCTAAGAAACATATTTCTAAGGAGCTGTCACACCTCCGTTGATTTTTTCAACTCTAATGCACCCCTGGTGCATTTGCCCAAACGCTTCCCAAGGTCAATTGCCCAAAGTTTAATGATGATATAATAATGATCACACAGAGCATAGAACAGTTTGTAAATTAGTTTTACTAGAATTTATAGAGCTAATAATTTATCGAGTTTACGAAACGAAGCGCATATAACGGTGAGAATTGTTCAGCATGACAAGCGGCAACGCGAAAATTGTTGGCGAATCCGTCGAACGCCCACGCGATCGAATAAAATATAATTCGCATGATTGACTAAACGAGCACTCCGGGCTCCCTCCTCTCGCTGAATTATGCGCTCGCTTATACCATTCCTCAGAGGGTTAATCGAAGTGCACTACCAAGTACTGCTATCCACTTATGCAACCGGCTACCGCGCCCACTCGTGTTTACTCCTGTGCATCGATGCGCTTGTGCGATTCGCGATCGTGAACTGAAGATGATCCCCATGTGAACTTAGAAAGCCATTCAATGATCATCGTGAAATTCATATTATTAACATTTTGTCTACCTTCTGTTACATGCAGGCTGCAATCGATGCAACGTGATCGTTCGAGCGGATTTTTAATGGAATATTTAGAAGTTGTGTGTCTCACTTTTGCGTTACTTACATTTGATTATCGATTACAAATGATTATCGATTAGGAGCATTACTTTTCTAGAGGCAAACAACTATTCAATGGAAATCAATAAAATGCAAAGGATGCTAGATGCTTTTTTTGCTTTCGTTAGCGCAAGTTAATATCACCACACTGTATATATTTTTTATCAGTTAAGAATACAGTCTTGGCGAATACAATATTTCTATATGAAATTCTATGCGCTGCAGTTCAAATTCAGAATCTTTGAGGTGAACAATTTTGTTGGTCCAGTTAATACATTTTTTATCGACCGAAAGTAGCGTATCGAATGCAACGTCTTCGACGAAACCTCGGGAAAAGTAACGCAATAAAAATCGCTCTTCCACGTGTCCCAGTGTCCCTCGCTATCATCGAACGGCATCGTTTAACTTCTCAACATTTCAGACGAAGGCTCGAAGTCCTACTTCGGGATTCGCTTCACGTTTCACTTCGCGCTCCTTTTATTTCCAGATCCGTTCCCAGTTCAGCCTTCCACTTCTCTCGATTACAAAATGGCCGGGCCTTTTATAGACTAATAAGACTTCCACCGATTTCATCTGAAGGATAATTGCCCGGCCAGTCGCCATCTTCCCCTAACACTTTCGAATTTTATTTCGCCCGTTACACCGCACAAGATTACTATCAAAATCGAGCTAAAAATACTTTACCAACACCGTCTCACACAATCTCCCTTACAATCCAAACAAATCTTTTTGTACACATGCTCGTGAAGAATTATGCTTAACGCTAGAACCACCGAACACCACTCATTGTGACATTATTGTAGAAATTATTTTTATAATTTCAATGTTACTCTTAATGATTTTTTTATGGGACCTTTAGCAACACATTCGTGACATTTTTCTGATTAAAATGACACCAAACACGATACGGTTTGGATCGGATTTACGCGTTTAATCCAAGATATTGTAGAACCTCGATTATCCGAACCGATATGTCGCGCTCGCTTCATGTTCTTTTTTCTCAGTAACCGTTCGATCGATCGAGCTGCAATTTTATGTATCCGTGCTACTCAGGGTGACAAAGTGTTTTAGCCAGAGAGTTTTTCAAAATTCAGCCTACAGCCGGATTGGCAGCGTCATCTATATCTCACCCGCTTGACACAAACACTGTGACATTCTGTAATGAAACTACGTATACAATTAGTCAACTTGGAAATGACATAGTCGCATCCATTGAACATGATTCCACAAATCCCTTTATCCAAACGTGCAATATTATTAAAATTGCGAAAGAGCCGCCAGCATTGAAAATTATTAGACAGATGCCTTTCTCCAAGCCCACAATGTTATTAAAATTGCAAAACATCTTAACATATCGAACGAAAAGAAAAGAAATATTTTTAGGAACCTTTCGAAGCAACATTCCAAACATTGAAAGTAACAAATGGAAGTCTGCAGAGGAGGAACAAGGCGAAACCGCGATGGTAACGGAGTGCGCCCGCAACATCGTCCCTTTAATTTTCTCATTTCGCCCCCTTCGGGCCCCCCGTTCCTCGTGTCAGCCGTCCCTGGAGGCGAACCGCTCTATAACTGGTTTTCAATCAGTTGCTGGCAAGCGTGCAGACCCCGATCACCTAGATGACGGACTTTCAGCGATAATTACTGTCGGTGCTCGCTGGTCCGTGCGCGAACGCGAATAAATTCGTGCCGCTGCTACCACGCGTCACTATTTCAGAAAAACGGCACGAATCATCTGCGCCCAGAAGTCTGTGTCAGCGAAGATCGAGGACGCCGCGCGTGTTCCTCCACTTTGTTGGCGAGGATTGAGACACGCTCGATCCGTTCAACGATCCCGGTTCGATCGACTTTTTTTCTCTCTCGAGGAGGAGGAGGATCGAGAAGCTGTTCCGCTTATATAGACCGTGTTATCACGTGTTTTTCTTCTCTAGTTCGTTTTTTCTCACTCTACGGCGCGCAAAGTCCACGCAAATGATCGACTAGTTTTCTCGTTCTACAATTCGCAATTCGACCGCGATTTATTATACCACGAGACGCCCTTTTTTCTTCTTTTTGCATTTTGCTTCCCGTAGAAACCTCTCGAACGTTTCTCGTTTGCGTGAGAGCATTTTCTCTTTTAGAAAGACCGCGTGTTTCGGCGAACAGATCGGGGAAATTGATCCGAGATAATTAGATTGCGGATCTTTATGCAAAAAATCGTACGGATTGATCGCAAGACATAGAAACGAAATAAAAATTGATTTGCCTCTTCAGTGGTTTTATTAATTTTGTAATCTTTTTATCGTTTGAAATTACGCCGGAAATTAAATCCGAAGTGTAGTTATTATTTCAAAGAGCGACACGCAGACAAATTTTCTTCGCACGATGTACGAAATTGCGATTGTTACGCAGATGTGACTTAGACTGATTAATTTCTGAATCGCCAAAACAGAATATAGACTGTTGTATGGTAATACTGTGTGTACAATGGCAGCTCGGTTTCGTATGAATGAAAGCAAAGGCTAAAGAAATTCGTGCGTACAATGTTCCCCCCGAAGAAATCGTGACGATTGGGAAAATCTTTGAAGGAAAGTAATTGCTCGCGAGAACTTTCTCGGGGCTCGAAGGTCATTAACGAGCGGCTGGATGATTCCGAGAGTAATTAGCGGCGCGATAGGATCGCACCTCCGAGCAGGAAACAATTATTTGTCTATTTATTCGTGGAGCGTTCGTTTGTGTCGCACGGATGGCGTTAATTATTCTTGGAAACCAGCCGGCAACAACGGAGCGAACAGAGTGAACATAGTCTCCTCGAGGGGGGAAAAAAATGTCACGACACGTGTCTGTTCAACTGGCTTCTTTTTTTCGCCAAGATTCACTCGAACTTTCTCCGGTGAGACCACGGCGCAGCATCATGCTTTCGAAGATCGCTTATGAACTAGTTGAACAGAACATTTTCATCTTCCGGTCTTCGCAATAATTGTTTTGCGATTTCCTGCGGTATTCGTCAGAATAATTGCACAATTTTGTCATTCGTTATTTGCAATTTTCTTGTTAAAGATTTGCTATTGAAATTTACAAGAACGATTTGCATAATCATCAAACTCGACACTTTATGACGCACGTCTAGCGAATATAAGATAACAAGAACAATTCTGAAATCACCGAGCACTTACTCTATGTTCAGCAAAATCAGCATTTGACTGACAAAATGGCGTCTGTAATTTGCAGGTCATCGATCGTCAATGAACGTCGAGCGGCCCACGATGGACGGTTGCGGTCAGCAGCCGTTGTTCTTGACCGGAACTTCTGGTTCTGCTGGGATTTCCGGCCCCCAGCAGCAATCGGTACAATCCGGGGCTCCCCAAGAGCATTATGGGGGTCCTCTCAGCCTCAGCATCTGCATATCCGATTCCGGACACGAGATACTGCGACCGAAACCGCGCCGGTGAGTGTTACTTTGCCATTTTTCTTCTTCATTCTCTTCTTCTTCTTCTTCGTCTTCTTCTTCTTCTTCTTCTTTCGTTTCCCCTTTTTCTGCTCCTTTTTCTTCGTTTCTTCGGCGAGTCGAGGCCTCGATCCTCGTGTGTTGTAATCGATATCGATCTTAACGAAGATCTGATTAATGGTCGCGTTCGACGGTGATCCGCTAGATCCGATAAGGATCGATTAAAGCCCGGCCTGTGTGGATCCTCGTCCTCGGCCTCCTCTTGCTGAAGAAGAGGAACGTTGACCCTCGACACGAAACTAGATATGTGTCCTTTCGATTATGGCGACACTGGTTGATGTACAGGCTGTCTTGTTTAACCATTGCATCGTCAACGTGTTTTTGAAAATGTTTATTAACAAGGGTCGGTCGGTTTGTGCACAGCTACGTGCTATATTTGTATCGATCATTTTAATGAAATAGTAAAGTGACGATTAGACTGCGGATTTGATGCATTTATAGCGATTTTAGAAGAATGTAAAAATGTATTTTATCCAAATGTACAAAATTTGTATCAAAATTATTAAGAAAATTCTTGAAATAAAGCAACTCGATTGGAACAAGTTTGGCACGAATTTCTATTCCAAGCCAGTTTGTTGCAACCGAAGTGGACCACAACATTTTTTATTCTGCATAAAGATCCGCATTCTACTAATAAATCTATTTACAAGACATCTGTTCAACACGAAAGACAAAGTGCAGTAAATGTACAAGATCCAATAGCTTTCACTCGTAGAACCAACAACATAAAATAAAAATAGAATGATTAGGCACGTCCCCGAACAAGGATACATACTGCCTCGAACGTTGTAGTTTTATTAGAATCACGGTGTACAACGTCGACCAGAGTGATTGACAAGGCAGTCAGGACTTTCCAGGTCGAGGACTTTGTTTCTCCTCTCGATCCTGTTCATGTTCGCCTGATCAGTATTCCGACGTGTGAGCCTGTCGTGTGCGCACTCGGTGATTCGTACGTGAAACTCGGCTCGTCATGTGTGTTATCAGTATGTACGACACCGGGTTATCATCGATTAAGAGTGATAGATCGCTCATCTTATTCCTCTAGATTCTGATCTTAATTGCAAACAGTTAACACAATCAGCGGTGGATCAGTAACAATCTAGTAAAATTTGTCTCGGGAAACTTATTCACTGACACTGTACACTCGAGTTCTATCACTAGATCTAGATCTCTAGATCTCTATTGCAAAATAAACATTTTTTGCGTTAGTTGTTAGGAACAGAAACCTGGTAATAATTTATTGATTTTTACGCTAAATGTACTCAGTATTAAAAAGTGACTGGTATTTATTGAGCTATAGACATTTCAAGATTGAGTTAATTTCCCAATTTTAATATTGTAGGCTTGGATAAAGAGATTTGTTTAATAATTTTTTCAATTTCCCAAAACATCTTGGGTTAAAATACTCGTTACCCTTCGTAGTACAGTCACACAAAATTGGATCTCTATCGGTCGAATGGCTACCGCTAAAAAAGAACATGAAGCGTGCGATGCATCATCGGTTCGGTTAATCGAGGTTCCATTCTATTGTGTATTACAGACATAAATTCAATCCAAATTGTATCGCGTTTGGTATCATTTCAAACAGAAAAGTATCCCGAATATGTTCGTAGAAGTCTCATACAAAAGTCATTAAGAACAAGGAAGTTATGTTACAAAATTAGTATTGTCCCGCCGATATTCGTTCAACAAACGCTGTCTTTACAGGCTATAACGAACATTTGGGCCCGAATTTTTCACATTACATCGACACAAACAACACTAACACATCCAACTACAGTAGAAAAAGCTGCAAATCGCAATACACAAATTCCCACAGCTAGGAATAGTTGATAAAACGTGAAAATTCCGTCCCGAGAGAGCCGCGGAGGTTAAGAGATGCAAACGGGTATGTGGACACAAAATCGAAATAATATGACATTACGGAGGGGTTAAGAGTGTGGAAGTTAATTTTGACAGACTCCTTTTGGTGCAGGGGCCCGAAGAATCCCGAAAATCTGGGTCCTTTGGCCATCAGGGCCCGAGGGCCGAATAAATCGCGAACTCGTGCATGGAAACCGTTCGAAGGCGGTAGCACCGGTTCCTTTTCAGCGTCGATGGAATATGGATCGTTGCAACGGTCCCAAATGTTCGGTCCAGGGCCCACGGTGAAATTTATATATTAGCACACACGTATATATCGGAGACTCTGTATACATACACAGAGGGAGAGAGAGAGAGAGAGAGAGAGAGAGAGGAGATGGGTGAACGAACCCCGAGATTTGTGGTGCTATTACGCGAACCCTTAAACTTCACCGCCTATTTGTATGCCGTGAGCAGATTCTTTTCGGTGGGCACATTGGGCAGATATCGAGCGGTGTCGATGGGACCAAATGACGGGCCCAACTGAGGAGTGGGGGCCCGGAGGGGCGGGGGAGGGGTCCGCGCACCAGCGAAAATATATGCTCGTTCGACATCGTTAATCGAATCGCCGGTAATTATGTACATCATAAATTTTAATGATCCTTAATCGGATGGCCAGCCTCGTAATGGCAATCTCCAGAGATCCCGCTAAACATCTGGAATGAAAATAAAAGAAGAAAGTCGGAGAACAACAAGCGAGCTGAATTTGTATGTCGCTCGAGGAAAAGGATTTTTCGGTTTTGTGGAGGTTTGCTTGGTTACTGTTTACTGGGGACGATTACTGGATTCGAGATCTTTATGCAAAATCAAAATTGTCTGGATTGATTACGGGAAATGGGAGTTACAAAATTGATTTATTCTCGTAGGAATTCTAATCCTCATTTTTGCCATAAATGCATAAAATACGCAGTCTGGTCATTGTATTGTTAGAACTAGTTTAAATTGAGGAGTTTGTGTGGGATAAATTAGTAAAAAAAAAAAACGCAGTAAAAAAAGCAAGTTTCGTCTCACCTTTCCGAACATAGCGCCAGTAGATTGCTGAGATTTTTCTGATTAAAACGAGTCCAAACACGACACAAATCGGACTAGTTTTACAGACATGTAAATAACAAAATGGCGGACGAAGCTATTGCAATGTACGAAGTCTACGAAAGTAGTCCGATTCACGCCGAGTTTGTACTCATTTTAATCGGAAGAATCACGACAATCCAATCGTACCACTTTTGAACAGGTAAAACAAAAATGACTGTATTTGTATTTTTTTTTAAATTGCATGTTCATTTTCCGCGACATCTCTTTAAAGTATCGAATCTCGGCCTGGAGGAGGAACGCTAGCCTGTAACGTAAGAATTTAACTTCCGGATCCCAAACCTTGCAAATTTAAGTGACCATTACCGTACCACGTGACAGTTATATTGTTACCGTTCACAACGGATAAGTGACCGTTCAGAGAGCACACCATTCACCGGTAACGTCAAGGAAACCGTTCGATGCCAGTGCTCGCAGCGTGATCACGGTATATATGTATACGGTTAAACGATGCCCGCGGACGTAATTGTTTTACGTAATACAACGCAACGCTTCCGTATAAATAAGTCGCCGGTATACGGTGTGCCGTGGCACGCGCATGCGCGTTCCAAATGAACGGGACCCAAAGCCGAAGCAACACCGCGTCAACCGTAAATCGGTCAGTCAACGAGTTAAACACACGGACGTTGTTGGTTTCCCCTCGATAGCCTCTGATAACCTCTCGCCGACACGGGGCTATTTTACAAACCGTGAATCCTCCTCCTTTAACCGATCGCGTGCCGAGACCCGACCCCGACGGTTCCGTGATTCATCGATGATCTTCGATTACCTGGCGATTTGTCTAGTTCCCTGTTCCCCCACTCCGAGCCCATGCGAGCGCTCCCGCAGCCCCGTCCGATAACTTTTGTGCGTGGGCACATATCTGTACTGTGCACTCAGGGGGTTTGCTTGCGTTTTTGGAATGGAGTGTCGCACATGTTTTCTCGGTGAAATTTTCTGCTCTTTTCGATGGGAAGTGTTGCTTTGTTCTCAGTCTTTTGGTTTTTTACTTTTTTGAATTTATTGGTGTCAGTTATTGCTTCGATTACCTGGCGAGTTGTCTAGTAATTGCACCATACATTTTCACGTCACATTAATATTCGAACCCTTTTGGAAAAGTAACTGAATGTACAAACGTTATGGAAAATTGCGATTTTCTATTGACCAGTTCGGATCCTCGAGGTTCCACTACATCGTGGTTTAAACAAATAAATACGATCCGAATTGTGCCATGTTTAGACTCATATTGATCAGAAAAATATCACGGATACGTTGACAAAAGTTTCACAAAAAGATTATGATAAATAAAGAAGTTACGTCACTGGATTAATACCGCCTCACTGGTACACCGCTGTCAATGATCCGCTATTAATGTTCGCTTACGCACAAAAGAACGATCACGTCCGAAGTAGGTCTGGGAACTTCACCGGAAGCGCAGAACGATCCATACACCGGCGATCCCATCAAAAGAGCCGCAATCAAAATATTTCCCGTGGAATCCGATGATTTTCTCTTTCGATTTCTCCAGCGCAATGGTTCAATCTCGCTCGTAAAATGGAAAATCGGGGAAACGCGTTTCATCGATCTCTCGACTCTCAACACTCTCAACTTACAAGAGCTCGAAAATCTGACCTAAATTCATAATCTCGTCCACGATCTTCAGGGAGACTAATATTCTCACTATTTGGAAATTGCTGAATTCAATTGTTTTACCAAAACAAACAAAATTTTTCTAGAATATTTTGAACACAGGCTGCTTAACCGAAAACTGTGAAAGAATACGTGTTTGCTCTTCAACGATCGGTACAGAACCAAAGGCAAAACAAATTCTTTGCAAATAATTGATTACTTATGGGTACCCCGAATAGCTTCGGAATGAAGACAGACACAACATGAAAAATTTAGAAATATGTAAGACAGAGTTTACGCAACGAACCCGAAGTGCCGAAGCTTTAAAATTGCTAGGATATTTGTTAAGGGTTGAACGAGACAGCGTGCGTGTTCGGAAAATCGAATTTCGCCGCAGAGCAAACGTCCCTGACCTAGCGACGTTAACGGACCGAGTAAAAGCTAGTTAAGATCTTCCGTCGTGTTTGGCGGAAGGGAAGAGGATGAGGAAGGATGCAAAAGGAGGAGAGGCCGTTAACCCAAATATCTCTTGCGGATCTGTGGCCGTAAGGTTACAAACCGGGCGCGAACGCGCTTGTCGTCCTCTCACGCGCGCGTTCCATTATCGCGATCACCCGGTTCCCAGATAACGAGTTCCCTCTTGTTTCCGACTTTCGGATCGCTAATTAAATCGCGCGCGCAAGCGCGCCCGCGGACCCGCGAGCTCGCGCTCCTTTCGCACGATCGAACCGCGCGAATATCATTTCTATTTCGTACCGATCCCAACCGACCGGAAGCGCTCGCTCTTTTCACAGCGCGGAGGAAAGTTCAGTGAAAGAAGAGATCACCGAAACTGACATCGGCCATTTTTTTGCACGGAATAGAAACTCGCCTTTACACTACCGGATGTTTATGCAAAATAGTTGGAACCACTAGTTTATGCGAGGTTTTGTCGTGACGTTCAGTTCATTTGCGGAACTTGTTCCAAATGCATTTTTATGGAGCTTGTTGAAATCATTACTCAACCAGTGAATTCCTAACATTAAAACTTGGATTTTTGGCATTTTCTCGTAAAAATCTACAGGTTTATATGAGAAAGAGTTAAAAATTCTGGGCCGCCAAGGTGAAGTTAAGCCGATATTTTTTAAGTGTCGTATCTCGCTAACCAGTCAACTAATAAAGTTCCATTCGATAAAATTCCTTCTGACAAGAATGTTGATTCTTGTCGTGGATGCCAGCATTTGCATTGAATAAAAAATCTTACGCTCGCTCGTTTAGGCTAGACGGCCAACGTTGATACACGTAATTATGACAATAATTAAACCACCCCGTCACCATTCTCCACGGCATTATGGGGCTCTAGCTCACCGAGCCGAAGCAATTTTGATAGAAAAAGCTTCGTGTTAGATGCGGAAGAAGGAACAGGTTATCCGATGTCGGGAGAAATGCAGAGATCGTGATATTTAACGAGCGAACGTCCCCAGATACTTGTTGGCAGCGGTCAGGTGAACGAACATAATCGGCGTGCGGTTGCGCAAAGTGTAACGTTGCAAAACTACGGATCGTTTCGTGCGCTGGCAAATATTTGCCGAAACAAATGCTTCAAATAGACATATTAAATGCGTTATTCAAAAATTCGTTTCAAATTTCCCGAAACTCTTTTCGAATGCATTTTCTTAGATGCCGCGTTGGAGAAAATATAGAAATACATTCGACGAAATTCAATGCAGCTTCGATGCAAAGACATAAATTCATTTCAACAATACTCCACAGTAGAGTACCCTCACGATTTCAGTCCGAATGAAATAACAAAGTCAGAGATGCATTATATTGACCAGCTTATTGCCTCGAGCGTTAACAATGCAATTTTTATAATTCCAAACTGCACCTTGGAGGGGGGTTGCAAATGCAGTCGAACGTTAGCGCACGTACGAAATCGCAATCTCCACCAGTAAATAGCAAACAGTCGTCGAAGATAGCCGTGGAGAATGTACGGAAGATCGCAAAACACGGGCGCTATCGGCGAAGTTTCTTGCCTGCAGCGTCCATAGCAATGAAGTTCAGGAAGAAACCAGGGTTCTGAGAGTGCCATAACTCTAGAACCTCCTAGAATGCTCGCCGCCACGAAAGTGTCTATGCTCTTGATTAGCTCCGCCTCGTGTGTTCTTCGTGGTTTAACGCGGGAACTACCATCTTCCAGGACAAGCCGCGTAATTAGTTTTATGTGGCATTAGTTGCGTAGCATTAGTCATGCGCGATTAGTTTCGTCGGGAATCCCTCGAAGACGCTCTCGAGAATCCTTTACCGGCTCCTTTTAACGCTCGCGTTTTATCCGCGATGCGATTTATCGATGTTTGAACCATCGATTCGTTGCTTTGTGCCTCGGAAAATCGAAAGGGAACAGCTGTTTGCGCGAAACAACAATTACGCATTTGAATGCCTGCTCGTGTTATCCATTATCAATTTTTTCTTTCGGAATCGGGATGTAGGAATCGTGTACTTTGTTCTGGATCGGTGGAGGATGCTTTTGTTCTTGCTGGATTGTGGAGTTTCACGCAAAATGGTATTTTTCATCGAGTGGGAGAGATAAGAGTTCTAGGTAGATGGTTGCCTATTTCCTCAATAATTCTAGTAAGAAATGACGATACTAATTTTGAGACGAGGCTCTTTTGTTTTTAAATATTTTCCTATGAAACCGTCACTGGTGTATTCGTCACATTTTCCTGATTAAAATGAGTCCAAACACGACGCAATTTCGAGCGTATTTACTCGTTTAATCCACGATTTAGTAGAATCTCTATTATCCGAACCCGTCACCCTCAAACGCTCCTTAGTAGTTGTACAAAATATACTAGGATCATACTTCACGGAACTACACTTTAGCCTTTACAGGGACGGGTATCGTTTAGAATCCTACAACTTCTAAAAGTACATTTTTAAATAACATTGTAACATAACAATTGTTACACTCAAGTTTCATTTTGAAGCAACGCGGACCAGTGTATGAATCGTTGCGTTATTTGGAAAAACCGACAAGGATCTTTGATTTATTTTGAACGTTACAGATAGATTGGAACAGGAAGACGATTCTGCCGTGCCCTAAGCGCAATAGCATAACGTTCTCGCCCCCACAATAAAGAAAGCTTTGGCAAGGAGGAGTTCAAGGCGAGCATTGTCCGTGCTCGCCTGCCGAGACTCCGGTGTCAAGGGCGACACACAGCGCTTCCAGGCCGGGATATTAAATTAATTACCGAACCGTGGCCGCCATCGCGTCCGCTAACGATAACGAGCGTTACAATTTGTTACAACAATCCCCCGGTTGCGTCACGAACTTGCTATCTTGCGAAAGAAACTGTTCCGTCACGCGAGACGATCGGAATCTTCATCCGACGCATCCCGCTTCCTACTTTCGCAAGCCATTTTCAAAATTTCAAACGATTCCTTAATCATTCGTTCAATGAGACCTTTACATTTATCACATTTCTCTGCTTAAAACGAGCCCAAACACGATAGCATTCGAAGCATATTCGATCGTTTAATCCACGATTGTGTGGAACCTCGACTATCCGAACGATCGAAATCTTGATCAAAATAAAAATTCTCCAAGTCAATTATGAGAAATAGAGCTCCCCTTTTAATAATTTCAATAATTCGACAATAATATAGCAACAATATTCCATTCTTCTAATCTCTTCACAGTTTTATATTTAACCTATCCGTTTTTGTCATAAGTCCCTGCAATCCGCAGTCTAGAGAAATCACATTGAATAAATGAAAAAGGAAGAAAAGAAATAAGAAAAAAAAAATATACAAAAAGAAATTTCTCGTCACGTTCCACAGTAGAAATAAAAGAAGCAACAACAAAGTATGCAGCACCCTCGACACGACCATAAAAAGAGAAAAATTATGCATTACCGGGTTAATTTCGCAGCACCCTCGAGATTAAACGTTTCCGTCGACGATATTCTTTCTCGGAAAGGGTCCGGCCATGAATGGTGAACTCTGGGACTACAATCATAAGTCTGTCTGTATGTCTGTTCTCCTCTGTTCCTGCGACAGAAATTCAGGGCGCACGAACGCCCGCCGCGGCTCGGATAAATTTAATTAGCCGTTAATTATCGGGCTGGCAGATGCTGGAGAGAGAGAACGGCCACGTTGTTAGAACCGGAAACGCGTAAATTACCCCCGGCATGTGAATTATCGGGCCTACCAGCCCGAGGTCATAAGTCACCGGACACTTAAGCATACATACAGTCGCCCGCGGAAAGTAAGTCAACGCATTCGCCGACGGTGACGTAAAACTGCGCGTTCTTTTTGCCCGTTGCCTGCCGACAATGGTCCGGCAAAATTGATACGTTCTGCAACACTGTGCTCACTCTATGCAGTTTTGGTTCAAATGACTTTCTATAGAGCCAGTCTCAAATGATTTTTTCTGTCAAATGATTCTGTCTCAAATTATTTTCTATACAGCTTGGTTCAAATGTCTTTTCGTAGATTTTATGTTAAATGCATTTCTTGAAGACTTCACGAATTTTTGTAGACAGTATTTTCAATACATTTTTGCAGACACGAAACTTACTCACTTGCTCGCTTTTTGCTCTCGAAATTTTTTAAACACATTTTGCCAGAGTATATTTCACGTTTATTTTCTGCAGACATTATTTCAAGACGATGTTTCTTATATTAAAACGCACTTTTGCAGACACGATAATGGGAGAAAAATGGCCGCACTATTTTCGGTGCATACCTTAAGGACAATGGCTTGGAACAGCGTGTCGGTCACTCGGATCGCGAAGGGGTGGGAAAAGCGGGGAAAAATCGCGTAGACCGGTTTCCCCGCCTATGAGTAAAATTGCCTATGACTTTCACGCGAATTTATCGTACGTTGTGTGTGTGTGTGTGTGTTCGAACCGAGAACCGCTCGTCGATTCGTGATCAATTAGAACGGTCCCGGGTATCATTCGTATCGGCGCGGATTTTATCGAGCATGGAGAGCTGGTGCTGGTGGTTTTTAAAATCCGTGGAACCGTCGTTTTGAAACGGACAGGTCTTTGGAACCGGCCTGTGGCCTAGTTAATTGTGTCTGGCTTCCGCATTGTGCGCCCTGCACCTTCGCCCGTTAATTACCAGATAGAAAACTCCTGAGAATCCTCCTCTCGCCTTTGTGAGGACCGTGCGCACCGGGAAACGGTGACACTGGCGCTCTCCGTGCGCTTTCCTTTGCTATTTTCTCTCCGAGACACCGTGCAAATTGTGGAGTTTTTTTTTTTCATTGCTTCTTTAATGAACGCTTCAATTACACTGGTTCGACGGACGCGACGCTTGGATTGCGGATGGGAATGCTTCTTGTGTGCGTTTCGGTGGAACTTTGATATTCAAATTGAGGGAATTCTGTGGCGTTATTGTTAGGATAAAGCGGTTGAAATTGTACATATTCAAGACGTACAAATTATTGATTGGATCAGGGATATGCTGGAATTTCGACATTGAAATTTAATAGAATATTCTATTGTGATGCGACCGGTTCAAACCTTAGGACACGGTGTACCTTTGTAACTTCAATTCGATTTAGAATTTTGCAAATTGTTCATAATCAAGACGTACAAATTGTTGGATTAGATCAAGGATACGTTGGCAAATAATTAAACGTCAAATGAATATCAATTCTTCATGCTATTTCTAAAAGACACAGTAAAATATCTAAAATAATTTTCAATAATTTCAAATGATTATGTGTTATCTTATTTCAAACGAAATATGCTATCTGCGAGTTCGCTTTAAAAGGCAAAGTTCAAGGAAGTTATCGTCCAAGGTACTGGCAAAAGTCCGAGAAACCGTGATCGTCACGGAGCCCCGGTTAGGGCGACGACGTTCATGCTCTGTTCATAGGAAGTAGGATGGCCGCCGGAAGTTCCTCCCCCGAATAAACCGCGATTATTATACTGGTGGGGCGAGAGTGTACAGGCACAGTTCGTTCGCGGCTCTCCCGTTTCCTGGCCGGGCCGGTGAAAAGAGCATAACAGTTTACGGAGTGACAGCCGCCACTTAACTCGATCCTGTCTGTTCCCTACGAACAAGGAAACGCGTGTGACACAAGCTCGATTCGCGAGTCAAAGTGAAACGTCCCCTGTGACATCCTTCCTCTGCACGCGACATCCTTGACTCTTTATTATTCATCTTGACCTTGTGATTTAACAGAATAGTCCTGTGAACACTTATGGAGCACCGTCTTCATTCTAATTTTCTTTGAACGTCGTCTGTGTCGTTTTTACTGATATCCTTAGTTCCTTGGACTGTGTTAACATTTCGACAAGTGTGTAAACAAATTTTCAAAGGTTTGGAAGTATTTGAAAAATTGTGTTTGCTAATTTTCGTCGGTAATGAGGGAAATTTTTATATTGTTTTGGATTTTCGAAGGTTTGGGAGTGTTTGTAGAAATTGGAAATCATTGATATTCTTATATTTACTTAATCCTTTCAGTACGTTAAATTTTATTGTTCCATTTTTATGCAGATTTGCAAATACATGAAAAATCTCTTCCACTAACCAGAGGAGTTCTCACGACGAATGTAGAATAATAATGCAATTAATATTCATTGACATGCGGGCCATCCTGTATTCTACGATATCGCAGACGCCATAAACGCATAAATATCCGCTAACAAGTTCAACGATGAGAAAGGACTGATGCTATTTAAGGAGTAAATTATCGAATCGATTCCACATTTGCATACCGTATGTAAAATCTGCATCTATATGTAGATAGAATGCAGTAGACGGCAGACCAGAGAGATACTCGTTTCGGAATCAATTTTACGCAGGTGAAAGTCGCGCTTGTACTCACAATCAGCTTTGCGAGCGTAATTGCCCTCCCGCGTTCTATCTTTGGACCCCGTTGTGTAGTAAACACGAGTAAACGCGAGTAAACGTGCGAGGACGCCGCGTGTTCACCGATGCCCTACAGGCAAATCGCGATTATGACTCCTGGTACTTCATTTGACTAATTGTAACGGCGAGAAAATATGCCTGTTGCTAATTAGCGAATTAGATGCTAGGACGCTTCAACACGTTGTTAACCTAACGTAATTGGACGGTTAATTCTCTACACAAATTCCTGTGACCAAATGTTTTTCACATTTACGGTAGACTCTTTTGCTAAAATCATTAAAAATTTATTGAAAAAGACTATGACTTTCCAAACAATTTTATGTGCATCCATATTGTCGTCTATACTCTGCTAAATAAAGTACATTGTTTATTTAGAAATCAAGACGCAATTTTGAAAATCACTTTGATCTAGTCTGGATTGCAGTTTTTATTGTACTTAGATTAGTCAGAGCAATAAACTAAGGAATTTTTGTCTGCGAGGTTAGTAGCTCCTGGTGGCCGATTTACTTAATTGTAAGAAAAGCTCTAGAGAGAAGAAATTCTTGCCAGTAATTAGCAAACTAAACGCTGAAACGCTTTAACACGTTGTTAACTAGGAAAATTGCCTGCGTAATGCTGTAAGCAAAACCCAGTAACCGGCTGTTTTACACATTTATTCATAATATTCATTCACGGTTTTCATGTCGGTTAAATCTCGAGTGTGATTCACAAATTTTTAACAAATCCAATTTTAATGAATGAATCACTAATATTTTATATACGCTTAGGTATACACATCTAGTTTTGAAAATCAGTTTTATCAAGTGTACCTTGTAGCGTTCAGTCGGGCAACGGACCCAATTACTGCGCCCATATTAATTATTTTTAAAGCGTAATGAATATTAAAAAAGAGATATTAACCCTTAACACTCGAATGGCGACTGTAAGGCGCCACTAAAAATTGCTGTATCATTATTTAAAATATTTTTTACATTATTATATTTATTTGTATTTAATAAATTACTAAACACTTCAGTATTGTACGAGTAAATTTCACCATTTTCGCACGTATAACATGAAAATGATATATAGAAGGAAAATATTCTAGGTCGGAAGAAATGTTTCGTTTCGGAGTGAACACTAGGTTTACGTAGCACTAAAAGTGACTATTTTACATTACTTTATGAAAATAACAAGAACATGTGCTGCCCAAACTTTTAGCCATATTTTTAAATAACATATACCCACTTCCTCATGGATGTATCTTTAGAATATGAATAATTGTAAATAAAAAATATTAGAACCCGTCGTTTTGACGGGTCCCGTAAACCTAGTGTTCAAATAGCTTCGAGTGCAAAGGGTTAAATGTTTTGATATGTCTCTTTTTTAATATTCATTATGCTTTAAAAATAAGTGTAATTAATATAAGCACAGTAATCCCTTACCCTAGTTCTTATAGAAGTATATCTTTTCTTGGACCATGCTGTTTCAAAAATGGGTAAAAAAGAGTCAGGTGTATTAAAGTCCCAGGTAAGAAAGTGTGATTGAATCGCGTCATAAGCGAGTCAAACGTTTCTAGGCCCGGTGTAAAAGTGTCCCGGATCAGTGGTAACCCCCTGTTGTCCTCGATTCGTCAGGTGTTCAGTGGCATCGTCGGGCAGGTGTGGGACCGTGTCCCGTGTTGTTGGGGTGGTGGAAAAGGTGGATTCGCATTTCGCACGCGATAAGCCCCGGCGCTCGTTTGACCACGGCACACCGTACCGGTGAAAAGAGGAGCAACGAAAGGAAAGTGATACACAAGGGGAGCGGTCTCTTCTATTCGCCGACGCCGCGTCGGAGGAAGAAGTGCACGTTTCACCTGCCGCGATCGCTATACCACGATTCAGTCGCGTGGCCCGAGCCATGCTCGCGCCTGACTCGCGTCGAACCACTCTCGAGCAATTAAAACTGCCCGCGTACTTGAGCCGTCCTTCAGGAAACCGAACAGACCTAGAAACTCCTCCGGTGCTCTTGAGGCAATTTATAGGAGCCGTGGCCTTTGGAAAACATTGATGTGGACATCGTGTACTTTGAAAAAAGAAAATATACAGAATTCGTACGAGCATCACGTCCTTCGGGAAAAAATACAGAATTTGTTGCGTTTATGGAAGTAGAAAGTTGACGAGGCTCTGCGGTGTCCTTTGGAAATTCGAGCAAAATTTGAGAACTAGTCTTTTTTTTTTGCGTTTCGTCAAAAAGGATATTCCTGTGTCCAGGAAGGAACTATAGTGACACGATCTGTTCTTTCTCCTTCAGAAATTTGTTGTTCGACAATCTTCTGTGGATGAACATCGTCTTTTAGTGAAAAATAGAGGACTTGACAATTGTGCTCGGAATTGTTGGAAGCAAGGGACAATTGGGGAAATCGTGTTTTATTAATAAAATCTATTAATTAAAGTGAACTGACGAAGCTCCTACTAAACCAACCCACATAAAATCAAACATACAAGAAGGAGCAATAACAATCAAGTTCAGCAATCTAGATCATCGTACAGCAATCAAGATCCACATCCACCAATCAAGATCATCGTCTACCAGTCTCAAATAACCCAATAAAAATCACATACACAGACGCACACTTGCTACCAGGAATCCGGTTTCCTCAAGCTAAAAGACCGGAAGTGCGGTCAGATAAAACGCTCGAGCGTCATCCCCAAGCCCGTGACTGGACTTCCGGTCACCGAAATAATTCATCATCAGCACGGTCATCCTAATTTCTCAGTTGTCATTAGACTTTTACGCGATTGTGACAAAAAGGAGTGAGTGTAATTTCAAACAGCGGAAGAATTAAAAGAGTTTGAGGACATCAACAAATTCCTCACGATTAACAAGTCTACTAAAAAGGGAAATAAATTCCCATTTGGTTCCTACGTGTTGCAATTAGCGCAAACAATTTTTATTTCGCCCAAGGATCCGCCAAACAATTCAAGGATACCAACATAAAATTGCACCAGGATCCGCAGTCGGCTCAAAAGAATTGAAGGACACCAACAAATTTCTCACGATTAACAAATCTAGTAAAAAGGGAAATAAATTCCCATTTGGTTCCTACGTGTTGCAATTAGCGCAAACAATTTTTATTTCGCCCAAGGATCCGCCAAACAATTCAAGGATACCAACATAAAATTGCACCAGGATCCGCAGTCGGCTCAAAAGAATTGAAGGACACCAACAAATTTCTCACGATTAACAAATCTACTAAAAAGGGAAATAAATTCCCATTTGGTTGCTACGTGTTGCAATTAGCGCAAACAATTTTTATTTCGCCCAAGGATCCGCCAAACAATTCAAGGATACCAACATAAAATTGCACCAGGATCCGCAGTCGGCTCAAAAGAATTGAAGGACATCAACAAATTTCTCACGATTAACAAATCTTCTAAAAAGGGAAATAAATTCCCATTTGGTTGCTACGTGTTGCAATTAGCGCAAACAATTTTTATTTCGCCCGAGGATCCACAAAAGAATTCAAGGATACCAACAAAGAAAAATTGCACGAGGATTCGCAGTCGACTCAAAAGAATTTAAGAATACCAATAAATTCCTCAGGAATTAACAAACCTACTGAAAAGAGGAATAAATTCCCATTTGGTTCCTACGTGTTGCAATCGGGAAAACAATAAATCACTGATCGAAAACCAGGAGAAATGAATCCGAGGAAATGAGATGCCGTCGATAGCTCCGAGCTCCTGCGTGGAGGACTGCAGCTGCGTGCTGTGTCGTGAACTGACAGACTGCAGGATGTCGAGTCCGAGTCCGGAGAGTCCTGCGGGACGTCGTGACGCGGTGAATTTCATCTTACGTCGTGGTCTACCGTTCCCGAATAGAACGTTGTCAAAGGAGTGGCTGGAGACAGAGGATCCGAGGTTCGTTGGCTACGAAGATAGCGCCACGTTAGAGGACAAGAGCCAGGGGCCGGAAACGGTGGCCGCAGTGTCCAACAACGGTCCCTGGAGAACGGACAAAGACGTCGGTCACAAAACAGTGATTTACTTTGGCGATTCCAGCCAGAGACAACGGGAGAATAATAAGAGATTAATGGAGAAGTCGGAAAACACAGAGAAAACACAGCCGGTTGTTGTTGTTAAAAAGGACGCAAGGATGATCGAGAAGGATCAAGAGCCTGTGGAGGTTGAAGATGAGAAGCGGTTCGGAAGGAGCAGGATCGAGAGGCAACGATCCACTGTTAGCCTGATGGAGAACCAGGACGCCAAGGTCACGCACGAAATCGTGGTGAACATCAGCCCCAGCAGAGAGGACGTGCTCAGGATCGAGGAGGATGAGAGCCAGGTCGAAGACTATTGGTCCTTGCCGGGGGACAACACCGGGTTCAAGGCGGACTGGAGCTTTGTGCAGCAATGGCGCCTGAGGGGGTAAATCATGCTCACGTTTGTTTGCCGTGTCGATGAAAAATTAGTGTTGCGGAGCCAGAACGGGCGAAGAGGCTCGTAAGAAATGTCTCTGTGCAGTCTTCAACACTAGCACTACCGATATACAGGGTGTACCATTATTGAAAGTTCGCTTCTAGTATTTCAAGACAAAATTCATTTCCATCCTCCATTTTGATCAAAATCGAACACCTTCATTAGGACTTACAAACATCCGGTGTAAGAATCATCCGATCTATTTTGTTAAAAACTGCAACATCAAAGTTAGAATCCATCCTCAAGTTTCATAAAAATCGAAATTATAGGGGTGGAAAGTACATTTTTGGAAAAAGAGAATCCACGCAAACCCTGGTGTTCTTAAGGAAATATAAAGTTGATGCTCTGTAATGTCCTTTGGGAAACAGAAAATTGATGGAAGCTCTCTAATGTCCTTTGGGAAATAGAAAATCATTGACGAAGCTCTGCAGTGTCCTTTGGAAAACAAAATATCTTTAAGGATGTTCTGTAGTGTCCTTTGGAAAATAAAATATCTTTAAGGATGTTCTGTAGTGTCCTTTGGAATGTAAAAAATTGATAAAAGCTCTGTAACATCCTTTGGAAAGTAGAAAATTTATAGAAGCTCTGTAGCGTCTTTTGGAAAATAAAAAATCTTTGAGAAAGCTCTGTAGTGTCCTTTCGAAAATAAAAAATCTTTAAAGAGGCTTTGCAGTGTCCTTTGAAAAATAGAGTATCGATAGAAGCTCTGTAGGCTCTTTTGCAAAATCCTATGAAGAAAAAATAGAAAACCGATGAAAGCTCCGTAGTGTCCTTTGGAAAGTTAAAAATAGTTGGAAGCTTTGATCCTTTGAAAAAAAAAAAAAAATAGAAAATCAATGGAAGCTCCACAGTATCTTCTAGAAAATCGATGAGATCTGTCCTTTAGAAAACAGAAAATGGATAGAAGAAAATTCCTTCAATTTTTTGGAACTTTTAGGTTCAGCATTCAGCACCTACCGCGTTAAGTATTAACAAAGTGAAATTTTTCTCCGGGCGATGTTCCATGGAATCCACGATAAGATTTTTCGGTCGGCCGAATAGAAAAACGTTTCGACCCGCGCCGGAAACAGAGTGGGCCGATCAAGATCCACGGTGAGCGGCACACGTGGATCACGATTACGCCTCCCCTTCGACGCTTATCGATCACGTGAATCTCATTTACGTTTCGTACGACGCCTACTGTTAATTTGCACGGTGGAACCGCGTTTGCATGCAATCCGCGGGCCCGCGTTATGTAACCGAGACCGCGGTTCTGAAAATTAAAGGATAGAAACCTGCGAGAAACCGGACCTCGATTTTTCACTTTCGGGCCCCTGTCGGGCCGGGAGGACCGTATACGATTTTTCACGGTGATACCCGGTGAACGTGTTTAATCCCCTGTTTGGAAAGCGATTCGCTCGACGGATCGACAAATCGATGGACTTGATCCTTTAATCTGTTTGCTCGCAATGTTTACTACTATTTCTGTGTGACTGTCCTGTTAAAACCAACGTTTTATTACGAAGCAATTGCAAGAGATCAATTATCAAAATATCCACTTTTATCGGGGCTTATACAGAGAGTTTTAACAATTTATTTACCAGTGTAATAGACCTTTCTTCTGAAATTATTACTCGAAAGGAAATGATTGAGCTTCTTTCAAATACAGCTCAGCTTTCAAAATCGAATGAAAATAAAAGCTGAATGAAGATCCACAGTTCACCGATACATGGAAAAGAGCAATAAGCCTGTCAGATTAGAAATCGAGTTTCTAAATTCGAGATGCGATTAATACGGTTTCGGAACTGATCCTTGAAGCGTGGAGATCGAAATCGTTGGATGTGCATTTCACGAAAACGGAGCAATTAATCTGATAAACAATAAAGAACACTGTCTAGTTCACGGTACACCTTTCATCGTTACTGAAAACAACCGCAGAAATCGTACATCGAGTTTCAATATCACTATAAAAATCACAGTTGCTGCTGATCGATCAATTTTCACATGAATGTCAAATATATGTAACATAATCGAGTACGGGTTTAAAATTTTTTCATTTTATGATCGTTAAGATTGTACAGATCCATTTCGATGAATTAATTTCTTTAACCCTTATGTTCATACGTTGGTATCCCATCTTCAATCGATTTAAAATTTTGATAAATCATTTTGTTGACGACTGATTCTCGGGAACGAGGATTTTCATATAATTTCCCACATTCTGATTAAGCCACGGTTTTCCTTTTTCTATTTTGCTGTTGCTGGCCGATGAATTACGAGTCCACGGGAACATAACTTTCCTCGAGCCGGCATGTTCTAACGGAATACGAGCCTCTGGGAACGGATTCCTTATTATGTGCTCGCTTTCACGAGACACAGTCGAAAAGAAAGGATCGAAAGCGAGTCGGCGGAATTATTTGGTGGGCAATTAACGTGAAACCGACCCAACCGGGGTATCAAGTATCGTTTATTCAACGATTTCGGAGGGCCCGGTTCCCTCCGATCGATCCTTCATCGTCCTCCACGACCCATGAAAAATGCATTCGCCGCCTCGTTCATTTGGGAAACGAACGACCACACGAGCATTATGTCTTTTACGAAGGGGATATGTCGGAATGTCCCATAAATTCATCATAATCGATTTTATCGCATTTGAGAATTTTTCAAAACTAGGATTTCGCATTAAAAAATATGAAAAAATTCTGTAATATTAACGTCGATAGCGCCCTTCTACCTGATTTTTTTCAGAATTTTTGCATGCAGTTAACTAAAGAAAACGGACTCGGAACAAATAGACTAAATTTTCCCGACTACCCCTTCAGTCGAGATAAATTTAATTTGCTACAACCAGGATCTAGGATCAAAAAATTTGAAAAAATCCCCCAATGTAACTATCGATACCCTCCATCGACCAGATTTTTTTCAAAATTGTTACATGCTGTCAAACAGATAACATAGACCATAAACTGATAACCTGAATTTTCATAACAATTTTCTTCACCCTCCCAGTGAGGATAAATTTAATTTTCTGCGACTAGGTTTGTCAACGGAAAAATTTGAAAAAATTCCATAGTATGTGTACAAATAGTAAGCGTTCGTCAAAATTTTTTCATAATTTTTGCATAATGTTGAACAGGGACAATAATTTCTTGTTTCAGGCCAGGGGGTAGCAATGGACGCGACCTGTATTGTCCCCCGTACACGAAGGACTTCACGGAGAGTTCGCCGAAAAATGGCGTGCACAATACAGTTCACATGGTGGCAGAAAGGGACACTGACAGTGTGGCTCCTACACCAACTCCTCAGCATCCCCATCATTCTCAGCACCATCATCTTAGCTTGCACGAGATCCGAGTGCTTCAGGTATTTCCATTAATAATATTATATAATCGTATATACAATTGTCTAAATGATTACAGTGACAATGATTGTCTGCATTACATATTCAATTTTTTTTCTTATGTATAATCGTACAGTAAAATAAAATAAAAATGCATAAGCATACTAAAACAGTAGTTGTGTGCAGAGAGGGTGGTGGACATGATGATTAACGAAAAAATCTCGATGACTCTTACAGAGGCGACCAGAATGCACCGGTAACAGCTCATCAGACGAGAATCGGTCGTCTGGACACGCGAGCATGTCGGACACAGGTGGTCACACGAGCAGCAGTTCGCCTCCGCATCGTCACCACAGAGCACACAGTCCTCAGCAACTGAACTCTGTGCCCGAGGACGATCGTTTATCGGCTTCGGTCACCCAGAGAAATGGCAGGAGTAGATCCGGACAGAACCGCAACAGACACAGGGCCACGCCTGCCAAGGTGTTCTCTTCTTTTCAACACGTTTTTCAATTTTCTTTCAACACACTTAAAACCATACTGGATAAACAAATTATTCGAATCACTTGCAGAAGTCAAGGTGTTTACATTAAGACAATAAATTGTCAAATAAAACGCCAGCTTCGCCAAACATTTTTTACTCTTTTTATGCAATATGTACAAACGTTTGCACGTTTACGAAAATATTCTAATTTGACAACTCTGTAGGCAACATTATCTGTCACATACGGTGATAGTTACAGGTGCCCTGGTCAGGATCAGGTTTGGAGGACATCAAGCTAGCAATCCAACAATTGACGATGCGCTCGCATAAGTCCTCATCCACTTATTCCTCCTTGAGCGGCTCCGAGAGCTCTGAGCCAGCAGTAAGGAGGCTAATGCGACATTCCAGCTTGGAGACTATCAACACCAACGTGACAAGCGCCGACGAATTCGTCTGGGTGGACTCGCATAATAGATTAGTGGAACTGCAACAGTTGCCTTGGACACACCATGATGTACTCAGGGTGTTGCAGAATGGTAGAACCAGAGAACACATGGATCAAGTGTCTATGGAGACTATACCGCGGTTGTCTTATTTACTGCAACGAGCTTTGGTTCGAATTGGACGAGAAACTCAACGATTGGCCAAGCCTGTTGGTCTCTGCAGCAAGCATGAAGTGTACAGCGCGTTTAAGATTGTTCTTTGTCCTGCCTTGGCTGATTCTTGCACCAAGGTATGCTGTGGATGTTGATAGAAATTAGTATAAGTTAGAATTAATGTCCTATAAGCAATAGTAAGGACTATTTACTAATAACTGGTAATGGTAGACATATTGAGGACCTTTATGCATTTATACAACCCCTTGGATGGTGAAGATTAGGTTCATTTTAACTGAACAATTCAATATTACTAATTCAATTAATATTACGATTTTAATTGTTTCTTCTCAAAATGCCCATGTCTTGCATTGGACTATTAGTGGACTATTCTTGAAAGGTAATCATGAATACTCTTAAGTACTATGTGCCGTACTCATCAGCCGTATATGATTCGATGAAGTTCAGCCATTGTTATTAATTCATGTGATTCATGTACATATTTATAATATAATTCGTACGAAGTGATTCGATGAAATTGAGACATTGTTATAAATTTATACGATACAATGGAAGTTCAGATACTGTTAACAATTCATAGTCCTCTAACTGACGGTTTATAAATTCTTTCTCAGGCATGCCTGCGAGCCGCAGCGATGTTCGCGGTCTCCGGCGATCAACTGAAGCAATCAAAAGCGTCCCGGTCAGGGTTACAGCTGCCAGTAGGACGTTTTCTCCGTTGGATGTCCGACGTCCGGCTAGGAAGAATGATACACGAATACGCAGCCATATATTTGACCGCCGGGATCGAAAATCTCCTCGAGGAAATACTGTTACAATGCATACCGACTGACCCGCACACAACCCTAACGGCGACCATGTTGGAGCACGCCATAGCGAACAGCGGAGATTTATGGGGCCTCCTTCAGCCGTACGCGCATCTGAATGCTGGACGAACGGCGTCAGGTAGAATTATATCGTTAGGTTCACAAACGAAGTTACAAAGGAATCAGTCTACTTCGCTGAGAAACGATCTGCCATTTGCCTGATGCGAAAATAATGTCTCCTTGTACTGACACAAAATTATTTTGCAACACTGTGAGGCTGAAAGCATTTGGTACCTCTTGGAGAAAATGTTAATGACCTCCGGGTGATCTTGAAAGTAATGTCGAACAAGAAACTTGTTTTCATGGGCATGCTTGCCTCGACCAGAGTAATTTTTTATTAGTTACTCTACACACACTGCTCGCTAGACTACGGATTTTTATGTAAAATAAAATTTGTCAACGTTCGTAACAAGATACAGGAGCTAGAAACACATTTGTTTGCTTTTTTAACCATTTTAATGAGCTAAGAGGAATATAAGAGTAGTTTTGAGCTACTAATTTTTGTCAAATGCATATAATCCGCATGCTTCAGTAAATAATGACACTGACTATATCCAGGTGCCCTGGCGATGCCTCGATGGGCCAGCGTCAGTTCCTTAAACTCATCGTCATCCTCTCGAAGCGGAAGAGACACAGCAGGCTCTGCGTTGGAACCATCGTTGCTGACCACCTGCGTGGGATCGATGTCGGAATTGATAGATCTGATCTCGAAAGTAGCCCAAGCGGGACGCTCGCCCATTCCCCTAACCGGCAAGGCATTGAACGCTTTGTTCTATTACATGAGGTGTTCGCAGGTTTGGTCGCTAGATAATTCATTGCGGAACGGTACGATATCTCTTCTGCACCATAATCTGACAAAAGCATTCTTTTTCATAGTTGGAGCACGGTGAACGGGGCTCTGGGATACAAGAGCTGGCGTACGAGAGGGCTTACGTTGTTCTTCCTCCTCTGGTCGAATGGCTCCGTGTCGCGACTGCTCATGCAGAACACAGGCACGGTCTCGTTGTAGATCAGGACGATATTAATCAGGCTGCTAGATTGTTGTTGCCCGGCGTCGACTGCCCCGTTAGGCCCATATGGTAAAATACCACCGACTTCTCCATAGACGCTCAAGCTGGAGCATTTAATACGTTAGCTAACACCATTCTTTTCGCTATCTTCGATGTTAAAATGTTTTGTCAAACTCACCTTATATATTATGCTGTTTATTATAAAAAAAAATACACCAGTCTCGCTTAGGGCTCGGTAGTTCTAATATTAGAACGCGTCATTTCGACACGTTCCGTAAACCTATTCTTAATGAAGTACCATAGGCAGTTAAACTATCTTTTGCTAATGAAGTGTTGTCCAACAGCTTCGAGGAAGTAGCAGTCTGTTCAAAACGAATAGACGACTCGGAGTACGTGCGTCTCCTAACAATGGACATGGCGTTCAAGCTGCTAATCAGTGGACGAGCTGACTTAATCGCCCAAGCTATGCCACTCTTGCCATCCACGAAGATCAACACCGTAAACGACAACGGGTTCACCGCCTTGATCATAGCGTGCATCAATGGCGACGAAACGGCAGTGCTAGCTCTACTAGACGCAGGAGCAGATTTGAACATCGAGAGTCCACCTCCGTCAACCGGTCAATCAGCCAACACACCTTCGAAGGTACCAGCAATGCCAGGTGTATCGAATACCAGAAGCCCAGTGACACCGTCAGCGATGACGTCTCCAGGGAAGAATGTACAATCACCAAATTCATTGTCTGGCTCGCCAGCATCTTCCAGCAGTGGTTCGAGTAACGTGTGTTGCAATCAGACCGGGTTCAACGCTGAAACTCAGCATTGGACTGCTTTGACTTACACAGCTTTGCTGGGGCATTGTAACATCGCGAGAGTATTGTTGGAGAGAGGTGCTGCGGTCGAAGGCGGTGCTAAACTCAGCGAGGATAAGTGCACGGTTACGCCATTGCAGGCGGCCACGGCTTCCGGGAATAATGACATGGTAGCGCTGTTGTTGGCTCATGGTGCGCAACCGTTTTTGTCAACGCTGATCAAGGACTCGTTTTCGTACTCTGGTTCTGCTCAACGGGGATGCTACAGGCAAGTATCGGCTCCGAAGAAACATGTTTACGTCATTTTATTAAATAGTGCTGTATTTTTATAAAAATCGATAATAAAGCTTCCATTGGTACTCTTTTACCATGCCAGATAAAATTGTGGAAGCAAAATTCCTGATGAAATATCTACATAAGAAAATATAATTCTAAAAAAATCCTTGTTACTGTTCACAGTGCAATATCAGTGGCAACAGCACATGGTCAGAGAAGTTGTCTTCATCAGCTATTGTCTCATCCCCTAAATTTCTCTACAAAACGAGGAGAAAAGGAAGTGTTATCGTTGGAGGAGATTCTTGCAGAGGGAAGTGCATGTACAAATCCGCAGCAACAAACTGTGGACGGAAGAGGGAATCGAAGGGAGGGTAAGGAGCCAGTCTTCAACAAGGTGCAGACGAAAGCCTTGCAGGAAGCTATGTACCACAGTGCCGAAAGCAATCATTTAGGTAAAGCAATCTCTTTGCAGTACTCATTAGTAGACGGTGGATTTTTATGTAAAATCAAAATTTTCTCCATCAATTCGAGCCAAATACGAGTATCTTTCTAGCTTTAATAATTTTAATAAGTTGAGAATAGTACGTTAATATTCACAAAGTCTTTTAATCTCTGCACTCTTTCGAGTTACACAGACTGATTTTTGTCATAAGTCCATAAAATCTGCAATTTATACTCATTAGCGTATTTTTAAAAAATATTACCTTGCTCCGCAGATATCACTATGGAACTTCGTGGACTGAAAGTGGGTTGGACATTGCACTGTTGGATGCACAGTCTTGCAACAGCCCACGAAATGAGATTAGACTCGGTGATAGATCAACTACTTCAAGATTTCTTGCAAGTGTGTCCCGACGACTACTCTACGCAATTTGTTCAGGAATGTCTTCCATTGTTATTTAACATCTTTAGGTACAGCAAGGTGGGTCATTTTCAATCAAATAAAACATCCAAACAATTTGTTGCACGTGAAATGCCCGATTCATAACAGTAACTTTAAACAAACGTACCTTTCCTTTAAATTAACGCATTGATTATAATAGGCACCATTGTAATCGACATATTCTGTCAACGAACAACAAGGTTTTCCGATGATAATAGTAGATATTGTTTCTTGCACGCCCTATTATATTTGTCTTTTGTATAGAAGGAAGGGACGACGCTCCTCCTTGCCGACATCTTCTGCACATGCTTTGGATGGGAGCCAATCAAACCCATAAGAGACACCACGCTCTCCAGTGGATCTAGAATCGATCCTAAATTTGTAAATAATCCAGAACTGAGCGATGTACAGTTCCGAGTGGAAGGCAGAGTGTTCTATGGCCATAAAATCGTTTTGGTCACGTCGTCTCCAAGATTTAGGAACATGCTGAGCTCGAAACTATGCGAGGGAAATCCTCCTATTGTACAAATTAATGATATCCGGTATCACATCTTCCAGGTACAGAAACCTCCAATATAATCAAGGAACCTGAATAATTCATAATTAATCCTTAGCACTATAGTCAAATTCATGTTTTCAATTTGCAGATGGTGATGGAATTCCTGTATCATGGCGGATGTGCTACGTTAGAAGTGAATCAGAGTGATGTGTTGGAGCTAATGGCGGCCGCAAACTTCTTCCAGCTCGATGGTTTGCTTAGGTATTGCGAGGCTCAGTGTTCCTCCATGGTGGACCTTGACAATATTGTCTCCATGTATATCCATGCAAAGGTAAACTATTCTACTTATTAAAAACTTGGCCATCAAGTTTCTCAGAATTTTATTAAACTATTTACTGAACTGATTTAATTTAATTTTCCAGGTCTATAATGCGACACAGCTGTTAGAGTACTGCCAAGGATTCCTTCTGCAAAACATGGTCGCGTTGTTGACCTACGACGACTCGGTGAAGCGTCTTCTCTTCGCAAAAAAACTGCCTAATCACGACGTTCTTGCAGGCCTGCTTCTCACTTTACAAGCGCGAATAAAAGCCAGACGATCTCAGCAACAGAATAAGATAAAAACATAGAGGTATAATAGTTCTTACTTTATGGTATAAAAGTATTAAACACTACTCTGTTCATTTCATTCGCTTTGGAAATGATCATTAATATATTATGTTCAACGACTCGTCGAGAAAGAATGACAGACAAACTCAATTAAGACTGAACGTTCAATGATCTGTTTGTAAAATCGTATAATTATTATTCACGATACATAATAGAGCATAGAGATTCGTGCTCTCGCATGAACGAAATATGTATTTGTTTTCTCCTTGTTGTATAGTTTTTTATAACATCCTTTTTATAAGCTACAAGATTTATAGTATATAAATGTATATTATAGTGTTCGGACTATACAGGCTCTCGTACAGTCGATATTATTATTCTTGTAAATGAATCTCTTGCATATATAACAATCAAGAAAGTGTAACCGCAACGAAACGAGAATATTTTGCCGAGGAATTATTAATATGTAAATACGGAAAAATTGATACTCGAAACATCGTAAAATATGCAGCATAATGTGTGTGCTATATATATATATATATATATATATATATATATATATATATATATATAAGTTCTTTTTTTTATCTAATAGAAAACTAATAATATATACATATAAAGTGAACATACATTTTGTATATATAATACAGGCAAAGCAGTTTATGCTGAATGCGTAAAGAAGGATATAGTGTATTGATAACATAATTTTGTACATCACGATTACATACAAAAAAATTTATAAATATTGTGATAATAAAAACTTTGAACGACGATTGTTTTTAGTTCTCCGAATCTTAATAAAAACTATTTATATTTCTCATCACACATCTCTTCTTGCATAGAATCAATAGAATTCTTAAGGTTCTGTATCACGATCATATTCTACTTGTATATAATAACTAGACTGCGGAACTTTATGCAAAATAAAAATATTCTGTGTTCGTTATAAGATATAGAAGCCTCTTAAGAACGTTTCCCTTTCTGTAATAATTCTACTAGGTCGAAAGTAATGTATTGATGCTATTCAATTCTTTCAATTTGTACACTGTATCAAGTTGCAACTACTCATTTTTGTCCCAAATGCATAAAATCCGCACTCTAATAACTCATTAAAAATTCTACACAACGTAAAGAGAACGACTCATGCATGAACGAAGCATTAGGCTATGCACAAGCTTTTCCAACTGGCGGTCAAAAATGTCTGTACTCCTTTGTTTTATTACCGAAAGAAAACAATTGGATACTCTTTAAAAATATTTTGTTAACTGCAAAATCGAGAATGGCACAATTAATTGCAGTTACGTTAATTGCGATACTCTGAATATTATTCATTGACTGCCAACTCTTCGAACAGCGTATTGCTTCTTTTACTTTCACTTGATTAGAACGAATTAGGGCTCTTACTGTTGTTCTGATACTCGAATGTCTGAATTTATTCGAACTCAGACATACTCTAGACATACTCAGATTTACTTGAGTACTTAACTTCGGATAACTAATTCAGAGTACTTAAATCAAAATTCAAATACTAAAGTACTCAGATTTAAATTTGGATAATTCAATACTGACACTCAAATCAGATACTCAGATGCCAATTCAGATACTTGAGTACTCGAATACTCACTTCATATTTAGACCTGAATCTTAAATCAGATTGTCTGAATTTATTTGAATACTCAAGACACTCATTTTACTCGGTATGCGAGTACTCCAATTTAAATACTTGGTACTTAACTTCGAATAACTATTTCAATCACTCGGGTACTCAAATGAAAATTCAAATACTCGAGTTCTCAGATTTATATTCGGATAATACACACAGACAAAAATTTAAATGCTCAGATGCAAATTTAGATATTTGTGTACTCAAATTCAGATTATAATCAGTGCTTTAAATACTCGCAGATACTCGAATCGTAAAAGTCCTAATAAAATTCGGCTGGTACGGAAATTTTACAAACAAGACGCAGCATTACAAAAGAAGGAGAACCGAACGAAACCATAAATTATAATACTACTTCGCGACGTACAGCTCGTTATCTTTTTCTCTTGAACGAAACTATTTGTCTCTGATACAGAACGTAACGCTACCGTCGTTAACAATGTTAGTATATTATATATAATGTGATTTATTTAGAATGTCAATGGTTAGTTGTATATACAATATTCAAGTTTATAACCTTAATGATAATATAATCACTGGACTTTTTTTCGATTTTGGAATGCCTAATAATCATTATAAGAGTCGTGATCGATCCTTGGAAAATGGCTGTCTCAATCTGCCAATTGTCTTTGTAGCGAGTAGAAAGTTGCGAAGCTTCGACGGACGCATAAACAATCCTTACTAAATGATATATATTGTATATAGAATTCTATCAAAGTATAAATATCAAAATAATTGTCTCCCACACATGCGGTTCGATTATACGTTGTACAACGGGAGCTTTATTTCTTCTAACTCTAACATTTGTTCATATAGGTATTGCAGTTTAAATGAATTTTTGTAAACATTCGATGGGAATTTCGGTAATCTATAACTCATGGCGAAAATGTAGCTTGAAGATGAAAATTTATTATAGTAGGCATTCTTTTTGTTCTGTCACGAGGGCAACATATCTAGTACCTGTCTCCGCCGAGAGTCAAGAAAGTGAAAAATCACTTTCGCAAATATGCGCAGTGTAAATTATACTACGATCTTCAGACAGTATACATTTCACAGAAGGTAGGAAAGAAGGAAGTTTTATATTTGAAACGTTCAACAGTGGAAACAAAAAGGCTACACACGTACATTATAGTCACTTCGAGAAATTAGTATTAACATATACACAAATTGCAATAATTCATAGAAAAGTAAACAACTGCCGTATAACAAACATATTTTTGATTACCGTAAGAGTACTATTTCGCAATGTTTAGTGATCATTTTACATGGTTTATTTTTTAGACTGAAGATCGGTGAACAACATAACACGTGCAATAAAAGAGAAGTTGAGTAGAGCACAATTTGAGAAAATGATATTACCTATTAATCAGAGTATTGAATTGATTAATTTATTAATTGATTCATTTATTAATTGATTAATTGATTAATTCGCCGTTACTCGATTAATATTCAGATAATTTGGTGTCTTCCGAAGTTATTTCATAGATTGTAGTCTTCTGAGTTAATTAATTATAAATCACTGTCTCGTAACTGTAAATATTAAACATAGATTACAGAGTGTACCTGAGCAGTAAAGCATACAGTTTCAACATGCATCTTTAACAAACAATATACATTGCCATAGAATTTAAAGTTATAAAATAACATTAACAATTTCGCTTCAACTTCATTATTTTAAACTCTTGTTGCTGTTACAATGCTATACAATTTATTGAGAAAGTAATATACACACACGCATACAAACACACATACACATACACACGTACAGACGCACGCAAACACATAGATACATAAATATACATGTACATATACATATACATATACATATACATATGCATATGCATATACATATCCATATCCATATACATATACATATACATATACATATACATATACATATACATATACTTATATGTACGTATATACAAAACAACTAAAATGATTCATCATTTCATTCGCGAGAATTTGCTGATTCAACGGAAGTGACAATGAGTGCTTCAAGATTATGCCAATCGTCTGATAAGACGGAAATAAAATTTTTCTGTCACCATAAGTCTGTTACAACGGCAAAGCAGATATAATATACCTTTGTTATATTTCACAGCAATCTGAATTTAATAATCCAGACCAAAAG